>NC_067476.1:84303245-85503245 GCF_947179515.1 Apodemus sylvaticus | reverse complement strand
TCCCACTCAGCATCATGTCCTTCCATTCTCTTCCTTTCCTACAACTGTTGGCCCTCACCCAGATCAGAGGGCTCGCCATTTCTACCCAGGTTTGATAGTTCCCCGTCCAAACATATAGAAGCTTTGCTTTTGAGTTTCATTCTATCATGAAGGTTCCCGTGGACACGTAACAATAACATTTGAATGATTTTTCTTGTCTGCCTTGTGTCAATTTCCTAGAACCAGGCAAAGATTAAGAACTAAGGGAAGCCGGGCGAGGGTGGCACACACCTATAATCCCAGCACTCTGGTAGGCAGAGGCAGGCAGATTTCTGAGTTTGAGGCCAGCCTGGTGTACTGAGTGAGTTCCAGGACAGCCAGGGCTATACAGAGAAACCCTGTCTGGGAAAAAACAAATCCCAAAACAAACAAACAAACAAACAAACAAACAAACAAAAGAACTAAGGGCATGGATGACTTTTACCTTTCTTGGCTAACTCATACAGTCTTTGACTTACAACAGTTCTCTTGGAGTTCTCAATAGAGCAAAGCAATACATATTCACAGACACCACTTTTGTGTTCCCCAGCCCCAGGCCAGCTGTCTTATGGCACTATACAGTGTCAGATAGACATAGCTCCCCAGCCAGCCATGCAACCACAGAGGTGAACAACTGAGACACTTTAGTGCACTACAGTAAGCCAGGGTTATTATTAGATTAGGTGTAACCCTTGTATTTGTTAATTTATTATATTTCAACTTAAAATGATTTTTTGTGTCATCATAGGTCAAAATTATCAATATAAGGTTCTATAGGATGTTCAATGAGTTATCACAGGAAACCATCAGGATGACTACTTTAAACAAACAAAAGAGAAACTAAAATGTTGAAAGGGATGTGGGAAAACTAGTGACTCAGTGGGACTGGAAAACGATGCAACTGCCTGAGAAACAGGATGGCAAATCCTTAAAACATTCAAAATATAAACATCATAGGACTTAGCAACCCCACTTCTGGGTACATATCCAAAGACCTGAAAGCACAGGTATTGTATACATGTGTATATATTATTTACCATAACCGAGATGTAGAAGTAATCCAAATGCTCATCAGTGCAAGCACAGTAAAATGGTCTGCACATGCAGTGCACCTCTGCTTGGCTTCAGAAAGGAAGGAAGGCTTGTCACATGCTTCATCATAACTTGAATATAGCAACACAACATAATAATGAACCTTGAGGTCATTATGTCGAGAAACACCAGCCAGGCATAAAAGGCAAGTTCTACATGAGTCCACTTCCAGTAGGTGTCCAAAGCAGCAAAATGCAAAGCATCAAAAAGCAGAACTATGGCTATCAGGACAAGGTAAAGTAGAGTTATTATCCATTAATGGTCAGAGGTTCAGATCTGTAAGGTGAAGTTCTGGATAGCTGCTTCACCAGTGTGGGTATGCTGAACACTCCTGAGGTGCTTCCTTGACTGGTCACACTGCTAAATTTTAGGCCATGCATGATTTTTTTGTTTTTTTGTTTGTTTTTTCGAGCCAGTGTAGCCCTGGCTGTCCTCAAACTCAGAAATCCGCCTGTCTCTGCCTCCCAAGTGCTGGGATTAAAGGCATGCGCCATCACCGCCCAGCTGCATGATTTTTAAATTATTATAATCTTAAAAATTATTTTAAAGATAGGAAGGTCAAATACTGCATTTTGGATGCCGCTATGGTAGTAGGCTTATATTTTCTCTCCCATTATTGTTTTAATGTTTTATGGTGAGAATATTATCACAAAAATCAGTAGAGACATTTGACAAATAAGGAAGTCATGTTTAATGTAGCTCTAAAGATAGGATGTAGGATCATACATTTACACCAATTGTCAAGGCAAGATGCTAGTCTCTGCTTGAGGTAACAGGTTATAAAAGGTACCATCAAAGATACCTGGGCTAAAGTGTTGGCCACTAAATTTACTTGCATTTTTAAAAAGGTGAGAACAAGAGAGAACCAAGCACATTTAGTAGAACAGTGGAAGCGGAAGATAGACTATTGAACTGAACAAATGTCTAGCTCAGCGGCAGTGTCTGTCTAGCATTCACACAGCTCTGGGATCCATCCCCTGCACCACCAGAAAACAAATCTCCCATCTCATCCAGACATCTTAAGTAGTATAAATGGCCTTCTTAAAGTTTATTTTATGTATGCGGATGTTTCGTCTGCATGTACGCATGTACAGCACATGCATGTAGTGACCATGGAAGCCAGAAGACAGTGTCTGATCTGCTGGAAAGGGAGTTGCAGACTGTGAGCACTGGAAATAGAATCTGAGTCCTCTGGAAGAGCAGCTAGTGCTCTGAGTCAATGAGCCACCTCTCCAGCCTCAGTGTAAGTATTCGACAATTCCATTCTGGTCTATCTTCAAAAGTGCTTCCAAGTGTGCTGTTATCCCAAGAGACTCCAGCACTTCTAGAACCAGAATAGGGCTTATAGTCTGATTATACGAAATGAAGACCTTATTCTTCCAAAGTTATTTTAAATTTATTGTTTTTGTAAGAGCACTTACATTAAATTACTGAAGAAATATGACTGTACAGTGCTGGAAACTTAGAAGTACTTAGATTAACATCTGCATGTTTTGAATAGTAATAAAGATATAACAAGTCCACAAGCTTATAACTTTAGAGATGATATTACTGAGAACAAGAATGGATTTTAAAAACCACTGATGAGAAGTATTAAGACAAACATAGTGACACTTAAACTTCTGTCAGCAAATGCTTGAGGAGTGGAAGACACTGAGTGAAAACATGTGTACTTCTAGTCTGGGGTGGACCCTGGCTCAAGAGGTGATCCTTCCTCTCACAATTCCATGAATAATTTGCATTTTCAAGATGGCAGCTGAAGCTATCATTTACCTTACCACAGAGCAGTGAAGGCAAATATGTCTGCTGCCAAGATGACATTTAATTCCTTGCAGACTATGCCAGTTCACTTTACTTTAGGAAAAGTCTTTTTAAAATTTAAAGATGGGATTCTTTTCTCTGATAGGGGAAGAAGTAAAACCTGGGAGATAGTATAAAAAAAATCTCATTAGCCTCATATGGCAAATATGACAATTGTCTTCATATATCAAGGGCAGGTGGCCTTCAAGAACAACTTTGGATGAAGAAATATTATGGAACAATAGAAATATGTGCTGGGGAGGGCAGAATAATATGACATGAACACAGACAGATAAGCGTCTCTGGGAATTCCTCAGCCAGGACTAATAGCTAAAATTACCATCTTAAACTATTTCCCATGTTCACTCTCTGAAGTACTATAAATGGAAACAGTTATAAATTTTTTTCCCAATAAAGTGTTCACATTCTTTTTTCTAAGACACAAGAGACTAACAGTCATTTAAGACCAACTGAGGAAAAAAATAGCATTTACAGCCACTGTGCAAATCCTGAAAAAGTTCTTTTGCTGAGTGGAAATGCAGTTAGCGGTTCCCAAGATTCCCTGGCTCTGAGTGTTAGGAGGGACTGGAGTCTAGTCATTATGTGTGCATATCAATGAGCCTTCCATCTGAGGCAATGCCACAGCCTCCCCAAGGAAACTCGCTAAGTGTCTGTAACAGCCTAAGAACTTTGGGAATTAGAGGACAATAGTATCTTCTTCTAATTGGTTCAGAATAAGCTTTGATGTCTTCATCCCATGTGGACCAGCTCTGCATCCTGGCCAGCCTCACCCTGGGGTAAACATGTTCCCAGCCTGAAAGGAGGCAGTGAGAGACCCTTTGTCAGTAGAGTATCTACATGGTCAGCCAGGACAGCTCGCATCTAGAATATCACACAGTTGGGCAGAGATGGGACTATGTATGGTTTGGTTCTTCTGGGTACTGATCACATTTGTGTGAGTTTATTTTTGTTGTTGTTTTGGGCTTTTTGGGTTTTGTTTTTAAAGTAACTTTATTTTTAACACAAACAAGCTGCTGTTTTTGGTTGAGCAAAATAGTCCCAAAACAAAGTCTGTGTTTATGGCTAATAGAGTTTTCACTTGTTCAAGGCTTGTATAGTAGCCTATACTAATGACACAAAAGTGCCATTGAAGGGCTGGAGAGATGGCTCAGTGGATAAGAGCACTAACTGCTCTTCTGAAGGTCCTGGGTTCAAATCCCAGCAACCACATGGTAGCTCACAACAATCTGTAATGAGATCTGACTCCCTCTTCTGGAGTGTCTGAAGACAGCTACGGTGTACTTACATATAATAAATCAATCTTTTTTTTTTTTTAAAGTGCTGTTTAAAAGAGCATACAAGGAATCAGAACTCAATTGATTTGCATGTCTAAAACATACACCCATATATAATAATTTGGCCCAGCCCTAGACTGACTCAATATATTTTCTGGATCTACTGATCCAACTTAAAGAAATACATATTGCATTCCACTCATGACCCTGGCCTGAGTCTGCTGTATCCAAGGCGACATTACTTCTCCTCCTTCTATAACCCCTCCCTCCTCATTAACAAAGGAAGGAAAAAAAGCCACATTGCTGTTGCTAGGATTGAGAATCATTTAGCATGGACTCACTTGGAAATGAGAACAGCTTTACAGCTATACGTTTTGTGGCACAAAGATAATCTTTTTTTCCCTTTGCAAATTGATTAAACATCCAAACAGCCCTTGGAAACTCTGAGTTAGAGTCTATGAAAACCTTACCCCATCTCCCCACACCCAGGACCTCTAGTTTCTACTCTGGGAAGAAATCAGTCATTTTGTCTTTGCTCACTAGCCTGTCTAATCAACAAGTCCTTAAAGAGTACTTCTTATAATGCCAGGACATATGATTCAAAACAAAAGTCCTCCCTAAAAGAGTCTTACTATAAGCAAATAGAAACACACACACACACACACACACACACACACACACACAGAGAGAGAGAGAGAGAGAGAGAGAGAGAGAGAGAGAGAGAGAGAGAATGAGAACAGAACAGGTCTGGAGCATGGAGGTGGAGGTAAAGATGGTCCTGTACTAAGAGGAGGTGGCTTCCGTGTGTCTGTGGGTGGAAGTTACAGCAAGAGTGCATTCCTAGGAAATCAGAGTTCAGATCACAAAGGGCTGGAACTTTATGTTAAGTGAGACAAGAGTTCTTTGGCCTGGGGAGTATGGTAGAACTTGCAGCCCAAAGCAAAACAAAAAGCACCTGGTTCCAGTATTCAGTGGATGTGAGATTTACAGCAGGAATACAGGTTAGGACACGGCGAGGAGAGAGAACAGTGAGTGCCGTAGACTAGAAGGCAGCAGGGGAGAGTGGAGTTTCTAAGCACAGGGTCTCCTGGCAGGCTTTGATCGTGTATGAGTAGAGGCAGGAAGGGTTGGAGTTTAAGGGCTGGGGTGTGGCACTGTGGGTTAAATGTGCTGTCTACAGACATGGGGACATGGGGAAGGAACACTGAGAGAGGAGCAGGAAAGCAATTCCAGCATGTGAGCCTTGGGCCTGTGACACTGGAGTCCCAGAACTGAGAAATTCACCCTAGGCTGGACCTAGATAAAGAGGAGGCCCCTCAGGGACTCAACCTGTCTGGAGGGGTCCACTAGCCCTTGGGAGAGAAGGAAGAACTTACAAAGAGGACAGAGAAAGGGGAGGAAGAGATGCCTCACAAAGTTCAGAAAGGAATGTGCGTGCAGGCGTGGACACTCCTCATGCAGCAAGAGAACCAGGGCAGGGATAAGGTTAATGGTTGGTAAGGACACAGAAATTCCTTGCCCTTTTTCTATTTTTGCAATTCTCTCTACATCTGAAATTATGTAAAACTAAATGTTAAAAGAAAAAGAAATACTGTTTTGTTTGTCTGTTGGTTAGTTGGTTGCAGGGTAGGGGGTGGGGGTTAAAGCACTGGATAGCACAAAATTTGCTGACACAGGCTGAATATCCTAAATCCCAAAACAGAAACCTGAGATGCTCCAAAATCGAAGTTTGAGTGTCAAAATGTAAAATCTCACATATGATGTCATGAGACGGATGGCAGTCAAAGTGCAGGCCTGAGAAATGTGTACAGAAATGCCTTCAGGCTATGAGAGACATAAATAGATTTCATATTTAAGCTCTGATCTAATCTTAGGGTTTCTATTGTTGTGAGGAGACACTATAACCATGGCAATTCTTATAAAGGAAAGCATTTAATTAGGGCTGGCTTGCAGTGTTGAGGTTTAGTTCACTATCATCACGGTGGGAAACATGGTGGCACACAGGCAGACATGGTGCTGGAGAAGATGAGAGTTCTGTATCTTTATCCATAGGCAGTAGGAAGAGACTGAGACATACTTCCTCCAACAAAGCCACACCTACTCCAGCAAGGCCACCTCCTAATAGTGTCATTCTCTGTGAGCCTATGGAGTCATTTTCTTTCAAACCATTACAGATTCCCCTCTCTAAGATATATTCTTATAAATGTATAACATATTCCACAATTTGCAAGGAATCTGATCCCAAGCATCTCAGAAAAGAAACATTCTAAGCCTGCACCTCCACAAGGGTGATGTCTGTAACATCGAGGGCAGGATCTCAATGATTAGATTTTGCCATGAAGGGAAATGAGACAATGACGCCACTAACTGCGGGCAATGCTTTCTATGGGCTTCCCTGTGAGCCATCACACCGAGATGTGAGGGCAAGGTGGGCAGGAGGAAGAATTTCAGGTGCTACTTAGTCAGACAGCAGAACAGTCAGAGGAAGGAGGAAAAGAGGATCAGTGACCTCCCATAAACTAGAGGAGGAGTCCTACCAGTGAGGCTGACCACAGACAGGGATCAGAACAGGCGCTCCTCTGGAGGGATGGCACAACACAAGGAAGCAGTGCAAGGTCTTAAAATTCACTAAAGGAAACCCAAGGAGATTTATTTCTGATGACTTTTTCCTCTGTGATGTATAAAACAGGTCAGAAGTTGAAAACAAAGGGCATGATAGGTGGTTAAGGCTTCAGAGAGAGGAGGACTACAGGAAAACAAGCCAACTAGCTAAGAAATGAGCAGAATTGTTGGGCAAAACAGAAAGGTCTGTCAAGGTATGTGGCAATGTGTGATCCCAGGCTACTATCAAAGGGGCCATCATATAATAAAGACCAAGTAGTTTATAAATAACCAAAATTTATGTCTAGGAGTTCTGAAGGCTGGAAGCTTGAATTACAATGCCAACTGATTGGGGTCTGGTGAGGACTCCCTCTTATACTCCCAGGGAGTCTCTTTATAAGGCAACAGGGCCCCAAGGACTCCATATTTATGACCAAATGTCTGGCCAAAAGTCCCACATCTCAATACCTTCTCACTGGAATGGAAGTAAGATTCAAAATCTTAGGGGGCCACAAACATTCAATGCTAAGTGAATCCAATCAGGTTGTGTGCATGCTCCTCTCCAGCCATGCTGAGGTGTATAAGTCTCAGCAAAACACCAATAGAATTGGGATAAACTGAGTTTAGGATTTTCAAGAAAGGAATATAGAATTTCCAATTTTCAAGTGGAAAGTGAGGGTGGATGATGGGCTGAGATCTCTTAAGTGAGGAGAGAAGCAAAAAGGAAATGAGGAAGGATTCTTGGCTAGTGGATGTTACACTTCAAAGGCAAAACCCTTAAAGTAAGTCAGGACTTTAAAAAGTGAGCTGGAGAGCTGGGGGAGGGGTGGTTAGAAGGAGGGGTGGGGCTTTAGGTTATTTCACAGACAGTCACGACACAGTTCAGGGAAGACGTGAAAGCAGGTAACCAAGGTCAGATATAGGCCAAGGTGCCAAGAGGCTTGGGAATACTATGGATCCTGATGTTGGATAACAAGGGAGGAGTTGTGATGGTGGAACAGGCAAGGACGGAGGACCAATATCTTCATAAAAAGATGCAAGGGTTGGAAACTCAAATTTGTGCGTGACTGGAACAAGGAGGTGGCACAATCTGAAGCACTGTCTGTTTCAAAGGAAATGCTTGTATCCAAAAATAGTAAAATAGGGGGAACGATGAGGAAATGGAAATAAGGAGTGTCCTGACTCTACCCATGCCTGGAGATATAGAACTTGAGAATGCCATACAACACTAATACCCTACAGAGAAAACAGCTAGGTTTCAAGTATGGCAAAATAGAATAAATAAAAATAAGGCCAATTCAAAGACTCTAAAGAACTAAGCATCACTAGCTATCAGACCCTTGCCATCAATTTTTTTTTTTTTTTTTTTTTTTTTGGGTTAAGACAGGGTTTCTCTGAGTAGCCCTGGCTGTCCTGGAACTCACTTTGTAGACCAGGCTGGCCTCGAACTCAGAAATCCACCTGCCTCTGTCTCCCAAGTGCTGGGATTAAAGGCATGCACCACCACTGCCCGGCAACCATCAATTTTTATCTGACTTTCTCACATTCTAGAGACGAGCACAGGGCCTTGTGCACAGGAGGCACGTACACTACCACATACATCCACTAATACATATGCATAGACATCCACAGCCTGGAAACCATCTTCAAAACACACTTCACTAAGGAAAGCGGGTTTCATCCTGGCCCTTCATGCGCAGGCTCATTTTACATCCCCACTTCCTGGCTCCTGCCTGGAGCATGGCAGTTTGTTCCATGAGTTTATAAATCAATTCTGCTTTTCCTCACAGGTCCCTGGCCTCACTTTAGCCAGTGTAACCGAAGCTTGATCTTTTCAGTATCTTCAATTCTGTGCCTTTGAGTGGTTAGAGCTTGAAGCATGTCAACCAAACTCCAGTTAACATTATTTGAAGTGCTTCAGAGTAGACTATCAGAACAAAAGCATACAATGTGAGGCAGTCTCCATGGTGCGAATGAATGGACAATGTATCTGTTTTCATGGCATCCCTTGCACTCTATGCTATGTTCTACACTGTTTTATCCATCTTCAGGTGTTGCAGATAGTATAGTATTGTAAGAGACGGTGGTCTTGAGGTGATTAGCATACAAGGTGGTTATGGTCCCTGTTTAAAAGGCCTCCCATTTGCCTTCTATCCTATAAAGACAACTAAATCTCTGACACCTCAAATCTTGAATGTCTTAGCCTCCTATCTGTGAAAAATCAATTTATCTGTCATAAATTATCCAATTTCCAGTATTCTGTTATGGCAGTACCAAGGTACTAAGACAGCCATTACACTCATTGTTCAATATTACACATAGTGTGCATCAAACAGAACCAGATCTCAGGGCCACTGGCTCCAATCTCTCCAGAACATACCACAAAATGTATTCCTACAAGTCATTACAAACCACCACCCAAACTCAGTCACATAGAGAACACTCAGCATAAAAAGTCACTCCTGAATTTCTACCTTCAAATTAGCATAAGGAATTGCAGAAAGGAAATTAGATGTGTGTTATGGGATAGGGGATGATCACTTTTATTTTTTTAAACCAATTATTTTTAAAAGTCATTTGTGTTCCCTTCTCATTTTGGGGAAGATAAAATGGGGAACTGTCTGGTTTGGAAAAAAGCAAAGCAAATGAGGTTAGTGCTTCCTATGTATAACTGCATGGATGCCTAAAGTAATAGAGATCTCTGTTTCACTTTCGTCCTTAGTACTTTCCTTGCTGCCTTTCAAATTCTGGTTCTTGAATGTTTGAGTGATTGAAGAGACAGCTTACGGTTTCATAGGAGCTTTTCAGGGACTTCTGCATTAATCCTCTGCCTTATGCAATGTAGAAAACATTAAGCAAGAGTGTCTGAAGTTAAAATATGTGCTTAATTCCCACTACAGGGGATGGATCTTTCTAACAGATGTTTTTCTGGAATGACTGCTGACTGTAAAATAGGAAGAACTAAAAGAACCAAAGTCAAAGTACATTTTTTTTAAAGGATGGATTGGGCAGGGGGTTAGATTGGAGGTTGGAATGGCATAACAATTAAATTTCCAGACTGTTGCTTATGAAAAATAAGCTGTCTTTGGATGGTTTCTGGGATACAGCTATGCATGGTGGTCATGGACCAGAGAAAACGAACCTAAATTGATGTTTAAAAAAAAATCATTTAAACAAGACATTTCTCTGATGTTCAAGCCAAGCTCTCCAAGGGTATCAAATTGCCTTGCTTGGAGGGACTGCTTCAGGACTCCTGCAGTATGCTCACGTCTCATGGAAAACAACGAAGGCAGGAAAGCAAACGAAGGCCGAAGGCTTTGAGGCCAGCTCAGCCCATCTCGCTCCCTCTGAGACATGCCACCCTACCACTCCCAACAAGCATTTTAACCCAGCAAACAAATTCTGAATGATACCCTTTAAGGAGATGAACCTTGTCGTGTGTTAACTAGCTTTTCACTTTCTAGCTTCAAATTGACAAGAATTATACTTTGAGCCCTCGTATCAAAGGACATTTGAAGCTTGTTCATCTGGGGCTCCCATTCTGCCTTGTCCTTGCATTTGAAATACGAAAGCTACAAACCGTGGAGGTAGATGCCCTGGGAAACAACATGATGGGAATGGGTTCATCCTGACTTTGAGAACGGTCATCAGACATGCACCCTCTTTGTTCCAGTTTTGTACCTGTATAATGGGAATACTGTTGGCTCTCTTCCTCAGGGAGCCACCATGAAGAATAAAATAAGGCAGGTGGCATGTGGCTGCTGGCACACGATCAGAGCTCTGCACATGATGGAGTCAGGGTGAAGGGCAGGAATATCTCAAGGTAGGAACGCATCTCGGATGGTTCTTAAAATAACACTGTTTTCTTTTGAGGAGCTACTTTACAGCCTGCTGCATCTAACTGCCATGCCAGCTCAGCATGAATACCCTCCATTAAGAATCATGTCACACTCTTCCTTCGCGAGTCGTGAAAACCCAAATCAGACTGCATTCAGCCTTGGATAGTGGGAGACATACTGAAGGCCTTTCAATTTCCAAAGCCATGATCAGAATGAAATGTTCTCACACCAGGCGCTTCACATTTTAGAATTCAATTATGAAACCCTACCATTTAGCTTGTTAGGCTGGCTGCTCCACCCCAGAAAGAGTGACAAAAGATAATTTTTACAGCCAAGCCATGAGTTCCAGTGCTATAAATCACTGGTTATCAGATGAAGTAGAATTCATTAATACAAACTAGAAGCCTGAAAGGCACCCATTACTGTGCTATTAATTTGTTTGACGATCTATTGCATGGCAAGAGCTAAAATAGGCTGGGCAAGACAGCATCTCATACAGAAGAATAATTTGATCTCATTAATTTTTGTCCTGGGCTTGCCAAGTGTAATTGGGCATAATAAGAACTCATACATCTCCTTGTAGCTTTTTCGTCTTCTATGGTTATGAAAAAAAAATTGGGGGTGGGGTGGGTGGGGATGAGCTAAGAGTCTTGATACTCAATAAAGACAACCAGTAAGAGGAGGGTTAGTAGGCTGGGGGATGTAGCTCTGTGTCAAAGTGTTTACCTGGCAGGAGCAAGGCCCTGGGTTTGATCCCCAATACCATAAAAAAGGAAAAGAAAATTTAAGAGGTTCTAAGCTGGGACAACCTGTTAAGTGCAGCAAGCACCTCCACCTTTTTTTTTTTTATCTTCCTTTCTTCTGTCTCTTGTATGATTGTTTTAAGGGTGTGAATCATAAACTCCTTTCTAGTTCGGTGAACTTGAGATATACACTCATGCAATTTACTGGGACATGGAGTGGGAGCCTTTATTTAACCCTTGTGCCCTTGCCAGTAAAGGGGTACAGGTAGGAGAAGGCTAGAAATGCCCATGTGGTGATTCTGTGTTCTCAAACCTTTCCAAAGCTGGTATTGAAAACACACTTCCATCCCTGAAAGGCTCCGACATGATTGCTGCTCCCCCGGTCAGAGAGCAGCCTCTACAGACTTCTTCCTGGTACCCAGTGCTGCTCACAGGGCACGCCCTCGACAAAGAATGGGAGTAGGGACAAACTGTGTTTTCAGAAACTGTGATTATAGACAAAGGTTTGGTAACCAGAACTGGATTTTCCAAGTGGTCACTTGACTATATCAACATCAAGAAACAATCAAAACAACTAATCAGTGAATATGTAAATTCCTTTCTTAACAAAGGCAATATAAACAATGGGGCTAAACAAGCTGGTGCAATTGCATTTACTAACTAGCATGTTTTTATAGAACCGAGCTGTTTATACATGTATAGGTACATGTATGTGTGAATATAACACATGTGTTATATACATGCATGCATGCATATATATATACATACATATATATATATATATATATACACATATATATATATATATATATATTCATTTTCCATGCCATTTTGTCCCCTTCAAAGATAGCTGTTAATAGGACTTATGATTTATTTAAGCCTTCTCAGATGACATAGAGACAGGATTTTATTCTCTCCCTGGCATCTTTACTAAAATTAAACTCTTGCCTGCCTATCTGAAACCCAGAATTAGCAGGTGCAGATCCATCGAGGAATACTTTCCTTAGGAAACCTGAGAGCAGGTGCTCCTGCTGTGAAGGACTCTGGCATGGGAAGGCTCACTCGTCCCTAGGCTAAGAAGCCAGAAGGGTTCAGATCACAGGCAGAAAGGCAGCCAAGAGTTGGCCTGGACCTGCTGTTTCTCTTGGCAATTTGAGTTGGCTGTTGAGCCTGGGGCCCTAGAGTGATTCTGGGCTTAGGGAAATATATCAGAACAGCAGGCAAAGCATGATGTCCCAGTGACCAGCTGATGCATGGAGTCTACATCCTCAGAGCCATGACCTTACTCTTGTGAGGAATTAGATAAACTCTGGCAACATGCCCAAAGGTCCAGTCAAGATGACAGCTGGGAAATTCCTGTTTTATGGTATAGGCTACTTAGGTTCTGGTCCTAAATAGCAACCATATCTGTATCTCACTTATTTGCACCTCTCTGGAAGAGCAGAGTTAAGATCAGCCCCTGGTAAGACATCTCAAATCAACTTCCTGGCCCTGGCAGATTTATTCCTGGTGTGTTTCATTCTCTACATTCCTGTCAACTCCAGCAGAAGCCAAAGGGCACTTTCTTCGGTTGGAACCATTAGCATTTCTTCTCTCCTTGGTGCTATTTATAGAACTAAGGCAGATGGCCATGGTGATCTTACCTCATTGGTCAGGACAGAGAGCCACAGGAAGGCCCAGAAACCCTCACTTCCAAGGAGCAGCAGCCCCCAACTGGCCAGTCAACCATTAGCTGCTGCTCTAGACAACCCCATCACAAAGTTCACAACGTTTTCTAACTCCATCCTGCTTTTATTAGCCAGCCAAGCATGTTCTACTTTACACTCTGGTATTAACGTCAGAAACAGCTTCCTCACATCCAAAATGATCTTAATCAATTGCAAAGAATACATGAATGGCACCATGTGTAAGCTTCCTGCCTAGAGGAGAATCGAATGCATTTGTGTTTAACTGTGAACTCTAATGCGTACTCTACACTTCACAGTAGTGGAGCAGTTTAGCTGCATTTAACCTGGGTGGATAAAGCAATGCCAACATTCACATGAAACTGGGTACAAGCACTACAGAGGGTACACTGTTAACTTACGATGTGTTACTCTCCTTCTACGCATGAAAAAAACAGACACTAATAGGTCAAGACACCTATCTGGACAGAGGCAGAAGTGATGAATCAGGAGTTGAGCCCAGGCAATCCTGCTGCAAAGGGCTCTTACATACCACACAGCCTGAGAGCCACAGTGCAGGGATTTCGGCCAGCATGTCCCTCAAAGGTAGAAGGCCTCAAATAGTAGGGAGGGAATGTGGATGTGCTTTGCTCTGCCAGCCTCAGTTCTTCTTAGGACCTTTAAGAGGATTTCAGAAGCATTCTGGCCAGGTGCAATTTCTGCCACACATGCTGACACCAGGCCTCACTCTTGAGTTACGTCTACTTGGAGAGGCTTCTGGAACAGTGTCAGTTCAGACAGTATATGGTTCAGACAACCGCCTTCCATCTTAGTGAGCACAGCTCAGGATGGGGAAGAGTGGCCCACAGGTGCACTGGAGTTAAAGAGGCCCTTGAATCCTCTGGCAGGAAATCAAAACACTAAGCTGGGTCTCTACATTGCAGATTCCAGCACAGGCCCAAGAGACGGTGGTGCATGGACCACATGGTAACTCTGGCAAGAACTTCCCGAGTGTGCACATGGTGAAGTCTTTACCAGACAGGCATGCTTCTACACGTACACACAATCACACTACATCTCTTCCTCCCAACAGGAAGCTCTTGCAGTTGGAAACAGTCCATGTTCATGAAAGCACCAGCAGGGTGGCAGTAACTCCATAAGGACCTCTTTCCTGTAAACAAAAAAATCCAGTCTATGGAGCAGTTATTGAAGTCTTGCCTTTCGACAGAAAATAATCTTTTCTCTTGGTAAAAATCATCCATTGGTGGTTCAGGACTTGACTAGAAACATGTGAAATAAGGATCAAAAATAAAAGACAATGGATCTATGTGTCAGGATGATTTCTATCTTCAGAGCCAGAGGAAGAGAGAAACAGAGGTTTAACTCCTTCCCCTTACAGTTTTTCTTTTGATAATACTCAGACTGAGTCAGGTGTGGTGGCTGACACCTGTAATCAGAGGGCCAAGGCAAGAGGATGGGGAGTCTGAGGTCAGCCTTGGGCAACACAAGACCCTGCCACAAAAACAACACAAAATGAGAAATCCATTTTTGCCACTTGTGTTTTCTCCTTTCTTTTTGCTGTGCTATATGAAAGCTATATGAGGCATGTGGCCTCACCCAAGGCACAAGGCAACCTTGCTTAATAGCATGTCCAGTTTTAGCAAATGATGACAGAGTAACTGACAGAAAGTTATCTAACCTTAACTCACACTATTATATTTTCAACAATATTAAGAGCCAGTCAAATCTCAATGAAAGAGATGATTCAACTAAGTTACAAGAAAAACAATACTACACAGAACTGTACACCAAATAGAACTTAAGATTCATACAACAATGAAGTATTTGCATGGTGTCTGAACTTTGACTTTAAACTGATGTCATGGGTGTATAACACTGGCAACTCAACAGGACCACTGATGGTCAAAGGGTGGAGTGACCACTGTGATCTGACAGGTTGCCTTTGAGAAGTCAAGATACTCTGGGCTTGTTTTGTTTTCCATATAAAGGTATTTCTGCTTTAGGAAATGAAGACTGAAGGCTGAGCCATTTTCTTTATTCATTTCTTTATTTTATATAAAGGATTATTGCTTTTTGTAATTTTCAAAGAAGTTTTTAAGGAAAATTTTATAGTGAGAGTTCTGATGAGTTCACTATATAGGCAGTAGTTAAAGTGTTTATAGATTGAAATGGTACTTGGTTACTTTTTTGGCCACACAGCAAGCATAGGAGGGGGCTTCCAAAAGAGAAAAGAAAAGAGGAAGACATAGGAATGTTCAAGAAGAGTCTGTGTGGGGATATGTGGAACAGGCTTCCCTACATGAGTCATGGAAGACGGAGTCCTCAGAATCTGGTGTCCTAAGAAACACTCAGAAAGATATATGGAGTTTCCTGGGTGTACTGATCAATAGAGGTGTCAGCCCTCCCTCTGACACCAGGAGTCATTCAGTATCATCCACTGCTCATGGAAAAGAAGTCACTGGGTCAGAAACCAATCACCAAGAACTATACCACTTTTTAAAAAAAACTCATTATCAGAACTGAGAAACAATGAGTTTCTCAACTAGATCCATATTTATCCAGTCCTTTCCTATCTCTATCTTCTTATGTGCATGACCTGGTTCAGTCCTTCCCAATTTCTTTATGTGCACAGCCTGGGTCCAGTCCTTCCCCATCTCCTTATGTGCACAGCCTGAGTTATGACTAACATTGTGGAGAATGCAATATCACATCCCAGTACCCAGCTCTTGAGTAATCTCCAATGTCCAGAACTCACCAGGAAATGATGAAAGAGTGAGCAGTCAATAAGAACGCCATGACACTAATCACAGCTCTGGGCGGGGGAAGGTGCCTCGTCTCACACCACAGTCCCCTCTTTGCACACAATTTCTACACACTTTCAAGATGATTGTTTCCTTAGAGACAGAGTCTGTGCTCTGCTGGCCTGGCTCCCTTCTCATTGGAATTTATGAGTCTGACCTAGTCCCACAGTTGGATGCATCTTTAAGACTCAATACGGTGGAATTAAGGATATAGTGCTTTGGAATCAGGTCTCAGCCAGAGCATCTCTCCAAGCCTTGTTGTTCCTCATTGTTAAATACAGTTCTGTCCACACTTCCTCCAAAGATATTTCGAAATAGGAGATTACATACCGAAAAAACTAAAGGCATTGTAAGAGTACAGCTTCAGACCCAGTGTACAACAGATCCCTTGCCTGTCATCTCTTGACCTCAGGCAAGTTACTTAATGTCTCTTCTTTGGCCTTCTTACCTGCAGGATGCGAATAACATCAGTGCCTACCTCATAGGTCACTGCCAGAGTCAGAAGTGGACATGTGATGATCTTACAGCTCTTGATGTACAGCAAGATTATAAGTACTTGTACATCTCCTGAACCCTCATTCTACACTTACCAACTACTCAAGTGAGTGTACTGGTAGCAGGAAGAAAGCTGGTTGGTTTTATTTCTTGACCACAGCTTATTCTAAACAGCAAGAAATGAGAGCTACCAGCATTAGAGATTAAAACTTTATAAAAATAGAAAAAGACATTAAGACTTAAGACTAAAATGTGGGCCATTTAGCATCAGGATCAACATCTGGTGACTTACTCCTGACTGCACGACACTATAGGAATACTCACACTATGACCTTGAGTCATCAGAGACACATTCACATGAAAACAGGAAAGTCACTATTACACTTCAAAAACCTCTGTCCTCAAGAGTTAAAGTTTTGTTGTACACACAAAGTCTGGGTGCTTATAGGACTCTGGAAACTGCCCCTGTGGTCTGATGAGTTGAGACTGTAGTGGAGACATAGTTATCATGAAGTTAAGAAAGACTGAACTTCAGGTAGCTCTGTCTTGCACAGGGTCCTCCAAAACCATCAGAAGACAGCAAGCTGTGTGTTCCCACTGGATCCAGGTAAGACTAATTACAGTCAGAGAAGACTGCTGTCCCTATCCACAACTACTTGAACCCATGAATCAAGTGAGCAGTTCTGGGACTGAGAGGGAAGGGAAACTGAACTGAGGACACAGTTATGCTGGGCTGACTGGTAAAAGGTCACTTCCAAACAGAGTTAATGTCATTAACTTTCATCTACAATACCTGGATGCATCGATGACATCCAGATCCCCAATTGCCAAATGTGCCATGATGCATAGGTACAGGGTCAGAGCTCATATAATAAAGTATACTTCAGGCTCAACCTAAGAAACAGATTAGGAGTGGAGGAGAAATGAGTGAGTGGAGGAGAGTCAGAAGCTGATCTGTAGAACCAAATTTGATAGCTCAACACTGAAATGGTGATAGGGTTTCCCAAAAATTGACAACAATTCTTTTTTTAAAAGTCATCCATAATGAGTTATGAAGGTAAAATACAGGGTTTTTTGTTTTTTTTTAAAGTGACAAAAGAAAAGTAAAAACTCTCGGTTACCTCTTATAAAAGGAAGATTAAATTACTCCTTTAAAAATCAGCACAGAATGGACTAAAGAAATGTCTAAGTGGGTGCATCCTGTGCAATCATGAGGATATCCATCCGAATCCTTGGGACCCACATACACAAC
Organism: Apodemus sylvaticus; assembly: GCF_947179515.1. Classification (NCBI taxonomy): domain Eukaryota; kingdom Metazoa; phylum Chordata; class Mammalia; order Rodentia; family Muridae; genus Apodemus; species Apodemus sylvaticus. Next base: position 85,485,624 of record NC_067476.1, on the reverse strand, counting down.
CAAGCATGGCAGGGACAGAAATAGGCAGTTCTCAGGAGCCGGCTGGCCGGCCCGCCCAGTGCAGTGAGCTTTCAGCTGAGTGAAGCTATGTGTCAAGGCGATAATGCATAGATTGGTAAAAGACAGTACCCGACATCATCCTCTAGCTTCTGCATGTTCATGCCCGAAACATGGTCTCTGCACACTCCTGTGCATATACACAGGAATGGGAGTGGGGCCCAATGGAATGTGATGATGTCATCAGGGTCAATGAATGTAGGGGGAAAGTATTGTTAAAGTGTGCTGTATGTGTTAATGATCTGCCTGGAGTCTGACCGGTGTCAGCTTTTACAAGTATTTGGTGGTATTTTTCTTTACTTACAAATTCACTTTTGTTCAATTTGCATTCATAGTTTTAGATTATTCTTGAATGGAGGAAGAACTTAACAAACTGAGACATCCCCCCCCCCCCCAACTATGGTATCCTGTGAGCTGCCCTTGAGACTGAGACAGAGTATGGGAGAGGAGCCTTCCTGCAGTACCCTATCAGGTGCAAGCACCCATGGGGACTGTATCTTGTTTCTAAAGGGGGCTAAACACAGGATGCTTGACCCTCAGATAAGGCAGGAGAGGGCTGACAGCCAGGAAGAGCTGGAAATGTAGCACCTCAGGGTACTGCTCGTGCACATGTGGACTGATGACTTCTGAATCCTCCCTCTCCTTTAGATCCACCACCCAACCTTTAACTTACTACTTTACTGGATATCCCACACTCAGTTTCTCCTCCCAATCATGATCCCCCTCCCCCCTCCTTCCCTCCCTCCCTCCCTCTCTTTCTCCCTCCTTCCCTCTTTTTCTCCCTCTTTCCCTCCCTTTCTGTCTCCCTCCCTTCTTCCCTCCCTTCCAACCTCTTTCCTGCTGAGAATAGGCATGACAACCTAAGCCCACTCTTCCAATCTCAAGACAACTTCCAAATCTGTCATGCTCTCCAGTACCGGGGACCTTCACTGGGCTTGTCTTGCCTTGCCCGTGACTACTCATCAGCTTCCATACAGGTCTCTTCCTATCTCAGAAACAGTGTTGGAACAAGCACTACCCACTGCATAATATTTCTAGAAGACAGGCAATTGTCTACGGCCTCTCTTTAGCCAAGGTTCCAAAGGAGGGTACCAGTTGGTCTTACTAGCTTGGGAAAAACTTGGCAGTGGTCGTTTCTCCTCTCCAAGGGCTAGTCTCTCTCCTGAGCCTCTTCACCTCACTGGGCTGCTTGCTTCCCCTGGTTCTTATCCTGGGAGATCCTGGCAGGTCTCACATACACCTAAGCTTGTCAGGCACCGGAAAGGCTGCAGGGACCTGACCCATGAAGGAAAGCTGACAGGAGCATAGCACTTCCGTGCTACAAACCCAGAAAGGCACATTACAAGTGCTTCTAAATTTATCTGCCGCCAAGAAGTCTAAAAATTCTGAAGGTGGGGTTTACTCCCTAGGACAGCACAGTGGCCAGGACAAGGCCTCAGCTGTCATAGTTACCCTTAGAGGACTCTCAAAACTGATCCAAACATATTTTCTCTAAAAGAAAAGCTTATCCTGGAATTCAAAGGATGCTTTAACTAACCTTCAGCCTCCCCAAAGCCAGGTGTAGAAGACTAGAGAACTGAGACAGTGTTCTCAGCTACTGAGAACACTGTCTCTGTAACTGAGGAGGAACACACTTCAGGAACAGCAACTGACTGCATTCTACAAAGCAAGCAAAAACAAAAAGTACATTTTGTGTGTGTGATACGTGAACAAGGTGCCCACCTTCAATAGGAGGTTATTACTTAAGTGCAGCCCTGGTTCTCACACTCTACACTAGGGTAATTATTACACATTTCTCTTTTGAGAAGGAGTCATGCTATAAAGTGGGGAGCAAGCACTGCAAAAAAAGCAATCAAACAGCTACTGTGCTGGGGTGGGACTTTTATTTCCCTCCATTCAGAAAAGGTGCTCACAGGAATCCTGTGAATGGTAGGTGGCTCTGCCTGTAAAAGTAACCCCAAATTGGTTGCAAATGTCCATTAGCCACTGGTCCCTGTTTGATTCCTTTACACTGGAATCCCTGAGAAAACCCTATTGTCTGCTTATTTTTAGAATGTCTTCAAAAAGTAAGGGACACCAGGCTTGTGGTAGAAGATCTGGGCTGGAACTGGCAAAACTGGATATTTTCTGTGTGGCAATCAGGGTGGTGATCAGTCTCAGGGTTTGCCTGGAGGACTGACAGGAACTCCATGAACACATTGAAAGGGTTCACAAAGAGCTGCTTTTCTCCTGGGGAAGGAGTTTTGTACTTTACCATTTCTGTGCTGAACCACACTCTAGCCTAGAGCAGTGGCAGACACCTGTGGTACTAGCACTTGGGAGTCTAAGGCCAGTCTGGCAACATTGTATCTAAGATAATAAAATAGTCTATCAACAAATGAGTTTGTTGTCCTCACAATTCCCATTTTAAAACAAACTCCTTCCCAAAGGCTACTCTGGTATCTGAGAATATCTAGCAGCAACTTAGCGCTTTATTGAGCACTTACAATATATATGAACTATTTTCATGCAACCCAATATTTAGTCTATGAACTATGTATAATAGGTTCTACCAATATTTCTACAGGGGGAAAACTGTAGTTTCTAAAGTGTTAGTTTCTAAAGCTACCAGAGCTAGGCATCTAATACAGACCTAAGCATTGCCAAACCCACATTCTTAAGGCCATTTCTTAACAAGTGAAACTACATACACTAAAATGGAGACGTGATTCTTGATTTGGGAATGACTTAGAGACTGAAAGCATTAATGATAATGTATTATTGGTGGAATAATTAATACAGGAACTTGTGTACACTTTCTTGCTCAAGGGATTCTGGAACCTTCTCTAGAATGAGGCCAGCAGCTAGAGAGTGGCTGGCAGTGGGAAGATAGTAAGAGGATAATCAGACACCCTCAAATTGGAGGTGCTGGCTCTAGGACTGGCTTACAGATGGGCCCTCCTATTGGCTAGGTCCTGTGCACCTCAGTGGTCGCCTGGGTAAGATATGGTCTGATGACATTCTTTAAAGTGTCTGGTAGCTTCTTGCAGGCCACCTGGCTCAAAAGGGACGCTAATCTCAGAAGAACAGCAGTTTATAGCATGAACTGTGTCTACCTCCTGGTCACTTGGGAACACTCAACTCAAAACATCCCAGGAGATGCAATGAGTTGTTACCATGTACACACTTTACAAAGATGGTATCAGCCAGGCCATATGAGCAAGGAAGATGCCACTGGGAAGGTTCATCTACCTCAGCTCTTTCATCTGTTAAACAGAGCAACAACTGACCTTTGAAACTTTATGGAGAAATGAGTCAGCACTTGGTAATACTCAGAACAGTACCCAGATCTTAGGGACAGGTCACCAGGGCATGACCTGGTTTGTGCCTGGCACTAGGTACTGCCTGAAGTAGAGTGAACAAGTAAACATGCTCTGCAGGCTGAAAGTTCAAGGTCCCATTTACAAAAGCAAAGGGGAAGGTCTTGTGCAAGACAGCAAAGAGAAATACTACCTGACACTTTAATATCCAGTGTCCCCAAATCCTCAGGGAAATGAAGAAGGTTGCTGGTTGGTGGCAGGCATTCAGTAGTATTTGTTGCATGAAACAGAAGTGGCTACAAGGCCACTCAGAGGTGTGTTTTAAAGGCCTGCTGTGGGGCATACTTTGTACTCAGTGCTTCAGGGGCCTGATCTTTTCCTGCACCATAACTTTGGGTCTGATAGGTCTCCTTTGAGTGCCTCTTTCAACTCCAGAGTATATATGGCTGATAAGTTGTAGAGTCTAACTGCCACCCTGGTATCCACCATTAGTGCCTGGAATTAATTAATTAATTTTCATGTATTTATTTTGGTAGAATTTGCAACACCTAGGCAAAATGAACATGGGAGTAATGGGGGTCAGAAACTATTGAGAATATCAAGGCTCATTCATTCTGAGGATGTACGAGACTGCACAGGTTGCCTGGCCACAAGGCCTGTGCTGCTCTGAGAAGCCAAGGGAGACACCCAGCTTATAGGGTGTGTAATCAGCCACGTGACGGTTCCAACAGTTTTTATTTTGCAAGTTCGGTCCATCTCTAAACGACTTCTCCAGAAAGACTGCCACGTATTATCTTACGTTCCTTGCAAAATACAAAGACTGGAAAAATCCCTTCCAGAAGAGCTCAAAATTCCACATTAAAGAAAAGACTGCACACCAGGGAGCGAGTGGGGCTGCCTTCTGGATAGTCTGCATTTGCATGTAGCCACGTGAGCTGCAGACACTCTATCCATGGAAACAAACATGCCTGGCATTTGGAAACCTAAGTGAGACCAGATCTGTGCTCGAGGAGCCCCAATTACCACCGAGCAAGCCTCCTGATTAAACCAGCATGCCGAGCTTCCTGGGTTTCACTGGCTACATGCCCAGTTCAGGCTGGCTGGTTGCTGCCAACCAGGAGAGATGAGTCTCTGAAATCACCTGTGTCCAGGGCCCTCCTCGTCTTGAGCTCTGAGAAGCTGGGAACTACAGTCTGGCTCTCTGGAGGTTTAAAAGTCATCTTTGGGAGCTCCTTAAGACAATACAAAGCCATGCTTGAGAGCCCAGAAAACTTTAGGGAATACAGACCTTTGGAGGAGGAATGGAAACAATTATAAAGGCTCTGGAGATGCTCTGGGTTCCTAGTTTTCATTCCTCCTCACAGGCACTCACAGCTTTTCCTCAACCTCAGCGGGGAGGGAAGGATCAGTCTGGCTGGCACAGCCCTGAGGGTTTTTTCTGCAATGTCTCTCATGTGTATGTGCATAGGTCCCCTCCAACCTTATTTCCTTTTTCCTACCAGGAATGACTGAAGCTGCCACCCTCTGTGCTTTCCAGGTCTTTCCTGACACTTCCTAGTTAGTGCTTTTGACATACTGCAGAACTCGATAGCCTCTAGGGCCATCAAGCTGGCAAGAGCCTTCCCTTCATGGAGAAGGACACAGTGGTTTAGAATAATTTATATCAGCAAGCTTACACAGCAATTTCAAATAACCAGTATCAAGCTGCTTATTACATGTCTATAATTAAAATTTAGAGGCAAGAAAAAAAAAGTTACCCTTTGACCCAACAGCTGACATGACAAGAATCAACTTTGGAACCAAGTGATCAGACTAGTCAGACCAGGGCAAAAGACTCAAGAGGCCTCTGCTTCAACCAGGTGGCATTATGGAACCTGACCCCTAGCCTCCAGCTGCTCCCTGGATGAGGTGGGGGGAGGTAAGAGAGAGGCCACAGGACAGACAGCAGGAAGACAGTTCTCAGCTGAGGACACCCAACCCTAGGCAGCATGTGGTCTTATCACACTCTGGGCCACCATATTAACATGTATGGCATAGGTTTTTGAAAAGCTGTGAAAATAGCAATGCCAAGATACTGTTTCCATTGGTCTTACTGGAGCCCAAATTTTACAGATAATCTGTGAGCATAAAAATATATATATTTTAAAAATCTTCACATAACCCAAATATGATAAAGCTGTAGATAAAAGGCTTCCCACCAAGCTCCAAAGAATAAGCAGAGCTCTCCTGTGTCTGCACACTAGTTAACTTACCTAGGGTCTACAAAGGACCTGTGCACACAAGGCATTAGTACATTGAGGGTGCATTTAGGGTACAGTTCTTGTCCTTCCATGCTAATGGCCTCACTGGGGAAACCTAGACCATACATAGGAAAGAATGAAAAGGTTGGCAAACATTTGGGTCCCTCTGGTCTCACATCCCAAGTTCCTATGGATGACATATTCAGGTTGAAAGGGGCTCCAAAGGTGGATCGATTCGCCCTACCAGCATGCAGTTTCAGAGCAGAGGGCCAGAGCAATTCCTATCAGAAATTCATGCAGTACTTCCCAGCATTTACCACCACGTGGTCAATACAAATACGGCCTTTCCTTGAGTGGATTCAATCTGTCACTCATGCCACCAGTTTATACTCCCACGTTTGCTTGATAAAGCCTGGCTTAGGAACCCTGCCCTCTGATACCACCACCCTGTCTTCAGATTCTCATCCAGCTCTCTGGCATGCTTGCTCTGCCTTGCCATATGATACTTTCCAAGTCATGAAGCAACAAAAAAGGTCTTTACCAGATGTTGCACAGATGCCAGGCCCATACACTTGGACTATTTTTTAGCCTACCAAAAGCCAAATAAACCTCTGTGCTTTATAAATTACCCAGTCTTTAGGATCACAGCATTTAAAAGAAAAAGGAGGAGGAGGAGGAGAAGGAGAAGATACTGTTGGTCAGCTTCACTCATTTGAAAGGTAATCCTAGAAAAACATGTCTCGACATCTTCTCAAGGAGGAAAACTGGGGGCTGAAGACCCAAGAGACCAGCATGAAGTCGCTGTGAGCTTTTAGCAGAGCCAGGAAATGACACTAAAGTTTTAGGTATTAAATACACAATGTTATAGTCATCAAGATTTCAGTATAGATTTCTGGTCTGTCTGAAAGCAGGTGAGTTTGCTGTTGTGAATCACTCATTAAGTACAGAGTCCAAAATCCCAGGGGATTGTTTTCTATTCAGTTCCAGCTGGAGAATCAGAATGCAGGGTTCAAAGTTAGCAGCGTTAGACCCATGACATGATAAGAAACAACTTGTGGCTCTCGGATCTTCATTGGGCAGCTTAACTGGCAGTCAAAGGTAATTTGTAAATACCACTGTTTAGATAAACAAGATGCTTTGATGGAGAAATATTAAGTACCATCACACAGCTAAGGAAGATAGCTCATATATCTTCTATGGAATTGCTCATTCTGCAGCTTCAGCCAGCAGCATTGCCAGAGGCACTTCTTCCTAGCCTGGAATGTTGGTGCCAGAGCCTTGCCTTATCTTAGCAAGGCTCACGGCAAAGGGTCCTGCAGTTAAGGGACAGCATCTTATCAGCCCCCACCAAGTAACAACACAACACCAGATTGGAGACTATCCTAAACTTCAGAAGAGCAAGGGACAAAGCAGTGAGCCATGCGGCTTAACTTTGGGCCTGGCTTACAAAGCAGTCTTGGCTCCCACCTCCTTTCCCATCTCTCATTCACTTTATGTGACCGCCAGCTGGAGGTCATGGAGCCCTCCACAAAGTCATTCTGGCCTTTCTCTGACTTTGTCATGGGAGCACGGGTCATCTATGACTAGCTAGGGCTGGCTGGTATCCAGGTGGCAGTGGAGAGGGACCCTACATTCAGAACAGCTACAAATCAAGCCTCAGTATTCCATCAGGAAGCTAGATGGCATCATTTCTGAGATACTCACAAACTGATGGATATAAAACAGATAGCGTGGTACCAGGAGCACACTAATTCCCAATACATACTATCGCATTTTATTTTCATTCCACCAACACCGCTCACTCCCCGAGCTCCCTATGAATGGAGCTGAACATATTTTATGTCTGTCTCTCTCACCATATGCATTGGTGATCCAAACAGGAATTCCATTCTGGCTCTGTGAAGTACTGCGGTCTTTGAGAAGGAGCATGTTTCTTTAAGGATGTTAGATGGGAGAAGTTCCACTGGTGGTGAGCACATGTCCCTGGATCATCCTCAGTTTGAAATATCATAGGCTATTTCAACCCCAGCTCTACAGATGTATAGAGAATTACAAAAAGTCACTTTAATGGATATGCCTCATTGTAGCAGATTCCTTTTCCTCCAAAGAAAAGAAGGATCTGAAGCTCAAGGGACCGTAGGGTAGGTTGAAAAGATAGAAGTATTCTCTCACTCAGACATTACTGACTGCTAACTCCTCTGGGATGCAGATAGATGATGTGGGTCCGCACAAGGAGAATTTGCAGAATTCTCCAAATTATTCAAGACCTTCTCTTTTAAGCAAGCCCAGCTTGCTCTCCCCAACCCCGAGAACACAGCGCCCCTGCTTGCTAGCCTCAAATGCAAGCTCCCCAGACTCTCCAGCCACACCTGCATCTTTCTTCCAGCCACATGCACCAAAGTGGATGTGACTTCACAGAGTGCTACTGTTTGGAGATGTCTTACATTCTGCTGAGTCCCTGCAAGGAGGGAAGGAACAACTTCCCATTTCACATTTCACAGAAGCCAAGCCTCGCCAGATGTTTCTAGATGAATTATAGCAGTGTGCCATGTACAGCAGGGGCTCAACCGGAAAAGTAGAAGCAACTCCATTTAGAAAAAAACACACCAAGTACAATCAGGATGATTTTTAAGGGGGAAGAGATAGCTCTTGAGACCAAATCCAGGTCCTTGCACATGCAAGGCAGATGCTCTATTACTCCGCTATTAATTTTTTAATGTTTCAAAATCTTACACTATAACTTCCAAAAGTGTTTACGAAGTAAAGCATGCTATCTTTTACTATGCCCCCCCCCCCCCAAAGCTAATGGTGCCACGCGGCTGGTCCTGGTCCTCCCAAGGCCCCGAAGCCTTTCACCTTCCCTTCTTCAGCATTCTTCCAGATGTTTGTATCCTGCCTCTGCTCCGTCCTTACCCTCTCGAAGGGGCTGTCCTCCCCCCCACTCTTCCTTATCTCATTAGTCTGTTTTTGTTTGTGCTCAGTACTCTCATGACAACTGAAGTTACGTCACTATATTTATTACTAGTGACTGCCTATTTCCCTCCATTTAAAACAACCTCCATAGAAGTGTATCAGTTTATCTCTCCAGTGCCAAAATCAGCATGAGGCACTGGAGGTTTTTTCTCATTTTAAAATCTCTTACTAGCACTAAGCAGAATGACCAGCATTTAATGAGCACATAACTACATTCTTATTTAATCCTCACAACAAACTTATGACGACAGCTATTATTACTGCACTATAATTAAAATCCAAGGCTTACTGTAACCTTTTGCTAATGGTAAATAAACCCACAGACAACAGTTCCAGTCACTGATCCTGGGCCCATGGCAGGCATAACCAGTGGATTCCTAAATTCTTCCTCCTGAGTCCGTATTCAACACACTACTCCAGACAACTATCACTGGACTAGATTTGGTCTATCTGTGATGGCTAGCTGACATTCATTCTTACTTTAAGTCAGGTATCAGTTTTAACTGTTATCTATCAGTACTTCCCAGAGGCTTACTTCTGACTCTTTAGGAAATACAAAACTTACTGGAACAAATAAACCTCAGCTATGGCAAACAGTATTGCCAGACCACTGAAGGCACTGAGCCTCCTGAAGGTTATTTAAATAGCACTGCCTGTTACCAGCATCTTCTGAGGTTTGTCATGAACAGGTGGGGGGACTCCCTTGAGGGGCCCTTTGGCTGTCTCTGTATCATTAGTCTGCAGATCATACAACTCAGGATGGTGGGGATTCTGTTGCCAGGTAAAATGTTGGATAAACGCTTACTAAGTGAATGAGTGAGGTAGACCCAATTCTTTATTCCTTCTAAATCTATCTCTTTATACATTTGATCGGTAGGCTAGCCTACCATCCTTCAAAGTTAGATTTTATATAGACGGTAAGAGGTGGTGAGTCTGTTATACATTTTACTTGTATAGGAACATATTAAATCTAAGTTCGCTGAGGAAATACGCATGTGTATAAGTATTATATATGCATGTGCATGTTTAATCTTTACAGCACTCATTTGAAAAAAATTTCCAAAGATATGATCCAAACACAATAAACCAAATTAAGTGGAATATTTAAAATATTCAAATATGTACAGAATGGATATCTCAGTGATTAAGTACTTGTTGCTCTTGCCAAGGACATGGGTTTGAGTCCCAGAAGCCATGTGGTGGCTTACAACTATCTATAACTCCAGTTCCAAGAGACCTAATGTCCTTTTCTGGCCCCCAAGGTCACCAAGTATGCACTTGGTACATAGACATATGTACAGATAAAACACTCACACATTAGACAGACAAAATAAAAATAAATATTAATTTTAAAATATTCAAATAACCTAGAAGAAAGGAAGGGGAAAGAGAAGAGAAAAAGAGAACAAATAATACTACTAAACTGGTAGAACTTGGTTTTAAGCAAATCAGGAAGAAAGCTAAACCCAAGCATTCTCCAACAGTTCAATCACAGAGCAAAACCAGATAAATGAAATGTGGCTATATGCTGTCTACTAGAAACTCACTCAAAATACAATGTGGAGTAGTTAAAATTAAATATAGGAAAATATACATTGTATAAGCATAAGAAAGCTGGAGTGGCTATACTTAGATAAAGCACACTTCAGAGCAGAGAAAATTACATGGGATAAAGAGGCCATCACACCATCAGCTGTCATTCAACACATCCTCTGAGGGGACGATTCCAGTGGGATGGGTACAGCAATGCAGGGAGATCCCCCACCTTCCATCCTACTCCACCAGTCTGTTCCCTGCAGCTTAGTGGGCACACAGGACAGGGCCTGGAGCGCATTCCAGGCCTTTGCCGTTTTCAGTTATCTTCTCCCAAGCCACTTTGCTTTCCAATTATAATTGGTTTATAAAGGAAGGTAACCCCAAAGTGACAGGAGTCAGGATCTTGCTGACAAGCTATCAGCCCAGCACTGAGCATGTATAAATTCTTAATTCCTCAGTATCATGCTATACATAGGACTCTACACCTACATTAGAAGTCTTTCTGTGTGTATCATTGTGTGTGTGAGTGCTCTCATGTGTAGGCACTCATCTGTCATAGTACACAAGTGGGGGGGGGGGTCAGAGGACAACCAAGGCTGTCCATCTTCATATTCTACCTTGTCTGAGACAGGTGTCTCTGCCATCTGCTGCTGGGTGTCCCAGTCTAGATTGCCTGTGGGCTCCTAGGGAGTCTCCTGTCTCACTTCTAAAGGTATGCCCACACAGTTACTCTGCCCCTTACCCATATAGATTTCTTTCAAGGAAAATTATGTGGGGAAAAATAAAACCTTTTTCTAAAATCTAATAGACATGCCCAGGATAAAGTCTGGATTAGGTTTTTGGCTTCTCCCATTGTGGCTGGGTCTGGTTTAACAAGTGCACAGAGCAGTGGCACATCCGTGGTTAGCATGTACTGTCTGCTGTCTCACCATATAGACCCAGACCTGACTCCTCACAACCTGCTTCACACTTCCAGCTCCCTCTGCCTGCCTTCTCAAATGAGTCAGCTAACAGTGTATGGAGATACTGAGAGACTAAGGCGGCCTCAGCAGCCCTAAGCAATGTTACATCTACCCAATTCCAGGGTCAAGATTTAGTTTGTCCTTGGCCTGGTCTTGCTCTCCGAGTTGCAGACAGACTGAATCAGTGCTGAGAGTCAGAAGCTAGACAGATGGTAAGATCACGTGAGTCAAACAGGCTGGCAGTCCCTCCTCTCCCTGCGCCTAGCCTCCTCCTGGAGGGGCAGGCTCCAGCAGTCAGCAATCTTCTTTCTTCCTAGGCTTCCAGTTTCAAGAGTGATGAAATCTGTTATCAGGGGAAAGTGTGCTTTTGTGCCTGTGAGAAACCCCGCAATGATAGTCTCTGTTCTCAGCTCTGTGGTGAGGGACTGAGCAACAGGGGCTTTGCAGCTAGAGAGAGCTTGGTGCAAGGCTGGATGTGACGATCTCGTTCCTGGTGACTGGGGATTGCGTCTTTAAGCCTCTGTTATTTCCTCTGCAAAATGAGGACACTACTAGCTGCTTCCTGCTATTAGTGAGAGGATTACATGAGTCTGTACACAGGGCATTTAGCCGCACAGTGTACACAATAACCGCTGAACAGATTCCTTGGATATAGCAAGTAGACGGGGATCATTCATGCCCCGCAAAAACCACTGCTTTGTGTCCTCCATGATGCTGGCCACAGGGCACACCACTCATGGTAGCCTGGTTGGCTCAACAGTCGTTCTATCTGGATCTACTTAACTGTAGGTACTTCAAACGGAACATTTAATAACACCCTTCCTTGGCTGGTTTAGTTCTGCAGTGGAAAGCACATTAGCCACACAGCCATCAGGATCCTGAAAACACATGGTCCCTAATACGGTTGCACCTTCCACTTGCATCTGAAACTGATTAAACATGAGGATCAGTGAGATGGACTTTTCTGTAATAGTGGGCAGTAGTCTCACTCAAACTTCAAGTACATCAAGATGGCAATGACTTGGACTGAGACTGAAAGAAAGAAGTGGCATTTTAATTCATCTGACATAATTTACGATGCCATTAAGTCAGAAATAAAACAGTCTTTGAGATATTGACAGTCTAAATGGCTCTCACTAAAACCTGCAATCTGAATATTTAAGTGGTACTCATCTAAAGAAGAGCTTTTCTTCCAGAGGGAAAAGTTCCATTAGAACAAATATACACTGAAGCCAGAAAGAATGACTAAATAAATAAATGAAGAATACCATTGCTCTTTGATTTGGGGATGAGGAGACAGCTCCGTTAGTGAAGTGCCTGCTGCCCAAGCATGAAGACCTGATTTCATCCCTCAGCAGCTAATAAAAAGCTGGGCATAGTGGCACACACTAATAATCTCCGAGCTGGGGAGGCTCTCTGGAACATGAGAGCCATCCAGCCTAGCTTAACCCTGGATCCAGGGTACCTCTGGCTTCCACATACAAGGACATCCATGTGCATGTACACCCATATGAACACAGGCTCCATACACAAACACACAAAATAAATGCCCAAGCAACAAGAAGGTACACTTACTAATGGTAGGTTGAAACCCTACAAATAAAAAAAAAATATTCTTGCCTGGCCTACTTGTGGGTGATGGATATATTTCCCTATGGTTATTTTTTTCTGTTCTACTTTCTATCTTGTTCAACTAGCACCTCCATCTCTCCATTTTCTTTCCATAGCCCACCTACCATTCTCAGACCTACGGGGTCCCTTACCCTCTCTCTGCATTATGAGATAAAGCACATGACCCTAGACTAAAGTAATTGGTTCAGTGATGGACACATGACTCTGACTAGTCTCATCACAGTTAAGCAGTCTCAGATACAGTTTTTTGTTTGGGCTATCAGGGAAGGAGCTTGGCCCTTTTCGTTCTTCAAAGGCAAGGTTGTTGCAGCCAGTTTATAAGCACATCTAGAGCAAAATTTAGAGGAGATAGCTAGCCAGGGTGTCTGAAACGCTGAATCAAAGCACATCAGAAGTCAGAGCATTGGATGCCAGCCCCACTCAGGACCTTAAGGCAGTAAATTCACTTTGCTTAAATTGGTTTGACCTGCATCTGCAACCTGCAGAGTCCTGAAACATAAACTTTAAACAGAAGTGCACTTAAAAAGCGGCAACTTTACAGCTTCTCAGCTTCAGGCAAATTACCTAGAATATAAAGACAGTGCCCTGGCCTCCCAGAACACCTCACCCACCTTGAATATGGGCCTAAGACTGACTGTTTCTGACCTACAGCTGCTGACCTGGATGCCAGGGACCTCCCTTGGGGCCACTGCTCAGATAAACAAGTTCTAGGTAAGAAAAAAACCTCTAGTTCCTCAAGGTACTTTCGGTCCTGGATGGGTTACTCCTTGGCCATGAGACCTCAGGGGAGTACTCTGTGGTTCTGTTTTCTTGAGAAGCAGCAAGGGTATAAAGAAGACGGTACTACATGGTGGTCAGGAATATGGTCTCTGAGTAGGTGAAGCTGCACAGTTTATCTCATCCTCAACTAGCACCAACTCTTCTGAGCCACAGCTGATCTGTAAACTGGAAATAAATCATAGCAATAGAGCACAGGGTGGGTTTTGAGACTCAAATTAGTCCCCACAATGTGTAGCAAGGGACTTACATAGAGTCACAGTTAAATGGTGAGTTACAGTGCTTATGATATCAAAAGAGAAAGAATATCAAAGACATCTGTAAAAAACCATAAGGTTCTCTACTGCTATTAGGGCTGGTCTAGTCACCTCTTCTAAACCAACTATAGTTAGAGTCATCACGAGGGATAAAAGCAAGAAGCTTGGTGACATTAAGGTACCTAACAAATTACACCCAGTCTGGAAGGAAGGGGGAGAGAGAGAGAGAGAGAGAGAGAGAGAGAGAGAGAGAGAGAGAGAGAGAGAGAGAGAGAGAGAGAGAGAGAGAGAGAAGAGAAGAGAAGAGAAGAGAGAGGGGAGAAGAGGGAGAAAGAGGAAGAGAAAAAGAAGAAAGAGGGGTACCAAGGAGGCACAGTGATGAAAACCCTGTGTAGAATTGCCATTCCCATCAATAGTTGAGGACATTTCCCAAGAAACATGGGAGGGTTTCAAAGACACTGCTGGACTGCGTAGTTCATGGAAAATGCTATCAATAGCGACCTGTTAAGTGTTCTGGAGGCCTGGAACTGGTCCCAGGCTATGCACAGTCAGGCCCTGCTGAACTTTTCCAGAGTTCCATTTGCAAAAACGGCCAAGCAGGATCCCCCTTCCTAGCTTTCCAGTTTAACAGACCTCACTGACAGGATGCGAACGGGGTTCTTTGTGGATAAGACATTTTACACGGTGGCTGAAATTTCCAGGAAGTTCAGCCACAAAAGTCCTCCTGTTATTACCTCAGCAAATGAAGGGTGCTGGGTTTCCAGCAGGCTGCTTACAGCAGATAGTTCAGGGAAAATCCAAAAGACAGAAAAGTGTCTCCATGACTAAAGAGAATTTTTTTCCTTTTTAGTTTGTAGACTTAAAATACACACACACACACACACACACACACACAGAGAGAGAGAGAGAGAGAGAGAGAGAGAGAGAGAGAGAGAACTAAGAAATACCCTCTACAAACATATAAAGGGGCCACTTTAATCACAGAAGAATTGCTTAATATGGAAAAAGTTCATGCTTGAAAATCAGGTCCATAAAATGGACCTACTTCAGAGGGAGGCTTAGAGAACAGCCCCATTTGAAGCTAAAGAACTCGCTCAGGAAAATAGATGGACTGTTCTCTTCTTTCCTAACTGCAGCCTGTATGCCAGCCATGTGTATTTTGGATTCCTTCCCACCCTACCATGATTTCCTGTCAAAGTCTGGGTCCCATGGTAACTGGAGAAATTTGGCGTGCTGGCTCCCTACGCAATGGCTGGCCACACAGGGGATGCCAAGCGGGTATCTCCTTCTCAGCAAACATGTTTCTCTTCCAGCTCCATACTAGAGTGGTGTTCTTTCTCTCACAAACTCTTACTAATAAAGTACTCATTCCCCATACAGATCTACTGCCTAACCTCTCTCACTTACCTGGGAAGAAAGTGAAACCCTTTTTCAGAGTAAGAAAGCCCTTGTCTTTAAAACATCATAGCTAGCAGACATCCAGCAGTTTAGCAAAAACACAATCTCACTTAGGGGTGGGCAGAAATTTCCCTGGGAAATGTCTTCTTAGATGAAAGGTCTCAGGGACACTCTGACATGTGTCACATATGACATGAGATGTCTGAGATTTATACTTGTAGTTTTTTTTAGCTCTCAGGCCAAATGAAACAGCTTCCAGGATCACGCCAACCTCTAGTTCCAACCTGGCTTACTAGCATGGTCTTCTGTATGGAGTACATAGTATGCACTGTAACAACCTGCTGAATGCATGCCTTTGGCTCAAAGCTGCTCACAGCTACTGCTCTCTTTACACTGTACTTGACATACTGTCAGTGTTCTGTGAATGTAGAGAGGAGGGTCTATGGATAGATCCCAGCTTCAGACTCCATCACGGACTCAGGGAATTTGTCTTTATAAGCTCCTTGGATGCCCTATCACTTGCAGTCCTGCCTTCTTCATGAAGGCCTACAGCCAGGAAAGGGCATAAATACCACACAGATTAAGGCCTAATGAAGAAATGCATCACAAACTCTTACCCACCCACCCGCCCCCAAAACACCCCTCAACTTGGGTATCCTGTTTTTTCTTCTCTTTAACTCAAGGAAATATTTACCATTGTAGAATTTTGGGCTATTCTATGGGGTGGTTTTTGTTTAGTTTTAAAACAAAAACTGTAGCATCTGTAGCATCCTTGCACTTCAACAAACATGGCACCCAGGGCACACTAACCACCAACTCTCAATTTAGAGAAACAGGTACAACCCAGGCTTCTGCTTTGCAATATAGTTATTGATTTTGCTAACACAGAAAACAGGCCCACTCTGAATCACAGGTTTGGGGCGGGAGGCTGCAGAATGCTTTCTTTACTGCTCATTCTTCTATCAAGTCCCACACTGGGGACTTAAGATCCTTTTGTTGTTATCATTTGGTTTTGTTTTTGAGGCCTCCTGTATCCCAGACTGACCACAAACTTGTGATATAGTATAGAATGGGCTTGATTTTTTTGTCCCCCTACTTTAGGCCCCCAATTTCTGTGTACATCAGCAACTAGTTTGGGTAGTGCTGGGCACTGAACCAGGGATTTATGCATACTAGGTAGGCACTCTACCAACTGCACTACATCCACAGCCCCTCTATGGAGTTTAATCATGACATAGGTAAGTTGCACACACATGTACCTAAGTGACAATTCACTTCCCAGTTCAACATATAGGAAAAAACAATACTTCTACCTCAGATTACACAGCTGAGTCTGAAATGGAATTCAGGTCTCCCTAACTCCAAAACTGGGGCTCTTGTCTCTGTCCCTTTACCACAATCAGAGAAGAGGAGCTAGGCCTGAGAATTACTTATACCCAGATGCCACTGACCTGGGAGCATGTGACTGGGCGATCTCAAATATCCTCCATGCTTCCCCATGTTAAGAAAAAGGAACCATGGGTAGAGCAAAGCCGTAGGCAAGGGTTGTGATACTTGGCAGTAGCAATGAAAGCAGAGAGGACTAAGACCATCCCAAGGCAAACACTGTCAGCTCCAACTCTTGGAAAGAAAATCTCCCAGCTAATATGAACGCTCCCAAAGTGACTAATGAAAGCCTTCCATCTGGCACAGCAAGGACAAAACAACCCTGTCTTTGTTCAGTGAGTTTAGACTCACATAGGCACTTATGCCCACGTGTTGGCCCAAACCTGAGAAGCAAGGCAACCTGAATATCCTGACTGTTCTGGGCTCTCTGTAAATAAAGGCCTCTGTGGCTGGAAGAGGAAAGACTTGGTTCTAGGGTATTTTCCCCAAATCACAGGCACTCACAGAGAGCATCAATGGAAGCTCATAGCATAACCCAGGTGGTCCATAGCATGCTAATAATAAGTAGCCACCACCAATTGGGAACCCAGTAATTTTTAACCTCAGGTGCATTAATTTGATTTACCACAATCCTTCATCCGTGACCACTTTTAATTAGTTATAATAATGTGAAATCACCTCCCAAGACAAAGCTAGAGCTGTGGCAAGCACAGACATCTAAACCACGTGAGTCTCCCTCCCTGCCCCTCTCCTTTCCCCTCCCCATAAGATACAGACAGCTGTTATTTGTGTTTGGCCCTCATCTTCCCTTTGCTGCTGTATTGATCTGACCTGTAATAAATTCTTCAAGACCTTTTTCTTTTAACTTTATAAAGACTGAACTTACATTTCTCACTATAATTTTGCTAAGGTTCATTCCATTCCTTTTTTTTTTAAACCTAGCAATTCACTGCCATGTGAACCCACATATTTCATAAAGCCATTGATTTTTAATTTCACTCTTTTGTGGCACAGAGATTTAATCATGGACTGGTCATTTGCTAGGTGAGGAATCTACTGCTGAACTGCATCTCCACCTCCAAATTTTAGCTTACAAAACATAAAGCAGGTACAGCTTTTGGTCTAATATTACAAATTAAAATACAAGTGGGACTAGGGTATCATAGTTCAGTAGTAAAGTGTTTGTCAGTCATACATCTGATTCTGGCCCTCAGAGCAGAAGAAAAAATAAACAAAACAGAGAAACCTGCCCAGAATTACACAAAGAAAAGAACCTAAACTGGACTAGCAAAGCCCAAATGCTCATGATATATATGAGATGTACATGGGCATATATCAGCACTGGGCCTACTCTACCACCAGAATGACTAATATTCTGGATACTTATAGGCCAGGACTACATCAAATATTTTTGAAAGTACTATTCAATTCCTGTAGCTATCCTAGAAAGTCGGTAGTAATGGCTCCATCTTACAGTGTAGACTGGGTAGTAGTGTAGTTAAGCAGTTATTCATTAAGCAAGAAGTAGACCCAGAATCTGAATGCAGGTAATCAGTTTACATATTCCCACCCTTCAACCCTTTAGAGGATGCTCCTCTGAGTGTGTCAATTATCAGGCAGAGACACAAACCAGCTAAAAACAGGGCTGTGTTTACACCCCAGGCGAGGATGGTAGCATTCTCAGAATCTGACCCTACACTAAGCCCATCTAGCAAGTATAGCTGCGTGTAGGGGGTAAGTAGGGGAGGGAGCAGAGGTAAGAAAGAAGGGTGGCGGATCAAAACATGAACAACTCACTGAAAAAGAGCAAACCAGTTTTAGCTGGGTCTGGAGGAAATTGAAAGGGTCTAAAATAGGAGACTAGAAGGGAATTAGCAATGCCTTGAGAGAAAGCACAAAACATCCTTTGTGGAAAACTCTGACACTTCTCTTACAGGACAAGAATTATTTGACCTATTCTAAGGGGCCTGCTGGGTTTTTAATGGTGGTTTTTTTTTTTCATTTTTATTTACTTAGTATGTGTGTGTATACATATGCATGCATCTGTGTCAAGGCACGTGTGTACAGGTCAGGGAATAACCTACAAGAGTTCGTTCTCTCCTTTTACCATGCAGGTTCTCCGGGACTGAATTCAGATCATCAGGCTTGGCAGCAGATGTCTTTACATGCTGAGCCATCTCAGCCACCCTTGTGTACTGACTTTGATTCAAGCCGTCAGCACGGAAAGTAGAGCTTGAAGTCTGGTGGAAATAAGACTCAGATGGTTCTTTCACCTGCTAATGAGTGAGTGACCTTGGACCACACACTTCAATTATCTCTAGTCCTCATATTTTCGTCTATGAAACAAGATTAGTAACAGGCTCTTTTTCAGCTCATAGTCTACAATGAGGATTCCATGAGACAATCAACAACAACAACAACAACAAAAAAAAATCATTGAATCTTTCTCATCTCCCAGAAGGCACTGGTCAGATATGACCATCCACTCATTGGGTGTGGATGAGAGAACTGGACAAGATTGCTGACTACGACTTTTTTTTTCCCAAGGCACTCTAAGCTCTTCCTTAAGTAACTCCAATCAGAGCCTCCATCCACTACTCAGAAGAGGCTAGCCTCAGATACTACCTCTAATCAGTCTCTCTTGGCCTGGACTTTGCCACACTCAGAGGTTCCTGGCACAGAACCCCACTGATAACCAGTAAAGCCAGACTGTCTTCCATTTGCCTATTCATTGCAACCACCTGAGGAACACTGAAGAATGCTGTCTAGACTTAAAATGCATGAAATTAGAAGGGGGGATGTGGGAGGTACCAATGGGACAGGGAGGGGGACAAGAGATGATAAAGGGATAAACATAGTTATATATGGCAAGGACAGAGCAAACATGTGAAAACGTCATGACGACACACATTGCTTTGTAAAATACCACACACAGAAAATGTGAACAGAAAATACAGTCACCACCAGACATTACAAAAAACGTTCATGTTTAAGGAAAAAATTATCACCCAGAAAATTTAGTTCTAATTTTAGAGGTTTGAAATTAATATAGCCAGTTAAGTACCATTTTTAAATGACTCAAGGATGTTCTAGCCATCAGCCAGTCATATGAATGGTTAAGTTAAAGGTCTCTTGTATCTTTGGAAGGAGGAAGATATGCATAGGCTCAAAATAACACTTTGCTCTCGCACTCACTGGGTCCTATGATAAAGGGAATATCGGCTGTGCTAACTAACAGTGGACCTCAACACAGGTAACAGCCAAAACATCTGGCAAGATTCAGAGTTCCCCTTCAGTTAGAAGTGATTTGTTGGGCTAGGGAAGCCACCTAGGACAACAGCTTGGTCAGCATTCTCATGTTTCACAAATGGTGACAACACAGTGATGCAATATCCTGGCCTTGTGTCCTTCCTTTTCTTAGAAGTCCTCTTTGTGAGTGGTTCCTCCCTCTAGATCCAGGCATCGAAAGAGAGGACAGGAGTGGCGGCTGGATTCCTCCAATTTAGATATGTGCCTTGTAATAACGTTGACTAAGATGCCTGTATAGTCTGCACATAGTTCCAAGTTATTTGGAATTCACCCCAAGTGTCAGATTTGGCACATCTAACTGTGGACAAATGAGTGGCAATTGCATAGACACATGACTGCTTCACACCACAAATGAATCCTATAGAAAAGAAGCCAGCTCTGATTACACTGTATGACTGGGCAGTCCTGCTTACACAGCCTAACACAGCTAGAGGAGAGCAGGATGGGGGGTCACCTGTGAGCTTCTGAAATGACAACTGTGGTATGCTTTTTATCTCTACCATCCAGGGGGAGAAGGAAGAAAAGAAAAAAGGACCACATGGAGTCCATGCTATGCACATGTAATTTACACATGGCTTTAAGTGCTAGCTCCCCTCCAGATCAAGTCTGTGAATTAAACAAACAACAGATCAGCAAATAGAAACTGCAAACAGACCATGGCAGAGAAAGAATCCCCAGTGTCATTCCTGGGAAACACAAAGGAGGAAGGTGGAAACTGCAGCTCACTCCTGTTAGTACCAAGTGAGTCCCATCAGAGGACGTGAGAGACTAGGGGGTGAGACTTTATTTTGTCCCATCTCATCTCACCAAGTCCTTACAAGCACACCACCAGGTAGGTTCTCTCGATTATTCCCTTTTTACAGATGGGAGAACTGAGGTACAGAAAGGTTAAATCATCAGCTATGTTATATAAGTAAATGAGTGAATGGTCATGGGTTGAACCCAGGCCCAAAATGTGAACAGATATTCTGCTCTCTCTATAGCTCAAGAGAGACCTCTCTAAGTTCCAAAGATGTCCTTCCAAATTTTCCCTCAGCCACAAGTCAAACAAGGGCTCGGTTTGTTTCAATTCTCACAGCACAGGGTACAAAAGATGCACAGGGCACATGAGACACTCAAAACCTGGAACTCTGGCATAGTTTCAGGAGTTTCTGACGGGTCACCTGCGGTCTTGGTGGTAGCATCCCAGGTAGTGCTGGCAAGGGGCCCTCGAACAGAACACACCCAGAGCATGAAAGGAACAGACAGTTCCACAGAGAAAGTGAACTCTAAAGAAGAAACACTGTCTGATGTGACCATGGGGCCATTCAATAAACCAGAGAGGAGAGCCCAGAGTCTGAAGGAAGCAGACCCTAAACCCGAGGGCACAAGCCCTAGTGAAGGGAGCAGCAATAGCACCAATTCCATTCCTTTAGAGTGCTTAAAGGTTACTTACAAATGGCTACCTTGGGCTGACTAATGTACCTCCACAGGACACCCTGGCCTCCACTGAGGGAATGTGCTACCAGCTTTGTCAACACTGTGTAGCAGGCATTGTTTTATGCACATTTCACCATTTTGTTTAACTCTACTGGAATCCCCATGAGGTGTTTCTAAAACCATTTCACTGACAAGGGAACTTTTTCAGAGAAGCTAAGTGACTTGCCCTAGGCCACACAGCTTAGAAACCATAAAACATAACCTCATGTGAGGGGTCCAAAGGTTAGAGACACAAAAATCAATGACCTTAATCTCTCCTTCCATGAATCTTCCTACTTCTGCAAACAGAGGGCTTTCTGAGAAGCTGGGGAGTAGTTAAAATGTTTAGACTCATGAAAACTCAGAAAGCTGGCCCAAGTGACCAGCTGGTGACCTAGAGTCTAATGGCATGCTGTCTCGTAGAACTGTCTGTGATGATGGACGTGCTCTATATCTGCCTTGTCCAGCAGCCACTGGGCATGCGTGCTGATGGAGTACTGGAAAGGAGGCTTGTGTGAGATGTTTAACTGTATCGAATTTTATAATGTTTAAAACTTAATGACCCACATGTGGCTACAGCCGCATTATTGAGGAGCGACTTTAAAGCTTCTCATACATGTTCCTAAGCACCATGAGACGAAGGTTGTGAGAACCCCCTGGTTTCCCTGGGGCAGCCCTTGTGTAAGTGAATAAAGAAAAATAAAACTCACTTCAGAGCTCTAATCTTGGAAACTCTGCAGCCAGAGGAGAGAAACGGCCAAGTCCTAAACAAATGGCCTCTCACCACCCCACCCCCACCCCCATAAGAGAAAAATTAAATGCAGAAAAGGCCCCAACTTAGTTACTCAGGAAAGGCTGCTACTTTCTGTGAGGACGAATGCTTTTGGCTTAGGATGACACAGGACTCAAGTACGGTAGAAAGGGAAGAGCCAGAAGAGTAAACAAGAGGAGGCCAGGCGTTCTCCGAGGTGACATAAATCCAGAGGAAATGGACTCAAGGAGCCAGAAGCTTCCAAACATTCTTCCTCTTGAACTATTTTAGGCACCCACTCAGTTTCTCAGAGGTTGTTTCATTCACTTCACCAGAGAGAAGGGTCCGGCTTTAGGCAGGCAGAGGAGCCCCCCTGGCACAGCCCCTGTGGCAGGCCAGCACCCTGCCAAGGCAGGCTATTTTAAGGCATCTAAATGGTTCCCTGTTCCAAGCATAAGGGCGCCTGGGCCTTGCTGCAGTTTCTCTCTCAGCCTCCTTACCAACCCCATCATTTCTTTGCTAATAAAATCACCCTGTGCTTCTCCACCCAGGCACTTCTGAGGACGGGGAAGGAAGGCAGCAGGGTGAAGGGCACTCAAGCTGGGCCATCCTGTGATCTTTTGAGCAATGATATCCAGGGGGTTTCTCTGAGCTTCAAGCTCTTCAGCAAGACCACATGCAATGAGTGAGAAGAATACATACAATGGTAGAACCACATGACCCAAGACATGTGAAGCCCATAGCCCAGGTAGGAGCTGACACTATAGTCTTCTGGCTCCTCTGGTGGAGGAGGACATATGCGTGGTTGGGAACTCAGGAATCTGAAGGAAGGCTGCCTGGGTTTCATTATATAACTTGTGAGACCTGGGCCGGTTACTTAGCCTCTTTATACAGTTTCTGCATCCTAGAGATGTAATTAACAGAAGCTTTACCAGTAGATTAAACATTATGACCTCACAGCAGCACTGCGGCTCCAGATCTAACTTTGCCCTTCCCAGGTAAGCCCAGCAACTCCAGGCTTCTCTTGGAGTTCTCTGGGGAGCTCTGTAGAAGAGGAGCGATCCAAGCATCATAGCTAAGAAGTGAAGGAAAGCCATTAGCCTGGGTGGGGCAGAAACAAGCACTCCAGAACAGTGATGCTCTGCCCATTAATAATAGCTAATGTCTGAGTGCTAGCCACGTACCCAAGACGTTCCCAAGCACTCTAACCACACCATCTGAGCCCTTTTCCACACCATTTCCTTTGGAGTTTCTGAAAGAAGGTCCTTATATTAGTCACAGACACATTTATTTTTAAGCTCTCCAGGTGATGATAACATGAATCTACAAGTGGGAATTAGTGAAAGAACTACTTGATGAGAACTGTGATATCCCTCATTTGATAGCAGAGGAAAATTGAGGCACCAGATGGTCAGGCAGTGACAACCATAAGATCCCATCCATAGCTACCATATGCCCCCCTCCTTGAGGAGCAGGCCCTTGGATCTACGCAGTATCCTATGAACATTCTTCCTGTATCAATTCCTGACTCACACATGACTGACTTGCAAAAATCCAAAGCTGCCTGAACATGGAGTTTAGTTTTTCCAGAAGTGAAGAATATGTACGTAAAGTTACAAGTAGCCCAAGAACAAGTGGACACAATTAAAGAGATCACATGTTATTAACCAAAAACAGCAGAGTTGATCACCTTCACGTAGGCTATTAGCCATCCACAAAGGAGATTCTTTAGGCCAACAACCGAAGATGTTGATTCTAGAAATCAACCCTCTCTTGCCCAAGTACTGATCAGTCTTGTTGGGCTATGCCTCTGGAAGGACAAATGAACACAGCTATTCAATCTATTACACGATTGAGAAAACATAAGGTAGCCTGGCCTCCTACCCAGTGTCCTACCAGTGTCCTGTAGATTACATCTGGGACAAACAACCAAATCTACACTTGAGTCTCTGGATTAATCCTGCCCCTTCAATACTTCAGTGAAGCCTGGCCCATAAGTCTTACTGTCACTAAGTGTTTCCTCTCATAACTCACATATCAGACTGTAGGTAAATACCAGTGGCTCTACTATAAACACATCCACTACCCTGTCCAAGTCCCACCCTTACCTTGTCTAAGTTCCTCCCTCTTTTACCTCAATGATTGCAAAACCCTCTTACCTGATCATCTTATTTCTACACTTGATACTAAAGTCCATTCCCAACAGTGCAGAGAGAATGACCTTAAACTGAAAATAGAGTTGTGCCAATCAGCTCAAGTTCATCAGAGCACACTCGGCCTTAAGACACAGCACTGTTATGCAATAACACTGTCTTGTTTCCTCTTCTGCCTCCTTCTGCTCCATGAGGAACCCAACCACACTCATATTTAGTGCAGTCTACAGCAACCAGGAACACTCGCTTGTTATTCCCTCTTCTGGGA
This sequence comes from Apodemus sylvaticus, assembly GCF_947179515.1. Lineage (NCBI taxonomy): Eukaryota > Metazoa > Chordata > Mammalia > Rodentia > Muridae > Apodemus > Apodemus sylvaticus. The sequence goes on along the minus strand of NC_067476.1, from coordinate 85,461,168 downwards.
GCCACTTTCTCCAGCCATGAGGGCCCTCACTGTGGCTCCTCCAATGTGCCTCCTGTCCTCACTTTCAGCAGGGCCAGCACCTCCCTTTCAGGACTTTATTCATTTGGTCTCCCATGCTCCCTGGAACACTGCCCAGTCCACAAAAAGTCTTCAGTAAATATTTGCTGAACAAATGATGCACCCCAAACTGAACTTTCCTCCCAGCTCCTAACCCAGAGTCCCTACCCATTGTAACCACTTCTCCTCAGAGACTAGCTAAGTAGACAATATCATCTGTGAGATTTTACAAAGGTCCCATGACAGGGGGCTATTCTGATGAGTCTCAGGGCAGCTCTACCCCAGAGCTGTGTATTACACTCCTGCATTGAATCCCAGCACAGTTCTGGCTTGTCCTGCCTGCCCTGGGAGGATTAAGTCCAAAAGAACAGCTGTGAGCAATTTGCTTTCCAATTTTGTCTCCATGTATAACTTGATCTACCCAGCTTTGAAATGAAGAAGAAACCACCAGATCCCCAGTTCTTATAAAGGGACCCCTGCTTTACCTGGAACACTTCATTGATTTTCACCTTCGGATTTGAGTGGTGGATAGGGAGGAGGAGGAGAACATAAGCCATCTCATTTAATCTCACCTCTCATCCTAACCTCCCAAGTCCTGCTCACACTCTGGGACCGAGGAGAGAAGTTAAAGCCTGCACCTCAGGACAACAAGCTCTGCGTCTTGGCTTTTAGAACTCCCGGCTTCCTGTCATCCTCAGTTACTCTCATTTCCCCTCCTTTTTGAAAAACCAGGCCTGCCAACCCCAACAAACAGCATTTAAAAATATCGTGCTGGCTTATGCAGTATTGCCTTCTACATTCTCACAATGCCTATCTGTGTCCCAAGTAGGACAGAGAAGGGTGTAGAGTATTTATTTTTTTCTCTAGCTTCTCCCCTACTATAAATACCCTAGTCTGGGTAGGCAGGCTTCAAACACCAGCTGTATGAAGTCACCTCAGGGCTGGACCTCACCACAGTGCTGGCCTGCCAGGGCCTGGACACAGCTGTCAAGCAGTTTATGTCAGCCAGAAATACATAGAACTCATCCTTCTGAGAGAAAGCAAAGCAAAACCTAAGTATAACAATCACAACACATGCTAATGTTAAAAAGATGGCGTTCAGTCTCACTAGCCAGCTGGGTCTCAGAGGACAGCCTGCTTTAGCCAGGGCTTTTTCTTTCCTCGGGATACTAATTAAAGGGGTCAACCCCAGGGAAATGATTTCACAGAGCTCTTGTGGGGTCTAGAAAGTTTCCAGAGACAGAATGGTCCCCAGAGACTCTAGTCCAACCTTCTCATACCAAAGAGATCCAAAAAGCTGGGGTGATTCACTCCAGTCACAGAGAGGGCAAGCTCCTGTCCAGAACTTTCTTGATCCAAGTCTATAGTTCTCTGTGCTGGGTTGTTCTAGACACTGTTGTATACAGTCTGCTTAGTATATAAACATTAACTTATAACTTTCCCTACAGAAAATACTGATCTCATACTTTAGAAGGCACAAAGCAAAAAGTTTTCCACAAAAAGGGATAGGATGCAGTTTGGTGGAAGAGCACAGGCCCTGGGCCGGACCCAGCACTTGAAAAACAAGCTTTCAGCAAAAGCTTTTGTTGGGATGGTTTTCCTGTCTCACACTCTTAGAGGCTCAATTTCATCTCTCCCTGGACTCAGGTTTCTTTTGCCAGAATTTCCAAGTTCAGTTTCCCTACTTAAATTTTGTCCTCATGAAACTCTTCTTAGCTAACATTTAGAAAGGAAGACCTTCAAATTTTTAACTACATATGAGTCTATATGTAGTTCTGCAATATCCTCACAAACTTTATTGTTTTCAAGTGACAAGAAAATTTCTTCAACACACTGGGGTCAGGAAAAGGACACACACACCTAAGGTGTTAGCCAAACCAGTATGATCTCTGCATTTTGCTGTCAGGGCTCAACTGAACTCCAGAGACTCCAATCCAGATGAAGATGAATTATAAAATGCTTCTATAATCTCAAGTATGTAACACAAAAAGCTTTATCAATATTCTAGAAACACATCAATAAGAGCTAGAAAAGAACTCCACAGCATAATGAACTGTTAGCTGCTTAGCTGTGTACTGGAAATTGAACACACCAAGTCAGATTTGAAGTCAATAAAGAGGTGCAAGACCCGCTAAGCGCATCTTGATTGAGGCTGTTCCGTACTTCCACGGTGGGGAATTCTGCAAGAATAAACTCAGTAGTCTACTGTAACAATTTCCAGCCTTTATTATGTACAGGGATCACTTCAACCCAACGAGCTAATCAAGTCAGAAGCCAAGTTCAACAAGAGAAGCAAGGCTGTCCCTTCAGTTCAAGTTTGCTCATTTAAAAGTCTTGCATTACTTTCACGGCTACAAAAGTGAATGGATGCATTTTTGAGGTCAAACTTTCAATCAACAAGAAGGGTAACAGGAGGTCTGGGTTGTGGTTAGGATGAGCAGCAGAGCAGACACACTCCAGTTCTGAATTATAAAAATAAGTTTTGGAAAACTCTCGTCCAACACTCTGGCAGCCTTCTTCACATCTGGATAAAAGATGTGGGTTTTTTTCTTTTTTTCTTTTTTTTGTAAACTTTTTCCTGTGTTATCTCCTCTACTCTTCCTTGTTATGTAGCTGAGTCTCCCAGCCAAGCAGGGTCACTTGCTGTTGTTCAAACTGCATGCATTGGCTTGTAGGTCTTTCCCACACTGTTCCTTCTTTCTCTCTCTTGGTCAAGGCTCTGTTGTCCACGTCTGCATTGGCTCACAGGCTCCATCTCCTACAAGGAGCCCCACTCCCTTCCAACCACTAGGGTACCCACCCTACCTACCACCTTTGTAAAGCTTCAAGACCTTCATGAACTGGAAATTATAGCTCCCTTGCAGAGAGGCTGGGTAGCTGAATGAAATTAGCCCATGAAAAGTCCAAAGATGGGTGACATCATGCAATGAATGAGGGCTATTAACAGTTTCCATATTGTTTTAAACAAGATTCCAAACATCTTTGCAGCTATCCATATGCATGCTATACTGTCCCTCTTAGATCATAAACTCCTTAAAGCAACACTGCCTATCCTCCTTCTTGCTTGCCTTGTGCAAAGCCACTGCCAGCAAAGTAGATCATGGAGGGTGCTGGGGCATTTCTCAGGCTAACTAGGGCTGTTTTGACATCATCTCCTTCTAACTCAACAAGCAACTCCAAACAAAGCTGAAAACCCGTGTAGGTCTTTTTAAAAACAGGCAAAGCCAGGCATGGTGCTATAGGCCTCAGCCCAGCAGTCAAGTAGTTTTAAAAAGCAAACAAAACTGGAGGATCAGGACTTTGAAGTCATCCTCAGCTACATAGTAGGTTCTAGGCATGTCCAGTTTACTAAAACTCTGCCTTAAAACAAAAACAATCAATCAAGGTGCTCACATCACAGATGAGCAAAACAAGAATCACCTGCCAACCTCTTGGCTCGGGAATTGGATTCAATAAGACAAATGCAATATCCACAATGAAACAGCTCCCACAGAGTCTGATCCCACAGAGAAGAGCAAACATGTATTGCTCTTCCTATCTCGATAGAGGTAGACATGTACTCAGTGGGAAGAAGCTAACTTCACTGCCAGACTAACTGTCCTAGGGACAGTCCATTCTGAGCAGAGCAAGAAGGTGCTTTTTCCAGACTCCATAACTTCTTCCTACCTCCGGAAACCAATTATTAGTCATCAAGGAGAGCCTTGTGACTAACACTTGCAACCTGGGATCTGGGTCATGCTCCACCCTACATGAGAAACTAAAGTAGCATGAGACTTTAGCAAAAGGGAAGAACATTAATGCATTCAATTAGTTTGTATTTTTTAAAAAGTCTCTTATAGAGATGCTTATTAAATATTCACAGTCATCCTATGAGTTGGCTATTACAGTCCTACCTTACAGAGCAGTGTTTTCTAATCAAGGGTGGACTGTTCCCCATAGAACATCTGGAAATGTTGGGAGATATTTTGGGTTATCACAACAACTGGTGGCAAGAGGGTGTTATGAAGCATCTTACAATGCACAGCCTCATGACAAAACATTATTCAGTCACAAATGTTGATAGTGCCAACTTTGTTATACAGAAAGAAACCAAGGCACAGAAGTTAATGAATTTGTCCTACATCTCACAGTTCATGATTGAGGCTAGGAGAAATCACACTCAGCAGCCTCACCCCAGGCTGTGCTCTCTCTAAACCCTCAGAATCCATAACATCCCTGGGACATTGAATATTCCTCAGGTACAACCATACTGAGCAGAGGACTGGGTCCCTCTTTGGGTAGAAGAGCCTTGGGGTGCTTTCACTTGAGGACATGAGTTTACTAACATTCAAAGCAGTTTGAGAGGCCCAACCTGTGCTCTAAAAGCCAGATCACCTTGGCATAGTGCTGTGATGACAGTTTTTGTCCTATACTCATAATACCAAATACAGTGGGCAGCTGGACACAGTGGTGCACTCTAAGGAAATCAATGTACCCTTCAGAAAGGCTCTTCTGGGCCTGAAAGATGGTTCACTCAGGCTGAATCACTGGGGCTCACTGAAACCAGTCGAGCTTACTCAGCAAGTTCTAGCCAGGTCACAGAGAGACTGTCTCAAAACGGACAAGGTGAGCCGGGCAGTGGTGGCACATGCCTGTAATCCCAGCACTTAGGAGGCAGAGGCAGGCAGATTTCTGAGTTCAAGGCCAGCCTGGTCTACAGAGTGAGTTCCAGGACAGCCAGGGCTACACAGAGAAACTCTGTCTAGAAAACAAAAACAAAAACAAAAACAAAAACAAAAACAAAAACAGGGACAAGGTGGACAGCACCTGAAGAACACCACCAGAGATTTAAGACTTCTGGCTTCTACATGCATACCCACCCATGTATACACACAAATATATGCATACCCAGAAAGAAAGGAGATGGTTGATTCTTCTGTACCTCTCCCCAACCACTTGAGAACCAAAGGCCTATTGAAGAAGCTTTTGTGGCTTTCCCTCTCTTACATGTCCATGCGTCCCAAGCTTGTTCACCCTCTTACCCAAGGAGCATCACTGGCAACCCTTCAGCTTTTCCATACAACTGAATGTATTGATCACCTAGCAGCTGCAACTTGGTAAAGCACTCCCCTCTGGGACAGCCAACCTCCCCACCTCTTCAAGAGTAGGATTAATGGTATCTTCAAATCAATGGCATCTCCAGTGTACACTCTCTGAGACTGGAAAGCATTGTCAGGTCTGAGAAGTTTAAAATGCCTAGACATGGTAGGCCATTTACAAAATAAGATCTAAGAAGAAGTAACAGTGTTGCTGTGAGGTTTTGTCCTATACTCATAATACCAAATACAGTGGTGCATTCTAAGGTACCCTTCAGAAAGGCTCTTCTGGGGCCTGGCATTTGAGGAGTCAAATACTGACCTGCTCCTTGCTACTTCTGATTCTGTGATTCTTTATAGGAAAAGTGCAGACTTGGGGTTTGAGCAAAACAGGGCTTAGCCCTGGCCCAGCCACCATCACTGACTGTGAATCATGAGCTGCTGAGGCTCTCTCTGTGGAAAGCATCCTATGCACAGCAACTTGATGAAAGCTCAGCAAGACTACTAATCAGAAAAACTTTAAGCTCAATCCTCCCGTTGACTTTACCTACTGCAGATCTGCTATAAAATTCCACCACACTAGGTATCCCACATATTAAAGGCATCTCTCTAGCCTGAAGCCCTCCAACTCACTTCCTACTCATCTTATTTCAGGGCTTGGGAAGCAGCTAAGAATTGGTATAGCCACCAACTGAATGATGTCCTCCCCATGATATGCCCACTCCCAAATGATGCTTCTGTTCATCAAGAGCTTGAACTTCTCTACTCTTAAGAGGAAGGGCTCTTCTAACATGTAAAAGGAATTTAAATGCAAATTTTGGAGTAAAACACACTGTGTGGTAAAAACCTATAGGCAGTCCTACACTCACAGAATACCTAAAAGTCAGACATAATGCAGGTTCAGGGGAGATAGCGAAGCCTCTGAGGTCACAATCGGATGAAGAGGCAGGAGCAGGAAAGTATTCAAGAACATACCCTGGGTGCTGTAGAAATGTCAAGGGTACTTGGCTCTTCCAGCTCAGAGTGGGTAAGTCAGGTATAGCTTTCTAGAGGGGGCCTAACAATCCCAGCTTGTTACTCATGCTGCCTAAGGCAGGGGCAACCAGAGGGTGGGGTGGGGGTGGGGTTGGGGGTGTGTGGGTGGGGGAGAGAGGATAAATTTCATTTCCAAAGCTTGCTTTGTTTCAGTTCTGCAAGCTCCTTTAGCTATAATACAACAGTCAGAAAGAAGGGAGGAGCCCTCCTCTCTCAGTCTACCCAGGTGTTAAAACTGATTAAACAGCAACTCACAACTCAATTAACCCTTGCTCCTTTGGCTAATTATCCCAGTGGAAATCCATCCTACAGTCTCTTTGACAAATGAAGGCTACAGCCAGAATTTCCATTCCTGCTTTAGACACAGCTTCTTTATTTCTTGGCTGCAAATGAGATGTTGACACTTGTCTTAGATGGTAAATAAATGAATATTTCAGAAAACTCCTTAGTCACTGTTTGCAACCAAAATGCTCCTTAGACAGTATGTTCATATTATCAATTACTACTAATGAAATTACAGAGAGGCCTTCCTTGATTGCCACTCAAACTGTCCCCACCTATCCCATTATCTGAATCTAAACAAAGAAAAAAATAGAAAATGCCACTTGGTAGGAGGGGCCAGAAAGACCATGGGTTAGAGGGTAATCTGGGTTTTATAATAAGATCATTTGCAAAAAAGGGTGTGTGTGTGTGTGTGTGTGTGTGTGTGTGTGTGTTTGCGTGCGCATGCACTTGCGCAAAAGTAAAATAGCTCAGTAAGTAAAGGCAAATACCACCAAGCCTAACAAACCAAGGTCAATCCCAAGAACACACACAGTGGAATGCACTCACTCCAAGATGTCTTCTGACATCTATATGTGCTATTATATGTAAATGCCCCCTCAACACAATAAATAAATATAATTTTAAAAATTTAGACCTGAACACCACCACCATTACGAGTAAATCTTTGTTTATGTTTTCTAGTCCCTGCACTGGATTCCACACTTTGTGGATCAGCACATCAGCATTTAATCAACTGCAGTTTTAACAGTGGGGTGCAGTCAGTGGTGAGTAAGTATTTGTTGATTGCATTGCTACTATTTATTGAGCCTTTACTACATGCTAAGATCTTTTTGATTTTTATCCTCATGCCAATCTTATGAGCTAGGTATTATTATCCTTCATTTTACAGATGACAAAACAGAGGCCTTGGACTATTAAGAATTTTGCCCCCAAGTCTATCATAGATGTAAGCTTCAAACTCTTACATTTGCCACTGTGACAGACCATGGACACACTCCACATACGGCTCTGGAATGAGAACATTCCCACTACTAGCTCACCATTCAACGGAAGAAGAAGAAGAAGAAAGAAGAAGAAAGAAGAAGAAAAAAGAAGAAAAAAGAAGAAGAAGAAAGAAGAAGAAGAAAGAAGAAAGAAGAAGAAAAAAGAAGAAAGAAGAAGGAAGAAGAAGAAAGAAGAAGAAAGAAGAAGGAGGAGGAAGAAGGAGGAGGAAGGAAGAGGAAGGAGGAGGAAGGAAGAGGAAGGAGAGGAGGAAGGAGAGGAGGAAGGAGGAGGAAGGAGGAGGAGTAGGAGGAGGAGGAGGAGGAGGAAGAAGAAGAAGAAGAAGAAGAAGAAGAAGAAGAAGAAGAAGAAGAAGAAGAAGAAGAAGAAGAAGACGTCTTTCAAAGGCCATGGTCACTCATGAAATCTTAGTAAGAAAAATGGCCAGGAAGGAACCTAGACAGGCTGTTCTGAATCAAACCTACACACAGTTCCTTAAGAGAGTAGAGGATTGAAGAAGGGAGTGGAAGAGAGATGTTTCCATTTTCTGCCAGTCCCCTGTTTATAAATACCACTCTATTAAAGAGGTTTCTCTGCTTCCCATAAGGAAGTCATGAAGATCTCAGGGTTTAATGACACTGCCCTGGGATCCAAGACATCAATACCAAATGATCAACAATGTATAACTCCTGCTGCTCTATGGAGCTGGGATCCTATTTTATAAACACTACTGAACTTTTATCATTCATCTCATGCTGAACAAAACCATATTTGTCTGGCATTCTGAGTAATGGACAAGAATAGATGGATTAGAGCTCTTAAACTCCTTGTTGGAAGACATTAAAAGTTTAAGAGCTCTATATAGCTGAGTCAAATGCATGTGCCCATGCTGTGTAATTAGCAAGCACAACAACAATACATATATAATTTAAAGGGAAGACCCAGCAGGACAAGAATACCAACCAGCACTCTCCCTTCCCAGATGTAGGCATTCCCCACTTGGGCTTCAGCTGTATAAATTGTAACCTTGCTGGCTTTGGGGGCCACTTTAATATAAAAAATGTTTAGAGCTCTTCATTTCTTTCCTAAGTGGTTTAGGCTTCTCTCTGAAGACAGCTTTCCAACATATGCAATTCATTGCTTCTCTAGCAAACATTCATTTCACTGTCTAAGGGGATTTAATAATTCTGCCTAGTCGCTGGTTAGTGAGACCACCCCCTAGTTTTTAATCTACGAGAAGTGGGCATCGAAGTTACGAAAGGGAAGACAACAGTTGCCTCTCCTGGAAGAGTGCCTTAGAGACCAGCAATCTCAGAGGGAGACACTCTGGTGCTGAGCACTATAGGGAAAGGATGAATTCCTGCCCGTTGAAGGTGTGAGATAAAGATCAAATCATGGGGGCAGAAAAACCTTGCTATCCAGTAAAGACGCCCCAAGCGGTTTCATAAACAATGCTCTTTGCCTATATGCTCTTAGAAGAAACGATCTCTGACCACTTTGCACTTGCAGGTACTCCAGCAGGCAGCGGCTCTTCTAAGCCTTGGATTGCAGTTAGACATTCAGCATGAGGACATACATGGGCTTTGTTTTGTGCCCATTGTAAGTATAATTTGGCTTATGGGGTTAGGGTTTACGTGCCTTCCCCCTCCCCAGGCTTTCCTCTCCAGGTTTGGTCCAGGCCCCCCTACATTGAGGGCTTCCCTCAGTACAGAACTCTTTCCCCTGGGCTATGACAACTGCATGGAAATCCCCTTGCCCTCCACTTCCTCTCCTGGAACTGGTGTTCCCAGTGCTGAAGCCACAAACTTGAAAGTATGAAGCATGATTATCAGTGGTGACATCATCAACTCTTAGACTGACCTCAACTCTGACCTAAGAGCAGGAACATTAAAAGACAAATAATCTTGATTCCAAAAATGTTCTGTGGTAGTGCCAGAAATGAAACCCAAGACAAGGAATATCAAAATAAACTACACCAAATAAATGCAGTGTCTTCCACACTGGGCCTAGCAGGTCAATTGCTCTTTCAACCGAAGGCGGATGAAACAATGCTGTGTAGTATGCCAGGCTCAAAGTCCAGTTTTATTATTTCGTATCTGTGCAATCTAAGCAAGGGACTGAATGTTGAGCTCCTCTGTCTAATGGGGATAACACTATAGGCACTTTATATCTTGAGAAAACAAAGCATTTACCTGTTCTCACACCACAGTCAACACAGAAGGTGTAGTTTTTTCTATCTCCCAAAGTGTGGGGACTCCTCCACTACAAGCAAACAAGGCAAAGCACACACAGCTGGGTGTCCTCTAATTCAACTTAGTCCCTGACACTGTGAGGCGATAACTCCAGATCTGGTTCTGAAGGTCAGTCCGGCCACAAGTCCCAGGTAGTTTTCACTCATGCTTCTGACCAACTGGTTGTAAAGCCAGGTTTCCACAATACTCTCTTCTGATTTAGTATGCTAGAGTGGCTCACAGAATTTAGGGAGGCACTTAACAATTTTCTGGCTTGTTTATAAAGGTTACAAGGCTACAGGTGAAGACCCCCACAGGACAAGTCAACAAGGTGATTTCCTTGCCCTCTGGTGTTCAGCTACCCAGAAGTACCAGGAAACTTCTCCTCTTGAAGTTTTGTTTTGTTTTTGTTTTGTTTTTTGTTTTTTTTTTAAATGAAGACTTTATTATATACATGCATGAATGAGTAGAATCTTGGCCATTGATTGATCATCAATTTAACCTTCTGCCTTGCTTTTAACCAAGGTTAAATTTATCCTTCAATTTAACCTTCTTCTGGGAGGCTGAGCAGAAGTCAGAAGCTACTAATCCTTTAAAGACTGCTTTATTCTTTCTGGTGACTAATCCCCACCCTGAAACTATCTACAGGTGGCAAGCTCTTAGTCATTGCTATACAACAATTTATTTTCATTTTGGAGATTCCAGGAATTTTAGGGGTTGTATGCAGAAAATGGGGACAATAAACCTAAACACACAGTTCACTGTTTCACACAGCCAATAGACACTGGCTAATTTATAAAAGTGGCCATCATATACAGAGTGCTAAGTACAGTCACTATTATTAGTATTCTAAATGTTATTGTACTAAATGTAGCTATCCAGAGTATGTTAAGCCACATTGTTCTGAATTTTAGCTATCATGCTTATGTTAAGCCACATCTAAATTTGACTTTCATCCCTATCCAGAATCCACCTGGTCTCCTCCACTACCTGCTTATTTGCCACCAAAAGCTGCACACAAAGTGATCCTTCCAATTGGACCACAAGGTTGGTCCATCTTAAATAATACATGGTGCCCACCCCTGAAACTGGTGTCAGATAAGCAGTTTGCTGTTGAATGCCTGTCATGCTCTAAACTACCAAAGCACACGGCAAGTGCTTTGTTTTCACCCTTGCCGCTGAAGCCTTGCATGCCTTCAGTTAGGCTGCAGCTACCCAGTGCTTAATTTTCTAGACTCCACACCATGCAGCTGCCCATCCCCCATGCTCCATTCCCATAATGTGGTAAAGCACATACTGAGCCTGTCATCTTTCCTTTCAGGAAAGTCTAAAAGGCTGTGCATTTAATTTAACATGAGGTTTTAATCAAATACTTACTTGGCTAATGACAGCTGGAAAATTCAGCCCCAGAAGCCAGCATGTGGCTGTCTTTCTGGGAAGGAGACTGAAGAGTCCCTGGTTTCCCTCACCTCTGGGCACATAGGAGAGCTGAAAGCTCTCCCTTCACCTCCTGTCAAGAGGCATCATTAAAGCCCAGGGTGCTGCACCAGAACCTGGGCTCTCCACCCTAATCTATCCATCCAATTTATCCAAGGCTCAGGTGTTCAGAGTACTGACCCTTGGGCTGTTTGCTGCCATTGTGCTGAAGAAAACACCAGGAAGAACCACAGTAATCTAACCTATTGTGGGGTGAAAAATAGACTCCTAGAGATCCAACTAAACAGGGCAAACCATCACAGGGCAGCAAGTCTCACTTTAGAGGGTGGTTCAAAAGTAGTTTGGTCCACACACCCAATTAGTGCACAGTCAACAGAATACTAATCACAACTTTATCCTCCAAAAGTTAGACACCTAAAAGAACCTTTGACAAGATTCCACTTAAGAATTCTCCCAGAATTCCATTTTTCTCAGAGACATGGTTCGCTTTTCAGATTGCTCCTAAGAAAATCCATTCCTGGGGTGGCTCACCCAGCCTGTAGGTCAAGGTTCTCCTCACCCTCTCCCCTCGTACTTACCATTGGCGTTCTTGCCGCAGATGAGATGCTCATAGGGTTGCAGGACTCCCCAGAGCTCAGCGTCGTTGTTGATGACCATCTCCAAGGCCTCAGCGGATACCTCTCCACCTCCTGCCCCTCCGCCATCTGGGCTCTGGCTTGCCAGCACCCTGGCCCGGATCTCCTCCACCAGGTTCTCCATGCAAGCCGTTAGCGAGATGGCCGCGTACTCATGGATGCGCACAGAGATGCGAGTGTCCACCATCCAACGGAAGAAGCGGCCCACAGAGAAAGTGAGGCCGCAGCGCGCCGACTTGCCTCGACGCAGTCCATCCCCAGCGCTCATGCTGTAGAGGGACAACGCCTTGACCGCCGCCAGTGCGCAGCTCTCGGCCAGCGCCCAGCTGTGCACCAGGCGCACCGCACTCTGCACCTCGAAGCGGGTGCACTTAGCGTGCAGCACGCTAAGGCGCTGCGCCTCCCGGGCCACGCGGATGAGCGCCCGGCGGAGGAGTCCGGCCAAGCGCCTCACAGCCTCGGCGGAGAACGAGGGCAGCCTCCGGCCGCCGACGCTTTTGCGGAGCACCCGGGCCACGTCTCCCTCGGTCCAAGGGAACTCCTCCAGCTCCGGGAGCCGCGGGCAGCGCGAGAAGAGGTCGGCCACTTCGGGATCCTCGGGCAACACTGTGTTCACCGTGTCCCAGCTGTTGTGGCGGCTGTTCATGGAGCCGGAGTAGCACCACCAGGCCGCCCCGCGGTGCTGCTGCGCCGAAGAGTTGAGCGCCTGCGAGTTGGACTTGGAAGACGAAAGGCTGAGCGAGCGGCAGGAGTCGCCGGCCCCATACCCGGAGTCCAAGGTCAAGTCCTCCAGAGTCTTCAATGTGGAGCTGTACGTCCCGGCCATGGGGAGCCTCCGCGCGCGGCCTCGCCGAGCGAGGGGCTCTCACTGGTCCATGCCCACTTGCCCCGGGGGAAGGGGCGGAAACCAGCTCTAGGCTCTCGGAGGCGTCCTCCGTGCTCGCCGCACCGCGCCTCGGGGCCGCAGCATCGCCCGCGCACAGGCCGCGGGAAGGTAGGCGAAGCTCTCGGTCGGCCGGAGCCCGACGCCGTCCGCGTCCAGTCGCGCGGCTGTCAACGAGCGGGCTTCCCCGCCCTCCTCCTCTGAACTCTCGCCGCCAGCTCTCAGCTTCCCTTACAGAGCGTCCTGAGAGTCCGTCACCACAGAGAAGGAATCCCGAGAGAACCGGGCGGCCACCGAAGAGCGAGCGCCAGAGGTCCGTCCCGGACCAGCCGGTGAGAAAGCGCTCCACAAACTTCTACAGGGCGCGGGCTACCGACACAGATAGGTCCTCTGGAGCGGCCCGCATGCAAATACACCCGGGAGGTTCACCAATCATCAGCCACGCTGGGCAAGGGCTGCGCCAATAGTTCCCGAGAGGGGCGGGAAATATGCAAATAACTGAGACAGGGTTGTAGCGGGTGGGTGTGGCTGGGGGGTGGAGAACAAGCGAGCGAGCTGGCAAGGAGGTGGGGCGCAGAGACCCAGAAAGCAGGGTGAGCCCAGAAAGCAGGCCCCAGCGCTGAGGACTAAAAGATAAACGAAAAGGAAAAGCCCCTATGTGTTGTCCCTTTCCCGCCTTCTAGGCTTTAGACTTCTAGGCTTTAGGTAGGCAGCTCCTTGTGAAGCTGTGAGCAGCCAGCGCAGAGAAGTAGGAAAAGAAAACCCGGAGGAGATCGGACCCACCTTTCTTGTCGACTTTCTCCCAAGCCCTTCCTCTTTCTCTTTTGAGAAATGAAAAGCTATTTATACTAGGAGGGCGGGGGAGCACCTCTGCTTCTCTTCTCAAATCTGTCTAGTTTTGTTTATATTGACTTTAGGCTCCAATCAGAACAGAATATCTTAAGCTGGGGCCTGAAAATGGCCCGGCACCCAGAGGCCTGTGGTCACACCCATGTGTAGGTTCATTCTGTTTTCCAAGGATTACCTCGGAGGTGGGAGTCCTTATCTAAAGAATGCACGACCCTCCTCTAACCGGTGGTGTACTGTCAGGCAGATCCTTTTTGTCCGGGGTGGGAGAGAGTGCCTGAAGAGGAACCAGATGAAAAATGAGGAGCTGCACCGAACACCTCGTGCATGCAGGTTTTCCCTTTTAAAGACTTGTAGGTGTGACGCGCGGGTCGGCAGGTCTTCTGCCCTTCGGGGCTCGGTGCCTCCTGCCTGGGTAGAGTGAATCGCTGCCCTTCCAGTAGCGCCCAGGTGCACTCCAAGCCGCTCGCTGGAGAGCTACTGATTGCCGAGATCCACGCCCAGCTCTCCAAGGACCAGCTGCTCCCCCATAACTATTCACACGCACGTGCACAAGCGTGCACCAGCCCCCCTTCAGCAGAACTGCAAAATCAAAGCGCGGATTGTATACAACGTCCGTCCCAAGTCCTCTTCGCCAGCCCCTGAATGGCTCCTTTGTGCTGTACTTTACGGTTCTGACCTTGGGCCGTGAGTTGGATACGAACTAGAAAAGTCTGGTTTGTCTCTTTCCTTAAATTAATGATCCCTTTCCCCATAAAGCGACTTTTTATTTGGCAGTTTTACTTAATTTTTCCTTTCCTGAGGTACGTGAGACGTTGCCTCCTGATGGTTAGAATTGGAAACAGAGTCAAGGACGGACGTTCTGTGCAAAGCATAAACCATCAAATTAACCGAGTCACATTTTATAGGGGCGAAATTAGAAGTTAAATTAGAGGTTCAACTTGTCAGAAAACACGAAAAACCGTTTGATGGATATAATACCCATTATGAGAAATATAATAAAGGAAACATCGTCCTCTAGTGGATATCTAGAGGAAATAAAGTTTTTCTTTGTTCATTTTCTTCAAAAATAAAGGCTTGACTGGAAAGGTACATTAACTAAATTTGGAGTGCTTCTTACACAAAATATGGGATATTTGTATTGATGCATTGTATGATGACTTAAAATGTAAAGATAAACATGCCTGATTTGGACGTGGATGTGGCTATTCATGTCTGGAACCTCAGGACTGAGGAAATAAGCAGGAGGACTGACTTGAAGCCAGCTGGGTTTGGATAAAACCCAAAAAGAGGGAAAAGAGAGGACCATGCCAAGCGTGGAATCCTGGAGTTTCAAGGATGTTAAATTGCCCCACACTAGTTCTAGACAAATGGCTGGATTTCTTTAATAGATTAAAGAATTTAAAAGAAACTCAAGAGAAGAAAGAGTAGCTCTATCCATAGATACTTAGCTCTATACAAAGATACTTAGAAGGTACAGCACACAATCACAAGCTATAGAATTTATTTAGGTTTTTTATTTAAAACTTAATAAGCATTGGGCCAGAGAAGTAGGTCAATGATTAAGAGTACATACCGCCTTTGCAGAAGACCCAAGTTCAATTCCCAACACCCACATTGGATAGCCTGTGACTCCAGCACCTTTGGCCTTCATAAGTACCTTCTCTCTCTCTCTCTCTCTCTCTCTCTCTCTCTCTCTCTCTCTCTCTCTCTCTCTCTCCACCTAGATCTAGAATTGCTCATGCCAATAATCATATAAAGGAAGTAGCTTTAGGTAATCATTGGAAATTTTTATCTTTGGTGAAATCCCCTATTTTATTATTTAAAATATAAATTTAAAAAAAGACCTGGAGATTAGAGTACAAAATGTCCTAAAATTTATCTTGAAAGTGGGAGATTATAATCTGAGCTATGTGAATATAAGTCAAACTGTTTATGAGAAAGGAAGATTACAGTCTGAGCATTGAAGAGTGACAAAGTTTTAGGTAAGTTTGTGGATCATCATTGACAAATTTAGCAGTTATGTTAGCTCCCTCCTGTGGTCTACTGACTAGGTCAGCGTGGGTGTAAAGATGGAGTATGATAAACTTGAGGCTAGTGGGCGAATATATAAGGCTGCATGGTACAATTTAAAAATGTATTTATGCATACGAGTGCTCTCTCTGCACAGAGAGCCTGCATGCCAGAAGAGGCATCCCGTTTTTGATGGTTGAGAGCCACCATGTGGTTGTTGGGATTTGAACTCAGAACCTCTGGACTCAGAAACTCAGGCCAGTAATCTTAACTGCTGAGCCATCTTCTCTCCAGCCCCTTTTAAAACTTATTTTAACTTTGTGTTTTATTTGTGCACCGTGTGTGTGTGTGTGTGTGTGTGTGTGTGTAGTGCCTGCAGAGGACAGAAGAGGGCATTGGATCACCTAGAATTGGAGTTACAGAAAGTTATGGGCTACTATGGAGTCCTGGCAATCGAACCTAAGTCCTTTGGAAGAACAGCCAGGGATTGTAACCGCTGAGCCATCTCTCCAACCCAGAGTAGGGCAATTTAACACAACGCCAGGCTGTTTAAGTTTTCAGGAAATTTGTTGGATTCTCATGTACTTAAGAATTTGTGTCGAGGAAAGTGTAACTGATATCTGAGCTGAGATTTCTCTGACCCTCTTTTCTGCTGAAGAGCTCAGAATGGCTACATGCCCCCTGCCTACATTAGAAAGGGATTCCTAACCAATAACATGAGGGTTATAGGTGGTACTGGGATGCAGAAGGTTTGCAAACTACCTAAAATTGCCTAAAACATTTTAATGTGAGTACCAGTTGGAACTGTTCCTGATAAAGTGGGTGTGTTTGGTACTGTCAGATAGAACTTTCTGTGATAATGAAAATGTTTTATTCACCCTGTTCAATGCAAGAGTCCCTAACCACAGTAATTTAACTTTAATTGACTTAGTTCATCTCTTAGGTCCGTTAGCCCTTTAGAGATTTGGCAAAGACCATAGACCTGTGTACTCATTGCTGAATTCAAGGTTAAAACTAAATCAACTAAAGTTAAAGACACCGTAAGACCTTGAGGACAGAGGAGCATCTCCTGCACACACACAAAGGCTCTGGAGAAGTGGAGGCAGTGAGTGTATAAGCCAGAGACAGCTCGGATTCCAGAAATCACGCCTATGGGGACTCGACAGTGCTGTGAATCAGGCAACTGGGACAAGTCACTTTCAGAATGGCTGTTAAGATGTCAGGTCATAAAACTCTGAGATGAGGGGAAGAAGAGGAGGATACTCCAAAGTCAAATCAGGGATCTAGTTATGGCTACTGTGGGGCCCATGACAGAGCTGGACACCAGTTTTGAGAGTGAGAACAAACGCAGCAAGCAATATGACCTCAAATCTCTGAGTGGCTAAATCTCCCTGCCTGTCTTTTGACAGGTGGCAGGCTCGGTCCTAGAATATAAGATGAACTGGGGCTTATGATATTCGTTGGTAAGGCCAGAGACATAGTGAGAGGGACCCCGGAAGTATGGAAGACTTGCTCGCCCCACCCTCGTTCCACTGTGGTTGCCTACCACTGCTGCCTGAAGACGGATGACCATTTAATTGTATGCTTCTCAAACTGCTTAGCTGAAAAATTATTTTTCCAGTCTTATACGAATCATAGTATGAGCAACAAAAATTAGAAGGTTTGCTGTCGGGGTGGGATAAAGGGGTGAATGGGGAATGTAGAGCCACACCTACTCCATTTTTAGGCAGCCTTTGGGGGAACCTTATTGGAGCTTTGCCTGCTACTAGAAAAATGACTAGGCGTGGAGAACAGCAGAGGGAGAGACTCCCCGCAGCCATATTTGCTGCCTGCTGGGGCAGAAAAACATCATTAGGTACTGTATTACCCCGAGCTTAAGATCTCTGGGGGTGCAAACCGCCAGGGGTCCGCCTGCACCCAGGACCTTAGCACATAGGCAGTTCATCTGCCAGCCAGTCGGGCATGGGGCCTGGGTCCTACATGAGAATCAACAGAGGGAGTGACCCCTCTCCCATCTTCGCTCCATGACAGAGCAGTCCCGGAACACCTGGTTCATCTTGACAAACTAAGTATAACATTGCTTGAGGCAAGACTGAGCAGGGCTCCAAAGGCACAAAAGAGGAAGGCAGCATATCAGCAATCTGTGCCAGAGGAAACCCAGTCATCCAGTGTCGCGGAAATAGCCTTAAAGGTCCACAGTAGATTGAAGCACCAGCCTGTGACAATAAGACCAGCTAACACCAGTGAGAACTAGATGGCTAAAGGCAAACGTAGGAGCGTTACTAACAGAAACCAAGGCATTATGGCAGCATCTGAACCCAACTGTCCAACAACAGTAAGTCCTGGATACCCCAACACGCCAGAAAAACAAGAGTTGGATTTAAAATCACTGGTAAGGATGCTGTTAGAGGAACACATGAAGGACATAAATAAATCTCTTAAAGAAATTCAGGAGAAAAATGATCAAAAGCTAGAAGCCCTTACAAGGGAAACACAAAAATCACTTAAAGAAATTCAGGAGAATATGGGTCAGAAGTTAGTAGCCAATAAGGAGGAAATGCAAAAATCACTTAAAGAAATACAGGAGAACTTTGATCAACAGGCAGAAGTCATGAAAGAGGAAACATAAAAATCTCTCAAAGAATTACAGGAAAACACAAACAAGCAAGTGAAGGAACTGAGCAAAAACTTCCAGGATCTAAAAACAGAAGTAGAAGCAACTAAGAAAGCACAAAGGGAGACATCTTTGGAGATAGAAAACCTTGGGAAGAAATCAGGGACCATAGATGCAAATATCAACAACAGAATACAAGAGATAGAATAAAGAATCTCAGATGCTGAAGATACCATAGAAACCATGGACTCAACAGTCAAAGAAAATGCAAAATGCAAAAAGCTTGTAACTCAAAACATCCAGGAAATCCAGGACACAATGAGAAAGCCAAACCTAAGGATTATAAGCATTGATGAGAGTGAAGATTTACAACTTAAAGGGCCAGCAAATATCTTCAACAAAATTATGGAAGAAAACTTCCCTAACCTAAAGAGAAAGATGCCCATGAATATACAAGAAGCCTACAGAACTCCAAACAGACTGGACCAGAACAGAAATACCTCCCGTCACATAATAATCAAAACCCCAAATGTACTAAACAAAAGAAGAATACTTAGGGCAGTAAGAGAAAAAGGGCAAGTAACAAATAAAGGAAGACCTATCAGAATTACACCAGACTTCTCACCAGAGACCATGAAAGCTAGAAGATCCTGGGTGGAGCTCATGCAGACTCTAAGAGAACACAAATGCCAGTCAAGACTACTATACCCAGTGAAACTCTCAATCACTATAGATGGAGAAACCAAGATATTCCATGACAAAACCAAATTTACACAAAATCTTTCCACAAACCCAACCCTACAAAGGATAATAGGAGGAAAACACCATTATGAGGAGGGAAACTATACCCTGGAAAAAGCAGGATATTAAACTTCTTTCATCAAACCCAAAAGAAGATAACCACACAAGTATAAAATTAACATCAAAAAATGATAGGAAACAATAACTACTCCTCCTTAATATCTCTTAACATCAATGGACTCAATTCCCCAATAAAAAGACATAAGACTAACAGACTGGTTACATAAACAGGACCCTACATTTTGCTGCATACAGGAAACACATCTCGGTGTCAAAGACAAAAACTACCTTAGAGTAAAAGGCTGGAAAACAATTCTACAAGCAAATGGTCTCAGGAAACAAGCCGGAGTTGCCATTCTAATATCAGATAAAATTGACTTTCAACCTAATGTCATCAAAAGAGACATGGAAGGACACTTCTTGCTGGTCAAAGGAAAAAAATCCAACAAGAACTCTCAATCCTGAACATCTATGCTCCAAATACAAGGGTGCCTTCATTCATAAAAGAAACTTTACTAAAGCTCAAAGCACACATTGCACCTAACACAATAATTGTGGGTGACTTCAACACTCCACTCTCATCAATGGATCAATCAGGAAAACAGAAAGTAAACAGGGACACAGTGAAACTAATTGAAGCTTTGGACCAATTAGATTTAACAGATATATATAGAACTTTTCATTCCAAAGCAAAAGGATATACCTTTTTCTCAGCACCACATGGTACCTTCTCCAAAACTGATCATATAGTTGGTCACAAGACAGACCTCAACAAATATAAGAAGATTGAAATAATCCCATGCCTCCTATCAGATCACTATGGAGTAAAAGTGTTCTTTAATAACAATAAAAACAACAGAAAGCCCACATGGAAACTGAACAATACTCTACTCAATGATACCTTGGTCAAGAAAGAAATAAAGAAAGAAATCAAAGATTTTTTAGAATTTAATGAAAATGAAGGCACAACATACCCAAATCAATGGGACACAATGAAAGCAGTGCTAAGAGGAAACCTCATAGCTTTGAGTGCCTCCAAAAAGAAATTGGAGAGAGCATACACTAGAAGATTAATGGAACAACTGAAAGCCCTGGAACAAAAAGAAGCTAATTCACCTAGGAGGAGAAGAAGACAGGAAATCATCAAACTCAGGGCTGAAATCAATCAAGTAGAAACTAAGAGAACCATACAAAGAATTGACAAAACCAGGAGCTGGTTCTTTGAAAAAATCAACAAGATAGATAAACCCTTAGCCAGACTAACCAAAGGGCACAGAGACAGTATCCAAATTAACAAAATTAGAAATGGAAAGGGAGATATTACAACAGAGACGGAGGAAATTCAAAAAAATCATCAGATCCTACTACAAAAGCCTATACTCAACACAAATGGAGAATCTGGAGGAAATGGACAATTTCTTAGACAGATACCAAATACCAAAATTAAATCAGGATCAAATAGATCATCTAAACAGACCCATAACCCCTAAAGACATAGAAGGGGTCATAGATAGCCTTCCGACCAAAAAAAGCACAGAACCAGATGGTTTTAGTGCAGAATTCTATTGACCTTCAAAGAAGAGCTAACACCAATACTCTTCAAACTATTTCACCAAATAGAAACAGAAGGAACACTACCCAACTCCTTCTACGAAGCCACAATTATGCTGATACCAAAACCACACAAAGATCCAACTAAGAAAGAGAATTTCAGGCCAGTTTCCCTTATGAATATCATTGCAAAAATACTCAATAAAATTCTTGCCCACCGAATCCAAGAACACATCAAAACGATCATCCACCATGATCAAGTAGGCTTCATCCCAGGGATGCAGGGATGGTTCAATATACGGAAATCCATCAATGCTATCCACTACATAAACAAACTCAAAGAAAAAAAAAACCACATGATCATTTCATTAGATGCTGAAAAAGCATTTGACAAAATTCAGCATCCTTTCATGCTAAAAGTCTTGGAAAGGACAGGAATTCAAAAGCAATATACAGCAAACCGGCAATATACAGCAACATCAAACTAAATGGAGAGAAACTTGAAGCAATCCCACTAAAATCAGGGCCTAGACAAGACTGCCCCCTCTCTTCATGTCTTTTCAATATAGTTCTTGAAGTCCTAGCTAGAGCAATTAGACAACATAAGGATGTCAAAGGCATACAAATTGGAAAGGAAGAAGTCAAACTATCACTATTTGCAGATGATATGATAGTATACTTAAGTGACCCAAAAAAACTCTACTAGAGAACTCCTACAGCTGATAAACAACTTCAGCAAAGTGGCTGGCTACAAAATCAACCCAAGCAAATCAGTAGCCTTTATATACTCAAAGGATAAGCAGACTGAGAAAGAAATTAGGGAAATGACACCCTTCACAATAGCCACAAACAGCATAAAGTATCTTGGGGTGACTCTAACCAAACAAGTGAAAGACCTATATGACAAGAACTTCAGATTTCTGAAGAAGGAAATCAAAGAAGATCTCAGAAAATGGAAAAATCTTCCATGCTTTTGGATTGGCAGAATTAATATATAGTTAAAATGGCCATCTTACCAAAGGCAATCTACAGATTCAATGCAATCCCCATCAAAATCCCAACTCAGTTCTTCATAGAGCTAGAAAGAGCAATTCTCAAATTCATCTGGAATAACAAAAAATCCAAGATAGCTAAAACTATTCTCAACAGTAAAAGAACTTCTGGGGGATTCAGTATCCCAGACCTCAAACTTTACTACAGAGCAATAGTGATAAAAACTGCATGGTATTGGTACAATGTCAGGCAAGCAGATCAATGGAATAGGATTGAAGACCCAGAAATGAACCCACACACCTATGGTCACTTGATCTTTGACAAAGGAGCTGAAAGCATCCAGTGGAAAAAAAGATAGTCTTTTCAACAAATGGTGCTGCTTCAATTGGAGGTCAGCATGCAGAAGAATGCGAATCATCCATTCTTATCTCCTTGTACTAAGCTCAACTCCAAATAGATCAAGGACCTCCACATAAAACCTGACAACTGAAACTAATAGAAAAGAAACTGGGGAAGACCCTTGAGGACATGGGCACAGGGGAAAAGTTCCTGAATAGAACACCAATAGCTTATGCTCTAAGATCAAGAATAGACAAATGGGGGCTGGAGAGATGGCTCAGTGGGTAAGAGCACTGACTGCTCTTCCAAAGGTCATGAGTTCAAATCCCAGCATCCACATGGTGATTCACAACCATCCATAAAGAGATATGATACCCTCTTCTGGCATCTGGAGACAGCTACAGTGTACTTACATATAATAAATAAATATTTAAAAAAATCATTTCTAAAAAAAAAAAAAAAAAGAATAGACAAATGGGACCTCATAAAACTACAAAGTAGTTAGGCAAAGGACACTGTCAAAAGGACAAAACGTCAACCAACAGATTGTGAAAGGATCTTTACCAACCCTAAATCTGACAGAGGGCTAATATCTAATATATACAAAGAACTCAAGAAGGTAGAACCCAGAGAACCAAATAACCCCATTAAAAAGTGGGGTACAGAGCTAAACAAAGAATTTTCACATGAAGAACTTCGGAGGGCTGAGAAGCACCTTAAGAAATGTTCAACATCATTAATCATTAGGGAAATGCAAATCAAAACAACCCTGAGATTTCACCTCACACCAGTCAGAATGACTAAGGTCAAAAATTCAGGAGACAGCAGGTGTTGGCGAGGATGTGGAGAAAGAGGAACACTCCTCCGCTGCTGGTGGGATTGCATGATGGTGCAACCACTTTGGAAATCAGTCTGGCGGTTCCTCAGAAATCTGGGCATGACACTTCTGGAGGACCCTGCTATACCACTCTTGGGCATATACCCAGAGGATTCCCCGGCATGCAATAAGGACACATGCTCCACTATGTTCATAGCAGCCCTATTTGTAGTATCCAGAAGCTGGAAAGAACCCAGGTGTCCCTCAACGGAGGAATGGATACAAAAAATGTGGTATATTTACACAATGGAGTACTATTCGGCCATTAGAAACAATAAATTCATGAAATTCTTAGACAAATGGATGGAGCTGGAGAACATCATACTAAGTGAGGTAACCCAGTCTCAAAAGATTAATCATGGTATGCACTCACTGACAAGTGGATATTAGCCTAGAAACTTTGAATACCCAAGACATAATCCACATATTAAATGATGTCCAAGAAGAACAGCCCCTGGTTCTGGAAAGACTCAGTGCAGCAGTATAGGGGAATACCAGAACAGGGAAGTGGGAAGGAGTAGATGGGGGAACAGGGGGAGGAAAGAGGGCTTATGGGACTTTTGGGGAGTGGGGAGCCAGGAAAGGGGAAATCATTTGAAATGTAAATAAAGAATATATTGAATAAAAAAAAAAGAAAAATGACTAACAGAGGGACCCCATCTCTGCTCTGATTCACCAGCCAGGCTAGTGCACGTGAGGGGAGAGATGATGAACTGAGAAAAACACCTCATACAGAAGCAAGGAGAGCTGGGAAGGGCAGTAGGTGGAAAGGGTACATCAGCATAGAAGTTTTGTTGACAGGGGAGCCAGTGGTGTGTAAACTGCTCTTATCACAGGAAGTCCAGGGAAGGCCTAGTCTTGACACAGACATTCGTTTCTAACCTTCACAGTTAAAGAAAAATGGTCCTCTGTATTCACAGGTTCTGAATGTTGGGTTCAACCAATTGCATATCGAAAATAATCTCTTAGAGTCTGGGAAGATGGCTTGGTCAGTAAAGCACGTACAAGCATGAAGACCTGAGTTCAATCCCCAGAACCTACATAAAACTCCAAGCATTGTGGGTCTTGTTTACAATCCCAGCACTGGAGGGATGGAGGCAGAAGGAGCCCTGGTACTTACTGGCCAGCCAGTCTTTAGTTGAGTCAGTGAAATCCAAGTTTAGTGAGAGTCTGTCTAAAAAAAAAAATAAGCTAAAGAGAAAGATACTATTGATGTCTCACCCCCACATAAATGCATATGCACAGACACCTGCACAGACACATGAACATGTACTTATGAATATGCCACTTAGTTAATAACAGGTTTTTCTACCAAGGTAATCAGCCAATTCAAGCTGAATCAAGAATATGAAGGCAGGTTTACTGAGAGTAAGCTCTCAGGAGGGCTTCTCAGTCTCACAGGAGGAGGTCAGTAGAGTCTTGCACCTGAGCTAAAGCAAGGGGATTTTATAGAGCTCAGGCAAGGAATGATGACATGTCACCTGGGAGGTGGAATTATGACCATATATGGTCAAAAACTGAGGCCCTGGGTCGGTACTCTTGGGTGGGTTGCCAGAAACTCAGAGCTGAGGAGTGATGACTTGTTAGCCCAAAGCTTTCTTTTTGCAAGTGCTGAGAGTTGAGAGTTTCCCAGCTTGTGCAGGGGTGGGCAGGGGTTCCAACCACACAGTTTATTCATATACACACCCAAAATTGGCCATGCATTGAACACCTTCAGACCTTTAACCTTGTCATTTTGTAAAAGAGTTTTTAACATGTTTGGGTATGGAAAAGTATTCTAGAACCAGTTCCTTACATATGGAATGATTACTATAATTTGAAACAGTCCCCATGGTGACTATGGGAAAGGAAAAAATTAATTTCCCCAATGCATGTTCTGCTTATGCTCATGAGATATCCCATACAAAAATAACAATAGGTTTGGGAAATTTTGTATTATCTTTCGAGTATGTTCTTGACAAACAGTATTTTATTTAAGACTTTGTTTGCATCTAACTTGCTCTAACCCAGGTTTAAATGGAAAGAGATTCTCTATCTCCGACCCCTGCCTAACTGCATGTATGTCTATATTCAGAGAGGCTGTTTTTATAACAAAATACAGGGAGATGCTATACATGTTTACTCATCCCAGATAAGGATCCCACTGTAGAACAAAATACAGATACCACCAAAGTCCAGCTTGGTAAATCATGAGTTTTATTTGGGTTAGTTACAGGAATATGGGTAAGGGATTGTTTACAGGAGCAGAAATGATTCAGATAGCTACATCACCAACGCCTATCCAGCATAGATGACAGCTCATAAAACTGGGAACCTGGAGGGCGATAGACAGCCTGCAGACAATTTGGAGAGTGTCTTTTCTGAATCTCTTTTGAATTGTTTACCCTACCTTTAAGAAACTATCCTACAGGATAAAAATGTTTCAATCTAGGAGGAAACTGTTACACAACAGAATCCTGTTAAATCCTTAAAATTTGGTGTTACTTTCTGTTCTTGTTGTTGTTTGTTTGTTTCACTTTCCATTACATGTATTAAGATTTGCATTTTGGCTAGTCTGGTCAGCCAGTGGTGGCAAGATGTCCTTCTCTCCACCTCCCCCAAGCCAGGATTACAAGTGGGCCAACGTGCCCACCTGGCTGTTTTATAGTAAGTTTTTGAAGTCCAACTTTTAGTTCTCATGCATGTCACAGGATCACTTTACCAGCTGAATTATCATCTCCTCAGCCTAAGAAACTTATCTTTTCAAGCCCTCTATGGATGCTCTAAAGTAATGGATACTTTCAAATTAATTTTAAGGACAGAAGATAGGCCCCCGCCCCTTTCTATGTGTCTATTTAGGTAATTGAGGTAGAAATTCAGATAACCTATCTAGATTAGAACAGGTTAGGCTCACCATTCGGCACTAATTATTCTGGTGTTTTCTTATGTGCTTTATATAACTAAGGTTTTGAAGATACTTTTGATAGGTTTTTCTCCACCAAAGAAATAAACAAGCCAATTCAGCCGAATTAAATATAAAGGCTGATTTATCTGGGATGGGCTCCCGGGAGAGTTCACCAGTCTCAGGGGACCAGAAGGGAAAGTCCTAGGCAGACTATGGCTTGGAAGTTTTTTATAGATTGTAGGCATAAGAAAATGTGTCTACCACACGCTGGGCTTGTGTGTGTTCTGTGTTCAGAAGCGATGGTCTGGGCTCCAGTGGCTAGTGACTTCAGGTGAAGGGGGTTAGGACAGGAATGTCAGAAATGCAGGACTGGACTATTTTGGCACCTTTTCTGTTTGGGAGGCTTTCTGAGACAGGTTTGGCTAGAGAGAGAGGGAGGCATGGAATTTGCTGGACCATGTTGAAGAGGGGTACAAGTGGGGAACTCCAACTGAACATCCCGACCTCTTTGGATGTATGGGTGCTGGTTCGTGTCTGGGTACTTCCTGCTAAAAAGGGCCCTTGTTGGGTAAGGGAGTCATGAGTTGGTGGGTTGATGTTCAGCAGGAAGTTTGGGTGAGGAAACATCTGGTTGACCATTACCTAGGAAACCCTGAAACTCTGTTTCTGGAGAAGGCAGAGGAGGCAAGGGGTACAAAGAAAAAAATGACAAATAAGAATAAGGGGTACTATTATTGGGACAAGCCATTGGAAAGGGGGAGACTGCCACCAATTGAGAGAGGAAGGACCCTGGTTTGGCCCTCCTGGTCTCTCATTAGGACTTTTTAGAGAACTAACTGGAGGATGGAATGTCCCAGTTGTTGTACAGACCATTCATCTTGGGTAGGTGCCCTGTTAGTTAGGAGAGGTGGTACTAACCCTGGTGTCCCAGAAGTTTGGCACAGTGAAGGGAAACAGTGGACAGAGGAAGTAGCTCAGGTACTCTCAAACATAATCCTTTGGTTCAGCGTGCTGTAATAGCAAAATTGGGGATCCAATATCTGAAGAACCCCACCGGACCCAAACATTAAAGAATCTGTTCTGCTGTGGTGGGTGCTGCAAGTCCCCCAGGGCTTGTACTCAATTAGAGGTGAGGGTCTTAGACCCAAGGCTGAGTCCAACACCCAAGTACACAACTGAGGAGAGCACAGCTGAGGGGACAGAAAGACTGGTAACCCAGGGATCCGAGATAGTTTAGGAGTGAAGTAGTGTTTTGTTGGGAAGGAGACAGGGAAGGGATACACAGTAAAATGAGATGTGCATTATAAAGAAGTATATTAGGATTAAGGTGTACGAAGGAAAGGTCCCAAGCTAAAGCTTGTCCAAAAATGTGAGGACAGTCCTGGAAGCCCTGAGGGAGACCTGTTCATGTGAACTATCTCAAAGCCCATGTATCAGGGTCCTCCCAAGTGAAGGCAAAAAGAAAATCCAAGGCAGGGTGTAAGGGTAAAGGTGTCCTTTAGGTCCAGGATGGTAAGGTGGGAAGTTGTGGGAGGAATGTTAGAAAGAAGGGTGTAACGCTTGGTGCTTGGTACCCACAGGGTGGGTTGGGATTAATGAGGTAGAGGTTCTGTACTGAGCAGGAGACACCAGAGGGCTTATGCACCAGGAGAATGGAACTGTTGCAAGGTGAGTGGTAGGAGCTGGGATCCCCTGAGATAAGAGGCAGGTAGTGATAGGCTTAAGACCATGGCGGTTGGTTTCAGAGATGGGAAACAGGTCTGGAGGGGAAGGAAGAGGGGTCCTTAAGGTGGGTGAGGACCGCTGTGGTGGATAGCAATTTTCAGTGTGGAGATAGCCCACACTCGTGTGTGTGTGTGTGTGTGTGTGTGTGTGTTGGGGGTCTGTGTGACCAGATTCTGTAGGATAGGGACAGAGCAGTCTAGAGTAGAGATCTGTCTAGAGAAAGAAGATGAGAGTCAAGGGAGGTTATGGAGATCAGGGAGCGGGCGGTTCCAAAGTGGCTGAGGATATCAAGGCCAAATGAAGGAAGTGTGACCAGAACAGAGAGTGAGACCAAATCGTCCTGCAAGAATGCCGGAGAGCGGCAGGGTCTTAGGTGGAAAGGAGAAAGTGACAGAAATTGGTGATGGGACCGTGGGATGGAGTGTGAAGAGAAGCCCCTGTGTCATCAGGAATGAAATGGACTTACCTGCCACCTACAGCATCACCCTGGGCTTGGCACAGAGAACGAACCTGTTTTGGGACATTCTGGCTCCCAGTGGCCAGCTGCTGGCGGGCATGGCTTAGGAGGCTGCTGGGGGTTTGGGCAGCTTTGAGAGCAGTGTCCTTCCTGGCCACAGTTCAGTCAGGTTCTTGGTAGTCGACTTAGGCTGGACCCTGGCAGAATGGGGCCTGCCAGACCTCCCTTGTTCCCTCTGCTGGAATGTCATTGGCCTCAGGACGGCTGCCAAGACTTGGGCCTGGAGCTTAGCTTTCTGCTGTAAGCCATTTTCACCAGCTCCTGTATGGGAGTTTGGGAACCATCCTCAATCCTTTTCCATTTTTTCCCAATTATCTGGCCATGACAGAAATAAAATGTGTAGTGAGGACCCTAGCTCTCGCTGTGGAGGCTGGGTCCGAGTGGGTATAATGAGTCATGGTCTCTTGCAATTGATTTAGAGAAATGACCTGATTTTCAGCCAATTACTATGTAATTTTGAGGAGATTATCTAAGTCAACAACTTTATTTGGGACCGATTTCATTCCTTGAAGGAGCCAGTGGACCATGAGACCCCTCCTCTGGTGGCAATCTTGAACCAGCTGGGCTGGCAATGCCAATGGGGTTCCATAGCTCGCACTGCTGTGCCACCCACAGGGATTGTATTGTCCACTAAGTGGGTCTGCTCTGTATACTGCCCCGTGGCCGCCTGAACCCATCCATATTCCTCGGGAGTAAGAATGGAAGTCTGTGTGATATAAAGGTCGAGCCATGTTAGGTTATAGGCCTGGCAAAGGTAGCGCGACTCTTTAATATAGGCAGAGGAGACTAGCTGCTTTTCAGTCTGAGAGAGTTTCTGCTGGGAGAAAAGAAAGAGAACTCCAAGCCCCTCAGCTCCTGCTCCTGCTCCTGCTCCTGCTCCTGCTCCTGCTCCTGCTCCTGCTCCTGCTCCTGCTCCTGCTCCTGCTCCTGCTCCTGCTCCTGCTCCTGCTCCTGCTCCTGCTCCTGCTCCTGCTCCTGCTCCTGCTCCTGCTCCTGCTCCTGCTCCTGCTCCTGCTCCTGCTCCTGCTCCTGCTCCTGCTCCTGCTCCTGCTCCTGCTCCTGCTCCTGCTCCTGCTCCTGCTCCTGCTCCTGCTCCTGCTCCTGCTCCTGCTCCTGCTCCTGCTCCTGCTCCTGCTCCTGCTCCTGCTCCTGCTCCTGCTCCTGCTCCTGCTCCTGCTCCTGCTCCTGCTCCTGCTCCTGCTCCTGCTCCTGCTCCTGCTCCTGCTCCTGCTGCGGGAGGAGGGAAGAGGTTGGGGAGGAGGTGGGTAAAGGGGAAGTGGTCGATTAGATTGGAGGTTGTGGTAGTGAGGAAGAAGCGGGGCAGCGAGAGAAGAGACAGAGGAGGAAGGAGGTGGGTAACGGGGAAGAGGCTGGCCGGGAGGGCGGGGGAGTGGGGAAGACTAGGTGCACGCAGAGTGGTGTCGCAGAAGGGCCAAGTGGGAGTGGGAAGGGGTAAGACTCCGGGAGCTCAGTCATGGCGGATGACTCAGGGTCCGAGTCTCCCCGAATAAAAGGCCATTTTGGGAGTGCTGTAACAGTGGCCAACAAGACTTGGGCTGCCAAGCATACAGAGGAGGGGCAGGAGTGTGGTTCCCCAAAACCCTGAACTTAAGGGAGCTCAGTCCACTTGCCCATAAACCGGCAGAAAATCAGAAGGTCATGGAGAATGTTAAAGTCTAGAGTGCCCCCTGGTGGCCATTTAGATAGGTTACCTAGAGTGTTCTGGAGCCAGGCCACAGAGCAAAGGAAAACAAGGCGTTTTGGACACAAGTTCTGAGACAAACCCAATTTGGATACTTTTCGCAGCAGATAGCCCAAGAGCATCTGGGAATCGATTTTAGACCTGGCAGCGTTTATCTTCTCAGTCTTTCTCAGAGCTTCAAACTATGGGAGTGATAGCCTGGGTCAAAGGGTTTGGGGGATTTGCCTCAAATTAGATGTCTGTGTATCAAAAGAAACTATTCAGAAGGCTGCCCAGAAGAAAGACCTGGCCTTTGTTCTGGAATGGGCTAGCCCTGGTGAGGCTGTAACTTGGCAGAGAGCCCATCGCAGTGGGTCCTGGACCCGAAGGATTAGGCAGCAGCGGAGAACGGGTTACTCACCCGGTCCAAAGTTGATCCATATCAGGTGGAGAGAAAGGTAAGGGGAAAGAAGCAGTCCCCACATGGCCAGAAAGAACCCAGGCCACCGGGCTAGGGGCTCAACTCCTCCAGGGTTCTCAGTACCAAGGTGATAAGGTTTTCTCCTTTGAAGAAATAAGCCAGTCCAGTGGAATTAGAAGTAAAACAGGCAGGTTTATTTGGGAATGGGCTGAAGGGAATGAGACAGGGGAAAAACTCACAGGCAGACTATAGCATGGAAGTTTTTTTTGTTTGTTTGTTTTGTTTTGTTTTTTTGTTTTTTGTTGTTGGTTTTTTTTTTGAGAAAGGACCTTTGTTTTTGCATTTTAAAAAAATATTAATTTATTTAGATTTCAAACGTTGTCCCTTTTTCTTGTCCCCCCTCCATAAGCCCCCTACTTCATTCCCCTCCCCTTCACCTCTAAGAGGGTGCTACACCCCCACTCCCACCTCAGACCTCTAGCATACCCCTTCTCTGGGGCATCAAGCCTCCACAGGACCAAGAGCCTCCCCTACCACTGAGACCAGACAAGGCTGTCCTTTGTTACATATGTAGTGACGCACAGACCAGCCCATGTCTGCTCTTCAGTTGGTGGCTTAGTCACTGAGAGCTCTGAGGGGTCCAGTTAGTTGATATTGTTGTTCTTCCTATGGGGTTGCAGTCCCTTTCAGCTCCTACAGTCCTTCCCCTAACTCTTTCATTGGGCTCCCCACGCTCAGCTCAGTGGTTGGCTGTATCTGCATCTGTCTTTGTCAGGTGCTGGCAGAGCCTCTCAGAGGACAGCCATGCCAGGCTCCTGTCTGCAAGCACATCTTGGCATCAGTAACAGTGTCAGGGGTTGGTGTCTGCGCCTGGGATGGATTCCAAGCTGGGGTGCTCTCTAAATGGTCTTTCCTTCAGGCTCTGCTCTGTTTTTTGTCCCTGCATTTCCTTTAGACAGGAGTAAATCTGAGTTAAAAAAAAATTTCAAGATGGGTGGGTGGTGGCCCCACCCCTCAACTGGGGGCCATGTCTATCTACTGGAAGTAGTCTCTTCAAGTTCTATCTCCTCTCTCTTGGGTATTTGTTTCAGCTAATGTCATCCCTGTTGGGTACTGTGGACCTTCTACATCCCTGATGTCTGGGACTTTCTGTCCCTACATCACACTGCTGCCTATTTCTAATCATTCTCCTGGCCCTCTGGACTTCTTTCTCCCTCATACCTGATCCTGCCTCTCTTTATTTCTCTTCCCCTCCCCTCTCTCACCCAGGTCCCTCCCTCCCTCTGCCTCCTGTGATTATTTTGTTCCCCCTTTAAACGGGGTTGAAGCATTCGCACTTGGGCCTGCCTTCTTGTTCAGGTTCATATGGTCTGTGAATTGTATCATGAATATTCTGAACCTTTTGGCTAATATCCACTTATCAGTGAGTACATACCATGTATGTCCTTCAGGTCTACCCTGCTTCACTCAGGATGGTATTTTCTATCATTTATCCATTTACCTGCAAAAATTCATGATGTACTCATTTTTAATAGCTGAGTAGTATTCCATTGTGTAAATGTACCACATTGTCTGTATCCATTTTTCCACTGAGGGACATGGGGGTTGCTTCCAGTTTCTGGCTATTATAAATAAGGTTGCTATGAATATAGTGGAGCATGTGTCCTTGTGATATGATGGAACATCTTTTGGGTATATGCCCAGGAGTGGTAGAGCTGGGTCTTCAGGTAGAACTATTTCCAATTTTCTGAGGAATTGCCAAAGGGGTTGTACAAGTTTGTAATCCCACCAGCAGTGGAGGAGTGTTCCTCTTTCTTGACATCCTCACCAGCATCTGCTGTCACCTGAATTTTTTATTTTAGCCATTCTGATTGAAATCTCAGGATTGTCTTGATTTGCATTTTCCTAATGACTAAGGATGTTGAACATTTCAATAAGTGCTTCTCAGCCATTGGAAATTGACGAAGGAATATGATGTGTCTGCTGGGTTGGGTGGCTGGTGACTTCATGTGAGAGGCAGTTTGGGACAGTTGTCAGGAAGGTAGGACTGGACTTGTTGGTGCCTTTTCTGTTTGGGAGGTTTTCTGAGTGGGCGGGATTGGAGAGAGGGAGGAATGGAATTTGCTGGTGGCAAATTCCATGTGGGGGAGGGGACCAGCCCAGGATTCCACCCGAACAACTTCTACCCTTCAGAAGGACAGGAGGGGGTTGAAAGAGGGGGTTGGGTGGGTGTGGGTGTGGGTGTAGTGCTACAGCAGGGATTTAAAGATTCACAGAACAAAGAGGACCTTGGGTTGCTTTAAAGAAACATTCCACCCTGTAGGAAGTTAACATTATAGCTTCTTCATCAATCCTCTGGAACTTGAAGTTTAGGTAATAAACTGGACCACAGTACCACAGGACAAAACCTGGACAGAAGTACCGGGATATCCTGGTAGTGGTATTGAGGCCCAGTTCCAATGTGTGGATGTCTCATGGATAGTTGTTAATTGTGTCCAATGTTCATCAATTACTCATCACTATCTAGACAGTCTCCAGAGTGAAGAATGGCATTCACTCCAGCTCTGTGGGATTTGGCAGATGTTTGGTGACTCCACTCTTATTACAGATCATATCTCCTAGGCTTCCCATCTGGGAGCTCTTGTTTCCATACGTCTGTAATATGAACCAGGTAACTGTTTTGGACAGAATTCCCCAGTGATTCTTATTAGACAAGTTTGAGAAAGGCATTTGTTCCCTGAGTTGTGGAGCACCTAAAACCTTAACATGCTAGTCCTAAGGCCCCACCTGCAGAGTTTCAGTCAACGGGTCTCCTAAGACCTATGAATCCTTTTAGCCGGCAAGTCTTACACCACTGCTGTTGTGTTTTATAAATAAATAGAAAGAAAGGAAGAAAGAAAGAAAGAAAGAAAGAAAGAAAGAAAGAAAGAAAGAAAGAAAGAAGAGAGAGAGAGAGAAAGAAAAAGAAAAGAACAGAAAAGAAAGAGAAGAATCAAGGATATGTTTTGGAGAACTTCGGTGTGGAGAGGTGGGAGGGTGCCTTGCGGGTGCCTGAGGTCGGCCAAGAACACGTGGAGAAAGAGGGAAGGGGAAAGGAAAGAGGGGGAAAGGGCTCAGAGAGAGAAGAGAGTCAGAATAATCGAGGAGAGGGCAAACAGCCCCTTTTATAGTAAGCAGGCCTACCTGCTTAGTAGTTGCCAGGTAACTACTGGGCGGAGCCTAGAAGGAATGCTAACAACTGGTCCAGGCCACTCCCTTTTTAACAAGCAAGTTTGGGTACATCAGATACTCCCCAAAACATGGTGCTACAAAACTCACACCTAAAAACACAAGTTATTTGCACGCAATCTGAAAGTACAACCATTTTCAGTCACCCCAGATGACAGATCTGGGACCAAATCACTCTTCCTATTAATGAACTCTTCTGCAAGTCTGAGGATAGCTTTGACCTTGAGGAAGGAAGTTCAGCATCTAGAATGATTATACACAGTCTTGGCACAGAGATGGAGGGCTTGCAGATGGGATCAGAGGAAATGACCTTCAGTTCAGACTTCTGCCTTTTTAGACTGCTAATGTGGAATTGGTTTGAGAATAAGGAACCCATTTTGATGATGTGTTTTAGCTTAGCAGTGACAGGCTAAAATTTTAACCACATTTCAGTCTGTTTTTAAACACTTCAAATTAAAGTAAGGAATCAAAAGGCCATAGAGACTATTAAAGGACATTGGTGATGACACTAATGCACAAGTGCATACTAGCACACAGGAAGACTTTTGGTTTGGGGATTTAAAACAAATTTAATTAGCAAATGAGGATCAGATACCTGGTTAATCAGCAGAGTTGATTTCTAATCGAATATTTCAGTCATAAAGCCGTAACTTTCTCTTCCTGGGAAAGTCACACATTTAAAGCAAGAATTCCACGGTGAGCCCTGTGGACTCATCACTCAGCTTTTATAATTATTCATTTGCAGCCTCCTTGTTTAGACCACATCGCCCTAGCTCCTCTGGATCTTACTGACATCTATTGTAGAAGCCCCTTTGGTGTTTTGAATGAGAATGGCCCCTGTGCCCTCAGATGCTTGGTCCCAGTTAATGGAACTGTTTGGGAAAGATTAGGAGGAATGACCTTGTTGGAGAAGGTCTGTCACTGAGGGTGGGCTTTGAGGTTCCCATACCAGATCCAGTCTCAGCCCCTCTCCCTCTCCCTCTCCCTTTCCCCTTCTTCCTCCCCCTCCCCCCTCTCTCTCCCTCTCCTCCCTCTCCCTCTCCCTCTCTGCCTGTTACCTATGGATCAGTGTGTAAAGCTCTTAGCTTTTTCTCTAGCACCACACCTGTCTGCTTCCAACCTTGTTAACCTTGGACTAACCCTCTGAAACTGTAGGTAATGCTTTCTTTTGTAAGTCAGGGTGTGCAGGAGTGCCTGTCTTTGTGTGTAGCAGCTAAAGGTGGATGTTAGGTGTCTTCTTCTATTGCTTTCCACTTTACTTTTCGAGACAGGGTTTTTCACTGAGCATGGAGCTCATCTGTCTGTCTTGGCTCTAACTTGGCTGCCTGATCCCTACCCCAGGTGCTAGGGCTACAGATGCACACACTATGGCTTTCTTTTTTAAGATTTATTTATTTATATGAATACACTGTAGCTGTCTTCAGACACACCAGAAGAGGGCATCAGATCCCATTGCTGGGAACTGAACTCAGGACCTCTGGAAGAACCGTCAGTGCTCTTATCCGCTGAGCTACCTCACCAGCCCCACTATGGCTGTTTTTTATATGGGTGCCAGATTTGTATAGTAAATGCTTTACCCCACCAAGCTATTTCTATAGTTCCAGAACTGACTTCTATTTTCAACAATATTTATTATCAGGGTAGGGCAAGCCATGGTGTACATGTGGAGGTCAGAAGACAACCGTGTGTATTCTCTCTTACCACCTTCAGATGAGACCATCTAAAGGATCAAACTCAGTTCATCAGGCTCACATAGTTGGGCAGCCAGCACCTTTTCCCATTGAGACATCTCATCAGCCCCATCAGAACCAAATTGTTTTGATTGAGTCTATATTGTTCTTTTCATTTCTCTCATATTAATTTCTTCCCTGATGACTAGTATTTCTTACTGCTTTTAGGTTTGTCATGTTCTTCTTTTTCTTTTTCTTTTTCTTTTTCTTTTTTTGGTTTTTTGAGACAGGGTTTCTCTGTGTGGTCCTGGCTGCCCTGGAACTTACTCTGTAGACCAGGCTGGCCTCGAACTCAGAAATCCGCCTGCCTCTGCCTCCCAAGTGCTGGGATTACGAGCTTGCACCACCACGCCTGGCCTATGTTCTTGTTTTTCTAAGACCTTAAGTTCCATCAGTAGGTTATTTGGGGACTCTGTTTCTGTTTTTGTTTTCCTTTCAGTCCAAAGACTTCATTGGTATATACTTTAGAAAAGAAAAGATGGCCTATCTTATCACTTCTGGTCAGCGGAATGAAGAGCTACATCCAGGGACGTATATGGTACTGCGGATAAGGACTCTGTTTTGTCCAACTACCCAGTCATGAGCATAAGACGTGTAGTCACTCAGCCCTCGAATCTTAAACCTTAGGCACTTTTTGTTTGTTTGTTTTGTTTTTTTGAGACAGGGTTTCTCTGTGTAGCCCTGGCTATTCTGGAACTCACTCTGTAGACCAGGCTGGCCTCGAACTCAGAAATCAGCTGCCTGCCTCTGTCTCTCAAGTGCTGGGATTAAAGGCATGCGCCACCACTGCCCAGCAACTTTAGGCACTTTGTACTAAATCACTGCAGTGAATGATGCTCCAGGAAGTTGAATGCAGAGATCTCCTCAAGCAGAGCCTGCCTAGAGCAGCTGGCTTGGTGTCCCCAGGCGTCACTTAGTCTGCCTACACCACATGGCGGCCCTCTTAGAGCTCCGCTGGCCCTGAGCTCCTGTACTTCTTCATCAGCCCTGGAAGAAAGGAGTCTTTCTGGCCAAAGTTTCATACTGCTTCAGATGTGCTTTATTGGCCAGAAGGAACTTCGTGGCCACCAGGTGGAACCCTTTCTGTTAGAGTCACTTGATCTCAGCCACCAGGCAGCGTGGTACACCAGCTGGCATGATGGGAGAGAAGGTAACTCTCCAGGTTGGTATAGTCCAGAAAGCTGGTGGGTAGGTGGGGTAGCTAGGATGCTCTGCTCTCTCTTATTGTTTTTGTTTGTTTGTTTGTTTTGTTTTTTGAGATAGGGTTTCTTTGTGTGGCCCTGGCTGTCCCAGGACTCATGCTATAGAGCAGGTTGGCCTCAAACCCAGAGATCTGCCTACTCTGCCTCTGAATTACTAGGATTAAAGGCATGTACCAACATGTGTAGCTATCTCTGATTTTTAAATGTAAACATATAGTCATAAACTTTCCTCTCAGAAATGCCTTAGCTGTATCCCAAAAGTTTTGATAAGTCATTTTCTTTCGACTACAGGTATTTTGTTTTGTCTATCCAATTTATTTATTTTTTACTGTTGGTGTGTGTGTGTGTGTGTGTGTGTGTGTGTGTGTGTGTGTGTAATGTGTTTATGTGGGTGTGTGCTTCAAGGTTATGCGTGAAGGATCAGTATTCTTCTTCCACCATGTGTTCTGGGCATCAAACTCAGCTCGTCAGGCTTCTATAGAAAGTGCTTTGAGCCACTGAGCCATCTTGGCAGCCTATTGGGGTTTTGTTTCATTTTTGGTTTTGAAACAGGAGGCTCCTGCAGCTGACCTTGAACTAACTGTGTAGCTGAGATGAACTTCAGCTTCTAATCCTCCTGCTTCTACCTCTTAAATACTGGCTGGGGTCGTAGGTATGTACCATCCCACCTGGCTTGATTTTAGGATTTTAAAAATGTTCTCCCAGTTTTCTTCAATGCACTACTGTTCATTCAAGAGTGGACTTTTTAGTCTTC
Organism: Apodemus sylvaticus; assembly: GCF_947179515.1. Classification (NCBI taxonomy): domain Eukaryota; kingdom Metazoa; phylum Chordata; class Mammalia; order Rodentia; family Muridae; genus Apodemus; species Apodemus sylvaticus. The sequence continues at coordinate 85,424,373 of NC_067476.1, read as the reverse complement.
AAGTATTCGTGTAGTTTCTTTTACTCGCCCTTACCACTGATTTCTAATTTCATTTCACTATCAAATCATAATTTGATAGAAAATTTATCCCTTGTCTTTAATGCTGCACTGTACACAGCTCCAGGGACTGAGCTAACTGATGTGACAAGGAAATACAAGAAACTGACAGACACAAATACAAAGCAAGCCTGGGATGAGTGGTCTGGGCTTCCAGAGGAGGAAGCCCAGCACCCTGGAAGCTTGGTGTGTTTATTTACAGTTGACCAGAAAGGCAAGGGTTCATCCAGCTGAACAAGGATGTGAACTGGACTATTCTCAGTGGGCACCGGCTGTGTAGGGGGTGTAAGCTATGCTTAGTTAGCAGCGGAGAAAGCTATGGTGGATATTTTCTGCACACATTATCGACATTGACTCTAGACTTTGCCATCCCTGCAAACCTCGTCCAGAGAAGGCCCTGCCACTCCCAGGGGTCCAAGGTTGGTTTTTGACAGGGTCAAGCCTATATCCACAGCACACATTCTCTCAGGGCTTAACTCGATCAGGGCTTCCTCCAACCCCACACTTTTCTATTTGCTAAGTGTTGTTTTGTGACTTAGAACATAATCTATTTTAGAATGGGTTCTGTGAGATGCTGAGAAGAATGTATATTCCACTTCTGTTGGATGGAATATTCTGATATATCTGTTTGGTCCATTGATTGGCTCTATAAGATAGTTTAACTCTGAGGTTTCTTTGTGGGTTTTGTTTGTTTGTTTTTGTTGTTTGAGCTAAAGATGAGAGTGTGGTAGTTAAAACCATCCAATACTGTTATATAAGAATTAATCTGACTTTTAATATCAACTAGTGTTTGTTTTTATGAAATCAAGAGCCCTAACCATAAGTGCATATATATTTTTAATTGTTCCATACTTGTAATGAATTGCTCTCTCCATATAGTGACTTAAAAAAAAATCCCCTTTGATTAATCTTGCTTTAAAACCAACTCCATTCAGTATCAGCCATTGCTTGATAAACTGGCTTCTGTTCTTTGACTCTCAGTCTGTGAGGTGTCTTTAACAGTGAGGTGTGCTGTTTTGGAGACAACAGATAATCCACTCTAGTTTGTAAACTCCTATCAGCTAATCCGAGTCTCTCTGTTGAGAGTATGTTACTGTTTCCTGTAATTTTTTTGGTTATTTTTCTAGCTGGTTGTATGGCCTCTTTTCTTCTGTAATTAGTATTAAGGTTTTAGTGGCTGTAGTATTGGTTATGGTGGATTCTTTCTAATGGTCAGCTGTCCACAAGTACCTCTCACAAAGCTTGTTCTTTCCTGTGCTCCTGAGACCATCCGTCTCCCTCTTCTGTGCATGTTTTCCCTTTAAGTATCTTCTGCAGTGCTGACTCGGTGCTTGTGGCCTGCCTTAGTTTGTGCTAGCCCTCAAATGTCCTTATTTCTCTGAAAGTTTTAAAACATAACTTCGCTGGGATATAGCAGTCTTGGTTGGGTCGAATTGTATGTTTCCATGCTTTCTTGGCTTTTAGGGATTCTGATAAGAGATCTGGTGTTATTCTGACATGTTTGCCTTTCTGGGAGAGTTTCTGTTTTCCCCATATAGTTTTAAATAGTTTTCATTCTTTGAAAATTTTTAATTACATTTATTTATTTATTTATTCACTTTAATCCCAATATGGGCCCCCATCTCCTCCCAGGACCCCCTCATGCAGATCCTCCCTCCATTATTCCATCTCCTCCATTGAGAAGAGGGAGCCATCCTACAGGTATCACCCCTTTAACTCCTCTCCCCTCCCCCTAGCACATCAAGTCATTGCAGGGCTAGGTGCATCCTCTCCCACTGGGGCCAGACAAGGATGCAATTAGGGGAATGGGATTCACAGGCAGGCAGGCAACAGATTCAGAGACAGCTCCTGTTCCAGTTGTTGGGGGACCTGCATGAAGACCAGCTTTTCATCTGCTACAAATGTGCAGAGGGCCGAGGACCAGCCTTTGTGATCACTCTTTGGTTGGTTGGTTCAGTCTCTGGGAGCCCCCAAGGGTCCAGGTTAGTTGACTCTGTTGGTCTTCTGGTAGAGTCCCTGTCCTCTTTGGGTCCCTCAGTCTTTCTCCCAACTCTTCCACAAGACTCCATGAGCTCCACTAATGTTTGGGTGTGGGTCTCTGCATCTCTTTCTATTGGCTGTTGGGTGGAGCCTCTCAGAGGACAGTTATGGTAGGTTCCTGACTGCTAACAACAGAGTATCATTAATAGTGTCAGGGAATTAGTTCTTGCCTATGGGTCTCAACTTGGGGCAGTCATTGGTTGGCTGTTCCCTCTGTCTCTGCTCTGTCTCTGTCCCTGCACATCTTGTAGGCAGAACACATTTGGGGTCAAAGTCTTTGTGGGTGGGTTGCTGTCCTTGTCCCTCTACTGGGAGTCCTGCCTGGCTACAGGAAGTGGTTACTTCAGGATCCATCTCCCCCACTGCTAGGAGTTTCCACTAGAGTCACCCCCATAAGACTCCCTGCCCCCATCATTTCTTTGTACTTTTGACATCATGACTATGATATGCCATGGAGAGGTTCTCCTCAGAAAGCACTGGGCTTCTAAATGCCTCTTGTGCTTGGATATCCATCTAGCCAAGGAAATTATATCAGAAGAGTTCTCAATGAGTACTGCATAATTCACTTGATGGAACTTAAATGGATCCAGGATTTATGGGAATGATTACTGAGTGCCTATGATGGTTAGTTTTGATTATCAGGTTGACACAACCTAAATCCTCTAAGAAGAGAGTCTCAACAAAGGACTGCCTAGATCAGGTTGGTCTGTAGTCATGTCTGTAAAGGATTGTCTAAATTGTGTTCATTGATTGAAAGTCAAACCTTGCTTTTTGGGTAGCTTTTAATATTTTGCTTATAAAAATTGTAAGGTAAAAATAAATCTGTAAAGATAAATTTCTGTACTATTTGGTATAGTCTTTCTCTTTTCAAAACAAACAAAGAAACAAGATCAGTTAGATTAGCTAGAAAACCTATAAGACAAAATTGTAATGCATGATATCTTAGGCCAGCAATGGGGCAAAGGAATCTAAAACATTTTCCCCACAATTGAAAAGTAGCTTCTCCCATGTGCCTTGTAATCTCAATATAGAGATTGTATTTTCCAGGAATTATAAAACACAGAGTCTCTGGTACTTATTGCTTATGACTAGTGTCATATTATATAAAGTGATGACTCAGCCAGTGCCTGTCATGGTGATTATCTGGAATCTCAATGACAAGAATAAATACATCTATTTATCTGAAGTCATGTGGCATTAGAGCCTGCTTTTTGAAACTCTTAAGGGACCATTGAGTAGTAAATTAAACAACTCTCTTTTCCCAGTCTTCTACCCTTTCAAACTACCAAAGACAAATAAAATTGGTCCTTGTTCAGACTTGGTCTGGAAACTGGTGGCTAAATGGTCCCAGTAGGAGTTTCTAATGTAACCTTAGGGATCATTCACTTAGTTCTCTGCTACATGACTTCAGGGTCTTTCTAAAAGTTGGTAACTGGGATATTTGGTTACATCTAGTAATACCCCCCAAGAACTCTGAAAGCCAGGAGTAGTCAAGTTGTGTTGGAATCACCTCCCCAGTATGTGTAGCAGGCTCTACCTGGGAACCCTGGTTCAACCAGTGGTCACAGAAGGAATCTGCTGTTTTATTTCACTGTTTGTCATTTTCTTTGGAGAGAAATCTAGGTGTTTGAGAGTAATCAATCCCCTCTTTGTTTGAACTCATTAACAGCTGGCTTGTTGCTGACTAAGATCAGGCTCACCTTTGCAGAAGGAAACATGCCCACGGGTTTTGGTAAATACTGTATAGGATTATTCTCCAAGACAAATGGCTGGCGTCTTCAGGAGTTCAGCTGGGTTTGCTTCACAAAGGCCATGACAGTTGGGCATGTTCTCTGTTGGAATGGGTCAGGGAGGATCCCCGAAAGACAGCTCCTAACCAGTTGGATGCAATTCTGTCCTAATTACACCTGTGGCCTTGGGTCTTTGGGAAGGGCTAGAGGATATACGTAGGGAAGGATTAAGGGAGGAGACTCGTCTATCGACAAACACTAAAGGTTTTCCTGAGTTTTCCATTCTTCTTTTCTCCACTGACTGGTCTACTTTAAGCAGTCTTTTCTTTAGTTCATTTCACTCATGGTATTCTTCAGGTATTACGTTTGTTTGTATATGTTTTAATGCATTATTTTTCTCTTTGTTGAACATTCTTCTTTTTAAAACATTTCTGTTGTGTGTGTGTGGTACACGCACATGAGTGTGCCAATGCATGCACCTGTGTGTGAGCACTGTCGGGTGTCTTCCTCTGTCACTCTGCCTAGTTGCTTTGAGACTGTACCTAAAGCCTGCTGTTTTGGCTAGGCTGGCTTTACAGCAGGCTCTTGGGTTCTACCTCTCTCCTCTCCGCTAATAAAACCACTTCTGGATTTTAGCCTAAGTGCTAGGGATTTGAACTTAAGTCCTTCTGCTTGTAGAGTAAATGCTCTTAACTAAGGACCCATATCCCCAGACCCTGAATGGACTTCTCTTGTTTTCCTGATTACACCGATTTCTCTGTTTTCTGGTAGCTTATTAAACCTCTTTAAACTAATTTGCTTGGTTTCATTTGCTATTGCTATGTAGCCCATTGTGTAACCCAGATTGTTTTCAAACTCTCCACCCTCCTGCCTTAGGATGTTCCAACCACATCCAATACTGAAGCACTTATTTTGAATTCTCCATTGGACAATGAAAAGATCTTTGTTTCTTTGGTTCCTGGGAATTTGTGTTGCTTTGTGTAGAAAGAATACCTTGTGTATTGTATGGATACATCACCTGACAATTAAAAAAAACTTATGGCCTATAGGAAAGGTTAGAATAGAAGGCAACCTATCTGGGAGGCAGAATGAATTCTGTGATAGAGCCAGATGGGAGATTTGCTGGAAAGAAATTTGCTGGCACATGGTACGTGAGTACAGGTAACCAGCCACATGGTAGAATGTGGGTTAAATAAAACATATATAAATGATATAATTTAAGTTATGATCAAATAAGAGAAAAGCCTAGCAATATGGCCAAGGTATTTGTAAATATATTTTGAGTCTGAGACTTATCTCTGGGTGCATGGGGCTGGGAGGAAGAAGCAGGCGTAATGTCTACATTTATTGTTATGGTTCCCTCATGTCTCATGTTCTTGCAGTCCTGAGGAAGGAGTCACCTCTTCCAAACAGCACAGGCTTCATTTGATAGGGAAAGACCTTCATCTGCAGGCACCTGTGAGAGAACTAGCTGTCTGGGGTGAGCCTTGCTCTAGGATGGCATGTGTAGCAGTGTGGTCTTCCAGTGGCCGTGGGGTCCTGTTGATGAAAACTATGTGGGCCCTTGGTGGTCAGAGCAATGAGGTAAATTTAGATAAAATGCTTCCTATTCTTTGCTGCATGAATGCCCTCACCTTTGTGCTTTATTCAATTGTTCTATATTTTTACTCATACTCTGGAAAATAAACCTTACAGTATGTCTGTTTTGCCTGTATATGTATGTGTCTGTTTTGCCTGTATATGTATGTGCACGACATGTGTATCTGGAGCTCACAGAGGTCAGAAGAAGTCACAAGAGCCCCTGAACTAGCATTATAGACAGTGGAGAGCCACCTTGTGGGTTCTGTGAATCAACACAGGTTTTGGAAGAGCAGCCAGGACTCTCAACTGCTGAGAATCTTCAGTTTAGAACTAATTTTTTACCCATGGATTTGATCAGATTTCCTTATGGGGGAACACAGGTGTCCAAGTCTACCACATTGTTGTCCATTGGTATAGAAACTTTATTTTTTTCTTTAATTTATTACGTGCACACGCACACATTAAATGTTTTGGCACATGTGTGGAGGTCAGAGGACAAAATGCTTTATAGAATATTTCATACTATGTTGTGAGTTATTTATTTCTCTGTCTGCCCCTCTCAATATTCATCTTTATCTTTTGAACACAGTTTACAATTCAGTGTGGCATGGATAAATGCTAAATTTTTGAGTAAACAGCACATAGGGGGGAGTTGAAAGAGCTGAGTTTTTGTTTCAAGGGATGTGGTGACAATCACGACACATTGTGCCCTAATCAAGAAATACACCCAGAGACCTCTTTCTATTATCTCAAACCTAGCTCATGGCCAACACTGTCTGTGACCTCTACTGCAAAACAACCACATCAGAGTCTGATATAAAGAATCTCTAGCCATAAAAAACACCATGGCAACAATCCAATGCATTAGAGACCGTCATCGAGGCTAAATTGAGGGGAAAGGTCAGGAGCTACAGATTGTGCAGAAATAATTCACAGGAATGACAGACACACATGTGCTGGAGGTTCTGTTAACAGAGACCATCATATTTGGGAGGTTTGGTAAACATTCTGGGGAAATTAAAAGGAAAAACATAGCCAGTGCTTGCCAAACAGGTACAGAAATTACTGAGTACCTCAATATACCCCAGTCCTTGGGAGATTAATTGACACACACTCATCGAAACTTAAAAACAGTCATGATTTTTTTCTCAGTGTCCAGGAGTGAGCCCAGAGCCTTGTGCATGCTGGGAGAATGTGCTACTGCTAAGTCACACTGACAGCTCTTTGTGCAGGATTTTTGTTTCATTTTTTTTTCCATATTCACATTAGCCACATTTTATTGTCCAATATCCATATATAGCTTATGACTTCCATAATGAATAGACCATAAGAAGAAAATAAATAGAATACTTAAAACCTATTAAACGGCTCTCTCTCTCTCTCTTTTTTTAGATACATTCTTTATTTATATTTTAAATGATTTCCCCTTTCCTGGTTCCCCCTCACCAAAAGTCCCAAAAGCCATCTCCCCTCCCTCTGTTGCTCAATCAACCCCTAGCCCACCTAGTGATCCATCCCATATACAGTTACAAAACCCAGACACTATTATCAATGCCCACAAGTACTTGCTGACTGGTGGGATGTAGCTGTCACCTGGGAGGTTCTGCTAGTGCATGACAAATACAGAGGGGGACACTCTCAGCCAACCATTGAACTGAGCACAGGGTCCCCAATGGGGGAGCTAGAGAAAGGAGCCAAGGAGCTGAAGGGGTTTGCAGCACCATAGGAGGAACAGTGACATGAGCCACCCAGTACTCCCAGAGCTCCCAGGGACAAAGACATCAACGAGATAGTACACATGGAGTTACCCATGGCTCCAGACGCATAGGCGGCAAAGGATGGCCTTGTTGGACATCAAAGGGAGGAGAGGCTCTGGTCCTGCTTTGTTTTTTTGAGGCAGGGTCTTGCTGTGTAACCCTGGCAGGTATGGAGCTTACTATGAAGCGGGAGCTGAGTTGACACTCAGGCTCTTTTGTCTCCACTTCCTAAGTGCTTATGTGTGATCATTAAGAAATATTTTTGAGTTAGCATACAAAGTAATGGGTTTTCTATGACATCTTCATACACACATGTGGGACTTCCTTCTCTCTCATTCCTTTTCCCTGCTACACTCCTACCAGCTAGTTGGTTTGGGATGTTTTTGTTTGTTCATTTTTTGCTTTTTCATTTTTATGTATGCTTTTTTATTTTTTAAAAAAGATTATTTATTGTTATTTTTGTGTACAAACGTTTTGCCAGTATGTACATATGTACATCTCCTGAGTGCCTGGTGCCCGTGGAAGCCAAGAAGAGAGCATTGTATCTCCTCTTGGATTGGATTACAGAGAGACGTGAGCTGCCCTGCGGGTGCTGGGAATCGAACCCAGATCCTCTGAAAGAGCAGCAGGTGCTCTTAACTGTTGAGCCAACTCTATAGCCACTTATGTGTGATTTTTGGCCTAGCACTTTTACATTGAGTATTTATATTAAAGGAATCATGGAAGTGCACAGAAAAATTTCCCTAAGAATGTCCACCACAGTGTTGCCTCTAGTGCTAAAAACAAACAAAAACCAAACAACATAAGCAGTATCACCATGCGGTAGCAAAGAGCTGGTAAAACCAGTGATGGGTTATTCATTTAACCTGGGAATGCTTTTTTGTTAAATGTGTTTAGTTGCTTATGTATTTTATATGTTAAACCTTGCTCAGCTAAACAGTTGGCTAAGTATTTTCTCTCATTGGAATAAAAAAATTTAAAACAGGAAAGGAAGAGTTTTTTTTTTTTTTAATTTGTACATATATAAAAGGTAAAACCAATATAATTATAGAATGTTGTCCTTGAAGTCAGCTCTTATATAGCACCTACTCTGAATATACAGGGTCGGCATGATTTCAAGTAAGCTGTATTTGTTAACTTGCTCAGTTCTCATTAGCATCTCAAGGATTTTGCCTGTTGGGAAGAAACTGGAGCACAGGGAAATTCCAAAACTCTGTGAGAGCACGAGCTAGCAGAGCCGAGATTCGGACCGATGAGTCGGTAGCTCCAAAGGGCTCTAAGGCTCCATCTGACTATCACCAGCTCTCTCGTGTTTACGCCTTCTTAATTCTGGGCATGTTGGGGGTGGGGTAATTAGGTCAGTTTTACATATTATATATAGAAAATCTGTAATATCTGTGGCTCTGCAATTGATGGCAGGTCAAGTGTACTGGGTGAGAGGTAGCTCCAGGCATCTTCTGCCCCGCCCACTCCCTAATTCAGGTCCTTCCACTGCCTGCTGCTCCTGAAGGTTTGCCACCAGGGTCTGGAGCTTCCCTGACATGTTTCTCCTATGGTAAAACATGTTCTCTCAACACTTGGTTTTGTTCTAGGCAACTGTTCGTAAACACGTCAACACATATGGGTGTTGTTATGTTGCCCTTCTGTGCAGCATGTGCATATAAATAGAGGCCTGCTAGAAAATGATTGCAAAGCCAAAGAATTCACTCTTGGACACTCTAGGGAAGCAGTTTATGTATTAATAAAAGCTCAGCTGGCTTGGCTCACAATGGCATCACCCCATGTTGTTGATGAGCTAGGAAGGCTGAGAAAGCTACACACACACACACACACACACACACACACAGTCCCCTGGCTGTTAGAAGTGGCTGCATGGTACAGTTCCAGCCCAAGCCTGTCGGTGTGGGGAAAGCTTTTCTGCTAAAAGCAAAACACTAATGCGTTTGTTCTGTAATCTCTTCTCTTCCCTCCTTTAGATGACTTCAACTTGATGTCTGGTTCTGTCTTGGTCATTTGTGAATGGAGGATTTGGCCAGAAGAACCACGGAGTTGCCAGCCCAGAAACTGTGGAGTTACTGAGTCAATAAGAGAAGCCTCCATCATCCAGATTTCTTTTTTAAATGGGAAGAATAACCCCTGGGTTAAGCCACATCATCTTACACTTTTGGTTAAGGCATTCCTAACCAATGTGCACACTTTTCAAAACAAACCACAGTTCATACTCCTGGCTCTGGTTTTGTTCAGAAGGCTGGATTGTGGTTCCAACACCACAAGAAGGACAACAGAATCAAAAGCCTACACTTCTGGGTTCAGTTACATCATCTCTGAGCACTGCGTCTTCACTTTTGATTGCTTAAAAAAGAAAAACAGTAGATTAAAAAAAAATGCCATCAAATCTCAACCCAGGTAAATAAATGCCATACTTGTATGTGTGTGTATGAACTTTTAAACTTTCATTTTATTGACCTGACAAAAACATTTATGAACATTTATATAGGCAGATTTTGGGTGACTTTTATAGTATTAATAAATTTATCAGATTTTTTTTATCAGTATGTATGTAATGTAGAACCACCCTGGTCAGATATGTTTTTTCCTTTTTCTATTCCTTCCCTTTTTTATCTTTTTTTCCATTTGAACTCTCCTTCCCTCTCAGTCTCTCCTTTTGTGTGGTGTGGTTGTGGTGAGTGTGTGTGTGTGTATGTGTGTGTGTGTGTATGTGTGTTACTGTGTATTAGTATGAGTGTGCAAATGTGTTTATGTGTGTGTGATTACATGTGTGTTTGTGAGTTTGTGAGTGTGTATGAATGTGTTTGTGTGAGTATGTATGATGGCATGTGTGTGTTTGTGAGTTTGTGAGTGTGTATGATATGTTTGTGTGAGTGTGTATGATGGCATGTGTGTGTTTGTGTGTGTGTTGTGTTTGTATGTGAGTGGGTATTACATGTGTGTGTTTGTGTGTGAGTGAGTATGAGTGTATGTGTGTCTGAGAGTATGAGTATGTGTGTGAATGTGTTTGTGTGAGTATATATGATTACATGTGTTTGTGTGTATGTGTTGTGTGTGTGGTATGTGTGTTAGTTACTTTTCTCAACATTGTGATAAAAATCACCTGACAGAATAATTCGAAGGAGAAGAGGTTTGCTTTAACTCCTTTTCCCATTGTGGAGGAGGAGGCAGGGAGCTGAAACAGCTCTGTTCATGGCAGCAGCAGTGTGGCACGGTAGTGGCTTGCCCCCATTTGTGGCAGGCAGGAAGCAGAGCACAGGTGACCAGTAGCAGGGTTCTAGCCTTCAAAAGTGGGTCCCCTGTAACGCATTTGTACCCCACATCCCAAAGGTTCTGCTTCCTCCCCAACTAACACCACCAGCTAGGAGCAAGGCCTTCAGACGCATGAGCCTGTGGGGCCATTTCTGAGTTCAACTGTGGCCTGGGTACAGGTGCTAGGAAACTGCTCTACTACTAAGCCATACTCCCAGCACTCTCCTTTTTTGAAAGTATAGGCTACAGTTTTATACCAAAAATAAAAATGGCCAGTGTAGTTAAAATGCTAACTGCAGAGATCCAAGACGAGAGCAGTGTGCTGGATGCCTTTTTTCTGTCAGACCAGGTCCCTCCCTCCGTCAGACCCAGTCCCTCCGGCCTTCCCTTAGGAAGGCCAGCCACGTGGACCTCTGACCCACCTTGCCTACTGACCTCCTCTTGGGTGTTGCTATGGAGACTCCTGATGAGAGACCAGAGGTACAGGAAGCAATATGGATTGACTGTTTTTTTTTTTTGTTGTTGTTGTTGTTGTTTTTCTGAGACAGGGTTTCTCTGTGTAGTCCTGGCTGTCATGGAACTCACTCTGTAGACCAGGCTGGCCTCGAACTCAGAAATCTGCCTGCCTCTGCCTCCCAAGTGCTGGGATTAAAGGCGTGCGCCACCACGCCCGGCCCGGGTTGACTGTTTTTAATGGTTCCTATTAGAAGGCATCTTAGACTAGCTGCACCTCTTCTAACACAGCTGAATCTCATTCTTCCTCGATTTTTCCAGCTTTCTCCTCATCTCTTCTGGTACGGGGCTGGCAACAGTGAAGCTGATATTAACCCACCGTGCCTCCCCGCCCCCACTACCTCAGTGATTAGCTGTCTTGTCCATGATTCATCCTCGAATTATTAAGTGAGATGCTTTCTGCTGGAATCTTGCTTGATATAAAATAGATACTGTGCTGTGCAAAAACAGTAGCCACTGGTTCAATGTGGCCACTTAAATATTTTATCTAATTTATTAAATTTACACTCCAATGAGCTAAAATGAAAGACAATGAAAATTCAGTCTCATTGATCACATTTCAAGTGCTCAATGGTCATGAGGGTTAAGTGGCCTCAGGACATGACAACCTAGACCTTGGGTGTTCCCATCACCACAGCAAGTCCCACGCGACAGTACAGTTAGAATTACAGTCCCAAGACCCACCTTGTCACTGGCCTCCTTTGTGTTTTGTCTCCCTTACTTTTCCCAAGCCAAGATGGGGGTTTTGGGAAATACCCCAGGCCAGGCTTGAACTCATAATCTTCCTGGCTTCCCATAGCTGGAGTTCCTACCCCAGCTGTTTTTCTTACAGTAACTGATGACATCCTTGCTTTTCTTTATTATTTTACCACTTGGGTAAACATCCTAGTTAATGCAACTTAGATTTTGCCTATTTCCAGCTCTAAAATGTAGTTTTCTTTTGTTGAGGATACCACATTATTTAGGCCAGGCTGGTTCCAAATTCATAACTGATAACAACCCTTCTCCTTGGGCCTCTCAGGTGCTGAGATTACAGGTGTGCGGCGCCTATACTGTAATCCCACATTACGTATTTGTTATTGTCTTGTTTCTCAGCTGCTTCAAACCTTTGCATATACATTGCTTATTAATTTCCATTGCAGATGTGGTATCTTACACGTACACAAATGAACTCGACTGCTGCTAGAAGCTTGGGTTGTGTCTAACTTCATATGCCATGTCTCTGCTTTTTTGTGCATTCTTGGGCACACAGGCAGACATTTTTGTAGTTATGTACCTGGAGTAGAGTCTTCTGAAGTGATTGATTGATTTGTATTGTTGTCAACACTCAAGGTCACTCTAACAGTGTCTGATGGTTGCTTCAGCAACACTTGTTATTTCAGAAGTTTATGTAATAATTCTAATGTAAGCCTGAGGAGTGAGTCTTAGTATCTCATTGTAATTTTTAAAATTGTACTTTGCTATTTACCAATGAAGTTATTGCCTTTTCAAGTCCAATTTCTATTATCCAGTGTCTCAGCATCATTATTAAAAATGCTGTCCCTTCCTCATGTCCTATGGGATACTTCTGTTTAAATCAAGGCCTGAAAATTTGGGGGGATGTTTTTAGGCTCTCTGTATTTATTTTATATTTATTTCTCTGAATCAATCATATAGTTTTAGCTGTTGTGGCTATGCTATTTACATGTCTTGAGACCTTCTAGAACAAATCCTTCAAGATTATCTTGAGCTGAGCATGGTGTGTGAATCTATGACCCCAGCACAGAAGGACTGCCGTGGCTTTAAGTACACCCTAGGGGAGCTGGGTAAGTTCCAGGCTACCCTGGATTATTAAGTAAGCCTGTGTCTCAAGCAAACAAAACAACCCCCCAAGCCCCCAAAACTCAAACCAAATAACCAACAAAATAAAAATAATGTGTTGGATATGTTGGCCCTTTGTATCACCAGCTGGACAAGTTGTTTAAAACAAAACAAGACAAAATCATATGGAATATGAATCCTACTGAATCTTTTAGTCAATGAATATTATATATTGTCCCATTTAGCAATTTTAAAACAATCTTAGTTATATGATATTCCCTGTAGAGTACTTCAATCTCATTTTTTCCCTGAGACAAGGTTTCTCTGTGTAGCCCTGGCTGTCCTGGAACTCACTCTGTAGACTAGGCTGGCCTCGAACTCAGAAATCTGCCTGCCTCTGACTCTGCCTCCCAAGTGCTGGCATTAAAGGTGTGCACCACCACTACCCTGCTCAATCTCACTTTTAAGAAATTATTTATTTATTTTGAGACAGCGTCTTACTCTGTAGTTCTGGCTATTCTAGGACTCTCCCTGTCAACCAGGCTGGCCTCAGACTCAGAGAGCTCTGCCTGCCTCTATGTCTTGAGCACTGGGATCAAAGGTGTGTGCCGTCATGCCTGGCTAGACTTGACGCTCTTAGGGAAATTTATTTCTAGGTACTTAATATTATTGATGCTATTGTTTGTAGTTTCAGTTCAAATTCTTCATTTAATAATTGCTTTTTGGTATGGCAAGGCTATTAATGTCTATATATTGCTTTTATATCCAACAACATTCCCAGGATCTCTTTTCACTCCTATAATATATGGACAGATTTTTAAATGTACTATGTTCATAGCTATATAATCTAGAAATAACATTGTTTTTTCTTTTTCAATGCTTGTATATACATGCTTTCTGAACAATTTCCAATTTCCACTATAGACAACATTTTTTTTTTACATTTTAAATACAGTTTTTATTACTTTTTCGTGTATTTTAAATTTTGTATTTTTTTAAATTAACTTATTTATTTACATCAAACACTGCCCCCACCACCACACATAGACAACAATATTAAGCAAAGGTTGTTTTCTGAGTTCTTTTTATCTTACTACACTCAGAAATGGAAAGCTCTCAATGATCAACTACCAAGTGAATGATTCATTGTGGTTTTATTTTTCCAGACACCTTTTATCAGATTGAGATTTCTTCTGCTCCTAGTTTGGAAAAAAAAGTTCTTTTTAAAAGAAATTAATGCTTATAAACTTTGAGTCTCTGTTTTGTACCTACTGAAATGAGCTTATATGCTACCCTCAAGAGTTGAGCTTCCAGGACTGTTACCCAGTATCAGTGGTTTAAAAACATGCAGCTGGGTAATATCAGTTTAGCCTGCTTTGATAATGAAAAAAGGGATCTATTGCCTCATTTAGCTGTAACTTGGTGCAGGTGAATTTAGGCATCAAATCGTGTCCCCTGGGGGCCACTTCTCTTTTACCTTGTGCTCTGCTTCCTCATTGTCTTATGTGGGGCAAGATGACTTCCCATAGTCACAGGCACCGTCCCCAAGCATCAAATTCAACAATATAAAGTTAGATTTCTTTTTTAAATCATTGTTCCCTGAAAACCTGTCCTTCCAATCTAATGCCTGATGTTCGGCCATATTTCCATTCTTAATGATGTCAGTGCATCAGAAAAATACCATGCTCTATTTGGACAGAATTTAGTCATGTGTCCACTATTGAACTGGGGGTAGTGGCATCAACTCATTCTGAGTGTCTGTGTGGAGCGTGGCGGAGGGTATAGGAGATTAGGAGAAAAACTGGAGTTTGGTTTCCAGCAGTAGAATAAAGGTTGTTTTCCTTATACTAACTTGACTCTTCCGTAACCAGATTTTTTCTGCTCTCTCTCTCTCTCTCTCTCTCTCTCTCTCTCTCTCTCACACACACACACACACACACTCACCCCTCCCCCACCCCAGGGTCTTTCTGTATAGGGTAGTATGGCTCACCTTGAACTTGCTATGTAACTCAGGCTGCTCCTAAATGTGCAGCAATCCTCCTGCCTCACCAATGTTTTCATTGTTGGTGTGTGCCATTATGCCTGGAGTCAGGTCAGTATTATTGCGCAGATTTTCCTTGTGAAATGTTTGGTATCGTCAGTACTGTGGATGGTCTACCCTGTAGTTCTAATAAAAGCTCCAAAAAGTATGTGGGACTATGACCAAAGCTTGTCAGATAATGCCCAAGTAGTGCAGGTGACAGAAAGATCTGGGACCCAAAACTATTTATGTCCAGGGTCTGGGATCTTTCCATTACCCAATTCTGCTTTTCTGGTCATCCAACTCTAAAATACAATAATACTGAAATCAGTTCTCTAATTCCCTTTATTTAAATCCCTTTATTTTATGCCAATGAAAGTTTGGAATTATTATCCCTGAATAATGCTTTAGTCCTTTGACATAACCCAGGAGAACACACAAGTAGAAGGAAATATGCTTTGTTACATAAAAGCTGTCAATGCACGGAGCTAGTAATAACAAGGGTTTGGTATCAACTTGCCCGTTGCTCAGCCTGCAGTGGCACTGAGCCATTTTTGAATACAATGCTACTGTGAAGAGCTGTAACCACAGGGCTTCACCTTGAGCCAGTTGGCCTATTATTTGGTTGGTAACTATGGCATCTTCAGAGTGAAAGACACTTTGTGGACCCCTGTGGGTTAGATTCCTGCATGTGTCATTGTGAGCCACCTTCATTAGTGACTGGTTGTCTCTGGGGATAAACAAATTGTCTTTGGTAACTATCATAAAACAAAATTCCATCACCACCCACCAGCCCACTAAGCCTTTCACCAAGAACATCTTACATAAAGATAATTAGCCCCATTACCTTGCCCAAAGTTTTAACTGACTTATGTTTTGGAGCAAGTCCCTTACCTCAGCAGAGAGCTGTAGTAAACAGCTCGTGACTGATATGTGTCCATGGCCTTATTATGAGAAGCCCCAAACTTGTTCAGTGTTTGAATGTCCCACAGAACACCTATGGCAGAGCTCCCCATGGTAGTTATTTTTAAAAGGGGAGCTTGAGATTGTGGGGCTCTAGAAATGGCAATTTTCAGGGAGTAAAAACTGGTGGCTTTTACACATTATTAGCCTTGAGATCACTGATTAAATGTAGCATCCTATTCTGTGTATAATAGGAAGGAATTAACTCAGAGTTACATAGGGAACATTGTTTTCCTACCAAGGGTTCATTTGCTTTTCTTTCTTAACTGAGCATGCTTTTCCATTTGAACATCGACTCCATGTGTAGACAGCAAGGGTGCTTTGGAGGACACCCACAGTCTACTGGATGTTCCTAAAGGGCGTATTTAATTCTTAGGAGACCGGCATTGCCTCAGGAACCCAAACTCTTTCAGTCTGGGTGAATGCCAGGCTCTGACCTGGAATACTGAGGTTCCAGCTCTCTTTCTGAGTGGCCTGGGGTGGTTTGTAAGTTTGGAACTATTGCAGCTGTTTTGTATTCATGAGGGAAGTTATGTATCAGTTAAACCAATTGGTGACGGCAGATAGAAACAGGCAATGGTGTCACTGAGATGCTGAATCAAAGTATCCTTGAATTAGATCATTCTCCTGGCCTCCTTTAAAAAAATATTGATATGTATGAGTGTTTTACCTGTGTGTAGGAGTACCTCATGTGTGCATTGCCTGTAGAGGTCAGAGGATGATATCAGATCTCTCAGAACTGGAAGTACAGATGGTCAATTTTGTGGGTACTGGGAACCAAACTCAGGTCCTCTGCAGGAGCAGCAAGTGCTCCTAACCTCTGTGCCGTCTTACTAGCCCTTGTTTCTGGATGCTCTTGGTAGTTGTGTGATGGACAATTTTCCTTTATTATTTAAGCCAGTTAACTTAGATTTTATTATTTTTCAACTAAAAGGTATAGTATCCTAAAAGGTATAGTAATATGTGCCAAGACAGGAAGTTGAAGAATGTTATCTCTTTGTGCTTCACTTCTAATTAAATTTTATGTTTATATGTCTATGATCCACGTGCATGCCTGGAGCCCGTGGAAGCTGGAAGAGGGTGCTAGAACCCCTGAAGTTGGACTTACAGATGGTTGTGAGCTCCTTTGTGGGTTCTGGGAATTGATCCCAGGTCTTCTGCAAGAGCAGTAAGTGCTCTTAACCATTAGGCTAACTCTTCAGCCCCCACTCTACAGTTGTTAGCACACTTATTTATTTAGTGTGTGTTCCCTCAAGCTTAAGTGCCACACTGAGTGTAGGGAGGTCATAGGACAGCCTGCAGGAGGTGAGGTCATAGGACAGCCTGCAGGAGGTGAGGTCATAGGACAGCCCGCAGGAGGTGAGGTCATAGGGCAACCCGCAGGAGGCGAGGTCATAGGACAGCCTGCAGGAGGTGAGGTCATAGGACAGCCTACAGGAGGTGAGGTCATAGGACAGCCTGCAGGTGGCGAGGTCATAGGGCAGCCTGCAGGAGGCGAGGTCATAGGGCAGCCTGCAGGAGGTGAGGTCAAAGGGCAACCTGCAGGAGGCGAGGTCATAGGGCAGCCTGCAGGAGGTGAGGTCAAAGGGCAACCTGCAGGAGGCGAGGTCATAGGGCAACCTGCAGGAGGCGAGGTCATAGGACAGCCTGCAGCAGGTGAGGTCACAGGGCAACCCCCAGGAGCTGGTTCTTTGTTTTCATCAAGTGAGTCCAAAGGATCCCCTCAGGTTATCAGGCCTAGCAGTGAATGCCTTTAACTGCTGAACTAGACTGAAGTGTAGATCCAATTTTATAATCAAAGATTATATGTAGAAATATAATGTAGTCGGGCAGTGGTGGCACACGCCTTTAATTCCAGCACTTGGGAGGCAGAAGCAGGCAGATTTCTGAGTTTAAGGACAGTTTGGTCTACAGAGTAAGTTTCAGGACAGCCAGGGCTATACAGAGAAACCATGTCTCAGGGTTTCTGAGATAAAATATAATGTAAAATTAATATATTAGAATGTTATTAGTGCTCTAAAAATTGTGTTTCCATCAGGGAAATAAAATTTTCCACAAACTCCTTTATATGTTATGTTACCCCTAATCAACCCAGCATAATCTTGGTCCTTAATAGCCTCTGGGATTAACTAATAAGGAAGAAACTGAAACAATGAAAAGAATAAAAAAGAAAGTAAATAAGCATTTACAGCAAATATGTTCCAGACCTGGCTGGTCGGCACTTACTCACCAACTTCTTTGTGAAGAAAACGCTCAGCAAGGTGGCTGTCTGTGTACACAGGTGTGGCTTGTTTTATAATCTTAACAGGACCCTTCATGCCAAAACTTCAAGTGCAAAATATCTGGCAACCATCTTTAGTCTTTCTCCCTTCTCTCTTGGCTGGAAAACTGAAGTCAGATCAATATTCTTAGTGTTTTAGATACTGCATCTGCTTGAGCCTTTAGTAGACTTTCTCATGCTTCAAAATATGAACCAAGATGCTGTGAATGTGTTCTTTAATTCTGTTTTCATGTTCTCTAGTCTGATTGTAATTCTCCGGGAATGAGGCCATCATCTTATTGAGTATAATCTTTTCATATTTCTAAAGCTTACGTGTAACTTGGGTGTCAATCAGGCCTTCCACTGAACACCCTTGGCAAGATTTCTGCATATTCCTAGTGAGGTTTTGTTCTGGCTGCTTCCAGGTCCCGTAGGATTCTTGTTCTGCCTTCTGGTGTTTTGTCTTGCACAGACCTGTCACTAATACATACAGAGCCTGGGAAGGTTAGTTCAGTGTGAGAAAGGAGGCTCACAAACTTACTAAGACTATAAGCAACACCAAAGAGAATATGTATTTTTCTCAAATACATAGCAAATCCATCTTTATCAATACCCAAAAGGCTAGGCTGAAGTATAGAATTCTTGAACTCCTGGTTTATCCTAGTTAGGGTTAATATTGGTGAAACACCATGGCTAAAAGCAACATGGGGAGGAAGGGCTCACTTGGTTTACCCTTCCATAGCATGTTCATCAGAGAAGTGAGGTTAAGACCTCAAACAGAGAGAAAACCTGGAGGCAGGAGCTTATTGGTGGAAGCCTTGTAGGAGTGCTGCTCAGCCTGCCTTCTTATAGAACCCAGGACCACAGCCCAGGGGCAGCCCCACCCACAATGGGCTGGGCCCTCCCACATCAATCACCAGTTAAGAAAATGTCCCACAGACTTGCCTACAGCCGAATTTATGGAGGTATTTTCTCAACTGAGGCTCTCCTCTCTTTGATGACTCCACCTTGTGTCAAGTTGACATAAAACCAGCCAACACATGGCTCTTCACTAGAATTCAACATAGTCTGGGGAGCTTGCCCAGTAGCAACCTCCTTCACCTCTAGGCTACTCCCTTCTTTGCTTCCTGTGTCCTTCTCCTGAATTATTTCACTTCACAGGGGGCCTCACACACATTCCTAGGCATTTGACACATCTATGTTCTGGCAAGTGCTCTAAGGTAGCCTGCCATCCCTGGAGGAAACCACAGTTCTAATGGTATGTGTATGAACAACATAGACTATCATTAGGAAGATGGAAAGAGGGACAAAGTTATATTGTCTTGCACAGGAACTGATGCCATTTGGGCTAAGTGCTTGGAGTATGGCCTACAAGGTGGAGAGATGGTACTCTGACCAACAAAGAGCATCTAGAAGTTAAGAATGGTAGGATCTCAGGCCCCAGTATTGACCCACTAAGTCAAAATCTACCTTTTAACCCCATCTCTAAGACTAGGTGATATCATTTATACCACCTTGTGAGTGTATCTGCCTTAGATCAAGATTAAGAGTCTTGAGTTGGGCTCCTCCAGCTGTGTTCATACCATCATTGTCTGTTACTTTTCTCTGCTCAGTAAGATCTTGAATATGCAACTGTGCTACTTCTATTCAGCATGTAACAAAAGGGAAACATTAAGCAATGTTTCTCCATTTCCCTCCCTATACCACTGGATCCCTACAAGTTATGACTGTGAAGCTCCTTCCACTGCCTCTTGGCTCCAAGTGCCTCTCCTCACCACCCCTTTCCTTAGCTGAGGACTTATCTATGTTTCTGTTGAGCCATAGTAGACTGAGCTTGGTCTTCCTCCATCACTCTCTAACGTGATAAGGGTGGCATAGAGGTGTAATCACCCACTTCAAATGCATTAGTTATCTATCCTCAAATCGTCTTGGGAGATGAGAGAAAAGACAGTTAAGGCTTCAATTAAATATTTTCTCTCTATTAGGCAAAACCCAAGCAGAGACTTCTCCAAATGAATCATATCTTTGTAATTTGCAGTAACTGTTTTCTTTTCTTACTACTATCCATTCTTTGAGACACGTTTTATTGCTAAATTCTCATACCTACAGAGTTATATTGTTCATCTTTTGAATCTCAAATGTCTCTATTTTTCTCCTATAGCCATTTCTAATTTTTTTTAAGATTTATAGCCGGGGCGGTGGTGGCTCACGCCTGTAATCCTAGCACTCTGGGAGGCAGAGGCAGGCGGATTTCTGAGTTCGAGGCCAGCCTAGTTTACAGAGTGAGTTCCAGGACAGCCAGGACTACACAGAGAAACCCTGTCTCAAAAAAAAAAAAAAAAAAATTTATTTATTATATGTAAGTACACTGTAGCTGACTTCAGACACACCAGAAGAGGGCATCAGATCTCATTACAGATGTTCGTGAGCCACCATGTGGTTTCTGGGATTTGAACTCAGGACCTTTGGAAGAGCAGTCAGTACTCTTAACCGCTGAGCCATCTCTCCAGCCCTGCTTATAGTCATTTCTAATTGCATTTCTACACACACTATTTTAAAAACAAATTCGACATCAATAATGTCTTTATATACTATAGAACCAAATGACTCTCAGTCTTTAGAACATGTTAAATGAGCATAAGCAGAGTCTATGAGAGAAATGCTCTCTGTTCTTAGGGAATGAATGCCATTATAGGAGACTATAAACATAAGGGGAAGTACAAACTTCCCATCCTTACACAGCCCAAATCCCTGGTGTGAGAGCAATGATTCTGTAGCCCTAGCCCTTGTTTTAAATACATTTGCTCTTTCAGTTACAATAATGCTGCGAAGTATGCAACTATCAGCACCCACACTGCAGCTCACAACTGTCTGTAACTCTGGTTCTACACCCTCACACAGACATACATGCAGGCAAATCACCAATGCACATAATTCCTTATGCATTTAAGTTTCACCCTCTTGAGTGGCCCCTGGTTCTGGAAAGACTCAGTGCAAGAGTATAGGGGAATTCCAGAACAGGGAAGTGGGAAGGGGTGGATGGAAGAACAGGGGGACGGAAGAGGGCTTATGGGACTTGCGGGGAGTGGGGATCCAGAAAAGGGGAAATCCTTTGAAATGTAAATAAAAATATATCAATAAAAATAAATAAAAAAAACAAAACAATGAATTCATGAATTTTTTAGGCAAATGGTTGGAACTGGAAATATTATCCTAAGCGAGATAACACAATCACAAAAGAATACACATGGAATGCAATCATTGATAAGTGAATATTAATTAGCCCTGAAGCTCTGAATACTGAAGATACAATTAGCATATCAAATGATTCCCATGAACAAGGAAGAAGAGAGCCCTAATCCTGGAAAGCCTTGATCCAGCATTGTAGGGGAGTACCAGGACAGAGAAAAGGGAGGGGGAAAGATAGAACGGATGGAGAGAAGAGGACTTATGGGACATATGGGGAGGGGGGAACTGGGAAAAGGGAAAGCTTTTGAAATGTAAACAAAGAATATAGAAAATAAAAATATAAAAAAAAAGTTTCATCCTCTCCATCCTGAGGCTTCCTAGCCCATGTAGCAGCAGAATACTATAACTATACAGGCCTTACTCTCTCCAGTTAGACTGAGTTTCCTGAGGGCAGGGGTGATAAAATGATGCAGACCTGTGATTCAGCCGCACAAGCATAAGGGCTCACATTGCAGCAAGTATTTCTGATAACGTCCTGGAAGAGAAGTTTGCTTCCAGGAAATAGAATGCCAACGGGTTCTCTAAGGTGCCTTTAGCCAGCAGGTGAAAGGCCCTCTAAATGCAGTATATATTTGTGACTGACCACAGTCTAAAATCATACTGCCTGAAAATCTCACCTTTGCTGCATAACAACTGTGTGACTTTGGCTGCTACTGATATTTTCTGGGTTTAAAGTTCTGTTATATATAAAAAATGATGAAGCGAGCAATACCTCAGTGGGTAAAGGTAGACGTCTACAGACAAGCCTGGTGACCGAAGTTCAATCCCATAAACCCATGTCAGGAACCAACTCTACAAAGTTGTGCAAAGGCCTCCACATACATACAGTAGTGACCAAGGCCTCACTACACAAATGTCATATCTGATGTAAAAGGAATGCCTCTCCTACTTTGACAGCAGGTTGTTGTTTTATTTTTCCCTGAGACAGGGTTTCTCTGTGTAGCTCAGCTGTCCTGGAATTTGCTTTGTAGAACAGACTGGCCTTGGACTCTGAGATCCTCCTGCCTCTGCCTCCCAAGCACTGCTACTACACCCAGTTTGCAATCTTTCCTGTACATCTTTAATAAACAGCCTCTGAGAGAATACTGAATATGGCTATTATCTTATAGAAGCAGTTGTTCCAGAGAATGGATTCTTGACATGTAGCAAGCAGTCTTGGTATGTTATTCTCTCAACTTGCTGTAGAAGCAGTATAAATTATTCTACCATTGCGACTGCCAGTTGTAAATGTAAGTAGACAGAGTAGGCATTCAATTTGAGTTCTCTTCTTCCTTAGCCTACTTTTGTTCTTGGAACAAAGCCTTGTGGGCTACAGAACTCCAAAACCTGTAAGCCAAGTATCTATTACTATGTTAATCTCCCTAAGTATTGCGTGGTGTTGCTTGACTCTATGGGAGAGACTTTTGGGGGTGTTTCATTCCTTACACAGCCATCCCTTGCTATCCAGTGACATGTGTTCTTGAGTTCAGCCATTTTTGGGTGGTGAGGAAGTCAGGATAGCAAGGGAGAACTAGTCTCATAACTCTAGAAGCAGAAGCTCTGAAACAACACTGTAAATTTAATCATTAAAGTCTCTAATCCCCTAATCCATTTGGCAATCCAAAGTCAACCCTATGTAACTCCTGAGGGCAAAGCTTTGATCACAAAGCTTTGACCACATCTTTGTCCTCCAGTTAAGTGTGTTTAGAGTTTTCTATGTTCTCATTGAGCAACCAGGAAAGGCTCAAAGGCACCACAGTGGAGAAATTACATAATGGCCTGTTTATTTTAAGCAAGTCTATAACTTTTTTTTAAAGGAGGGGGAGATTAAGTAATAAGTAACAATCATTTTATTATTAAAACACTAAAGATTTTCTCAAAGTTTGCTATTGTCTATGAGAACTCAAATTATTTGCAGAAAATTGCTCCTTTCTTATAACTGCAAATATTGAGGGTATATTGATTTTGTTGTTTCTGTGACTGAATACTTGACAAGAGCAACTTGATATGGAAGTTCATTAAGATGTATAGATTTTCAGATATTAATTTCAGTGTGCATTATTTTTTATTTGCAAGGTTTTTTTCAAATGATATATACAATTTGAGAAAGGAAGGGTTTATTTTTGTCAGTATGTACACTTGAGTGTGTGTGTGTGTGTGTGTGTGGTGTGCATACATGTGAAGGGCAGAGGTCAATATCAGGTATCTTTTTCAGTTTCTGTCTGTTTATTTTTTTGAGACAGATATCTCCCTGAGCCTTTGGCTAGACTGAGTGTCTAGCAAACCAAAGGGATCTTCCTGTCTCATGCTGCCGCATGTGGGTTTTCAGCTTCCATTTGTCTTTAGAGACAGGCTAGAGTGTCTGGACAGTGAGCCCCCGGGATCCTTGGGTCCCCACAGGCTCAGAACGAGCACTACAAACCTGCCACTATGCCTGGCTTTTGTTATGGATTCTGGAAACCCAATTAAGATCTTCCCAGCTGAGAAGGGTTTTCAGTTGTGAAGGAAGCCAGTACACATAGCAGGGAAGGCAGGCGGAGGGGAGGGCGAGGCCGCTGCTTGCAGTGCTTTCAGTCTGGGAGCAGAGAGAGGCAGGTTCAGTCTAGGATGCCAACCCTGTTAGTGAAACCATACATATGCAGAGATTGTCTTCCAACCTTAGTTAAACCTTCTGAGAAGAACTTCAAAGCACACCCAGAGGTGTGTCTTCTCCACGTTTCTAAATCCATTCAGATTGACAATGGAGACTAACATTCCCAGACTTTCTCTAGAAGTGCTTTGCCCTTTTGGGGGAGATAGCTCAGTGGATAAAATGCTTGTCATGCAAATGTGAGGCCTGGAGTCTGGATCCTTATATAGAAGGATCTTTACTCATGTAAAAGACAGGAAGGCTTGGGACCTAGCTACAAGCTAGCCGTAGGTACCTATAGGCTGGCTACCTAATTTGGCTGATCAGTGAGCTCCGAGTTCAATAACTAAAGAGAACAATTTAAGGAGATACCCAGTGATAACTTTGGGTGTTCTAAGTATGAATACAAATATACAATGCACACGAACCACACATAAAAAAGCTTTAAACTTTACAGTACATTAATGACTATTACTCTATATTGTCTTGGATCAGTGGTATCCAGCAGAGCTTTCTGCAGTGTGGGAATGCTCTGTCCCACCCAAAAGATCACACTAGTCACATGGGCAGCACAGTGGAGGGATTGGGCTTTCAAACACAAACCAGGATACTTCTACCAGCAGACTAAATGGATGCTTGGGCAAAAGTAGAGGACATCTACTATAAAACTAACTCCATGTGAAGGACTGACCATATATCCCAAAATGTAATAAAAATTTTTTTAGTCCATTGATTGACAAAACTTGGTGTTTTTGTAAAATAAAGCAAACAAGCTTTAGTAGGGTTTGTAAGTTTCTACGTTCTTTTAGATATTGCTTTTAATCACCACTGTGTGTGTGTGTGTGTGTGTGTGTGTGTGTGCTTCATGAGAACCTGTATATGTATTGGGTAATTATATTATCTAAGTTTAGTTCATCTTACTAATTTACATCACGCGACTACTCGGAATGTTTCTCCGTCTAAATGATGGTGAAATCTCCTTTGTACCAGATGCCAGCTTGTCTTCATCTGCTGAGAACATAGCAGATACTGAGCCTCCATATGATTAAGCTGCCACAGCAAATTGACTTCTCTGCATGACATTTTCATGTCAAGCGAAAGTATTCAGTGATGTTGCCAAAGGTGACTTAGAGGTCTCTAGTGTTAGTATAACCTGGACTTGGCCCCGTCACTCAAAATTAACATATACATCATACCAAATTTTTATTTGTTCTTTAAGGAAGAGTCAGGCAAAATTCCTCATTCCAAGCCAAGAAAGCCATCAAAGTTTTTTTTTATATAGTTGTCCTACAGTTGTCTAACATGTTTACTACCCTGATAATCTTTTGTTTATGATCTCTACCACAGGGGAGTATGGTTTTATGGATAGCAATGAACAAGCAGTAACAACAACCAACTCAACCAGACAAAAAATTCTCTGGGTACAAATGCGGGAGAGTGGCTGTCATATTGATGAAAGGGTATGCCAAGCCCGGTAGCCAAACAGGTTAGCCAATACATCTCAGGACAAGTAGACACTGCTGCCATGCATATAAATAGAAACATAAACACCTGCATTGAAACATCATCACATTCATTGGTTATCCGATATGGTTTCTATGGATTTCTTAGTATTACCTTTAAAACAATAAAAGCACAACATTCAAAAGTCCTTAAGAGGATATTCAGGTACCTAAGGGTCGGTCTGCAGAACCTCAGAGCCTGTCTGAGCTACTCCAAGATGATGGGAAAAGCATAGCTGCACACTTACTGAAGTGTCGGATGTGAGCTGTGTCTGTAGGGCAAAATGGCTTCACCTCTACGTCAGCTCCCTCCCTTCTTCTCTCTTCTTGTTTCTTTCCCTCCCTCTTCCTTCTTTCCTTCCTTCCTCTTTCCCTTATTCTCTATCTTTTCTCTTCCATTCCATTCTCTTTTTTTCCCTCTTTCTTCCTTCTTGCTTTAAGGTAGAGTCTCGAATAGTCCAAGATGACTGACCTTGATTTTGAAGCCACTGACTCCTAATTTACATCAGCCTCCCTTTTGAATGCTGGACGCACAGGCATGTGCCACCAGGCTCGGTTCTGGGGCAGCTTTTTTAACTTTGAAGTTGGGACTTGCATTCATGTCCTGGCTGTTGTGAGAATTAGACAAAATGCTTCATATGCCACACCTGGTACAATCTGTAGAGTAGTCATGCCTGGGAGGCAAAAACACATAAGATTATAAATCAAGAGTCAGAAACAACAGGCTTTACTATCCTGGTCATATCATCTTGGGCAAGTGACAATTTGAACTTCAGTTTAATATAGATATACAAATGGTGCTAGGGTCCCCCCCCCCCAGGACTGAGAGAACATGTATGAACTGTGTCTTTCAATGTCATACATATTGTAGGTCTTTCCTTCCTCTCCCCTTACTTTCTTCTCCATTTCCCCTCATCTTTTCACCACTTGGGTGTGGTTTTCTTTATTTTTCTAGTGTTTCCTGAATTACTCACCATCATGTAGTCTTTGTAATGAATCCCTTTTCTGAATCTTTTTTTCTATATTCTTTGTTTACATTCTAAATGATTTTCCCATTCCCGGTTTCCTCCTCCCCATAAGTCCCATAAGCCCTCTTCCCTCTGCCCATTTCCCAATCAACCCCCTCCCACTTCTCTGTCCTGGTACTCCCCTACGATGCTGCATCAAGCCTTTCTAGGACCAGGGCCCTCTCCTTCCTTCTTTTTGGGAATGATTTGATATGTGAGTTGTGTCTTGGGTATTCAGAACTTCTGGGCTAATATCCACTTATCAGTGACTGCATTCCATGTGTGTTCTTTTGTAAATGAGTTACCTCACTTAGGATGATATTTTTTTATGAATCTTTTAAAAAGAGATATCTTGTGCTAGGCATGGTGGTACATCCCAGCACTCAGGAGGCAGAGGTAGGTAATTCTCTATGAGTTTGAGGCCAACCTGGTCTACAGACTGCGTTCCAAAGCAGCCAGCATCATACACTAGCACTCTGTCTGAAAAAAAAAAGTAAATACATAACAAATAAATACTAAAAATAAATAAAAAACTTTTTGAAACAACTAATATGGTGGGTACTAGATAATTGTCATATAAATTGGTTTGTTCTGCTAGGTACAATAGGTAAAAGGTTATTAAATTCACTGGGTCCCTGAAGGGACTAGGGAAACTCAGCCAAGCTCAGTTTGTCTTTGGACTTCCAAAAGTGTTTCACAATCTAGATTCATCAGTCTATAATGTTTTTTAAACCTCTAGTCCAAAGGTCATATGAAGTTCCTTTATTAATTCAATAAGCTAATAGGAAATGATAGTTTATAATTATAAAAGGTAAACTTTCGTTAAGGTTTCCTTCTTTTGATTGATACTATTATTTAATATTTGCCTTTTAATTTTATCCATCAATCAAAATTATTGATTGAAATACTTCCCATGTGTTCAACTTTCTGTTGGACTTTGGTTTTTAAAAATAAAGTTTAATGAAAAACAGATTTATGTCATAACTCTATTCTAGCGGTTGGCAGGAGTTCTAGACAAACAAAGTCTTTCTTTTATAAGAGTGATCACTCTTATCCTTGCGTGTGTCAGCAGATATAAGCACCCTAAATATGAAATTGGTTTTTGTAGGGGAGGAAGTAGTAGGAGCCTAGAGTGTCATCAAAGAGCGAAGATCTGAGAGGGTGATGGGCAGAGTTCAAGACCTATCTCTCTAATCAACTTTGAACCCCAGACACATAGACAGAATCTTTTCAGAGTTTTCATTTTCGGTGCTGGGGATTGAACCTGGGACTTCATAAAAATGAATCATGAGTTCTACCACAGAGCTGTACCCTGGCCTGCAATCATTTTAAATTTGATAACATGGGAGAGGGGATTGGATGGTTCCCTCAAGTCCAGGGAGTTACCCTTTGGGACAGTTGTTTGACTAACTCCTGAAACTGGGAACTACAAGCTGGAGGAAGAGCACACAGTCTGTGGGGCAAAGATGAGGACTGTCTACTGGACATCTGGTACCTGTTTGGATAGATATCCAGTAATAGTGTATGGGACGTGGAACAACTGAGGATTGGCAGAACTTGATTACTTTCCATTCAGAGATAGATCTACCTAAAAATCTTAAGCTGTGAATCTAAAATCACTACGTTTTTTGGGAGAGCAGAAAAGAAGGTAAAATCTTCCATGATAGCTTCAATTGATGGTAGGACTGGGGTGAAGGTTTGGACACTCTAGCTTTATATTCATAGACTAGATCATGTTGTACTATACCAAAGTGTACCTTCTGCAAGCTCCTTAAAGTAAACAGAGGCTTTGTCTAAATAGAAAATATGTCTATTGTGTAATAGACCTTTTTGGGGGATCCTAACCTCTCTTTTCCATTATTCTGGACATCTCCTTACTATCACCATCACAGTATGCCAGTGACAGATCAACTTCCACCTCAATATAGACAAAGCAAGATTTGTGCAGTAGATACAAACTGCTCTCAGGTTGGCAAGATTCAGACCCAGAGATCCAGTTTGACTGGATGTTCTGGAATGAAGCTGCTCAATGGGCTGGACCCATCCCAGGAAGGGTGGGGAGACTTACAGAGGCCACCCCTGCCCTCCATCCAAAGCAGACATTAAACAAGAATGGAAGTGTTTGCTCCTCTAAATTTGGTCCTTAAAATATATGAAATCCACTTAATAAGATTTAATAAGAATCTTATTTAATGATATTCTTTAGTCTACCATTGATTTCTTTGTCTTCACCTCAAAACATTTATACTCAGTATCCTTCAAGTTGGCCATGTACTTCTTACATTCCTAGCTAATGAAAAGCTGGAAATCAGTGTTGTAATTATCTTAGGAAGCCTTAAAATGCCTCATCAAGACTGCATCCCATCTTCGTATAATGTTTGGCAATGTAGAGGTTGAGCGATCCAGTATGCATGCTAACTTCTCAACAACGTGAATCATAGTTAACGACACTGCATTTTTCCTTCTCTGTTTTCCTAATACCCACCTTTAGAAGTTAACATGCAGGTGAATCATTTTGACATCCCATAAACTAACTTCCTTTGTGACTCAAAGGCAACTGTCATCTCCCTTAGTACCAGCTTACAGAAGAAAAAGAATTAGTGTGAGCAATAGTCCTCAGGTCTTCAGTTCTTCTATTCAGACCTTTCACTTAATAGCATGGAAACCATTTCCTCAAGATTGCATTGCTAGGAGGCAGTAGAGTTAGCTAAAATCCAAGGATCATAACTTCTAAGCCAGAGCCTATTAGTCTGTTCCAAAAATTTGATCTCCAAAGTATGATTTGGAAACTGCTGTTGAGGCTCTCTTATAGCCTCAACAAGGTCAAAACTATCTCACCAGCCAGCTGTTTTCTACCTTTGTAGCCTCACTCACTCACCCATGTATGGAGCTCTCCAAAGTTACCTGACATGATACTGCAAAAGACGGAACATAAAGGCTGAGATGAGACTCTATTTGCCTTTTGTTGTATCAGACAATGAAGGCCCTTGCAAAAAATGTAAAGCAAGGCCCTTAGTATAATCCCGGCAACAGTAAAAAGTATAGTTGTTTTTCATAACAATATGTGATTTGTATTAACAATGAGTTTGTTATCTTACTATGAAACAAATAATTACATACTTAAAAATTTCTCAGTCATCAATTCTAATTATATGCACATATACACATACTAGGTGGATGGATGCATAGATGGAAGGAGAGATATTCAGTATCAAACATTAACCAAAGACATCTCTTTATGACTTCCATAATTTTAAAAATGTCTACGTTCTGAGGTCTAGAGTTTGAGAATTGCTGCCCTAACCATAGAATTGTATAAGGCATGGCCATACTGTTTCTAGAACCTCATCCATCATTAGTTTGCTTTCTACAATTTATATCAGTTAGGAACCTAAAAAAAAAAGAGCATTAAAGGGACCGTTGAGAAAATTACGATGAAGGAACAATGTATAATGTATGAGCAGATGTAAGGGAGTGTGGTGGTTTGAATGAGACTATCCCCCCACCCCCCACACACGCTTATTTATTTGGGCAGTTGGTCCCCAGTTGCTAGTGCTGTCTGGGTAGGTTTTAGGAAGTATGATCTATAGAGGGCACGAGGTCCTTGAGCTCACAAATAAGCACTATGGCAACCAGGAATATTAAACATGCATGGTTGTTTCCTTAGTGGAGGAGATGTATACCTGTTTTCCACCCAGAAGGCTAGGAGTGGATGTTGTTAATAGCGTGATGATCTGCAGCATTTATAGGGTTAGACCACATTTGAATCCTTTCTGTTCCCCGACTATTGTTTATCCCAGACTCTTTCTCCTTAGAGCTTTGTCTTTAGTTTTCTTTCTCAGTCAATAGAACCCATTCTTAGAGTTGCCACATGTACATTATAGCTCAATGGCTTCTATATCTGTATGACTGAGACCACACCAGATCCTCCCCCCAGGCCCTTAAGATATAAAATCTATCTTTATGGAAGAGGTTTCAATGTAGTCACACCGTAAGTTTTATTGTGTAGATGGTATTTGTTAGGTCCCAGAAACCTGGAACAAATAATTAAGGTGCCCTTTAACATATCAAAGCAGATTCTGGCCAGCTCTCCCAGCATCCCTCAGTGCCTGTGGCTCCTCCCACCTCTTCCAGCATCTCTTGGTCTCTCTGGCTCTTCCCATCTCTCCCAGCACCCCTCAGTGCCTGTGGCTCCTCCCACCTCCTCCAGCATCACTTGGTCCCTGTGACTCCTCCCACTCTCCCAGCATCCCTCAGTGCCTGTGGCTCCTCCCACCTCCTCCAGCATCACTTGGTCCCTGTGACTCCTCCCACTCTCCCAGCATCACTCAGTGCCTGTGGCTCCTCCCAGCTCTCCCAGAATCACTCAGTACTTGTGCCCCACCCCCACGCTTCTCACCTCCTACCCTAAACCTCTCTACCTCAGGGATTGGGCTTCCTGCAGCCTGATCTCTATATAACTCAGCCATTTGGCTATACCCCTCTCTTGGTCTCCTGGCCCAGGCTGCCTTGGCTGGGAGCTCTTCTCTTGCTCTCCCTTCCTGTCTCTCCTCTCAATGTCTGGTTTAGTCTGCCAGCCATGTTCAGCTTGGATTCTCCCCTCTGTTTGCTTTCTCTCTTTTATCTAGAATAAAAAAATCTCCATATTTTAGGGGAAGTCATGTCCTTTTATTTCATTTTTCCACTCAGGATTAGGATAATTGTTACCAGAAAACTGTTTTTCCAAAATGGTACTGTGCTTAAATATGCCTAAATAAACTGCCCACTGAAAGACTCTAAAAGTTTGAACCATCAGCATCTAGTAAGTTGTGCTGAACCAGATTTCCTTCTTGCCACATGTAGATTGTTACTTTCCTGACTGGTGTTTGCAGAGACCTTCACATGACCTTGCTAGAAGGAACATGTCACTGGAGGTGGGCTCTGAGATTAAAAGCCTTCTGCCTTTTTCTAGTTCAGTTAAGGATGTGCATTCTTTTTCACTTGGCAGTGAGAAAAGCAACTAAAATGGAAGGTGCTGCTTGTGTTAGTTTGATTTGGCCATTTTGTAATTTAAATTTCAAAACATATAACTATGAATATATGATGAAAATGAGTTCTAGAACCTATTGTAGCATGGAGAAAAGTAGAGATTATATTGGATCTGGAAGAGCAATCAGAAAACTTCTAGCTGTTCTGTGCAACATAAACTAAGCTCTGTCTTACGCCTGTGCTGCAATTGATCCTAACCATACACAAGCCTCACACTGACAAAGGCAACTTAAGGGAGAAAGGGTTTAATTTGGTCCACAGTTCCAGGTAATAGTCCATCATTTCTGGGAAAATGAGATGTTTGACACTTGAAATAGCTGGTCACATCCACAGTCCAGAGCACTCCAGAAAATAAATGTGCTCATACTTGCTTTTTCCTCTCTTATACAAGCCAGGATCTCTGCCTAGGAAATGGTGACACTCATAGTGTTTGGATCTCCCCCCGAGCCACTTAATGTAATAAAGATAATCCTCCACAGACATGCCAACAGGCCAGCTGATCTAGACAATTCCCCACCGGGACTCTCTTACTAGGTGATTCGAGCTTGTGTTAAGTTGATAATTAAAACTAACCATTGCATTTAGCAACTTCAGGTTGAATGATAAACACCAGCTCCATCTTTCCAGTAATTCTGAGAGTTTATACAGCATCATTGGGAAGCACATTGCTTCAGTCTCAAGCAAGTAGTTGATGGGGTTAGTTTTAAATGATGTCTGGGTTGTGAATGTCATCATATCTCAGTCTCAAGGTTGGCAAGTCATCTTGGACTCAAGAGTCCAAGGAAGTGCTGAGGATCAAATGTTTGTCCTTTAAAAGCTGGTGCCTCTGGTCCCTGTCATGGGCAGTCTCTGCTCTGCACTGTCTTCCTTGCTTGTTAGAAACAAGGGCTGTCTGTAGCCCAGGCTGGCTTCAAACTCAATGCCCTATTGCCTCAGCCTGTAGGTATAGTCTACATTACCATGTCTCACCATGTCCTGTTGCAATACATATTTTACAGCTGAATTTGAATTGTAATGCTTGTAGCTCAAGTTCAGAGTCACCATGACTTGGCAAAAATACCTGAAAGCCCTACCAGCTCATTTCTCTTCTATTTGATCTCAGGGCACGTTTTACTTTGCCAGCTCAGAAATGATGGGAACTCTTTGATATTTGGTATGAAGCTGTTTTGATCAGAAATTGAAAAGTATTCAAGACACTATAGAGAAGTAAAAATTAAGGAAGGGACACAAAGGAAGGCAGAGAAAGGTGAAGAGCGTAGGAGGCGGCAATTAGGAACAGTCATGGAAGAGATTAAGGAGAGCCACACGTTTCCACAAATGTACTTAGATGGTGACAAAGCAATGACTCACCATCCAGCCAGCTTGATATCATGAAAGTCCATTTAATATTAGAAATTGCTCTTCATGATTGAATTCTGCTCCTTTGCCTTATCTGCAATAGCCTTTACTCAAGTGGCACAGCAAAACTTGATGCTTTCAACTCCTCCATTTGGTTATTCATTTGTCTTTTCTGTAATCCTTTTAACCTGTTCACGCTGTAAGAGTTTCCCAGGGTTATGTGAGCCACCCAGCAGATAAGATCTGAGGAGGTAGTAGCAGCTTATAGCCTGTCACTCATAGTTGGTATGGGAAGAGAGAGAAGTGCTGAAGGATGGCGCTTCTGGCCCATGATATCTGACTGTATCTGTGGGTACATGGAGCAAGAAGTGACTTAGAATGTAAGACATCTAAGCTAGCATCTGCTGAAGAACTTCTTGACTTGTGGGGGAAACTTCTTTCATGTAACTGGTATCTGAAGTATGCGAGTGAGAGAAATACCTGGAGGTATTTCATATCCTGTCTATAATATTCTTGTAGACACATTATTTGTCCTAAATCTTGAATGTGAATACTGTATGCCTAAAATTTTCTTGCTATCAGAAGGTACTAATATCTTCTTGTCTAAACTGACAAAAGATTAAGCAAAAACCCAGATTAGATCTGGGATGAAGACAAACGAGAAGTCACATTGTCATTAAGCTGTTTTTATCAGAGAAAAGACTGTGGCAAAAATCTGGTAGTATTCAAAGAAAGTATTCAAGCTCAACATGGATAGACTCAAGGATGTTCTCTATGAAGACCAGAGGTCTCACTAACCAATTGAGGAAATACATTGTAAGCATCACTTGCTTATGTGGCTCACTAGGCAGATTATTCTCCCCATGGGGAGGTGAAAGTGGATTAGATCATCATAATTCATCCTGGAAAATAGAGCAAGGATGAACTATGGGGAAAAGAATTCCCTCCCCCTTTTGGGAGAACTGAGATGTGAAGAAGAGAGAAGTTCCTCTGGTGTAGGTTGATCAAAGTTCATTGATACATAGATTATGTTCATAAACAAGGGGCCTACTGGCTGATTTTAGATCTCTGGTCAGAACTTCTAGTATGATTTGAAATTTTTGTAACTGGTGTATCAGAAGCAACTTCATTTTTATCTCTTGTTAAACTTCCTCAATGGCCCCTTCCCTACTTCTGGATGAAAACTGGAAGGCAGCCAATGCTGACAGATAATGAAAAAAAAAAAAAACAGTGGTCACATGAAGTTCTAAGTTCAGTTCCTTGTGATTTCTCTCTCCTTCCACTTAGAGCCTTCTGCATGCTAGAATGTGTACTTCAGGGGTGGAATACATAATCAGCTACTTCTCTCTTTGCTGATGTCCTGCCTAGTAGTTGGTCTTACTGAACCCTTCTTGGAAATAAAAAGAGAAAGGAAAGAAACTGTGGATAGAAAAGTTCTTGATCATGACTATTATAATATTGTTCCAGATTCTCTGCACAAATCTCTTTCTCACTAGCACTTTCACGAAGTCATTAAGGAATCCCTGGTGATTTCCTGTGATTCTTGTTCCCTTGGTATTACTTTCAATTCCTCTAGACTTGCTAGGGCCAATGCTCTTCAGTTTTGTGTGGAAAATAAGTGTGTTGTGTTCCAGATAGTCTCTACTGTGTTGTCCTAAGTTGCATTAGTGTTCTCCTGAGAGTCCGACAGCTATTTCTGTATGTTTCTGATTGTTAGGGGACACACATCAAGCTGTCTGAGTAGTCCTATTGAAGTCTTTCTCATAGGCTTAATTTCCTATTTATTGCATTCCTCTTTGTGGGTTCTTTCCTAAACCCATTCTTTTGCTAAAGTACATCCCCAAATTGTTCTCTCATTAAGCACCCATCAGTTTTTAAATGTCTTTATTATGGCAGTGATGTTTAGCTGGGTATAAAAACTCATGTTGCTCTCTCTCTCTCTTTAATGCTGGAAGACATTCCTCTATGGTCTTTGAGTATATTCTGCTGAGAAGGGAAGTCTGCCATTAGGATATTTTAGGTCATGCATCTTTGCATTTTGTTAACTTTTACATTTTTCTTCTTTAAATGATATATCCTTTTGTTCTATAACTTTGCTATATTGTGTCATGGTTAATCTTATTTTTATATTTCAGCCTTTTGGGAACAAATAAAATAAAATTATTCTAAGTACTGCCATTTCATTTTCAGACTCCATTTACTTATAGGGAGAAAGTAAATTCAAGGTACCAGGCTCTGGGGGCGGGGGGACTTTTCTATAGCTCAGCAACTTCTACTGTAAATAGTTGTCTGAGTCCAGTCATTTCAGGAACAACTTGTAAAGAGACAGTTATCTGAGTCCAGCCATCTTAGGGGCTAACTTTTCCATCTTGCTGGCAGGGTCAAACAAGCTCATGTTTTCAGGCCTAGGAACAAACACCTATCCAACTTTTCCAAATGTTTTCTTAGTCTGTTAACTGGTAAAGAATATAAAAACTGTTATCTAAATCAAGATGTATAAGCTATAAAAATATATAACCAAATTTCCTGTTATTCCCTAATTAACTACACACAGTTAACCCACTCCTTTGTCTCCCTATCACTCTGAGCTCTGGACCTAATGTCTAGGAGAATGAATTAAATATCTTGAAGCCAGATGCCCTGGATATAGTTCAGTCTCTAATGGGTACGCCCCTGCTTAACCTTTAATGTCAAAAAATACAATGGGATAATACTGCAGCTCCCCCAAATTCTCCATTTCTCTGTGTTCCCATCCTTTAAAAATGTATAATTTCCCTTCAGGGAGACAGTTCAAATCCCAAACTGGCCACCTCTCTGAGTACTCAGAAAATAAAGTTTTCATTTTAAGCTTCCACGTTTGAAGTGTGTTTTCTCAGCTTCCACCCCAAACCCAATACTTCTCTCTAAATAATATATGCTTTATAATATAAAAGCTCTATGTCATTATTTCCTTCTGGAGACCCTAATAAATATATTATATCCCTTCCCCATAATCCAATCTTCATTTCTCCTAATTTCTCATTCATATTTTATTTTTAATTATGTTATGTGTGACTCTCTCTGGGTGTATGTGAACAATAGTGTGAGTACACATGGAGGCCAGAAGAGTGTTGGATGCTCTGGATCTGAAGTTGCAGATGGTTATAAGCTGCCCAGCATAGGCGCTGAGAACTGAACTTAAGTCCTCTGTGAGAGCAATATACCCCCTTAACCACTGAGCCATCTCATTCTCACCCTCATTTTCACCACCTATAGGTGTATTTTTTATTTACAGGATGTTAAGTTGTTTGTTTTTCTTATCTGTTGGTTATTATTTTAATATGGCTTACAAAATTCTCTAATTCTGGCCTTGAATTTGTCTTTTCTGGAGTGCATGGTGCCATGTTAACTGAACCTGTGCATATCAGAACTGTGTTCATTTGTCATGGAACCATGCAAAGTGAGAACTTGGGTCTGCTATGCATAGGTTTCCATTGACAGTACCATGCGAGGAGGATGACTTGTATATCTAATTTTCTTTTACTTCATATAGCTCTATTTTTTATTTACAGGATATTAAGGTATTTATTTTTTACCTGTTGGTTGCTAAATTAATATGGGTTTTCTATCCTTCTAATATTTTTTAAAGTATGCTATTCCTTCATTTCTTTCTTGAGGTTCTTAAATATATTCTTTTAAAAATAATTTATAAGAGCAGTTTACAACTGTATTTTAAAATCATTTAATTAATTTTCTGTAATTGACTTTGTTACCTAGATCTTGCTATTCTTCATGCCCTAAATTTTTTTTTCTATACAGCCCAGGCAGGCTTTAGATTCACTCCTGAATGCTGGGATTTCATGCATGAGTCATGAAACCCATTCTTGCTGGGCAGTGGTGGCCCATGTCTTTAATCCCAGCACTTGAAAGGCAGAAGTAGGCGGATTTCTGAGTTCAAGGCCAGCCTGGTGCACAGAGTGAGTTACAGGACAGCCAGGGCACACAGGGAACGCCTGTCTTGAAAAAAAAGAAAAAGAAAAAGAAAGTTTTCTTTGCATATTCATCTGGAGTGGAAGTTTCTTTTTTCCTTTTCTCAATGCTGATTCTATCCTGTGAGCACATTTTGAGTTGCTTTCACTACTCTCAGGACTTGCAATGTACTGGGTGTGCAACTGCTGGGTGTTCAGGATTTCCGTCATGCAGTGATACTGAAGACAACGGATCTAGTCATTCAGCCAGCTGGAAGTTTGTCAGCTTTTGTTCACAAGGCATTTTCTGCCTCCTCCAGGCCCCACATACATATGGTTTACAATGCCACCTTTTACTGTGAACAAGCTCTACCCTATAACTTCCCTTTTCCAGCGTGAGACTGTATGTATATGATTCTTTGCTGTGCATGGGGTACTTTCAATTTTTTTAGCCTAAGCATTATTAAGTTACTCTACCTTTGACAAAGAATTCCTCCATGGTGTTCAGTCCTCTCAAAAGGATCTTGCCCACACCCTATTATTGGCAGATGAATGCTGCTAAATGATGGTTGTTTGTTTTCTGTTTTTGAGACAGGGTCTGCCTTGTAAGCCTGGGCTAGCATGAAACTTACTGTGACCCTCTCACTTCCTTCTCTAATACTGGGGTTGTTGGTACCAGTCACATACCTGACTCTGCCAAGTGGTGTTTGATCACTCAATTATGTCAACACAGAGAGCAAGGTGAATACAACAAAAACAATTTAAACTCGTTTAAGAAAGAAGAGCACAAGAACCTGACACAGTAGCCACCACTCCAGAGCGTATGTGTCTTGGAGGACAGAGATAAAAAGAGTCCTCTTTCTTATCAGAAATGTCACCTCTTTGATTGATTACTTTGGTTACTTCTGCTGTGTTTTCTGGAGGGTGCCCCTTAGCCATTGAAAAAATGTGGCATATCTAAAAAGGGCTTTGGAGAGACAAATATGGCAAGAGCTTTATTAATTATAAGTCCATTCTATATTCCATGGTTTTAAAATTTTGGGTGTCTTTAATAGCCATGTATAGATGCTTTCTAATTCATGGCAGGGTTCTGACCTATTGAATTCAGTTAAGTTGAAAAGACCAAAATTCAAGGTAGATTCACCCCACAGTCTACCAAATGTTCTAGCTGAGCAAATCAGAATCATGCCAAATATTTTTTCTTTTTTATATCATGATCTTGTGGTTCCCAGGGAACTTCTTTTTTTTAAGATTTATTAATTTATTATATGTAACTATGCTGTAGCTGTCTTCAGATGTCTCAGAAGAGAGCATCAGATCCCATTATAGATGGTTGTGAGCCACCATGTGGTTGTTGGGATTTGAACTCTGGACCTTCGGAAGAGCAGTCGGTGCTCTTAAGTGCTGAGCCATCTCACCAGCCCCCCAGGGAACTTCTACTAGCTGTAGCTGCCCTACATTGTGACAGGGAATTATAGCATATCACTAAACTTGGGGAAAGATCAAAATTCAAATATAGTTCTAACTAAAGGCATATTTTATGCATCATCATAAAGTTAACAATCATAAATCAAAACATTATAATTTAGGGACTATCTATGATCATGAGCTCTTATTGTTTACCAAGCATGAGTTTCTCTGGAAATATATATCTTTAAAAATGTTTCAACCTGTTTCTTCTTAACCTCAAGGTCCAGTAACCAATGTCTAGAAAGCTATCAACTCTACAATCTAGCCTGAAGATTTTTCTCTTTTAAAAATAAGGTGGAGCTTTGCTCAAATCCCAGTTCTCAGGTGGATTTCAGTTCTGCCTCATTATGTGTTGGAGATTGGTACTAATGCTTTGAATATGCACATCCAGAAACCAGTTGTGCTCAACTGGTTTTTGATCTATCAATAAGGATGCCAGTGGCCAATGGTTGGGAACGGGGAGAGACAGAGTGGTGCAGGTAAGATGCAGAAAGGGATGGGAGATCGCCATGACTTGGGGGAGAAGGATGGGACACAGGAGCAACAGTATATAAAGCCAACCGGCCATGTGAGTGAGATGTCGGGTAAGTAGCCACTGGCCACTTCCCCTATTGGGCCTGGAGTATCAGGGGAAGTTTTAGAAGTACCTTGCCTTTGAGTTAGCCAAGGCATTTTAAAATTAACTAGGATGCATGTGTGCATGTGTGTGTGTGTGTGTTTTCCATTCCCTGACCCAAGATAGCTCCTAGATAGGTGCACGTGTGTGACCCTCCGGCAGCACAAAGTGGTGTGGTGAAAACTCACTACTACAATTATGTTCTGGTATGTGTCAAATAAGTTAAAGGATTTCCCAAGTCACAGCAATATCTTCTTCAGTCTCCACAGTCACATTGGCCAATTCCTACTTCCTAGTGAAATTTTACAGATTTGGAAACTCTAATATCTTGCACAGTTCCTATTAAGAACACTCCTGCTGAATTTCAGGTAAGCATAATGTATTCAATCTTACTTTACATTAGTTGATTCCACATCTTGGGATAACATATCTGTCATGTAAACTTTCCAGCTTTGGGGTAGTTCTGTATTGGCTAAGCGCTATATAGTTCAGCTGTTGAAAAAAATTCACCTCAAACTTAGCTATGCAAAAAAGAGAAGGCATTGACTAATATAAATCGTATGTCAATGAGGTGATACCAGGTAGACCTGACTAGGCACAGGTCTGAACACAGATCATCAGCAGGCCTTACATCTCGGTTTCATCTTGTATCCTCCCTGAGTGTTAATTTTATCCCTAGATTCCATGTGGGCGGCGTAAGATATGCGAGTTTGTTTCTCATGACTTTTCATGTCTTCCTGTTCTATTATCTCTTGTAACCTTCAAGTTCTGGAGAGCCTTTTCATATTTGCTTCTTATTCTTATCTTAAAGGTAGCTTTCTCTTGTGACTTCCTGATGCTGGATTTTTTATTCAGCTCTTGTGGAGTTTTCTTTTTCCTTCGGTTTGGATGCCACTGCCAATGTTCCGCATTTGATGTACTTTCACCTCACTGTCCTTGCTTTCGGGAATGTTTTCCTGTTTACAGCATATTAGTCACTGCAGACCAGGGTACTTCTGGATTTTCTATATCGTGGATGTTATTTAATTTCTAGATATTTTATGGAATGCTGTAAACTATTGTGAAAAATTGTAATAATGGAAGATTTTTGGTGTTGTAGAGGTCAACACGATGAAATGAAGGTAGCCTTCCAGAAAAAAAAAAAAGCCAGTTCAGCAAATTCTCTGTGGAGAATTTCTCTGGCAACCTATGAGGCTAAACACCTAATTTAAAGATCCATGGATTACCATGGAATCATGAGATACTAGTCTACCGACAAAAGTTATTTATCATTATAGGAATATGTTTATGATAAATGAAGAAATGAAAAGAGTAAGTTATTAAAATATGCATAAACATAATATTTATACATGATCTCAACTTATTTGAAGCCTCCTATATCTAGGGGAAATATAGGTATAGATAAAAATAGAAAGATATATAACAAAGTGCTACAGATAATAATACTCTATTTGTCTCAAGATGGTGGGAATTGGGACGTTAATATTTTCTCCGTTTTCTAAGGCACATGAAGTAAGCATATATAGGCTTTTAGGAGAGCAGTCTATCACTGAGCTAAAGGCCCAGACCCCACATTTTAATAAAAATATTTTAATTACATTTGTAGCACAGAGTGGGTAGTGCATGTGTCATGAGTGGTATATGAGTGGGGATCAAAGGACATCTTATGGGAGTTGGCTCCTTCCTTCTCCGTCCCAGGGATGGAACTCAGGTTGTCAGGCTAAGCCAGTAAAGGTGTTCTTACTTTACCCGCTAAGACTTAAGATGGATTACTATTTTGTTTTGTTTTGCTTTATTTTGTCTTGACATAGGTTCTCACTATGTAGCCCCGATTGTTCTGGAGCTCATTATGTAGAGCAGACTGGCCTTGAACTCATAGAGAGCTGCCTGCACTGCCTCCTGAGTGCTGGGATTAAAGGTGTATACCACTATGCATTGAAGTGGAAACTTAAGGGTTCTTTGGAAAGTCAGTTGTCTTGGATGGTCTTTTTCTGGGGCAAACATGTGAAAGAATGCTTAGCTGAAGTGGACTCAGGTAAAAGGTTAAGGCAGACACATGAAGGAATGTTTAGCTGAAGCAGACACAGGATAAAGGATGTTCTGCTAAAGCAAGCATGTGAAAGGACACATGATGAAGGATTCTTTGCTAACAACACACATGTATTGGTCTGCTTTACATTGCATAGTTGAGATCCATGTGTTGGACAACCATAGAGAGAAACACACCAAAAACTTCCAGTGATATGCTGCAGTTTCTTGCCACTTCTGAAGACTCAGGCTGATTGGCAGAGTGATGTCAGCAGAGACAGAAGCTACATTTTGTAGCTACATTTTGTTTTGTTTTTGACAAAATTAAAGGCAATTTGAATAATGAAAATTTAAGACATGCCAAGGTTTTGATATATTTAAGATATTAATGAAAACTAAACATTTTTTAAGAGATTGTTTGAATTTATCTTACATGATCTATTTGTTTGGTTCAGTATTGTAACTGTCTGGCATATTTGTAATCTTCAAACATGTGATTATATATTTGTGTTGCTATAAGCAGTGATGTATTACATGCAGTCTTATCAGCCAGTAATATTTTTAGTAAGTGATATATTTATCTTGAATGTAAACGTGGAACTTTAAGTTACTAGAAAGTTCTAGTAATTACTTTATTGTATTAGTATTAGATGCTAGCACTGCATGTGTCTAATCTATTCTCATTTTATTAAAGTAAAAAGTATAGCAAAATGTTTACTATAACTTGTGACTTAATGTTCTTGTGAACTTGCATGCTTGAACTATTGGAAACTCATTTTTAGTTAATAAAAGAAGATATTTGTAAAGTTAAAAATGTTTTGAAAAATTAGTTATAATATCTAGCTCCATTTTGATTCTTAAAAGAAATCTTTTTAGAGAGATTAGAATGGTACCTATTCTATATATTTTTTCCTGATTTTTACTGTTTTGGTAATATGAATTAAAAGAAGAAACATTAATACCACAAAAAAGACATTTCTACTGTAAAGGTTGTTCCCTGTCTCTTTAAAAAAAATTATTTGAAAATGTCCTCCCTCTTCTAGCAGTCAGCATAATACATCAGCAGATTTTAAGGGGAAAAACTGAGAATTATACATGTTATATTGATACATTTTTGTTGGGAAATTTACAGTAAGCTTTATACACCATGTAGAATATGAAGAGTGGGGCTTAGTGGCATGCTCAGACTTGGCTTGAAGACTACCCATCTGTGGGAAGAAGTGAACACTTAGGCAAGGCACTGTGGCCTTGTAAGGATGCACAGCGAGGCTGAAGTGTTTTCCTGGGCTAAGCAGAATACTGAAGGCAAAGAACAAATTTGCTGTAGCACTCCTTATTAGAATAGAAGGGTGCTTTGCTCCTCTACCTATTACAAAAACAAGGTCTTTCTATGTAACCTTAAACTCGATATCCCCCTGCCTCTACTCCCTTGAAAGCTAGGCCACAGGTATGAACCAGCAGTCCAGGTGCCATGCCCATTTTGAATTCCAAGACAGAAGCTAGTGACAAGTTTTGCAGCTATGGTGCTAGAATGACCAAATATCCAGCTGGGTGGTGGTTGTGCAGCCCTTTAATCCCAGCACTAGGGAGGCAGAGGCAAGCAGAACTCTGAGTTTGAGGTAAGCCTGGTCTACAGAGTGAGTTCCAGGACAGCCAGGGCTACAGAGAACCCCTGTCTTGGGGTTGGGAAAAGAAAGAAAGAAAGAAAGAGAGAAAGAAAGAAAGAAAGAAAGAAAGAAAGAAAGAAAGAAAGAAAGGAAGGAAGGAAGGAAGGAAGGAAGGAAGGAAGGAAGGAAGGAAGGAAGGAAGGAAGGAAGGAAGGAAGACCAAATATCCTTGTTTCCTTGGAACCTTCCCCATTTTAGCAATGAAAGTCCCATGTTCCAAGAAGCCACTTGGTTCCGGGCAAATTGGTTGTCTTCCAAATGCTGGACATAACAGCAATGACCAGGAGACGAACTCCACACAGGGCAGCTGAAGATTGTGGATACACTGGAAACTAAATATAATGAACTGGCAGTTGTCATGGTGACAGTGGTGCTGTCTGTTAGAAAAAATGGCAGAGCCCAGCAATGTCACTGGCAGATTGACTTGGATTCTATAGGAAGACATGCTGACAGCTTTAGGAGGCTGGGTTTTCTGTCTTCCCACTACTGTTGTAAACAGTGACTCCAAGATGCTGGGGTGCGGCGCATCCCCAGAGCAGCAGCTGTGATCCAGGCGTGACCACGCTGCTGGGTATCCTCCTCCCCACAGCTGTCTTCCCTCTCACTTGACACTAGCAAGTGCTAGCTGATCCCTCCAGACTCTTGTTGGTTTTATAAGCCTTTCTGGGTCTGGGTGACCTTTAGTTCTTAAAGGAATAATGTGTAATTGTCCCTTACCTTTCACTATACACAGAGGAGCCCCAACACTTGAAAAAAGTTAAGGTTTTTATTGAAGAAGAATCAAAGTTTAACTGTCCAAATAAAGGATTTAAAAACTAGCACTGAGAGGGCTTGAGATATAATTAATTCCATATTATGGTGGAGTACTCACTTAGATTCACCAGACCTTGGGTTCCATCCTCAGTACCTTAAGACAAACCAAAGCAAAGCAAACTAAAACAAAATCCTAGCACCATGCGTAGGAAGGGAGGCATTCACAGGGCTGAATGCTAGTCAAAACAGATATCATGGGTCAGTGACTGGGAAACAAGTTTCAGTTAGATTTGAGGTTTTGGCAAACAGAGGTCACTCCAAGTCATGGTTCTAACCAGCTGAAACTCCTTAAATGCGGTTATGATGGAATGCCATATGGTCTTTAATTATGCTATTTTCTAGACTACTGTTACTCTAAGAGGGTGTTGTCCCCTCATGCCTCTTCACAGGCAAAACCACTTTCCCAGTAGAGCCGTGTGGGCTCTTGAAGCCAGACTTTGCTCTGCCCTGGAGAACTGCACTCCTCCTGAAGCCATCTCAAACCATGTGATGGGCTACCATCCCTGGGCTCTGCTCTGATACATTGTGGTCCTCCTAGTACTTGACTCCCAGTGCTTGCCTCAGACTAGAGCTGAGATCCAGTCTCTATCAACATTTCAGTTTTCTCTAAATTCCACATGTAAGTTATGCCTCACTCTGTGCTCACAAACTTCTAGCGCTCCGGGAGGAAAGGAGGGTATGCACAATGTTTAGATACACTGGTGCTGTTGTTGTCTGTATTTCCCATGTATAGCCAGTCACAGGTGCAAAGGGCGGCTAGAATGGCTGAGAGTAGAGGGTTTGGGCCATCTGGCACAGGGTCGAGAGGGCTCTTCAACATGTTGGTACTCTTAATGTTCCTTTCTCTTCTTCTTCCTCTTTTCTCCCTCTTTCTATATTTTAAAATATGCATCTTGAAAGAGAATCAAAAAACAACTTGGCTTTAGTCCTATAACTTGTGGGCTGACAGACTTTAAATTTTTATGGTATATGTCATTTCTGATGGTTACATATATTTTGTTAATAGTTAGGTCATGGGAAGGTCTTGCTGGTATGTTGGAGAGAAGCTAAGAAAAAACACAAAGAATAGACTAGAAGTGGAACATGTGTTAGCTGGTAACCAAGCACACACTTCCCCTTTGCTTGTCTGC
Organism: Apodemus sylvaticus; assembly: GCF_947179515.1. NCBI lineage: Eukaryota > Metazoa > Chordata > Mammalia > Rodentia > Muridae > Apodemus > Apodemus sylvaticus. The sequence continues at coordinate 85,379,988 of NC_067476.1, read as the reverse complement.
CCAATGCAAGGCTTTTGTCCGTGTGTCTTGCTGAATTTCCAGATCCCATACCCTGAGATCTACACTGCTGAGTCATGCTTCCAACCTTGATGCTCTCTAGGGGATTCAGTGTGGCAACAGGAGTTGTGGTAGATGGTGCTTTGGACACTGTCTTATTTAGGGTTTCTATGACTCTGATGAAACACCATGACCAAAAAGCAAGTTAGGATGCAAAGGGTTTGTTTAGCTTACACTTCCATATTGCTGTTCATCACCAAATGAAGTCAGGACAAGAACTCAAAGAGGGCAGGAACCTGGAAGCAAGGGCTGGTGCAGTGGCCATGGAGGGGTGCTGTTTACTGGCTTGCTCCTCATGGCTTGCTTTCTTATAGAACCCAGGACAACCAGTCCAGGCATGGCACCACTTACAATAGACTGGGCCCTGACCCACTGATCACTAATTGAGAAAATGCCTTAAAACTGGATCTCTTAGAGGTATTTTCTCAACTGTGGCTCCTTTTTCTCTGCTGACTCTAGCTTGTGTTAAGGTACACAGGACCAGCCAGCATAGGCACCTCTGTTTGTTGTGGGCAGCAGTCTTTTTTGAACATCGTGATACTTTATCCATGACTATCCATGATACTATTCTCCATGACTGACTATTACTACAGACACTCAGATAACAGGAACACACGTCTGAGAAGTATGTGTTGGTACAGGGCAGAGTACCTTTCCTGTACATAATCAGCTCCATGAGTCAAGACTTGGGTTCTCAGGGTTTCTGTCCACAGACCAACATACAGAGCAATCCCTAAGCCTGTCGGTGTGAGCTTGCAGCAAGATAGGGACATGATTTAAACACCACCAGAGGTGGATAAAATCGGGCCCTGTAAGGATGACAGCAGCTGATGTTTACTAAGCACATGACTGATTATACAGCAATGAAAAAGCCAGAAGCAGATGTTCATTGTCAACTGATTCCTTTCCTCAGGATGGTGATATGGGGTAAGCTTAGCGTGCTCACTGTCAGGGAGCTTTGGAGTCTAGGAGGACGAACATGTGAAATCTCATAAGTCATAGACAGTTGAAGGGACTCCTGCAGTCATTTCTCAGGACAGCTCACCTGACTTATTTGTTCATACCTTTCTGCTTTTTAAAGTTCTCTCTTTATCTCTCGACTTGTTTCTGTGAAAACGTTTCGGGTGCAAGTTCAGACGTGATGTGGGTGAAGCTGGAGTTCCACTTTCTTCACTTTCTCTTTTCATCTAGAAACCCTAACCTTTATATATCATAGTCTTTGGACCCCATTCTGCTTCTCAGTCCATTGCCAAATACTTGATCATTGAGGAATTGTCTGAGAAAATGCTGGCAAATGAACGCCTTAAGGAATATATTTACATTTTAGGGAATGCATTTTTACTTTGATATAATACTAGAATTGCAAAAAGAGCAAACCAAAGCTGTACAAACAGCTAAACTCCTGTTCACCTTTGATCTAGATTTTTGCATAAATGTTTGCTTGCTATCTTTGTATGTATCCAATCATACACACACACACACACACACACACACACATTATCTCTGACCCATTTTAGTCTGCAGACATCATCTTTTTTTTTTTTAACCACCATAATTGACCTTTGTTTTCATGAGGCAACTGCTTTTGACATTTGGCACAATTAGGAGACGATTGCTTCACATCACACAGTCTCAGAGTTGAGTTTGTTTATGTCAGTTTTCCTGGGGCAGGAGTTTCGGAGAAATGGGTCAGCAGATCCTCTTACCTGGTAGAAGTGGAGTCTTTTCATGAACATGTTTTCTCAGGGAAAAGTCATTATACCACCTGAGAAGTCCAAGTCACCACCTGATCTTTGCTGTAGGGGACGAAGGCTGGTCGGAGAGCCCTTTCTTTCATTCCTGCTGCTCAGCAAGGCTCCATATCTCCAGCTGTCTTTTCTGGTTCTTCTTATGTCCCCCTCATATGTGTAGTGTGGGTTCCACAACCTCACTGGCTCTCACAAATAAATCCACTACCACTTTTCATGCTTTCTTTCAATGCCATTATCCTGTGATCTTCCTCAGTTGTGACTACAAAACATGGTTTCCTACAAAGCTACGTGGGCAGGAGGAGGCACGACGTGTTAGTAACACTCAGAGCATACAGGAAGCTCCCTTGAGGGCTACCTGTCTACTTTGTTCCAGGCAGAGAGATGTCAGAGTTGTGATTTTATCTCCAGGGCCTCAGCCTTGTCTAAATTCTGACCTCATCACTAATTGTCTACGTGACTCTGGGAGGTGAGAATCATTAGACTCATAATTAAATAGGTTAATACTGGAAAACCCCTGGAGCCTGGTCATACTAGGAGGAATATAAGTTTCTGTTACAAACTGCTCTGAAAGGAAAATGTGTGTGTGGTGTGGCAAAGTTTGGGTTGGCACATAGAGAGTTCATTACAATGTGACTTTGTAGCCATGCCTGTGGTGTCCAGAGGCAGTCTTTTAACTAGAGTGTTCCCTACAGTGATAAATATGAAGTAATATCCTAATGTAAAAATGGCCAGATTTTCTAAAGAGTAGAAATAGCCTATAAGCCAGGCGGTGGTGGCGCACGCCTTTAATCCCAGCACTTGGGAGGCAGAGGCAGGTGGATCTCTGAGTTCGAGGCCAGCCTGGTCTACAGAGTGAGTTCCAGGACAGCCAGGACTACAGAGAAACCATGTCTCAAAAAAACAAAACAAAACAAAACAACAACAAAAAAAGAAATAGTCTATAAAAGACCCATATGGGATAAAGAGCATTGAAAATTCTTGTAACTAAGAATACTCACAACTGATTCTCTTATTTTCCCCATTAGCTGGAACTCACAATAGTTCCAGTAACTCAATGTGGCTGATGTTGTTGCCAGCTAACTCCCAATATCTTTTTACAATAAAATATTTCAGTTTTGTTAAACATGTGATTAGCCTGTGAGTACATGTCCCAGTTTCCTACATTCTGGCCAGTGGGAAGGGATGGAAGCAGACAGGAAGTGTGCCATTTCCAGATTGGGCTCTGAAAACAACTGAGCATTTGTGCCTTGGACCATGTTCCCGGTGGTTGGCATGCAGTTATGAGCATGTGACCTGAACCTTGGACTAGGAGAAGGACCGCTTGAGTTAAGGACAGCAGAATTGCCTAACCGCCCTGGAACCTTCTGGATCTGAGACATTTTGTGTGAGGGAAATAAACATTGACAATGTGTGTGTGTTTTTTTTTTCTATATTCTTTGTTTACATTCCAAATGATTTTCCCTTTTCCAGTTCCCCCCTCCCCCAAAGTCCCATAAGCCCTCTTCCCTCCGCCTCTCCCTCCCCCCCAATCACCTCCCTCCTACTTCTCTGTCCTGGTATTCCCCTACAGTGCTGGATCAAGCCTTTCCAGGACCAAGGACCTCTCCTTCTTTCTTCTTGGGAGTCATTTGATATGTGAGTTGTGTCTTGGGTACTCAGAGCTTCTGAGCTAATATCCACTTATCAGTGACTGCATTCCAGTGTGTTCTTTTGTGACTGGGTTACCTCACTTAGGACAATGTATATAAGCAATTTTATTTTGTTGTTCTTTTTGATGTAAGTTATAACTAATGTAGAAGGTGTTTTGCGCTTCACTTAAATGGAAGTTTAGACTAAGTACCTTGGCTGAGGCAATACAGCTCAGTCAGTAAAGTGCTTGCCTTGGAAGTATGAAGATCTGAGTTCAATCCCCAGAACCATGCTTTTAGTTTATTTATTTATTTATTTATTTAACATTTATTTATTTATTTATTTAACATTTATTTATTTATTTATTTAACATTTATTTAGCATTTATTTATTTATTTAACAAATATATGTGAGTACACTGTCACTCTCTTCATGCACACCAGAAGAGGGTATCAGATTCTATTACAGATGGATATGAACCACCATATGGTTGCTGGGATTTGAACTCAGGACCTCTGGAAGAGCAGTCAGTGCTCTTAACCACTGAGCCATCTCTCCACTGAGCCATCTCTCCAGCCACCCAGAATCATGTTGTAAGAAGCCAAGTGTGGAGGCACATACTTGCAATCCTAGTGCTGGAGAGGCAGGGACACATAGATGCCTGGGGCTTATTTAACGAGTTCCAGGCCAGTGAGAGATCTCATCTTGAAAAAGTAAGCTGGAGCTTTGGCTCAGTACATAAGGAGGCTTGCTCAAGCAGAAGGACCTGAGTTCAAATCCCAGCACCTGTATAAAATGTAGGGCATGGCTACTCTTCCCTGTAACGTCAGTCTTGGGAGGCAGAGCCACGAGGTTCCTGGGATCTTGCTGGCCCAGATAAGGAATGGTGAGTTTGGGAGTCCGCGAAAGACCATGTCTTAAAAGAAATAAAGGGGAGAACAATAGATAGGGTAAAATATCCTCCTCTAACCTCCACATGTACAAGCATGAGTACATGCACCCACACCCCAATACACATGCAACACACACACACACTCACATGCATGTGCACACACATACACACTCTCACATGCATGTGCTCACACACATTGTACACAAAACATAATAAAAAAGTTGCTTCTTGCCTACAATGCATGCCCACACACCTATAAGCATAGGACTCAATAACTTATCTGAGATCATTTATTTTGTAACTAGCCATGGTTAGGTCTCACACCAAGTGCTCTGACACTAATGTGGGATTTACCAGGTTCCTTTGCTACTTTGCTTCTCAAAGCCCTGCTGATCTGAGTTTATGGAAATAAAGGACAGAGACACCTGTTCTTCCACAGACTACCTATGACCAATGGCTTTGCACAGGACCTTTGTTTTTATAACCAACTGTTTATGTTTTCATAGATAACTCCCTCACGTTGAATACTCCACCCAATACTGGGGTTTGAATTCAGCATATGCCTTGCATATGCAGGCAAGTATTCCCACTGAGTTACTCTCAGTCTGTACTCAGTGTGCTGATTTGCCAGTGACATTTTGTCAGGTTTGTTTGGTTTCTGCATCTAGAGTTCAGCTCAGGGCCATGCACAGGTACACCATTTTACAGCACACACAGGAGCATCAATCAGAATACCTCAGACACTGGAAAACAAACAACAAAAAACCCACCCACCCACTCAACCAACCAACCAACCAACCAAACAAACAAACAAACAAAAAACCAACTGTAAGCAGGCACACCATCCTAGCCATTAACTGTGACTGTGTCACACAGCAGTTCAGGACGGCAGCTGACAGGAGGGACGGTGACTAAGCAGAAGAGCCAGGGCCAAAGTTAAGCACAGAGGTCAGTGTCCTGGCAAATCCAACAGGGATGCACCTCAGCTGTAGATAGATGTCTGCTTGCTCTCCCAGTCCACGAGGCACTGCCGTACACCATTAATGAAGTCAGGCTTTCAGGGAAAACTGGGAGAAACCATTTCAGATCTCCATGATGGGTGAATCATAACCCCATTCTTGGTGTTGTACTTCAAGGCCTGGTAACTCTTCATTGATTCAACAACGGCTCCTTCTTATGGCCTCTCATGCCCTGGCCAGTGTTGCCAGTGTTTGCCCCTTCCTATCACACACACTTGCTCACTTTATCTTTGTGGGTCTTTCCTCACAGACAAAAGCCTAGGACATGGCTGCAGGTTATGTGAATTCTGTACGGGTGTGGTGGTGGCTGAATGTAATATGAGAAGCATATTTCTGTTCTGAGGAATCCAATAAAATATATAACTCTACCCAGTTCTGGTTGGTTTTGAAGCAAGGTCTCAAGTAGCCCGGGCTGCTCTGGAATTTAGGTAGCTTTGGACTCCAGATCATCCCACCTCTTCCTCTTTAGAGATAGGACTGCAGTCATGGCCATACCTGGCTATATTCTGAAGTATCTAATACAATGTGTAACTTAGAAATGTCTATAATGTGTACCTACCTGCCTTTTAAATCTTATTACCAAACCATCCTCTGAGAGCCGGTGAGTGTAAGCCTGGCTCAGCATTCCAGAGAACATCAGAGCCTTAACTTGTTCGAATGATTTGAAGCAAAGGTGACTCCTGAAAATAAACATCAAAGAAATGAAAGCAAGCACAGGAAGAAATTACGCTGTCATAGTAGAAAAATGTAATGTTCAGAGTAAGGGGATGGGCAAATGAAGAACCCTGCTTTGCAAACTGTGTAACTGGGGAGGAGGGGGAAATTTTTTTTTTTTTGAAGACATAGAAATGAGTTGGGAAAAACTACATTCTGGAGTGCTAAGTGAGAAAGTAGAACATGGGGCTGGAGACATGGTTCAGTTGGTAACATGCTTGTCTGGCATGCACAGAGCCATCCCAGGGCTGTATTAGACACTGCATAGCATCATGACACACACCTGTAATCCCCAATCCGGCAGAGGTGGAGGGTGGCGCTGTCAATAAGAAATGCCCCACACAGGCTCATATATATGAGCACTTGGTCCCCAGTTGGTGGCGGTGTCTGGTGGAGGCATAGGAGGCTGGGCCTTGGGGGAGGAAGTATGTCACTGGGGCTGGGCTTAGAGACTACGTAGTTGCTTTCCACAGCCAGTTCTCTCTGTTTCCTGATGTGATCTCCCAGCTTTCTGCTCCTGCCTCAGAATGCCTGCTTCTTGCCGGTGCTCCCCACCCCCCACATTATTGACTCTTATACCTCTGGAACTATAAGTCAGAATAAATGATGTCTTCTGAAAGTTGCTTGTTATAAAATGAAGAAAGTCTCTTTTCTTTTGTGCTTTCTGTCCCGTCTCCACTTCCACAGCTTTCCTCTTAAAGTCACTGTGAAAATCGAATGTGTAGAAGGTTCTGTTTCTTGGAGAGTGGGTGGACTCAAGACCTAAGTAAATAACAACTCTGGTTGGTGTGGCTGTTCCTGGGGCTACCCCCATCATCCAAGGCTATCCCCATCATCCAAGGCATACACCTCTCCCTTCTTTACTTCTGCTATGGAGGAGGGAAACTTTACCTCTAGAGATGCCCCAACTGAATGTCTAATCTCTTCTCTTGGTCAGCCATTTAGTCTGGTCTTTAGATGTCCTGATATCAGGATTAATAACTCTATGGTTTGAGCCAGTGTAGTTTACTTCACTGAGCTCTGAACAGCATTTCTGAAACAGCAGCTTTATTCAATGCCAACAAAATATTCATGTTTATATGAATAAAACAGGAACAAGCTGGTTTGCTGAATTCAGTGCTTGGACTTACCTTGAGGCATCAGAGTGATCAGGTTTCAACCACTAGAAGCTGTAGGAGATTCTTAGAGGCGTCTCCACCTAAACTATGATTGGTTTGTAATCCTAAAAATGATGGGTAGGAACTCTGCTTAGGCAGTATAAATTCATCACCACTGTTGGAAGCACACACCTTATTTTAAATCGCAAGACATGACAAGATCAGGGCCTGCCTTCTTTCTCAATTCTTGCTGTTCCTGTGAAATAACTCTTTAGGAATCTAAGGTAACAGTAACAGAAGCAGAGAAGAAAGAAGGAGCGAGCTAGCCACAAATCAAATAAGACACAAAGGATGAAACAAATCAGACACAAAGGATGAAGGAGAACGCGTGACTCGGGCCTCTTATTTCCCTCGTTCAGGAGTATCCTGCCTGCAGAGAAAGGTCTGCTTTGCGCATTCTCTCCACACTGGCTTGCTTAACAAGCAGCGGGCTCTGGAGATGAGTGGACAGGACTGGAATTTTGACTGTGTCTATCGGTAATTGTGTGGCTTTGAGCAAGTTCTTTATTTACCCTGCTGTACCTCAGCTTCCTAGGCCATTTAATAATCACAATATTAGTATATAACTTACAGTGCTGCTGGGTCAACTAGGCAAATATGTTAAAAAAAAAAAAACCAAAAACCTAATAGTCAAACAGTCCCTGACATATAGGAAGTACTCAAGGAGTTCTAACTTAAAATCGGTGTCACATTTAATTAACGAATTAACTGTATATGTGTATAAGTGTAATAATAGTCAGGGACAAACTTTTGGGAGTCAGTTTTGTCCATCTATCTTGTGGGGCCTGGGTATTTTAAATTCAGGTTGTCAGGCTTGGCAGTGAGTTCTCCTATCTACTGAGCCATCTTGCTAGCTCCATATCTTCTTATTTTTATTTATTTTTCCTTCTTGTGGTGGGGCCTCACATATGCTAGGTGAGTACTCTATCACTGAGCTATATATAGTCTCAGCCATGTGCATGAGTGTGTGTGTGTGTGTATGTGGGTGTGGGTGTGTGTGAAGACATTTGACTGTTGGTTCTTTTCTTCTACCTTATGGGTCTTGGGGATTAAACTTTGGGTTCTAGGCCAGGCAGTAAATGACTTTCCCCACTGATCCATTTTGCTGGTCCCATGGGTCTTTAGATATGATAGTCACTGCCTTTTTGGGCTTCACATTCTAGGGACAGTGTAGATGTAGGTATAGCAGAAGACACTAAACAAACGACACAGTGAATGATACGTTTACAATTGTGTTAAGAACAATATAGGAAAAATACCGTTGATAAGATGAATTTGTGACCTTTTTCCCAAGGGACTGCAAAACTTACAATTTTACCAGTTCCTGTTACCACATCTTTGTCAAATCAAGAACAAACTTTGAAATGTCCTCAGTCACATACCTGCAGCCCAAAATCAAGGTGAAAGCTGAGAATGTTTAATTTGAAAATGATGGCAACTACACATGTGTATCAAGGTGTTTAAAGATAAATTCTAGCAACTGAGAGAAAGTATTCAACCTATTGATTAAAAATAAGCTACAAAGTCACCAAATATTTACACACATTAGTAAATGTTTTACTTTCTAGTTTAATTTTTTTTTTTTTTTTTTTTTTTTTTTTTTTTTTTTTTTTGAGACAGAGTCTCGATTCCCAGTCTGGTCTCAAAGGAGCTATTTGGCTTCTGATCTCCGGAGGGCGCGAGTAACAGCCTGCATGATTCTGGCGATTAAACTCAGGACTTTGTGCGTGCTAGACAAACATCAACCTTCTGAGCCACATCCTTAGACCCAACACAGATCCCTCTCTCCCCAAAGACAGAGGAGAGCTTTTCAGTATTCTTCCGCTGTGTCCGGGGAGAAAATGGAGGAGCCTGTCACCGCAGTCAATACAGGCCACTTAGGCACAGTGGGCCAAGTCACAAGTCAGATTTTTCCCTCTCACAGAGGAGTTCCGCACCTATCTGTAGTAAGATTAAACCGTTTCTGAGTGTTTTTACAGTAAACTATTGGTATACAGCTTGGTAAATGATAATCTGAGTGAGAACAGGAAGAAAAAGAACCACCCACCAATTAGTAGCAAACAAAAGTAAGCAAAGTGAGAAAACTTTGCACAGAGGAATTGGACCCTGAGCTGTGACTCTCAGAGGTCAGAGAGCACCGGCAAGGTCCCAGCACCGCCTTTCAGTCCCCACCCGCCTCCCCAGCGTCTTCCTATGCCGGGGTCCACCTCCCGGAGCCCCACTTCTTGCCCCACCTCCCTTCCAATCCCGTCCCTTTTAGAGTTCCAGTGGCCAATCAGGAGGCGGCCATCCCAGGTGGGGGGCGGGCTGATTGGCGGAGCTTGAAGTCACCACTCCAACGGGCCTGGCCAACAGGATTGCCTACCCCGGGTGGAGACCGCGCGCGCCCGTCCTTCCTGCCCCACGCTCCGCAGCTCTGCAGCTCCGCAGTCCTACACCATGTCGGACAGCCGGGACCCAGCCAGCGACCAGATGAAGCAGTGGAAGGAGCAGCGGGCCTCGCAGGTACAAGTGTTCCCCAAAGCCTCACGATAAAGTGGGCGACGGCGAGTAACGGCGCGGGCTCCCCCTGGGTGGCCAGCGCTGGGGCTGCACCGCTGGCTCTGCTCTGGTGGCTGCTTTCTGTCCCACAGACCATTCCATTCTGCGGAGAGGGGATGGGGCTGCCGGCCTGCAGGACTTGTCGCTGGCAGCAGGGGCCGGGTGGATGGCTCCGAGTTTGGCATTTGTGCCAGCTGGGACATAGGTCACAGCTTGAGGGAGACATGGAGTCGCCTGGGCGAAGTGGCAGAGAGCCACAGCTGTGAGCCAGGAAGTTGGAGCCAGCTCCTGCTTTATGTTTGTGGAATCTTAGATCTGCACGCATTGATGTTTGGGAGGTACCCGAGCCTGTGCCTCCAGCATCATCCATGGTGACATGCAGAACACACAACATTCAACGATTAAATAAAAGCCTTTTCACATCCATTATTTCATTGGCACTGAGGAGCATCAGACCTGGTATTTTAGAACTGGCAATGACATTAGACAGTAATCAACGCTTTGATTCACAGAACTTTGAGTGCCAGCCTGTATGTGCTAACAGAGCACCACAGTGCTGGATGAGGTGTACAAATATTCCTGTGAGATAAGACCACACCCTGGAGAAGTTTAGAGTCAACACTGAGAGCCAACTTGTGTAAACAGATGATTACCATTTAGTTCCCATTGCAGACTAGCTGTGCAGTGTAGATTGAATGTGGTTGGCTGCAAGACATCCCAAGCAGAAGACATTGTCTGTATAGACCATGGGGATTTCAGTAGACTTGGTAGGGACGATCCTGGCCTGGACATCTTAGAGAGGTTGGAGTAGATGATACTGCACGGCCCCATGGCTTCTGGTTAGCAGGGCAGGGGTGGGGGTGAGGGTGAGGGAGACTTCCCCCTTGCTCTTCCTTAAAACCCTGCTTTTGTTGGTGAACTGAGAGATCTGTGTTTGGTGTTCATGGACCGAGTTTGGGGAAATATTGCTATTTTTCTCTAAGCCCTTGCCCCTATTGGCCTTCATTATTTACAACTAGGTGTGCTAAGTTTTTTTTTTTTTTTCCTGAGTTCTTCAAGAGAACCAGAGAATCACAGAGATGTAACTAAGGACATACAGCTAGTCAGTGGTAGAGGCAAGATTAGAACCGAGCTCCTTAGAACCTAGGGGCACCCAATGGTTGCTAAAGCCTGCTTCATGCTGTCACAAATACCTGTGTACTGAGAAACATTTGGACCGTGTAGTGAGTATTTTTTTTTTTTTTTAGATAATAAAATACGCGTGTTCTTAAAGGTGTTTGTCCTGTTTATTCTGAGACCAGTCTGTTTGGGGAAATCATTAAGTTGCTCTCTCCTCATTCATAACAACTCCACGCTCCGTGTATGTCACCTATTGTTGGTGATTCTAATGTTTTCTCCCTCAATTTGTGCTACTCTGAATAAACATTTCTAGGAAGGGAGCTCCCACACCTTCTGGAAGGAGATTAGCATGTGCTATGTAGCCTAGATACGCTGAATGCTTGATTATGAAAAGGGTTGAGAATTCAGAAATACCGAAAAGAACTTCAGTGTCCTAACTGAAAAGAGACCCAAGTGTCCACTTCCTGTATTGTGCAATGACCTCTTTTATACGATTATCCATCTCCCTATCCCTTCATTCATCCAGGAAATTAGTGATGCTTTTTAAGTGTATCTCCTCAACTATACTTTATACCTGAAGACTTTGGGGATGTGAATGAAGAGTGGGGTGTGCATGTGCAGGCTTACAGTGCTATTTACATACAGTGGAGCATAGATTTTTGTGTTCTGTTCAACAGGGTTTAATACACACAAAAACAAATGCATCCTGAGCCTGTATCAAGGTATCCGAGGCTGGACTGAGGAGATGGCTCAGTGTGCAGTGTTCTCTGTTAAAGTGGGAGGCTATGAGTTTGAATCCCCACAATCCATGTAAACCCTGCTGTGGTAATGTGTACTGGGGAGTCCCAGTGCTCCTTTGTGGAACTGCGAGACAGACAGGAGAACATCTAGATGTTCACAGGCCAGCTAACCTGCTGTACACAGTGGAAAATCACCATAAGCAAAGTGCAAGGTGAGGACTGACACCTGAGGTTGTCCTCTGACTCTCACACACTGAATGCACACACACACACACACACACACACACACACACACACACACACTTCAGTGTGTCCAGTGGGAATCATTGTTCTGAATGGTTTAACCGTTGATTTATGGGGTTTTGTATAAAGCTCTTTTTGTTGTTCAGTGAAAATGCTTTCTTGTGCCCTGTACCCGCAGTTAGATTTTTCCACACTATGCAGTACTTTGTTATGAGATTAGACCACTGTTTGTTTATATGATTGCTGGGCACCTGGGTTATTTCCAAGTTTGGATTATTATGAATAAAGTTGATACGAAAACTCTTGTTTAAAAAATTATTTATTTATTTATTTAATGTATATGAGGACACTGTAGCTGTCCTTAGACTCAGCAGAAGAGGGCATCGGATCCTATTACAGATGGTTGTGAGCCACCATGTGGTTGCTGGGAATTGAACTCAGGACCTCTGGAAGAGCAGCCAGTGCTCTGAACCGCTGAGCCATCTCTCCAGCCTGATAAGAAAACCCTTATACCAGTCATTTTATGCACCCACACTTTGATTTTTCCTAGCTGAATGTGCTAGCACATACCTGTGATTCCAGTCCTAAGGATGAGGCAGTTGGATTACCAGTTTGAAGTTAGCCTGAGTTTCATGGCATGAATCCTGTCCTAATAAATAAGACAAAACCCCAAACTACTGGGATTATAGGATTTACTGAGTTATAGGATAGGGCCAATGTCTGGTTTAGGCGCCAACTGCACACTCATCTTCCAGAGTGGTTGCATCATTTTCCACATCTATCAACATGGGATTCTGGGTGCCTTGTTTCCTATCAGTTTTTGGTCTTGCCAGACTTTTAGTCAGTTATTGGTTTTAATTTTCTTCGCAGTAACAGACTGGAGATGTTGAGCATCTTCTCAGAAGCCTGCTAAGTATCTGTTCCAGTGTAACCTGTTGGTGTCTCTTGTTTGTCGTCTCACTGTTGATTCGTGACCCTCATTTTAAGTTCTGTCTTATGTAGGCTAAATGCTGTAATCATGGTGTCCAACATACAAAATAGTGTAAACACATCAGAAATTTCTTCCTTTTCTGTATTGTTCAGAGTGGTTTGAGGTTGAAAGAAGCAGGGATGTTTTGTCCCTTGTCATTACTGAGGACCTCAGCTGAAGGAAGCTTCTGGTTGGTTAGCACAAGGTTTTATGTACTTGAAGCACGGCGCTGGAGAGAAGGCTCAGTAGTTAAGAGCTCTTGCTTCTCTGGCACTGGACTGGGTTACCAGCACTCACTTGGTGGCTCAAAATGGTTTGTAGCTCTAGTTACAGGGATCTGACACTTATAGTGCCTATACACGTGTGACACAAGACAGTGACACACACATAAAAATAAGTATTTTTTGTAAAAAATTCCCACTAAAGGACTTGAGGTGTCAGTATTCAGCCACAGAAATGTTAAGTGTATGGAGAAGGGTATTTGGGAGGGTTTGGGGTCAGGTTCACTTCTATTCAAGCTGCCTTTGCTGGGCCTCTGTTATGGGCTAAGTATAGGGGAATCTGGGAACTGTGGTCTCTCTCTGTGTCTAGGAAGTCACATTATTATGTTGTCTGAGATACACATTTCATGTTTCCTGGAAAGCTATCCATGTGTTTTCTATTTATGTGATGAGTCAACAGACACAATCTCTTTTTAAACACTTGTTAGTTATATTTTTATGACAGTAAAATATCCTTTTTTAAAAAAAATTTTTACCGGAGCTATAAATGTTGGAAGTGCCAGTATTCTGTAATCTCCCCTCTTAAGTCCCGGATGTCCAGAGTTGAATGGATCCTTCTTTGGCCTCAGAACCGGAGTGTTCTGGTGAGAACAATTTACAAAATGGAGCCTTCTTGCGGGCAGATGTTGCTGACAACTGAACCGGGAGCTTTGTGAACTTTGATTATTAAGCAGAGAATCCAGTGTCTTCATGGGCTTGACTTAGGCCTACCTAAAAACTTCTCTCTTCCTCTCAAAAATATATCAAAGAGATAATTCTGCAGGTATCCTCAGAAGTTTGCCTGGAACTGAAATAGGAGTTTTGTCACCCACTGCTCAGACCACATGGGCTCTTCCTTTGGTATTCCCAGGTTTAATAATAAGAAGTCACCTCTGCTCACTGGAGAATCTGAACACCAGAGTCTTGACTCTATTCTGTCCCCTTGTTATCGGTTCTTAGCCTGCCTGTCTTGCCAGGGAGTTTTCTATGAGAGAATGTTCTTTTGGGGGGTTAGCCCTGATAGTGAGCATGCTGGTGTCACGGAGCCCACGCGAGGGGCAGGAGAGGGGTGGGTGGGGAGCAGTTGAATTAACCTGGATGAGATCTCTTGTCTCATGCAAGCAGGAGGAGCGGAACTGCCTAGTCATGGTGTGTCAGCAGGAGAGACATGGGCAACGGAGTCACATTTCTCTAAGTCTTTGTCTTAGCCAAGGTCTAGGCTCTTCTATGTTTTCTCTCCAGGTTAGAAAGCAGGAACTGATTGTAAAGTGTGAATCAGAAAATATTAAGTGTAAATCAGAAACTATAAATACATGGTTATCAGTTTTGTTATTAGTTTCCTTTTTTTTAAGTACCCCAATCCTGCCGCTTCTAATAAAAAAGAAAAGGAATCTTTTTCATCTGTAGATGATCTGTCCTTCAGTTCTTAAGCCTTTCTTTCCAGAGTCTCCCTCTGTTCTCTGCCTTTTGAAAACTTGTACTAGACCAGTCATGGTGCTAACAAAATTTTGATCTGGTTTCAAGAGAGAAAACACTTTTTTTGGCAGTTCCTGTTTTGTCCTTTGGCAAGTTTGATCGTTATACAGGATTATTCTAAATGTTTGTAATTATTGAAAACTAGCAGCTGTGTTTTGGTTATGCAGCAGTAAAAGTGAATTCTTGAGATCTTAGCAACTACTGTGACCTGTTTACTACCTACAAAGAAGATAGTATAGCCTTGCTTGACAAAACTTTCTCATGTGTGTAACTGAGTGACTTTATTCCGTCTGACCTTAGAGTCCTGGCTTGGCGAGTGTATAACCTGACATAATTTTTCTCCAGAGAAAAAGCTTTTCCCTGGAATTAACAATGATCCATTAGTTCTCTTGGAAACCTTTGCTCTTTCCTTCTGCCCTTGGCCCTCCAGACCTACAGTTATTGAGCGCCATGGGTCAGCAGTTCTTTGCTAGCTAGTCAGCTACTTTAGAGTTGTGCCATGACTCCGTGTGATCTTAGCATAGGCCTGTGGATAGTATCAGAATCAAAATGGAGCTGCTTGTGTCAAACCTTAGTAATGGCAACCAAAAATCGTAATGAAGCTCAGAGATTGTGAAGAAGGGACCTCATGCATATTCGCTGGGTAAGAATCATGGACAGAAGAGTCAGTTTAACCCCAACCCACACAAAGACCACTGTGCGCTTCCACAGAAAATCTTCTGTAAGAACATCTGTCCGACAAATGGATGTTCAACTGTGGACGATTGCTACCCTTGCTACTGATCCTGACAGCTGCAGAGTATTGTTTCACAGTGATTTACACAATCGCCTTCCCTTATTCTTTTATATGGTGTTTTCTTGTCCCCTTTTAAAAACACCAAGGCAACTATTCCATATTGTGGTTCTGTTACTCCAAAATAAATGCAGCATTCTTTAGAGTCTATGTTCATATTCAGATTAACAGGCCATAATGGCTGCAGATGGAGTAGCAGTTGTGAGGCCGTGGAGACCGTCAGTACACCGTTTCGTTCTAGCAGTCTCCATTTATGCCCTTCACAGAGCACATAGATTCAGGGCTGGAGAGGTGGCTTGGTGCTTACTCTGTAGGTGTGAGGGCCAGAGTTCAGATTCACAACAGCCGCATAAGTGCCAGGAGAGAGATGAGACTCCCTGGGTTAAGCTGGCTAGCCAGACTGGTTGAATTGGTGAGCTCTGGGCCCAGGGGAGAGACACTCCCTCAGTGAATAGGGTAGAGAACCGTGGAGAAATAAACTCTGGCTTTCATACACACATGCATACAAATGGACCCACATTCATGGGAACTGACTGCACACATGTAAAACACACACACACACACACACAGTTTCATGTTTTTGTACTCTTAGATTTCACTGCTCTTATGATATATTGCTTAACCTTTTATCAAGTAGTTACTTATTCCATATTTTCATATCTTATTTAGTTCCTCATTGAGTACCCTTGGTGGCCCACACAGTGTAATTTAGGCAATGAATATGGCAGAATGGGAACTCACTTTTGCCTCTTGAGTACACATTGACTTCCTGACCAAGGCAGCTGGTAGTTTAATCAGGATGAGTCAGTTTACGGGATAGTATATTCTAGTGTGAAGTCTTAGCTGTGGTCCAGAAAGCATACTTATCTAGCTTTATTTCTTTTTTTTTTAATTACTTTTTTTTTTTTTTGGAAAGTGGCTCACCTAGAACTCACCATAAAGTCCAGTTTGGCCTTGAACTCATAACCTCCTGCCCCAGCCTGAGTGCTGTGTCACCATGTCTGCCAAGGCCAGGTTCCCATCTTGAAGGCTATCAGAACATACCCCAGTGTTTATTTTGTTCCTGAGAACCCATTCCCCAGGTGTCAGCACTGATACAGTGCTTGAAGATTATTGTTTGTCTGTTTTTTTGTTTTTTTTAAGTCAGGGTCTCTATATTGCCTTGACTGTCTTGGAACTTGCTATATAGACCAGGCTGTCCCTGAACTCCTGAGCGCCTTCCTCTGCTTCCTGAGTGCTGGGATTAAAGGTTTGTGCCACCACCCCCTGCCTGTTGCTAATTAAGAAGGGATATAAGAGACTGAATTCAGAATTTAGGATTACCTGGTCTACATGAGAGTTGAGTTTTTAAATATTTCTTGGTGAGAACAAATCTTCTGAGTAGGAAGCAGTGTTTCTAATCTGAGCAGTTGTCTAATAGATATACATTTTAATCTTTAATTTTACAGTGCTGAGTTCTTGGTCTGGTCTGGAATAAACATTACCACAGGAAACTACAACAGAGCATGGTGTGTGTGTGTGTGTGGGGGGGGGGTCACAGGGACATAGCTGCATTATTGAAACACTCCCTGCCCTTTCTCTCTCTTTATTTAACAACTCTCCCATATTCCTTTTATTGGACATTTTTTTCCCCTTTGAGTCTTCATCGAAACTCCAATCCCACACCTGAACCTTACAAGATGGAAGATGTCAAACCAGTGCTGGAGGACAGGGCGAGCGAGCTGAGCTTCTCAATGCTCGTCTTCAAGTTGCAGTGACGGTGTTGCCTTGCCTGTGTCCCCTACATTTGTGGGATTTCGTCTCAGACCTAGAGTCATCTCACCAGTAAATATTTGTGTGTATATCTAGAAAATGAAGAAAGACTCAGTAGTACCACTGTGCCAGATGCCCATCCCCCCAAAGAGCCAGAATCTGACCCACATACATGCTCTCACACATGGGAATGTGCATGCATAAAGGCACTCACACCACACACACACATACACACACACACAGACACACACACAAGTCCTCTGGACACATGCATCACCCATTACGTTGAATTGCTAACACTGGTCTCTTGAGATTGTCAGGAAGCTTACGTGAAATGACTCATATGATCTCTTCTCCAGTCCCATCAGCTCACTGTAGTTAGTAAATGTCTTTTGCATGGTGGGATTATGATCTTCACTACTGTTATTGTTGGGGTTAGGGATCTGACCCAGAGCCTCACACACAGGAGGAAAGTGCTTGACCATTGGGTAAGACCTGCTCCTACTGCAGTGTTTTCACCTAAGACCATCTATTGCTAATGTACCCTACCCTGCGTTAGCCCTCTGTCCAGGGCTGCCCTGAAGGTCCCCTGAAGTTGGGTAATCTTCCTTTTCAGTCTTTGCCCCCAGGCTCTTTTCTGAACTACAGCCTCTTGAAACCTTACTTATTGTGTTTGTTTTGGAGGTAAATTGTATGCCCTTGGGTGATGTGAGGAAATGTGTTAATGATTTAGGAAATTGGGTCGAGCGGTAGAGCACTCATGTGAGAGACTTGTTTGTGAGTGTTATAAATTCCAACGTGATTTCCCCCAGTGTTCTCCATATAGAGAAATTAGTAATATAACCCATCTTATCAGAAACAATTATTTGTAGCCAAAAGAAAGACATTTCTTTTGTTTGTTTTTAAATTGTTAAGAGATACCACACATAGCTTGAGAGTTTGTCCATAGCACTATGTCTGAATGTCCCCGTCATGGTGTCCCATGATTATTTTGTCTGACAAACTGGAGCCCAGGGGAAGCACCAGCTGGCGTGGATTCTTTGAAGACCAACTGTTTGTCGATAGTTTTGACACTGGGTATCAGGCACATACGTTCCCCTTCGAGGGACACCCATCTGGGATCTCACATGTGGAATCCTGCGCCCATCCCTAGGAGCAGCTGAACCAGGTAGTAGACATCAGTCACCTCTGCTTCCCAGAACAAAGGTCTTGGGAATTGCTCTTGGGTGAAAAGGATTTCTGAGAGTTGGTTTAGTATTGCAGCACTTAGCACACGGGAAATTTAAGGACAGGTAGGAAGGCGCAAACATCGCCAGGCATGGCAGTGTTAGAGACGGCTTCAGCTGTACTGACTCCTGCACTTTCCCTTCATGTCCACATAGAGACCCGATGTCCTGACCACTGGAGGCGGGAACCCAATAGGAGATAAACTTAATATCATGACCGCGGGGTCCCGAGGGCCCCTCCTCGTTCAGGATGTGGTTTTCACCGACGAGATGGCACATTTTGACCGAGAGCGGATTCCTGAGAGAGTGGTGCATGCAAAAGGAGCAGGTGAGAGCAATCTGTGTTCCTCACTCCTGACACAGCTCAAAGGGCTTCCCAAAGCACCGGACAACCTTAAGTAGAAGGAACCTTGTAGTTATCAGACAAAATCTCCTTTTGTTAAAACCCCAAATCTCCATTCTTAGAAGAAAGGAAAATTGTTACTAGAACAATAGCCTAGGTTTTTATATTATTATATATCATTATAAAACATATTAATTATAGAATTATATATTATTATACTATTTATTATTGCATATATTATAATATTATATATGATATAATTATATCATAATATATAAGTAATAATATTAATAATATATGTTATATATTATATAATATAGGCATAAATAATATAACGTAATTCATATAATATACAAATATCTTTATATATTTATATATTATACATTATGTATAAAAATAAAAAATATTGATTCATTTACTGTGTAAGGGTGTTTTGCCTGTGCACCACATGCGTAGCCAGTGCTGAGGAAGCCAGAAGGAGGCATCAGGTCCCCTGGAACTAGAGTTACAGACATTCTGTTCTGCCGTGTGTGTGTTGGATGGTGAAACTGGGTCCTCTGGAAGAGCTGTCCAGCTCCAAAAGAGTTTTTAAAAGCCTAACTTTTGAGAGCTGGGGAGATAGCTCAGGTCATAAAGTGTGTCCTGCACAGCCATGATGACCCAAGTTTAGATTGCCAGCATTCATGTGTAGTAAAGGCTGGCGTACTATAATGTACCTGTAACCTCAGCGCTGGTAAGAAGGTGTCGGGTAGGGGAGTGGATGGGAGCTCTCTGTTGGCCAGCCTAGCCAGAGCAGTGAACTTCAGTTTCAGTGAAAGATCTGTTTCAAAAAAAGAAAGTGGGAAGCAGGCAAGGACATCCAGCTTCCCCTCTGACTCACATGCACACACATAGACTCACACATGCATGCTCACACGGTATGGACACACACACACACACACACACAGAGAGAGAGAGAGAGAGAGAGAGAGAGAGAGAGAGAGAGAGAGAGAGAGAACAAACAAACAAATAGTAACTTTACCGCCACACGTGGTGTGTGTCACATGCTGTAATTTCAGCCCTTGGGAAGCAGAGGCAGAGCGAGATGGAGTTTCAAGGCCAGCCTGTGCTAAGCAGTAATATCCTGTCTCACTAAATCAGGCTCTGTGCTAGAGTGCTTGTCTGGCAAGCCTAGGGCTCACTCTCCAGCACCATGGGGACCTGAGAGCACAGTCAGCTTCACAGCTACAGCTTCACTAAAATCGGCTCTTTGCGGATAAATACTGAAATGAACCGAAAAATAGAGCACGGTTATGTTGGTGGGTTTGTGGTGAATCTTCCTTCCCTTTTGTCTAGCTTCTGTAAAATTTTTATCTTCTTTTATGGTGGATGTAAAAGATAACATTGACGTTTAAAAGAAAAACCCAATAAGAAAAAAAGATTAGCAGCCAGGTGGTGGCGGTGCATACCTTTAATCCCAGTGCTCTGGAGAAAAAGACAGGTCAATCTCTGAGTTTGAGGCCAGCCTGTTCAACATAGAGAATTTCAGGCTCTCCAGGGCCACACAGAGAAATACTGTCAACAGACAAACAAACAAACAAACAAACTGAGAAACAGCCGTGTAGAAAGGATAACGCACGCTCTCCTTAGCTTGCTTCTGTGCTCTTCTGGTCAGCCTTCCTAGCTTCTCTGCTTTCTAGGTAAGTTCCTTCCCGTTGTTTTGTCTTCTCTGTTGGCACTTGTCATTTGGCAGCTGTTCTTTCAGCCCCTGCCTCCTTCCCTGTGTCCTTCCATGTCCATCCTTGGCCCCTGCCTCTTCCCCAATGCCCTCTGGGTCTTTGTCTTTGGTCAGCCAAAGCTCCCAGCGCCCATCATCCCCTCTTGACTCCCACCGTGTGGCGGTCATTGGAGCACTAGTGGCAGTCAGGCTTTGTGTTTGGTTCCTAACGTGCTGTGTTCGTTGACCTCTTCTCCCCCACCGAGTTGGAAGATCTTGGAAGGCTGGCGCTGAGTGCGTGTTTAGTTTCTCTTGTCACAGGCGACTGTTGAGGGCCTGGAGACCGAGTGGTCCTGCGCTGAGAGTTTCTCATTCTCATTAGGTGCTTTCGGATACTTTGAGGTCACCCATGATATTACCAGATACTCCAAGGCAAAGGTGTTTGAGCATATTGGGAAGAGGACTCCTATTGCAGTTCGATTCTCCACAGTCGGTAAGTCAGTCTGTTTGCCTGCCTTCTTTGGTTCCTTCAACCTTCACTTTAAATAAACTCTCAAGAAAAACTAAGAAAATAGGAAATTGTAGCCTGTTTTGTTGTATAGAAAATATCTGGAGTCATACAGGAACAGACTTACTGTTCTGTTTGTTGAACCTTGAAGGGGCTACCACTGCAGTTTTCTGACATTTAGAAAGAACTTTCTACAAGTGATTGCCGCAAAGAGAAATATGGAGTGGAGTTCTTCTTTAATAACCATTCTAACAACTGCTTTTTGCTGAGAATTAAGTGTAGAGCAGCAATAATATAGGCGATTTACTTATTCTAGCCTGTAGATCTACTTTGCAGTATGGGATTAATCTATTTCAGAATGATGAAGACATTTTATTATTATGTTACAGAATTAGTAGTTTATATACTACCAATTATTATTATAAACTACTAATTCTGTAACATATATATATATGTTACATAGATTAGGCTTCTCTGCTATGTTGTGTTTAAACAAACAAACAAACAAACACAGAAACCGTGCTATGCAAAAATGAATGAGAGTAAAACTGTCCCTTAACTAATTTCCCTAATACCAACTTTCAGACCATTCACTCTCTCTTAAAATTTTATCAATTTTATTTTATGTGTATGGATATTTTGCCTGCATATATACCTCTATACCATGTGGATGCCTGGTGTCATCAGAGGCCAGGAGAGGGTCTCAGACCCACTGGCACTGGATTTAGATTGTTGTGAGGTGCTGTGAGGGTGCTGGGAATTGAACCTGAGTCTTAATCTGGTTAAGAACAGCTGGTGCTCCTAACTGCTAAGTCACCTCTCCAGCGCCTCACAACTCACGCTTTATTACTCCACTCTTGGTAATTATTTTCTTAATTACCCGTTTCAATGAATAATCTTGTCAGTTGTTGGTATATATCTTATCAGTCTTAATTCATTCTTTTGGCTTATTTCTAAACCCAATTAGTAGTAGGTAGGTTATTAAATTATTAATTAGTTATTAATTAGTAAAAATACCACAGACATTTAAATACCTAACCTGCTTCCAGGAATTCTGGACTTCCAGGAATCCACTTCTGCAGGAGGTGGATTGAAGATGGGAGCTGCTATGCTTTTCTATGATTTATGGTTTTGTGGCTGCTTTTCTATGATTTATGGTTTCGTGGCTGCAGTATACTTGGCTGTGTTCCATTCTTCCATTTGAATCTTCCATGTAAATACCTGATCTGCTTCCAGGAAGCGGTTGAGGATGGTGGATGCGTCTGTGACTTGTGGCTTCTTGGCTGCCATGTGCTTGGGTGTGCTGCTGTGTGCTTGGGTGTGCTGCCGTGTGCTTGGGTGTGCTGCGTGTGCTTAGGTGTGCTTCAATGTTTCCCTTTGACTCTTCCAGCTGGAGAGTCAGGCTCAGCTGACACAGTTCGTGATCCTCGTGGGTTTGCAGTGAAATTCTACACTGAAGATGGTAACTGGGATCTCGTGGGAAACAACACCCCTATTTTCTTCATCCGGGATGCCATCTTGGTAGGTGATAGACTGTTTTGCTGTCTACAAGTGTTGTGGATTTGTATTGACTTCCAGTTCTCTTTCATGATTGGCATTTGAGGATAAGCCTGGGAGAAAGAAGAAAATGTGGATTGTTTGGGTTGCCTTTTGTCTTTTTTTTTAGGATTTTATTGATGTGAAGAGACACCATGACCAAGGCAACTCTGATAAGGGAAAACATTGAGTTGGGGCTGGCTTACAGTTACAGAGGTTCAGTCCATTATCATCATGGCGGGACCATGGCATTGAGACATGGTGCTGGAGAACTGAGAGTTCTACATCTTGATCTAAAGGCAGCCAGGGGGAGACTCTCCCACACTGGGCAGAGCTTGAGCATAGAGTCCTCAAAGCCTGCCCCACAGTGATACACTTCCTTCAGTAAGGCCACACCTACTCCAACAATACTTCCTAATAGTGCCACTCCTCATGGGCCAAACATTCAAACACACGAATATATGGGGGCCAAACTTATTCAAACCACCACACCCTTTAAATTTTTTCCCCAGAATTTATTATGTCTCTGTATGAGCAAATGATGCTTACCATTGGCCTTAGATTTGGCATGTTAAGATTCTCTGAATAGTCCAGCTTCCATTGCAGAGCCTGGAGGATCAGTGAGAATGGGCTTTGCCAAGAAGCAGATAGAGGATGTGTGTATGTGTGTGTGTGTGTGGTATGTATGTGTGGTATGTGTGTGGTACATGTGGTGTGTGTGTGTGGTGCGTGTGTATATTATGTGTGTGTGTGTGTGTGTGTGTGTGTAGCAGGTGTGTGTGTGTGTGTGTTTGGTGGTGGTAGTGTAAACAAATTTCATTTGAAAATTTAACAACCTAAGTTTCTAATTGTGTTGATTAGAATTATAATTCATAAAGAAGCCATAGACAAATATATTATATAAGACACCATAATTCTTACAAACAGATTTGGGATTTTTATTTTTGCTTTCTCTCCCCCTCCCCCTATTTAGTTTCCATCCTTTATCCATAGTCAGAAGAGAAACCCACAAACTCACCTGAAGGATCCTGACATGGTCTGGGACTTCTGGAGTCTTCGTCCAGAGTCTCTCCATCAGGTGAGACCTCTTCTTCACTATTATATCACCTGGGATGGCATTGTTGATTAGGCCTTGAGATGTGTTCTCATGCTTGGGTTATTTATTGGAGTCAGCTTCTGTCTTTTTGGGGTGCTTCTTCAGATTTTTTGAACACAAAGAGTTTACATCTAACATGATGCTTAGGTGGTTGGAAACACTATCAATTAATATTTAGGAATCTTTAGGAATAAAGTTTAGTCGGGGATCAAGCAGTACAGTAGGGAATCGAGAGGAAAGCGGGGCTAAAGCCTTTGCTATTAAAATAGAGTTTGAGAGGTAGCCTGTGGCAGGCGGTGGGTGGCCCACAGTGGGCAAATATGTGATGGTGAGGTGGTGGGAAGGATAGAACCCTATGTGCCCTGTAGGGAGAGGCAGATCTGGAGACATGATGGCAGTGAGGACCAGGCTGATGTGAGTGGCCTGCGCTGCCACCTGAGGCCGTGGAGCTGTCTGTGGCCTGGGCAGCCTCTCAGGGCCTCATCTGGGCCCGTAGTCCTACTGGAGGCAGGGCCACATTCATGGTCTGTGCTGTCGTCAGAAACCGTGTGGAAGTCTATGTTCCATGCTCTGGCTGACTGTGAAGATCAGGGAAACCACGTTTACAGGGACACTGGTGATTGCTGAGGCATAGTTGAGAAAGAGAGACATGGAAGGCTTCTGTGACAACCCTACTCTTATCCCGTCCCCAAAAGTAACAGCCTAAAGAGGGAGACATTGAAGAAAACTCTTAAAAACCGTGAAAGGAAATTAGCTTTCCACAATCAATGGCTTCTGGCTGCCTTGATGGATACTATGGGAGGGGAGGACTCAGCTCTATTTAAGGGGAAGCCCGCTGAGAGTTTGGCCTTACTCCAGTGAGTATGTGCGCAACCCAAATTGGACTTGTATTTTTAGTTTTCTTCTTCTTCTTCTTCTTCTTCTTCTTCTTCTTCTTCTTCTTCTTCTTCTTCTTCTTCTTCTTCTTCTTCTTCTTCTTCTTCTTCTTCTCATCATCATCATCGTCATCATCATCACTACTACTACTATTTTTAAATTTTGCTTTATTTCTTTGGGGGAGGTCACAAGGGTGGGGGGAAGACATGGAGAGACTGAGAAATGAGATGATCTGGGTACATGATGTGAAATTCCCAAAGAATCAATAAAAATATCGTGTTAAAAAAATAAAAAGGTAAAAGTTTGAACAACGTGTTAGTTTAGCTTCCAGATTTGCTTTAGTGTTCCTTCATAGAGATTTTGTCATTTTCTATAGGTGAAATCATGATAACCCGTGGAAGTTAGAAGGTGTGTTCTGTGTCGAGAAGGAATTTTCTGGAAATGCATGGATGTAAACACTTGGGATACTTCAATTTAAATGGGAGGATTTCCATTTGTGTTCCTTAGGTTTCTTTCTTGTTCAGTGATCGAGGGATTCCCGATGGACACCGGCACATGAACGGCTATGGGTCACACACCTTTAAGCTGGTTAATGCGAATGGAGAGGCAGTCTACTGCAAGTTCCATTACAAGGTACACATTGACCTGATGGAGAGTACAAGGCTGCTCCTACCCAACGGATTTCCTACCTTTCTCTTCCTTCCACACAAGGGTACAGAGAGTTGATAGAGTTGAACAGCACCATGAATATTTTGTTGGCCACCAATTCAGAGAACAAATTCAGGCCACTCAAGTTAGAACTGTGTGTAGATGTCTGTTGGTTCTTCCTTACATGTAATCAGAGGCTGGGGCACATGGCTTCTGTCTTTGGTATGATCTTGGCTTATATATTACAATATGCAGTTTATAAGTTTACCAGTGAACTTGAGAAGGTTATTATTCCCTAAGCACCTCAGAAGTTTAAAAACTTTTGTTTCTAATTACTGCTGCTAAGCTAAGAAGAAGGAAGTGGGTTAAT
Organism: Apodemus sylvaticus; assembly: GCF_947179515.1. NCBI lineage: Eukaryota > Metazoa > Chordata > Mammalia > Rodentia > Muridae > Apodemus > Apodemus sylvaticus. The sequence goes on along the minus strand of NC_067476.1, from coordinate 85,354,576 downwards.
GGCAAAGTCTTCCTCCTTTTTGTGCGTGTGATATGGAACTGAGCCTTGCTTGGGCTTCACACGTGCTAGGCAAGTGGCACACCGCTGCGTTGCCCCGTCCCTAGCACCTTTCGTGTTTTGAGACAGGATCTCATTCAGTTGCCCCGATTAGCCTTGAATTTCCTTGGTAGCTTTGAACTTGTAATCCTCCTACCTCAGCCTCTGGAGTAGTTGGGCTTTCAGACCCACACAACCAGGCTTAGTACCTCTCCCCTTTAACAACGTCTCAAAGGCACACTTTCTTCTGTCATATTTTAATATTTGTTTGAACAAGCTATTCAGGTGTATTAAATGGGCAAAATGTCTCCTTTACATCTTGGATCAATGTTAAGAAAACGATTGGTCGCTGGATTTATAATTGTCAAAGAGAGCTGTGTAAGGTCACTCGGGACAAGACTCGGTGACTGTAGGGGAGACTGAGCCTAGTTGGAAGCCTTGAAGGCAGGCCAGCCTAAACTCAAATCTTCACTGTCCTAGATAACTGACATCGGACTTATTGCTGGGAGTTCTCCTCATTTGTAAAACTGGGACGCATCTACAGCTGTCCACAGGCCTGCAGTAAAAAGATTGCTTATAGGTTTGTTCAGCAGAAAATCCTGAGATAGATTGAGGTGCATATGAATTCATTCATTCATGTGTTTAGTTTATTCTGATTTATAGGCACTCTCTTCTAAACACAAGAGATTTGGTTAAAATTAGGACAGCTTTGAACTGTTACGATACATTGAAACACCACCTGCAGATGGCGGCCTTCATTTTTAAGTCCTGAAGTTGCTGTCTCCTTTAGTCCCTTCCAGAGTTGCTTTTGCTGTTTCCATGACATGTGGCTTCTGGAGTCTTTTGGGATGAGGCACACGGTCAGCCAGTTGTCCAGGGCTATAGAGATGGGAGTACTGGGGAAGTGACATCATGGTTTGAGTGTGCTTGGCTTGTTTGGAAAGGCAGAATGCTGACTTTTGCCTGCTCATAGAGAATGGGTATAGACTAGCTACAGTGAAGCTCATGGTAGCTCCATGAACTCTGATTCTATAATTTCTTAAAATAAAACAAAAGCAAGACAACAGAGACAGATGGATACGCTGATCACAATTTTAGGAATTTATTTGAGCAGTTTTAAAAATGGGAATTAGGTTATTTCCAGAATTCCTTGGTATATGTCTAAGGCAAATAAACTGGATGTCCAAGAGGCCATCTGCCCTCTCTTGTTTTTTTAGAGTGTCCAAAGGGAGGGAGAGGGAAAAAGGGGGGATGGGGAGGCACAGTCCTTGTGACTATGGGTGGAACTGTAGACCACTGTGCTAAGTGAAATGAGCCAGGCACAGAAAGACAGATGTGGTGTGCTCTGTTTCATTGGTGGGATTTGAGAATTAGAAGATGAAATTAGAAATCAGTGCAGAGAGTAGAGGTGAGGCATGGTGGGGGCGGGGCATGTTGGGGGCGGGGTGGGAAAGGCAGCCTGATGGTACTGAGTCACAGCTGAGAGGACCAAGTTCTTCTGTGTGTTGTACAGTGACCTTAGATAGTAACTATACTGCTCTAAAAAACCCGAAAGGAAGGATTTGAGTGTTTTGCTATAAGGAAATGGTAAATATTCTCCATCAATATGCATAGTTTTGGTGTTTTAATGTGTTAGTTAAAAATAAAGTAACTTAAAAACCTTTTATTTTATTATCTGTTGTTTATTTTGGTGGATAAGAATTTATCTTATTAAGACAGTTTTTTTTCTGATTAAAAAGTAATAGTATATAAATTCAGATGATGTAGAATACATAAAGGGAGAGAGAGGAATCATTTGAAGTTGAAAAGAATTGGTATAAATAAATATAGTTTCCTGTAAATGAATTTATTAGTGTTGATTCTGAACAGTAGAAGTATGATTTAAAGAAAATGCCATCATGTTACCCAGATGGGCTGTGTTACCTAGAACCCTTCAGTGAAGTACTAGTTAGGTTTTGTAACCTCTGGGCTGTGTTACCTAGAACCCTTCAGTGCAGTGTTAGTTACGTTTGTAACCTCTGGGCTGTGTTACCTAGAACCCTTCAGTGAAGTACTAGTTAGGTTTTGTAACCTCTGGGCTGTGTTACCTAGAACCCTTCAGTGAAGTACTAGTTACGTTTGTAACCTCTGGGCTGTGTTACCTAGAACCCTTCAGTGAAGTACTAGTTACGTTTGTAACCTCTGGGCTGTGTTACCTAGAACCCTTCAGTGAAGTACTAGTTAGGTTTTGTAACCTCTTTCCTAAACTCCATTTGAGCTTCTTTCTTTCACTCTGCAGACCGACCAGGGCATCAAAAACTTGTCTGTTGGAGAGGCAGGAAGACTTGCCCAGGAAGATCCGGATTATGGCCTCCGAGATCTTTTCAATGCCATCGCCAGTGGCAATTACCCATCCTGGACTTTTTACATCCAGGTCATGACCTTTAAGGAAGCAGAAACTTTCCCATTTAATCCATTTGATCTGACCAAGGTAAGTCAGCAGCAGCTATATTGTTTCGTGTCTTCCTGTATACTACTGCTCCTGCTGCTGCTACTATTACCACTAATTAATAATAACATAAATTACAGCCACGCGTTCACGGTGACAGGAGCAGGCTAGATAAGAGATGGTACCTCAGCCGTGGCCTCGTGCCTGTGAGTGGGTGCCTCACCTTTACTCCAGTGTGGGGAGTTCACTGAGGTCACTTTGGAGACTTCCTGTGGGACAGTTTTGAAAAGCTAATTTACTCTGTTTCTGCAACAGTGTCAATATTTACCACTTACTATTACGAAATGATAAGGTGATCACCTGAAACTCTTATCATGTTTCTATTGGGTTAGGAATTATTTTCACTGGCTTGATTATATGTGAAAGTTGGTGTTTTCAGGGGTGCCTTTCAGATCTGCCAACTGGCTATCTGGTAATTATGAATGTGACATTGTTTTCAGGTTTGGCCTCACAAGGACTACCCTCTTATACCAGTTGGCAAACTGGTCTTAAACAAAAATCCAGTTAATTACTTTGCTGAAGTTGAACAGATGGCTTTTGACCCAAGCAACATGCCCCCTGGCATTGAGCCCAGCCCTGACAAAATGCTCCAGGTAAGCCAGCGAGTTGACGTGTTCTGAGGCAGGTGTCTGCTTGTGCACACACGTACATGTGTATCTCGGCGTGATCTTTCCTGAGGAATGACTAGAACTTTCACTTGAATTTTAATTGAGGTGCTTAATTCCTGTGAGCTCACTTGGATGCGACACCCTGAGGTGGTCACTTTAGTTATACCAGTTATATATAATACATGTCCGTGATAAAGTAACATTTCAAGATGTGAACACTTGATTTTGGACAAAAGATATAATAGTAATGACTCCATATTTTAGAAAAAAATATCGTGGCTAGCTCAGCCTATAAGGACATAATAAATTATTAGAGCCATCAACACCATAACCTATCCATTTCCTATTCCACGGTGATGTTTGCATATTTTCTATCTATGAAAACACCTCCAAGGATGATCTATATTAACCCACCTTTGTGATTAATGGCGGTGGAATAGTTTAATCATGTGATCTCATTAGGCATTCAGCACCCTTTAAACTACTTTCTAGGATGCTGTGCCAAGAGGTCAAAGGGGGGAAATTCTACTCTGAACTAGGAATCAGTAGGGAAAAAAAATTGGCTTAATAATTGCTGTGCAAACCAATCTTCTGTGTGTTTAGACTATGAACACTAAACAGGGGTTAAAGATCAGACCTGAGATCAGACCACAGAGACTGAAGGTTGCTGCTTATGTAAGTTCTGGTTCCTGGCAAGGGTCAGGCTCCCTGGGGAGCAAGCCGAGGTTCTCTGTGTGACTGTGGGTTCCCTTTGCTGTGGTTCTGGGGACATCTGACACTTTCTTTTGAAAGTCAGTTTTCATTACCCTAGTTGAGTAGTGCCCTGCTAGGTGTGGTTCTGCGAAACATAGGACAACCATGGTATAAGGCCGGGAGTACTGTGACGGATGTGAGACAGGGCCAGTGACAAAGGTCTAGAACAAGATGGCGTTTGAAGGCTGATGTTCAGCAAGTGACACAGACAGTAGAGGATTCGGGGACAGGCACAGAGGTGCGCTGCATTGGGAATATTTAAACTGTAGTAACTACTCTGTTCTGGATGAGAGGAATCGAGTGTGCACACGTTCACCAAGACTGTTAGAGGAGCCTTCAATGCCGGACATCGTGCAAGTGTCCATTCTGGGAAGACAGAAGGACTCTTCATCTTTAAGAAGCCCGGCCTGGGAGCTGTCAAGTAGACTAATCCCTTCTCAGGGACGATGGCAAGGAAGGAGCTGCAGTTAGGGACACAGAGGGAACTGGAGCAGCGTACAGCTAAAAGCAGACATGTTAGCTGCCTGGCTGGTACTGGGGAGTGGAGGAAGCCCAGCTTATAGCCTGCCCACAGCCTTCCCTGCTGGGTGGGCACAAGGGACCTGAACTGTGTGACTGTGGAGCTAGCAGGGTGCACCAGGGTATGAAATCACCATGGCCACAGCTCAGACTGCATAATACACACTGGTATCGAGAAAATGGATTGAAAAATAAAAAATAAAGGATGACCCAGTCTTCCCGAGGGTCCATTTCACCTGTGTTCTTTGGGACCACGGTGACACCTGGAGTCAGATAGCAGGTCAGTCACACGATAAAGCACACACTGAGAATTGCAAGGGAGTCCTTGACCCAGAGTGGAGCAGCCACAGCAAATGCGTACTCTGTGCAATGAAAGGAAACAAACGTAAGCCAGGCACAGGGGTGTTATTTAGCCACATATTCTCATTCTGTGGTGCATGTGAGGATCACGCAGCTGGGGAAGGACTATTGGGTTCCTTTAGCTGTTTGGTGACCAGAGGTCAAAGGTTGCTTGAGTGGATAGGGACTGTAATCTGAGGGGTCCTTAGGAAGGTTATTTATAGGAATGCTGAGGCTGAGAGCTAGTTAAGACTGTAATTACTCCTGAGGAGAATGAGCCCTGAAGCTGGACAGTGACCCTTCCTTGGTTGATGAAGCGTCTTTGTTTACATTTAAACAAGGTTATATTAATTAATCTTAAAACTTAATCTAAAGCGGTAAGCCAGAGCATCGTGAAGTGGGCCTTCTTTGTTCCCATACTTGGTCATTTATCTTCTGGGATCCGGAAAGGAGTTGGACTGGTTGCTTGAGTGGGGAAGGATGGTCTGGTCAGGTAGAGCAGGGGCATGAAGGACAAAGCCTTGGGCAGGGCCTCCATGCAAGTCATTGTCAGTGTGAGTGCTCTGTATGTCCATGTCTCCACCTGTCTGTGCCACCTCCACTCATTGACAACAAGGCTAGGGTTGCCTGCTTACTATAAGGTGATCAAACCAGATGTGCTAGAGCAGAGGTTCTCAACCTGTGGGTCTCAACCCTTGGGAGAGCCAATGGCTTTTCACAGGGGTCACCTTAGACCATCGGAAAACACAGATATTTACATCACAATGCATAACAGTAGCAAAGGGGGGCTGGAGAGATGGTTCAGCGGTTAAGAGCACTGACTGCTCTTCTGAAGGCCCTGAGTTCAAATCCTAGCAATCACATGGTGGCTCACAACCATCTGTAACGAGATCTGATGCCCTCTTCTGGAGTGTCTGAAGATAGCTACAGTGTACTTACATATAATAAACAAATAAATCTTTTTTAAAAAGTAGCAAAAGTAGAGTTATAAGGTAGCAACAAGAATAATTTTATTGTTAGGTGTCACCATGACATGAGGAACTGTATTAAAGGGACGCAGCATTAGGAAGGCTGAGAACCACTATGCTAGTGGCCCCATCCAGGAGCTGCCCGTGACTCTGTTATAGCCTGTCGATGGCATTGGGCATGGTTTCTGGAGCTAGTGGAGGCAGCCAGCTTGGGTTGAGTCACACTTGCATGACCAGATGTCTAAGCATTACCTACATGATTTGGAATGATTGTGTGTGTGTGTGTGTGGGGGGCTTAGTTAGCAACAGTGTGGGCAGAGTCAGTGGGACTGCATTAAGCATTCGGTTGTGAGTGATTTGTTACAAAATAACCGCTATATTTGCCTTCTATATCTCGGCTTTGGTTTTCACTTTTTAATGCTCATTTTAAAAATGTAGTTCAATTTTAAAATTTTAAATCAATCTTAACTTAGCATACATATTAATGAGTTTTCATTAAGACATGTATCGCTATTATGCTTTATATATATATATATATATACCCTTCCCCCTCTGCCCTCCTTTTGTTCTTCCTTTGCCCTCCCTCACCTCCCCCTTTGCCCTCCACCTTCCCTTCCTTCTCCATTTTGCCCCCCAAATCCCTTCAGCTTCTATGTCACATTTATTCCGTTACCCCTCTTTTCTCCTTTAAGATCTCTTTTTCCCCCTCTCACAGTCTCCTTTCCATATTTTTAGACCTTAGTTTTTGTTTTACTGTGTATAATTAGGAATAAGAATGTTGTGTAGGAGTCAGGGCGACAATCAAGGCAGTGGAAGAATGGCTCAGAGTAAAACCTTGCATAATGAGAAGAGCTGAGTGATTGGATAGTGAGACCAGTGCAGAGCAAATCCAAAGGTTTTTGCTAAAAGGAAAGCCAAGATGGTTCTCATCCTGCCTTGGGAGATAGGAGGCACATCCTGGTTAGGCCCAGAGTCATTACCTGTGGCTGTGGAGGGCCGGTGGTTCCAACCATGGCGTTCTCTCCATACTTGTTAGTAAATCTCAGAACACAGAGTGTCTGATTCACCGTACAGTGGGGGAGGCACTTCTTTGAACAATTTCCACACCGCTGGCTTTGGAGAATGGCACTGTTGTAAGAGCAAAGGCTCAATCCTTCTCTTGGAGTAGAGGGCTGGGGAGATGGAGAATTGCTTCAGGATTCTGTTGAGGTGAAATGTGAAATACCATGCCAAGGCAATGCTGTGTGGGGTAGGCATCATTGTCTAGGACAGATCTGAAGTGGGATGGCTTCTTAGGGAGAATGCACTTTCTAAGTGGAAAGAGGCTTGACTCCCCCCAGCAGAGCTAGGCAGGGTTATGTAGTAGTCATGTACTTTGAATTTTAAGATGATGCTTATAGCTTCATTCCTGTTTTGTAACTGACTATTCCTAATGTCTATTGTGTATTACTGTAGGGTCGCCTTTTTGCCTACCCGGACACTCACCGCCACCGCCTGGGACCCAACTACCTGCAGATACCTGTGAACTGTCCCTACCGTGCCCGTGTGGCCAACTACCAGCGTGATGGCCCCATGTGCATGCATGACAACCAAGGTAGGCCTGAATGCATTTGAGTCCTTCCCTGTAAGGGCAGAGAGCATGGGACTGGGTGGGCCAGGATGCTAGGCCAGTCGTTCTCAAATTGTGAGACCTCCTGTGCTGTGACATCCTCTGTAGGCACTGAGACCTCCTGTGCTGTGACATCCTCTGTAGGCGCTGAGACCTCCTGTGCTGTGACATCCTCTGTAGGCACTGAGACCTCCTGTGCTGTGACATCCTCTGTAGGCACTGAGACCTCCTGTGCTGTGACATCCTCTGTAGGCACTGGGACCTCCTGTGCTGTGACATCCTCTGTAGGCACTGGGACCTTCTGTGCTGTGATATCCTCTGTAGGCACTGAGACCTCCTGTGCTGTGACATCCTCTGTAGGCACTGAGACCTCCTGTGCTGTGACATCCTCTGTAGGCACTAAGACCCCCTGTGCTGTGACATCCTCTGTAGGCACTGCCAGCCACCCGTGGTCTCTCCTGGTTTCTGTCCATTTTATACACATCCCTCAGAGTTCCCTCCTCCAATTAAGCATGGTGTCTGTCTGAAGTGAAAGGCTAGACAGAGGATTTTACACAATGGCTGCTGTGGAGTGTATTCAACCTAAGCTGCAGAATGCACAGCTCCTCAAGTCACTCTTACCCTTCTGAGACCTTGGGAATGCGGAGGCACAATGTTCATGCTTCTGCCTGCAGTTCTGCTGAAGCTGGAGGGCCAGCTCTGACTGGAATTTGGAAGGGAAGAAAGAGAGAGAGAGAGAAATCAAGGGAGTCCCTTCTTCCATGTCTGTTGCCCAAGTTGAATTTACCTTAGTTATCTACCGAGATGACATTCTCCTGCATTTGAGTGTTTGGGGTTCATTTGTCAAGCGCATGGCTTTCCCATCTTTATCACCTTCTCGCTGCCCATGCACAGAGAGCCTCAGGTCTTAATTCTGGTCAGCCAAGCAAAGTGCTTGGTTGATATGTTTTCTTTTAATATTCCAGTTTAATGAATATCTGAGTTTTTAATCTCATGCTGGGAGCCTGTGTTTAGTAGTTGAAGAAATAGATTCCTGAAGAATTCTGACCAGGGGTGTCTATTTGAAACCATAGCTATCTGTAGAAAAATCAAACATATCGTATGCTATAGGGTACACCTCCAATAAAAGAGAGTATGTGTACTCTAAAGGTAACTTGGAATATAGAGGACAAACACCCATTTAACAGTTCTAACACCCAGAGGCCACGGCAATCACATCTTTCTATATTTCTGGCCGTGCTTTTTCAGGGGCCATCTTTGCACATTTAATTGCTTGGCATATGTCGTTTTGTGCTCGGCTGGCCTGTCCTTCCTCCCAGACCTCCCTGGTATTTACTGAGTGTGCACGCTTCCTGCCAAACTCCACTGAGTAGGTTTAGTGTCTCTGCTCCCTTAGGACTCTAGAGGCATGGGCCTGAGTAGTTGATGCTCCCTGTGTCTGAATCCCGCCTTCCTGGTCTTCTAGACTTCGATTTCTTTTCCTTCTTTTATGGTCTTTTTGTTGTTGCAGCTGTGCAGGGCACCGGTAGATGGCCCTGTTTATCTTGAGCTTCATTTATAGTTAATGAGTTCATGTTTACAACCCCTGGCACACTTGTAAGAAAGTTGTTCTGGGGTGGATGTTGAAGTCCTTTGCTTGATTTTAGAGTGTGTTTGTGCTGTGCTCTGGGAATTCTCAGGAAAGAGCGTAATTGTTTCCAGTTGCCAGTGCCTCTGAGACAACTCCCACTTTTGGGTAAAGGTCAGAATGTATTTGAAAATAGAATTTAAAGCCTCTCCAAGGTGAATTGCTAGGGAAGAAATATTGTGGTGGTTAGCTCTTGAAGTCTTTGCTTGTCATAGTTTCGCAGCTGCCCCAAGGTTACCATCTGAAATGAGTAACTGATCGCTATAATGGTATGCCGCCATTTTTTTTCTCCTTGCATGCATCCTTGGTGCCTTGATCACTGTGGTAGGTGGCACCTCCTAGTTATCCATAGTGGATAATCTGTTCTGGCCACAGGCTGCTTCCTGTAAGCACTTCCTCTGGTCCTAGGCAGTGCTCTGTACAGGCAATGTGAGCTCTGATACTCAAGCCCCTGCTGATGCCAGCCACCGGAAAGTAAATAGACCACAACAAGGGGCGGGTGAGACTGCTCAGAGGGCTCCGGGTGCCTGCTGCAAGCTTGGAGGTCAGAGTTCACTCCCTGGGACCCACACGGTGGGTGGAGGGAGAGAGTGGACTTTCACAAGCTGTTCTCTGATGTGCATACATGTTTGGTGGTATAAGTACACCGGCACACACACACACACACACACACACACACACACACACTAAATAAAAGTTTAAAAAATGCCAAGCTAAGAAAAAGGAAAAGCTTTATTTTTTTAATCTCAGAATCATGAAAGTTATATGATTATATCTGCCAGTATATTGTCCAATAAATCAAGATAAATGAAAGCTAATATATTATAAGTACAGATTTTTTTTTTAACTTTTCTAAGTGGGGAAAGTAAATTAGAGTTGAGGGGAGCATCAGAATCAGCTAAGGAGAGATGTTCCAAAATCTTAAAGGTGTGTGAGAAAGAGGTTTGTCAAGTGTTCTCACGGAAACAGACAGAAATGCAGGCTTCTAGCCCCACCCACCAACAATGCAGCAGCTGTCAACATCTCAGACCTTCAGATCAGATCAACGACTGAGGTGACAGAACCAGGTTGCTCTGTACAATCGAGTCAACGTTTGAATGGAGCCTACATCCAAAGGAAACTGTCAGATCTCCAGTGTCTCTGGGCCTGATCTCAGTGGCCACCACGTCAAATCTTTGAAGAAACTTCCTGGTGTAGATAAGCACCAGGAGGTGTCATAGACAAGGACCTTTGAAGTGTCGACTCGGATTTGAGATCTCTCTACTCTGGCTCAGAGCGAGGCAGCCCACGCGTGCGTGTAGACAGAGCCTGTAGTCAGACCCGGGAAGAGAGAACCATTTGCCAGCATCTGTACCTAATGTATGCGTGTTTGATTACTGCTGTGGCCTGCTCCTTCCCACATTGATCGGATGACTCGTAGATATCTGTCAGCTCCCAAGAATGTCTCTGCTTCTTTTTGAAGGTGGTGCTCCCAACTACTATCCCAACAGCTTCAGCGCACCAGAGCAGCAGCGCTCAGCCCTGGAGCACAGCGCCCAGTGCTCTGTAGACGTGAAACGCTTCAACAGCGCCAATGAAGACAATGTCACTCAGGTAATGGCTTTCTTGTCACACCTCATTACAGAGTCCCCTCAGCCTCATTAGATAGCTCTGCTGGCCAATGCAGACCAGGCCGGCCTTGAACTCATGCATGCTTCTCCCTCTCAAGTGCTGGGATTAAAGACATATGCCATCACGTCTGACTTAACTGGCCGCTTCTTAAGGTGTCTGTCTTAGTTAGGGTTTTACTGCTGTGAACAGACACCATGACCAAAGCAAGTCTTACAAAAACAACACTTAGTTGGGACTGGCTTGCACGTTCAGAGGTTCAGTGCATTATCATCAAGGGGGCGGGGGGAACTGACAGCGTCCAGGCAGGCATGGTGCAGGAGGAGCTGAGAGTTCTACATCATCATCTGAAGGCTGCTGCTGGAAGACTGACTTCCAGGCAGCTCCAGATGAGAGTCTTAAAGCCCACACCCACAGTGACACACCCACTCCAACAAGGCCACACCTACTCCAACAGGGCCACACCTTCTAATAGTGCTACTCCCTGGGCCGAGCATATACAAACCATCACATCTAATGCATCTTGAATTGAATCCAAAGAAAACTTGGCTCTAACAGCAAACTAGTCTCTCTATTGGCTAGAGCCAAAGAGCTGTCAGTCTACTCTGTCCATTTCGGATATGGGGACTCATTCTCAGTGCCCCTCCCCACCAGCCTTTATTGGACCAATTAAGTTGGGTAATGCTGGGAATCTAAGAAATGGGCAAGTAAAACACAGGCGCCCTAGCAGAAGAGCCCATGTTCCAGGGACTAGACCTGGCACTCCATGTCAGCCGCTGAGGACTGGGAAGCGCTTCTTTGCTTGCCTCGCACCAGCAGGGCCTTGGGTTGAATCCTAATCCTGGAAAACAGGACAAAACTGGCAGCGGGAGTGCGTGGGCTCCACTCAGAGCTCTGGGCCTGGTACTACTGTTCTCCAGGTGTCTGCCTCTGCTTTCCACTGCTGGCTGCTCGTTTCCACAGCTGGCTGCTTGTTTCCACAGCTGGCCCCCACTCTTCCCCCTCTGTCTCTCAACTTCTGCTGTTTGGCCACGCCCACGCCTGTCTTCTCTGATGTTTTTCTTCTCCGCTTTTCTCCTTTTGAGTACCTTTCACTCACTCTATTTCTGTCACAGTTGAGAAAATCTGACAGTCTTTTGACCCCCAGATTGTATCACTGGTCTCGGATCTCCCTACTGCCCTGTTATGTATGGCTGCCCTGAGGGCTTTTCCTGTGGATGCTGTGGGAGCCTGTGTGGGGGCTGAGATGTGCTCAGTGTAACTTTCTCTACACCCAGCCAAAGAATGAGTCCGGTGTGGGAGCTTTCTGTAAATTGATATTTAAATTCAATTAGAACCTACTTTTATATTCTTAGTTTAAAAATGTAGATTCCAAGTGAAATATTTATAAATATAATAAATGGATTCACTGTGAAGATGTTTTTGTTTGAAATGTGTGTGTGTGTGTGTGTGTGTGTGTTGGGGGAGCTAGTGCTATTTTATTGTGGTATGTAAAGTACATTTAGGTAAGTCTTTTATTGTAGGTTATTATTTTCTGAGATATGGGTGACATCGATGTACTGCAGGATAGCCGTGACAGTCAAGGGCTTGCTTGTATGAGGGAAGACAGGTACAAAGCAAGTCTGTGCAACTCCTTCAGAAACGAGGCTGCCGTTTGTACACGAAGGGCTGCTATGTGAACTTTATTACGACCTTCCTTAGTTTAGTGAGAGGCTTTCTTATCATCATGCAGGACTCATAGTTTTCACCAGCTATGACCCTGGTATTATGGGTTCAAAGTGAAGTGTGCGATGGTAAAAGTCCCGCGACCAGGACCTAAGGACCTTCATGTTTATGCCCTTAAAAATGATTCATGTGGCCTTCTGGCTCCGAGGACTTGTCCATATCAGACCTATCCTCGCGTGAAGAACATTGGCAAGACAGATTAAAAGCTTTGAAGAGGGCTGGAGAGATGGCTCACTGGTTAAGAGCATTTGTTGCTCTTGCAGAGAACCAGAGTTCAATTCCCAACACCCATAGGTGGCTCACAAAAATCCAAAACTTAAATTTCATAGAATGTGACACCCTTGTGTGACCTCCCTGGGCACCGGGCAAACATGTGATGTATATTCTAATATATTCAGATAAAACATTCATATACATCAAAGGAAATACAATCTATTTTTTTTTAAAGAGAAAAGCTTTGGAGAATAAAGCAAGGGCTTAATGAAAAGTTAAGAGCTCAGAAAAGTTTCAGAAAAAAAAAATAACAGTCGTGCATGTGCAGTGAGTTCTGTAGCTTGATTACAGAATCCCTGAAAGATTGACAGTGAGCTCCTGTGAGAAGCCGGCTGCAGTGACCCACTGGAAATGCTTCCAGAAAGTACTGTGGGCAGTGCGATGGCTCAGTGGTTAAAGGCGCTTGCAGCTAAGCTTGACAAGTTGAGCTTGATCCTGGAACCCACATAGAAGAAAGAACTGACGCCCACAAGTTGTCCTTTGACATCGACGCATGGCACATATGTGCACATTAATAAATACATACATACATAAATAAATAAATGTAAAGAAAAATCATAGGTGGCCTGCCTGCCTCCCTCCCTCCAGCCCTGCCTCCAGCCCTGCCTGCCTCCCTCCCTCCAGCCCTCCCTCCAGCCCAGCCTGCCTCCCTCCCTCCGTAGTAGGGAGTAGACTATAGTAAGTGTTCTGAAAAGGTATTGCAGCTCAGCCAAACACGTTATCTTTAAGTTCCATTAATGAAAGCGAGTCCCAGTAGCAAGTGGAGGTATACGGGAAGTATGTGTCCTGTGGGAGTCTTGACCGATGTTTCCTCTTGTGAAGGTGTTATGCCTCCGAGGAATTCACGTTCAAATTGTAGGTTTTGTGGGTTGCAGAAACCTACAGCTGGTCTCAACATAGCACTGAGGACCAGGCAAGAGTGGCACTTTGGAGATACTGCCCACTAGACTGGGCATACCCTTGGAAGCATGTGGGCGCTAAGTGGGAGCAACCAATGCTGAGAAAACTGGACACACACACACACTTGTACTCACACATACATACCTGCACAGACACACAGAGAAGAAAACCAGTTATCAGCTATTACCAACAAATGAATGCAAAACAAATTAATTCAACACAGATGACAGTTTTCATTATAATTTTTCAGTGATTTTTGTTTTTTTGTTTGTTTGTTTTTTGTTTTGATTTTGGTTTTTTCGAGACAGGGTTTCTCTGTGTAGCTCTGGCTGTCCTGGAACTCACTCTGTAGACCAGGCTGGCCTCGAACTCAGAAATCTGCCTGCCTCTGCCTCCCAGAGTGCTGGGATTACATTCACATGTAGACTCTTGGGTGAGTTTTATTCATGGTAAAGTGGTTGTTCTGTTTTTTGCCCTCTTGGTGCTGAACAGGTGCGGACATTCTATACGAAGGTGTTGAATGAGGAGGAGAGGAAGCGCCTGTGTGAGAACATCGCCAGCCACCTGAAGGATGCTCAGCTTTTCATCCAGAAGAAAGCGGTGAGTCTGGCTTTGATAGCTAAAGGGTGTCACCTGCTGGCAAATGGAGGTACTGCAGCCACATGGGAGAGCCCTTGCAAGAAAAAGCAGCTTCTAGTTTACCTGAGCTAAGATGACTTTTTAGACAGTACAGCAACTTTCAAAGTCTGACGGTCTTGTCTCAGTGTTTTGTTGGGCGTGATACATACGTTCATTTTTATCTGGTGTAGGAGTTCAGTTGAGTTTGGAGTGAATTCTTGTGTGTGCTGTGTAATTCAGCTCTAGTCAGGTCTGTGTGTGATAGCCAGCTGTGAAAAGCTCTGCTCTCGTCTTCCTTACATTTTCAGAGGATGATAGGTAATGTTTCCAGTTTTGTGGTTTGAAGCCTGTATCAAGGCTCATCGTCGTGAGTCTGTGACTCTTCTTCAGATAGAGCAGAAGCTTGTCTCTTTTCTAGAGCCAGAACAGAGCTATTCCCCAAAGCAGGCTGAGCCTAGGTGCTGAGGTGTGTCTGCGGCTACTACTGAGCTACCTGAAGCCCTCTCTCTGCCTTCTAGATTGTTGGTTTGTCCCAGAAGGTCATTCAGTATAAACCGAGTGCCTTTCTGTTCCGGTGTGTTAGTTGCTGCTACCCTGACATAGGACCACTATCTGGAATGGTACAGAGTTCAGGTCACAGCCAGCAAAGAGCCTGGTGACTGCTCTGGGGGATGGGCAGGGCAGGGCAGGCTATATGTCTTGGTCCCGATGAGAGCTAGTAATGCAGCCTGGAGCAGTGGACCGGGGCTGTCATCCTGGTGACTCCTCACATATGCTGAGACTCTAAAGGTTTTGTGTTTGTTTGTTCCTGGTGCCCCGCCTCCTTTTCACTGTTTGCCGGGGCTCACCCAATGACTGGGTGCCTCTCATGGAATTGCCTGACACCTGCCAGTGTTGTGCATCATCTTAAATCGAGGCAGTGCCAAGTATGCCCGTTCACACAGATCACTGACTATCTGGGTGTCCGCCGTGAGGTCAGCTGTTCACTGGCAGCTGGCGCAAGTTATTCAGGTGTTTTCCCCATGATAGCCTATGAGGTTGGTTGCAAGCTTTCTCCCTCAATAAGAGGTTCTTGAACTTTCGGTGGTGTTTAGTTGTCTTACAGTCCAGTTCTATTCTGACAGGAGTCCCTGGAATTTGTTTCGTCACCACAGATGTAGGGGTCAACCCTGTAGGAACCCCTTCCGCTTTAGATTTCACGAGAGATAGCTGGCATGTGTAAGTTCCGACTACAGCCTCAGGGCTCACAGGATCCTCTGCCAGGTTTGTTATTGCTAGGATGGCTCTAAGAACCCGGGAAAACACCTTATCTCGTATTACCTGCTTGTCACAAGGGGCATCTCGGTCCTCACCAAGCAGATGGGACACATGAGCTTGATGCGGCGAGGAAGGGCTACCAGATTTCATGCCTCATAGCTGTTCCAGCCTTCCGACCGGGCTATCACGGAATAGTCCCTGCATAGCCTTGGCTGACCAGGGCATCAGCTTCAAAGTGACTGGACACCATGTGTAGGCTCAGGGTGGGGTTGGAAGTCACATCTTCAAATCCTATGCTGGTTGTGTCTTGTAACCTGCTCCATCCCGCAGCAGGCTTCCCGTGAACAATCGCAGTGGCACATGGGCGACAGTAAATTCCATGGGCTTCAGGGTCCGTGTGCCAGGACTGGAGGACAAAGACCTGACGTGTTTCTGTGATGCCCCCATAAACAGACTTGTCTTGCTTAGCTGGAGTGGAGGCTGTGGAAGCTCAGATGGGTGAGGTGGCTTCTCTGAGGCAGCTCAGCCCATAGACTGACTCCCAGGTCTCTCTCCAGCACCTGATATGACCTGTTGAAATGGCCTCCCTCCCTGCCCAGTAAGCACAAGACACTGGCAGTCCATGTAGGGTGAGGAGATGCTAATATGTATGTCCTTTTGACTCCAGGTCAAGAATTTCACTGACGTCCACCCTGACTACGGGGTCCGCATCCAGGCTCTTCTGGACAAATACAACTCTGAGAAGCCTAAGGTGAGTCCTGAGTGCCGTGTCTGGTAGACGGGCCGTGCCGGGCTGCATCAGATACAGATCGGTCCCCGCTTGCGTTATCACCTCAGTTCAGCCGTTCTTAGGCATTTTCTTTGAGCTGCTGGCACAACACATAAGACTTCATTTTAGCCCCACACAACCTAAAATAGTTCCCAGTGAGTGGATATCTGAGTTGTTTTAGGAGGAATCCCAGGTGCTTCACTCACTGGTCTTGTGTTCTCTTCCTATGACACAGAACGCAATTCACACCTACGTACAGGCCGGCTCTCACATGGCGGCAAAGGGAAAAGCTAACCTGTGAAATGCAGGGACTGGCCTCAGCCTCCTCTGAGGAGACCTCTCTGGAAGCCCAGCCCAAGCCAGGCTCACCTGTAATCACCGCTGGATGGATGCTCCCCTGCTGAAGCGCAGACTCATGCTGACGACGACTTTGAAAGATAATCCGGGCTTCTAGAGTGAATGATAGCCGTGCTTTTGATGCTGTTTCCGAGGGGAAACTGAAGGTTAGGGCTTAGCAATCATTTAACAGAAACATGGATTTACTTAGGACTTCTGTTTGGATTATTCATTTAAAATGACTACATTTAAAATGATTACAAGAAAGGTTTTCTAGCCAGAAATGTGATTTGATTAGATAAGAAAATTTTGGTGACATTGGTGTATTCTGTTACCTCATGGCCTGGTATAAATACAATACCACACACACACACACACACACACACACACACACACGCATGCACACACCACATAACACATACATAACACACACACACACACACACCCCACATAACACATACATGCACCACACACACACCATACACCACACACTACACACACATACACACACACACACACACACACACAGGAATGATAAAGATTGCTCACTCAGAATTTTTTTTATTTTTCTAAGGTCCTTATAAGCAAAACCATACTTGCATCATGTCTTCCAAAAGTAACTTTAGCACTGTTGAAACTTAATGTTTATTCCTGTGCTGTGCAATTGATCAGTTTCTCTTATTTCCACTTGAAATTATGTTTATGCTAATACACAGTGATCTCACATTGGGTGATTTGTACTTGCTTACAATTTTACAATAAAACGATCGACACGGAAGGACAGCGTTTGATTTCTTTCAACTCTGTATACTGTGGAATGTGAAGTGGAGAACACGAGCTCTCTCTGTGGTGACAATGACCGTGCCAGCGGCCAGAAGCCTCTGTGCTGCCTGCCTTTGATGGCCTGCTGGCGCACTGGGACGACAGTCAGAGTTCTGACTTTGAGGGTTCTTGTGTACTTTACTCATTAGCTTACCTTTCAGTAGTCTTAAACCCCTGCGGGACTGGAGTGAGCGCTCAGATGTTAACTGCTTGTACTGCTCTTCCAGAAGACCTGAGTTTGGTACCCAGTGCCTGTGTTGTGTGGCTCACAACTGCCTGTACCTTCAGAGGACTCCGAGGTCCCTGACTGATAGATACAAACTGTCTCTTTACCGCCACTTACCCCTGTATCTGAGCAGACTTGAAACTGCTCTGTCTGTAGACACAGAAAGTGGGTCTACCTGTTCACACCCAACTCCTGTTGGAGCAGGAGCTTACTATGTATAGTTCTCTGTATATTAAGTCTGTAAGATAAACTAAAAAAAAAAAATGAATACCGTGTGCCAGTAGAGAAGGAGGTTATTTGTGTGGGGGTTATACATATAGTGCCAGGGAGCTAGGAGCTACTGTTCTGCCTTATTATAGTTTATTTTCTAACTTGAGCTGATAGTTAACAACCATGTGTTCCAGAATGTTCTCTTTGTCTAACTCAGTGGTTCTCAACCAGTGACTCACGACCATCAGACAGTACATATTTTTGATAGTCTTAGGAACAGAGACACCTCTCAGTAGCAAAATTCCAGTTATGAAATCTCAATGAAAATAAATTTATGGTTGGGAGTTCCTAAGACAATCAGAAATATGTGTTTTCCAATGGTTACGACCCACAGGTTGAGATCTGCCAGGCTAACACTATGAAGAATCTTCAGTTTTTCTGTGGAAGCAAACATCTTGTGACTTTCAAAGATAGAGACACTGATGAGGGTCACCTCCCTCATTAGGTTTTACTTCCTGTCTAGTTATGGAGCATTGAGCTAACGCCCTAAGAGCTGCAGAGTTGAATACCTTAGGAGGATGTGGGTGAGAGGCAGTATTCATCAGTGCCTAGACACGTGGTTGTGACTGCCATGTAGTCCAGTGGTTTCAAACAACAGTCCTGGTGTGTCAGCCCTGGGTCCGGTTGGCCCGATCCAGGCTGGTGTCAGCTGGGGACAGTTTGGCTAGTTCAGCTATGTCACGTGTCTCTGCCCACCTGAGACCTCAGTGGTGACAGAGATAAGAATGCCATCTGGGTTTAAGCCTTCATAGCGTGCCCACTGGTAGTTCTCTGGCTGAGGCAGAGGGCCTGGACTGAGGAGCATTTGTTGTGGAGAGGAGCTGAGTAGCACTCGCTAGAGAAACCCTCCTCCCCCATTCTACGCTGGAGGACTCCCCGCCCTGCTCCGCCTCAGTGTTCTACACCCCTGGGACCTTCAATCCCTTGATTGAGCCTTCTCACCATTCTGATAAAGTTTTTATTTTCTTTTGCTTATTGTTTATATTTTTTAGTGTGGATGTACCTGTGTGCACATATGTACAAGTGTGCATACATACTTGTGCATGTGTGTGTGTGCTGTGGTGCACATGTCGAGATCAGAGGACAGTGTTCGGGAGTTGGGTGTTCTTTACGCCACAGGAGACCCAGTGATTGGCCTCGGCTTTTCAGGCTTGTGGCAGGTGCCTTTGTCCACAGAGCCATTGAACTGGTCTAGAAAAAAGTTGTACCTGTTTGGCTGTTTCTTGGCTTCTCCAGTCATGCAATGATCGCAGGGTAAGAGAGACAAAAGGTGGAAAGCCTCCAGAGCCTTGAAAAATGTGAAAGGGTAATATGAATAGATTTTAAAAGTTATACTTTGTATTTTAAACAAATTTAAGGCACTGCATGCTAGCACTGTGACAGTTTGCTATGAAGCTATACTGCAAATCCGTGTTAGTGGAAGTATGTTTTCTCCTATTGATTAAGCAAGTTTGGCATGGACTGTTATTTTGACCTTTTCTTATTTCTTGTTGGCATTGCTTACATAGAATAGTGTCTTGGCTGATCTCTCGTTTTCTGTTCGTGGATGAAGTCTAACCTGGGCTACATCTTTACATAGGACACCTGCTTCTAAGAGCGTGGTGGGCTGAGTGCTGGAACCCCAAATGCACATCCCAGAACTTCGAGAGTGCCCTTACTTGGCAAAGAGTATATAGACTGTAGCTGATGTCAGACACCAGATGCTACAGTTGATTTGGTGCTGTTTCAGGCTGTTAACACTGCTCTTACCTCCAGAGGACAGGCTCCAAATGTAAAATCTTGGAAAAATCAAAAGCCAAAACCAACATGAACAAACAAAACCAACTAGAACAAGCATGAACACTAGCTGACTGCATCACGCCTGAGAGTTGGGAAGAGGAGACCACGTGCTTGTCTCAAGGTGCAACTTAAGCTTAGTCTCAAGAAATTTATTCCAAAAAGGACTGAAAAATCTA
Source organism: Apodemus sylvaticus (assembly GCF_947179515.1). Lineage (NCBI taxonomy): Eukaryota > Metazoa > Chordata > Mammalia > Rodentia > Muridae > Apodemus > Apodemus sylvaticus. The sequence goes on along the minus strand of NC_067476.1, from coordinate 85,334,870 downwards.
AGGTTCAGATCTGTTTGGTTTTGTTTAAGGAAGTTCTTGGTGTGTGTGTGTGTGTGTGTGTGTGTATGTGTGTGTGTGTGTTTGTATGTGTGTAATTTCTAAATAAGACAATTCCCACCAAGACATAACATATAACCTTAAAAGAAGCAAAGCACAACACATACATCATGAACTTAAAAATATATGTGTTGGGGTTGGAGAAACGGCTCAGCAGTCAAGAGCACTCTTGGCTCTTGCAGAGGACCTGAGTTCCAGTCACAGGACCCACAAGGCGGCTCACTACCATCTGTTCTAGCTCCAGAGACTCTGATACCTTCTGACCTCTATGGGCATCGGGCATGTACTCGGTCGATCTACTTGCAGGCAAGACACTCATACACATTAAATAAGATAAATCTTAAAAAAAAATGTCTTTGTTGGTCCTATGAGCCCTATTCCGTAGCAGAAATTTTTATAATATCTGAAGGTAGCAGTCAGAATTCTTATTCTTAGCTTTTGGAGGACTCTTTAAAAAATCTCCATTCCCAGCTTCTAGAAAATGAGCCATCAAAGGTTCCTAGGTTGCTGAATGGAACTACGCACAGACATTTGAACATGTTAAATATTTTATTCACATTGTTTATAAACTATATCCACCTGGAAAACACACGAATCCAAAAATAGATTATTTTACAGTAATTCACATTTCTTTCTTAAAAAAAAAAAACAAGTTGCTTTTGAGGTTAAATTCTAAACATGGAGGTCTTCAGCCTGCATTGCTATTCAGTGCCTGTCACTAGACAGCTCCAGCCCTGAGGACGATAGGATTCAGGGCTCTCCATCAGGTTGCAGGTCATTAACATTAACACCTTGCATGCCAACAGCAGCCGAGGAAATGTCAGTGCAGACTTTAACCCATGAACATTTATTGATGTAAAGTCACTGTCCTTATTTTTGTGAAGAGAATGTGTTAGAGAGTTTGAGTATTCATCAGGTCAGAAAAGAAAAGATATCGACGATGTATTCAGCTATCATGACTTGTTAGGACGCTCTCTGCTCTGCAAAGGTTTAACATCTTAGTCTCAGAGAGAAGCCATAAATTCTGACTTGAACACGTTGACAGTTTGAATCATAGGCACAGCAGTGATTTAGAAATTAATGCACATGTCTGTTGACTAGGTCTCTGTAGACCTGATGCTAGCCACCAGGGAGGAGAGGAGGCAGCCATCTTAGTAGCAATTCCCAGTGTGACTAATTACAAGTATGGTAAGTTCAGAAGGATTGGCCATGGATCAAACGGCTGTGGCTAAGTGGTCAAAAATGGTTCAGAAACTTATTAACTTAGGCTACATCCAATTAGGTCCCAGTTTAGTGGCTTAGCTTATTATTATTATTAAAAATTCTTCTATGGAATATAACCGTGATAATGTCAAATCTAAAGTAAGGAAATCTTACATCTCACCCTTTCCTAAAAACTAACCACAGGTGGGTTGCCTCAGTTGACCACTCAGAACCTCTGGAATGGGAAGATCAGATCGTGTGTCCTTAATGTGCAACGGGCCCTCTTTGGAAACAGCACCCATATCACTGGCTACCTTGGCTCCAAACACTTCATTGTGGAAACAATGTCACACCAAGTTGTCACAAGACCATCCCTTCCTCCCCCTTGGAAGGAAGCCGATTGCTTAAGGGCTGGTGCCATCACCCCAATAGACAACAACTGAATTCAAATGTAAGCTGAGACATGCAGAAATTTTATCAGTGTGTTTGTAGGTTTTGAGGAGGAGGAGGGGGAGGAGGCGGAGGAGGAGGAGGAGGAGGAAAACTTTCAAATGTCTAATTTTATCTGATTGTTTCAAACAACAGAAATCCTTCAAGTGAGCCTGGTGTCCGGCGTGGATCAGAGTTTCTCTTCCTGCCACCCGTGTGCGTTTTTTCCAAATTTGTACACTAACCTCCGGTCAACCCGCTCCAAAATTCCTGTTTTATAGTAGTATCTGTGAAAGCAAGCAAAAGAGAGAAATCCAGAGAAGGTTTGCACCACAAGAAAACAACTGCGCACAAACGCTCCTCGCCCTCTCAGGTGATAAGCTGGGCTCTACTTAGCCTGGTATTTTCACACCCGTTATCAGCTTACACTTAAACCCTTCCCAGACACTCTACAGGCTGAACCTCTGCACAGTCAGTTCAGCATGCGTTTGAGTGCTTATGTGCACCACGGCTTGGGTTCAGGGTGATCCCCCCCCCCCCCCCCAGGGAATGCTGCCAAGGCCCAAAAGGATGGTGGGTCACTTTACAACTCATAATCCCATCTGAAACTAAGAAGAGGTTTAGCTCATGACCCTTTCATACACAGTGGGGGAAGGGAAGCTGTGAATGGAGTGTCGTTTTCTCCGGCCGGCTATTTTATATAACTCGTCTTTGCAGGTTCACTGCATCGGATTCTGCCCACTTACCTCAGGGCTCGGCTCAGCTTCTCATACGTCATCCTGTCGTTCTTCTTCCTTTGTCCCCACATCTTTGCCAGCGCTTCTGACTTAACCACTCGGAAAATGCCCTGCTCCCTGTCTTCCCATTCCAGGATGCCACAGTTTTCTTCAGGAGACAGAAGCAAATCTCTGACAAATTCCCACAGGTGAGAACTTTGGAGGCCTTTGGAGAAGAAGCAGAATAAAGTTAACTTCCACTTAAACTGTCTTTTGGGGTTTTTTGTTTGCTTGTATTTGTTTTTTAAGAGAGATTTTGTGTCTCCTAGTAACATCCATCAGAAGCAATATCCATAAAGTTTCTCCAACATGAGTGCTTAGTCATGAGCTAAACAAAGAAGACAATGCACAGGCCAAGCTGGACATGGAAAAGCCCAGGAGGCCTCAGTCCTACACAGAGAGCTACAGGCAGCTGAGGGATATATAGTATATACGTATATATGCACTAACTATTAGTGAAAAAAGAAACCATGAATTTGAATTTGAAGAAGATTGGGGAGGAGTATACAGGAAGATTTGGAGGGAAGGGAGAAATGATGTAATTGTAATCTTAAAAGAATAAAAAGAAATGAGAGATGTTAAAAGAAAAGACAGTGGGGAGGGAGGGAAGGATGTATATGCATATACATGTATATATATATATATATATATATATATATATATATATATATATATATATATATATATATGCATCTATATGTATGTATATAGAGAGGTAGCTAATTAACCTGTGAGGATTGTTGCTGGACTGGACAGTTCTCACTTGGAGCGCTCTGCAGGAGCCTTACCAAGCTGGGACGCGTCTGTTTTCTGATAACCTACCAGTAGAATCCCCATGCAGAGACACCAGATTTACCCAGCTAGCCCCATGGCTCCTCCTTGGTTGCTCCTTGCTGATGAGCAGGAGGGTTGGGTTAAGATGGCTATCCTGCAGTTCCTTTATCAAGGAGAGCTGGTATTTTTCTTGTGCCTTTAGGGCATGGATAAGAACAATCTGGGCTATGACTCCCTGGTATCCTGGCTCTGGAAATGCCAGACTTTATTTAGTTGCTGTAGGTGTTAAAGGTGTAATGAGGTACCTGCTATACTGCTAATGGTAAACGGCTGGATTCTGTCCCAGGCAGATCTCAGAGCTGGGAAAGGCCCCAGGATGGCTCAATTCCCCACATTCCCATCCCTTTATTCTCTTCCCCTGGGTACTTCAATGAGAAGGCCACAGGATGGCTCAGAAAACAAAACCCTCCTTCAGTAATAGAACACAGAACATTTCTTTAATTCTTAAAATTCTATGTCCAAGTGAAAGTCATGATTTTGGTCACATGTATGAAAACAATCATGGACATTTCCACTGCCTCCCTGGGGAAGGGACTGGTCCCACTCAAGCCCTTAGCTTCAAAGGTGAACTGCCTCAGGGAAGGAAAATGGTGTCTGGGCCCTTACTTGTTCGGCTGTGACAGTCTTGACTCTTGATGCCACTTGTTTTCAAGCAACTGGAATCAGCATCTGAAACAGAAGGACCCATGGCAGAGGAGGAACCTCAAGCTGTACCCCAAAGAAAGGAAGTTAACTGTCAGCCTTTGTGGGAGGAAGTCTTTAGGGTGATTAGGAGATGGGGGGATGGGAAGTACTCAGTCCTGGGACCTGCTAGAGTGCATACTGGGCTGGAATACAAGAGAGGAGACACGGGCACAGTCTCCTCTCATGTGACCAGGTGAACTCCAGATGAAACAGGCAAATCACCTGTTGCTTCAAACGCAATTAAAACATGACACTGTATAGAGAATGAGGTAAGGAAGTGACTTCTTTCTGATGGAGGATCTCACAGGAGGGGACAGTTACATTATGAACCAGTAGGAGGAGGAGGAAGAGAGAGAGGAGGAGAAGAAAGGGAGGAGGGGGAGGAAAGAGGAAGAGAAGGAGATTGGGAGAGGAGGGGGAGAAGGAAGAGGGGAAGGAAGGAGAATGGAGAAGAGGAAGGAGGAGAGGGAGGAGGAGCAGCAGGGTTTTAGGAGGAGGGGCCAGGGTCCACGCAATCCTTTCTGGAGTTCACAGAGTACCTAGGAAGCTTGCGCGCCCTGTGGCTGGAGAGAGTGGGAGGCACTACTAAACCACGGAAGTTGCAGACAGTGGCAGGTCATGTATTTGGTGGCTGGGCGGTGGTTTGAGATTTTTATATTAAAGTGAAACAGAGATCCCTGTGCTCTGCCTTCTTTTGAGATAGACTTTTATCGACATAGGCTCACACTGATGTCTAGCTCACTGTGGTTTAGGATGGCTCTGAACTCTGACCCCCTGCCTCCGCCTCTTCACTAAGTGCTGGGAAGTCGGGCACACACTGCCTTTCCCAGCTTACGCCATGCTGGGGATGGGTCCAAGGCTCCCCTCATGCTGCACAGACTACTTACAGAGCTACATTCCTCCCCAACGACCCCACCCATGCTCTAAGAAGATCCCTCTGTGACTTATCTATGACTGTCTGGAGAACAGAGTGGAAGGGACACAGTAAAAACAAGGAGCCGAGAATTCATGAGGGAAGCGAGAGTTAACACAATATTGAATTGGATTAAATATTATTGCGCTTTGGTTAATAATCTGAGATACCCACACATGCATTGTCACAAAGCATATGAATTTTTAAGAGAACTTTAGAGCAGGACCTATCTCCTGCCTCACCAACATCTTTGTCTGTTCTTCCAGCTCTGGGGTCACTTAGCTTCAGCTGCCTGGGCTTCCTTAACATCACATCCTGGGGCATTTACGTTGCTCTTTGCTCTTTCCTTGACTATCTGGGTATTCACATCTTCATCCTAGTGAAGGCTAAGATTCACCTTCCAGTGGTGGCCTCCTCCCACTATGAAAATTGTCATCACACATACGTGCCTTTGGCCCGCTCCTCAGGATCTCACATTTACTTCCCTTGATTGCCTTTGTGTACCTACGCGGCTCAGTGATTTGTGTGGCTTGCGGTCTGTGTCCACTAGAGGGCAGGATTTGTCTTTACCTATGTATTCCCTCAGCACCCAGCCTAGTGCTACACATACAGTGGGTATTAAACAACTGTTATTCTCAGCCACTACACTATACTAATCATGCTGACTGTGTAGTCTAGGGTGTATATTAATGGGACAAAGGCATACACAAGGCATCTTGGGAGAAAACGGTATCCTGTGTACACTCTTGCCCAGGTCCCGTGTTCTATGTCACTGGATTATATCACCCCCCAAGTGAACAGCGTGCAGTGTCATCAGGGCGGTCACATTAAGCAGGTCTTTCATAAAGCGGACCTGCCCAGCCCTCTAGCCTTACCTCTTTCTGCTCTCCGACTTTCTCTCATCTCTGGTTAGTTGGTTTCAGTGGGGTGTGACTTTCCTCTGCCTCAGGATGTTTGTACTTTCTTCACCCATTCACCACATCTACCCAGCATCCTCTCACTCCCACTGAACCTCTTCAGAAGCCTCTCCTGAGCCCACCTCCTGGGCTAGAGCCCCCTCTCCGAGATCTCAGAGCAGCCATGTGCTGTGCTGGAGTCCCTGGCTCTGCCTTGAGGTTTCTTGAATCACAGAGTGCTTCTTCTTCAAAACCTATCTCAAGCCAGGCGGTGGTGGCACACGCCTGTAATCCTAGCACTCTGGGAGGCAGAGGCAGGTGGATTTCTGAGTTTGAGGCCAGCCTGGTCTACAGAGTGAGTTCCAGGACAGCCAGGGCTATACAAAGAAACCCTGTCTTGAAAAAACAAACAAACAAACAAACAAACAAAAACAAACAAAAAACCTATCTCAGCTTTTCTCCACTAAAGCTTACATTTATGTGGCCTTTTATTAAATGCTGAGTGCTCACTAGAGGTCTCATGTGCGGCATCATAATCTTTTAACAACTGCGGATGACGCTAACATTATTTTCATTTTATTAAGGAGGAGTTTGAGGTCTTTACAGGTGTGAAGCTGGGACTTGAGTACAGCTCTCTTTCTCCACCTGTCCCCTCCCCCCACCCCAGAGGTCCCAGAGCTGAAGTTGACACTCACAACCAGGTCGTGTCCTTCTCAGGAGGAATTTGGTAGGCACAGAGTGAGCACTCACTTACTGCCTCCTTTGTGCCGTTCCTGTCCCCGTCTCTAGACTTCCCCAGTGTGTCACTGAATCTTTTAGGAGGAAATAAGCAAATGGAGCCCTGACAATAAATGCAGGAGGCACTGACTGAACAGATAAGAAGCCTTCTCTGGGCACAGGGAGCGCTAGGGAAGGGCAAGCCACTCATTTCTGTGGCCCCCTTGTGCTCGGGGTGATGGGGCTTGGGGGACACAGAGCAGAGGGATCATCCAAGAGGCATGAAGACCCATCTGGTCCGGTTACTCTGTTCCTACTGTTCCAGGTCAGGTGACTCTGAAGTCCCTCATGGGTTGAGGACGTTCCAAATCTCTCTCTTCTTTATTAATCTAACGGTTGAGTAGCAGCTGGGGCAGAGAAGATGGAGTCATTACTGTCAATCTCAAGGCAGGCGCCTGATTAAAGCCTTCACCAAGAAGAGCTGTTGGTTTGTTGCAGTACCCGGAAGGAGCTCTGCATCTCTGCAAACACCAGCCTTACAACACAGGACACAAGCAGGTGGAGTAGCTGGGGTGGCGTGAGGGGAGGCAGGTCCCTATGGCTGTCTCTGAGGTTTGGGCAGGCCTGGTTGTCCTTGATACTGGAAACTTAAAACTTTAATAAGTTTATTATCATGAGATTATAATCAGGCATCCTCTAGAAGCTAGGATGGAGGCCTGGTGACAGGCTTTTAAAATCAAGCTCACTGCTGCTCATGACACTGTCAGTCCATTCAAAAATCCTAACCCGCACTGGCATGCCACGGAAATGCTCAGGAGCAGGAGGTGCTAACCATGAACTCAAGACCACAGGCTCTATCCTCGGGTATGGTGTAGTCTCCACTGACACTTCTGCGGTGGAGGCGGGAGGGAACAGGTGAAGAGAGAAGAAAAAATAAAAGTTCAAGGGCTGGACTGTTTCTGCTTGACCAGTTTTGATGGCTTCATGGCTTGTTGGGTTTTTAGTAGAAACTAAGTTGAAGATCCCCCCCGTTACGGATCACTGTCAACCTAGACTCAGAGCTAGACAAGTTCCAGGATCATAGGATCCACTGAGTGGACAGAAGAACAAATAGAAGGTCCTGGGAGCTGCTATGCATGTGTGCATACATGTGAGCATGTATGTGTGCATGTATATGTGCATGTCCATATCAGTCCCAGGTCTGTGTTTACTCTAAAGTTGCTGCACCCCAGTTTTCTTCAGATGCCAATGGAGATGGGGAATACACGTGAGTTCATATGTCTGGGATTCCCGACTCTATACCTGGCACAGTGCTAAGTGCTTTAAAAACATAATGATAGAAAAAAAAGAAAAGAACTTAATGATTGGCTGGACAGATGGCTCAGCAGTTAAGAGCACTGACTGTGCTTATCCTGAGTTCAATTCCCAGCAACCACATGGTGGCTCACAACTATCTGTAATGGGCTCTGATGCCCTCTTCTGGTGTGTCTGAAGACAGCGATAGTGTACTCCCATATATAAAACAAATAAATCTTGAAAAAAAAAAAACAAAAAACAAAACCAAAATCAAAACCAAAACCCCGTAATGATAGCTGGCAATTTTTTTTTACCAAAGCCTCCCGGGTGGGACCCTGTCTTCTTAGGCTACTTTGTGGGCTCTAGTAGGCTCATCAGCATTGGAAGGCTGACTCTAGTTTCATTTTCCAGGGTATCTGGGACCATGGAACACAGCATGGGTCATAGACTCTGTGGCTGTATGGTCTATATTTTCTAGGACTTGCTTACTGTACAAGCTGTCAAATTTCTGACTTCTTACCTACCCTGTGCCCGTCAAGTTGTACATTAGAGTTTCTTTTGGGGGAAGCCATGGTCCCAAGGGCTGCAGGAAAGCCAGAGGCAGGCCTCAGGAGATGTCCTGGCTGTGGAACTGGGGCTAGGATAGCCAGAGCTGTGGGGCTGCTGTTTGGGTGGGTATTCTCAACAGAGACCCTAAGTCTAGGCTCAGTCCAGATGTTGGGCCTGTTTGGGTTGGGGGCGCATGGATCAGAGCTTTAAGCAGCAGATATTGGTGGAGGGTTTATCTCTGTGAGTTCTAAACGTGCTTACCCAAAGCCTTTCCCCCACCACCCTCATTTTTAGAAGTTTTTTTTTTTTTTTCCTCTTCTGCTCCATTACTGGTTTGGGTCACCAGCATCACCATCCCATGTTGTAGGCTCCCAGTCAGACACAACAGTCTAAGAACTCCAAATCTGCTTATGACCTTTACCATTTCAACACTTACAACCCTTCCGTAGCTTCCTAGCATACTCAGCATGAAACCCAAACTCCACTACCCATGAATCTGCCCCTGTCCAGCTCTCAGACTCAGACTCATTCTCCACTGATAATGCCCAAAAGAACTTTTTGTGATGGGAAATGCCAGCAGTCCAAGATGGCGGCTACTGGCTAGCTGTGTCTGTGCATTTAAAACAAGACTAATGTTCTCGAGGACCTGAATTTTAACATTATCTAATTTTATGTAATGACCCATATGGCTAGTGGCCATTGCTTTGGAAAACTCAATGACACACCTTTTAGCTCTGTTTCAAGGACCTCACGGGCCCTGCATTTGTCTTTGTCTCCTTGAGCCTTTTCTTCCTTCTTTCTAGTAAGACCAGCTAGGGGTCTTGGGGCTGGATGGAGAGAGCCGTTTTATAACTGAAGTGGGCTATTCTGGGGTTAATATCCCCAAACCAACCAACCAACCAACCAATCAACAAACAAACAAAAATCACAAACCCTTCATTACTCAGAAGTCTAAGAATCTAAATCCTCAGTTGACTGAAATTTTAGGAAGGGGAAAACAAAACAAAACAAAAAAACAAAACAGCCAGAAAGATGGCTCTGGAGGTAACATGTACTAGCTGTACAAGTTTGATGAGCTGAGTTTGATCCCTGAAACCCTCGGAGGAAAGAGGAACTGCCTCCCAAAAGTTATCCTCTGACCCCAATATTTGTACTGTGGTATGTGCTGGTAGGCTACCCATACTCCAGTGGATGGTACCACACCCCTGCTCATGTATTGGTAGCACCAGTTGGAATCCTGTATTATTTTTTAGATAAGAAAAGACATGAACTTGGGAAAAGTATGGGGGTGGGTGAGATCAAAATACATCACATACATGTATGGAGATTCTCAAAGAACACTTTTTAAAAATATTTTAAAAACAGAAGCTCCAATGTTCCCTTCCCCTGCCTCAATCTCCAGACATGAAATGGGACTAATTATCAGGATCGTCGGCCATTTGAGACCCCCTACTCTACCATCCTTTAATTATCAATGACTTAGCAATGGGTTCAGATAATTCTGAAATATCAGCAACCGTAAGACCTCTAATGGCTGACTGGAAGTCATTAGTGCCATGGCTAATGGGCACTGCTTTGTAGTGTCCTCACTGCAGACCTACAAGGCTCTTTACCAGGCACCAATGCCATTTCTTCTTAAACTCGCCACAACTCCAAAGGGTCCTGACATTTTAGAGACAGGGAAAGTCTTGAGGAAGACGTGAATTATTGTTCTACAGACCCCATTTTCCCCATCCATCACACTCTTTTAACCCATTTCTCTCTACTTTTCTCCAAGTCTTGGCCTGCTTTTGGTCATCAACCTCCTAGTGTGGTTGTTAAATCAGGATCAAACCTAAGGGGCCAGCATTAGCCTGGGCACAACTTTGGGCAGTTTGAATGTCATACTTACAGTCTTTGATGACGGGCTTGGTCTCCTCTGCATCGTTGAAAAAGGAATAACCTAGGAAAGAAAGGGAACGAGAGATTCACAAACTATTCCAATCAATCCTGAGGTTGGTCAGATCAGGAGATTGTAGAGGAAGGGAAGTGACTCTTCAGAGGGATTTTTTTTCCCCCAGAGGGAAACTTAGACACCATTTGGCCCTTATAAAGCCACTCTGAAGCCAAATACAACAGCATCATGCATTTTTAAAGGTTGTCTAAGAAGACTAACAGATGCCAGGGATTCCAGGAGGCTCCAGGGACCTGCTGACTGAACTTTAGAGAGTGGATCTCGCCTAGGATCCAGGAAATGTGGGCTCTGAACTGAGTTGGACTGCTGCTGTCTACAGAGCTTTGCCAGCCACTGGCTCTCAGCCTTGTCGGTCAGTTTTAGTGGAATATGAGTTTAAACACCCACTCAATTCCCTTCTGGCCCTGGGCCTGTGGTTTCTGATATGGGACTGTAATCCTTGGAGATCAGAATGCCTGTGATGTGATAGCCAAAGGGAAGAGAGGGAAAAGAAGCTCAAAGCATTCAGCTTGAATGCTCAGTCCTCTGGAAGCCTGAGTTGGTGCCTTACTCGGTAGAATGATGAACTGGGCTGGAGTTTAAGATCATGTTTCCAGGAACCAGGACAGGTCAGTGGATAGCCTACCCTTGGCATCCAACACGAAGAGTAGTATTTCTTTACTAACATAATTGGAACACTCTGGCCAAAGGGCCAACTAGAACCGGGTAGGGGTCTGATGAAAAATATTTTTTGTCCTACACTGTAGAAGCCATTTTGTGGTCCCAGTCTTTCCCCTGACCTCTCCTTCTGGTGACCAGTGACGCCATGCTTCTAGACCTTTAGATTTTTCTACAACATCTGCTGATTCAGATGATTGTCTGGGCTCTGCAGACCCTTCAAGCACCTCTCCTGGTTGAAGCTTCATTGTTTTGCACCCTGTTCTTGCAGAGCCCTAGTCTATGAGGCACACAGGCCATGAGCTAGATAGTTAACCACGATATAAGTTCTGTTCAAATGGAGAAGCCTCAGAATGAAAGACAGCTCTAACAGTGATTGTTCTAGGATAAATGGTGGGCCCAGTGTGTCCTGGGAAAACTGCTGAAGTGTAAACTCCGGTCACGATGCATATGTACATAGACTTGTCTGAGGACCATAAAGGGAGAGCTTCAGAATGGAGCGCATTGGTGGAGCGATACTTTTCAGATGCAGAGAGGGACTTGAAGTCCCATTGTTGAAGTTGGCATGACACACAGGGATTTCTTATTGGTCAGATTTTAGCTGGGCTTAGTGGCACACGCCTTTAAACCCAGGGCCTGGGAGGTAGAGGCAGCAGATCTCTGTTAGTTCCAGGACAGCCAGAGCTACAGAGTGAGACCTCGTCTCAAAAATACCAAAGGTGGATAAAAGAGGGTAAGACTTTTAGTGTGAATGTGTGTGTGTGTGTAGAGGCCAGAAGAGGGCTTTGGGTTTCCTGGAGCTGGAGTCAACCCCATGTGAATGTTGAGAGTCAATCTCAGGTCCTCCAGAAGAGCAGCATTTACTCGTAGCTGGGGAACATCTCTAAAGCCAGTTTTTAGCTTACTCGTTTTTATTTTACAGATTCCTGAGTCAATGGCATACACACACACACACACACACACATACACACACACACACGTATACGTATATGTATATGATGTATACCTATACATATACGTGTACACACACACACACACACACACACACACAGGAAAGGGGAGACCTTTGTGGAAGCTCTTAGCCCAGGAGCCACTTGGGATTTGAGACAAATTTGGTAAATGTGGCCTTTGGCCAAGGCAGCGATATTGCAATGAAACCTCAACTCCTTCCAAGGTGGAATATGGCCCTCTATATGGCCCTGGAAGTTTTAGCAAGATTGTCCTCCTGGGAACGTCTTATTTTTAAAGATAGAGTGTTACTGCTTCATCTTGTTGGCCTGAAACTCACTATATAGATCAGGCTGGCCCTGAACTCACAGAAACCTGTCTGCCTCTGAATCTTAAGTGTTGGGTTTAAAGCTTTGTACGACCACACCTGGCTCTTGGAAAGTTTTAAATGGAGTTCCAGGCACTTTCTCCCAGAGAGGCTGCGACACACTCAGCCTTGTCCCCATTCAGGGAGTACGCACCCTAACACAGGCTTCCGCTTCTAGCCCAAGGCCCCACTCTCTGCCTTCTTGTCCTTTGTGCTTCCCGGTGGGTAGAACGAACGGAAGCGTTAAGCGCCCTGAGCTGGAAGGTGAAGCTTGCCTAAATGGAAGGTTCTCTGCCTGAATGGGAATCTTTTTGGCACACAGCATCCTTGTAAAGCAGGGACCAGCAGACAGCTCGGTTCTCCAGTGGCAGGGAACATCCTGCTTTCTCTGTATCCCGAAGAAACCTTTCCAAGAAACTACAACTTTTCCAAAAAGTCCCTTTATAAAGAATCGAGCATAGACATGTCTGCTTTGGTTGGTTTGTTTTGCTTTTCTGCCTCTTGGTTATATTAATGATACAAATAGCTACAACTTAAGAGTGTACTTTTCTGTTGTGTCAGGTAATCATCAAATCTTTCAAAGCCCAGGGAGGGTCGTCAATTCTCCGAGGCTACCGGGGATTCAGACAGGGGGCGCTTCTTGCAGAAAGAATCCTATGGCTTCTGCATATAAGAGCCTGGACTGTATCAGTAACACGGTGAGTGTTTCTGATTTCCGAGTTTTCCCTTTGCCCCGACTACCTGTGAAGCAGGCCTGTCGCTCAGCGAAGGCGCCCGCAGCCTCTCACACTTTATCACTGGGACACAGCTTTCTGGTTTGAAAAAGCAGCTCATGCTTGTGGTGTCCACACTACTGGCGCCACCTTCTGGCCATCGGATCCTTGACCGACAAGAATGTACTAAGAATGGCAATTTTTGGACTCTGGAAATAGGAAGGGAAAAGGTCTATTTCATTGCCTTCCTTTCTGGTTAGTCTAGGATGAAGCGGAACGCTTCCGCTCCGCCCTCATCTTTCATGGTTTAATTATTTTTGAGCATCCTTATTTGACGCTTTCAACGCGGTTTCCTTACGTGTGCTTTGCGTTTTCTTTTCTGTTTTTTAAAAACCTACCCAACTTGCTTTCTTGGCTCTTGCTTTCCTTTTGGCTAAACTGTCAACACCGGGACGGTAGAATTTCTGGTTACGGAGAGGTTTTGACTGAGTATTGATACCGATTGATTATGAGAGTCGGGGTAAGGGAAGCACCTATGGGGATATCGGATCCCAGGCCTGGACCCTCCTTCTGAGGCTTCCCGACACTGACCTTGCGAGCGAATGTTCTGGAGGATGAAGTACAGGTACTCCCCACAGATGCCGGCTGCCTCAATGAACTCCTCCTGCGTCATGCTGCACAGCTGCAGGCCGCTGATGTTGAAGTGACAGAAGGAGATGCAGCTGGCGTCCAGCTTGTACTGGTCGCAGCAGAACTGGAGCCACTCCCAGACATGGCGCTTGGTCCAATATTCAGGATGCACTGATGTCCAGTAGGAGTCACAGGCTGCACCAGAGTACAGAGAAGTAGAGGATCACCCGGGGGTCCCCAAGGAATACTCCAGTTAGGTTAGTACCTTTGTTCCTTATTCAGAAAGGGCTCTGGGTCTGGCACGCACTTACGAGGATCTAGGTTACCTTCTCTGCAGAGACCACCCGGAAGATGGGATTCTGTAGATGTCTGTTGGGGCCAGAGAGGATATGAGGCAGGTGGGAAAATACTAAATCTCTTTCTGGTGCTTAACACGATGTACCCCAAAAGAGAAAGAAAGCAAAAAGATTCTCCAGGTTACATGATATCAAGAATAAAAACTCAGGAGTTCTGAAGGCCTGGATTCAAACCCTGGTCTAGCCGCTTGCCTTTTAGGTAAGGCCCATAGATATTTAGGCCTCTGAATTCCACAGATGTTAAGATAGGAATAATACGTTTGACCTGTAGGACTGTTATAGAGTTGGAGTTAATGTAAGGAGAGCGGTGTCTAGGAAATCACCAATCAGTTCAATAGTTATTAGTTCTTTGTGCTAGACTCTATCTGAAACTGGCCCGAGTCTCTATGCATCAGTGGAAGGTGTTATGCTGGCTGCCTATTTGTGCATTGCTTCTGGTCATCTTCTACAAGGGTCTTGGGCTAGTTAGATATTGGCCATAGTGTGGCAGACCTTGGACTAGCATAACAGATGTCTATGGAGGAAGGAAGTCATGGAGGGGTTGGCTGTACTGATGTTGCGTTCCTGGTGGTGTTTTAAGTTTTATCTTTTCCTGTGCTCAGATTACCTACTCCTTCAAAGGAGCCAGGCAGATACTCAGACAGTTGTGGGTGCTGTCCTCACTTGTAGGCTGGGATGTACCAGTAGCACCGTGTCAGGTGTTCAGCAGCCTTGTCTCAATGCTTCAAGCAGAAACAGAATGGCAGACATAAGAATAGATGGGGGGGCAGGAGGGAAGGAGGGAGGGAAGGAGGGAGGGAAGGAGGGAGGGAGAGAGAGAGAGAGAAAAAAAAAGAGAGAGAGAGTGTGTGTGTGTGTGTGTGTGTGTGTGACCAGGCACTTGGTCAGATTCTTTGATGATTGCAGACAGTTACCCTTGCAGCCAAGGCAAACACTCTACCAGTGAACTGTATCCCCAGCTCCAATGTAAATAATGTTTATAGCCACCGTAGTATCTAAGTACTCACTTATCAACCCACTGCCCAACCATCTGTCCATCCATCCAATAAACGAGAACTTCACTTTCCTCTCCATGAAATGGAGAAGACTTATATCACACTTATATCACAGAGTTGTTCTACAGTGTAAACGGGCTCACATATGTTGTATGTTTTAACGATCTTATTTATGTTACCACAAACCACCTACTCTGTGCAGTGCCACAGATTGCCTGGGAAGAATTCATAGTGGATAGACGTGCTTAGCTTTTGTGCCCTATAGACGAGGACCTAGAGGATCGGAGGAGAATCACTTCCCTTAGATCCCACTGCCAGCCGGTAGGGTGGGGTGTGGACTGCAGTCTGAACGCCTCGCTCCTCTCACTTCGTTGTGCTCATCCTTGGAGGACCAGCACAGAAAGGAGATGACATCTGAAGAGAGAGAGGTAGGCAGAGAGCAAGAGAGAATGGGGGTGGGGTAAATCAGCAGAACCAGTCTGAGGTCACTGGATCAGGCCCTGTGGATTACAGAGAGTGACCTCTGCAGTGACACTCCACAGCCACCGGCACTGTTGCTATTGCCACTCCCCTGCCTCTGCTGCTGCTACTAGGTCCAGGTGAGCTATGTACTCCTGAGCCAGCTGTGAGACAGCTCTGCTGTGCTGGGGGCTACCTCTTCCCCATTGCCTTCGAGGTGCCAAGCCCAGATTGGTATTGTTCGACTTCTCAGATTCTTCAGTGTCCTACCTCAAAGGTGTGACAGCGCTATTTCATAAAGACGGAAACAGTTCCCCTCTAAATGTCAGAATCTTCCTAG
The DNA here is from genome assembly GCF_947179515.1 of Apodemus sylvaticus. NCBI lineage: Eukaryota > Metazoa > Chordata > Mammalia > Rodentia > Muridae > Apodemus > Apodemus sylvaticus. The sequence continues at coordinate 85,319,097 of NC_067476.1, read as the reverse complement.
GAATCTCTTTTCCCACTGGTGAGCCTCTTGGTAAGCCCAAATCCTAGATTTGTTTTATTTTAAAATTTTTAAACAGAAAATGATCTATTTTTTTTTTTTTTATCACCAGCCCTTTCATTAGAATTTTGCATTCACATACATGAAAGAACCTTTATTGCCAGACTGGTGAGTGCTGGTGTTATAGCCTCTGCCTGGTGGTTGAAAACATGGAGGGAATGGTTTGAGCCAACTCTCCTTTCCCCCACTGCTGGCTGGAGCTGGCTGACCAGGCAGGCTTACGGCTGCTTCCTGGCAGAGAGCAGGGTCTCCTGAGAAAATAGACCCTTCCTGAGTTCTGTCTGTGCTTTTTCATCTACTGATTGCTGGCTTGAGTAAACCTAAGAGGGCTTTAGACGTTCCTGGGATTCTGATGGGAGCTGTTTATGATCCTTGAAATTCCTCGGCTGCTGGTCCTGCACTGGGGCCTGACTGAGATGGCTATCGGTGCACTGCTGTGTGGCGCACAGCACGTTTCTCTCCATGGAAAGGTTTTTCCTGTGTCTCTGTTCCCGTCCCCTCTCCCGCTCATCGGCCTGGCTATTTTGTTTGGAAGGAAACTTCATTGTTTCTTCCCTTAAGGATCTAGAGAAGTGGTAGGGGGAGGTCAGCTCTGACACCAGGAAGGGTGACTGGCCTAGTGCCTTCCTCACTGGCTACCTGGTGGTGCTCACTTACAGAGCAGGCTTTGTAGGCAACAGGGGCCAGCAATGGCTGGCTTTCCTGTCAGCAAAAGCCCTTCCCACAGTCTGCAGAGCTGAGAGGAAATGGCTGATCCCAGTGACATGGAGGCAGCAGTAGGGAGCCAGCATCCAGAGACTGGGTGGTGGAGTGTTTCCATGGTCTCAGCTTTAGGATGAGGGGGAGGTGTTAGTTGCACCTCTGAGGAAGGGAGGGCTCCTGCCCCAGGGCCTCTATTATCTGCCCCTCTGTCACTCCCTGCTCTCTGCCTGAAGGTGTTTCTTTTCCCCATTCCTCTGACCCTTGAGTCTTTCCAGTCCTCAGCAGTTCACACTCTCTCAAAGAATCTTCCCCTCAGGTGCCCTTCTAAGAAAGTTCCAGAAGGATTCACAGCACCTCCCTCCCCAGCTGTTGAACTCTGGTAACCCTGAACCAGGAGTGCTAAGAGCTCCTTACCATCCCCCATCCTTAACCCACCGGTCTTCAGTGAGTGTTACCAGATCACCAGCGATTAAGATCTTTACCTTAGGGTAAGGAAACAGGTTCTGGGAGGTTATAGGTTCCCTCTCCAGGGTCACAGTGGCCATTAGTAAGGTCATTAGGCACCATGTGGACATCTTGCACATGCCATTTCCTGGTCTTGGAGGACCAAGTCGGGTGCACATATGAAAAATAAGATTTGGTTGAAGGCAGACAGATGGATGCATATCCACCACACAATTATAAGTCAGAAAACCTATTTATCTATTGTCTATTTATCTATCTATAACTAAGGTCTGAAAAATCAGAAAGATGGAGAGGTTATGGTGCCAGTGCCTCTGCTTCCAGCAAATGACATGAAAAAGAACCTTCTAGAATTTGGAAGGAACAAACATAGAGCAAATCAAGGGACTACTTATATAAGAATATAGTCTCTTACTGCGTCATATCAGCTGGAAAGGTACAGTGTTTTCCTTGACATGTGTCTCTCATTTACAAACCACTCTGAACTTTTGGGAGAAGCTATGAGGCCTGTTTGCCTAGGGTCCTAGCTGAGGCCAGTCAGCATCCTGTATCCAGAAAGCTTGATGCAAAAGTCCAGAGGCCACTATTAAGCAGCAGGCCTTGCCAGCTCCTTTGAAGTCTGAAGTGGGTCAGGGCACTTGAGGGTCAGTTGCCTTGGGAAGAAAAGCTGAGGCGCTGGAGAGAGTTGTCATTGACCAACTCTGGGGGAGCTCTTTCAAATGATGCTATCAAGTTGGATGTATTTAGTTTTTGGGGCTGATGTTCTCCAGGGTCCTCAGAATAGGGAGGTGATACTCATGACTGAAGTAGCTCCAGGTAGGGATAGATATGGGGATTAGAAAGTTCAAACCATACTCGACAGGAGCTGCCCAACAATCTGTGTTCATTCCCAGGTTAAGGAACAACCAGAACAAATTTAGGACTGGGAAAGGGCGAGACAGAGACAGACAGTTGGCTTTAGAGGAGACCTGAGTTAGACAACTTGGGACCATAATTAGCATGATTTATTAGCATAGGGAGTTGGGAAAGTGTTTCGCCCAGGGCGACACTGTAGAGAGACGTGAGGGAAGTGGGTAGTGTAGGGTACTATCATTTGCAGCTTTGGCACAGAAAGGAAGGGCTTTATGAGGGAAATCCTGTGGTGATGAATGGCTTCCAGGTTTCCTTGCGTAGCTGGGCTGGCCCCATCCTACCTATAATCTCTTGTGGCTTCTTGTCTTAATCTTCGAATGACATAGACCGTGAGCAGCGTTAAGACACTGGACCAAGAAAAGAGGAGGACTGGCTGGGTGTCTGCAAAGTGTCACAGAATTAGGGAGAGGCTAAGAGTGCCAGGCCTTGAGTTGTGACGGCTGTGGCCACCCCTTAGGCCTCAGTGGGCAAACGGAGCAGAGGAGTGACTTCTCTGGGACCCAACTTCTGCTATGAGGCTGTGCTTAGACCTTTGAATGACTGTGTTTGTTCTCCAGTGTAGATTCAGGGATTCTTGGGCCCGCACCCACAGACGTGCTCTTGAATTTCTGTGCCCAGCACATGAATCTTATTTAGGAAAGCCCCTGTGTGGTTTAAATGCTTTCCCCTTTGATCTTAATACTTAGGATGACGTGGATACTATTCTTTTAAAAAGCTCTCCTTGTAAAATCTCATATTAGATAATCATAGCTGTTGTGTTACCTTTTCTTTTCCTTTTCTTCTCTCTCTCTTACTTTTCTTTTTCTTTTTTTTGAGACATTGAGATATTTCTGGCTGTCCTAGCACTCACTCTGTATACCAGAATTCTGGTCTTTGAATTCACAGAGATCAACCTGACTCTGCTTCCCTGGCTTTAGGATTAAACAGCTGGCCCAACAGCTGTTGTACTTCCTGAGTGCTCTTGAGCACTAATCACCCTGCTGATGATGCTCTTTCCTGCTGTCTTCAATACATTTGACAAGATCCTAGGTCATAGCACCAATTTTACAAATAGAGACATTGAGGCCTCAGGAGACAACACTTTCTAAAGTCACACAGTATACCCAAGGGACCAACACAGGTGTTGCCTACAGCTGAACCTTAATAACAGCTATGCAGAATGGACCTGGAGGAACCCGGCCGAGCGTGGGGGTGCAGAGAGGAAAGCCAGTCTCTAGTCTTCTCCGCTGTCACCCAGACTCTGTTCTAGACTTGAGGGGTCTCCTGGAGCTAGTTACCTGGGGCTTCCCCGGTCTAGAAAGCTCTGCTGTGGAGAAAAAGCATAAGCAAAATTTCAAAGTAAAGGAAGTGCCACCTGCTGGCACGGCCATTTTGAAGGCCAGGAAAGAAGCATGTGGCAGAGAGGACACCTAGGGTGGAGCGCCAGGAAGTAGAGGTTAGACCAGAAGATTCTAGAAGGTGGACTATTGGAACTTAATTGGAGATATAATCTTTTGAAAATATATGCATGTGAAACTTGTCATGTGGCATGTGCTTTTAATCTCAGTACTGGGTAGACAGGCAGGTAGTTGAAATTGGAGGCCAGCTGGTCTACACAGTGAACTCCACGACAGTCAGGGTTATATAGTGAGATTCTGCCTCAAAAAGCCGTGTGTGTGTGTGTGTGTGTGTGTGTGTGTGTGTATACACACAGATAATATATACACACACGTATATAATTTCATACCATATTATGCATGTGAAGTACAGAGTTTCTACTGAATAGATAGTCTAACTGACCATTCTCTATTTTGAAAAATCTGAGGAAAGGGCCAAGGTGAATTAATGAAGTTCCAGTGTATTTTGCGATCCGTGACTGCCCTTCCAAACCCTTAGTGCAGTCAGGCAGAGGTCCTGCCTCAAGGAGCAGTACAGACTCATCTGTGGCGAGTGCACTGAGGGCACAGGCTCAGGCCTTCTCAGCTGAAGTCATTTTCAGAGTCTGGAAGCAGCTGGATTTCACTAGGATGAGCACCACAGCCTCTCGTCCTGGATGTCACTGTCTGGAGGGCACATCACTTCTCCCCCACTTCCTTTGCCTTTGGTCTCAGTCCCAGATTGAGAGGGTTACTACTGAGGCCTAGGCTGACTGGAGAGAGGAAGGCAATGACTGTTTTCTTTCTCTCTACTTGTTGTGAGGTATCCCTGTGAGGCAGACATCTGACAAGTGCCAGGCGCGTGTCCAAATGCTGGATGGATAATATTAATTTATTTTATACTCCCAGTTTTAGGGAGTGGATAATATTTTGGTGAAGGAAAATGTGTCAAATAGCTTGTTTAATGTCCCTTCTCTGGCAAGTGGCAGTGTTAATACTGGAGGGCAGATACCAACAGGAAGTTTTTATTAGAATAATCCCTTAGACAAGATCTAGATTCAAGGTGGAGATCTGGGAGGCAGGAAGGAGACATGATTTAGGGGGAAGTGTTCAGGGTATCCTGACTACCCCAGATCTATTCCTGGTGGAGAAGGGGTTTTTAGAAATTCAGACCTTGTCATTTCTCGGGCTGATGTCCTGATTGAGAAAAGAATTGAGGATATTTTATTTTTGTCAGTCTCATTTCTTGATGGAGATACTTCAGTTTTTTTTTTTAAACAGTGATGAGAGAAGTTTATGTTTCTGACATCCCCTGATGTAGGATTCAGAGACACTGCTGGAAGAATGTCCCAGCAGTGACATTGTCTCACCTTTCATTACACTAACAGAAATGCCAAGACCTCAATCTGTGGAGGGCTGCCCCCAAGAATCTGAGCGTGTACAGAACTATGTTACAGGGTCAATTCCATCGGGGATGCCCTCTATTAATGGATTATATATATTTTGGGGGGGGGGGGCAAAATATACCAAACCAAAACCTGTTTCAATCTTTTAAAATTATACACTTCAGTGAGATGAAGTATGCTCATACCATTGTGCAAACAAGAACGTCGCCATCTGCTTTTGTACTTTCTTCTACCCCAGCTGCAAGTGACCCTGCACTTGCTTGGGCCAACCTTTAGCTTCATATTTCCCCGTCAGGGGGAGATTGGGGCCTGAGAGGTTAGCCAGAGCAGCTAGTGTCAAAGCTGCCCTTCACTTTAAGGTCACAGGGAACCATAGCGTAGACTCTTGCTGACTACAGAAGCTACTGCTCCTGTAGCCAGGCCATCACCCAACTGCCCCCCGCCCCCACCCCATGTCATCTGGAAGAACAGGCACAGAGAACTGAAAGGACACCCTAAAGCTTTCATTGGCTTCTCTTCAGGTTAACCTTTGAGGTTAAAAGTGAATTGAATTTCTCATCATCTTTCAGGGAAACCCAGATACTTCTTGGGACCCGATGAGAGTTGTACTACGTACTCAGATGAGTCAAGTCCAAATGCAGCGATCTATCAGGTACAAGCTTTTAACGTGGAATTGTCAGCTGCAAAGTCCACTTTGAGAACTGTGCAACTGACTTCCAAAAAATATCGCAGAAGAAATACCTCATGCTGTCATAGGAACGTGTATGATTTTTGTGTTGGACCACATTTACAGTTACCCTTCTGCAGACCATAGGTTTGACAGGGCTGATGGGTCTTTCAGCTGACAGTGAGAGATTTTGTGTGTGCATGTATGTTTGGAAGAGTGTGTGTTTAGGGGGGTAGAAGTGGAGATATCACTATGTGATTTGGGAGTCACTTCGAATCTGGCTGTGCAGCCCTGGCCTCTAGGCAGGTAAAGGCAAAGGCTTCACTGTGGAGAATGTGTAGCCTGTCACAGGCTGGGCCCCTCCTGCTCACTGCCCACCTCTAGACACTGAGCTCAGACCTGGCCAGGCTCGTGTGCTCAGGGTTAGGTCTCCACGAGGACTGACAGCTTCATCTGTGCTTGTGTCTGTCACCTGTGTGGGTATGCAACTGCCCTGCCAGCCAGCAGCAAGCTGGCTTTGCTGGAATGTGCAGTCACCCAAGCCTTACTCGGACATGAAGAAACCCTCTGAGGCAAAGCTCAGATGGCCTCCCTCTGCAATGAGACTTACATAAGACTTCAAGCTTCCTTCTTAGGTACAGAAAACTGAGCTAAGCATTGGGAGAGAGAGGGAGAGGGAGAGGGAGGAGGAGGGGGGAGGGGGGGCAGGGATGGGGATGGGGAGGGAGGATAGGGGAAGATGAAGAGAGAGAGGGAGGGGAGAGGGGGAGGGGGAGAGGGAGAGGAAGAGGGAGAGGGAGAGAAGGGTAGGGAGGAGGACTTAGGATGGGCAGAGGACCCATGTTTACTGAACATTATTTTGAAGCAGGCTGCAGAATTTACACCATTCTAGGAAGAAGGAGGAGAGAGGACTCTACTGCCCTTCTTTCTACACAAACCTGCCCTTCCTTCTGCCTGGCTTTCCACTAGCATCTGCATCGAACGCCGACACTTCTGGGCTTCCCTAGATCCATGCATCCAGCCTGAGCCCAGCCCTGCTGCCCTTGAATGGGAATCCCCATGTACGCACCTGTCTGATGCTCAAAGGCAGGGTAGTATTCTTCATTGCTGAACAGATCGGTCCAAGACATCAGGGGGTCACAGAAGGATGCGTTGGGCAGGAAGGTGCTATGGGTTACAGAGTCCAACATCACCCTGGAATGTCAGAGAGGCTGTGAGGACATATGGAACACAAGCTTCCAGGAGCTTCATGGTGTAGAAATTCCTGGTAGAATGACCCTTGTCTTTTAGTAAGGGCATCAGGTGGGCACTTCCATCAAGTGCTTTACACAGGTGGTATTCTACATTCCTCACCACATTCTGTCTATGCCCATTGCTCCTATGAGAAAACTGAGCCAAAGGAGTTGAGCCAGTTGCCCAAGCAACATAACAAGAAAGTTTCAGAGCTGGGATTTGAGGATGGAGACTTGGATTGTGCAATCCTGTCTCTTTATTGATTTTTCTCTTTGCTTGTGTCTGACCCTCTGAACTCTGACATATCATATTTAAAAGTGCTCTTGGGAAAATGAGCCAAGCACTGCCCTGTTTGACTCTATCCATGCTGAAATCAGACCGCTCTGGCTCTGAAAGTTTCTATGTGTTAGCATGTGCATGTGTTTCCCACAATCTTATTTCCCAGCTAAACCAGTCCTGAACTGATGTTGTAAAGCCTTGTATGCATTACACATGAGCATATGAACACACACATATGTAACAGCATGTTACAACTGTAGGTAATTTATTCCAGTTAGTGAATGCTTACATGATACCCTGCAGCAATATTAATATGCTGGAGCAATCCTGGGTCCTCCCAGGAGCTCTCTTTCTGCAGGATGTACACTGTCTTACACTCCTGACACTGGTGCGTTCTGAATGTTCCAGTACACCATGCTCCAAGAGCGTGGAGAGGGGAGGAGGACCGTGCTATGTCCTCTAGTACTTTCCTCGGAGCAACCACTCTGATGGGTGCCAGGAAAGGTTCTGTTTTATGGATAAAGGATGGTGGTGGTGGGGTTCTGGGACTCCAGGTAGCAAGGACAAGACAAGCCAGCTGGCAAGAGATGGGGTTTGAGTGGCAGCTCAGGTGGATCAGCTTGGGAGGTTCCTGATCCTAACTTTGCTCCCCTGGCCTGTTATGGTGGTAGGAGAGGAGTTTAAGCAAAGGTGCCTGGCTGAGCCTGGACATAAAGAAGACTGTGTTCTGCCCTGCCAACCTCACCTTTGCTGCTTCCCATACACCCAAACACTACTTCTGTGGTCATTCTGTATTTCCGCAATTTAGGTGTGTGTGTGTGTGTGTGTGTGTGTGTGTGTGTGTGTGATGTTTGAAAGGTTTTAAATTATTTCTTAAATCTGTTTACATCATTTTCTTTACTTCTTGAGAAAAAGTTAGATAAGCTGGTTCAAACTCAATTCACAGGAAGAACACAGCAGCTCAAAGTCATAGTACTGGCAAACACCAGGGCAAAAAATGAGATTCCAGGTCCAGGGACATTGTCAGCTAGAATTGGAAGGCATGAATGCTCCCCCATCCTTTAGTACAATATCCTCTGAACTGCAGGGTTTTTTCTTTTGCCTGTCACCAAGGTGATTTTACTGAATCCATTTGCTTCTCTAAATACAATGAATTAAAAAATTTAAATAGCCATTTCTTTATTTTTGTTTGTTTTAAAGTGAATGTGTCTTTAAAGGATAAACTTTATATATCATTATAGATGGAAAGCTAGTATTCTTTTAATGTACATAAAAGTGTACCACCTGACTCAGGACTTATCTATACCCCAAAGCCAATCCAGCCCACAGCTCCTTTCTTTATTTATCCTGAGGCCAGAAATCTTTTTAGATTTTGAAATACATGTTTACTTAGCATTCTTGAGTTTTGTCTTTTGGCCAGCGAATCATAAAATATTTATGACTTGGTTCTTTGAAGGATTTGCCAACCTCTGGGCAGAATTACCTCCTGCCTTGCTAGTACTGTAGTACAGGACTGGAATATACACTCTGTCATTTGATAGGGAAGGAAGCAGAGACCCAGGGAATCTGTGTCACTTGCTCAAGGTCACACAGCTAATGGACAGCAAGGTTGAGCTGGAGGGAGGCCCTAAGTTTCCCATGTTGTCTGCTAGGTTTCCTAGCATCAACACAGGCATATTTATATAATGAAACTCAAAGTCACAGGGATCTTTTGAGATGCTCACAAATCTACCAACATGACCACCATTCGGTGTGCAGAAGAACTGTATGATGGGAATAAAGAAAAACTAGAATTGGGGTTCTTGATCTTGGATATCCTTTCTGTGGGAACACATAGAATCCTGTATATCCCACAGGTCCCAATTAGGAAGCCTTTTTCTTGATACCCTGACAGGGTTAATGGGCCCAGCAGTTATCATAGCTACGAATCTCACCTGGGAGCCTATCAATCAGAAGGCAAGGTTTCCTGGGTTTGGGCCCTGATTTTCCCATGGATTGTCAACTTTATGTATTGAGTCTGTACAGGGTGGGGATATCGGAGGGGAGGATTAAGACTGTACCTGGAGCTTATTCTAAACTCGACTTCTGAAAAGTCTTTTAAGTGTGAGCAGAGGATGGAAAGAGTCTCATACTTTTGGGGCTGGACACTAAGAACACCACTGATATGACCTTCGACTGCACATGGAGAAAGAAGAGGTGGGCTCCAAATGGAAGAGAGCAGAACATAGTCTCCAGCTCTTCAATGTCTAGGCGGCACCCTCCAAAGATTAACCCTAACCTTGGCTTCACCCTTCCTCATCCATGCCTAACATATAGAAGACATTCAGTATTTAACAAGAACGTATTTGGTAAAATTGAACTGGATCTTATCTGTAGGGTGTCTACCTCCTTTAAGGATTCCACCTCCCCCCAACCCCAGCGCACCCTCTCGATCTGTAATCTCTTCAGCACTGCACACAATGATGGATTTGGTTCCCTTCGATAATTCCTTTTATGGCAAATTATACCCATTAGATTTGCACAGAGGGCTCTCTCTGGTATTTACCATGCTGTTTTCCTTCCACAATTATTTCTTGCTTCTTCGTGGGGGGGGAGGAGGTCTTTTAAGAAAGCACCGAACATTTCTTTCTTTCTTTTTTTGTTTTGCTATTGTAGTAAGAGGAGGCGTTATTAAGTCTAAGCTCACCACAAAAGGCCAGGCTACTTAGCCAGCATGCACTAGGTGTGCAAGTACAGGAATAAAGGCTGCTTTGTGTTCAGCAGGACGTTCTCTCTAGGCCTTGGAAGGTGCTTGCAGTAAGTGGGTATTTTGGCTGTTTTTTTTTTTTTTTTAAATGTAGATGGATAATCGGTGTGGTCCCCTCTCTTCTAAGTGAAGGCTCTGGACCAGAAACATCCAAAGATCAGGTCTGGGTTTGCCAGCCATTCTCAAGGGCAGAAGGCTCTGGTGGTGGTGGTGGTGGTGATAATGAAAACAAGGCAGAAAAGAACCGGGCTAGGTAGGCCTAGCGTTGCACAGGATCAAAGCGGGGGAGGAATACTAGAAGGTTCCTGGGCTGGCTAGTCTAGCCATCCTCTGGCTTGTCAATATGGAAAGAGCCCTGAATTTGGAGAAATGATCCTGCCTGTCTCATCGCTCTAAACTTCAGTTCTTCGCCCATGACAGGAAAACACTAAGAGACAAACTCAAGGTCCTAGCTCTGTGATTTTTCTGCACCTTCTCATCTGGTCGGCTGATCGCTTCCAAACGCGCACACATGTGTGCACATGCAGGCACATTGATAACATTTGTACTTTGGTCAGGTGAAGTCACCACATACTCAAAACCAGTACCATCTCTGATTAGACCCGTAGCCCCAGAAAGCCCTCTGGTCCCCTCCCCCTCCCTCTCGTGCTCAGCCGGACAACGGAGCCGGTTTCCTTACGCTCCCATGTCCTGGCTTTCAATAGACCAGCAACAGATGGAAGCAGTTTCCCATAGATTAATTACCACCCTGGCCACCTCAGAAGGAAGGCACGATCGGTACGAAAACGATTGGCCTGATCACCCTAAGGTGGTGGAATCAAATGAGCTCTCTTTCACTGGTGAGAAGGCTGATTACAGGTACCTTTGGAGTGAGTCAGGGCAGGCCTGGAACCGAGAGCCTCCAGCGACTTTGTCTCCTTTCTGAGCAAGCTCACATACCACGAGGACAATAGGGTCCACCCAGCTAGAGAGCCAGACCTATAGGCTTTTGTCCCACTTACAGACCAGTGGCAAAAATAATAGGCATAGTGCGGCGAAGGTGCAAACTACCCAGCCCTGGCCAATTCCTCCTTTGACCTTAGCCGAGATCATCAAGGTCATTTTGGGGATGTGACCGATTATCTGCCCAACTAAGCATCTCCACTTTGGCTATTTATCCTCTTCCCTTCCCATTTCTTTTCTCCCCTTCCCTTTCTCTGGTGCATGGAAGTACAAGGCAAGCTTCCTGTTTCTACCTCCTGAAGGTCGGTTTACAGACATTGGTTATTTCTTGGTCAAACCATCTTTGAGCAAAGCCAAACCAGCACAAAATGAGGAAAGGGTGACAGTGAAAATCCTTCCACAATTTTACCATCTAGGCAGTGCTGTTGAGAAGAGAAACGCCTTTTCTTTTCTAACGCTCTGTGACTCCCGAATGTCCGCGGTGTCCAGAGCCTCATGGACAGGGAGTGTTAATTTCCCACCCTTTGGGGCTCTTTAAGAAGGGCGGCTGCAGAGGGCTCAATGAGGGTTTCAACACTTGCAGCAAAGGAAGGTTTGTGGGTTGGGTACTTGAGTATTTGTTCTGAAAGCAACCACCGCACTGTGGGAACCAAGTCGCTGTTGCCTCACCGAGTAATACTTCATTTTTCTTTAGCTTATTTAGGACTTCATTTGTTTATTTTTTAGCTATTTTTTTCTAAAACATCATAGAAGGAAGCTTTGGCATTCAATGGGAAGATCACAAGTTTTAGGTTAAAGACGCAGGGAATGAACATTGCTGGAAGCACTTAGTCACAAAGCAGGCGGTGAGAGCGCACAGTTCCTAACTACCCAGCCTGCTGCCATCTCGGACTTTCTTGCAGGCATGTTAAACGTTTTGATTTCCACCCCTCCTGGTCTGCTAATCTCTAAGTACTCATGACCATCTCTGATAACTTACTTCCACATCCTTAAAATGGACATTTCAACACACAATTCTCTGAGCGTCCTGAGGATTTAAGAAAACCAGTGAACATAGATCAAGTAGCTAAAAAGTTTCACTCTGAAGATCTTTGAGAAGGGGAGGCAACCAGACTGTAAAAGCTGCTGTCCCAAATACACTGAGTCAGAGAAGGACCCTTGCTGGGAGTACAGAGGCAGAAGGAAACTTTCTGTGTGGATAAGCACGCAACAGCCTGGGTCTGAGTCTTTCGACTACAACACAAAGCCAGCACCATAAATTACCGGGACATCTTGTGCCTCAGTTGCCCCATCTGTAAAATGGAGACTAAGTGCATCATGATCTAGGACCCCTGTTCTGTCTTAAATTCTCGCAGATGCGGGAGAGCATGTGTTTCCAGTTGTTGCCAGTAGGGGGCAAATGCCCCCCCCCCCCCCCCCCCCCCCCCCCCCCCGCTGCCGCACGCATACAGACTGTTAAGGTTTGAGAATACTGTGGGAAAAAAAAAACCCTAGCCACTTCTCTTCTGGAAACAATCTATCCTAAAGGGCCGTGGGAGGGCCAAATGAGATTCCTTTAAACTATTTTGTACAAACTCCCCCCTCCCCAAATCCCCAAACTGTAAGAACACCATTCTCTGTATCAAGAGGGGTATCTTGGTGAGCAGGCCTCCCAAAGATCTGAGGGATGAGGTCAGTCAGGGTTGGGGGAAGAGGTGGGTTTTTCTTGAGCTGGCTATCCGTGCAGAATCCAGCTCCCTCCTAAAGGCAGAGATTTAAGCGCCTGTACACATGCAATCAGCTGTTCTTGGTTTCGTTGAACCAGGGGAAGTGGGGGCCGGTGAAGAGGGTGGGTGGCCACCTTCCCCGAGGAGACAAAAAAATCTCTCCGGCAAGCAGTCAAGCCTGCGTCAAACACACCCGGGAGGAGACACTCTGACCTCGCCTCACGGAGGGACTGCTCTGGGAACTGGAGACAGAGACTCAGTCCCAGGCCCCAGCTAAGTCTCTGAGCCCCGACACCCCTTTCAATTCATTCAAAAGCGCAAAGGAAAGCTGCTTACGTGAAGAAGAGTGGTGGCTAGGTCCAGACAGAAGGCTTTCAAGGCAAGAGAAGGCAAGTGCGCTCCCAGCACCAGCGACGACGGTAGAAATAAAGGCACCTGTAGCCTTGTGATATAAGTGACACCTACAGACAGGTCCGTTTGGTTTTTCAGGTTTATGCACAGCCCCTTTGATGACGGTGACATACGGTGTGACACGGCTCCTCCGGGGTAGGGGGGTGGTTTTCACATGCAGAAAGTTTACCTTTCTCCTGCTTTTGTGCCCAGCTCCCACCACCCACTGAGGGGACCCAGGAAACAAGCAGAGAATTCATGTCCCCGGGGGATAAGTGGAGAGCTGGCTGGAGCATTCTTAGAGCAAGCTGGAGGGAAATTCAGGCCTGGTGTCTGCTCATTGCAGCCTTTGCCTGGGCTGGCCGAGTCCTGAGCCTCGGTGTAGAGCTACCCCTTTTCTGTGTGTATGCTAGGAAAGAGGAGCAGTGCCAAGTAGTGGTAAAGGATAAAGGTGCTTCAGGGATCAAATTCTGAGCCCATCATTTTCTGGCTATGCTACTGTGAATAAGTTAATGAACATATCCGGGATTCATCAGATTAATGCAATAATGGAAATTGTCCTTGGGCTGCTGGGAAGGCCATACTTGGGAATGTCAGCAACTCACCTGGAAAGCTGTCCTAAGGTGCTACATGTTTCCTTCATAAAGCATGTTGGTCAGAATTACCTTCCTTCTATTGATCCCGGTGGGGACCTTCCAATTGGGGGCAGGGAGAGAGCCCGTGAGCAGAGCCCTTATTTGGCTTTTCCACTCTAAGCACCCAAAGGGCATCATGTTTGAATATAGGAGCCACGTGACAGCTTTCTCCTTTTCCCAGTATCCTCTGTTTTACAGATGGAGACTATGAAGGGACCTCATAGTTCCAGCATCAAGCATCCAGAACCACACACCAGGGGTCCTGACTTTGCTTGCAAACTTTCAGTTGTCTCACTGACAACTACCCACTTTTTAGGATATGTCTCCAATCTAAATAAGCAGTCGCCTAGGAGGAGTGTTTGGAAGCCCCTCTTGTGTGTTCCGTTCCTCCCTCAATCTCGGGCGGCAGCCGAGACACCAATATACCCAAACTTCAGACTCTGAGCTTGAAGTAGAAAACAGAGACTGGTCGGTTAAGTTTTCTTGGGAACACTGGGCATGGGCACAAACACTCAAATCCAAACACACGAACAGCGTGAAGAAACAAAAGGCACTTCATGTGAGGAGTCATATGTCATCATGGAAAAATAGTTGGGGAAAGATAAGTGGACTGTTGAGGTGCTGGCTTGGCTCTGGGACCTTAGGCGGCAGAGCCAGCTTTTCTGGGTCAGAATTCGCCCAACAGTAATAGGAGAAAATGGGATTAAATTAGTTATTTAAAAAAAAATCATTTTGTTGGATGTAACAACACTTTTAATCCCAACACCCATGAGGCAGATATCTGTGGGTTCGAGGCCAGGCTGGTTGGTTTACACAGTGAGTTTTAGGTTAGCCAGGGGGATACACTAAATGAGACCCCGCATCACCTGTCAATTTAAAAAATGATTTATTTATTTTTTTATACATACTGGTATTCTGCCTACTTGTGTCCTGTGTGCGAGGGCGTCAGATTTCTGGAACTGGAGTTACAGACAACTGTGAGCTGCCATTTGGTGGGAATTGAACCTGGATCCTCTGCAAGAGCGGCAAACTTTGAGCCATCTCTCCAGCCTCTCCTCTTTGTTTTTGACACAGTCTATTGCTGAACCTGATTCAGCTATGCTAGCAGGGTTGCAAACTCCCAGGATCCTCCTGGCTCTGCCTCCCTAGTACTGGGACTGCAGACCTGCCCTGCTGCACCTGGCTTTTTCTTTAAGTATGGGGTCTAGAGATTGAGTGAACTCAAGGTCTCATGCTTGGGAGGCAAGTACTTTATCCATGGCACCATCTCTCCAGCCCTTAGGGCAGGAGTTTAAAAAGTGTCCTGTTTGAAGGGTGAGAGTTTAGAAGAGGGGTTAATCTAATGCTTCCCCCTGGGATTCAAGAAGACCCTCAAAGCTTTCCTTTAAATCTTCTTGGTAAGATTTCATCTGAACAAAAGAATCGGCACATGACCAGAATCTGGAAATAACTGAATTCAGATGCCATCAGGGATCTTTTTTTCAAGTTTTAACATCTGTGATTTGTCCTGTTTGAGCCTGGTTTCAGGGGGACTCCTACAAGCTACACACAATTTTCTCTGCTGCTGAACTTTGTCCCATGCTGCTACTGGTTTCTGAACCCCCAGTCTTCCCGAGGAGGTTTCCCAGCAAAATATGCTATTCTGCTACTGTTTTTAGAAAACAAAAGCAGTTTTGGAGAATTTGCATTTTTTTCTATGACCTCAGTCTGAGAGTGGAAAGTAATCTAGTAGCCAATGTGGATGACAGCAGTCCCCTTTTGCTCTGAGGACCTGAATGTGTAGCATAGCATCTCTAGATGACTGGGGAATTAGAGCCTTCTGGACCAGTAGATAAATGGGATGATTAATATAAAGCTAAATCAAAAGAGATTTTGCACTCTAAGCTTAAACATCACGTGTGATCCTAATTTGACTAGTTTTAGAAACACTAAACTCTGGAAAGCTTCCGATGCCTGAGATGGGGAAGTGGGAGAGGCAGGCACTAGGGGTGGTGGGGGAAGAACTGAACTTAGTTAGATTTCTCACTATTTTCCTTCCAGGTTCTCAACACTGCCGCATTCCCGAAATTAGTCATTGCATCACTGTAGCGGAGTAGCTGAGAGGTGACTGTGGAGAGAGACCCCTCAGGGGGTAATTACTGCTCTGCCATGTGGTGGCTGAGTGAGCCTGAGAAGCCCCTGGAACAGCTCTGCAATGGAGTGAGCTCTCTCCCTTTCTCAGATGATGAGGAAGAAGCGTGTGAGGAAAGGCTGGCTGTAGCAGTGGCCGAGTGAGCACTGGGCACTCCTAGCTGTTGGCCTCCTCAGTCCGGCCTCTTAGGTTCTGACAGTTCCCGGCACTCCTGGGATAGATTTTTGGGTAGGGGAGGAAGGAATTCCTTCCTTTACTTCATCTTTTATATGCCATGAGTAGTGCTGGGATGGCTCACCTGTCTTGCCTTGGTTATTTTTTCATAGCAACCCTACGAGACAGTTACTATCGTATTATTTTTAAGAGAAGGAATCAGAGGGGCTGGGGCCAGCTCCGGCTTGAACTGAAGGCTACCGGTTGTGAGCACCGCACTATAGAAACAGGGTCTCATCTTGGCCTCCCTTCCATGATCTACCTCATCACTGTTTCTCTTTTGGGGGTCTCTCTCTCTCTCTCTCTCTCTCTCTCTCTCTCTCTCTAGCTCAGGGTCTTCACGTCTCCTGGCCATTTGCAGCACAGCTCCTATCTTAGTGTAGAGTAGAAATTCTTTTGTGTACTCCACTGAGCATGGGGTGGGTCTTGGGGTAAAGAAGACAGCTAGCATACGTGTTCTCTCTTTCTCTTTCTCTTTCTCTTTCTCTTTCTCTTTCTCTTTCTCTTTCTCTTTCTCTTTCTCTTTCTCTTTCTCTTTCTGTCACTGCACTTTGTCTCTGTTTCTGTTTCTCTCTCTGTCTCTCCCTCCCCTTCCTCCCTCTCTATCCCTCCCTCTTACACACAGAATCAAGTGAGTTAAAGGTCATGTTACCTAACACGAGGTCCAAGCCTTCACTGGACCCAACAGACTTGTGTCTGCTGCCTTTGCAGGAATTGCTCCCCAGGTCACTTCCCTAACCCCTCTGAAACCTGCCACTTTCACTGCCCCACCCCAGCCCCACCCAGACAGCCCAGACTGAAAACAAAAGTGAATTTAAGAGAAAAATCATAGACCATTAGATCATTAGACCCTTTGGGGGAGACCTTTGGCAGAGTGGCGAATGCTCAGGCTGTGGGATCAGTCTCCATTACCCTGGCTTTATTTTCAGGACAGACTCTGTGGAGAATATGTATTTTTCTATGCTCTATTGTTTTAACTAGTTCCTGTCAAAATGTGTTTTGCTGGATGTTTGGTGGGGGCAGTGGACATATATGACAACACATTCTTGGCACCTGGCACCTGGCACCTGGGAGCCATTAGATGAGGCATCGACTCCATCTCTTTCTTCGTCTGCAAAGCATTTACGTCGGTGGTTGCTGATACACCGCACATCTCATTAGGATGGAGGGAAACATGGTTGTTGATTGAGACCCCCGACCTTTGAGTTTGCCGTCCCAAGTAGGATATTGAATAATCCTAACAGCCACCCTTTCTTTGCCGGGTGGGTTTGCTAGGTGCTCGGGATAGACTAAGCATACTATATTAAGTCATTTGATGATTACATAATTCTTATGAGGGATGTGTCATCATCAACACCTAAAATTTACTGGTGAGGAAACAGGTATAGAGAGCTCATGTAACTTGCCTAATACCACACAGCTGGGAGGACACTTCCCTGCTTTTGCACTCAGGAAAGCACACTGCTGCCGGAGTCCCCCAGCTTATGGTAACCTGGGGAAGATGACTCTGAGTTGAGATGTATAAACTTTCTGATATGATCTTTGAATCAAGTATAAAGGCCTCTAAAATTCACATCATGGACTTAAGCACACATAGACCCATATCTTAAGCTCATAAACAGTTTGTGTGCTGATTGTGGAGTCTGAGATTTCTTTTTTCCCTTCATTTCATCTTTGGGTGACCTCTCCTGTCTTTAGCCATTCATGTGTCTTTTTTTGTGATGGAGAATCCCAGTTCAGGTGAGAGATTCAGTGAAGTGGCCCTCCCCTGTCTCCTACATCCCTTTCCTTGCCCGTGCTTTGGAAGTGATGGGTCTCTAGATTTTCAGCACTGAAGGTGTGGAGCTCAAACACCGGCAACAATCAATGGCTGCCCACGGTATTATGAAAATGAACAATACTGCAATGTTACAGAATTTGTTTTTTGTTTTGAGACAGGGTTTTGCTACATAGCTCTAACTGTCCTGCAACTTTCCGTGTAAACCAGGCTGGCTTTGAAGTCACAGGGACACAGCTGCATTTGACTCCCAAGAACTGGGATTAAAGGTGTGCACCACCATGCCTGACTTGAATTTGATTTTTTTCTTTTGGTTTTGAGAAAGGATCTCATGCAGTCAAAGATGGTTTTGAACTCAGTCTGCAACCAAAGATGACCAGGGACTCAAGATCCTCTACCTGCCAAAGGCTGAGATTATAGGAGTATGGCACTCTGGTTTATTTATGCAGTGCTGAGGATAAAACCCAGGACTTCATGTATGCCAGATGAATGTTCTATCAACTGAGTTACACCCACAGTAGAATCTGATTTGTTTAAAACCATTAAAACTATAGAAAACACTGATCTTCTCTTTACAGGGGCTTAACTACATCAGTGTTTGTAAAATAGTTGTCACCCTGCAAGACTGTCTTTCTCTCTGTCAGTAGAGATATTAGAAGCCTACCCATTGCAGATTTCTCTCTCAGGATCAGGCTGGTAAGTCTGAAGCCATCAATGACTGTCCGTGCAAAGGCACAGATCTGAGACATCAACATCCCGGTAGGCATGAGGCTTGCTTTCTGAGAGTGTTGTTAGAGGTGACCCTGTGGTCAGTCCATGTTGCTGCCAGTTGGGTATGGATACTATGGCTACTGGTATCAGTAGCCCTGCTGGTGTGGGGGCCGTCCCTCCATGCATGGCCAATGAGCTCAGTTGATCTGGAAAGTGTCCTAACAGAGCTTACAAACAGATAACCACATTCATTAAAAATTCATCTTCCCACAAGGACCCGGACCCCGTCACTGGACTCGCAAGAACTTTGAGCCAGTTCCCTCACTGATCAAGGGGAAGGGGTGTGTCTGGCGATATGTGTGACCACAGTGGCTTCTAGATTCTATTCTATATTTAGCTCTCTACTCTGTCATCATGCAAAGATGTGTCTGTGGTCAAGAGAAGAGGAAGGAAGGGTCTACTGGGAGAAATTGAAAATTGGATCTGTATAGATCTATCTTTATCAATTAGCCAATTTTTTATTTGTAAGATGCTGCTGAGAAGAAAATGGTATCAGCCTAGCTGTCCATCAGCCGATGACTAGATAATGAAAAAATTATATAGATGGAATTTTACTTAGCTGTAAAGAAAAACTGAATTATAAAATTTGCATGAAACTGGAAAATAGTATATTGAGGTAACGTAGGATCAGAAAGACAAATAGTGTATGAATATTCCTTCTCATAAGTGGCTCTTAGCTTTTAATGAAAGGATTTTAATTTACTTATTAATTTTATGTACATGGATTATTTTGTCTGCATGTATGTCCATTATCACCTGCATGCCTTCCTCCTGCCCTCGGAGGTTAGAAGAGGGTGTTGGGATCCCTGGACCTGGGGTTACAGAGGGATGAGCCCCAGTGTGGGTGCAGGGAATTGGCCCTGGGTCCTTTAGAAGAGTATCCAGTGTTAACTGTTATTTCTTCAGCCCCTTAGCTTTCAGTTTTTATATGTCATATGCGTGAGTATAGACAGAGGCCAGCAAACAGAAAGGGGGCCACGAGAAGGGGGAAAAGTGGCTTTAAGGTATGGGACAGGAGGGGTAATTGAATGCTGGGAGTGGGAGAGCCTGGGGGCAGGGTGGGGATGGCAACCCGGGAAGTGAGGGGGATGAGCCCCGCCCAGAACGATCCCCGCCTAGAAGAATCAAATCCAAGTATGAAAGAAAATACCACGGGGTGGGGGTGGGGGCTGCTAAATCTTGCATGCTAATTAAAAAAAAATAAAATAACACTTAAGAAAGATGTTACTGAGTATGCGTTTTATCATGCCTATCAATTTAAATAATCACCTTGGGGTTTGGACACTATGTTAAAAATGTAGCGTATCTGGATTTCAGAATCATTAGTGTCTGAATTTGGTAGTTATAGTAATTTTAAAACTTCAAAAATTATAATAAATGAGCATATGTTATTTAAAAAAGTGAATATGAAAATGAGTAAGCGCTAGTTATGGCTTCTGGAGAAAAGGAGTTTGTGGATGAACCACAAACTGCTGAGGGCACTGTATAATTCCACAGTTAATTTTGACCCTGGGGGTTGTCGGATGTGAGAGAAGGGGAGGCTCGCTGGGATTTGATATTCTGACTGGACAATGAAGGGCTGTGATAACCTGCTAAAAATGGATTGTTATTACGCCTCAGGCTTAACAGTCCTAGCAGTGGGGATTGTTATTATACATACTTTATGGAAGAGGAATCTGAGGCTCCCTGAGTTCCTGTGATTTGTGTAAGGTCATCGACTAAGCAGCAGAGCCAGAATTTCCTCCGTCAGATCCCTTAGCTCAGAGCCCAGGCCACTGACCACTGTGCTCAGTCTGGGGCTTAACCAGCTATCTTGTTTACACCAGCCCAAGTTGGAAGTACAAAGGGGAGAGAAGGGGTGTGGCTAACTCTAGTACTTCCCGAGTCACTGGGCCCGCGCGCAGGAAGTACTGGGTGAATTTTTCAATCCTGCACCTCTATGAACAAAAAGCTGGATCTTGCCAGTCCAAGAAAATCTTAGTACTGAAGGACCTCAGATTTCATGAGTCTTTAGGGGAAAACACGTGCGAGGCAGCAAGCTGACAGTGGGTCAGGGTGTCCCAGAAGGCTGTGTTCTGGTCTTACTCCCACGAATTTTTCGCGCATCAATTGGTGCTCATTATGGAAGATTTTTTATTCAATTGTTTCTTTTACCCATTTTGAAATAATATTTTCTTACCGAACTCCTTTTTTTCCACCATTGTATGTGTTTGTCATTAAAATGTTCAAAGGTTTTGTCATGATGGCATAAGCCACACCAGTACTTGGGAGGGGGACCACCAGTTTGAGGTCAGCCTGGGCTACGTAGTGAAACCCTGTCTCAAATAAAATGAATGAATAAATAGCTAAAGTTCAAAGATTTGGATTGTTCCCTGAAATTTCCTAAGGTTGGTTCTGTTTAGGGGCTGAGTGACTAGTTCAAGGAAGCAGGCATTATGTTGCTTTATAAAGCTATCTTGAAGTTTTCTGGCATCTTCTTATCACAGAGTTTGCCATTATGTCTTAAGTGGAGACTGAGGGTTCCTGCTACTGATAAATCTGGAGAGCTCTTACCCTTGAGAGGCCAAGTGGCCTCACCAGACAAGTTCCCCTCAACATGGACACATTTGTATTTTGAACTCATAAACCTAAGGAGATCTTGTATAGAGTGTGGCTGGCCCCAAGTAAGAAGTCCACGGTTCACATCTTTGGATGCTATCTCTGAAAACTAGAGTTTAAGTAAAGCCAGGTGTCCTCAGAATCCACATGTCACTGTCACCTGCATGTTTCACCCTATGAACCATGTTGCAATTCCTTCTCAATGAGCGAAAGCAAGTGGGTGGGCTTTGGATCCATTTTGAAGGACAGCTGTCCCTCTGGCTGGTGGGAACCAGTGAGATATGGGCTGGACTGACCATTCTCTGGAGGTGTGGCCGTTAGACAGGCAGCCATGGTCTTGCAAGGAATAAAAGCCAGATGGCAAGGCGCTTGAGCAAAAACTAGGACTAGAAAGATCCATAGGCTTCGAGGCTAAGAATTCAGATGTCAGCGTTACCAACTTGACAAATGAATTTTTGGATCTCTTTGAACCTCAGTTTCCTCATCTGAGAAGAAATTATTATTTAATGGGGTTTTGATGACAGTCGAAGGAAATGGAGGTTGGAGAGATGATTTAGCAGTTAAAAGCACTTGCTGCTCTTGCAGAGGACCTGGGTACGGGTCTTAGCATCCACATAATGGCTCACAACTATCTGTAACTCCAGTTCCAGATAGTTGGAACTGTGGCACCAAGCACACGTGTGGTACACATACATACATGCATGAAAAAGACTCACATAGATAAAAAAAAATTAGAATGATCCCTTATAGTATAAGAAACACTTAGCCCTGTACCTGACACATCCTAAATGTTCAATAGACTGTTATTGTAATAAGGAATATCAGCCTATAGCCCCAGGTTTGCTAATCACCATGATAGAAACAGTCTTAACTGTCCACTAGATCAATTGGAACAGCACAGATATATGCATTTTCAGTGTGGGTAGACGATCTCTTGCCCATGTGCTCATGGTTAAGAGAAGGTGATCACATTTGGTCAGTGGTCCTTATTTAACTTAACCAGAGCAGGAATTTTATAAAATCAACCTTTGTTTCTCCACCTACTCTTTTTTTCCCCTTCTGGTTGCCTGTGTAATCCTTTTGGGAACACAGAAAGCCCATTAACCACAATAGGTCCCTATAGGGTATCTAAAAGACTTGCCATTTGGCCACACCAATCCCAGATGTCACTACTTACATCTTTCTGACAATCCCGTGGGTGGGACTTCTGCGAGCTCACCTTTCTGCACCTGCCCATGGGAGATGGAAGCCACCTGTCTCTACAGGAAGAGTCATTTGACTTTTTTGGTTCTCCGGCTGTATCCACTCCAGGTTGCAGCTGCACTTTGGGCAATGTGCAAGCCAGAGGGCGGATTTTGCACAAGGACTTCTGAGTTGGGGAGGGGGGGGATAATTAAAGTTAAGCATTCCAGCCAAATTGAGTGTTGAGTTGTATAATTGGCCAGGAGCTATAGGCCATGTGTCAAGAAAGCTGGTCCAGGCACCTAGTGTTTTGAATGGACGGGGAAGGAAGGTCAGAGGTGGCCAGGCTGGCTCTGTTTATATGCCAGCATCTCTAGGCAGTTGCTTTAGCCCTTGGCCTCGCTGCTGGCATAGCCTAGTCCCAGAGTGTTACCCACCCCATGCAGTACCACTGAGGCAGACTGGTAGACTTATCAAGATACCTTTAGAACCTTCACCCACAAAGTTCACATTGCAGGACAGAGTGGGGATAACTTTCGGTCTGGTCAAACCCTGGCCGGGAGGTGCTCAGGAGGAGCTCTGCCCTTCTGGGATCCTTCACAACTGGCAAACTGAGTTAAGATGATTGATACTTAATAAGCCAAGAAAGGTCTGGAGATAAGATTTGAAAAACTGGCTGACAGTTTGTGGCCAAAGAGGTCACCTGTAGGCATCATTTATAAATTGAGGGCCCTGTAGCTATAGCTACATACTAATATGGACATCTTTTTTGGGGGGTGGGTGGGTGGGGGAGGGGAGAGTGTCATGGCCAACAGCAAAGTGTAATGAAAAAGCAGATATGCACTCATGACCAGCCACACGGCCTGAGTACACACATACATTCACTTTTGTGCTGCCTCACATACACTGACTCCTCTTACCTAGACCCATGAGCACCTAGATAAATCTCCAGCTACACTCTCTCCTGTATCTGTTGCTTCCAACACCTCGAATCCTCCACCCAAACACAACCATTCCGGCATAGACTCCTCCCCCTCCCAACGCCCACATTACTCACACCAGCCATCAGATAAACGCAGTCCCCTTAGGAAGCTGATTAATAAAACTATTTTATCTGTAATTACACTTGAGTGATACTAATGTCCTCGGAGCCCGCATGGTTAGATCGGTTCAGATGGTCACATCTAGATTAGAGCTGAACTCCCTTTGAACTCTGGCCACACTGTTGGCTCTCTCTAGCTCAGAGATTATACATGACTCTAGGTGGATTCACTCCACAGAACCAAAAGGGCAAGTAGATTTCCAGCCCTCCTCTTATTTCCAGAGCTGTGCAGTTAAGACCCCAGAAAAGATCATGGCCACCACCAAAAGGTGGCGCAATCAAGTCACTTCCTCCAGCCCACCCTCTTAGCCAGTGACAGTCTCGGATATTCCATGGAGGAAGCTGCCTCACACATTGATTTGAAGATTGACATTTGAAAATAAACAGTTTAATGTCTGGGTCTTGGGATCTTGGGGACAGACTCCGGCGAGCCATAATTAACTCTTTCAAGTCTTCTCGGTGTCCTCTGAACAGTAAAGTATCTAATTCTTTATGATGTAATGCTGAATGGAGGCAGTGGGGAGGCCTTTTGGGCTAATTACATGTTGGAACGAGGTTAACGACATGCCGGAGATTCCTCACATGGCTCCTTTGACAGTGACAGGTCACTTGGTAGCACGCTAGGGCCAAAGACAGCCACTGATTTTAAATGAGGCTGGTGTCCTCTCACTGAATCCATCCCCTGTCCCTACAGGTTTCAGGAATGAAGAGATCTTGGATTTAAAATGACCTATAATAGCAAGGGCCTGGAGGTTTGAATCCACACCCTTTTAGGTCTCAGCTCTATCATGTGCATTTTACAGCATTGACTTAGCCACGGAAGGAAACAAGCTCGCTCTCTAAGTGGATGCTCAGGGGCCCAAGCAGGAGGCACACATGTGCAAAGAAACCCAGTGTGTGTCTACAGACACGGAGTCACGGGTCTACAGACACGGAGTCACGGGTCTACAGACACGGAATCACGGGGGAAAAGCCAAGCTTCTGGGAATGGGAGCTTCTCCCTGCCCATGGCCAAATGCAGCACTAGAATTCCATTCGGCACCTGAATGCGCCCACGTTTCAATGTCATACAAGTCGCAACGGGGATTCTTTTACATCCTTCTATTTCTAGACCACTCGCAGAGCTATCTCCAAGGGACTCTCGCCCAATTGCAAATGTGTCCTGTCTTGTACATCTTTGCTAACCCCATAATGGTTCCCATCCTGTCGAGGTCAGTCGAAATGAATCCCACTGTTAGGCCGGAGGGAGAAAAGTTAGCCAGAAAAGACCACCATACACACTCTCTGAGGAGTGGCCATGGACTGACTGGACTCAGTTGAATGTGTAAAGGGCCTCTGAGCTTCCTTAGCATTTGCTGGGGGTGGGGGGGAACCCTTCTTTTCCTCCCTCGGGAAGAAATGGGACTGTGCTCACAGAGTGACAGTCCCTCACGGTCCCCTCTGCTCTCAGCACATTCACACATACACAGACAGCACTTACCTCAGTTCGTTTGTCCCGCCAGGCTGAACTGGACTCAGGTGATCTGATGTCATGCCCCTGCCCTGTGAAGGCCCTGGCTGGCTGGGCATGGGCCCCTCCTCCTCAGGGAGATGGACACTGCATGACTGCTTCCAAGCAGGTGGCACCTCCTCTGGATGGCCCAGCCCTAAGCAGCCTCCCAGATGTAGCAGGGTCCCGGAATGGCAGTCTCCAGCTGGCTTCTCCTGCACCTCCACAGTGGCCAGCTGTCAGCGAGAGGGTGAGGCAAGACTTAGATTCTCACTGGAAGTTCATAAGAGAGGGAAAGCCGGAGAGACAGAGCGCCCTAGAGAGACGCCTGCTCTCTGTTGCCGTTGCTATGGCCTGAGCGTGCTACCTGTGACAGGCCTGTGGACACTTAGGGAGGTGAGGCTCCGCGTCCCAAGGAGCAGAGGAGAAATGTGTCAGACAGAGCTTGTCAGCAGCTCAGCACCCTGCCAAATAGTAATTATCCAGCCTCGTGCCACCTAGAGAGGGAGGGCAATATTTTCATCCCCATTTTTATAGAAGGGTAAGTGGAGGCTCAGGGAGGTCAGACAACCACTTTAGCCAGACAGTCAGGGCTAAACTTGGCCCTGAGGGAGGCTGACTCATAGGTTCCCACTGGAGCTTGGGTGAAGCCAGGCCTTTGGGGGTGGCCACGGGCAGGTTTACTCCATGGCAGCTGGGACTCAGGCAGTTGTGGAGGTCTGTTTGCCTTTGGGAAGCTCCACACAGCTGTCTTCCTCAACCGGCTTTGCTCCTTCACAGCTTTATTTAATTGCATTCTGTTCTGGTTCGGTCTGCTCTCTCCCTCCCCAGCAACAACCCCAGCTACTGTTCAAAGAACACTTTCCTTGGGCAACTGTGTGGGTCGAAACTGCCACCCACAATTTCTACTTGGCACTCACAACGCATATTAGCCTATTAAAACCTCTGAGAAGTTTTCCAGAGAAGGAATCTGTTTCGTTTTGCTCAGCCCAGTGTGTCCGACATTTCTTTGGGCAGCTTTTTTTCTAGTGTCATCTGTGAGCATACTACCCAGCTAGAGTTTCTACCAGATCCACGCAGGGAAATCCCACGAGGGACCATCATCATTATCAAGACCAGGGACTGTGCCTTTTTCCGACAGTGTGGTCCTCACTCTACCTACTTGTGGCAGGCCTAGCGTGCTGGCCAGATTTCCTCACACCCTCTTGTCTCTAGTTTCTCAGGCATGGCCCTAAGAAGTCGTGTCTGTTCTCCAGAGCCAACCACACACGGCAGTGTCTTCTCTCATTGTGATGTCTATATCATGTCCATTCCTTCTTTCCTTCACAGAGTGGCCTTTCCTGGGCACCTTCCTGTCAAGGTGACCATGTTGTTCACCCCATGCATTATGGTACTCCTAAAAATTGCATAATATGGTTTTGCCTCCTTTATCCTCAGCATCGCTATTTTACTTTAGTCTTCTCATGGTGTTTCCCACTCCTGGACATTTATCTGCTTATATATTATTTCTTTGTATATTGAGCATCTCCAGGCTATTGGTAAATTGATATATGGATGCTCCCTGTTGGAAAGGCCTAGATTGGGTATGACCCCCTGTCTGTTTGGTTCATTCCTGCATTCATACCTGGGTTGCAAAATCTCTAGTCGTGGGTAGGAATATAGGTAGAAATCTAACCTGAGCTCTCTCTTCCAGGCTGAGTGTTTTAGAAAGGTGAGCACAACCCACACACACACAATGTTGCCTTTATTCAGTGCACACAGGGGGTGGTTGATTTGGTCAGCTCGGTACTTGTGCCACATGAAACCCTGGTTCTGATTTGAACAAGATGCCCAGTAGGAGAGCTTCATGACTCATCCATAGAGCGTGAGCATCAGGTATTGGGTGACCAGTCAATCTACTGACTGCATCAGCAGCTGGAGGCCCTACTCAGGCTTTGTCCTGTGCCGTTCTTACACATTTCTTGAATCCACACTTGGACTCTAACCTGCTGCGTACATTAGGAACTCAGTGCACTTCTGTGCTCATGGGTGGCCCCACCATAAGCTAAATGAATAATGACAAAGGGCTAGTCTCTCAGAGACCCGAGGGGACTGAGCATCACAGGTACTTGTGATGAGAGGGGTGCTGAGGCCACGACCAACCAGCAAAGTTTCTGTGCATGTGTTTACATGTGTGTGCCTGTATCAGATAAGGTACTGGAACATGTCTTTGCTGTTCTAAACTGGCCAGTGGGGAGGTTCAGTGTTGTTAACTCAAATGGGATTAAGTGGTATGTCTCATGCAAGGATTTTAAGCAGGAGTTCAGGTAATGCAGCTCGTCTTGGATACCCAGCCTCTGGGTGTGGCTTACTCATGTTTCATAGGAAAGAAGAGAGAGAGGATGAGACGACAGAGTCCCCTTCTCAGAGTCTTGGGTTTAATATTGCTTTGGGGGTGAGCACAGGCAGAGCAGAGCAGAGCAGAGGGCGAGAGTAGGACACTTCTTCAGTCAGCCTCAACGTGAACAGCACATAACCAGAAACTGTCTCCACTCTAACCATTGCACTGTGGGAAGGTTTCAGTTTCTTAGGTTTGTGGGGATGAGTATTTGAGTAGAGGTAGAAAAAGACAAGAAGGAAATGCCTTTTAATAACACTTGAAACTTGTAACAAACCCAGCAAATTAAAGAGGAAGCGGTGTCACAACAGCTCCTCAGCAGAAACATGGCGTTTTCTCTGGGGAGCTTGTTTATCTCTCCAATAAGTATTTACTTTGGGTCCGACAGAAGCCAGCCACTGGGCAATGGAGCTAAAGTGACACATAAGACTATGAGTAATGACCAAGAAAACATAAGAGTTTTCTGTCAACTATTGCGTATAGTAGGCTAAAACCTTCTCCCCTAAAGAGACATCTGAATTCTAATTCTCCAAAGCCTATTGCCATTGGATGGTCCACAATGAGTGACGCCTTTAGAGGGATCTTGAGAAGACAGGGCTCATCCTGAGTTACCTGGAGAGCTGGGACAGGCCCTGAATCAGTGCAAGGCTCCCTGTAGGAGAAACAGAAGGAGTCCAGAGATGCACAAAAGAGAAGGTGAAGGGAGAATGGCAGCACAGAGTCACACTGCTGTCTCTAGTCACCATCCAAAAGAGTCCATGGGTGGCGGTTCAGTCTCTGAAAGCCCCATGGGTCCCAGGCTGGACCAAGACCTCCCCACACATATAGCAATGCACAAGTAGCAGATGTATAGCTTGGTCTTTATGTGGATCCCAAATAACTGGAGTGGGAGCTATCCCAAAGCTACTGCCTGCCAATGAGATATGTTCTTCTAGCTGGGCTGCCTTGTCTGGCCTCAGTGGAAGAGGAAGCACTTAGCTTTGCAGAGACTTGAAGTGCCAGGGTGGGAGGAATGCCCAGGGAGGTCCTACCTGTTCAGAGGAGAAGGGAAGAGGGGATAGAGGAAGGATTGTGTGAAGGGGTGTCCAGGAGAGGGGTAGTGAGTGGGATGTAAAATGAATAAGTAAAAAATAAAATAATAATAATAAAAAAGAAAATAGCAATCATATATTCTATATCCATTCCATCTATTTCCTGTAATTCTTTAAGGGATTCTTTTTGTGTTTCTTCTTTAAGGTCTTCTACCTGTTTACCTGTGTTCTCTTCTCTTGTATTTCTTTCTTTTTTTTTTTTTTCAATATAGACACTTTCCCCCCCTATATTCTTTGTTTACATTCTTCTCTTGTATTTCTTAAAGAGAGTTATTTATGTCCTTCTTAAAGTCCTATATCATTATCATGAGATGTGATTTTAAATCAGAGGTTTGCTTTTCTGGTGTGTTGGGGTAACCAGGGCTCTTTGTGGTGGGAGAACTGGGTACTGATGATGCCAAGTAGCCTTGGTTTCTGTTGCTTACACTTGCCTTTCACTTCTGGTTATCTCTGGTATTAGCTAGTCCTGCTGTCTCTGACTGTGGCTTGCAAGCCTCTGTTTCAGTACTCCTGGGAGAGCAGTTCTCTCCAGGAGGAATTTAGGCATGGAGAGTTGTGCTACAGGGTCAGCTCTGCCGTGCAGAAAGAAACCAGAAGAATTATGTCCCCAGCTTATGTCTCCTTCCTGTGTCCTGATGGCCCTGAGCAGGTTCCTCTTGGGCTAGGAATTTGAAGAGAAGTGGTGATCTTCCCTGTGCTCGCAGGTGTGTAGGCACTTCCGGGAGACCAACTCTCTCAGGAGGTATTTGTATATGTAGCACTGTGGCCCGGGATCAGCTCTGGGTGGAGACAGAAACCAGAATCTCCTGTCCCAGGCAGCTCCTCAATTCCAGTGTCCTGAGGGTTCCCCGTGTGTTCTGCTGAGCAGCAGGGGTGGCCCTACCTTCGCTCACAGGCCTGTCCACACTCCTGGGAGGCTCGCTCTCTCCCGGCTGTATTTGGGTATTGCATTCCATCTTTTTAAGGTGATTAGCATCATATGTGGGACGGTTAATTCTTAACAAATATTATCCACAGTTATTTAAAACTACTAAATTTATAATTTAAAAAAAAGAGGCCATGCATAGACTTTCCCTCTAGTCCTCTTAGAGAGCATGGCCATATGGCCATCTTGATTTGGAATTTCTGGCATCCAGGCTATGAAACAATAAATATCTATTGTTGTAAAACAACAAATCTGTGGTAATTGTTACAGCACTGTTAGGAATGTAATATATATATATATATATATATATATATATATATATATAAAATAAGTATGTATTCAGTGCAGACAACACTCAGACCTGCCATCCCCAAAGTACATTTGTTTTTGTTTATTTGTTTGTTTGTTTGTTTTTTGAGACAGGATCTCTCTAGAAAGCCCTGGCTGTTCTGTTATGGAGATCAGGCTGGCCTTGAGATCTGCCTGCTCCTGCCTCTGGGGTACTAGCATTAAAAGTGTACACTACCAACTGCAGCCCAAAACATTTGTGATCCTAGCACCAGAGAGGAGGAGTCAGGAGACAGGCCAGCCAGTCCCACTGAATTAGTGAACTCCAGGTTCAGTTAAAAAAATAAAGTGGAGACACCTGGGCATGGTGCTACATGCCTTTAATCTTAGCACTAGAAAGTAAGTAGAAGGCTGATTTCTGTGAGTTCAAGGTCAGCCTGTGTCTCTATAGTTAGTTCGAAGCTGGCCAGGGTTACACAGTGATTCTTGTTGGAAATAAAATGGGGAGAGATTGAGGAAGACACCTGTCATCAACCTCTGACCACTATATGCACACACATGCACATGCTCCCATGTATACATTCATGAACACATATACATGCCACACATTCATATACATGTGCATGTATGAATAATACATGCACACACACACATGCTCTGAACACCTTTCTGTGCCTTGTGTCTTAAAGCCTGATATTGATAACTTCCCTCCTATCCTGTCTGTGCATGTAATTGCTGCTTGTTTGAATTCTTTCTCTGTGATAGATGTTTGGTTGTTTCCAGTTTTCTACCATCATGAACATTGTTGCATGATCTTTTTAATAGTGGCTTCTGGGTACAGCAGGACAGAGCACCTCATCACTGTGCAGAGTACGATGTTCACAGTGATGGGTAAGAGTCTCTGGGGGCTCGGGAGGCCAGGCCAAGTGTGTTAGCTTATTAGAGGGAGTGGCTTTAAAACCCACAGCACCTTTTCTCTTCTGAGTGAATAGGGTTAAGGAGAGATTTATATTCCAAATGAGAGAGCAGTAGATTGTTTTCAGCTTGGGATCCAGAGAAAGATTGAAGACAATGGGCAATGTAGATTTATGGCCATGCAGTGATAGTGTTGCTGGGAACACACATTGGTGAGAAGCTGCCTCTTGTTTCAGCCCTGCCCTTCCCCATGGGCTGAAGCACCCACAAAGTTATTTCCTGTATGAAACACATCCTTCCCCAGGAGCCTGGAGTGGCCATGTGGGACTTCAGAGGGCTTTTGAGATGTTACCAAATGCCCTATAGGAAAGAATACGCATTAGCTTTTACAACCAGGAAAACGGTCTGTGTTCCTTTTCTATGCTGTCACTGGCTGTTCTCTTATTGTGTCTTCATATTTTCATTTGTGGGAAGGTGACCTGCAGTGGAGGAAGGAGGGAAGAATGGACTTGAGTGTAAAAAGCCAGTCAGAGAATGAAGAGCTAAGATGCTTGCTAAACATGAACAAACCCGAGGACATTATGCTAAGTGAAAAACACTAGTCACAAAACACAAACATGAGGCAATTCCCCTGACATGAGATACTGACTGTATCAGGCCCAAGTCTGCCTGCGTTTAATATCCACTGAGGTTTTATGGCCGAACCTAGGATCTAGGTGCAGTTTTTCAAACACACACACACACACACACACACACACACACACACACACACACACACACACACTAGGAGGGAGAGTTTGCTGGTAGTATAATCATACACTACACTTAAAAGAGCAGATTTATGAAACAGAAGGCAGAATGGTAATTGGTGGACTTGGGCAGTGAGACATTTATTTTTTTATAGCTGCAGGCTTTCAGTTTGGAAT
The DNA here is from genome assembly GCF_947179515.1 of Apodemus sylvaticus. Lineage (NCBI taxonomy): Eukaryota > Metazoa > Chordata > Mammalia > Rodentia > Muridae > Apodemus > Apodemus sylvaticus. The sequence continues at coordinate 85,287,820 of NC_067476.1, read as the reverse complement.
ATGGGAAATGCTTTAGGGGCAGATGGCAGTGATGGACTGCAGCATTGTGGATTTGCTTCACATCACTGAGTTGTACACCTGCGTTCACAAATGTATAGCTCACTCTAGTAGGAAGACAAAGAAATGGTCAGGACTAAGCTAGAAATTCTAGGCAAGAAGATGGGAGAGGAAACAGTGATAGGGAGAATGAAAGGTTTTCATAAATCTGAGTATGTGGAATAGAAAACATACTCAGATTTATGTGCTAGGCAGGGACTGGGTCAGGTGATTGAAAATCTGTCCTGTCTCTGTGATTATGTCCTCATTGGACAAGGAGGAAACCGAGGCTTAGTGATATTCAGGATCTTCCCAAGATAGTTATAAAGTAGAGTTGGAAGTCAGACCCAGGTCCGACCTGTCCAGGATTTCCTTCAGTGACGCTTCCTGGTTACCTGCTTCAGTGTTTCCTTTGCTTTCTTGTAGCATTCATTGATCCCCTTACCAGCTGGCTCAATAGTCATTATCCCATTTGAGAGATAAGGACTCTCTTTGTGAGACAAAGATTCACAAGCTAAGGCTTCTATCTAACTTCACAAAGCTAATAAGTGGCACAGGCTGTATCAAGCTCAAGTCTGCCTGGATTTAATATCCATTGAGGTTTTATGGCTGAGCCTAGGATTTGGGTGCAGTTTTTCAAACACACACACACTAGGAGGGAGAGTTTGCTGGTACTGTAATCATACACTACCCTTAAAGAGCAGTTGCTGTTATATGGTGTACCCTGTCTATAGCATCTCTTTGCCTTAAGAGGTCATGGAAATCTTAGAATACCCCATTTCATGATTTTTCCGAGGACTCTTGACATCAGAACAAGTTTACCTGAGAAATGAGTGCACCCTGTGATGCTGTGTTACAATGATTTACTGACTCATCTGTCTTGTCGGCCGGGTTATAAGCTCTCAGAGCAGAGGGTGTGGGCTCTGTCTAAGTTATCTCTGCAAAGTTACTGCTTAGCATTGTGCTCCACTCCCAGGAGGGACTCATTACATATAAAAAAAGAATGTATGAATAAACCGGAGAAGCAAAGGATGTTTCTAACTCTTCAGTATGAGCCTTTTCAGGTTCACAAATGATATCCTCTATAGAGAACAGTGGCCAGCTTTGGCCTGACTTTGGTTCCTTTCTGTCCATCTAAGAATTATGCATATACGGAATCCCTGCAGGGTGTCCTAGGGATACAGAAATAAGTGTGGTCCATATCTATCCTTATATTTTATGGTTGTGAGCCTAGCCTTTAATGGCTGAGCCATCTCTCCAGCCCGATCCACATTTATTCTTAACGATGCTGTGGTTGAGACCAATGATGCAAAATTATATGTGAACTCCGGGAACAAAAAAATTTCTTGTTTAGTGTCTTAAAGAGAGTTGAGTTTTCCAAAGGACAATATAAAAATCCAAAAAGTTATTAAGAGCCCAGGCCTTAGTATCCAGACTATTGGCTGTGTGACCCTGACAGGCTACCTGAATTCCTTTAGACTCAGTCTATTCTTGTGAGAAAACAAAGGGAGGTGTTATAAGTAAAGTGTATCCCCTAAAACATGTTGGAGTTCTAGCCTTTGATTTCTATAAATGTGACTTTATTTGGAAATAGGGTCTGCTGCAGTTTGAGTGTAAAATGTCCCCCAGAGGTTCATGTGCGTAAAAACTTGGTCCCCATTTGGGGGTGTTGATTTGGAAAATTGTGGAACCTTTAGGAGAAGAAGCTTTGCTGGAGGAATTGAAGCACTGGGGATGAGCTCTGATGTCTCATTACCACGCTCCAGTTTCCAAGATGGTTGTAAAGTAGAGCTGGAAGTCAGATCCAGGTCTGACCTATCCAGGATTTCCTTCAGTGACGCTTCCTGGTCACCTGCTTCAGTGTTTCCTTTGCTTTCTTGTAGCATTGATTCCCTTACCAGCTGGCTCAATAGTCATTATCCCATTTGAGAGATAAGGACTCTCCTTGTGAGACAAAGATTTACAAGCTAAGGCTTCTTTCTAACTTCACAAAGCTAATAAGTGGCACAGGCTGTATCAAGCCCAAGTCTGCCTGGATTTAATATCCATTGAGGTTTTATGGCTTAGTCTAAGCTCTAGGGGCAGTTTCTTAAACACACACACACACACACACACACACACACACACACACAGAGAGAGAGAGAGAGAGAGAGAGAGATTCTTGTATGTGCATTAGGTGGACAGTGAGTAGCTCTGCCTCACACTCTGACTGCTATGACTTCTTCTCCATGGCAGATGGTATCCCTTTGAACTGAAAGCCAGAATGAACCTTGTTTTAAGTTGTTTGTTTGTTTGTTTGTTTTTTGTTTGTTTGTTTTTGGATTTGGTTTTTTTCGAGACAGGGTTTCTCTGTGTAGCCCTGGCTGTCCTGGAACTCACTCTGTAGACCAGGTTGACCTCGAACTCAGAAATCTGACTTCCTCTGCCTCCTAGAGCGCTGGGATTACAGGCATGTACCACCACTGCTTGGCTTAAGTTGTTTCTTGACAGATACTTGGTCATAGTAACAAAAAAAGAAACTAATACAGGGTCTTTGGCCGAGTTAAGATTAAAACAGAAAGTTCCAAGCTAAAATGAATGGTGTCTTCATAAAACTGAAAAATTTGGGCATAGAGAATACTGACAGAAGAGAGAGGATGTGATGACAAGGGAGATGGACACCCACAAGCCACAGGTCCCTGGAGCTGCAGAAAGGCTTCATCACAACCCTCAGAAGGAACAAGGAGCCTGTACTTTGATTCTAGACTTTAACTTCAACCTGTGAATGAATGAGTTACAATTTAGGACACCTAAATTGTGGTTCTTGGGTATGGCTGCCTTAGTGAATTATTGTAAGTGGTAATGATGGTGCTCACTTTTTCAAGACGTGACAACGAGATGTGATAATACAAGCGTGGCAGTTGCTCTGCTCTTGTTGCGTGGTAAGTGGTGGGCAGCATGAGAATGTCTGACGGACAGTCAGGCAGGTCTCCCGGGGGCAGTGGCGTGTGCACTAAAGTTTGAAAGCTGGGAAGCATGTGGATTTCATAGGGAACAGGAAAACATACCTGTGGAATCATCATTTTCAACAATAAGGACTTGAGCTTTGACCCTAAGGTCTGTTTTTTGACCCAGAGACAAGTACTCCTTGGTAAAGAGGAAGAGACCTTTTTTTCCTTGATAAAAACCATTCATTTTCCTATTACAAAGTCACCACTGGGGAAGGGAAGGTGCCTCAGTAGGTAAAGTCACTTGCTTCCAAGATTGACAACTCCAGTTTGATCCTTGGGATCCACATGGTATAACGAGATAACTGACTACCACAGACTGCCACATAATTGTTGACCTCCTGTTGCACACATGTATGCATGCACTCATGCATGCAGATGCTCTTTCCTGATCTAGTTACTTCTCTGCCCTTTTCTGGGCTAAGGACTGGTGGTGTCATATACCTCAAAGAGAGACCGTGAGAGTTCTCCTTCTGAGATGAGAAGGACATACATCTCTTTCTCTAGGATAATGTCCAGGATTGGCCCTGGTGATTCTTGGCTATGGTCTCCTTTAGAAAACAATCATCTGGATGGAAGCAGGAGGCTGATGTCGGAGCAGAGGAGACGTAGAGAGGGTAGAGTGATGAGGATGGATGGATGAGTGAGCAGTGGAAGAGAGATGAATGAGGGAGGGAGGGAAGGATGGATGAGGGATGGATGGATGGATGGATGGATGGATAGATGAGAGAGAAATGGATGAGGGAGGGATGGATGGATGAGGGAGGGAGGGAGGGATGGGTGAGGGAGGGAGGGAGGGATGGGTGAGGGAGGGAGGGATGGGTGAGGGAGGGAGGGATGGGTGAGGGAGGGAGGGATGGGTGAGGGAGGGAGGGATGGGTGAGGGAGGGAGGGATGGGTGAGGGATGGATGGATAAATGAGGGAGAAATGGATGAGGGAGGGATGGATGGATGAGGGATAGATGGGTAGATGTATGATGAGGAATGGATGGATGGATGGGGAGGGATGTATGGATGGAGAACATTTTCTGAGCTTTGTTTGTAAGGGTCCTGATCCCTTACATATGGAGGGCCCCATCCATATGACTTTCCATAAATACAATTGCCTCAAGTCTCCAATCACAGTATCACCCCTCAGTCAGCTAGAGCTTCAGTATAAATTTTTTTGAGAAGCACAGTCTAGTTCGCAGCAGGCATATATTGCCTATCTATAAACTTGTAGAAGTAACTGGGATAATTATACATTTACAAATTGGCTTTGACTAGCTTTTTCTACGAAGTAGTTACTGATTGGAGACTGTTGATGCATTCTGACCTTCTCATATGAGTTCTCAGGGTACTGTGAATCTGGGGAGTGGACGGCTCAGTTCTTTCCTCCCTGTCTTACAGCACCACAGGGCTTCTTTTGCTTCCTGCATTCTCCATGCTTTGTCCCCCAGTTTCTTTGCTCACGCTAATCCCCCTGCCTGGAACACTGTCTCCCCATCCAACAAGTAGGTTTGGGGTGCTAATCATTTTGGACACTTGCCTTGTTGGGACATACACTGAACAACGAACACACATTTCTGCTCTCTTGGACTAACATTTGGACAGAGGCAAATAAACAATGAGGAAACAACAAGTTCATAAAATGTGTTATAGCAAGAAAAGAGCTATAGAGAAAAATAAGGCCAGGAAGAGGGGTAGGATCTGTGGGTAGGCGGGACCTCCTGCTGTGAATTTTAATAAGAAGGCGACACCTGATCTTCTGACTTCCACCTATTGTTCAAGACTTCCCCAACCCCTGGCCTTGGCCAAGGACCCTGCTTTAAGTTTTGTGGCTTCTTTTTCCTTTGTCATTGCCCTCATAGATACAATGACTCCATGAAAATGTTCTGCCCTGAAGCTTCTGCAAACTGAGTCGGTGACTTGGGTTTAAGTCTCTAGTCCCATCTCAGAGATGGTGCCTTTTGCATTCATTTGTCACCTTGCCAATAGTGACTTGACCATGTGATGAAGTAGGGCCACACTTAGAAGACAGCCTTTCCTTTCTTACTTGCCATATGATGGCAGAGTAGGCATGGGCAGTACAAGTACTGCTCTATGCAGTGTGACTTTGGTCACCGTACGTAGTAGGGACTTTGGAAAGCAAATCAAATAGGCAGCAAGCCCTGCAGGGCTTCTTAGACTGGAGTGTGGTTACCTATCACCCAGAGGTTGTACTTTTCCCAAGCCGCAGCAAGCATATGTGTCACTCACCCAATAGGCATTTCTTTTTTTTTTTAAGATTTAATTAATTAATTAATTTTTTTGAGACAGGGTTTCTCTGTATAGCCCTGACTGTCCTGGAACTCACTCTGTAGACCAGGCTGGCCTTGAACTCAGAAATCTGCCTGCCTCTGCTCCTAGTGCTGGGTAAAGGCGTGCACCACCACTGCCTGGCTCCAATATGCATTTCTTAAACATGTAAAATGACACAAGCATCACTGAGATCTGTGGGTATCAAGACAACAGTGACTTTCTGAGATGTTTGAAATTCAGTTATCAGACTGTGAGGGCAATCTTGGTCTCTTTCTTGGAGTAATTATAAAGAATTTCCCCTTCTTCTGAATTTGAAGCTGGGAAGGACAGAAGTGTCCAACCAACCTCCAGGCTGCAGGCTGCAGGTGACAAACGAGAGCTCTAAATATGGCCTAACAAAAAAATTGGAAACTTACTTAATGCGTGATGCCTGGATGCCTGAGGGGAGGGGCGGGATAGCTCATTTGCGTGCTTCCCAAATATGACCTTTATAGATGACAATGCTGTGCCTCGTGTCAACAGGATGGACAGGCGTTGCTGGGTTTCTGGGGGTACACCATGTGGTAGAAGACTGCTCAGAAGTGAGGCCACGTTTAGTAAAGTGGAACTGGTGAGTGGAACTGGTGAGTGGAACCAAGTCCTATTGATTGCTTGAGATCCTAGACCTGGCTATGCCTGAATCCCCTTACAGTCTTCAGTGAGTTGAGCCAATAATCCCCTACCCGCAGTTTTTCACAGCTCATCTGAGTTGCATCTCTATTACTGTGCCAGAAGAGCCAGGACCAAGATAATCTTGGAAGTCTGTACATCTATTTGAAACTTTCAGGGCTACAAAGAATCAGGGATATAGTTAATCGAATCCCCTTGAGAATATCCTTGAGGAGTCTTGTCTGCTGATGACTGTTAATGAACGCCTCAGAAACCCCATCCTTTGATGCCCCAAGCACCCTCAGGTGTTAATTCCATCCTCTCCTCTCTCTGACCCCTGCAATTTCTTAGCTTGTTTTTAGGTCCAGGAGACTCACCCTGTATCTGCTTTCGGCATTCCTGGCTGAGGAAAGGCTTGGCCCAACCCAAAGGAGCTTCCTGGAGAGTCTCAGTGACTCATCTTGAACAGAGCCTAGGGTTTGTCTAGAGATTTCTGAGGAAGCTCTCTCATGGGAGAAATTTTAGAATTCGAATGAATAAGTGGATTGGGTTTGAGTGCCAGCTTGGAGCGATTAAAGGATCCTGTGTAAGCTGACCCCCTAGAGAGCCATGTACATTTCAATTGTATAACAACCTAGATTCAAAGGTGCAGAGCCCAGCTTCTTTTGATCCGAGCACCTGTGCACATCCACCCAGGCCCCTTGGGTTCCTGGCCTGAGCCAAAATCTTCACACCATAGTGGTCAACTCCAGGCTCTTCTTCTCTCATCCCGGATGTTAATGCCTACGTAAGAATTCCTCCAGAGATGCAGTATGGAGTCGCACTGGTCAGTTTCAGAGAGTGAGACCTGGACTTTAAGTCTTAGCCATAGGCACAAGGAGGCAGGAGGTAGTTCTTTCCTTTGCTTTCTTTGGGCAAGAAGTGGTGATGTTGGAGGAGAGGCTTTTGAGTATGCAATTTCCTGTTTGCAATGTTCTTTCCTGTGTTTGTCTACCTTTCTCCAAAATCCATTCTCTTTTCTCAGCTGTCCACGGCCGCCTCCTCTGAGAATCCGCTCCTGCATCCATCTGTGTTTGTCCTGTCTGCCTTTGAAATTCTGAATACCTTCTTTATCAGTTAGTGATTTGGGGACACAGTGAACTTTAAGGACATTGTGGCACATTCAGGAGTAGCTTTTTCAACCCCCAAGACTCTGGGTCAGGCTCTTAAATACCGTGAACCTGGATACAATGGACTCCTGGGCTTCACCTAGTGGGAAGTCAGGGACTCAGGCTCCTCCCTTCCCAGAGGGCAGAGTGCTAATCTCTGTGGACAAGAGGTCAGGGCTGGAAACCTGTTCCTTCACTTTCTAGCAGTGTGGTCTGGGGCTGGAGCAGAACTTCCTATTATTACCTTACTTTCCTTATCTGCCCTGTGGAGGACGATGATAAACCCTACTTCTGTGGAGATAAAACCACTCAGGTGCTGGCACACAAGGAAAACACAGGGATGGCTACCTGTGGCTGCTATTTTATAAATCAGTAAAAAAAAAAATTAAGCATTTAAAAGGAGACGATGCTGAGTGAGGATCCAGCCTCTGAGTGCCACATGGATTTGATATCACAGCGACTTGGGGCCGCCTTCAGACATCACTTCTATCCAATGTATGTTGTTTTATCCGTCATCTTGTTCTTCTGCCCAACGGATCCACAGCTCCTGTCTGCCGTTTGTCTGTGGGGTTTAAGCCAGTCCAGCTCCCACAGTCCTACGGTGGGAATACGGATTAATGCTGGGAAAATATCTCATAGTTTTGGCTGAACGATGGATTAGCATTCTAGGCTGTGCATTTACTTTGTCAGCTCTCAGCCCTGTGGTCAGGGACAAGTGATCCTTTGCTTCACTTTAGGGAAATGTTGAGGGCGAACCTAATACTTTAGTCTCTGCTCTTTCTGAAGCAGAGGGACTCTAAAGGAAGCTTAAGAGAGGAGTGTATGGGTTCAGACAATACTCACTGGCTGGTAAGGAATGAAACCCTGAGGATTAGGAGGTACACTGCACATTGAAAAAACAAAAACAGGAGCAAGCAAATGCGCTTAACTCTTTACATGCCAGTTCAGTCTCTGTGATCTGCAGCACTTGTCTAGGGTTACTGTAGTGTTTAGAAAGTATGATTTTTGGGGGGGAGGGGCTGAGGAGGGGCAACTCTTGCAGGTATTGCATTTGGAATACAGAATCCATTTGCTCAACTCCGGTGTAGGATCCTTGGTTTTGTGCTACATTTGGACAGCCAAGTAGAATTCTATAAGCAGAACTTCCCGTCTATAAACTCTCTTTTGCTTAAATTCTTAGGTATTTCCCTGATAACTTCTGAACAGTTGTTTAACTCTAAACATTGTATAAAACCCAGGCAGGTGGCTCAGCTCACAGAATGACTTGTCTGTTAGGATTGGTTGCTTATGTTTCTTTATTGGGGCAGATACTATAGGCATTTGGATAGAACTGCTTTTCTCTTCACGAGACTGTCCATTGTATTTCCACTGAAAGCAGTAGCTGCTTCCAATGAACACAACCCCAAGTGTCTCTCCCATTGCTAGAAGCCCACTGTGAGGCTGTGCCATTTCTAGCCCCCAGTGAATGTAACATAGCTTTATTAGGTCTTTGTCTTATGTGGTGTTAAGTAGACCACGGGACTTTCCCCAGGAGGCTAAACACCTTGGACTCTGCAAAGACACAGGCTGAAGATTTTGTTCTGCTGGGTTCTGGTTCTTGAGACATAGTTTGACCTTTCTGGCCTCTCTTTAGATATTTTCACTGTACTGGGTGGATGGAAAGATAATATAGTAATTATATCATTAATTTCACATGATGTCAGACCCAAGTGCAGGATTATTTTTGTAAGTAGGGTTGATATCCAAAATATTTAATAAATACTACTTGTGTAATATTAAGCAATCAGAATTTACCCTGGGGATTCGGGAACGTTTCCTGCTTGAACTGCAAGCTTTAATTGCTGGATTATGGGACAGTCTAGGGTGCTCCAGGGATGGATAACAGGGAACAGAAAGATAGCATCTATTTATCAGTAGTCAAGTTATTTTAATTTTATTACATTTAATTTATTTTATGTGTGGGGCATATATATCCCATCGTGCCAGTCTAGAAGCTAGAGAACAGCTTGCAGTAGTGGGTTCTTTCTCACTGTATGGGTTCTGAAGATTAAACCTGTTCATCAGTCATGGTAACAGATGCCTTGACCTACCAAGTCATCTCACTGACCCTTGTGAAGAAAAATTTAACGGCCAGTAAGGCAAGAATGGACATGTTTCTAGATGTTATGATGACTATTCTGCAGATTGCAGAAAACTTCGAGACACAGGGATAAAATGATCATATGGATGTTTTGACAAACTCTTGTAGCATCTTCCACTGCCTTAGCTGTTCATTCAGTGGTCAGCACAGGCTGCTCTCGAGCTCTTCCTGCCTGTCAGCTATGGCTGCTGGAGGGGAATGTTTGCCCTCGGTTTTGACTTCTGTTTCCTGCTCAGCTCATTCCCTCACCCCTTGACTGGCACCTCTGCATCTCGCTTATGCAATCCTGGCCTTGGTCCTCTTGTCTATGGTCTCAGTCAAAGGTTATTTTGGGAGATGGTGCCTCTATCCTTGGACTTCAGCGTAGGAAGTCTTCCATAGCAATCAAAGAATTGGCTCTGCCTTTTGTCCTTGACTTCCACCTCTGGACTTCATTCCCTTTTCACTGATTTCTGTTTCTCTTCTCTTCCTACCTTATCCTACTGACCTTCAGCTCGAGTCCTTTCTAACTCACCAGCATCCAAGGGCACCAAAGAGCTAAGTCATGTAGTCTGTCACTGGCGTTTGTTTGTTTTGGTACTAGCCTTACACCCAGAGTCTCACCCTTGCTAAGTTTGATAGTTAATCTTGATTGATAACTTGCTGAACTTTAGAATTGCCATGAAAACACCTCTGAATGTGTATGTAATGGTGTTTCATTGAAGAGAGAAGATCCACCCTAGGTGTTGTGATCCTATTGTCTGGGGTCTCAAGATGAATTAGGAGAAAGGGGGCTGATCACTGGCCTTTGCCGGTCTCTGTTTGTAGATGCTTTATGACTGCTGCCTCCTGCTCCTGCTCCTGCTCCTATGACTTCCTTGCCTTAATGGACACAGTTTACCTCAAACATTGAGGCAAAAATAAACTTCTCTTTCCTTAAGTTGTTTATGCCAGATATTTTGTCATGACAAATAAACATGTCAGACAGTCACACACTACCACTGAGATACCTTCCTAGTCCCTTTCCTATCCCTTCTTATCTTTGTTTATTTGTGTTACAATTTAGATTTTAAATGTCCTACAATAGCTCATGCGTTGAAGGCATGGTCCCCAGTGCACAAAGTTGGTAAGAGAAAAAAAAATCAAGACTAAAGTCTAGGTGCTCTGAGAGTTGTCAATCCCCATGTGTGTCTCACAGTAGGTCCTTTGGGAAGCCACGAGCTCTCTCCTTGCCTCAGTGTCCTTAGGTGTATGAGCTGTTGAGACTGTTGAATGAGCTGTTACATGTGGAGCACTTTCAGCGAAGTCTGGCAAATGGGAATTGCACAATGCCAGTGATTTCTTTCTTTCCCCGTGTAGCAAGTTGATTTGGCTCATTGACTACATATGGGTGTGACAAAGTACATTATTAAACCTAACCAGGAATCTACAGTATCACATTCAAGTATTGTGCTGATTAGTTTTTCTTTCTTTTTTGGGGGGGGGGAAGGGGGGAAGGTGGGCAGTGGATGATGTCAACTTGATATAATCTGGAGTCATCTGAGGAGATGAAATTTTAATTAAAAATACCCCTACCAGATTGACCTACAGGGGATTAATGATGGATGGAAAAGAACCCAGTCCACCGTGGGTGGTGCCATTCCTCAGCAGGTGGTCGGGGTGTATGCAAAAGTGGGCTGAGTAAGTCAGAGGAAACAAGCCATAAGAAGCCTCCATGGCTTCTCCTTCAGTTTCTGCCTCCAGTTCCTGCCCTAACTTCCTGTCCTGATGGCCGGTGATCAGAATGAATGAGTCATGTAAACCTTTTCCTTTCCAACCTGCCTTTAGCGATGGAGTTTTATCACAGCCATAGAAAGCAAACTAAGACAAGCATTTAGTGTAATTTATGTGCTGAACTTTTTCTTTTTTTAAGATTCATGAGCCATCCCCACTCCTTCTCACAAACATGCACCTACCTTTCAGAATCAGATACAGATCCAGAGTCTTTGGGTTCTTGCATCTCCTTCCTTTGCATCTGGCTGGCATGCCCTTCTCCAGTCTACCTTCTTTGTTATGGGGGCAGGGCCGTGAGACTGACCTTAATAGATGCTTCAGCAACTGGCTTCCATGCCATTTCCTCCAGTATCTTGAAGGCAGAGTTGAATTCTGTGTGTTTTAGTTACGTTTCCATTGCTCCGATAAGATGTAAACATCTGGTTTGCTGATTTACTTGTTCATGATCCAGGTCTTAGCCATTTTTTCCCACTCCTCCACTAATGTAGGAGAAACCAGGGACACTATCTCATTTCTTCATTGGGATGGAGTGTACACCAGGGAATAAACTTGTGTAGACATCTCTTTTGTTAAGGTAGGAATATTGCATTAGGGAGACATCTGAAGTTTAGACCATAAGCAGTGTGCTTGCTAGATACCATCACCAAGGGCCATCAAATAAGAGGAGTGCCATTATTTCTATTTAGTTGTCTTTATAATTGCTGTACCTTGAGGGTGGGGACCATGTTTCTCCATCTTTTGGTCTTAGCAGGCAGTCTGGGTCTTTTGGAATATAACAAGAGCTCTTTAAGTGTTAAATGAATGAAGAAAATGTGAAGAGATTTTCTAAGAACCCTATAGTGGAGCTTCAAATTTCCATGCCCTATAGAACAGTCATTTCATTAAGAGGAAAGTTTCCCCTCCAGAATATGAAGGCTTTGCGCATGCCAAGAAAGAGCTCTACCACTGAGCAATATCCTGTCCTTTATTTCCTTTAACTTTGGAGCCCACTCTCACTAAGTTGCTCAGGTTGACACTGAACACTCCATAGTCCAGGCAGGCTTCTAGGTTTAATCTTCCTGCCTCAGTCTTCCAAGTAGCTGAGGTGATATGCCCTCAACCACCAGCCCAGCTTAGGTGTAACTCAGCAGGTTCCCCACATCCCTTTAAACCATGGCTAATTTGAAATCTGATAGATGGGGCAGGGGAGAAGATATCTGCAATGAGGACAGTAAAAGCAGTAATGTCACCTGACCTGTCATGGTGCAGGGAGCAGGACTGTCACAAGGTGAATGATGAGTGGTCAAGTGTGCTTTTGGCGAGAACCTGGAAAAGAACTTTAGTCAACAAAGGTCATCCTCACCCATTCTAATACTGACCTATCAGAGGAAAGCTCTCATGCTGATATGTGAAATTACATTTTGTAGACTGCTTAGGGACACAGATATTGAGACTATTGGATGTTTCGCTGAATAAGTTTCAAGCATCATGGCACTCTTCATTTATTAAGATGCTATATCAAATCTGCAGGGCTAGACACAGTTCTGGGTTTTCCCAAGTGCACTGGGTAGGAAGGCATTGTTGCCAGTCAACAGCAACAACAATAACAACAACAAGATAACAACATGGTATCTTTGGATGCTGCTTTGTAACCCCTCTTCTTTGGAGTAATGTGTAGTCTTTCCTCTTTGTCTGAAGAGTATGCTTGGAGAACCATTGACAAAAGAACTCTGTTCCCTCAGTGTCTGTGATCAGTTTCTGTTTTTCTCAAAAATTAAAAAAATTCAATTATGTGTATATATATGTGTCTTTGTATAGGTTTGTGTATTTGAGTGCAGAGCCTGCAGAGGTCAGAAAAAGGCCTCTGATTCTCCAAAGCTGGAGTTATAGGCAATTATGAAATATCTAATTCTTGTGTTGGGAACCAAAGTTTGAGAAGAGTTGCAACCACTGAGCAACCTCTCCAGCCCCCAGACTCTTATTTTTGGTATAACAGCTTGGGGGTATGATTCTGTTTTAAGAGTTCTCAGTTAAAAATATAGTCAATGGGTGTTTAAGATGACAAGGTATCCAAATATGTGCTTTTAGTGGACAACCAATAAATTACAAGATGCCAGATGCTTAGGAAAGTGTCAAGCATATAACAAATGCTATTTATTGTGTGAGAAGCTCCTTGATCAAGCATGTGCTACAAGAGAGTGAGATTTAAAACCTTGGGTTGTGTGAATGTAGAAGAATAAACAGACAGCAGCCACATAGGGGAAGGCATTTACTTGGGAAAGCAAGGCACAAAGGACGAAAAACAAAACCCCCCAAACAAACAAACAAACAAATAAACCAAACCAACAACAAAAAATCCCCCCCCCCCTGTATGTTTAGGCATTTGGGACAAATAGGATGTGCCATGTTGCCAATACCCTCTGAAAGAAGGGCAAGAGGGGGAGGTTCAGGGAAAACTTGAGGTAGGAGAGCATGTGTCACCTAGAGAACTATCTTATTGTCTTTCTAAAGGACACAAACTTGCTTTTCTGTGATGATATTTAGACCTAATTTTTGATTCTCTCTTGTCCAGAATCTAAAGATGAAACCAAGGGTGCTTACGAGGAGGCCACTGGTGGGTGGGGTGTGAGGCGAGGGAGAGGTCAAAGATGCTTCTGGAGTTTCCCAGCTTGGGCAACTGGGTGGCTGTGATGCTGCTCACCCGGCTAGGGAGTGGAGGAGAGGAGGAGAGGGGAGGAGGAGCAGGTTTGGGTGTGGAGAGGTGATGAGTTCATTTCTAGGACAGTTTGAATTTGAGGTGCTGAGGGGAAATCAAGGTAAGATTCCCAGTGGGAAGTTAGAAGGCAGAGTATGAAATCCAGGAGGCAGAGCAACTAGACATCATGACTCGGAAGGTACTAGCTTATAAAAAGCAGCAGAAACTTGGGGGATGGTTGTGTTGGCTAACAGTATGATGGCAGCTTGATAGAAAGCAACACATGGCATTCTGGGAGCATTGGACAGCTAAGCAGAGACTTCAGCCCAGGACCCAAGGTGGGGCTAAGCCGTCTTCAGAGGCCCTTCCTAGAACTTGCAGGTCCTGATTATTTATCAGAGAAACACCATGGCTCTCAAAGAACCAGAAGGAATTATGATCTTGGAGTCGGTGCTTTTTAAGTTGGAAAGAATTTTAGAAGCCTCATGGTTCAGTGGTTTTTAAAAAAAGGGTTTAAAGGAGACAACTCTTTTAAAATTAGGAAAGGAAAGGAAAAAACCCTGAAGCCTTTTGCACAGTTCCAATAGATAATAAAAACATAAACAGTTGCCATGGGGGAAGCTGGGGCTGATGGGCTCTCTTGGGGGGTCAGCTCACAAACTCCTGGACTCCAGGATTTACTGGGGTCACATGCATGCCGACCTTAGCGCTCAGTTCTAGATGTAGCTGTGGACGAAACCCAGTTCTTGCCCCTGGGCTCAGTGCTTCTCTATCTTGGCTGCACCTTAAAATCACCTGATGAGTTTTGAAACAGTCCCAGTGCCCAGACCGTGGTCTGTTCCCATGAAATCAGAATCCTGGCAACAAGACCCCACTGTCTGTATTGTCAGACACCAAGCCCATTCTCATGCACAGGCACAGCTTAAGAACTGACTAACTACAGGAGACCCAAGGATCTGACATTCTTCTGAGACCGATGGTAGAATCCTGAGCCTGTCTCCTCTCATTTTCTCCAGATGTTAAGTTGGCTGAGGCAGACCGTGGCAGAGTTGGGGCAGCTCTTCCTCCAAACTTTCTTTTTCTGCATACCAGTATGGCCTTGGCTTGCTCTGTGCTGTGTGGCCCTTAACCTGGTTGGTCACTGGGCTTTGATGTTAAGTAAAAATCTGGTGAATGGTCAGCATTGTTCTCTCTCCACCGCTGCTGTCTTCTTTCTCTGTGAGAAACCTGGCAAATTCTTTCTCTAAATGGGGTATTCTTCATTCAGAGGGCAGACAATGGATCCCTTTCACTGGCCATTCAGTCTCTAGTAACAGAGACCATGGGGCCTGCCAACAATCTGCCTGTGAAACTGGCCCAGTTGGGGACCTGCAAGTGAAGCTGGGCACCGATGCCCAGAGCAGAAGTGGCTCCACATTGTGTGCAGGGCTTCCTGAGAGCCAGGCACTTCTCAGACTCCTGGAGAAGGAGAGTCGCAGGCAGGGCTGAGGCCTCCTGCAGGTCCTCTCCCCAAGGGGCAGTCAAAGCTTCCCAGCAGGCTGACACAGGTTTGACAAAGGGCACTACAGGGTATAGCTGGGAGATTCTGAGTTGGTGAAGTGACCTCTCTGGGCTTTAGTTTCAGGCTGAAAGACTTAAGATGTAGGTTTGCATTAAGCCTTCAATGACATGACAGCTATAATGCATGGCCCCTGCACTAAGCGCTGCATGCTAAATTGAAGCTGGTTTTTGTGTAACTTAATCCATAGAACCAAAGTAGAAAAGTAGATGTAAACGATTATCCTGATTATCCCGTATAAGTGAGGGAACTGAAGAGCAGAAGAAGGAACACAGACGACCACAGCAGGAGCCAGACCCTGGGTTCAGGCTTCCCATCCTGAGAGGTCAGTGGTATATTAGCTGTTCCCTCTGATGGAATATTGTTTAGGATTTGGTATGGAATAGGGAAAAGTGCTTATAGGCACTAAGGGGGATTTATATCACTTTCGATGCACACAGAACCACGGTATTGAAGCTAGAATTCAGTTTTGTAGGAAGCAAAGGGAAAGGAACAACCCCCTAATAGTCACTAGGGACCAATTATGTGCTAGGATTGAGAGTGTGCACAGGGAAAATAAATCTGAAATATAGGATCCATTGTCCATGTTGGAAATGATAATGCAAATCAAGGAGCAGTGTAGACAGTGGCTTTCGAGTCTCTTCTGATGTTTGCGGCCATGTCAGGGTCCCGTTGGCCCTAACAATCATACTTTATGTTTTGGTTCACTTTTTTCCCACATATTGATGCAGTTTGCCTTCACTCCATGTGTCCCATAAAAATGAGAAAGGGCTGTTTCTTAGGTGGTTTCCTTGGCAGCCACTGGAGAAGGGCATTAGTATTAATATTTGTAATAACCGTGATTGTAGCTAATGCCCAGCGGACACTGAGTTCTGGGCTCTGAATAGTGTTGCAAGAATCCCAGAGATATTATCACATTTAATTCCTACAATGCTCCTATTCAGCCAAGCTCAAACTCTCCCTATTTCTCTGCTAGGTAACTATGACACAGATCAGTCAAGCAACTTGTCTAAGGTCACACAGCTAGTCGTGGCAGAGCTTGGGTGTGAACCATACTGATACCTGGTAAGCCTGGGGGAGGCTCGTGCTGTGGTCTTCACGTCCTTGACCTGGCTTTCTGTTGCTAGCTTCTCTGTGGAGGTGATCCGTGGGAAGGGCTCACCTAGAATCACTCCCCTGCTGCTATGTTTTTGTTCTTGGTGTATGGGGTTTTTAAATGAGTCTGCCTTTCTATTGTTAGATGATCGTGGCCTTTGTCTTTGTTGAGTTTGGCTCTGACTTACCTGCTCAGCTGGACTCCTGGGATTCTAACATCCTTCCCTCCTCTGAGAACCCAGGGCAGTGTTCCTGTCCTGATTTAAGGAAGGCTCTCCCTCTGCAGGAGCGGAGTCTCCTGTGATTTCTCCTTCTGTACCCTTGCTCTTCAGGCTCTTTCTGTGTCCCCAGACTTTGCCTCTGAGAGTCACACTGAAATCCTGGAGTGGTGATTGGAGAACCGTCATGACTCTGGCTTGTTGTCCCATTCTTATGGTTCGAAGGAGTTGAATGTGGAGAGAGAGAGCAGCTCTCACAAAGGTTCACAGTAAGAAGTGGCTGAACCAGGATCCCAGCCAAGCCAGCATGGCACTGAAGCTAGTGGCCACCTTCCTGTGTGACATCCCTTTCCCTTCACTTTGACACTCTAAGTGCTGGGCAGTTTGGGTGTTCTAAAGCTCCTTTCAGTGTGTGAGTAATTCACCCGTCTTTCCATTTTGGGTTGCTGGGAACAGCTGTCACGTGAGCATGTGTGTGTGTGCGTCCCACCTGTCCTCACTTGTTCCTCCTGAGGTAGCTGGTCCTGTGCCCAACTTTGATTTATTTCTAGTGAAAAACAACCTGACCTGAAGATAAGAATTCACTCCAGCAAGATCATCGGGTATGATAATGTGGAACTCTCAGAGTTTATGTTAACCGGTGACTTATTGCACTCAAGTCCTTATGTGTGAGAAGTGAATCCTGTGCTAGGGTGGTGCTCAAGGGAAGATGGAAAACCAGGCCTGGTTCTTAAGGGTAGCTGAAGCCTCCCACTAAAAGTGCTTAGGAGGTCAGTGGGTGGGTCCGTTGTGTGTGTGGAGAGCTGGCACAGGCTCTCTAGTAGGCGGAAGGTCAGCTGTTTTGGATGTTCTCTTTAGAGTCTCTTGACATTCTGAGTCTTAATTTCCCAAAAGACCCAATCTTAGCCCCCTTACAGGTTGGGAGATTCAAGGTGTTTCAGTGAGGCCTCTCCAAACACACTCTGTTTTGAAGAGGGTACTATGAAGAAGCTGAAGAGTTAGTGCCAAGAGTGGCAATAGTCAGGGTTCTGGAAGGATCTGGGAAGCACAGAGGCGTGATGTGTCTATGCCTAGCAGTGGTGGCAGTGACCTCTGAAAGAGTAGATGAAGACTGAGTATTCTTAGTGACTGTATCAGTCAGTTTTCTGATGTGTGAATGAAGTATCCAAGGTGTGCTTCTTCATAAAGATAAGTGGTTTATTTATCTCCCAGTTTTGAAGGCACAAAGCCTTCAGGATCATGCTGGCCCCAGGATGTCAGGGCAGATAGGGTCATGGATAGGAACACTCATGAGAGAATCTACAGGTGAAGACAGGAGGTCAGAGTGAGACCAACGATTTTATTCTTTTATGTAGTGACCTCTCTAGAGAAATAACCAAGATACCATGGGAACTACAATACTATTTTCTGAGGCCAGTCCCCCAAAGGCTAAATCACCTTAAACTAGGCTCCACTGTTTAAAGGTCCACCTATTCTACATACTGTGAACCAATGCAGGGGACCAATCTTCCTGCATAGAGCCAGAGGTGGTGGTAAGTGTGGAAAAGGAGAAGAAAACCACATCTAAACCACAGCAGGGGTAAAATGTCATGTGTGGATTTCTGATCCTTTTGGAGATTTGTGATTTTTGCTTAATGGCCTAGTCAGTCTTGATGGTTGTTACATAACCTATTTGGCCATGGCTAGATAGAGTAGTCTATGTAGATATATTTTTCTATCAGTTGTTGAGGGGGCCTATTAAAGTTTCCTGCCATACATACAAGTGTGGATTTGCCTATGTCTTCCAAGTTCTTTTGATTTTGAGTTCCGGTATTTGTCAGCTTAGTTGTTTGGTGTATGATTGTTGAAAGTTGCAATATCTTCCTGGTGGAATCACATTTTAATCAATGTGCATATTTTCTTGCACTTTATACTTTTCCTTGCTCTGAAATGTATTTATCTGGCATTCCTATGCCCCCCACTTTCTTTTGATTAAATATGTAACATATATTTCTCATTTTTAAACTCATAATCTATATCTTTATATCATTATATTAGAACTAAAAGCACATAATGGAGTCATATTTTGTAAATTCACTCTGAGAATCTCTATTAAGCTTGCCATGCAGACCATTTATGTGCAATGTAAATAATGGTGTGTTAGGCCTTAAACATGTCATTTTATTTATTTTATTTTATTTATTGAGGTAGGGTCTCATGTGTCCTAGGGTAGTTTTGAACTTGTTATGAGGCCAAGGGCAACCTTGAACCTCTACTTCCCCTGCCTTTACTTCTTAAGTACTGAGTTTCCAGGCATAAACTATCACACATTGTTTTTTGTGATGATGTAGATCAAACCCGGATTACTGTGTATGCTAGGCAAGTACTCTATCAACTGAACGCTCCCCCAGCCATATTCTGTATTTTAATATTTTCTTTATCTCTTGCGAGCTACCAGAACATGTTTAGAATAACATTGGCTTATCCAGTGTGAATGACTCTTTGATAGATCTCTTAGTATAAGATGTTATCTTATACTTACTAACTTTCCAGTCTACTTACGATGACCAGTTCAAGTGGAATATAGAAACTTTTTCTTCTTATAGACCTTTACCTCCTTCATTTGTAGTACAATTTCCTTAACATTTTCCTCTAAATACATTCAGCATCACACAAGGCAGTGTTCTAATTTTGTATCTACCATCTAGTGTAATTTAGAAACCTCAAGATGAATGGAACTGGAGACTGATTTTACTCATGGCTTTGTTCTTAATCTGTCTCCTTCTCCAATATCCTAATTTTATTGCTTCTCCCAGACCTTACTTGGCCCATTCCTAGGGTGAGGCTGCTGCTGAAGGCTGTCTTAGTTTTCCACCATGAGTACGTCCTACCCTCTTATCCATCCCTGAAGGCAGTTTTTATTGAATGTTGGATTCAATAGAAATACTACAATAGATACTACAGTTTTCTCCCCTCTGCATTTGAACAACCTTCATACTAGTACATCTTGACTTCATAGTTGCTCAGGGAAATTCACTACCATTGGAATGGCTTTTCTCCCAGATGGGAGGTGTTGCTTCTCCACAGGTGTGCTTAACATCCTTGTCTTTAGTTTACAGAGGTTTGACTCTCCTGTGTTGGAACTGATTTCTTCAAATTTGTCTTGCTCAGCTTCTGTGCTGGATAGTTTTATGTCACCTTGACACAAACTAAAATCATCTGAGAGGAAGGAATCTCAATTAACAAAATAATTCCATAAGATAGGGTTGTAGACAAGCCTGTAGGGACTTTTCTTAATTAGTGATTGTTGGGAGAGGACCCATCCCATTGTGGGTGCCATCCCTGGGCTGGTGGTCCTGGGTTCTATAGAAAAGCAGGATGAGCAAGCCATGAGGAGCAAGTCAGTAAGCAGCACTCCTCCATGGCCACTGCATCAGCTCCTGCCTTCAGATTCCTGCTCTCTTTGAGTTCTTGTCCTGACTTCCTTCAGTGATGAACAGTGCTGAGGAAGTGTAAGTGGAATAAACCCTTTCCTCCCCAACTTCTGTTATGGTCATGGTGTTTCATCCCAATATGAAAACTCTAACTAAGAGAGCTTCTTAAACCTTGAACTTGGCTGTTTATGACTTTTATGAATGTGGGAAGTTTTTTCCCCCTGAAATACCTCTTCATTCCTTGGCTATTATCTCTCCTCTCCTTTCCTCCTAGAATCTCAATTCCACGAATGGTAGGTCTTTCATTACAGCTGTACAGGTCTTCCACATGCTATTGATATTTCAGTGCAATTCACCTCCTTTTGGAGATGGGGGTCTCTCACTGGGACCTGGGGGACTCTGATGAGGCTAAGCTGGCTAGCCTTAGGATCTGCTTATTTCTGTTTCCCAAGTATGGGGATTCTAAGTGAATGCTACCATGTTGTGGGGATCAAGCTGAGGCCCTTGAGTTTGTACATCGAGCATGTTACAGATTGAACAACTGTTGGTGTTTAAAATCCAGTCCATTAAGTGATAGTGACACCAACCCACCCATAACACTTTCAACCTAAATTTATCCTGTCTACAAGAAATACAGGCCTGGGGGATGAAGCAGAGACTGAGGGCCAGCCAATTACCGGCCCAACTTGAGAGCCATCCCATGGGCAAGCATCAATCCCTGACATTATTAATACTCTGTTATACTTGCAGGCAGGAGTCTAGTATGACTGTCCTCTGAGAGGCTCCACCCAGCAGCTGACTCAGACGGATGCAGACACCCACAGCCAAACAGTGGATGGAGCTTGGGGTCGCTTATGGAAGAATAGGAGGAAGGACTGCATCCCCTAAGGGGACAGGAACTCCACAGGAAGACCAACAGAGTCAACTAGCCTGGACCCTTGGGGCTCTCAGAGATTGAACCACCAACTAAAGAACATACATGGGCTGGGCCTAGGCCTTCCTGCACATATGTAGCACACGTGCAGCTTGGTCTTCATCCCAAACAACCAGAGAATGGGCTATCCCAAAAGCTGTTGCCTGTATGTGAGATACTAGATGGGCTGTCTTGTCTGGCCTAGTGGGAGAGGATACATCTAGCTTCAAAGAGACTTGACATGCTAGGGTGGAGGAGATCCCTAGGGAGCCCCCAACCTGCTCAGGAGAGAAGAGGGGAGGGGTTGTGGAAAGGGGGCTTGGAGGGGGACAGTAGGATGTAAAGTGAATAGGTAAAATTATAATAATAATGATCCAGTCCATTATGTCTCTGATATTCAGGCTGGGGTAATTTCTGTACTTCTGTGATCACTGTTTTGTTTTACTTCTCTAGTTTCTCTATTCAGCTGTCAAACTCATTCATTAATATTCAAATTTTAATTTATTCTTTCACAACTACACTCTTTCTCACACACAGACATGCTCACACACACACACTGCTTTCATCTCCCTTTATTCTCTCTTACCTCCTTCTTACTGAACCTCTTCTTCCTAATAAGCTCTTTGTCCTACTATCATAGTATGTGTGTGTACACACACATGCATGCATGAGTATGTGTCTGTGTGTGTATATGCGTGCATACATGTGTGTGCCTGTGTATATGTGTGTCTGCATGTGTATATGTGTGAGTGAGTGTGTGTTACACATATAGGGGAGTTTTGTGTGTCCATGCTTGCACATGGTGAGGCCAGAGGACAGTGGGTATCTTCCTCCGCCTCGCCTTACGCTTTGTGTCGGAGTCTCTCACTGAGCCTGGAGCTTGCTCTTTTCGGCTGACTGGCTACTGAGTTCTGGGGATTACTGTCTCCAGGCCCAAGTGTTGGGATTACAGGCCCAGGTGGACAGGGATAGATTCTGCATGGGTCAAGGAGACTTAAACACAGAACCTCTTGCTTTCCTAGCATGTTTTCTTTACCTACGGAGCTATCTCCACATTTTGTTTCCTGCTTTGAAAATCTGTAGGTAATTGCAACATTTGCTGCATTGGAGTTAAACTTGTGGTTCTTGGTATGGTAAGTTATTTTGCACTGAACATCTTGGTTATGTTAGGACACTCTGGATCTTCTGTAAGCCTTCTGAGTCAGCCAGATTATTTGGACTCTGGCCTCACAAGGCCAGTTGGTACCTCCTGACACCCGGTGAGGGTGGGGTCCGTGGGGGAAGCAAGGTTTCTGGCTCCCCACTTGGCTTTTTGTGCTATGGCCCTAGCTGGGAGAATGGTGTACCTGTTACTGTTGGTCACGTGCTCCTCTCTGACACTGAAGCAATGGGAGGTGACCTCATCACCACTGCCTCTCCCAAAGCTTCTTCTGATACCTAGTATGGGGAGTGACCAGCACCCTGATCCTTCTGGGAGGGGAGAAGTATACAGTTTATGTATAGGGGGTGGGAATGTTGCCATTCATCAGAACTGGAAGGACCTGATCGCTGCTTGGCCCACTCTGATTTCAATCTGGCAAAAGTGTTAGAAGCATTCTATAGCCTAGCAAAGTGGGAGTCTAGATTGTTTACATTTCGTCTTTACTGGTTGGAGTAAGGGACAGGTGTTTTGTTTTTCCTGTAATATTTGGCTTGAGTTAACCAGTGATGGTCTAAGTTCTTTTTTCTACCAAGTCTCTTTCTTGGTCCTGGGCCAAAGAAAGTCGATTCTCATTGCGTTGTTCGTTTGCATTCCTCAGGCGGGACACCAGCTCCATGCAAGTCTAGTGACTATGAAAAGAACAAGAAACCCCAGCCAGCACTGCACCAGCGCTGTTGGGGCCCAGGCCCTAGCCTCCCTCAGTTGCTCTCCAGCAGAGTGTTCTGGTGACTGCTTCCTGCTAGTGCCTGCGGTGTCCAGATGTTCTTAGTGGGGCAGAGGGCAAGGAGTGCATCTGCATCTTTGCAGAAATAAAAGCCCTGAATCCTTAAACATACTTTTGTTTGCTGCTGAGAAGGCTGAGTCATGCCCAGTCACTGTGTCCCCTGAGGCAGGGCCTATGGGTCCTGTCTGAAATCTTCTTCTATTTCCTCCAAACCACTGAAAACCTTTATTACCCTTTTCTTTTAAAATCACAAAGTAATAATTGTTTTTTAAAAATGACTTGTTTATTTATTTGTTCATATACTTGTGTGTGTGTATGTGTGTGTGTGTGTGTGTGTGGTGGTAGTGGTGGTGTATGTGTGTCTGTATGGTGTGTGTTTGTGTGTGGTGTGTGTGTCTGTGTGTGTTGTTATTCTTGGTGTGTCTGTGTGTGTTGGTGGTAGTGGTGTGTGTGTGTGTCTGTATATGTGTGTGGTGGTGGTGGTGGTGGTGGTGTGTGTGTGTGTGTATGTGTGTGTCTGTGTGTGTGGTGGTGGTATGTGTGTGTGTGTATGTATATGTGTGTGGTGGTGTATGTGTATGTCTGTGTATGTGTGTGGTGGTGGTGGTGGTGTGTGTGTGTGTGTGTATGTATGTGGTGGTGGTGATGTATGTGTGTGTGTGGGTCTGTGTATGTGTGTGGTGGTGGTGGTGGTGGTGTATGTGTGTGTGTCTGTGTGTGTGTCTGTGTATGTGTGTGGTGGTGGTGGTGGTGTGTGTGTGTGAGTGTGTGTGGTGTGTGTGTGTGTGTGTGGTGTGTGTGTGTGTGGTGGGTGAGCACGTTCACAGAGCTAGGAGAGAGTGTCAGGTATCCTTAGCATTCTCTGTTTATCCTTCCAAGGCGGGGTCTTTCCTTGAACCCGGGGCTTGTTTTCTTGGCTAGGCTAGAAGCTGACAAACACCAGGGATCTTCTGGAGGAGCTAGGGTTACAGCTGGCCTGGGATGTTCAGCTTGTTATGTGGGTGCTGCGAGCCCTAATCCAGTCCTCGTGACCATAGCAAATGCTCTCCATACTGAACCATGTTTTCACTGTCCATATATTATTTTGTAGAACATTTAAAACACATAGAGGAAACAGCTAGCATTCTGCATCGGAAGAGTGGAATCACACACTTATATACCTGGTATGTGTTTAAATTCTATGCCTTAGACAGCTCTATACTTGAAGGTTCTGTGGATTTGACTGACCATGGATAGAAAACATTAGAAGAAAGAGTCTATACCTACAAAATTTCCTTGTCGTTAGTCCTTAAACAACACAATGTAACAACTACTCATTTAACATTTATATTACATTATTAATTGTCAGTAATCTAGGACATGTGCAAATATGCTATTTTATATAAGGGACTCCAGCATCCATGAATATTGATATGTAAGGGGGACTAGGAATCAGTGCCCCACAGATACTGTGTTGTGACTACATGTAAGTATACTATATACAAGTATAAGGATATTCAACATTATATGTATATACATACATAAGTATATTACATAAATATGTACACACATATACTTACATATAATTATATACACATATACAACAATACAAGATTATACTGTTCCTTTTGTTGATTAGTAACTTAACTCTCATTTAATCAGAAATCTCAGTATCATTCTACATTATGGTTACATAATATTCTATTGTGAGAACATAGTTTTTTCAAATCTGTTCCCTGTGGTAGGACATGGAGATTATTTCTAGTTATTTTTACCTTAAATGATTGTTCACAGACTTCTTTGTAGATATTCTTTGTTTACTTGTCTGATTATCTCAAGATAACCCCCAAGAAATGGAATTGCTAGGCTGTAGGGGACATAGGTTTTGGATGGGGGTGAAGGCTTTTGATAAACATCTTTACATATTCTACTCTGAGTTTAACTTCAGTCCCACTGTGTGGTGCTTTGCTGACTTTAGGGAGAGTTGGCTGGCAGACACTAATGGTTCCTTCCGCCCATGTCCCCTCTACTCCTCTCCGTTGGCAGTGTTATCTGTGGCAGGATAGACATGATGTATGAACACCCATGTTGCCACACTCTCCCCACTCCACATCTTCCCATCCCGAGGACCTTTCTCCACTCCTGACAAGGTATAGCTTTCACACACAGGGACAAGTGATTTTTCACATCTCTCCAAGCAAGTGCTCCTTTTTATTTGGGTCTATGTTATTACAGATGCCTGGTGTGTCTCAAGCATTTTAATGTCTTGTTTTGTTTAAACAAAAAATTTCAAGGAGAGCCAACATCATATAAAGCAAGCAAAAACCAGTTGATGGAGATATGGAAGTATACACAGGGACTCCGGGGAGCCCTGGGGGTCTGTAGGTTTTGTTCTGTGTTCCCCCTTGGAAGCAGAAACACAGACCATGTTTCTTTTATCAAACCTGGGTCTCTAGCAAGTTGCTGTTCCACCTGCAGAGGACAATCTGCCCAAGGAGCAGCAAGCATACAGTGGAGACTGTCATCGTCATCGTCCTCATCGTCGTCGTCGTTGTTTCTCTTTTTCTTTTTTTTCAAGTTCATCCACCCAGGTAAGTGACCTTTCCTATATAGGTCACACAAAGGCAGGCAAAGGTCTCATATGAGTACACTTTGAAAACCAAAATGGGTGTTTACTGGCACATAGAATCTGGGTTTCTATTTTGAGTCTTCGGTTTGCTGGTAAATTCCAAAACAAGTTCAGTACGTTTCCTTGTCCCAGACTTAGAACATTACTGCTTGAGTGTGGCAAGGGGCCAACAGTGACTGATAGTGTCGCTAAACTGTGGAAAATGTGTCAGGCAAACCTGGTTTAGGCAAAATCCCCATACTGACTTTCCTTTAGAAATGTGTAGGTGTATTATGTGCATGTGTGGGCATAGATGTGTGTATAGTTGAGCATGTGTGAGTGTGCAAATGCACGTACAGGACCAACATGGATGTGGAGAGTCTTCCTGGTATGATATGCCCAACTATGTTCTTTGAGGCAATCTCCAGTCAGGCTGGCTGGCTCTGAGATGCCGCATCTTCTCCACAGGAGGCTGATGTACCTGTCTAGTGCTTCCAAGAGATCTGAGGGCCTGTGCTCCTGTCCTCCTCCTCGTATGACAAGCATTTTGCCTGCCAAGCCATCTCCGCAGTGCTCTCTGCTCTATTTGGCTTTGCTTATTTGTTTTGTTTTTTTAAAGACAAGCTCATACCATATAGCTCAAGTTGCCCTAAATCTTGTGATCCTTCTGCTTCTGGCCTGAATGCTGATATTACAGACATTTGTGCCACTATGTCTGACCTCTGCTGTGATTTTTCTTTTTTTTAAAGAGTAATTATGTCAGGAGTAGGAGGCCTTGGGCTGGCTTCAGAGATCACTATTTTACAGTCACTAAAATAATATCCTTAGTTTATAGTCAGGAAATGATGAACCTGAAAAATGACTGCGGGTGCTTAAGGTCACAAGGTAGAGAAGCCAGGGCTTGACTCTATAGCTTCCTGGCTATAATCCCAGGGTTGATGATTGGCTATGTGACCATGGGGACCACATTACCAATGAAATGATGGGTCTTTCTCACTGGCCTCCTTCTCCCAAAGACAGGTATTTACTATGCATTGGCTGTGCTTTCGGAGTGAAGCCAGTCTCTGTGGAGGATGCCTCCTGACACATGGGGAGTCCAGGAATGTGCTGCCTTGTGATGTCGACGAAAGGGGGAGGTGTCCACATTAACAGCTTCTGCTTCTGCACTACAAAATGTGCCTTCTCATTCATCCCTGGTACTGAGTCAGTGCTAGGAGTCACATCTACTTCCTGAGATGTAACATTGTCTCTCCAATAAACAACAACAATAACAATAACACTAATGACGGCAAGCACGGTCTGGGAGGAGCACCTTTGATCTGTAGATCTCCTCGGATGTTGCCAATGTGGTCCGGTGGATAGTGTCATTATCCCCCTTTTACAGATGGAGAAAATGAGGCACAAGAAGTTTAAGCTGGGGGTTCAAGGTCATGTGGGGCATCAGTAATGGGGCCATGTGAGGAACTCGATTGTTAGCTCTGAAATAAAAGCTCTAGGCACTTAACAGGTTGTTGGTTGGTTACAGCTCTTTATGAGGACCTGTATTTTTATAAACCATGCCATAAAAGTGAATACTGATCATTAGATTTCAATTCAAACACATCGTTCGTGGTCTTAAATGCTGCAAGAATCTGCCAGACACTCCCCTGTTCTGAATAATTGGATGCACTTCAGTATTCAGAAGGTCCCCAGTGGTTCAGGAAGTGACTCTAACCTATACTGAGTCTCAAAGCTGGCATTGGGCTCTGGTGAGGGTGGGGGAATCTCTACATGTTGATTTATTAGTCACCTATCTATCCTGCTAGGACCACCTTGGAGAAGAAACTTTATTTTGCCTCCTCTACTCCTTCAATTATAATGAGAGCAATTGGGGTGAACTTTTTGTTATTATAACTTGTTTAAAGACAAGTTATGATTTAGCAAAACTGCACCTGACCACCCCCCCAACACACACACACACACACACACACAAACATACTGGGGAGGTCTCAGAGATGTTGCCTTGTGCCAGCTTTAAGTGATTGGAAGGCTCTATGCCGTTTTAACATGGTTCCTGGGTTACCTCTGAAAAGGGTGTGAGCGTTGGAAGGAAGCAGGCACCTCTGGAGATGCTTTATGCCGACAGGGAGCCAGCTCAGGACAGTGGGAGCTCACAGATCTGTTGGGAAGATTGCGAAAATGGAGACCCAGAGGATGTCATTGTGTTATTTTCAGGTCATCCCACTGCAACTGAGATCTGGACCCCAGGAAGTTGCTGACATGATTACATTACCACAAGGTCCTTTGGTAGCCATGAAGCTGGAGACTGGCTGGATTGGGGAATCTGGTTGCTGAAGTGCCCCATGAACATTTCTAAGCTATTGAGGTTTAGTCAAGGGCATTAACCCTGGAGAAATCAAATTTTCTTCTAGAATCACACATGTCAGGGCATCTGAAAAAATGTCATTTTTTTTTCTGGCTGCTGATTTATAGAAATAAGAAATTACAACCAACAGTTCCATGTAGTATACACACTATGCTGATTGTACTGTTCATGGTGTATTAGTCAGGATGTGCTCCTCTACGATGCAGTAATAAGTAGGCCTAAAATTTCAGTGGCTTAATAAAGGCAATGTTAGTTTATTAGTCACCAAATATCTGATGCAGGCTGGATGACCTTCCTCCTTGTTGTAGGTGTCTGTCATCTAGAACAATTGAACAAGATATTAAGACAAAGAAAGAAGAAAACAAAAGAGGCAGGCCATTCCCTACCCTACCCTAAAGGCAGGCAGGGAAATGAAGCTCCTGTGGAGAGATGATGCAAATATTTGTTTGATATTTGTTGTTTCTGTAATTCCTAGTCAAAGAGGTGGTACTTTGGTCCCCAGCAGGTCATAGTATTCACTCCCCTTTCATGTCTCCAAATGATCCAGGGGACATGGGTCCCAGGGCTCCTTGAATGCTAATCTAAACACATTGCATATTCCAAGATTTCCAGCCTTAACAGAGATATCAGTGTGGCATCCCTGGGGAATAAGAAAAGATTTCCTTCTCTATAAATCACTCTTTCCCTGGCATATTTCAGCACCTGAAGTTTCCATTATTCATACTAATTGCTCCTTAAGAGCTACTCTAAGGATCTTTTGTCAATTAAACAATAAACTTGGCTGGATTATAGTAGTCTTTTCATGGGCTGTCAAGAGTGGTCAGTTAGCTGAAGGTGTGTGCTTGTGGGCGGAGAAGGAAGAATACATCAGTGGGTGCTTTGGATGGGAATGGGCTCCTGAGGATGTAGGTCAGGGGGCTGGAAGGGTGCAGACAGGGCACCCTAAGGAAGAGAATTTGAAGGCTCCAGGCAGCTTCTCCAAACCATACCCTTGTCAGGACCCCAAACTGCTGAGTCCACCAGGGAGCTATTTCCTTCCAAAACTATATGCAATGATGTCCCAGATCTCTTTGCATTGAACTGGCTTTTGGAAGGCACATGCAGAAAGACTCATCCCACAGAGAGTCAAGAGAAGTGAGTCTAAATAAATGGTGTCAGGATATTCTTCCCAGGCTCGAGTCTGTTTGCTCTGGACTTGGAAGGTGAATTTTAAATCCTGACTCTGCTGCCTACGCACTGGACTCCTATGGACTTGTAAAATACAGCTTGAGCAAGTTGCATAATAATTTTGCACCTCTGCTGATAGCATTTAAAGAGGTAATGTATGCATGTAGGGGGCTCGGGTCTGAGCTCCGGCCCCTTGCCCACATTCTCTTAAGGAAAATGTGTAGACTTGATCTGTCTCTGGAGTCCAAGCTTTCCTGGGCAAATAAATGGATGATGGGCTCTCTCTGGGAGGTAGGGAAGGAATTCAGACTTCAAACTCAGGCCTCTTCCCTAGGCTGAGCATCAGATGAACACCTCTGTCATGAACTACTTTGTGCCCTTGACATCTCTCATCATTTAAACAAACTCCAACCCTTCCGTCTGCCTTGAGTGTGCTCACAGGTAACGCTGGGACTGTCTCTGCTAGCTGCTGGTTATTACCCAGCACCAGTGCTTGTGCTTCTTGGCTGTGTGCCTTGGGCAAGTTACTCACCTTCTCTGAGACTGTTTCCTCATCATAAAATACAGATAAAAGAGCTTCTACCTCACCGAGTGCTCAAGATGAAAGGAGCTGAGCAATACGCAGTACTGAGTATTCGGAATATAGCAAGGACTCGAAGCTGTGTTTGCATACAGTTTTGGATCTGCCCAGCGCCCCTGTGAAGATGAGCAGGCTCAGACAGGGCAGGGCCAGAAAATGATGTTGCTGGGATCTGAACGCAAACACCACCCTTTCTCTGACCTGGGTTGACTGCCGCAGGAGTTGTAAATTTTATCTTTTGTCCTTTCCCCCTCGCTATGTCCTCCACACCTTCTAACACCCATAGGTCTTTTCAGTATTGGCTTCCATGGTACAGGGTGCTGGGTGTGCACGTACCCTTGCCTCTTCTAACCTAGCTTGGGTTGGCTTGCCTCAACTCTGCTCAGTGATCTGTCCACGTGCCTTACAACTTCCTATTGCCAACAGAGACATGCATTCGTCCTCTGTCCTCCGAGGACAAGGACTGCCTGCTCTGTTCCCAGAATGCCCCTGGGCAGCCAGAGGGCAGAACTACCAGGCGTGTCCTGAGCCTGAGAGCCATCTTGCTGGGTGTTAACAAAGAGTAATTAAGTCATCCCATAAAACTCAGTGGTGGAAGCTGAGGTTGTGGTTCAGAGCAGTCTGGGTCAGTGCCAAGGCCGTCTAGCTTCATCCAACCCACACCCTTCATGGGTCTTGAAGCCAAGACCTACTGTAGATGAATGAGATCTGATCCAAGAAGGCATGGTTATGAATCCTCCTCCTTTCCTAGCTGTGTGACCCTAGGCAAACGACTTAAACTCTGGAGCAGTTGTTCCATCATTTAAAAATGGTGATCATAATCTTCCTTTACCTTGAGGTTGCTGAGCAGATTAAATGCTCTAATGATCCAAAGGCCTTCTGTATGATATACCATTGTGGGTTCATAGTGTTTTATGGTCAATAGGATAGAAGCTGGCAGAGGGGTGGGTCGGGGGCTGGGACTTGGAATCACCCCTTTCCCCCAACTCCAGCTTGCCTTTCATCCCAAAACCACTTCTCAGGGCACATTGGACCTGAACTCCACATTTGCCACCATTTTCCTTTCCTTCATCCTAACTCTGAGCTACAGTTGTGGAAGTCCAGGGCCAGGGGACATCAGGAGACATTACAAATGGGTATTGAACAAAGTCCATAGTCCTCTTGGAAGGTCATCCTGAGGAGATGTGGAAGTAGGGTGAGCATGTGGAAGTGTCTCAAGCGCCCAATGTCTCATTTTCCCTCCTGTCAGTCTGGCAGCACAGTTCCTGTCCTGTACAAGGGTCATACAGAGCAACCGAGATGATGTAGGTAAGCAGTATGCGATCACCATGGAGACAGTGACAGATACCTAGTCTTCTCTGAATAGCAGTTAACCTTCAGGAAATCAGACCAACCTAGGTGCTCTGGGAGCCATCTGTGGCCAGCCATTCCTTTCTCTAGGTGCCCTTTATCCTCATTCACTTGACAGATTTCTCCTGTACACAATCTCAGGAGTAACTTTTACCCAATGCCACCCTACCTGTGCCACCTCAGGATTTGCACAAGAATAGCCCTCAGTACTTTTTCTCCAGGTGCTTGTGATTTTGAACATCTCCTAATTGATGCTCATACACGAGGAGGTGTGTGTGTGTGTGTGTGTGTGTCGGGGGGGAGGGGGCTGTGAAGCAAGGTGTACTTTGATGTCTGAGAACCCAGAGAGGTCTACTCAAAGTTTGTTCCAAGCACGGGAGCAGGGGTTTGTCTTCAGCCCTCATATTGTTGACAGTCTAACGAAGAGAACAGGTTAGAGAATTCATGGGAAGAAGGTCTCTGATCAGTAAGAAGAAGTTGCCCAGTCTAATTCCTCCAAGAGATGCAAAGGTTGCCAAGTCCGATGCCAGGAGTTTGGGTCTAGGTTCTGTCACTTTGAGGAGGTCCCTGTTAATTCCTGGGCTTCTATTTCACCATACTGAAACAGGAACATTTTCAGATTGTATCCTATGGGCTATTTTGGCTCTAGATTTTTTGTTTATTTTTGGGTTTGTGGGTTTTTTCCTTTGGGGAAGGGTCATGTAGAGAACCCCATGGAAGCACATAGGGTGTTTTGGTTTAACGTGTGAGTTTGACAAGAAAAGGGGACAAGCTTGGTTCTGTTTATTTTTCACCTGTTGTTGGGAGTCTATTCCATCTTTGATAAAACACTCCCTGACTTGGTCAAGTTAGGGGAACTTCTAGAAGAAGATCTCACTGTATAGAGAGGACTGAAAGCTATCCCATGAGACTAGGTGGAAAACAAATTATCCTTAACACCCTCTTCCCCTCCCCCCACAGGTGGCAGGGACATAGCTATAGATATGGAGAGCAGATTTGGATACCCAGCAATGCTCAGGATCCAGAGGCTGGGCTGAAGATGCTTGATAACATTCTGGCCCATTTTGATGGGGATGTAACAGCTTCTCCAGGGAAGCATTTCCCCATGAGTATTTCATCGAGTGGTAGACATTTGTGAACAAACTACAGCGATCTTATTTGGTCCCAGGTTGGAGGAGATGTGACGAGGGTAATTTTGGTAAGAGGTGCACAAACACAAGCAGGAATCAGCAGAAGCATCAGTGGCTAAACCTGGCTCAAGAAGGAGGGAGGAAAGGAAAGACAGAATTCTGGTGCTTCTCCATCTTTTTATGCAACTCTGGCCTCTGTTGGGACCCTCCACTGGCTCTAACCGGAAGCCAGAAGACCAAAAGAGGCTAGCAATGCAGTCTGAGGGGTCAGCCTCTGGAAACACAGAGTACAGGGCAGGACTGATCTTCTGAAGGGAACTGACAGAAATGGAAAACAAAGAGAAGTCCAAGTGTCTTCAGGCTCTCAGAATCACCCAGAACCTGGGGAACCCAGGTCCAGGTGCCCAGTGAGCAGTTACCTAAGCTGTGTGCTTGACTCTTTCTTACTTTCTTCTTGGTCATCAGAGAAGGAACCATGTACCCAAAGGGCTGGCGTGGAGGAGGAATATCCACACTCTAGGGAGGAGAGAGGAAACCATAGTCCTTTGGCTTTCTTTCCCCCAGGGAGGAGGGGCCAGGCCCTGTCTTCACAGCCAAGCCTCTTGTTTCCATCTGTGGAAGGGAGAGCTGAGCTTTGAATGTCTATTACATGTAGGGCATGAGGCAGGCTCTGTGTTTATTTTGCCTCTTTTAATCCCTTGGTGATTAACACATGGAAATAAACAGTTTCAGAGCCAGCTGTCTTTGGAGGGTGTAGACAGTGCTGGCTGTGACAAACCTGGGACGCTAACAAAGCTTGACTTCAAAGCTGACTCCAAGCACACAGATAGCTCTCCTATCAAGAAGCAATAGAACTGCCGGGGAGTTACTTCACTGCAACTTACCCTGCGCCCCTCCCAGGAGATTCTATGGTTTTCAAGGCAAGCAGAGTGGGTGGTGCTGAGCCCAAAGGAGTGAATCAGAGATGGTGGAATCCCAGGCATTTCAGGAGGCTGTATTTCTAGGGTGGGTTCCTTCCTTACACAAAAGTGGCAGCCACCTATTGTGCCCCAAAGGAGATTGTTCCTGTGGGAGTGGTAGAGGTGAAGAGGCAACTCCTGGCTGAGGCCAGGGCTATCTGATCTTCAAAATCTAATCTGTCCCTTCAAAAGAGAAGGAGTTTGACAATTGTGTCAGCCTCTCTGAATGTAGGGAAAGAATTACTACTCCCCTCTCCGAAACTATGTTCCTTCGCCTGGGACATGGTGTTGTCATTATGCAATGTCCCTGTTGGCAAAGGTGTTGGAGCCCCTTGTCTTTGGGTTGGTACCATTTCTAAGAAGGAACATGGTCTTTGTAAAGAAGTAGGCTACTGAATAGGGAGCTCTGTGCCAAACGGCAGAGCCAAAAAAACGCAGGACCGAGACAATCCTGACCCTGACCTGAAGAGGCAAGTCACCCTGATGGCAGATAGATGATGGCCTTAGTGTTCTGAAGAGATTTTGGGGTCAGATTGGGGTCATTTTGGACTGAGGGGAATAAGGGACCAGACCACACTGTCAAAAGCCACACTGATCTGATGCTGGAGACTTGATCAAGTTCATTATTCATGGTTTTGCAAATGACAGGGGCAAAGGCTTTCCCCATTATCACTGGGACATCAGTGATAATCACAACTGTTGTTTATTAGTCAGTTCTTTATGAGGACCTTATTTAGCCCCCAACCATATTTATTGAATTTCTACCGTGATCAAGCACTATGCTAAGTGCTTAGTCAGCTCCAGGAACAGGCCACACAAAGACCCTGTTCTTGGGGGTAAAGAGATGACTCAGCAGTTAAGAAAACTTAACCACCCTTCCAGAGGACTGGGGTTCTTTCCACAATGTCCATAGAATGGCTCACAACTGTCTGTAACTCTATTTCTAGTGGATCTGATGCCTCTTTTGTGTCTGTTGGTACCAGGTACACACAAGGTGGACAGATATATATGCAGGCACAATAACCATATACATTTAAAAAAGAAAAGACCTGTTTTCATGGGAGGGCTGCTACATGTAATTACCAGCCAACAACTCTAGGGGGCACTCTATACCTAGACTGTTGTATAACTAGCCCACCATGAATTCAGTGCCCTTCTGTCAAGCTGCTTGGCAGAGCTCTCTGTGGCACTCAAGATCTAGGGCAGGTAGTAGAACACTAACAAGGTAGGTTTTAATATCCCCTATTACAGTTTTGGAAATTGATTCATGGAAAAGCTAAATAACTCATGAAGGTTTTCAGGCGAAAGCGGCTGCTGTGATATAGCCTTCTACTGGCTTGATCTAATGTCTTTGTGGTCAGTTGTACCATGAACTGCACTCTCTTGGTGGATGGGGGGAGGCGGGAGAGGCTGTCATGGCAGAAGCTGGGCTGGCCGAGGCACTACATCTTTACTGGATAAATAGGTCCATGTCTGAGGTAACAGGGTCTCTTTTAGCTATGGTAAGCTTGGTGAAAGCAGCTGCCTGTGTTGAGAGATTGGGAAGACTGCTCTTCTCTCCCTATTAGCTGTGCTTGGGCTTATCAAGGAGGTCTCTAGGTGGACCTCATGGTTTGAGGTGTTGGAGTCAGCTCCTGTTCCATCCATTTGCTTATTTTACTAGCTATTGTCACTGTGTTCGGGGCAGAGACTTGCCTGAAGGAAGGTTTGCATTCACAGCTGCTGAACACATTCAGTCCAGGACAGAGCAGAAACAGTTGACAAATGGCCTTGCGTCATGTTCTCAGAAAAATGTGAACACATGAGGCAAAACAGACATTGCTATAGAGTGGGGATCAGGACCTGGCCCTGCTAGGACTGATACAGGGCTGAACTTGCGTTTCCTCTTTGGGTCAGGCATGGTGTGATCCCAAACATGAAATGAAGAGAACTTGGTCTGAAATTTACTCTGTGTATGTATGTGTGTGTGTCTGTGTTGGGGAGCAGGTATATATGTACTTGTTTTTATGTGCACTTGTGTGTACATGTTCTTTTTTCTTTTTTCTTTTTGGTTTTTTCGAGACAGGGTTTCTCTGTGTAGCCCTGGCTGTCCTGGAACTCACTCTGTAGACTAGGCTGGCCTCAAACTCAGAATTCCACCTTCCTCTGCCTCCCAAGTGCTGGGATTAAAGGCATGTGCCACCACCGCCCGGCTGTGTGTACATGTTCTTATGCATATCTATGTATATGTACATGTGTATGTCTGTATGTATACATATGTGTATGTGTACATATGTGTTTGTGTACATATGGATATGTGTACATGTGTGTCTATGTGTATGTTGTGTATGTATACATGTGTATGTGTACGTTGTATATGTATACATGTATACTATACATGTATATATGTGTACTTGTATGTATATGTGTGTATGTGTACATGTGAGTAGAGTCCAGAAATCCATGTCAGGTGCTCTCATCTGTCAATCTCCATCTTATTTTTTGAAACACAGCTTCTCACTGAACCCAGCACTTGTTGACTGGCTAGGCTGACTGAAAATGAGCTAGGAGGGTCCACTTGTTTCTGCCTACCCCAGTACTAGAATTTATAGACTGCGATACCGTGTCTCATTTTTAAAGCAGATCCTGGCGGTCTGGACTCAGACCTCACACTTGCATGGCGGCTTCTCTAATAATGGAATCATCTTCCAGCCCTGAACTCTGCTTTGTGTCCAAAGTTCTTTCTTGGTGAGGAAGAAAGATGGCCTCTGGCTGTCCTTATTTTGGCTTTGCAGTGTCTTTCTTCTTCTGCATATGTACTAGGTTTCTGGAACCTGGAAAAGGCCTCCAGAGACGTTTTTGCCTTTTTACATTCTAAGGACTTTCTCTGTAATGCAGGACAGAACTAAATTGACCCATTGGAAAGTGATATCATAATGTCTGTCTTGCATTGCTTCGGTCTCTCCTTCTCTGCTTCTAGAGCCTTTCATTCCAGAGCTCAGTTTTGAGGTAGCAAGGGTGGAAATGTGGGGACAAAGGGATGTTTTCTGTATGTACTTTGCAAGCTTGGACAAAGAGTATATGGCTTCTCCTTGGTTCATTTATGATGCTTTTAGCTTAAGTCTGCTGTAGTGCTCTCCCCTTGATTCCCTTAGAAGCTGTGTCTTTGGAAGGGAGGAAGGAAAAGGTCTGAGCTGCTGGGATTGGCAGTGTGTTTTCTTAGAGTCAATGTTCAGAACCACCCGTGGGCTTGAGAGTGGTGGAATCCTTTCTCTTTCCTTTCCCTCTACAATTTATCCCTGTTAAAATGCGCATCTTTTCCACTGTAGTGTGCCATAAACTTGCTAGAGAGAGCAAGTACTTACTGCTAGGACTGGGAGGGAGGTGCTGGGGGAGCGAGGTTTGCTCTGAGCAACCCTCACCTTCCTGCACATTTGCTCTAGACTGATGTCTTTGGAAAAGAAACATGCCTGACAGTTTGGACCACGTGCGGCAAATGCATGCTTGGCCCAGATACTGACACCTACTGTCCATGTGTCTTAAGAAGGTAGAAACCACTTTCTCTTCTTCTTGTGGTTGTGAACTCTGATCTTTCTTAACATAATGTCCCCTGAGCTCCATCAGTCAGAGGTGGCATTTGTGAGGAAACTCTTTTTTTTTTTTGTACCAATTTAAGGTTTTTTGCTATGGATTCTCTGCAGTCACTTTTCCTTCTTTTCTTCCTCCTCCTCCTTCTCCTCTTCCTCCTTCTCCTCTCCCTCCTTTCCCTCCTCTCTCTCCCTTTCTTCCTTTCTTTCCTTCCTCTCCCCTTACCCCCCCCCCATGTGTGTGTGTGTGTGTGTGTGTCAGAAGTCAATCCCAGCCAGGCAGTGGTGGCGCACGCCTTTAATCCCAGCACTTGGGAGGCAGAGGCAGGCGGATTTCTGAGTTCGAGGCCATCCTGGTCTACAGAGTGAGTTCCAGGACAGCCAGGGCTACACAGAGAAACCCTGTCTCGAAAAAACCAAAAAAAAAAAAAAAAAAAAAAAAAAAAAAAAAAAAAAAAAAGAAGAAGAAGAAGTCAATCCCAGTGTTCTTCCTTAGGAATGTTATCTGCCTTATTTTCTGAGGTAGGGTCTCTGACCTGGCCTGGATCTCAACGAGTAAGCTAGGCAGACTGGCCACTGAGCTCTGGGATTACAAGTGCTCGCCACTACCCCTGGCTCTAGGGGTTGAACTCAGGTTCTCATGCTTGTATGGAAAGCATTTTACCATTTGAGTCATCTTGCCTGCCCTGAAGTTGCTTCTTTCTATGGAGTTCTAGTGTGGCAAGATGTCCACAGAGCAAGCTTGGACGGCAGCTGTGTGCTGGTTGCAGAAGTCCTCTGTAGCTGAGAGCTTCCAGGGTAGACTGCACTGACTCATGGTATCTATTTGTCTCCTCCACTGACCAAGCTGGTTCTCTGCTCTCAGCCAGAGCTCAGCCGAGCCCTCACAGGGCTCCACATCCTCTTTATTACTAATGAGGCGTTGTTCCTTAATTATGAGGCGCTGGATTCCAGAAGGCCTTTCCTTTGTTTCAGTGGACTTAGCAGAGGGCTTATGAAGATGTCTTGGCTTATGAAGATGTCTTGAGGATGACATTCTCTGCTGGATTCTTCCATGCTTCGGGAGTACAAAGGTCACTTAGGTGATGATCAGGGCGAGTTCAAGTGGGCTGGGCACAGGCATGGAGGAAGAGTATGGAAGGCTGCATATAATCCCCCTCATGGAATGCTTCACTGTCCCAATCGGAGTGACTGCCCCCCAGCACCTCCACACAGTCCTCTGCATATTCTATTGTCTCATTCAAAATGAAAAACAACCAGAGTGGGGGAGACACAGGTGCTTTAGGCAGTTTGGTATTGTAAATGACAGAAATGAACAGGAGGAATATTAGACCATTAAAAACTTGCCTAAAGTGAACAAGATAGAAGAGTCAAACTTTCCTACCTCAGCGGGTCGCATCTCCTGAGTCTAAACAAGTCCTTGATGCATCAGAGTTTCAGAGTTCCAGGTCCCTAATATTAATAGGCAGAAAGTAGGGGAAGTTTGCGGGCTTGGCTATAGGATCTTCAGGGAATTTTGCATCTGTGTATGTATGAGTGTTTGTGTTTGTGTGGATGCATGAGTGTGGGGTGCATAACTCCAGAGGTTGGTGTTATATGTCTTCCTTTATTCTCTCCACCTTATGTTTTTGGAGACAAGGTCTTCTTGCAGAATGCACGGCTCACCCATTGGCTAGACTGACTTACCAACCGGCTCCCGGAATCTGCTAGGGTGGCTGCTGAGGATCCCTGAGAAACATGATAGTTTATTGAATTTTTATGATCAATTAAATATATTTACTGTACACATTCTAGAATATACAGAAAACTATAGGGAGAAGAATCACACAGGCTAGGCATGGAGGCACATCTCTGTCATCATAGTATTCAAAAGGCTGAGACAGGAGGATGGCAGCTTGGGCTGCATAGTAAGGCCTGGTATACAAAACAAGTAACAAAAACACAAACATTTACACACAGACACCCACATATACATACATACATGAATGTGTGCATACATATCTATATCAATCTATCTATGTACACATACATACATACACACACACAGAGACACAGATACACACACACACACACACACACACACACAAACACACACACACATACACACTTCTCCAAACACAGTAGCCTTTACTTTTGAGTTTACATTTTATTTCTTCCTAGTTATTTTCAGAGCATATTTTTTTTTTTTGTGGGAAATATACACGACCCAGCATTTGAACCATGTTTGAGTATGTGTGTTAGTGGCACACTATATTTACACTGTTGTGCAGTTAGCACTGCCAACCACTTGCGACTTTCCATCATCCCAAACTAAAGCTCCCTACCCACTGAGCGACCTTGCTTCAGTCCCCACTCGCCCCATCCATAGTCATTTCTGTTTTACTTTATGAGCATGGCTTTTAGTCTCTAGGTTCTATCTTTTCTTAATTACATTTTAAAATGTATTTTGAGTTTGTGTGTGGGTGTGTGCATGCTGTGGTGTGCACATATAAGGCAGAGAACACTTTGTAGAAATTCGTTCTCTCTTCCCATCATGTGGGTTCCAGTGATTGGAGTCAGTGCACCAAGGCTTGCTGGCAAATGCCTTTATGCACATGATTGTTTGACAACACAAGGTGTTGTTAAAGTGCGATCACTTCTGGACATCTGTATTACGATGTGGTGCCTTTCGTTTTTCATTGGTTCATATAACATATATAAACTTTTTTGTTTGTTTGTTTTTGTGGGTTTTTTTTGGGGGGGGGCAGATTAAAGGTGTGTACCACCACCCAGCTAACCCTTCTCTTTTTATTAACTAATTAATTTAGTTATTCACTTTATATCCCTGCTGCAGCCCTGCTTCCTCCTCTCCTCCCAGTCCTACCCTCACAAACCCCCCCTCCCATTCTCCCTTCCTCTTCTCCAGGGGAAGCCCCCTTTGGGAACCTCCCTGCCCTGGAGCACCAAGTCACAGCAGGACTAAGCACTCCTCTCCCACTGAGGCCAGACCAGGCAGACCAGATAGGGGCAGTGGATACAATGGTAGGCAACAGAGTCTGAGACAGCCTGCCCTCAGCCCTCCGCCCCACTTCAATTGTTAGGGGACCATATGAAGACCAGCTAAATAGTCTAGTAAAAAAATATTTTTAAAAAAGAAATTTGAATTGAGCCTAATGAATGTTGAATTTAGCATCCTGATTTTTTTTCACTTTTTGATAACATAAGCATCTTTTTATATGCATTCTATGAATATCATTTTAAATGATTGACCATTTTTATCAAACCGAGGGACTTTATCACTTGTAGTATTCTTTCCCCAGTGTCTTTAAACGATTACAGTGCTAAAAGGTATTGTGGAGATAGCTCAGTTGGCAGAATGCTTCCATCTTTGGACCTGCTTAAGAAAGCCGGGCGTGATGGTACACACTTGTAATCTCAGCTCTGGGGGGGGGGGTGCGGTGGAGACTGGTGGGCCTTCCTGCTTCCTGACCAGCCAGCCTAGCCTATTTGATGAGGCCCAGGTCCCAGTGAGAGACATTGTCTCAGATAAAAGGGGGCCCTCAAGGAATAGCAGCTTTCCTCTGGCCTTCACTAG
The DNA here is from genome assembly GCF_947179515.1 of Apodemus sylvaticus. Lineage (NCBI taxonomy): Eukaryota > Metazoa > Chordata > Mammalia > Rodentia > Muridae > Apodemus > Apodemus sylvaticus. The sequence goes on along the minus strand of NC_067476.1, from coordinate 85,247,755 downwards.
CACATCATGCCCGGCTTTCTTATGTGTGTTCAGAGGATAGAGTTCAGGTCTTTGCTACAAGGCAAGGATTTTGCCAACAGAGCTATCTTCTTGGCCCATGATACCTTTTAAAAATAGCAGGCATTTAGAAATACTGGTGATACGGTCACTACATTTGATGATGTTCAGCTGTTTAAAACAATGTTCCAGAATACGTACAAAAAGATGCCAATGATATTCAAAAGTGAAGAAAAGAACCCAGGTGCTAATTCAACCATCATTAGGTTCAATTCAAATGTACGGTGCTCAGCCGCCATCTTTTCTTTGCTCAGACGCCATCTTTTCTTTGAGACTGCATGCTTATTTGGGGCCAACTTGAAATGTTGACCATTGGAGGTCACTGGGTTTGACCCCTACCCCCAGACTTCTCTTGCTGCCTTTACCTGGGAGGGGGTGACACTAGTTCTGACTTGTTGTAGCTTTAGGATTGAGCTTTCATTGAGGAGAGCCAGGGGCCCTGGGTTCTCACATCAGCTGGGCTCATCTCAAACGTCACGGAGAGGTGGCTCGTCCTTTCTCTTCCAGGGAAAGGCTGTGTCACAATGAGCAGCCCTGGGCTTCTCCCAGCTCGTTCTTGGTAGCATAATCTGATGGGTGCTGAACAGGGTTCCCAGCTGCCTTCAGCTGGCCTTAGAGAAGACGTCATGGCCAGGGCAGATCTGAATCAGCCCATTTTCTCCCCCATGGCACTGTGTGCTTTGGCTGCTTGGCCAGAAAGCTGGGTCTATACTTATACTTACCTATCATTTTGATGCTATCTTGCGGTGTAACTGGAATTGGGTTCTGGGTGTGGAAATTCTTACTCAGAGCACAAAGGTTGGAGGGAGCTCAGAGGCTGCACCCAGGAAGGGCTCTTCCCTGAGGCCTCTTGGCTAGGTGGCTCTTATTTCTTGGAGCGGGTGCTGTGGCCAACAGGTGGGTGTTCCTTCGGGGAGTGAAAAGTTCCTGCCTTTTCGGTAGCTATGGGCCATTGTAACTGCTCTTTCCTACCTGTCTGCAGTATTCCACAAGTCCACAGATGAATTACCCCAGAGTGGACTAGTGAAGGCAGAGCCGTGCCCATGTGGCAGGCAGTGCCCACATCATCACCCATGTGGGCACTCTGGTCTCCTTTCACTGGTGCCCTTGAGATGTGTTCCATATCCCTCACATGCACCCATGGCTTCCTGAGCGATGACAGTTGAATTCCAGATGGATTTGGAACGTTCAGTCTCCACCACAGGAGAGGGAGAGATTATACACAGCTAACTTTGGAAGTCCTGTCATTCACATTTACATATTTGTTCCTTTCCCAGATTTTTCTGGTGTACAATAATGATTTAATTTTCCTTTTCTCAATTGAATTTGTAGATGAAGGTTCATTCTATCATGATAGCAAACATGCTTATGGCATTTCCTGATGTGCAGATGGGAAAAGACATGCAAGAACTTCCGTGAGCCCACGTGGATTCCTTCTTTATCAATGAGATAAAGGTTCTGAAGTGCTCATCAGGAAAAACATCAAGTTGTTTCATTGCCTTTTTTGCTTTTGCTTCATCCTATTTACAAAACACTCCAGCATCTAACCCTGAAGGAACATCGTGGAAGAGGGGCAGAAAGATTATGAGCCAGAGGACCATGGAGTTTGCGATAAGATGGCGGTCTCCTAGCAATGTCAGATGATAAACCCGTAAAGTCTCACCAATGTGATCGCCTACACAGGAGCTGAACAAGGACAACAATAGATATGCTAATTTAGGCCAGGAAAAGCCCACAAGACCTCAGCCCTGCACAAAGATCTTCCCACAGCTAATGAATGCTGAGGTGAAAGAAACAGTCTTCCCCAGGGAAGAACACACCAGTCAATTATCCAGTACCAAATGCTCCGCCCTGAAAACACACATACAAGCAACATTATACAGACCAAGTGGGTTGTGTTCAGGAATACACATGTATATATATATATATACATGCAGTCAATAAAAATTGATGAAAAAAGAGACTATGAATTTGAAAGTGAGCAAGGAGAGGTGTATGGGAAGGTCTGGAGGAAGGAAATGGAAGGGAGAAACATAATTATATTATATCTCAAAAATAAAAACAGGATATTTTCATTTCAAACTATTATAATACTTAACACACAGACAGAGGTTGAGTAACACCATGTGCTCTAAATATCCGTCTTCTCGGTTCCCCCTTGCTGGTTCTGCTTCTCATGTTCTTTTCTACCCCATGTCATAAAGGCATTGCAGTATTGCACCGTGTATCTCCAAAAGACAAGCATTCTTTAAAAGTGAAAAAATAAAAAATCACTAATACATCAAGTATGCCTTTGTTAGGGTTTCCATTGTGTGATGAAACACCATGACCAAAGCTGCTTGGGGAGAAAAGGGTATATTTGGTTTACACTTCCACATTGTAGTCCATTTTTGTTTTTTGTTTTTTGGTTTTTTTTTGTTTTTTTTGGATTTGGTTTTTTGTTGTTGTTGTTTTGTTTTGTTTTGTTTTTTGAGATAGGGTTTCTCTGTGTAGCCCTGGCTGTCCTGGAACTCACTCTGTAGATCAGGCTGGCTTCGAACTCAGAAATCCGCCTGCCTCTGCCTCCAAGTGTGCTGGGATTGCAGGCATGCGCCACCACCGCCCAGCTTGTAGTCTGTTTTTGAAGGGTGTCAGGGCAGGAAGTCAGGACAGAAACTGGAGTAAGAGTGAGCTCATGCACAGGCCACAGAGGAGTGCTGCTTACTGAGTTGGTCCCTCAGCCTGCTTTCTCATAGACCCCAGGACCACCAGGTCCAGGAGTGGCATCGCCTACAATGTGGTGGGCCTTTCACTAATCACTAATTAAGAAAATGCCCTGTTTGAGGCCAGCCTAGTCTATAGAGTAAGTTCTAGGACAGCCAGGGCTATACAGAGAAACCCTGTCTCAAAAAACCAAAAAAAAAAAAAAAAAAAAAAAAAAAAAAAAAAAAAAAAAAGAAAGAAAGAAAGAAAGAAAGAAAGAAAGAAAGAAAGAAAGAAAGAAAGAAAAGAAAAGAAAATGCCCAGGGACTTCCTACATCTTGATTTTATTGAGGCATTCGCCAAAGTGAGACTCCCTCCCCTTCAGTGACTCTAGCTTGTGTCATGTGGACATAAAACTAGCCTATCTGTGTCAACGCTGACATCTGTGTGTATGTGTGCTCATATGTGTGCACTGGAGTGTGTGGTCAGAGGCTGGCATTGGGCATCGTGTCAATCATTCATCATTACTGTTTTTTGCTTGCTTGTTTGTTTATTTGTTTTTTGGGACATGGTCTCTCATTGAACCTGGAACTCATTAACCGACTGGATTGCCTGGGCAGTGAGCCTTGGGGAGCCCCCTGTCCCCACTTCCTAGTTCTAGGTTACAGGCATATGACATCATACACAGCTTTTTACTGTATGTCGAGGATCCAAACTCAGCTCCCCACGCTTGTGCAGCAGCACCTTACCAACTGCACCGTTTCCACCGCCCCGCATCTACTTTTTAAAGGAAGAAATTAAGGGAGTTTTCAAAGAGATCGAAGAAAAGAACAAAATTATATCACTTCAGTTAAAAATGTAACAGACAACCAACATGTCCTTATCATCTCTGATATGGGTCATCTTGTTATAATCAGCAAAGGAGTCACCCTATCAAACATAGACTGGTGAGCTCACTTCACTGGATCAACTTAAAGAGGGGCCTTAACAAAAGATACACTGTAATTTCTCATCACTTGCCCCAATGGAGACTTTCATTCTTTGGAATATAACACCACAACTCTGGATGGTGCGCACTGAATGTATTCCCCAGGTCTAGTTTGTATAACTTTTCATCAGCCTAGTTGTGGTGTGGTCTTAGTTTTGTTAAGAGCAGTATGGTCTCCTAGCTTTTTTGACTGTGTACTTTTACTGGAAAATGAATGAGTTCTATCCATGAATACTATACTAACAAACTGTAGGGTGCTCTGTCACACAGATACATATGTTCTAAACTAGAGATGGAAAATGAGGAGAAGCATGTATCAGTTTTAATATTATCTTTTTGCCCTACATAGATTTTGTTGACCATACCCCCAGTACAGAGCTCAGGAAGGCTGTGGAGGTGGGGCTAGCTATGACACAGTGCTCTGGTAGGTGACAAAGCCAGATGACTCGAGTTTAGATGCCAGGTCTGCTACCCCTTAGCTGTGAGCTCTCAGGAAGCTCACTTTCTTCTTCAAATCTTTCCTTTTCATTTGTAATTTGAAGATGTTAAGAACATACCAATATGGTTAGATTCAACCTATGAGCAGTGCCTGGTACACAGTAATCACTTATTAACACGGTCTAACTAATAATGATGACAATGACAGGCATTCCTAGCAGGTTGGCAGCGGTCTGAGTTTTTCCTCTCCATGTACGGAGGACCACAGTGAAATGCACAGATCGCCATTTCCTTAGGGACTGCCTGAACTCACGATCATACTGACGGCGAGGGCGTGCAACAGTTACAGGAATAGTCGTGCTGGGTGTGAAGAGCAGCACGTCACTCAGTTTATTTTAATTGATGACGATAGTTATGGTCTGATGATGTTCACACTGGGGATGACGACTATGACAGGACGTGGAAGGCTTTTACAGTTCCTGTCCGAGCCACCTTGCCAATACTTGTCTTTCCTAAGAAGCCTTCCCTCAGCCACCCTACAAGTATGCTGACTAACTTGTCTTGTTACACCCTGCCTCCCTCCTCGGCCTCTGCCTATTGATCGCTTCTGGTTTTTGTTTTTTTTTTTGTTTTTGTTTTTTGTTTTTTTGTTTTTTTTGCAAAGCCTGGTGAGGTGATTACCTGTAAGTAGGACCAGGAGGTGGACAAACAGGAGGATCCCTGTTCAATGAGGGGACCCTCATCTGCCAGTGTCACCTGATAGCATAGGCCAAGGAGCTAGCCTCTCAGGCCGAAAGGAGCACAGGCAAGGAAGGCACTAGAACCCTGGAGTGCAGCCCTTTTTGGCTTTACTGGCCAGTGGTTCGTGTCTTCCCTGTCTTGAGAGAGAACAAGCTCCTCTGGTTTTCCAGCCTGGTCTATAGGGCTAGGCTACCTGGCCTACACACGCTCACCTATGGCTATGAGGAAATCCAGACTCTCCACAGGCCTGGAATCCCAAGAAAGCTGTGGCGGAAAGACTTTCTCTTTTCCAAGATCAGGACAAAGGTAGCAGTATGCCCAGGGTGCTGAAAGGCGTGGTGGCTGAAATAAAATGCGAATGTGTCTGACCCTGGTGCTAGGGCCTGTATCTTCCATTAACTTTCCAATAGCCTTGCTGGCTGGACTTCATGGAACTGTGTGTGGTTCAAATTTAACATTTTAAATACATTCCATAGTTTGAGATAGATGCCTTGATATTCTAAGAGACATCGACCTGGACAATTAATCTTTTTAGTGATTTAACACAGTAGCAGCTCACCATCTTTTCTGTATCTCTGTGGAGATCATGCATCTGCACAAACTGTCATGAGAGGAAGCACTAAGATATGAGATACTCGTCTCTTCACAGTAGTTCTGCACCCAGGACCTCGCTCATGTCTCTAAGTTGCTGGATAAAGCACACTTCATCTCAGCACTCAGGAGGCAGAGGCAGGCAGATAGATCACTTCTGAGTTTGAGAACAGCTTGGACTACACTGTGAGTTCTGGGCTACCCAGATCCACACATCGAGAAATATCCTGTATTGAGAAAAACAAATTGCTGGTGTGAAGTATGAGATTGTGTGCAATGAGTCCTATGGTCTTAGAATACTATGATTTATTCTTCAATATAAAACATAGTTTATGAATTTGGAAAACTTTAGGAGCTTATTCTTAATTATAAATATTCCTGGAGTTAAAACCTACTTATCTAACATGAAAACACTTATGACATTCCAAACAATTTGGGATGTCTTCCAGACATGGTTTTTATTTGCTTGTTTTGTTTAGGTGGCCAGGGAAGGACTCCATCCTTTTGATGAATAATTGACATAAAGTTTGTTTCTTGAGCAGTAGTAAAAATTAAACTCAGATTTCTGTCTAGTTGGCAGGATGGAGTTTATGCCAATACTAGGCAACACTGCTATTTTGGCTGAAGACATCAGATTGATTGTTTACATCTATGTCTCTCTCAACTCCAACCCCTCATGATAGGATCAAATAAGGACCAGAGATATATCTATCTGATGAACAGATGATAAAAGTTGTCTAGAGTTTCCACTGCTGAGAAGAGACACCAAGATCAGGGCAACTTTAACAGGCACAACTTTTAATTGGGGCTGGCTTACAGGTTCAGAGGTCCATCATCATCATAGCAGAAAGCATGGCAGCGTCTAGGCAGACCTGGTACTGGAGAAGGAGCCAAAAGGTCTACATCTTGATCTGAAAGCAGTGAGGAGAAGACTGTCTTACAGGCAGCTAGGAGGGGGCTCTCATTGCCCACCCCAACAGTGACACACTTCCTCCAACAAGGCCACGCCTACTCCAACAAGGCCACACCTACTCCAACAAGGCCACGCCTACTCCAACAAGGCCACACCTCCTAATAGAGTTACTTACCATGGGCCAAGCATATTCAAACCACCACAAAAGTATACATAATTTAATGAGTTGTTTTTCAGCTACAGTAAAGGAGATAATTGATAAATACTGCAACATAGATGTTGTTCAAGGTATAATGCTAAATGGAAACACATATGTGCAATGTCCCTAAATTGTTTTATAGAAAAATCCCCCAAAAGCAAATATCCAGAGACAGAGAGCAGACTTGTCCTTTCCAGGTATCAAAGGGAAGATTGAAAGAGGCTAGGTTTTTTTTGTTTGTTTCTTAATAAGTACAAGGTTTCCTTTTGGGATTAATGAGATTTTTTTGGGAGGAGGGACTAAATGGAGGTGAACCTTGTATGGTATTGGGAATGGATTAGTTGCTCAGAATTCACATTATAAAATAAGTACTATGGTGTATTCTATATGACTTTTATTCCAGTTAAAAAAAAAGTAAAAGAATAGAAATCAAGACCAAGGGGAAAGGGAAGGAGGGAACATCATTGAATAAAGAATTTTAATGAATTTTGGGAGTTGGGAAATATCTGGAGTGGAGGAAGCAGTAGCTGTGAAACTTGGGGTGAGGTTAGCATAGAACTGGTACCAGTAAGAATCAAGTCAGTTTACTGAAGAAACAGGAAAGCCAAGGTGAGGTGATGGTGAAGGCATCTGTCGGACAGCAATAGGCAGGGATGTGCTCAAACTTAGTACACACAAATTTGGATGTTTACCATCCTCGATAGCCAGGACACTCAGTTGTCCCCTGGGTGACAGAGATATAGAAGCAGTAGAGCACAGAGTGAGGTGTCATCCACACGTGGAGATGGGTTATGAGCAATATTCAGTTCTCTGTGGGCAGGGCTATGGACAAGACTCCAGCTCTCTTTCCAGAATGCTAGGACAGAGCTTGCATCAGCCCTCTACCCTGCCGCAGGCAGAGGTCTAGAAGGGTTCTTTCTCGAGAAACTGACTTATCCTAGAGAAAACAGCTGGCATCCTATTTGTGAGATTTCCTGAGGGAGAAATTCACTCCCCACCCCCCACCCCCGCCACCACAGGCTGCCTGGGTTGGCCTCACCACAACTCAGAGCTTTTGCCATTGATTGATGTCTCAGTCTTTTTTTTTTTTTTAAGATTTATTTATTATTATTATTTGAGTACACTGTAGCTATCTTCAAATGCACCAGAAGAGGGCATCAGATTTCTTTACAGATGGTTGTAGGCCACCATGTGGGTGCTGGGATCTGAACTCAGGACCTTTGGAAGAGCAGCTGGTGCTCTTACCCTCTGAGCCGTCTCTCCAGTCCCGATGTCTCAGTCTTAGTGTCCAAAACCTAGGCTCTCTTTAGAAGAAACTTCCACCATGAAAGAGAATCAAGTAAAGAGAAAGAAGAAAAAAGGGAAATAAATGTTTAGTTCAAATTTGTAACCCTTTTGGGAGATAAAGATATTAAATACCTAAAAAATGTAAGTTGCTGCAAAAATTGGTCCCTCAGGTAAGAGGAAAGAACTGGAGAGTCAAATCAAAATGGAATGAAATTTAGGAGAACTACTGAAACAGTAAGACTTTAGGTTTCAGAGGCAACAGAGAATCAACCCAGGAGGTAAAGATGGCCTGAAGACTCCCCAGAATCGGTTTCCAGATCAAGAAATGATGATTAGAATGGGGGGGGGGGGAAGAGAAGAAAAGGGAGACAGACACAAACATGTACATACATGTGTATGCACACACACACCCATACACACACACAGTGGGGAGAGGGAGACAGAGAGATAGGGCAACAGACACACACAGAGACAGAGACACACATACATGCACATGCACAGATTGAGAGAGAGAGAGGGAGAGAGAGAGAGAAAGAGAGATAGAGAGAGAGAGAGGGAGGGAGGGAGAGGGAGGGGGAGGGGGGAGAAGGGGGAGAGGGGAGAGAGGGAGGGAGACAAAGACAAAGACAGAGAGAGACAGGGAGAAAGATAGGCACACAGGGACAAAGAGAGGCATATACACTCATGCTCACACATAAGGAGACACACACACACACACACACACACACACACACACACACACACACAGAATTATCCTTTTGAACTTTTAGAACTAGGATGTCCCAAAGCTTTAAAAAAATCTCACATTCAGATATCTCGATCTAAGAACAGTGCTGGGCTTCTCTGCAGTGACATTGGATGCTAAAGAATAACAACAACAACAACAAACAAACAAACCAAATGATAACAGCAGCAGCAGGAGAAGCAGCAATGACAGCAGCAGCAAGGAAAACAAAGATACAATGTCTTGAACGTTCCTAGAGAAAAATGGTTCACTGAAATCCCACAGTCAGCTCCTTTGAAGCCCTGCAGTGAAATGAGAATTAAAATATTGCTGGGATATAAGAGACTAAATTTTTACTTCTTGCACACCCAACCCCAGGAGTTATTGGAAAACACATTTCCACAGAACCAGGACATAAATCAAGAACATAGAAGAATGGGGATTGGGAAATACGGACATCATACAATATAGGGACACAGCCAGAGGGACACCAAGAGATGCCCATGGAGACAAGAGATTAGACAGTCCCAGACGGAACAGCACCAGGAAAAGAAATGAAAGGAAGTCTTTCTGGATGACATGTTTGGAAAGTAACAAAATGTATATAACAAGCAAACTGTTACATTTCTAAAAACAAAAGCAAAACCATAAAAGTCACAGAGGAAACTGAGTAGGACAGTGGCAAAGGTAGTGGCTAAGTCTTGGAAAGACAGACACCAGCTTTCGGGATAGGGAAGACAGTTGTGCTGGATAAATTGACTCCTGGGTGAAAAGGGTACTGTACACACAGTCCTGGGAATGTAAGGGTTGATTTGCACATTCAGCCAAGGCCGTGGGGAGTTATGGGAGCTGTTCTTTATTTCTGCTGATGTTTAAAACTGATGTGTCAAGTGATAAAAGAAAAGACCTACGAATTTAAACAAGATGCAGATGTGACTATCAGAAGGAAAGCTAGAAGAGGTGGATGTGTTACCTTCTAAAGCAGATTTGGGGAGTGACGGTAGCCTGGTTGTGGGGGGGGGGGACGGGGAGATGCCATTTTGTTGGAAGTGCTTTGGCAAATCTTTCGGTACCAATGACTATGTTTACAACAAAAATATAAATTATGAGTTAAAAATGAAAAGTGAGTCCGGTATGTTAATCAATAACACACACGCCAAGCCTGATTGTCAGAGGTGGGTTCTGTGTCCTCAGACACCCAATGAGCTCACATCATGAAAACAGCTGGCATTTACTGGGCATTTAGGATGTGCCCCTCTGCTATGCCTCAGCGGATCCTTAAAACAACCCTGCGACTTGAGTTTCATCCTCCTTTTAAAGATAGAAGGTGTAATGAACTTAGGGTCTAGGGAAGCAGCCTGGTGGTGTGGAACGAGTCAAACCAGCCCAAGGAGACCCCCCCCCCCTAAACGCGCTCACGATACCACCTTCAAACCACCCACCCCAGAAAACAGAAAGCATTGTTGAGCATATGAGGGACTTAGAACATTGTTAGCCGGGAGTGAAAACAGTATGGCTACTGTGAGAAGCAGCGTGGTGGTCCCTCACTGTTGGAAACAGGGTAGTGTATGTACAACCCAGCAATTCTCCTCCTGGGTGTGTATATCCTCATCACCCCATTCCTGTGGAAAGCAGGGTCTCAGAGAGAGGCTTGTGCTCCTGTGTTCCCAACAGCACTACTCTCCATAGCTAAAACTGAGTGTCTACAGAGGACTGTGGTATGTAGTATAAAAGGCTGATATCCCAAAGAAGGAAGGGACCTTTAACACACGAAGACATTGCGTATTGTAAGATAGATAGGCAGGTAGGTAGGTAGGTAGTAGGTAGGTAGGTAGATAGACAGACAGACAGACAGACAGACAGACAGATAGATAGACAGATAGATAGATAGATAATAGATAGAGTACAAAGTACAAAGGCAGAATACCTCCATAAGCACTTAGGGCAGTCTGGGGCCGTGTGGAGGAACCAGTGAGCTATTGTTAGTGGTTCAGTGCAGTAGGCTGAAGAGGTTCTGGGCATGGATGCTGGCAATAAGGCACAATATGAGTGTATTGAATAGCACAGAACACTGTTACTATAGGTAATATATAGGATATATAGTTATAAGAGAGGTTTTATGTGTATGTGTACAACATATGTAAAGCCACTCACTCGGAATGGGGATATCGGGGAGGCTGCTGTAAGGAAGGCACAAGTGACTCAGAACAGTGTGGTGCTGGTACTAGGGGTACAGGAGAAGCTGAGTGTTTCCTGGGCAACCACCGTGTGACATTCTAAAAGATGGTTCATCACTTGTGCCCAATCCACCACCAAGGAAGGCCTCTTTCCTTTCTGCATATTCTTTCTGGAACATTCTTGTGCTCCTGCTCATAGCTGCTGTTTCCTTTTTGAGTTATGAAAAGCTAATTTTTCTCTCATATGAAAAAATAAAGATGAGGGTTTTTTTTTTTATTTGCAAAATAGAGAAAAACAATAAATCACCCAAACATAACCAGGCCTTACTTAGCCTTGGTTTCTATTAAATTTATTTTATGGTGGTATGTTGTTGTGGATGTGTATGTATGTTTGCATGTTTTTGTGTGTGCAGTGCACATGCCTGTGCATGTAGACGGTGGTCATTCCTTACATGCTCGCTGCCTTGCTCCCCTCCCTTCTCCCCATTCTGTTTTCAGACAGGATCTTTCACTGGCCTGGCGCTCACCCAGGAGCCTGGCCACTGAGCATCAGGGCTCTCCTGTCTCCACTTCCAGGGCTGGAATTAGGATCACATACAGCCCACGCCCATGTACCTGGGTTTTAACTCAGGTTCTGGGGCACTGCGATGAGGGCCTCCCACTTTCAAGGCATTTACTGACTGAGCTAACTTTCAAACTCCTACCTTATTATATTTTAATGAAATAAACACATATGTGCAGTTCAAGCCCTCAAACAGTAATACAGTCTTGAGACAAACGTCTTCCAGGCCTTAGCTCTAATTCCTCTGGCTGTCATAGAGTCACTGCTACACTTCTCAATACAGTGCTTACACGGCTGGCTCCTCTGGCGTTTTGTATTCCTTATCCAGTATGTCTTGAGTATGTTACCATTAGAAATAAGAGTGTGTTCACTCATTGGATCTTTCTCACATCAGGCCCACTCTGCCCCTCCTCCATGTAGTGACATTGTCTGTTGACAGCGTCATTTGTCATAAAAGTTACATTGTATTCCCTTTGCTCTCCCTCATCCTCCTCAACTTCCTCCCCCAACCCCATCACGGAATTCATGATTTCCTTGCTTCTCTGCTTGGTTTTCTTCTTACCATCACCATCATTCCTCCAGCCTCTTCTCCCATGTTTCTCTTTGTTTTTCTCTGTTGATATATTTTCCTGAGGCCTCCAACCTGGTTGGTGGCTGCTCTGGCTGGGTCCTGGATTGTCTACTCAAGTTTCCCCATCTTTATCATCCTACAACTTCTAGTCTCCTACTTCCTGTACTGGCCAGTTACCTCTTCTTGTCTTATTTAGTTTATTTCTTAATTTTGATCGAGCATCCTTTCCATGTTTGTATGTGATATATCATATACCACACTGATGATGTATGTGGGCCTGTGCCCATGGAGGCCAGAGGAAGATGTCCAGTTCACTCTGCCTTATTCCCTCACAGGCCTTGAAGCGAGGCTGCTAGCCAGCAAGTCCCAGTGGTCCTTCTGTCTCTACTTCCCACAAGACATTAGAGTTACCAGGCAGATGTGCTGTCATGTCCGGCCTTTTACCTGGATGCTGGAGATTTGAACTCAGGTTCTCATACTTGCACAGCAAACACTAGACCTACTGAGCCAGCCCCTTAGCTTGATTTATTTACTATGACTTTTTTGTTTGTTTTGTTTTTATTTTGAGACACAGACTCTCTCTCTAGCTCTAGGCATCTAGGAACTCACTCTGTAGACCAGGCTGGCCTCAAACTTAGAGATCCTCCTGCTGCCGCCACCACCACAGCCACCACCACAGCCACTGCTGCCACCCTGACACCTGGCTTTACTATTACATTTTAAAGAAAGAGTGAAATGAACTATCAAAAGGTAAAGCTGTTGAGTCCTGGGCCAAATCTGGAACTTAGCAGCCTAGAATCACCATTCATATTAAGTTCCCCTCACATTATCCAGATAATTCCATTTCATCTGCCTGTCAAGATCACAGTGAACCCATCCCCCAGGACAACAGGACAGGACTGTGTGTCCTGGTCTGGCATGAGGCACCTGCCTATACCCAGCAGATGCCAATCAACACTTACCTTAATAATACCTTAGCCTCAACACCCAAGGTTTAAGTTGCATTAATCACCTAATAAAGAAATCTTCACAAGTGCTAATTACTGACCCAGCCCTCATGCTGGACCCATTTCAAAAGGTGGCATCTTAGAAGCTATCGCGCTTATAGTCAGTCATTCAACAAACATTTATTGTCTACTGTAGGCAAGACACAATTCAAGGGCTTTCACGCGGGCTACCTGCTTCAGTCCTCTGGCAGTCTTGTGAAGTGGGAGTTCTTGACCTTTGTAAATGAGGAAACAGTTGGAGAGATCCAGCTTCTGCAGCATTCACTCAATACAGGCATGCATAAATGTCCGGGCTGCTAGGAGACTGAAATGCCACACACACAGGCATGTGTCCCTGGCCTCTTGGATCTTCCAGTTTACCTCATGATGACAAATATTGAACACACAATTCCACCAGTGATTTATTAAATATATTTGAGATTACTGTCTAATATACTGTAAGGACATCTTAAGGAGGCCACTTGTCCTGGTCTGGAGAGTCAGAGGCAGTTCTCTTGAGGTCACACATTTCTGTCTGTCAGATGAGCCAGAGGAAATGAAGAAGGGACAGAGGGAAGGACAAACAGAAGTTAAGGCTCAGAGGTAGGGATGAATTTGAATAAGGGAGGAGCTGAAAGGCCATCGTGGCCCTAACAAAAAAGAAGACCCATGGGCAACTGAGAGCAGCCAGCGAGCATCTCCTCAAGTATTGTGTATTCTCTAAACGAACCTGCAGGTTGTCTTGGTGGGGGAGCTGAAGGGTGTGCAAGCAATTTGGGGGTGTGGTAAGATACATTTTGTAAAAATTCATTGTTGTTCAGACTCAGATGGAGGGGATGCCATTGGAAGAGCTCAGAGAAGTTGGCTCCCCAAACCACCACCAGAGGGGATAACTGCAGAAAACAGTGGAGAGTGCAGAGGGGAGGGAGGGACTCAGGAGGCAGAGAGCAAGAGGTGTGCTCAAGGCCGTGCAGAACTGAGCTCAGATCTGAACATAGCTCTCGGGCTGACAGGGACACTGTTCTTCCCGCCTAGTAACTTGTCATCATTGTGACCAAAATACTTGAGAGAACAACTTAAGGAGCGAAAGGTTGTTGTCAGTCTGTGGTCACATGGTTCCATGTGCTTGGGAAGAGTACTATGGCAGAGGGTATCTTCTTGCAGAGAGAGAGAGGAAAGCAAATCGGAAAGGGGTCAGGCTATATATGTATACACGTACATATATATATATACATACATATATATGTACACATATACATATATACACATGCATAACTGCATATAGTAAATATAGTAAATATACAATATGTATGTATATATATGCACTACACACACACAAACACACACACACACACACACTCATATATACATACCACGCCTGTACCTAGTGACCTACCTTCTGCTAGGGACCACCCCCTAAACTTTCTGAAACATCTTTAAGCTATGCCACCAGGTGGGGACTTGCATTCGGAACAGGAAATGGAGGGTGGAACATTTCAAATTCAAACTCTAACATGCTTCTCTCTCTGACCAAGAATGGACCAGGCACTCTGTGTATTGTTTGGGCATGATGAGTTCTACCCAAAGAGTCACGAGGAACATGTCCCTTCCCTGTGCAATGCAAGAGTCTCCATGTTATGTTTGCAGTGTGTCATTCACCGAATGAGTAAGACCCAAACACAGTCGCTGCCTTTAATAGCACATAGCCTGGCAACCTCAGCAGCCATGCACACAGGGTTGCCAATCAGAGGGAAGTACGAGGAAGTTCTAGAACCATACACAAGTCTCATAGTCACAGTTACAGGACTGTCCTTGACTGTGTGGATATACTAAAAGCAGCAAGATGTTTGGATGCCCCCAAACTAGGATATGGTTTTCTAAGGTGACAAAGTCACTTTTAGACTGGCCTGATTCTCTGTTGCTACCAGAAATTGTAGTCTTCAGGAACAAGTGAAACTTGTTTTGACATTTGAAACTGGACTTATATATTTTTTAAAGCTCAGATATTGTGCCAAATAATTTAACTTTGTGTATTTATCTGCCAGTGTTTAAAACATTTATGTAATCAGAACACAGCCCTGTTTCTTGGATTTTCTATGTCACATTAGTTAGAACACGATTTGAAAAGAGGACTTGTCTTTCAGAAGCAGTTGGTAAGCACTTGATGTGGGCCTCTGCCTTTCAGGTTGGAAAAGAGACTCCAGGAGCTGAAGACCTCACTCATGCCTCTTAACTGGGGTCCCCTCGAGGGTGACCCCGGAACCCAGCTGTGTGCCTTTGGGGTCTTTCCCAAACTGTCAAGTAGACAGGACAGGGATCGAAGGATGAAAAAAGATTCAGTGATGCCGTGACACAAAAGTTGTTCTTAAAGACATAAAACCTTCTATTTCCTGGCCCGGATCTTGGAGTAGTTGTAACTGTATGAAGAAAGAAAGCCCTGCTCAGAAACGTGTTGTTAGGTGTTGGTTGATGGACAGAGAGTGTTAAAAATAATTTGCTGATGACATTGAAATAGGCAATCCTCTTTACTATCGTTCCTCTATAGTTGACTGACCCTCAGCACTGTTTTTGGCTTTTGCACCATTGAGATCTTTAGATCCATGAGTAGCCAATGTGTTGTTGTAGACTGTGAATGTGTATAGTTTTTGTTGTTGCTGTTAAGAGCGTGGATCCGAATCCTCTTTTCTGTTACTGAGTAGGAAGAAACAGTGACAACAACGCTCTACATTGTCAATGATGCGAGTAAGTTCTTTGCTGACTTAAGGGTAAGTCTTCAAAGACCGGGAGTATATTTCCCCAGGTTTTGGTGGATTAGTTACAAATACATGTTGGAATTTAGACAGCAGTATTTACATTTCTCCATCATTTAAAAAAAATTCTAAAGCTCAGTAAACTATAGTCTGGGGCCATATCCGAGCTCCCTCTGTTTTTGTAAGTAAAGACCCCACATAGGTGTAAACCCAAAAAAATATGTCTAGCCCCTTATTGGATAAGATTTGCTAACCCAGGGGCTGTTTTTATTTTAGTAAGGAATTATAATCCACCTAAATGGATTAGATTGAATTATCCAATAACATGGCAGGTGTGTCTTTAGAATTCTTATTTTTCCCCAATGAGGGTTCTCTTCTCCAAGGCAAATCCAGCCCACCCCTGCAATTGATGTTCCTCATTTCTTCTGAAAAGGTCCTCCTTTCCCTCTTGTTTTAGTTTCTCCTTCCAGTCCACTTAGAGGTGGGACTGGAGCACACAGCAGGAGGCTAGAACTGTCAGCTTCTGACTCCTGTGGACTTGGCCGGTGCCTGAGCACACTTGGTACCTCACCGGGGCCAGGTGTTCCGGGTTCCTGGTTGGCTCTGCTGCCTGGCACCATGGAGGGTGGGGAAGGGCAGAACAGCCAATGTGATGATGCCCTGGTCATTGGGAAATCACATGTTGGAGAGAAGGCAAGGTTGGATGGCACACCTATAGATAGGCTTGTGCTGGAGTTGGGGAGTAGAGAGATATAGGGAGAAGTCCCTGGGCTCATGGGAAATCTTTGCAAGCACTGGAGCACTGAGCAAGAACTGCTGTTTGAAAAAGCAGAAGGAGGCAGTTGGGTCAGACTTTGAACAGGTGCTGTGGATGAATGAACCAGGTAAAAGGTTTTATTAAGATTCCCCATGTGCCTCCTGTACTCCAGACCTTGCATAAATAATAGGCTATTGCAAGGAATAAAGAAAATCTGGTGTTCTTAGTCCCTGACATTTCTAGTGAGGGAAGGGTGGCAGTTTGGATGGTAATGGGGGTACAGATCACAGAGCAGGATGGGAGCCCCTTGCAGGGTCTGAGCAAGTGTGTGTTTTGCTCTGAGTTCCATCTCCAGAATATGACTCTGGCTGCCATACCAGACACCAGGTCAGAGGCTATTGGAATAGTCCAGAGGAGGGTAGCTAGGAAGAAGCACGTTCTAAATTTGCTACTGAAGTAGGTGAGCATCTCAGCTAGCCTGGCCTTAGGTGATAAGATGGAAGAACTCAGGGATGAATACAGTGATTCAGAGTATGGAAGGAAGAGGATAGAATTATCACTTACTGGGATGGGAAAATTTGTGAACTAGTTGGTCCATCATGAGTTCAGGTGTGGTATGCCAATTGTCATGTTGCCGATGCTGAGGAGAAGCCATTGTGAATGTGGTGGCTGGGGGAGAGGTAGGCTGTGGGTCTCAGTTTGGGAATCATCAGCCTAGAGATGGTACTTAGAGGCTGAATTATCCCTTCACAGAGAGAGGTTGGATGCAGAGGAGTATAGTATGTGAGCACAAGTTTCAGGTCATGATGTTCAGAGGGCGGAGGCTCCAGGAGGATAGCTGGTTTACAAACACTAGAGAACACAAGAAGCCTTATCAGGACATTTACCAAAGCACCATCTGGTAGGGTGTGAGAAAACAAGTCCCTAAAAGCCCTCTCAGTGGCCTCCATACACCGCTGACTGAGGAGCCCGGCTGAGGAGTCTCATTTTGCTGCTCTCCCAAAAAATAGATGGTGGTATTTGAGAGTTGTCTCTAAGCCAATTGTAAATGGTGGCCAGGGTCATAGGGCTTTCTGATGTGTTGTGCAGTCAGGCAAATAGCTGTAGGAGTGGCTGCAGGTAGACTGGGGAGCTGTAGGTGTCAGGCAGGAATAACTAGGGGTGACTGACTCTCTAGCTGCCCCCACCTCTCCCCCCCACCCCCGGGGGGAGAAGCCATAGAGTTTCCTCAGAAGCACTTGGCACATTGTCTGGCGGACAGCAAGAGAAGCCACATCGATAGCTCTGTGACTTCAGGAAAATTGCTCAATGTCTCCCAGGCTCTATTTCCTCATCGCTAATGACTAATAGTTCCAACCATGGGGGTATTTGTAAAGATTAAACGATTTTAAATACATTAAAGCGTGTAGTGAACTGCAAAGCGATATGCAAATACAAGCCCTGGAACTGAAGGTGTCTGGGATCCCCGGCGCCATTTACACAAGAATGGGTTGTCACACTTTGCATAAGTGATGGGGTTTCCTTTCTGAATTTACTTCTTTAAGATCCCTAATCCCAATCATTGACGGAAAGACTGGGTTTAGGAGAGAGGAGAAGGCTAACAGGGGAGGTCAATGGCCAAAACACATGAATACATGTTTCAGAACATCTTAATGACACCCATTATTTTGTACAGTGAGTTAGGCTAAAGGGGGGGGGGGGGACAAAATCAGTTTTTTAGAGAAAAAAAAGCTTCACAAACTAAAATGTCTCCCATTATTTGCTTGAGAATGAAAGCGTGAGACACCATCCTTGGACTGGGAACATAATAGAGAACTTTCACTTCTCCAATCAATGACTGCTTCCAATTCCTTATCTGCCTCTGCCTTATCTCAGAAAAGCCTTTAGCCGGTTGCCAAGAGAGATCTCTGATCTTTCTCTTCTGCCTCCCACAACGCTGATAAAAAGCAGGAGGGGGCACAAAGGATGGAAGTAATTCTGGTCCTGCTAGCCTCATTCCAAGCTGCATTTTGGGCCAGGGGATGGGGTTCCCCTGCTGGGGGTGGGGAGATCAGTGGGTCTGTGTGTTCCAGTCTTGACGGTCTGAAACCAGACTTAGGGGAGGTCAGTGAATTGGATTCAAGCTTTAGGGACTCTTTGGTTGCAGTCTGGTCATTTCTGCATGCAGCCACTAGATGGCAATGTCGTCCTAACCCTAAAGCAAGGTTTTGCTTTGGAAAAATGCCAAGTTTTAACAGCGACAAACCACACACACACACACACACACACACACACACACACACACACACACACCTTTACTCTCCCCTAAAGTGCAAAAGAATTTCTATAGTGGTAGGGAAGCTAAGAACGTTCTTTCGGACCTCTCTGGGTAAGTTAGTGATGCAGACAGATGGCACTTGCTTAAAGGAGGTGTGTTTGTGAGGACTGAAGGACTGAGGTCCTCACTGAAGAAAGATGTCTTCAGTGGCTGCATACACTGTCATCAGGGAGAGATGGGAACTGTCGGGTGTTTGGAAGCTGCAGAGGTAGTGGGGATGTGCCCTAGATGGGAGGCGTTTGTGAACCCTGCAAAACTCTGCCCCATGGCAGGTGCCACCTGGCCTTGGGGATACATGCCCAGGGCTGGCTGTTAAGACTGTCCTGGCACTTTAGAAATCAGTCTAGTGGTTCCTCAGAAAACTGGACATGACACTTCCGGAGGACCCTGCAATACCATTCCTGGGCATATACCCAGAGGATTTCCCGGCATGCGATAAGGACACATACTCCACTATGTTCATAGCAGCCTTATTTATAATAGCCAGAAGCTGGAAAGAACCCAGATGTCCCTCAATGGAGGAATGGATAAAGAAAATGTGGTATATTTACACAATGGAATACGACTCAGCAATTAAAAACAATGAATTCATGAAATTCTTAGGCAAATGGTTGGAACTGGAAAATATCATCCTAAGTGAGGTAACCCAATCACAAAAGAATACACATGGAATGCAATCACTGATAAGTGGATATTAATTAGCCCAGAAGCTCTGAATTCTCAAGACACAATTAGCATATCAAATGATACCCTAGAAGAGGGAAAGAGAGGGCCCTGGTTCTGAAAAGACTTAATCCAGCATTGTAAGGGAGTACCAGGACAGGGAAATGGGAGGGGGTGATTGGGAAATGGGCAGAGGGAAGAGGGCTTATAAGACTGATGGAGAGGGGGGAACCGGGAAAAGGGAAAGCATTCGGAATGTAAACAAAGAATATAGAAAAAGAAAAAAAAAGACTGTCCTGGCAGAGTCAAGTAACTCCTTTGCAGGCAAAGAATGCAAAGACGGCAGCCTTCTCTTGTAGATGGGAAACTGAGGTCAGAGCAAGGTAGCTCTCTGAATTCTGTCTTCTTGCCAAGTTTCTTTGCATGTAAACATCTCAATTGTCTTTAAATGGCTTTTTCCAATGTCTCATGGTCTGTGATGAGCTAGCGCACCTTCTTAAGCTTCCTTTGGTTTGCCAAGCACCACATCTGTGCAGACCAGGGCGTACTGCAGTGGTCGAAGTTCCAATAGCAGATGAATATGTTCAAAGCCATACAACAGCGAAGTGATCCAGTCAAGGAGAAAAAAGTCATTTAAAGTAATTGCTTACTAACTTGCCAAACAATCTCACATCTCACAGTAGGCATTTTGCAGTTTATAATGACAACAATAAGCACTTATTTAGTGTTTCTTGTAGAGTCTGTTTTAATCAGTATCATTAAGTCACACAATCCCAACAACACCATGAAATAGGTCTTACTGCCTTTTTTTTTTTTTTTTTTTTGAGACAGGAGCTGTTTGTATAACTCAGGCTTTCCTGGAACACAGGAAAATCCTCCCCCAACCCCCTCCCCCCTCCACCTCAGTTTCCACAGTGCTTGGATTACAGAAATCTGCTGACACATCGGGTTCAGTTATTACTGTATCTGCTTTACAGGTCCACTAGGGTAAATCAGAGAAGGTAAATAGCTCGCCTACAGTTACACAGCTGGGAGGCATGGAGCCAACATCACACCCTGCTTTGCCTAACTTCAGAGCAGATCTTTTAGCGTTCCTGCTGTGAAGTAGCTTATGACACTTTCTCCCATTTGTAGGTTCTGACAGAGGAGCTTGTCAGAGTTTCGGAGCAGAGCACCAGTCATCCTCTGGTTGTGACATGGTGGCCCAGGGGTGGTGAGCAGGCTCAGGCCTTGGAGACTTGGTGGCTTCCAAGTCACACCTACAGGCCACTCAGAATGTGAACGTGTGGGATGAGAGAGTTGCTGCTGGATCTGTGTCGGCTTGGGGCAAGCAGAGGAGGAACAGGTATCTCAGGGGACCAGGGGATAATAGAACAAGGAGGCAGCACATGTACAAAGAGCCTCCCTGTGCTGGGGTCTGCGTATGTCATGTGTCGCCCTGCTACAAAGGGACTTAGCAGGTTGCATCCCCATCTTGTGGGAGAGTGTCTCACATGCAGAAATGGATGCTGTGGCTAGGGGCAGAACATGGCAGAAGGGTTCTTGCTTAGCATGTGCGAAGGTCTGGGGTCCCTCGGCACCAAAAACAAAACTAAAAGGAGGAGCACAGAGGCCAGATTAAAAATGGGCTTTAAATGCAAAAGAATGTGAGTTGATCCATCCTTGTCTCCTTGTATTAAGCTCAACTCCAAATGGATCAAGGACCTCCACATAAAGCCAGACACTCTGAAGCTAATAGAAAAGAAACTGGGGAAGACCCTTGAGGACATCGGTACAGGGGGAAAGTTCCTGAACAGAACACCAATAGCGTATGCTCTAAGAGCAAGAACTGACAAATGGGACCTCATAAAATTACAAAGTTTCTGTAAAGCAAAGGACATCATCAAAAGGACAAATCGGCAACCAACAAATTGGGAAAAGATCTTTACCAACCCTAAATCAGATAGAGGACTAATATCCAATATATACAAAGAATTCAAGAAGTTAGACCCCAGAAAACTAAATAACCCTATTAAAAATGGGGTACAGAGTTAAACAAAGAATTCTCACCTGAAGAACTTTGGATGGCAGAGAAACATCTTAAAAAATGCTCAACTTCATTAGTCATCAGGGAAATGCAAATCAAAACAACCCTGAGATTTCACCTTACACCAGTCAGAATGGCTAAGATTAAAAACTCAGGAGACAGCAGGTGTTGGCGAGGATGTGGAGAAAGAGGAACACTCCTCCAATGCTGGTGGGGTTGCAAATTGGTACAACCACTCTGGAAATCAGTCTGGCGGTTCCTCAGAAAACTGAGCACGTCACTTCCTAAAGATCCTGCTAAACCACTCCTGGGCATATACTCAGAGGATTCCCCAGCATGTAATAAGGATATATGCTCCACTATGTTCATAGCAGCCCTATTTATAATAGCCAGAAGCTGGAAAGAACCCAGGTATCCCTCAACAGAAGAATGGATGCAAAAAATGTGGTATATATACACAATGGAGTACTAGTCAGCCATTAGAAACAATGAATTCATGAAATTCTTAGGCAAATGGATGGAGCTAGAGAACATCATACTAAGTGAGGTAACCCAGTCTCAAAAGATCAATCATGGTATACACTCACTAATAAGTGGATATTAGCCTGGAAAACTGGAATACCCCAAACATAATCCACACATCAAATGAGGTACAAGAAGAACGGAGGAGTGGCCCCTGGTTCTGGAACGACTCAGTGTAGCAGTATAAGACAAAACCAGAACAGGGAAGTGGGAAGGGGTGGGTGGGACAACAGGGGGAGGGAAGGGGGCTTATGTGACTTTCAGGGAGTGGGGGGCCAGAAAAGGGGAAATCATTTGAAATGTAAATAAAAAATATATCAAATAAAAAAAAAGAAAGGCAAAAAATAATGGGCTTTAAAAATCCAGGTTCCTGTTTTACCACAGAAGGCTGTGACATTGAAGTAGAAGTGCGTGAGATGCAGATGACTGGTCACCGGTTGCCAGTGCCCAAGTTACTGGTACACAGGTAGCACAGAGATTTCCAGTCTGACAGACTGGATTCCCAGATCTACACCTCCCTCTTTTAGCATATGACCCTTGGGCAAACTATCTAGTGCCTACTGAGTCTTTATTTCCTCATATTTAAAAGAGGGAAAATTCAATATCTGCCCCAAGGTTGCGGAGAGTATTAAACAGATGAAGCAAGCAACGTTCCTGGTTGGCCACACTGTCTGGCTGTGGTGTCTGATAAACAGTGATGGGGATGGTGAGGACGGTTGCTATACCGGCCCTCCCCAGAAGTCTTGTTATACAAGCCTGACAACCTGAGTTCAATCCCCATGTAAAGGTAGAAAAGTGTCCACAAACACAAAAATGTCCTCTGATCTCTACATGTATGTCATGGTGCATATACCATTACCTTATCTGTGGTTGAGTACATACACACACACATACACACACACACACACAAACACACACACTAATAAAAAATATATATGTTCTTTTAAAGGGACCAGAAATAGAAGAGAATAAAATAAGGAGGCTCCCAAAGGACACCTCTTTTCAAGAAAAGGAACCATGACTCTAAAATAGGTTTGACAAGTCAAGTATGGCTTCCTTGATGATATGCTAGTACCCGGAGGGAGACATAGAGTCTTAGTGACTGCTGGATGCACCTGCATGCTGCCCAGTCCTCCTCCACACACCTGCCACACAGTCTGAGGCTCCACCATGAGGACTTCCATCTGGGACAGCAACCAGGTAGACGGGTCTGGAATGTCCTTGTTCTCCACAGTTAACTTCGGGCTGCCTGTTCTTGGTATAAACACGGATGAAAGCTGACAACTTGTTTCCTTCTTCTGTATTACAGAAGGGACCTGTTATTGTGGAAGACTGGGAAGAAAACAGGCTAAGCAAAATTATGAAGGTAATTCAGCCGGAAACCCCATCCTCTGCATGTAATTACCATTAGAAAGCTGGTCTTTGCTTTGCTATTTCCTTTTATCAAAATGTTTTTCTCTTGTGGAATGTACTATTATGTATACCACTATATTATATATATCATTTTCCTTTTTGGATAATGATTTTTTTTATCTCTCCTCTAAGGAATCTTTTCCAGAGTTGTGAAGAATTTGCCCAAATTCTCTTTAAAACTGTGTGTGTTAATAATTCACCTCTGAGTTGATCTCTGTGTAAGGCAGATAGAACAGGTTCTACTTTCCTTTCAAATAAGTTTTCAGTGGCAACCAAGCCATGGTCTCTCCACCATTCCTCAGTTTCACCGTTTCTTGAAAACTCAGTTAGGCACACATGGGTGGATGTCTGTCTCCCTGGTGGCTGCTGTGATCCTGTGGTCTGTCTGCATGCTGTACAGAAAGGAAGAGGCTATGCTTTTCTGAGAGCTAACAATGAATCTCCACATTTCGTGGACAAACTGATTTTCTCCTTGACAGGTCCCAGGAGATGTATCACCGCACATCTCCTTTCCAAGGTGGAGTCAGCACGGTTGGGAGAGCTCTCTGTACAGGCCCCAGACTGGAAATGGTCCATGGGCTTCACTGACTCACCCTGAAAACATCATCTCTCATGCCCTTCCTCTTACAGTTCATTTGTCATAACCAGTCAGGGAGCTCCACCCACCCATCTGCAGAGGGTAGAGATGTGCTGGCTGCTGTGTGCCTGGGAGGGGAGGATGCTATTGGAGAACACACAAGTGACGACTGTCTCCGGTTATCTGTCCCTGAATGAAAATGTCAATCTTAATCACTACAGTTTAACAGCAAGGCTCCACAGCCGGCAGAGCAGGTCTTCCAGCTCTGCTTCTCCGTCTAGAAGGTCACGGCTTGTCTTGAATCTTGGTAATTCTATATGAATGTAAGAATGTGCTTTCAGCGTCTCATTACTAAGTGGGAGAGAGATCTGTCTCAGTTGGTCAAATGCTTACCATATAAGCAAGCATTCAGGGTCTGAATTCAGATCTTCAGCACCCTTGTAAAAATCTAGGTCTGATGGCCTTTTCAGCACTGGGGAGATGGAGTTTCTGGGGACTTGCTGGCCAGTGAGGGTAGCCAGTTTCCCAGATTCACTGAGAGAATGTCTCAAAAGAATACATACATGTTAGCAACATTAGGCAGAATGAGTCTGTTGTATTTACATATTTCAGAATTCACACATGTAACAACAATTAAAGAAAAAAGGGGCCATGAATTTGAAAGACAGTTAGGAGTTTGGAGGGCCAAACTATTATATTCTATTCTCAAAAAAAAAATAAATAAAAAAAATAAGATAAAATAAGTAAAATAAAATAAAATAAAGATTTAGAGCAGACTCAGAGACCCACAGCCAATCATTAGGTGGAGCTCAGGGGAACTCCATGGGAGAGGGAGGAGAAGCAATTTAGGAGCCAGAGGGCTCAAGGACACCATGAGACCATGGCTCAGACTTAACTAGGCAGGGCTCCTAGGGGCTCACAGACCCCGAAACAACAACCCCGGGACGGCACAGGTCTGTGTAGGTCAGGGTTGTGAGGCTCAGTGTTCTTGTGGGATTCCCAACAGTGGGAGCCGGGTGTTTCTGACTCTTGCCTGCTCTGGGGACCTCTTCCTGCTACGGGGTTGCCTCCCTCCCCCGCCCCATCTGAGTGTGTGTGCCTAGTCTTATTGTAACTTGTTAGGCCCTGTTAGGTTGACATCCCTGGGAGGCCTGCTCTTCCCTGAAGGGAACCAGAGAAGTGGTTTGGGGGGAACATGGAGGAGGGGATCTGGGAGGAGGAGAGGGAGGGGAAATCTGGTTAGGATGTGTTGTATGAGAGAAGAATAAATTAAAAAACATTTACACGTATAAAAATAAAGAGTTATATAATAAGGCAGAAAGTGATCAAGGGAGTCACCCAACCTGAACCTGTGGCCACCACACTCAGACACACACACGGTGGAGACACACATTTCTGAGCTCTTATTGGGTACATAGCTCCACTGAGACAGAGAATTAACATTTAAAATAGGGAGTGTTTTAACCAACAGCAGGAGTTTTCATCTTTTGACCCTGGTCTTTTTCACTTCCTCTTGAGAATGCTTCGTGTTCTGTATGGGAGCCTTATACACAGCTTGTTAAAAATGTCCCTTTTTATATTAAAAATGATTTTTCTTTATAAATGTTTGTGGTTGGTATATAAGCATTTGTTCATTTTTCTTTATTGACTTTGTACCCAGAAACATTGTAAAAACTACTTTACACTTATTTAGTGTGTGTGTGTGTGATGAGATACATGTCTAGAGGTCAGAGAACAGCTTGTAAGAATTGGTTCTCTCTTTACACCATGCAGGTTCTGATGATTGAATTCCATTTATCAGGCTTTGCGACAAATCCCCTTATCTGTGGAACCATCCTGCCTGCCCTTGGAGAACTTTTGGATTATAAAAATTGTCTCTGGATTTTGATGAGGGTAAGAGTATGACCTCTCCATCCAATTGACATCTCTAGGTACACCTATAGGCCTAACCTACACGCCTGTGTCCCAAGGCCGGGCCTTGTTAAAAAACCCTCTTTGTCTGATAAATGTAGCGCTTACCACTCATCAAAGAAACTTCCCTTTTCAGCAGAAGCCAGCATAGAAAACCAGCTGTGGTTTTCTGTGGTCAAAATACAGAAAACAAATGATGTTTGTGATGGGGTGGCCAGCCCTGGTGAATACAGCTCCAACACAGCTCCCACACCCAAGGCTCAGGGAACATCATGGGAGATGGGAAGAAAGATTGTAAGAGCCAGAGGACCAGGAAGTCTGCTGTGAGATTGTGTCTTTTAAAAATAACAGGAAGGCTGCTCAACAATATGGCTGCCCAAAGAAGACCCCAACCATGACAAGCTGAACAGGCTTGCTAGCAAGGAAGGGGGAATGTCATAGGGCCACACCCTGAACAAAAGACTACAGATAACTACCAACTGCCATAAGAGAGGGAGAATTAGTCTTCCCCAGGGATAAGGCCCCATTATGGTTGTTCGATATTAAATGGTCAACCCTGAAATCATATGCATATGAGCAAGAGTAAATAAACTCAGCAGATTATATTTATGTATTTATGTATATGTATGCCATGACTATGTATGTCATACATATATGCATGAGTATGTGCATATTAATGCCATAATAGTAATAATAACAACAATAATAATAAAAGTAAAACAGGTGATGAATTTGAGAGGGAGTAGGGGAGAAAAGGGAGGGACTGAAGGGACAGGACACAGCTGGGGTAGCTGGAGGGAGGAGAGAGAGGAGGGAAATGAGGCAACTCACTTCTTTTTGATTATTGAGGAAAAATGGATATAATCCACAAATAAAAACAATTCTTATGTATTTCTTTTTTTCATTTTTTTTATTATATATGTGTATGTGGAGGTATGGGTGTGGTGTGTACACACATGTGTGCAGGTGTGAACACACCCATGCACATATGGAGACCAGAGGAAGACTTTGGGTGCCCTGTCTATTACTCTCCACCTTAGTTCATTGAGACATGGTCTCTTAAGGTCCCTGGTCTAGGCTGACTGCAGGGCAGTCTTTCTGTCTGCTGGAGTTACAGAATCCACAGCCAAGTCTGAAGCAGTAAATGTTAATCCACTCTAAACCAGCTTTTTTTTTTTTTTTTTTTTTTTTTTTTTTTTTTTTTTAACACGAGGATTCAAACTCAGGCCCTCATGTTTGTATACTAGGCACTCTTTCTCATGGAGTCATCTCCTTATGTCTTCATTTCTTGTTCTTGTCTAACCCAGATGCTGCAGAATAGGCTGGAGAGAGCCAGCCTCCGTCCATTCACAGTCTCCGAGGGAACATGCTCAAAGTTCCTCCCATGAACACGTCGTTCAGGATTTTACTGTGGGCATGGAATAGCAGATTATTAATGTGCCTCATTTTTCCTAATGTCCAATATTTTTGCATAATAAACATATGTTGAATTTTGGCAAGTGCTATTTTTCCCCGCGTGTATTGAGCTACCTGCTTATACTCCTAGACTCACAGTGGGCTGTTTCCTGATAAACGCCTTGTAAGGGGAAATGACACAAGTTTAAAATGTGTTTGATATACAGAATCACTGAGCACTGTGGTTCAGGAGCATAGTATCCTGGTGGGGGGGTGTTGTTAGCTGCTCCCTGGTGATCCCGGAGTGACTGGGAGCTGAGGCTCATGGCTGCTGCCCAGAGTCTTCAGTGTTTTGCTGTATACTGCTATCCCAGGGAAAGATCAAGATTCAAATTAGAAGTGTAGTTTCTGCTAAGTGTATATCATATTCACACCATCAAAAAATTGAAAGATCATGGATCTGGTGATGTATGTTTTGTCGCTGTTTTCCAATTACAGGGTATGTATGGAATCACGCATCCTAGCTTCCTGGAACAAGGCAGATTTGTGGAGTTTTCCTTTACATATTGCTAGAGTTCCTTTATAAATACTTTGCTTAACTGTTTACACCTACTTTTACATGGAAAACTGCCCTGTGATTTTTTTTCCCCTTCACCCTATTCTTTACTGGATTGTAGTACTGATATAATTCTAGTTTCACAAAATAAAGAAGGCAGTATACCCATTTTTTCTACTTTCTGGAAAGTTTTGTAGAAGATTGACATTAAATCTTTAAACATTTAAAAATATCTGGTTGAGCTTAACATGTTTATTTTAAATTTCAGATTTTCCAGGTTTTTTTTTTTCTTGTGCTAATCTTGGTAAAGTAACATGTCCTTGAGGTTTAGATCTGTCTGCATTTCGAAGTTTATTGGCAGTCTTCTGTGATGCTCCCACCATGTTCTGCAAATGTCTCCACAGATGCAAGATTGCTGCTCTTCCTCTGCTGACACTAATAGCAGGGTCCCCCTTTCTGTCCTGGTTTGTCTGAACAGATTCATTGCTTTTATTAGTTATTAATTTTATTATATTTATTTACTAATTTGTGAAGGGCACACCAGGCCCACATGTGGAGGTCAGAGCACAGCTTTTAGGGTTTGGCTCTCTCCTCCTACCACGTGGGTCCCGGGGATTGAGCTGAGGTATTGGGGGATGGCAACAAGCTCTGACTTGTCTCAGCGGCCCCTTTATCAGTTACTTAAAAAAAACAAATTCTGACTTTTAAAATCTCTATTATATTTTCTTTTTTCTTTCAGTATTGCTGCTAATATTCTTTTAGGCGAGGACAATGCCTGTCCTCCTCTGAAGGTCCTGACTGGAGGCAATAAGGAGTTTATTAGGCTGCCTTACAGAGAGTGGGCAAGCGCACAGAGGCAGGAGCATGGATGCCTTGAAGTAGCCTCTGGGAGGTCTGTATCCAGAATGATTCCCCCATGGCTGTGTAGTTGGCATGCCACCCTTCAGCAGGTCCGAGTTTGGCTACAGGATTCTAGCCCCTCCCTGAGGCCATATGCAATCAGGGCAGAACTGTATACAACTGGTTGAGAGGAGTGGCTGGGTTCCTGGGAGAGGGCCCTTTCTCCCTTTCTCCACCCTCCTTCCACGAAGGGGTGTCAACAGTCAGGAAGCATTTGCAAGCAAAGCTGAGTTATTGAACGTGGTGGCAGTTTGCCTTGGAGGACAGTCCTGTACAACATTTCTTTTTCTTGAGTTTAGTCCACATCAGGACAAGACTATTTTGCGATTGTTTTTCTAAACTCTTCTAGAACTCCAATAAAAGCGTGTGTCCACTCTGTATCCTTCTCATCTTTGTATTTCCCATCATCCCGTCTCTCTGCTCCATTCTAGGTAGCTTTGATTCCCCAGTTCTCATCCTACTTGTTTTGAATTTGCTATTAAACCTACATGTTGAGCTTTTCTTTATGGCTATCGGTACTTTAAGTGTTAGAATTCTAGAGTTGCTATTACATTGTTTTGCACCAGGACCTTCCACACGCTGGCCCACGCTCTGCATCTGGAACTTGTGTCTGGCTGTCTGTCTGGCTCCTTTAATTCACTGTTGTTTTCTCTCAGTTCATGACTCATTACTTTCTTGAACTTTATGATGGTTTGGTCTCATAAATAGCTATAAGGGGCAGTATGACTTTTGAAATACTTACCTACATTTCTTTTATGACATTTGTTATTCTTATTTAGATATTTTTCTCCTTTGCTGGACCTTGCAGTTCAAGGTTCATTAAGAATATTCTCTGTCTTTGTATTTGTCAAAGTTCTACCTAGAATATGAAAATATGAGTGACAGATTTTAGTTCTATCTGTTCTCCCCTTCCTTCCTTCAATTCCTTCCTTCCCCCCTCCCTCCCTCCCCCTCCCTCTATTTCTTTATCTCTTTATGTCTCTCATCTCTCTCTTTTTATTTTTGAGACAGCATTTCACTATGTGGCCTAGGTTGGCCTTGAAGTCATTCTGTAGTCCAGGCTGGCCCCCACTCACACAGATCTGCTGCCTTTGCTGAGATTAAACTGTGGATCGCCACATCTAGCCTCTACTTTTTGTCTCTTGAGTTCAAGCCATCTAGACCTCTATACGGTTCCCTAAAATAGAAGATGGCTAGCCTCTGGGGTGTGGGGGGTTGGGCTTCACACTCCCTGCTCCTCCTGTCTAGAGCACCCCTCCCAACAGGTGCCCATCTGCTTTCATCTGGCATCTCCAATTCTCTGACAACTGTATATAACACAGTGAGCGGTCCCTTCCCCTCTGCATCTCCCGTCTCCCATCTCCAACCGCTGTGTAGCACAGTGGCCCCTTCTCCTCTGCCACTCTCTGCCACTCCCTTTTTCTTTATCTTCACAACACTTGCCCACTAAATGACAGAATATTGCCAGATACTTCTATTTGATTATTATCTGTCTTTATTGCTAGTTTATAGCCTCCTCTTAGAGGGTGCCTCTTCTGAGTGCTTTTTATCAGAAAGTTCCCTGTGTTTTGGCCAGTTCCTAGAACACAACTGTCACCCAGGAAAGATCTATGAACTAGGTTCTATGATAGTTGCTTTATATAAAATTATCTTTTTCTTCAGACTAGACTGTTGTTGTCTTCCTGTTGCTGATGAGTGAACCCGGGGCTCAGAGAGATTATTTAACGTGCTAAAAGCAACACAGTAATGGTTGAGGTGGGATATGAACTCAGCTCTTAATGCTCCTGAGGGTATCCAGGCTGCCCTTGTGTATGTAGCAAATGTCTATTGGAATATGCACATAAGATCTGGAGAGGCAGATTGGGATCACCAACAACTTTGGGAAAGAAAAGAGAACCATGAAATTGTGAGCTCAAGCACTTTCCTAGGCTATGCATCTCTCCTCTACCCCCCCTGGCACGTCAGCCCCATCTGAGAGTCTCCACCTGGCTCCTGCCTCAGCCAGTCTGTTTCTGGTCTTTTGTTAGTGTGGTGGATCCAAACAGCAATGTCAGCAGAACAATGACCAGATATGTGAAGCAATGCATAAGACAAACAGAGAAGGCAGCTCTCGGGTGACGCAAGACCACACAGATGTCAGGCACCGTGTGCTTGTACACCCGCCCATCCATGTTATTTGATTTTTACACATTTCTGATAAGCCTGGCAGATGGACTGCCTCCCTCGGGGCCTCTCAGAGAAGCAATGCAGGCATGTGTTGCTTTAGGTTTTCTGACTGGCTTCTCCGGGGCAAAAGCATAAGGTTCTGAAGCAAATACAGGGGCCAAAGAACATCCAATAGCACCCGGGAAAGACTGGGACAATCCTGAGGTCTTTGTGTGCCAGGATTCCACTTCTGTCATCTGGAGGTTTGGGGGAGGGCCTAGGGTATTATATCCTGACCTTCTCTGGAGCTTTACGCATGCTTCATTTAAGAACAAGCAGGGGGAAGGATCCTCTGAGGAGCATGTGCGAGACATCTCTACATGGCCTCCTCATGTCCCTGTGATCACTTGGTGATCCAAAGGGCTTCCTTCTGGATGGGATGAGGAGAGAGGAGGCCAACTTTGGAGTGAAGTAGAAAGTGGGACCTTGGTTAGAAGCTGGATCATAACTGAATGACTCAATGATAGCAATTTAGTTAGTCTGAGATTTCTTCTCTCTTGCATGGTAATTACTAAGTATTCTACAGTATGGCCGTGGAGACCATATGTAGCCACGCACTAGCAGGACAAAAGCAGGCACATTCTGAGATGCTAGTCAATCAGTAATACTTCTTACTGGGTGTGGGAACCAGATGGTCTATGCCTTTTACCACAGCTCTTTAATCTGTGGGTCTTGGCACCATATAAAGTTGTGTAATCAAATGCGAAGGTCATGAAATATTTGTAACAGTGAAGGTTTGTGAATGCACAGGGACTGAAATCTAATTCAGCATTCAATGTGCAACAAGTCTGAGGTGTTCCTCGCAGTGCTGACTGGTGTGGCATCTGGTCACTTCACTGCAGCCTTGCTTGCAAACACAAAGTGAGCATTTCCCCCAATGTAATATTTTTATTAGTTATTTAGGAATTTTGTTCAGTGCACCCCATCACAGTAATTTTCCTTTCTCCCCAGGTCCTCCCTCCCCTACTTGCTAATTCCCACTCCAGTTCTTCCCCCCACCCCCCTAACTTCCAACTCCTGCTAACACTGCCTGACACAGCTCAGGTCAGAATTGAGATAGTTATCTGTTAGGAACGTTAGTGTTCTTACTGTGCTTAGAAGATTTTGTGGAGATATAATGATTTTAATTAGGAAAAACAAAGACTAGATTTTTTTCTAGTCATCCTTCCCCTTGTACATATCAAATTAGCTTGTCTTTGGATTGTATAAGAATATTGATCTTAAAATTTTCTGTTTAATATGCCTTCTTTCACGTCATTAAAAAAGTTACTAACTCATGGTTAAGATAGAATGCCCAGAAGTTTCTGATCCGTTTCTGAACATGTGTCTGTCATTTTGTAGTATGTATTTATGTAAAACAGCAGTCTTGACACTGATGACTATAAAACAAAAAAACATTGACCACCTCAGAAAACTGTTAAAGATGCTTTATGTCCTACAGTATCAAATATTCAGCTGCAGATTAAATTTTATAAAATAAGCATGGCCATCTCATTAGTATACAGATTTGCATTAATCTTCAGAAGTGGTAGTTACATAAATACTAAAGTCTTCTTTTTTAAAGAATACATTTCTTCATGATTTCTTATCAGTAGCTTTTGTCTAGTATATATACTTTATATAACTATATAACAATTGAGCCACAAGGGGAAACTGTTTAAGAAGCCATATACTATGTGACAGGCTACAAACCATATTTATTTTCTTTGTTCTTTTATTCTGTAAATGTGAATAACTGTTTTCTCTCTTATGGAAAAGGAGACCTAAAAGTCTATTCTTAGAAGAACCACCCAGGCTATTCACTAAAAATGCATCTTTCCAAGTCCTGTTTCCAAGATTTTCAACTTCAGAAGATGCCCAGAGTTTTGAGGGTATTGCCCCCAAGAATATCCTTGCAGGAGACTGAACATTTGTGTCTGCAGTTCGCAAATTTACATATTGCAATCCTAACTCCCAATGTGATGATGTTATCAGGAAATGGGACCTTTGGGAGGCAATTAGGTCATGAGGGTAGAACCTTAATGAGTGGTATTAGTGTCCTTATCCAAGAATCCCCACAGATCTCCCTCACCCCTTCCACTTTGTGGAGACATAAGTGAAAAAATGGTGGCCATCTATGAATGACAAAGTGGGCCCTCTCTGGACACAAAATTTGTTAGCACTGTATCTCACTTCATGGCTTTCAGATCCATAAGAAATACATTTCTATTTTTAATAAGCTTCATCTATAATTTCTCCTTACAGAAGCCCAATGGAGGAAGGTGTATACCACACCCCTTTCCTGCCCCCATCCCCAAGGCAATTCTGACTTAGAGAAACTCTGCTCTAGGATTTGTGGAAGGCTTACAATGTCTGTTTGCCTCAAATGCAAAATGTTCTTATAAAGACCAAAAATAGAAATGCAGACTCCCTCAACCTCCTTTGGATGTTCAATTTGCATGGTTATAGCACCTTTTCATCAAGGGCAAATGAGACCCAAATGAATTTTTTACTGTGACCCAGAAAGAATATCTTCTGGTGGTAAGGCCTAGGGGAGTGGGGAGAAACAGAGTGTCATAGGGAAATTCATGCCAGCCACAAGACACCTGCCATCTGGCTTCTGTTCCATGGTCATGCAACTGTGGAATGTCATTTAGATTCTCTAGATCTGTTCTTTTATTTTCTGAAAAATGCCTTGCTTTGTCCGTGTCTGAGGGCTACCATGCTTACATGAAATAAACAGTCTTCCAAACAGGCACACTTCTTGATGATCAGGATGGACAACAGAAGTTGATAGTTACTGAATGGAGTAGAAAATAAAGGCCAGCCACCTCCTGTATCAGTGGGAACCTAGCTGAGAGAGCAGAATAGAGAGAATTCAAGTGTTTTCAACAGAGGGAATTTAATGCAGGAATGAATGGTGCCAACACTGGATGGAGGAGCTCCCAAGAGCCAAACTGTTGATGAGATACTGCAAAGTTAGCAACAGTAGAGAGTCAACAGCATTTGCAGGTTCCTAAGAAAAGATAGTAGGGAATGTTACCAGTGTTCCTCATGGACAGTTGTGGAAGAAGCTGGCACCATGGAGGGAAAGTAGTAGCTGCGGGAGGCATGTTTAAGGAAAAGAAAGAGCAGAGAAGTTCCCTGGATTCTTACTTCCTCCATCAGTCTTCTACTGGGGTTCCAGCTGGTGGCCCCATAGGAAATATCACTTCTGTAGGCCAACGGTTCCTCATAGACAACATGGCAGTCAACTGGGGGCTGGCTCTATTTTCTTACCATTTTTCATTTCCTTGAAAGAGTGTACTATCCAGCAAATAGATGGTTAAACAGAAAAAAGCCTACTATACAGAATACACTATCCCTATACAGAAATCACTAGCACTGCTTTGTCCAGAACTCTGTTGATTGTCACTTCCAGCCCCTTCAGTTCCTAGGTTGCCACATGTTTTCTTACACTTAGAGACCATTTCACAACTGAAGAGAGATAATGGGATTCCAATGTCATGAGTAAGTCAATACATACACTGTAGAAATCTTACCTATGAAGCCCATACTATTCATAATTAATTGTTTAGTTGCTATATTTGCCCAGGTGAGGCTTAGGCAAAACTTGGTTAATTTCTCTACAAATAATCCTGTGCCTCAACAGACAAAGAAAAAATAGTATAGACTAAAAGTTAAGATTAAATAAAAAAAAAAAAAAACAACAAAAAACAACCTCTTGATTTGGTACCATTTTTTCCCTCAGGAATCTTGGTCATTGTAGAGATAGTGACCCAGACCTCTGCCATCTAGCCCATCTATATCGTATTTGTTTGATTTTTGGACTCAGTTCTAAGTGTTGATGAGGTACAGGATGAAGTTTGGTACCTGTGATGGTTGATATTGTCAGCATCACAGCATCTAAAATCATCTAGGAGATACCTGTGATGGATTGTCTACATTAGATGATCCTCTAGGCCAATGTGAGGGATTATCTGTGAGGGTGGGAAGACCTACCTTGAATGTAACTGGTACCATTCCATGGGCTAACGTCCCAGGCACCATGGAAAGGAGAGTGCTAGCTGAGCACAGTGGTCATTGTTCTCTGCTTCCTGACTGTGTACAGTATGACCAACCGCCTCATGGGTTGTCTTCCACACCTGGATGGACTTCCCTTTGAACTGTGAGCCAAAATAAAACCCTTTCTCCCGTAAATTGCTTTTGACAGGATATTTTATTATATCCACAGGAAAGGAAACTAATACCTCTGTCAGGTTTAAGCCAAACTCCACTAACACAGGTCTAGGAGCGGGCATGCATCCAAGAAGAGGATCAGGTGTGTGTGATTTGGACTTATTTGGTCTTAGATCTACTTCCTACCCATTCTCTCCATGACGAACACCCCAAGACATTGTCATCAGAGAATCGGAAGGCAGTCTTGGTTGTCACTTCCTAAATCAGCATGGCTAGTGGGGTTCTGCTCTTTCCCTTTGGGTTTCTTTGGTGCTGAACTTGCAGTTCAGAGCTCTCTACCTAGTAAATGCTGAGTAACCAGGGAACACATAAGACTTACTTAGTTTCATAATCCCGCCTGCAATATGAGGTCAGAGTGGATGATTGCATAGTGTGTGACTCAAAGACCACAGGCTCTGGCATCTGACATTGAGAGCTTACAAAAGGGCAGGATTCCCTGGACACCTTCTCAGACTCTCTCAAGCTGGGTCCAGGAATTCTACTTCCTGTTTTCTCTTAAACACAGTCTCAAGCAAGCTTATTAAATGAAAAATGTGTGCAAACAGTGTTACCATGTTCACTCTCTTATAGAGGTCTGTTTATGTTCTTTCTGTCTGTTCACTTTCTGAACCATGAAGCGATGACTACCTACCTCTGGACTGTCACATTATGAGTCTTGGATGAAATTTCCTAGGGCTTGCATCTGTTGGCAGATTCTCGGGGTCATGGGCACTATTCTCATTACTAAGTAGTAACAAATCACTCTCTAAATTGTTTATAGGAATATAGTCTTCTGAACCATCAGAGAGTTAGAATGTCTTCTTCAACACATCCTGGCTAATGTTCATTATCGTCAAATTTATAATTTTTGTCAGTCGGAAGGACAGTCGTAGCCTCTCGCATTAGTTTTCATTCTCTGATTGCCAGTTAGGTTAAGTGTCTCTTTAAAGTTGTTTAACAATGCTCTTTTTTCCTCCTTTTTCTTCTGAGAGTCTCATTTATCCTGGGTTAGCCTTAAACTTGATACAGAGGTAGAAATGGCCTTGAACTCCAGGTCCTTCCATTTCTACCTCCTTGAATGCTAAGATTGCTGGTGTGCGCCATCATGCTGGGCTTATGATGCTCACTAAAAATTGCTGTAAAAATGCATTTTCACAGCCATGCATTCACATTGTAAGAATATATTTTTCTTTTCACATAGAGCTTACCTTGATTAAGCACTTTTCATTTGAATAATAAAACAGAGTAAGCTCCTTCACATTTGTTCTTCATTCATTTGGCCATTCCCAAAATGGCTGCTCAACTTTGAAAGGTAGAAGGTACTTTACTAGCCAGAAGCACAGGTATTAGAAAAGTCCTGCTTTACTCCTGGGGGAGATGTCCAATCACATCTAGAGGTCGGGGTCATTCATCCAATTGAATTGTTTTCCTATTGTGGATTCTGAAAATTGATCTGCTTGCTTTTTTTTTCTTTTTAAACTTTATGTGTATTGGTTTTTGCCTGCATGTATGCCTGATATTTGCAAAGGTTAGTAGAAGGTTTTGGACCCTGAGGACTGGAGTTGCAGATGATTGTGAGCCACCATGTGGGTGCTGGGAATTGAACCAAGGTCCTTTGAAAGAGCAGTCTGTATTCTTAACCACTGAGCCATCTCTCTCCTGCTTGCTTTTCCTACGTATCTGCCATTGGCCCTTCTTTCCCAGGTTCCTCTTGGGACTTGGAAAAAGCAATCTGTGACCAGAATCCTTGCTTAACCTCCAGCCTTGAGCTCTTCCAGGAGTTATTGGTATCTGCCATTGGAAGCACAAATGTGGGGAAGGCACAGAAAGATACAAAGCTGACTGACAATGCCTTCATCAAAGACAAGTGAAACGGAGCTGGGAAGAATCGACCCAGTCTCCCCAGCCTGTCTTCACTGATGTATCAACCACATTTCTGAAGAGAATCACTTCCTACCCAACCCATCTTATCTCTCAGTTTTCTGATCTAGTGCTTATGCTTATCTTCCCTTTACAAAATAACCTGTCCTTTTCCTCCAACCAGCTCTGAGAGTCACCACCAGTTAAAGGAAATACCAGGTGATGTGCTCTCAGGGGCAGTGCAGTTTTCAAATGCAACCTCTCCTTCCCATTGCCCCTTGTCCACTCTCATCTACTATTATTCCATGACTTGCTTTTCCTTGAACACAGAACAGTGGTAAAAAAAACAGTGGCAGAGACAGAAGAGCCTAGAACAATGAGCGCTAGGACGAGCTGCAGCTCATTCTGGGAATGAAAGGGGGTTTCTACTTCCCAGGACAGGCTTTGGGCAAGAAGATAGAGTTCAGTGGTAAGAGCATGTCTGTGGCCAGTTGCTCCGCAAGACCCTCTCACACTTATGGGTCTTTAAAAATATTTTTGATTAGCATATATTAATTATATACAATGGGTTTCATTGTGGCGGTTTCATATATGTGTGTAATGTATTTTGTATATATTCAGCTTCCATTACCCTTTCTTGTATCCCTTCCACTTCTCCTGATTCCCTTCCTCATATCAATTATCTCCTTATATGTCCATGTTGGTGTGTGTGTGTGTGTGTATCTCATTAGGGTTGCTTCAGCAGTATGCATGAGGAATTCCATATGAACCTTTTACCAGTGGTTACACCACTGGAAAAAGAAAAGATGTCTCCCTTCACAGCAACCATAACCTTCCTGTAGATCCTTAGGGAAGGGTTACCCTTAGTCTGTAAATTCTCAGAGACTGTGAGCCCCTCCCTGTCCATGACAGAATGCTGAGAGGCTGGAGTTTGTGCAGGTCATCACAGGTACCCAGCTCAAGACTGCAATGGCTGTGTCATGACCAGAGGTCAGCACTCCGCAGCACCCTTCTCTTCCCTCTGGTTCTTACATTCTTTCTGCTCCTTCTAGGGTGTTCTCCAGGCTCTGGAAAGGGTCGGGTAGATGTCTCACTTATGGATAAGTATTCAATAGTTGCTTATTCTTATCACTTTGATGAGTCTGAGTCTCTGTAGCAAATACTCCTGCTGCAAACAGAAACTTCTCTGATCATGGCTGACAGCAGCACTAACCATTGGGCATAAACGTAATTATTTAGAAGGCCATCTGGTGACCTCATCATATTCATGTAGCAAAGCAACAACAGTAGCTTCCACACTAGGGCCTATGACCTCTCCAGCCACAGGGTTTTGACTGGGTTTACAGTAACCAGACAGAGATCTTCCTGTGGAACAGGTTTCAAATCCAATCAGAAAGTTCTTAACAGACTTACAACTATTACAGATCTTGCCTTTTGGGTCAGCAGTATAGCACACCAAGACCATAGATAAGTTTGTTTGTTAACTTCCTTTTTTCCCCAGAAGCATGCATTATCACCTTCTTGCTCTATGAGGGCTAGCCAGCAGGTCATAAACTCCATGCCAGCTTGATATTTCTACATCCTATAACCAGAAAGAGGGGTGTTTGCAGCAATAGAGTCTTATTCTGTAGTTACACTGGCTACAAGTGGTATTGCTCTGGGGAGCTCAGAGGCCTCTCAGAACAATAGGCCACTGTGATAGATACCATGATCAAAAGCAAGTTAGGGAAGAAGAGTTTATTTCAGCTTATACCAGAGGTTCTCAACCTCTCTAATGCTGCAACCCTTTAACCCTTATGCTATGGTGACCCTCACCCATAAAATAATATTTATTACTACTCGATAACTATAATTTTGCTACTGTTATGAATCGTAATGTAAATACCTGTGTTTTCCCATGGTCTTAGGCAACCCCTGTGAAACTGTCATTCAACCCCTCCCATAGAGTCAAGATCCACAGATTGAGAACCACCGGCTTATAGGTTAGAGTCCATCATCTAGAAAAGCCAGAGCAGGTTGTGGCATGAGCCTGGAGGCAGGAACTGAAGCAGAGGCTGGAGAGACATTGCTCACTGGCTTGCTTGCAGGCTCCAGTTCTGTTACCATAGTTACACAGGCCAAGCTCACCTGCTTAGGGGATGTGAGCTGGGCCCTCCTGCTTCAATTAGCAATCAAGCAACCAATGCCCCACAGCTGTGCCCACAGGCCAATCTGATGGAAACAATTCTTCAATTGAGGTTCCCTCTTCCCAGGTGTGTCACATTTACAATGAAGGTCAGTTATCCCAGGGAGGTAGCCCACTCTGGTAGGGCTCTAGGATTCTCATTCAATAACCTGTGACTTCTGGGAGCAGTTTTACTCACCTACATAGAGTATCCCCATTCAAATACATTCTTTAAAAATGTTTTTTTAAAAAAATATCTGTGTGTGGCTGTGTGTGTGTGTGTGTGTGTGTGTGTGTGTGCACATGCACATGTGCATATACAGGTACTCGAGGCCAGAATGAAGGTGTTGGATCCCATGGAACTGGAGATACAAGTAGCTGTGAGATGCCTGATGTGAATGCTGGGAAACAAACTCTGGTCCTCTACAAGAGCAGCAAGTGCTCACTGCTGAGCCCCTCTCTAAACTGTTCAAAATTAGCCTATTGTGTATCAGGTTTCCTTTTGGCATTTCCACCTCCTCATGGTTTTGGTTAACCCTTTCCTCTCGCTCTCTCTGCTCCATCTCATTACCTCTTCTCCAGCCTTCAAACTTTTCACCACCACAGGGGCCTTTTGTCATAAGACATTATCGAAGGTTCTTTGTGGTCAACTGTCTAAGTCAGTCATAACAAATATTTACTGAGGTCCTCTTAAGTGCTGGATTCCGTGCTGGGCGGTGTGGGTGTGGGTCAGACTAACAGAGAG
This sequence comes from Apodemus sylvaticus, assembly GCF_947179515.1. Lineage (NCBI taxonomy): Eukaryota > Metazoa > Chordata > Mammalia > Rodentia > Muridae > Apodemus > Apodemus sylvaticus. The sequence continues at coordinate 85,207,881 of NC_067476.1, read as the reverse complement.
AAAAGTCCTGCTCAATTCTGCGGTCACGTAGCAGGATTTTAAAGGAATAAGATAAATAAGTAAAACCTTGTTCTCTGTACACAGACGTGCATGGAACAGGCTACACCGGAGTCGGAGGAGCAGTCATTAAAGAAGACAGAGACAGAGACAGGGACAGAGACAGAGACAGATTGTCCACAGAAAGCAGCTGCCCAAATGAAGCACCGAGTTTAGGGATGGAAAATTCAAGAGTAACAATTTGGCTTTTACTTGACGTTGTCCCCAGAGATGACAGACCAGGTAAAATATGAAACACTGTCCATGCGACAGACACAACAAAATGTCTCCCTTATATCTGACTTGCTTGTCCCTGTCCTCATCCAAATTTTTATACGAGTGGATTCCATCTCTGCCTCCTTTGTTAGCATTATTTAGAGCATGGTTTAGCAAACATTTGCTGCAAAGGGGCTGGAGGGAAATATTCTTAGCTTCCCAGAGTGGACAATGCCTGTCCAGAACCCTGCTATTGTGGTAGAAAGCAGCCACAGAGGACACACAGTCACGCGATGTTTTTGTGTCTGTATGTGTATGTGTATGTGTTAGGTATGGACGCTAGAATTTGAATTTTGTATGATTTTCACATTTACTAATATTCTTTTGATTTTTTAATCACTTAAAATATAAAATATATTTTTAGCTCATTAGTTGTAAAAAAGACTACGGCCTATATTTGGGCAAAAGGCTACAGTTTGTGGATCTCTGATTTAGAAATATAGTGCTTATTGCAATGAACCCCTTTGAGCATGCAAGGAAGCTTAAACTTTATACATTAAATCACCAAGCAAAGGGACTCCTAATATTTTTAGTGCACAAACAGGCACTACTGAGAGTGGAGCTGGGGAGCAGGCGCTGCCTTTCTAGCCTGGGGAGCTTGAGGGTAAAACATGGGAGCATGAGGGCGGTGTCCTCCAGTAAAGGGGAGACAGGAGAGAGAGAGAGAGAGAGAGAGAGAGAGAGAGAGAGAGAGAGAGAGAGAGAGAGGACAGCCAGGGTGAAGACCCTCAGCTGGAAAGGAGCCAAGTGGGTGTGAGTCCTGTGACCCGAGTCCAGGTTGAAGAGGAGGGTCACAGAGGGTCTTCTCCATCCTGATCAGGGCTTGTCTTCTTTCCTGAAAGCAAGAGAACAAACAGGAGGAAAGCAAAACCTTTTTGAGAAACCGAGCTTCCTTGGCTCGCTCTTTTGTGGTTCACTGGGGTGGACCTTGGCACGAAGTGGCGGCTCCTCACCTTCAGGAGCCACCTGCAAAGGAGCAACAATCTGATTGACGCTACCCAAGGTCAGGGTTTGTACGTATCTCCCAGAAGTTGTGTTTTCTCTTCCACACCCTGGTCATCATCCCTCAGCTACTGCACAAGGACCCACATCCTTGCATCCTCCCCAGCAACCTCTGCCGCTCAGCTCTGTGCAAACCTTCTGGGCCTCAGCCTACCCCAAAGGGTGTGATCCCTAGAGTTGTGTCTCAGATCCTCCTAGTCTTGCAAAGAGAACGGACTCTGAGTCAGGTTCTCTAACACAGAGGCCACCTGTGCTCCTGGGGAGCTCTGGGGAGGCTGGGAAACTTTCAGAGTGCAGTTAATCACTAACTAGCCGGAGATAAGAAAAGGAGAAAGAAACAATTGAGAAAATGCCCAACCCAGAGCTTAGTGAGTCCCTGCCCACACATGCCAGGACCTGGCATGCCAGGAAAAGCCCCAGGATCAAACTGAGGTTGTTCACTGGGGAGAAAGCATGCCAGTCCCTGGCGGCTGCAGAACCTGGCTGATAGGCTGTTGGCAGCCAATGGCTTTTCTCTGCTGGGACCCTTTGCTTTTAGCCAAGACTCAACCCCAAGGTGCAAACAGGGCGAGTTGTCCACACTGCTTTGTACAGGGCTTGGAAACCCCAGACAGGTCAGTCAGCTGCCTACCTTTTACTGAATTCATGCTGAAAAGAAAGACAGACAGGATACCTGTATATAGTCTAGGCCAACATGGTAAGAAGACAGACAGGATGAGGTCAAAGGGAGTGGCCAGCTCTTCCTCTGTCAGAAGGGGCTCCACAGCTTATAATCCTGGTCATTAATGGAGGGTTTAGCAGTGCTAGGCAAGCCCAGAAACTTCCTGTCTATTATCCCTCAACTTCACATACTGACTTGTGTTCAAGGGATTAACACCACTTTCCAAGCGGAGAGTGTGCTGTCCTGTTCCAGGCCACTTTGCTGCTGAGTGCCAGAGTTGGAATCCCAGCTAAGTTCCCCCTGACCTCAAAACAACAGAACTGTCCCTTCAACGTCCCTTTCCCATGGCCAGTGTCCAAAATGCTCTCAATGGGAGTGGTTTGCTTTCAGTCAGAGGCTTGAATTCTGGAGAAAACAAAATCCCGGACTTCCATCCAGGTGCTGACAGCCATACATGTCTTCTATGAGTGATTGCCACTGGAAGGAAGATGCTGAGTGACAGGGAAAACTGAGAGGGTGCTGAGAGCATGAAGACAAGTTCCCTCAGCCACAGAGGAGGAGCCCAGCACAGCTCCTGCCCCTGTCTGGCTTTTCCATAGCACCTTACCAAGCTCATACCCTCAGGAGGCTTTTAATTTATGTTTCCGGGAACTCACTGATAGGTGTCCCCGCCTCCTTGCTGATGCTATCATTTGGGCCTAGTACAGATACTTTATCAATGTTTTATTACTGCCTGTCTTTTCAGAATATTGTAGATAAAACCTGCCCACCCCCCACCCCCCAAAGCGTTTACAAGTGGAAGGAAAAGTACCCAAATGATTGCCAGCTGGAAGCTCATAAGACGGGAGGCAGAGGCTGGCATGGCCCGGAGGTGCCTTCCTCTCCTCCTTCCCAGCAGCTGCTGCAATGCGCCCTGTGTTATGCTGACCATGGTCAGAGCCATTTTGGTCTCATGGTTTGTTGGAAGGTGAAAGTGTTTTTAAGTACCCACTATGTGGCAAATGAGATGGGACAAAGTACGTAACATGTGGGAACTTACTCAAACCAGCTGGTAACCTTGCACAGCAGGTTTAAGCAATGGGCTCCAGCCGACATGGCAGGAAAGCAGAAGTCTGGGTTGTTGACTTCCTACACCTTGGCTCTTGAGAGACCCATTCAGGCAATGCTCTGGGACCAGCACCACGTGTGTAACATGAAAGCTTGCTCTAAAGCAGAATCCCAAGCTCTACCCCCCAACTTCCTTCAATCTGCATCTTTCAACAAGATTTCCAGATGACTAGTATACACTTTGCAACTTGAGGAGCACCACCCTTCTTGCATAACCCAACTGTATTTCTGGTGGGTTCCTAAACGATTATATTCTACCAACTAGTTAAACAATGACCAGTTATAGACATTGGGTCAGAGAGCAGGTGTAGGTCAAGGAATGGACCTCCTTATAGGAACTTTTGACTTTGCATTTTACAAGGGAGTATGGGAATTGGGGCCAGGTGGTAAGAATCAGGACGCTTGAATTTGAACCCTGACCATGCCACTCAGAGGCTGGGTGTGGAACTGACTGGGTAAGGCAGTATGTACCCAGCACACAGTGTATTTCATAAACACAGGACAGGCATCCAGTAGCCTCTCAGCAAGGATCTGCTGAAAAAGGAAACTAAAAATTAGTGATCTACCCAGTCATCCTCTGCAAGGAGAAAGCCCCTTCCCTCAGATGAGGAAAAGCAGTGTGCTAGAATAGGAAGACCAGAGTAATGGTCTTGGTCAGAGAAATGTAGGGTCTTCTGACACCCCTTTATCATGATGATGGCCTAGACTGTCTCTATAAAACTTCTTCCCAGATCTCCCTAACTTATTTTATTTGGTGAGTAGCTGCTACACACCATTGGTAACTCAGCAAATTGGCAGCTAGATGTCAAGAGTGGGTGAGTGAGAGATTGATCGGAGCTTGACTTTCTGGTGTGGGAACCTCAGGTGTTGAAGGGAAAAAGGTAAATATGAACTAGAGCTCCAAGATGGTGTTCTCCCCCTCCCCCTCTTGCCTCTTTCCTCTTGTCTGTAAACTTCTTTGAGTCTTCCTTAGTTACCAAAGTGTACTGAATCCCACCTTAGTCACAGACGGTGTTTCCTTTGCTTATGCCAAATCAGTCACCACTTGATACATTTTACTATGGAATCCCTCAAACACCTTGATGATAGGTAGATGCTATTATTTTCCCATTTTATAGCTGGGGCAACTGATCCACAGAGTAGGGAAGCAACTTGCCCGAGGCCACTCAACCATTTCCTCCTGATGGTGAGCACAGAATCTGTGCCCAGGTTCAATCAGTTCCAAAGTGCATGTAGACACCCACTTGACCTTACAGCTGTGGCTTGTAACTTGGTTCAAACAGTAAGCCTGTTCACATGGTGTCTCCAACCAAGACCATTGGCTTCCCCATTCCAGAAAGCAAAACATCATGCTCCCTAAAGGAGGACAGAAGGCACAGAAGACAGCTTTCCAGACCCTACCTTAAGGAGGCTCTTTCTGGTGGGCTGCAGCAACAAGGTATTTTGGTGAGGTTCCCAGGTGTTTTAGAACCTCCATGGGCTTCGTCGCCCGTGAGCAGCTGGGCTCCATGGAACGGCCTGTGTGTGTGTGTGTGTGTGTGTGTTTCTCTTCATGAAGAACAGGTTGTTGGCTTCTGGGACTGCGGGGCCATTAAATTTGAGGGTGCTTCTTGCAGGTGACCTTTGCCCCTTGTGATTGAGATAAGGATATGAGTTTGTAGTCTGAGGTTAGGCTTCAAGGCTCAGCTTTGGAGCTTCTCTTTTGGAGACTTGAGCTCAGTGGTTACTAGGGGCTGGGTAGAGTGCTGAAGATCATTGATAATTAAAACATTTAGCAGTGAGCCTATGGAGTGTCTCATTCTGGTTCTTAATTAATATGTGTATGTTTGTGTACATATTCCCAAGTATGTAGATACATGCCTACATGTGCAGAAATGATGTTATGTTTCTTCCTCTATTCCCCCCCACCACCTTATTTTTTGAGACAGGGTCTCTTATCGAACCCACAGGTTATCAATTAGCTAGATCAGGCCAGCAAGCTCCAAGAATCTGTCTATCTCTGCCTTGCTAGCACTCAGATCACACTGAGAGCAAAAATGAACATGCCCTGATTTTTTTGTGGGTCCCAGGGAGCCAAAGTCAAGTTTTCATGCTTATGTATAAGCCTATCACCCACTGAGCCATCTCCCCAGACCTCAGGTTCTTAAAAGCCCTAGAAAAGGTGACTTTAGTATACCTAAGTGTTCAGACATAGATGTAAAATTGCTCTTGGTAGCTCCCAGTATGACGGGTACCATCCTGTTCAAGTTCCCCAAACCTCCTGTTGTTTATTTGGTACATTTACCACCTACTTGATTAGTCTCTTAGGTCTTCCTTTAAAATGAGTCACTCACTAGAGAAAGAGTTTTAGTGTTCTATGGCGCAGCATGGTGACTATAGCTCACGCCACTCTATTTTACATTGTATAAAGAGCTTGAAGAGTCAATAAAAGGCTCCAAGGAAAGAATTGGTAAGCGTTAAAGGACATGGAAAAGCTCACTCTTCTGACTTGATCATTACTCACTGTATACAGATATCCACCCCATACCCTACAAATATGTGCAATTACTATATTTCAGTGAAAAGGAATATTTATGCATTTATAAAGCAATCATATCACTACCAATAATAGAAAATAAGCAGCAGTAGCTGTATATATATAAAAATACATAAATACCTATGCTAAAATCAGCATGGGAATTAACTTCTCATATTGGAACTCCAGTTCCTTCTATGAACATGAGATGTCTGTCCACAAATGGATACTTCCTTTGAAGTGTGTAAAGAATGAAAGAGATCAGAGGAGGTGTAATTTTTTCTGTGATTAACTGTGTAATTCCAGGTTCCTAGGTAATCTAAAGCCATGCCGTTTCAGGTGACTATTAAATACTGCAGCATTAGAACGCCAGCTTCATGAGGGCAGGGATGCTGTGGTTTCCTTTTTGATGATCTGTTCATTCACTTGCTATTGTCCTAGACCCTGGGTCAGTGCTTGGAATGTGTTAGGTCTTCCATATCTAGTGAAGACATTGTTCATGGGTGCATGACCTGAGTTTTCTATCCCTTATCTTCTCTCCACACCAAGAAAGCTGAATATAAGTCAGGGAGAGTATTCAATTGGCCATTAGACATCTTGTTTGCTTCATCATAGCTCAAACACTCAGGTCTGAGAATGCTGGGACACTGATCTGTAGCCTGTATCAGTCTTGGCTTCTTTCAGTTCTTGAATGAACATGTGACTGTTGATGTGGGGATCAAACAATATTATGAGTGGGTAAACATTTAGAAATAAAAAGCCTTCTGCCCAGGGAAAAGTTGAGTTGCTTATAAAAGGCAGAGCTGTCTGATTGTAACTCAATGACTTTGTGTGGCCCCCAGCTGTTGTGGGAGAGCTCCTTCAGAACCTGGCTGTCCTCATTGTCTTCGCCTTCTAATAGAGAACCTGTTGTTCAAGAGGAGAGCTCTCACTGAACATGCTCATTGATACTGTTGATACTCCTGCATCCTCCTGAGTGTTGGAAAGGGTGACCTATAAGGTTGATACCATCTTCTCTGTGTTTATTTTTAGTAGAACCATCATTATACCGCTACTAATATTACTAATAATATTGTTCTTACTAATAATGCAAGGAAACTCCCACTTGTCTGTGACTGGGCCAGTTTTGCCTAGAGGCAGAGGCATAGATTCAATGACCTTTTGATCTTCCTCTTAGCCCTTTGGTTTTATTACCACCTTGTAAACCAGAGGGTGTTCTGTTTCTACCCTTAAGGAGTTGTGGTTAGAATTAGCCAAAAATATCACCAGTTCATCTCCCAATGGTCACCGTCTTTCATAATGTGCCTGTCATTCAAGGCTTTAAAGTTTCTCAGATATGACAGTGAAGTGCTAGCCATGAAAATGAAGGTAGCAGGATTTATATGTGACATGCAACAAGCTGGTGAGGTTGTCATTGTCTGATACGTGTCATCTACTGAGGAGGTGGCATCCATATCATGCCTCATTCATTAAGTACATGTTTACAGATTCTGAGGATGCACCAGCCACTCTGCTGGTTCATTCCAAGACAGCAACAAATAAGACATTGCAATGAAATGCTGTAAGCACTTAAGAGAGGAAAAATCGAGAAAAGAGAATTCAACAAGCCAGTGTGCATGTATGTATATGTGTGTGTACTGATTTGTGGTAAGATAGTTAATCAGGAAAGGTTCCCAGATGACGCTGTGTTTGGGCTGTGATCTAAAGGATGAATAGCCAGAAGAATGAGTAACGAAGATTAATGAACATATTCTGGGCACATGCAGAATGCACTATAATAGTTTAGGGGAGAATAGCATGCCCGTTTGTGGGAGTGTGCTATTCTGAGATGTAGATTTAGGTTTCAACCAGTTTGTTAGCATTCAACTCTTATATGTCTCAGAATCTCCAAAGTGATATATGTCTGAAATGATATTTATGATAATGAATTGACTAATAGATGCGCACTACTAGGTTCCTTTAGAGTACAACATTGACAATGGAAAAACAGGGACTGGTGAGAGGTCTCAGTGAGTAAATGTGATTGCTGCTATGCCTGGTGTTGAGGTGGATCCCTGGGATCCAATTGATGGAAGGAGAAAACTGACTCTTGCAAGTTGTCCTCTGCCGTACACACATACACAGAAGCATGCACACACAACCCTCCATATAAGCAAGCAAGCAAGCAAGCAAGCAAGCAAGCAAGCAAGCAAGCAAAGGAACAAATAATTATTCAAGTGCAGTATATAAGAAAGAAAAGAAAAACTAGCTACGTGGTTAGAGAATTGTAGTTCAGTCCTGATCTGCACCTCTGAGAATGAGACAGGGGCTAGAAGTTGAGCTAATCACGAATGGCCAGTGATTTAGTCAATCATGCTGAGTTAATGATGCTTCCAGAAACACCCAGCAGGATCTGAGCTCTGGGCTTCCAGGAAGATGAACAAGAAGACATTCGTATGCTGATGCTGATATAACTAAGCTCTGTAGGAATGGAAGCCTGTGTGCTGGAGACCCTTCTAGATCTCGCCCTATCATCAGGCTGTCAACCTGCATCATTTAAATATCTACGATAATAAACTGGTAAACATGAGTTTCTCCTTGAGGTATGTAAGTTGCTCCAGAAATTTAATTACAACTCAGGCAGCAAGTATCTCCTGTCTGAAGCAGATATCCTGGAGCTTATAATCCACAGAAGTTTTGTGGAACTGGGTTCTTAACCTGTGAGGTCTGACACTATCTCTGTGTGATTAGCACAGACAGACAGACAGACAGACACACACATACACACACACACACACACACACACACACACACACAGAGAGAGAGAGAGAGAGAGAGAGAGAGAGAGAGAGAGAGAGAGAGAGAGTCAATATCTTCTTCAGCGTTGCTTGCTTGGAGTGGGGAAAAGCCCACAAGAATTTCATCACCGAAGTAATCTGTGTTACGAGACTATTGTAGGGCAAACTGAGTCTATCCTATTAATATCCAGGCACTAAAAGGGGGCACTATGCTAGGTGAGAAACACTTGGAGAAAAGACTGGAGATGTGGCTAGATGCCAAAGGTCCTCTGCATTGTACCATAGAGGCTAGTCTTCATTCCAAGAGGCAAGGAAGCCACTGGTAGGTGTTAAGCAAGAAGATTCACATTCTAAGAAAAACTCTGAGCTTTCCTGTATGCTGGTGCTCTGAGTACATCCCCCTTAAGGGACTTTAGGCAGATATTCACATGACCTACCAAGACAAAAGTGGTATTGCTGCCACCATATCGGAATTTAGGGTCAGCTCACATAGAGCTTAGAATAGGAAAACATTAAATAGCCAGTGCTAAGTCAACAGAGGGAAGGAGGCATATGCTAGGGTCTTGCTTTCCTGGTTTGCTGATGGATTCCACCTTTAATTAGAGGTTAGGATGCCAAGCCTGTGTCTTCTCAACCCTTTCTTTCCTCCCTTCTCCACCATGCCCTTTACTTCTCTTTGTCTCACTGATATCTTCCCCTCTCTTCTCAGCTTTCTCAACTTCTCTTTGGTGTTCTGGGTTTCATATACCCTGGAGAAGTGATGATTTTAATCAGAGAAGAACTAGTGTAGATAATAGCTGAGAGGGCTGGAAAAGGTATCTGGCAATGGAATGGAAAACCTGAGCTTCTGGACCTGGCTCTACCAGCTACCGACCATGACCATGGAGACAAAGACCTTTTCCTCTCTGATGTTCTGTTTCCTTATCTCTAGCATGGAGATACATACTATCATGGGGATAATATCCATAATATCCATGGAGTAGTAGGACTTCAGTGAGGTTTCTGTTGTGAAACTGTTTCATAAACTGCAGAGCTCTGAATCCATATTCATTTGAGATTCTATGTTGCTTTCCTGGAGGGTTCTACTAGAGAGATGGCTGGGATAGAACTGGACAGATCTCTTGTACTGGGATATTTTGGTTCTCTCTCTCTCTCTCTCTCTCTCTCTCTCTCTCTCTCTCTCTCTCTCTCTCTCTCTCTCCATATATACATATAATTTTATATATCTATATATTTATCTATATCTATATCTAGAGAATATATATATTTATTACACATATAAACAAATTTTCATTTGTGGCAAAATTGAAGAATGTGACCTCCCCCTAGAAACAATAACTAGCTGGTCTATGCTCTTCCAGACATACCCAAAAGGAGTATATGTGTATGCATGCAAATATTTATTTATCTCTGTGTGTATGTCTGTATGTATATATGTATGTATGTGTATATATGTGATACATGTACTAAATATACATACATATTTATATATATACATATATATTTTAAATGTAATCACTAGCCTTTTTTATAGCACTTATTTGATTATATGAATATTTTTTTGTCTTAGCATTTAGAACCACCATAACCACCACCTCCTCTTCCTCCATTAACACTGTTCCCCCTTTTCATTCTTCTGTACACAGATGGCACTCAGGACATGCCACACAGGGTAGGCAAGCACTCTACCAGTGATCTGTATTCCTAGCCCAGATCTACCTTCTCAATATTCCTTCATTGCTTTGTAAATGGTCCATGGTTTACTTAAGCCCGCACCTATTGAAGGAGACTGAACTTTCATTTTTTGGGGGCACATATTTGTGTGGCCTTTTATATATATACCTGCAGGAGACATTCTAAGAACTGAAGGTGCTGAGTCAAAGGATATGAGTATCTGAAATTGTGGCAGATGCTACCAATTTTTTTCTCATGAAGATTGTAAAATAATATCTGCCCATGTCTGAACTAACCATGTATGCTACTAGTTTTGTTGGAGATTTTAACAGTTCCTTCCCTGAGTGGCTATGGGACACTGGCCATGTCTCAGTGCTCTCTGTCATATGCATGTAGTTCTTCACGACATCAGGAGGTTAGATCATTGAAGAATGGTTTCATGATAAAATGGAGGGAATCAAGCCCTGAGATGGAGAGACTTGTGTTGAGGATTAAACAGACTCTCCACAATTCCTAACCTTCAGTGCAGACACAATGGGGACATTGGACTTTAAGCGCATAGTATTGTGTCCTTTATGATTTTGTTCTTGGAGGAAGTTTGTGTTTGGAAGGGAGGAAGGCTAGGGGTTAGCTTAAAACAATGTGTCTCTGTCATTTTCAAGCTGGGGCTGGGCTCATGTCCCAATAATCACATGATCGGGCATCACAGGCCTTTGGTGTTACTAGATGCAAAGCATTTGGTAACCAAATAGCCCTTCTATGGAAAGAGCTCACTGCTGGCGTGAGGGAGCACACTCCAGAGAGAGGAGGAAAGGGATTCTGCTGCCTCAGAAACCTTCAAGAGGCTGTTGGAAAATAGATTTGGTTAGAGTCTATATTAACACTGATCAAAAGCAACTTGGGGAGGAGAAGGTTTATTTTACCTTATTTGCTTGCAGTCCACCATGGAGGAGAATAAGGGCAAGGACCTGGAGGCAGGAGCTGATGCAGACGGCATGGAGGGGTGTACTTCCTGGCTTGCCCTTCCTGGCTTGTTCAGTCTGCTTTCTCCTACAACCCAGGACCACTTGCCTCGGGGCAAAGGCCCTTGCTGCACATTAATCATTAATCAAGAAAGTACCCCCATGTACATGTCTATGGATCAATTTGATGAAGGTCTTTTCTCAATTAAAGTTTCTTCTTGTCAGATGACCCTGTCCTTGTTGACAAAACAAAACACCCACTAACCAGAACCGCTCTATATCACCATGACTGACAATACAGCTGCCACCCCTTCTCTGAGGTAAGAACTAGGGACCCAAAGTGGGTGTTGGTTCCTGGCCCCACTAGCTTCATTTAAAAAAAATTCTCAAAATGGACTGGAGAGGTGGCCCAGCAGTTAGAAGCACATCCTGCTGTTGAGTTTCTTCCTATCTCCTACACAAAGTAGCTTAATCCACTGTAACTCTAGCTCAAGGGGGTCAGATTCCCTCTTCTGGACTCACCTGCATTCACGTATGCACCTTGCCAGACATATCAACACATAATTTAAAAAGTATAATAGGGCTGCAGAGATGGCTCAGAGTGCTTGAAGATCTTACAGAGGACCAGAGTTTGGATACAGCGTACATCAGGGTTCTCACAACTACCCATAAATAACTCCAGGTCCAGGGGACCTGATGCCCTCTTCTGACTCCATAAGTGTCTGCACACACAAGCACATAATGTAATCATGCACACACACACATTATATATAAATATTATTTAATTGTATAAATCATAACTCTAAATCTATCATCTATCTATATCTATCAACTATCTATGTCTATCTATCATCTATCTATGTCTATCTATCATCTATCTATGTCTGCTCTACTCTGGGAAGATTGTTATCAGTGGAAATTGTGTAGGATTGATGGCCAAGAGCTTCAGAAAGAGAAGGTAGACAACAGGGTCACTTGGCCAATGTCTCATTGTCATAAATGACCAATCTGGAATACAAACAGACCTATCTTACTAACTACCTAGAGTGTACGGGTATGACTTGCAGTTGTAGGTTGCTGCTGCAAAGGCTGGATACGTGAGAATGAAAGCTTTTCTTTTTATTTTTTTCTTCTTTGAGAAAAAATGAACCATATTCAATCTGTCTCGGGACAGTGAGATAAATCAGGATTTCCATTGCTTAACTGGCAATGTCGATGTGTACATATTTGACAAGTCTACCACCCTCTAACCTCACATTCTCTCCACCCTTTTGGGGAATATTGGGCAAGCAAGGGCCAGTGATATGGACTTAGCAGGTATGACTCTGGAGGAATCACAAGGAGACCCTGCAGGGTGATTGAAAGCCCCAGCGACATGTTTGGTTTGGGTTATTTGTTTCTCAAACTTTACCTGGATCCACAGTACCTGGTGGAATCCCTGGACCTCCTGGAAGTCTTTGAGGCTGTGATTTATGACCTAGTAAACTAGACAGCCCTTGGCCTTCTTGTCGCAGCTCCAGCTTGTAATTATCTTGGCCACAAGTGGCTGCCTGGCTTTGTTCTGCAGTTAGATACTCCTTCCTCAGTCCCCCTGTGTTCCTGAGTCATTCTCAAGCTCCAGTGTGCACATTCAGATTGGTGAGTCACTTGCCATCACGTGGACGGGCAGTGTGGGTCAGGAAGGAGGGGATTCTGCTTGGGGAGGGTGCTCCTGAGGACAGCCCCTTCCCTTCTACCAAAGCCCTTGAAAAGCAGGGGCTTGAGGTCTGTACAGCAGAGGATGGGAGATGGTCTTCCAACATGGGCAGCCTTACTGAGAGCTTTGCCTGTGAGAGAGAACACACCAACCACGGGCAAGGCCCTCAGGTTAGACAGTCTAGACCTTGCTCTACCACATATAGCCTTGGCCCAGTTTCCCACTTCTCTGAGTCTGGGTTTCCTTAGGTATAAAGTAAGAATAAAGGTAGCCACTGTAGGCTGGGGATGGCTCAGTCAGTACGGTACTTGCCTTGGAAGTGTGAGAACATAAGTCTGAACCCCTAGAAACCATTGTAAGCGGCTGGGTATGATGGCACATGTCTGCAATTTCAGTGCTGGGAGGTGGAAGGTGGGAAAGAGGAGGGGGAGGGAAGAGGAGAAAGGTGGGAAGGGGAAGGGGAGGGGGAGAGAGAAGGGTTGGAAGAGGGGGGGCAGGTGTGGGGGGAGGGAAGAGTGGGGGAGGGGAATGGAGGAGGGGGAAGGTGGAGAAGGACTCTGGAAAGCTAATAGGCCAGCTCTACCTGCCTATGATGATGGTGTCTCAGGCCAGAAAGAAACAGTGCCTCAAATAGAGAGGAGGTTCCTGGGGATGGACACCAGGGGTTGTCCTCCAACTTCTACATATGTGTGCCTGTACACACACACACACACACACACACACACACACACACACACACACACACACACACACTGAAAAACATAGCCTCTGCATAAAGCATTCAAGGGATTTTGCACATTCAAGTGGCACCAGAGATGAAGATGACGGCAATGATGCCGGGGCCCAATTTATATTCATTTTAAAGATGATTAAATTGAGTCTCAAACTGTCCAAAGTGATATAATTAGTAAATAGTGGAGTCAGATACAAACCTAGTCTGTTTCCAAGGCAAGAACCTCTCCCTCTAATTAGTCAGTGTGTTTGCTGTGGGCTCACAAACAAGCCGTCCGTGCTGCCGTGGCAATGTTCACCGAAGTGGGTTCTGGGTTTTCTCCTCACAACGAAGCTGGAAAACGATGTAATAAGATTATGTAAATATTAACTCAAGGTTCTGGGAAAGCCAGCAGGGCTTCAGGGTAAGCCATCTCCCAGCAAGCAAAGGCTTGCCTGCTAATTCTCAGGCCTTATAAGACCGATCAGGTTGCCCAGTGTAGAGGCAAACACCACTTCCCTTCTGTTTGGAGGGGAGAGCAGCTGTCTGCTTCCCCTAGGGCTAGGGGAGAGTTCCTTGGGCCTGGTTAGAAGGTGTTTAAGGAGAGAGATCCTGAGGTCAGCCTCAGCTGGCTCCCATCTGGCCTTTCCAGCAGTGCGACTTTGGGAAAGTCACCTAACTTTTTCTCAGCCTCAGTGTTCTCATACTGAAAATGTGGGATTATGGTGGTACTTTCTAGAGCCTTTTTGAGGATTAGGTAATAAACTGTATGTTAATAAATCGATATCTGGCGTGTAAGCACTTGATCAAAATAATACAGCTGGGTAGAGTGAGGGTTTGGTGCTCAGCATGCTACAAGCATGACTCTTCTTTCCTGCCACACTTGCCACTCAGAGAGAGGGTTGCTCGGTCAGTGTCTACCAGCCAATGGGATTTGCTCCAGCAGCAGCCCTTCCTTCCCACAGTGTATCACCCACAGGTGCTAATCAGTGCAAGCATTCGGGGTGCATGCCGAGCCCCCAACATGCTTCCTTTCTGGTCCCCGAAGCGGTATAGTGAGTGAGGAGTGTGATCAAGTCCATTTTCAGATGGGAAAACAGAGGCTCAGAGATGGCCTCTAGTCTAAGGATGCAGGTCTATGAGAGATGATGAGGCTGAAAAATGTCAGTGTGACATGTCCTCAGGTTGGCCAACGTTGGGAGTTTGGCTGGGAATGTGGGGTTCTATGGGACATTCAGTGTTACAATGGGGCAGCATCTAGAGTGAGTTGGCCACCCTAAGGTAGTCTTCCTGTTGAGCTTGGCAGAGGTTCTGGAGGAGGGTAGGGGTGAGCAAGAAAGGAGGGGTGTGGAGTGAAGGCTGAAGTTCAGCCTTGCTTTTTATTTATTTATTTTTTAATTTTATTTATTTATTTATTTATTTATTTATTTATTTATTTATTTATTTATTTAATGATTCTGGCCTCCCCCTGTCCTGAGGTTTTCGGTGATTCCCTAGTGACCACATGGCTACAGGGTGCCAAAGGGGATTGGAGCTATCTCCTCAGGCTGCAGCTTGAAGAGAGATCACGATGTGCTAAAAGCAGCCATAAGGGGAACCCTGAACTTGACCTCAAGCTTTGCCTGCTGTTTAAGAACTGTATGAAACTCAGAAATGCACTAAACCCAACAGAGTCTATATTATATACCAAAAGGACGCTGTGGGGGGATCTAAGAGATGTAAACGGGAAACAGATTCTAAAAGATGAGTAACTCAGGAGGCAGAGGAAGACAGATAGATGTCTGTGAGTTCCATGCCAGCTTGGTCTATAAAGTGAGTACTGGAACAGCCAGGGCTACCCAGAGAAACCTTGTCTTGGGGGGTGGGATGGGGGTGGGGTGGGGTAGAGGGAAACAAACTGAGGAACAGAGAAAAAAGAAAGAGAGAGAAAGAAAGGAAGGAAGGAAGAAAGAGAAAAAGAAAGGAAGGCAGGAAGGCAGAGGGCAGGGTCTTTAGCAAACATTAATGATTAATCTCAACCCTGGAGCTGGTGCTATGGGGTTTGAACAAGTAGGTTTGGGTGCCCTGCTACTTGAGTGGAGTAATGTTGGGCCTTTCTGAGATAGGACCACGAAGAAGACAGAGGCTGCATTTGCCAGGCTGGCAGGGAAAAGCAGTAATCTGAAGCAGCCCCCTTGGGGCTGAATCAGAAAGTTTACTTCATTACAGTCTGTATCTGCCACAGTAAACCTTTTTCACCTTAGGCATAGCACAGAAAGCCCAGAAGCTTTTGTTAAATGTTGAATATTACATGTTTCCAAGGACAAAGGATCCTAGGAAATTAAAATTCTTAATGAAGGCAGTTGGGGAGGAGCTGTTTTGCTCATGTCATCCTGTCTGGGTCACAACAGGAAAAAGGGGACAGGGAGGTGCAGGGTGCTTATATATAAGACCCATACCTGGTGCTGGGGTGCACCCTCTGAGGTTGGGGGCTTAGAGACTTTAAACAAGGAATTTGAGTGGAGGCTATGCAGTGCAAGAGGAAGTCTGTCCCGTGGCAGGACGCAGTACCAAGAATTTGCTATCTGCCATCCTGCAAGCAGCGTGGCGTGCCCATCTCTAAGTCACTTCTCCCCGAATTTCAACCTTTTCTGTTCCTTTGTTACTGTTTTTGCTGTTTCCACTCTTCCTGGGGTTACAGAACTTAAGAGTTTATTTTCAGTTGACTCACTTTTACTTATTAATTTTTCACATCAAAATCATATAGCTTAAAAATGATGATCTGCACTTGAAATCATCTTGCATGTCATCTGAGATGGGCATGTTCTCCTCTGCGGAATATGAGCCTGGGACAGAGAACCGGCAATGGTTTTGACAAAGAGAAGGAATTGGATGCTGTTTTGAGAAGGTCACAGATGCAAGGAAGTCCAGAATAGGGCATATATGCTGTGTGTGTGCATGTGTTTGTGTGTGCCAGGGAGGGAGGGGGGTAAGGAATAGAAGGGGAGAGCGAGAGAGAAAATCAGGCACAACTGTGACTAAGATGTTGAGACATTTTACTAAGTTGTCTTTGCAGTTGTTGGGGGTTGATTATAAGCCCCCAATCCCGCCTCACTCTGGGTCACCATCTTTTCCAGCAGTTCTGCCCTGTGCCCTGTGGAAGGTGGAAGCCCTGAGGAAGAAGGCAGTGAGGGGAGGGCAAGGCTCTCCTCTGAGAGAGGCTCTGGACTCCATCGTGACCTGCAGAACTCTGGGTGTCTGGCAGTTACACCTTCACTGGGATGACTTTTTGTGGCTTTCTAGGCTCATCTTACTTGATTCTGAAGAGAATGCTACCCCAGCCAAGGTGCAAGGTCACAGAGCTCCGCCCTCCTGCTAGCAAGCAGCATGCACTTCCCAGCTTGGCCTTTAGTCCTCAAGTCAAGTTGACCCACTAAGCTGGGAGGAAAAAAATGGATTAGCAACAGTGAGGTATCTGCCAAGGGCACCCCTCCTTCATCACGACCACATAACCTTGAGATTGAAGGTCAGATTCCCTGAGGTTTTCTGCCATGGTGGTTCTAGAAACTTTTGAAGAGCTATAGGCTAATGAGGCTGAGGGCCATAAAGAAGACTTAGAAATTTTTGGGGGTTGATAGGAAAAGCTCCTCAACACTGGCTTTCAGTGTTGGTGGAAAGGAGAGCACAGTGAGTAGGGCTTGCCTGTCTGGAGTCTCTTCTTGTTGGAGTGGCTCCTTCCTCTTCTCTTCTTATAGCATTCTTTTCTTATTAACTTTAGACCATGCATGTGTCCATGTAGTGCATGTGGAGGTTAGAGGTCAATTTCCAGTGTCGTCTTCTATGACTGTGCACCTTACTGTTCTGACAGGATCTCTCACTGAGCCTGTGCATCAACAATTAGCTAGACTGGCTGGGCAGTGAGCTTCAGGGATCTTCCTGTCTCTTCGTCCCCAGGGATAGTATTATAGGCGCATGGCACCATGCCTGATTCTTAAGCGGGGCTCTGAACCAAGGCACTCATGCTTGTGGGCAGCTGTATTACTGAGTGAGTCATGTCCCCTGACTATCTAAGGCCATTCTTTTCAGAATAGCAGAGCTTAGGGCCTTCGTGATTTCCACTGTAAGGGGTTTTGTGCAGACCGTGGCTGGTCCCTCTTGTTGGAGTTGTGCTCCCAACAGAAGTTTTCACATGCACTGACTATGCAGATTTGGTTCTGTTTGTAGCCAAGTTCCTTATTTCGGTTTTACTGTACATCTATCTACACTATATCTACACTATATATACATATGTATATATGCACACACTCATAAATTAATATATATGGTTTTCAGAATTTCAGAGCTATTAGCCTCCACATCATGACTCATATCAAACCTCTCTGGGTCAATGTCATGAAAGAAGTTATCTGTCAAAATAGGACTATTTGGCATATAGTCTGTGCAGAGAGGCAGACTGACTAATTTCAAACCCTGAACTAACATGTGATTACTAAGAGTTGGGGTGGGGAGAGAAGAGAGAAATAAAAAATCAGAGACCTGTCCCAACATCAGCAGGGAGATTTCATCTGGATTTCCCCCAAATATGAAATTATTCAGAAATAATTCCAGAGGTTTCTTTCCTGCCCCTACCAGCACACAGGTGCAAATGTTTTGAATAGCCTGAATGGATAACTTATTTATACAAATGAGTGTTTTGCATAGTCCTCATAGATGTGCCTGTCTACTTCTAGGAGTTTCGAGATGCATTTAGTCCAAGGGCATGGGCAGTCCTGGTTTTATCTGCTGCTGTTCTCAGTCCTTGCTGCAATTACTGTCACGGCACCCCTCTGCCTGTTCCTCAATTTTGTTTCCAGATGTCAGAGACTTGTCACGTGCCATTTAACCTATCCAGTGCCACCAAGCCTGGTGAGCAGCAGGGTGACCTTTGTGTCAAAAGACCCTCATGACTTCCCGGACACCACAAAATCCCTACTTTTGCAGTGGGTTTCCCCCTCAGTTTTTATTCTGAACATTCAGCTTTTACAGTATTTGATATTGAACCACAGGGGCTGAGGACTGGCCCTGAAGATCCAGGTCTGTCACCTCGGTTTAGACTTATTCATATTGGTGTCCAGTTTTAGTTTGCTTTTCCATTCATTCTCTTGCTTTTACTTGTTTGAGACAAGATCTCACTCTGTAGCCCTGGCTGGGTTGGAGTTCAGCCATATGCTAAGGTCATCCTTTCATTATTTTCTTTTTATTTAGGGTTCCGTGATAGTGGGAAGGGCAATCTTAAGCAAAACATAACCTATGGAAGTAACTGATAATTGTTCAACAGGATAATGGGAGTTAAAATAAGATATTGTGTGTTTGAAAACTGCTCAGAACAGATTACAACTGTTCTTACTGTCCAAAAAATGCTAAGTGGTTGTGGTAATGCATATGTTAATTAGTTTGATTTATTCATTCTACAAGGCATACCAATGCATCATGTTGTATACCTTAGATATATTCAATTTTAATTTGTCTGTTATAAAGAGTCGCACAGAAGGTGGGAAAGTCTGCTCTAATTATGAAAAGAAATTTCTTTTGCCTATACAGAAAAGAAAATCCTGGTTACAGAAAATTTGTCTGGCAGAGGTCAGCTTTTGCTTGGTCTTCTGGCCTTTCCTGAGACTGAGAATTGTACCTGAGAGTCTGGAGTAGTTTGATTCAAGAAGCAGAGTGTCTGTCCCCACAGTGGAGTTGGGACAGAGTGTGAGGCTGGTCACTAGGGAAGATAAAGCCAGAAAGGGAATAGCAAGATAATATGCTGGAGAAAAGGCCAGGCAGGGCAAACTGCAGGGCAGGAATAGAGGGGTTCTGAGTAGGAATTTAGGGTAATTCTGTTTTTTCTTTGGTGTTTAAGTAGGGCTAGAGACATGACAGAGAAAGCTGTCTCCCTGTCTGTCTGTCCGTCCGTCTGTCTGTGTCTCTCCATCTGTCTCTTGCCACACTGAGCTCTTTTCAGTATCGCTGGGTCCTCCCTACTCCACAGTGAGGCTGTCTCTTACCTCAGCAATTCGGAGGGTTTGCTCATCAGCCCGTGGGTGTGCAGATGTGATGGCAATAGCCACAGAATACTCCGTGCCAAAGTGAGGACAACAGTCAACCTATGACCTCCCCAAGGAACAGAATGTCACTTGCAGGGCCTGAGAGATCATCAGAGTCCAGAAATCTAATCAACGTTCAGAATTTAAGGAGGATGGTAAGAGGTGAGAAGCCTCTTACCATCTGACCTGTGGGGAAGACAAAGCAGGTTTCTATTCAGAGTATCTGTGTTTCTAGAGACTTTACATACATCATGTGTATGAAGCCTGGTTTCTTATTTGGCTATAACCAGGCTAATAAATGACTGACTTTCTGTCCCCTGTGAGTTTTACAGGAAGGAAGAGAGGGAGGGAGAGAGAGAGGAGAGACAGAGAGAGAGAGAGGCAGAGAGAGGAAGAGAGAGACAGAGACACAGAGACACAGAGAGAGACACAGAGAGAGAGGCAGAGAGAGAGACAGAGAGAATTTCTTGCTCCTGTTCAGCTTGTGTTAAATGTTTGTGTCTCTTGTTACAGACTCGTCCCACTCTGCACTCGGGTATACTGTATCATCAGGAGAGAGTGAGAGAAGGCAGAAAGACACACAAACATGCATTTGCTCTCAAAGATGACCATAGGCTCCTGGTTAGGAACTGAAGTGTAAAGCAAGTGAGCCTTTGTGCAAAGCAAGGCTATCACTGTCCTTGTAATGACATCGGGCTTTGTCTGAGCCTTGGACCCACTAAGGCTTGCTGATCGCAGAGAGGTTCTTTGTTTTGGCCTTGGATTAGCAGTTAGGTCCCTTCATGTCTTTACTTTCCTGACCTTTTAGTAGATGAACCAACTAACTTAGGAACTCCAGGGAACTGCAAAGTTCTGCCTGCTCTACATGGCGCGCGTGTGTGTGTGTGTGTGTGTGTGTGTGTGTGTGTGTGTGTGTGTGTGTGTGAGAGAGAGAGAGAGAGAGAGAGAGAGAGAGAGAGAGAGAGAGACCTGTGTAGATACACTTGAGCCGGGGCCAGAGGCTGACATTTACTTCAGTCTCTCTCCACCTTAGGTTTTGAGACAGGAACTCTCACTGCTTCTGCAGGACTGGCTGGTCAGCGAGCCACAGGGGGCCTCTTGTCATCCCTAGTGCTAGGATGGCAGGCGCATGCTGCCATGCCTGGCATTTAACCTGGGTGCAGTGGACCCAAACTAAAGCTCTCACGTTGGTGCAGCAGGCACTTTACTGAGACATCTTCCATCGGAACTTGACTCAGAGGCTCCATGTCTTTGTACAAGTCTGATGCTTGGCAGCTTTCTATTCAGAGTATTTGTGTTTTTAGAGACCTTAATATAGTTCCTGGTTCTATGTCCTTCTTATCCCTCTTCAGAGAATCTTAGAAACAGAGTGAATGATAGAAATCTGTGATGATAATGACACCCTGCCCGATTCTTCTTCAGGAACCTACTCTGTATTGGTGTTAAGTATCTGCTCTGTTTGATGTTCCCATAGTTACTATTAAATTTTTTTAATCCAGGTTTGATCTATCTATCTATCTATCTATCTATCTATCTATCTATCTATCTACCTACCTACCAGCACTGTCTTGTTGAAGTTGACTATCAGGTAAATGACTTCATCTGGAGGAGTTTCTCCATGAATGAATGTCTAAGAATCAATATTCTCTCTCTCTCTCTCTCTCTTTCTCTCTCTCTCTCTCTCTCTCTCTCTCTCTTGAGAGGGGAGGTACTGTTTTAGCTACTGTTTTTCTTCTAGAAGGGTATGTTTAGTCCCATGTAAAGAAAACAGTCAACATTTAATATGGACTCACTAATTATAAGATACTTTGTTAGTAATACATATTAATATATTAATATGTGTATTAATGTATACAACTGTGGATATATACATGTCCACAGTGGCTGTGACTATAAGGTGACATCCCACTAATACCCCCAGATTGTCATCTAGCTTATTAGAATGAGTGTAAAAGGACTGGCGCAGGAGTTGATGAGATGGCCTCATCTTGATATTAAAAGGCCTATAACTAAGAGTGTCTGGGCCTGGGCTAGGGAGCCACAAATCTGAGGTGTTTGTATTTGATGTTCATACCTCAGGACTATACATACCGAACCCCTTTCCAGTCTCTGCTGTTTCAGGGGAAGATCACACGCAGAAGCATGGAGAAGGCTAAGGCTGCTTCCCTAGAGCCCTCCTCCTCCCTCCCTTCTCCCCCGGAACACCCAGTGGTGGGTGGAGTTATGGCAGCAAAACTCCAGCTGGCTGTTTCCCCGGGGCCTCGCTCTCAGATCTGGAACTGATAAACTAATTGGGGCTAATATGATAATGGGAAGTGATGACATTTACTGTTTTATAAGGCCCAGGGCATATATTTGCATGTTAACAGCGCCTTTGGCAGCTAGATAAGGTCACACTGGAGGGGAGGTGGGTTTATTTGCTGGAGGATAGACAGAGAAGCAGAGCTGCTTCACGGAGCCACCCTAAACCCTACCACCTCAAGGATGCCAGTCCCTCCTTTAAGGACCTGCTTTCTCCCATGACCCCTCCAAACCCACCCTGACCTGAAACTTCTCTGAATTCATGGTGCTTAAACCAAGCACAAATACAAGGGAATATTGCAGCTGGCTGGCTCCTGTCCCAGTTAGCAGCACAACAACCATTTGGGTCTTGTTCCTTTCATGAACTTTTATATCACACACACACACACACACTTTTTTTCACAGAAGGAACTTCTGAGTTGTGATCACAAAACCTTCTCTTTGCCAAACTCCTTCCGGTCTTCCAACAAAGGGAGAGGGGAGAGGAGGCTTACAGAGTTCAATGAACCTGTCCAGATGCTTTGCACATAGAAGGCTGGTGTCCAGGAAGACCCAAAAGGGAAAGTTAATGGTTAGGGGATTGTACTTTTCCTGGCCAGGGTAGTCGTTCACCTGTGCAGGTGGAGAAACATGTGGGACCCAGTGAAGCAAGACTAGGAAACTCCCTGTGCTCCCTTAGCTCAGGGGTGGGGATCTGTGAATCTGTAGATCCTCTCAGCAGCACACATCTCTCTAGGACTGTTGGCATCTGGGTTTTCTCTTTTCTGGGTCCTGCAGGGAGGGCTGATAAACAGTAAGATGCATCGGGTAAGTGTCAAGGGGAACTGAAGATGAACTGGCCAAGCAGCCCTTGTCTTGCTGAGGAGGACGATTGTTGCCCAAAGACATTTATAGTGGCTCCTCCCTTCCAGGACCATCCCCTCCTTTAAGGAGCTTACCTGGGGCTGGGGAAAGCCTCTGAAATAGTCAAGAGTCACTACAAAGAGTCCATCATGATGCCCAGAGACAGAATGGGCTAGAAGCTCCTTCTACACCAGGTACCTGCACAGCCAGGGCAAAGATCTTGATGACATAGCAGAGGACTAAATACAGGTTAGAAAACGAGGCAGATGTTTAGGAGCACCTCCAGCCCTCTTCCTCCATTTGCTTGACGAACACCTCAACTTTTATATTCCCCCCTTCCTCACAGCATCTTTGGGGAGTGAGGCACTTTTCACCTGAAACTGCCTCTAAGCCGAAAAGTACAGTCACCACCAAATCAATTCCTCATCCATTAACAGGTTGTCTCTGTTCTTGAGACACAGGCATAACCTGGTTAGACCTGTTTTGTTTGAACACTAACGTGTGAGTTGGCCAAATGCAAATGAGCCAATGTTTGTAATCCTTTATTTTATTTTTTTAAAGGTCTGGGCAGCCAATCAGAGGAGGGGGAAGTGACTTAGGGAATTCCCGGTTGGTGGCTTATTGCTTAACATCCTACAAATGATTTTAAATTATTGTCATATGCATTTATCTTCACTCTGATGAGAGCTCAGACGTGATAAGGCCGTGGCTCCCCATCCCGGCAGGAGCTGGTGTGATAGCTTCCTGCCTTCTATTCCATCGCCAGAGCCATAGGACTTCCCACCTAGAATCTTTAGGTAAATGAGGTAAGTCCTCGCTTTTAAACTTCTTTTGAACCTGGGAGTCAAACACCTGCATGGAAAGACAAGCTTGTCTTGAAACAGACAGGTGAAAATAAACCGGAGCCTCCGGAGGAGGCAGCTGGCAGGAAGCAGAGCTTATGTTACCTGGGCTCACCCGCTGGGTCTGGTTAGAGTTTATTTGGGTGAGAGCAGCGGGGGGCTACTCCGCTGTTATCTGTGAGTTATCTGTGAATTCCCTACATTGTCTGGACTTTCTATCATCAAGAATCTGAAAGTCCCCTGTTTCTCTCTGCCCATGTGGTATGACAAAGCTATATCCCTGGGTTAGGTTTCTCTGGAACAAAAAGCAAACCGAGACAGGTGACTCTGATGTCGCTCAGTGAGGAGCTGGCTGGCTAAGGGCTAGTAGGCTCAGAGCATACGGTCTCACAGTCTAGAGGCCTCTTTACTGATATTTCTTCTGACCCAGGAACTATAGGGAAAAGTTAATTTAATGTATTCCAGTTTGAGGAAATAGGTGTAGGTAGGTAAAAGAATCTATATTCACAAAGGCGGCAGGAATCAGGTGGCCAAGGTTAGGCAGACAGTACCCTTAAAAATGATCCTATACAGAGAGAAAACTCAACTTAGGTAGATGATTTTACCATATCACAAGAGGACAGACCAACCCTTTGTTTTTCCACAATGGAATACTATGACCAGACAGGCAGACATGACTCACCAGCGACAAATGCCTTCGATGTAGGGACTCTTTTGATTTTGTTTGTACACCATGAACAAGTATTGGTCCCAGTGTGGATCTAGCTAAGCACAGTGGGAGAATGCATCTTGTTGGTTCATGAGAGCAACAAAGTGGCACTGTCTCTCTCTCTCTCTCTCTCTCTCTCTCTCTCTCTCTCTCTCTCACACACACACACACACACACACATATATATTGGTCTTCTTTGGGACGCTCTGAAACCTGCTATGCAATGATACATGTTTTAGATGAAGTGTAAAATTCTCTGAGTCCTCAGGTGTCTCCATTGCTTTTACACATTGATCTCAGGGAGAACGGGGGAGTTTGGAGTCTGAGATTTCTGATGTAAACACCAATTGGTTCTGTGGACATTGGTGTGAGGATGTATCAAGACAATATCTTTCAATGAATAAGGAGAAGTCAGGGATCATGAATGGCTGGGTGCTACTTTCCCTGAGGTCCAGGGAAGAGTCAATTTCTACAGAAGAGATAAAGATATTTTTCTTTTTACAGAAGAGAGAAAGAGAATTTC
Source organism: Apodemus sylvaticus (assembly GCF_947179515.1). Classification (NCBI taxonomy): domain Eukaryota; kingdom Metazoa; phylum Chordata; class Mammalia; order Rodentia; family Muridae; genus Apodemus; species Apodemus sylvaticus. Next base: position 85,183,195 of record NC_067476.1, on the reverse strand, counting down.
AGTTAAGAATGCTATTAGAATATGCTATGTGGGATTAGTTTCTGCTGCATCACTGGCCAGTGGGATTTAAGAACTGTAATGGGAGAGACCAGAGTTATTTGGAAGTTTGTAACCACATTTAAACACTACCAACTCTCATGAGTACCACCTCCCATGTTTCTATTTCATTGGGCAGAGACATTAAGAGAGCAATCTGGAGGAAGCTGTGTTGGAAGTTCTGTGACCACTCATGAGACCCTTACTTAGAACCTCTTCCCGTAGTTGTAGGTATGGAAGTGTGTTTGACCCAGGCCTCATTTATGCAAAAGGTCCCAGAGTCAATAACATTTTTTTGTTATTGCTAAAAATTATATTACCTATAAGCACACAAGCTTTCTGATGTTTTCCTTATTGTATTATTATACTGCGATTTCTCATACAAGTGCCTTGGGCGTTTCTAGACCTCTGACAAGTTCCTCTCACACTCACTATTCCACATTTCGTGGGTATCCTAAGAGTCTCCCATTCATTGGCTGGTGTTAACTCAATCCTCTTTCAATACCTTTGAAGGCCTGAGAAAAAACCAGAACTGAGACTTCAGCTATGTTCTCTCTGGTATTCTGTTAGCTAGTTGGTATTCTTAGCAGGTCAGAAGGTGAGCGCTTTGGGGCCATGTTCTGCTCTAAGGAAGTGGGAATTTGCTTTCTGGACTCTTACTAGGTTTTATTTCCTTCTGATATACCCCGCTCTTTGGGGATTTGAGAACTAGGTTGTGTTCATTGTGCTTCTTTGCACACGTAAGAATGTTGTTTCATATTGTATTTCACACACGGTTGTGGAGGCTCACATGAGAGCTCCCTCAGTCTCTTCTCCCTTTGGACGGAGGCATCCCTAGGCCCTTTAAAACAGATGTCGCCTTTGAAGACTCCTGGGAGGTGAGGTGGGGTGGGTGCTATAACACCAAAGCAGAGACAACTCATGGGTCTCTGGGGTGAAGGAACCTGGATTTCAGTGCCACCATTTTGCTGGTGTTTTAAGCCATCTCTCCCCTTCAGCTGCCTCTCCTCTTCACGGAACTGAAGCAACAGACTTTTCTGTTGTGGGTGGGGCCCTGGTTGGGAAGCATTGGCTTGGTGTTTCAAGACCATACACTCTGACCCTGCTTCTGTTACTATTTAACTGAGCACAGAGCAGTGGCTTTCTGCTTGGGTAAGACAAATCTGTAGTGGGGTCTCCCTTGGAGCAGTGAGGCAGGAGGCTGCCACATTACCCAACTTTCTTTAAATTGATTCCCTACAGCTGATGGGAGAGGATGGATAATTCATTTTATTGACATTTTTATACTTAACTGTTTATAAAATGATTTTAAGTGATACGATTTGTTCTAAGGAACCGGTGTCTTGCTCTTATTAAAATTTGTGATTTTTTTTTTTAAATGCTGGCCAGAACTTTAAAGGGTCAGGTACTAAGATATGCAGGAAATCAGCGACATCATGGGGAGAATGGCTGTTCATGATAGCTTATCTTAGGATGGGACATATTTTCTAGCCAAATGGCATCATGGGGAAGAGGCCAAGATGGTTTGCACTAGACAATTCTATCAGTCCTTTAAAGTCAGCTGATGATCAACCTTTCAGACAGGAACAAAGATTCTTTCTTAGGGACCTTCCCTGAGGCTGGCTCTGTCTTTGGAGTGATCAGAGTATACAGTACATGGAAGGTGGCTGGTGGGACAGTGCTTACCACGGCACTGAGGAGACCTGGCAAGGCTGTGTGGCCCAGACCAACACGCTGCACTGCTCCGGGTTTGAGTTTCCTGATTATTTTAAAGATTTGTTTGAACGCACAGATTCTGCCAGCTATGGTGGCCAAGGATGGTGGCACCACTATGTTGAGGGTTGGGAGGATTAGCGTCTATGAGAACAGAGAGATGGGTAGCAGATGCCCAGAGACAGAAAGATTACTGGGGGCCCCTAAAGATTTCCTTTAGGGTCTTCAGAACTTTGACAGAGACTGGCACCTTCCAAGGGAGTCTCGGCGGCTAATGGCACATGCTGTGGCGCCTAACCCATGGGCCCAGAGCGGGTGGGAGAGCAGAATTGGGCGGCTTGTGATCAATTGGGAGCAGGTGATTCATGACTAGCATTTGAAGAGGCACCGGGGCTACCACAGGATCAGCCCGAGGTGAGCCTTCCACACAATGGTATCCACTCAGCCTGAGCTACATTGGTTTGTCCATGGGCAACTGAGCAGATGAGAAAGACGTGGACCCCATCCTAGAGGAAGCCTCGATGGTGATCATGTGGGCCACAGGGCTGGGTGGGCCAACCTGAAGCCCGTGCCGGTCCCAGATGGCTCAGCTCTGTATCTGAGAGCTTATAACCCGGTCAAGTATAGTGTCCTACCTAAAGAGGCTCCTAGGGTATTAATTGACTTAGGTTTAAAAGAGACATCCTGTTAAATGCTCCTTTGAAAATGATTTCACTAGCACCTAACCACAGTCTGTCTTTGGCTCGCCTTCCGGGGCTAGGCTCCTTATCCCCTGCTCACTGACTTCACTTGTGTTCTCTCTCCTGATCTCTTGTTTACTTCCTAGCGTTATAGTCACTGTGAGGGGGTTTGGACTGTTTGCTTAAATGCTGTGTATAGGTGCACCCAAAAATGATTTCTGATGAAATAAGCTTAAAATAAAAAGGGGCAAAGAGCCAAATAGATAATTGTGTTCCTGTCAAAAGGGACCGAACATCCCATTAACCCCACCATTTTTCTATGAAAATTTATCTCAGATAACCCCGTGTAGATGCACGATTTCTTTGATGTAACTGTGGTGAGGTTGAAGCAGCTTATCTGCTGTTTCTTGTTCTTGTACCACAGACTCAGGATAAGCAGACTCCGGGGCTGGGACCTTAAGCTAGGTATGGATCTGAGAAACTGTAGTTATTATTAACCCTTTCCCCACCTGATTCCAGTTTAACTCTATAGATGAGCCTCTCAGAATAAGAGGGGGTTTTTCTTGTGTCTGACAACAGGGTGCTGAACATGGCCAGTGTGCATTGCCCTGGGATCTCTCTTAGTAACCTTTAGCAAGTTTTCCCTCAGTAGGGCTGGTGTTACAGTCTAGAGGAAGAGATGAGTAGATTTTGAAGGGGGAGAGCTAGTATCACTTCTGTCTTCCAGGTGACTGCTGACCAGACTTGTTTTGGCTTTGTGTGGGCAGTAGATTTCAGTGTTGAAATTCAGTGTATCCCTAACATTTTTTAAAAAGATTTATTTATTTATTTATTTATTTATTTATTTATTTATTTATTTATTTATTTATATGAGTGCACTGTGGTGTCTTCAGACATACCAGAAGAGGGTATCAGATCCCATTATAGATGGTTGTGAGCCACCATGTGGTTGCTGGGGATTGAGCTAAGGACCTCAAGGACCTCAGGAAGAGCAGTCAGTGCTCTTAATTTAACCACAGAGCCATCTCTTCAGCTCTAACTTTGTTCCTTTTAAGAAATTAAAGAGCAGCTAGTTGCAATTCTTCTGGCCAGAGGCTTGTGGAACTTTGTGAATCAAGACTGCTTGTGTCTGAAGGGGTGGGCAGCATTGAGTTCTCATAGCTGGGGCCAAGGATTTGCTGGGATGTGATAGGATGAACACTGGGTGCAGAGTCAGAATACCTGGCTTTAAATTGGACACTACCACTGGATGGTTGAGTGCCTTTGGGTGAATTCTGTAAATGCTAGCATCCAAGACTCTTCATGGGGAAAATGGGATAATGGCATCTACTCTGTAGGGCTAGTAAGGATTAAGTTAACTGAAGAGTGTGAACACACCCAGACAATGCTCATGAACAATTTGCAGTAATAATTTGTAGGCTGGGACCTACATAAAAGTATTCAGTCTGGGTGTTGGAGCAGAAGGAGTGTTAAATTCTGGTTTTGTTTTTGTTTTCTCTTTTCCTGTACTGATTCTAAACTCTGATCTTGGGGTAGAAAAACTGGATATTTAATTTTTACTAGAGATAGGGAGTATCAGGAAACGGGATGGCCCACATTAATAGGAGACCTCCGAATGAGCCTTATGTTGAGTGACTTCGAGTCACAACACACAAGGCATGGGTTTTGGCATTTCTATTCTATGCTTGGGTACTTCATGTGTAGGAGGCCCTGGAAGAGATGTCTTTCTTCTTGTTGTCCACCAGATTAATTCAGCTTAGCTCTACAGTTCATGAGAGTTTTCCTAGCTATCTACTGAGCACTGCTGCAAAAAACATTAACCTTGGGCATCTGGAGGCTTGGGTCAGTGTGTGGGTGTGTAGCTACTTATTTTGCAAGGATCTTGTGGGTCTGGCTCTCACTGAACTGTTGAACATGTTGTAGACAAGTGAAGATCCTTTCTAAAGACCAGGTTGAACAAATAATCCTTGCTTGTTAGTAAAACATCCAGAGTTCTAACCTTGTGTCCAAAGGAACAAATTCAGGGGACCTAGGGGAAAACATGATTTTATTTTCAATAACATTAAATTATAATTTAGCACATCCTCTTAATATAAATATAGGCAAATCTCCTCATTACTATTAGTTAGAACAGTGATTATTTTCAAAAATATCAATATTTTTTATATCATATTGTACTTGTTACAGAAGTATCAATGTATCAACATCTTCCTTCACAGAGGTAATTAGATGTGGGACAGATGTTCTAATTCAGTGTGTTAATGAAACACACATTATAATATCACATGCTTAGCATAAATGAGAGTGAGGCTCACAAGCTTTGACAGAGTGCGCAGGGCACGGAGAACTAATGGGGATGAGGACCTAGGGTACAGCATTCTTTGGTACAGGAAATGACACTGAGTAGGTCAACTGTCCATATTCTTCAGCACAATAGGGGAACGTGTTCTTTCTGTTTGCAGATGGCCTTGGTGCTATGGATATATTTGGGTATAGGGCATAGAGAGGAGAGTAACAATAGCACTAATATTAATAAATGCTGTTTGCTGAGTGTCTGCTGTAGGCAGGGTTTTGAGTATGTTCAATTTTATCTTTGTTTTATCCTTTAAATTTGAGAAGGCAAAATCATGGGGCGTCCAGAAAACAGCATTCCTCCCTCAGGGATGATAGAGCCTTGGTGGGGTAAAAGCAAATGTTAGGGCTGTTGTCCTGGAGGCAGCCAGCATCAGAGGTGACTTACATGGTTATGTAGGTATGGCCTGTGTTACATAGAGTCTGTGCTTAGGAAGACTATTTGGTTTAATGCCCATAGCTATTTGGTTCGCTATGCTTTTGACCTGCATTCATATATTCATATTTCTCTTTCTCTCTCTCTCTTTCTCTCCCTCCATCTTTCCCTTCCTCCCTCCTTCTCTGTCCTCTGTCCTCTCTCCTCCCTCCTTCCTCCTCTGTCCTCTCCTCTCTCCTCTATACAGCTAGGACTGGCCTAGTACTTACTATGTAGACAAGGCTGCTCAAATTCCTTACCCTCTGTGTCTGTGTCTCAAGTGCTATCATAACTAGCTTAACATACTTAATAAGGCTTCAACAAGGAATTCTTCTTTCCCTTTTTTACTGAGACTTGCATTCTGTAGCTTCTGGTGCCTTTCATCATGGTGAAGTTTTTGAAATAGTGACAATTCCTGGGGCCTGGTAGTCTGGGAAGTTGCTTTGGAGGACCTCATCTATGTTCACCTTCCTCATCAAAGTAACCCTGGTATAAGGCCGAGGCTTGGGTCAGAAGAGGGGAAGAAGGAATTGCAGAGTTGGTGAATTCCTTTTGCGTTTACACTGGAAGTTTCCTTTGAAACAAGCAGGAGATGGGCCAAGTCATTATTAGTGTTGTGAAATTTCATTCCCAGGAAAGCCTTTGTGGAATTGAGGTTCACCTTCGTGGTGGATTTTCATTCCTGAATTTCCAGTGAGCTTCTTCCACACATACACCACTGTGTTAAGAGAAGCAGAGTTATGGAAAGCTTTGCTGGATCTCTCTTGGTGGAAATTAGGCTCCCAGATGACACACTCAGTTTCTTTCCGTTCTGAGGTATTTCTAGCACTTGCAGGTCTTCCCTCACACTTCTGGGGCCCTCCAAAGGAGCTATAAATTCTCCTTAAATTTTTTAGTGTTTCTTGCTGTTATTAGGGCTCTTTTGTTAAGGCCAATAAGTCTGAGGTAGCTTCCAGCAGCTACTTCAACCTCTGAGTCAACCTGCGGCTTTCAACAGGAAGCAGGACTGAAGGGTTTTGTTTGGTTTGGTGTTGGGGACTGAATGAAGGGGCACTTACAAGCACAATATGTGCATCTCACTGGGGAATTGATTCAGTGTCTCCTCTACTCAAGTTTAAGTTTTCATGAATATGTGTGGGGGGACCATGAGTCAGCATGTAGTAGGATCTAGACTCCTGTTTATTCAAGGACACCTTTCCTTCTTGAGAATAGGATGATCAGCGTGTCTCCTCATCACATTTGGGGGGGGGGAAGTCAATAAGCCATCTTGACATTCTTTTAAATGAAAAGTATGAGGTTCTAGGAGAGCGATGTCTCCTTTTTAGTGACAGAACAATCCATTTCCAAAGCTATAAAGATCTACTTCCCCCACCCCTTTCCTAATACGTGTAGAGGACCCTCAGTCTATTTACTAAATCAATATGTAAGATTTTGAATTTCACTGTGCCTTTTCATTTGTAAAATGGGGATTTTAGCATGTTATGTTTGAAGTTCTCATGAGGATTCCAGGAGATTATTAATGTATGGTTTGGCTCCATTCAGTCTACACAAATATGAATTGCCTTCTCTATCTTAGTTTTTGTTGTTGTTTTATAATTATACAGCTTGTGAGACTTTAGATCGGTGGCTATTAGGTTGACATTTTGGTATTTTCCTGGGAGGAAACTTGACTCTTGAATTAGTCAAAGCCATTGTCCTAGTCCATCCCAACCCCTCCTTGTCTCCAGTACCCCTCCCTCCCTCCCTCCCTCCACCCTTCCTGCATTCCTGCACCTTTGGTCTTATTTATTTTTCAGTCAACTCAGGGTGCTGCTAAACCTTTTCTTTTTCTGCTGCCTGATTTGATGTGAGGAACTCCACTCCCTGCCCTGCTCATAGCAAGAATGCTTGGGAGTGCTCAGCCAGCCATGTCCCACCCGTGCTGGATCACCCTGTCCTTAACACTCAGAAGAGAAGGCACAAACCCTGCCTGTTCCATAGCCTCTCCCCACTGCTCTCTGACCCTTTAAACCCCTGGTGGTAATGGGCCCGTGGTCCAGAGAAGGCTGGGGAGAAGGTGTGTCTGTGTGGAGCGATGTATATTGCTTATGACTATATATGAAATAAAATATGAAGACACTTCTCTGACTGTGTGTTGAAGGTTGGGTGATGATGCCATTGGCTAATTAATGTTGTTTATCATCTCTGTTGAATGATATGTTTAGTACTCTGTGGCCTTTTAAGGCTTAAATCATCATGGGTTTTTGACAAACTAATAAGAAATGAGACTATCATGTTGTTTGGATTACAGAAGAAATCATACCTTGAACTTCTCAGGTCCTTTCCCACCTGGGACTTGGGACCTCAGAGCCTGATGCAGAGCCTGAGGGAGCTTTTGTAGCCTGGTTTTGGTATAAGTATGGCCAGCCTCATTTCTGAGATGGGAAAGTCATGGTCTAGGGACTACGGCATTTTGTCCAGGCTAGATGTTGGGCATCAGTGGGAGAGGCTGGACTGAGACTGGGAATGTGTGTGCTAAGTCTCCACTCTAGCTGGTAACCCATAGACCCATATCTCCCCCTTGAGCACCCTGCATTTCAGAAGTCAATCATTTGAAGAGTGTGGTTTGGGGTTGAATCACCTCCCAGGAGTCCCTTCTTCACCCTTGTTCATCTCATTCCTGATCTGAACCTGGCTAGTTGGAGGCTGGCCATATCACTCTGCAGACCTTGGACACCCCTCAGTGCCCTTGCAAACCAGCCAATGGAAAAGTACAAAGTCTTCTGGCTTTTGGGCTTTGCCAGCTCCCACTGGCCTATTTGATACTTCCATTTCTTCAGGGGAGTGGGAGGATAGCATCATAACTGAAGGGACAGGGTTTTCTCTGGTTTTATAGGAAAAACAAATTGGCATGAAGGCTGAGTCAAACCAGCTCAGGCTGTTTGGGCAGATGCCTTTCTTTGCTTTTTTTTTCTGTTTATTTTCCAACAAATCAATGCTTAACTGCATTGTTATCGGAGTAGAGCAACAGGTGCAAAAAAATAATCCTGCTGCCAACTCAAATGAAGAGGTAGGGCTTATCCCCTCTGGGAGGCATTCAGAAGATAACAGAAGCCCCTGCCAGCAACTGAATTAACAGCTCTGTGTACGGTGGGTTTTATGTTAACAACCTGCTCCTAACCCTCTGACACATAAACGTGCCATTGTCTGGGGAAGAGACTTTCAGCCATTCTGACAACCAGCTGCTTTATTCTGCCCCAAGTGGAGATTGGTTTTGGCTGAGGCTTCTTTGTGAAACTCAGAGGTGTTATCCTGCCTGCCAACTCCACGTCTAAGTGAGGGTTTTCTCAGAGGGCAAGGGTATGAGGTTGCAGGAGAGGTGAGGACCCGACTTGCTTTTTAAATTCATTGAAATTCTTTCCATGGCTATTTCTTCCTAAATACCAGAGAGAGTTGCCTGGCTGTCTCTGCTTTTGCTTCCATTCTGTTACCAAGGGGGATGGATGAGCTCAGGGGCCTTTGGAAAGATCTGTTATTGTTTTGAAAGTGTGCTTTGGCTGATAATCTATTAGTGCAGGGCAGCTTTTTCTCCTCCCAGCATCAAGCAGGATGCAGTACATCTAGTATATATGTTAATTGGAAGAGACCAGTAAATATTTGTAATAGTTAAACAAGCATTTCTCAGAGATAAGTTTCCTTCCCATGAAGGCTGAATCATCAATTTTGAAGGGTGTAAGGCTTAACACCTAGGTGGTTAAATGATCTTTTAAAAGTGGAGGTGGGGCTAGGTCAGGTCAGGGATCATAGCAGCCAGTTGTAAGAGCCTTTTGAAATAATACAACAACAAAACAAACATCATAAGGGCCGTCTAGAAATGCTGGGTTCTGAGATCAGAGTATCTGTTTAGTCTTCAGAGACACACACTTTTAAGTAACTATACCCCTATGAATGTGTCAGTTGGGGGTCCTGAGCATCAGAGGCTGTCTTGTGTCATGCTGGCAAAGAGTATAGCAGCAGGCTCTCTACAGACAGATTAAACCTTGAATCCTCTGAATGGAATCTTTTGTCTCTACCTTACATGGGCTGTTTTCATGTTTATGGACATTTCCTACAAGACTGATGTCTCTAGGAGTAAGTCACCTGGTGGCAAGAGATCGAAGTGAGAGCAGGTAAGTCTGTAGAGTAGACATTTTCAGCTAGGAGAGTGCTCAAGGACTCTGACAGAGGGGCTTAGAACCACAGATCGCAGATCATGGTTCGGAGGTCTGGGTAGGATCCCATGAAGTCTGAAGCTCAGTTCTTCCTTAGGTGATGAGCACACTCCAGATGAGTTAGTCAGTCCCAGTTTCTCAAGCTAATTTGGAAGGTGGTGGTTGTAGGAGTCATCTGGGACGTTCCAACCTCCACATCTCTTACAATTCATCCCAGGCTGCAGGAAGAATGAGGCCCATGACTTTACTCTACTTTCCTTGCTTTATAGTCATTGGGCTTTTAAAATTCAGAGGGGGCCACAGCAAGGAGACAGATGTTTGAGGTTCAGAGGTACTAAGGAAAATGTTAAACTCTTAGAAACTTCAGGTGCCCCTGGAGAGAGACAGTAGAGCCTTTCGTGCTCTCGGGGGGGGGGGGGGGGGGGGGGGGGCATCAAGGCAACACCCACGCCAAGTAAGAGAACAGAGTTGAAAACTTGCAAAACCTTTCTCAGAGATGGCACTTAAGTTTGGTAACCCGTGTCTACCATGAAGTTTCCTTAAAATTTTAGTGTCACATGAGCACAGAGCTTTGTTTTATGTTTTATACTAACTGTATTGGTTTCCATGGCAACTATAATGGTGTCCCTAGATCTTTAGGCGTCAACAGCTGATCCTTAGAAAAACTGAGGCCCATAGAGCAGCAGTGTTGCAGCAGAAGCAGGTGCACATTTTTGGTAGAGGGAGAGAGCCATTACTTCTCTTGAGGTCTCAAAGGGCTCTGTGACCTTTGGAGATTCAATCTTGTTCTGGCTTGTTATATCTGAATGAAATTGACAGAGGCGCTGTGGGTTATTTCAAACAATCTTGTGTTTTGATCAGTCTTGGAGCCTGCCACTGTCAGTGTGTACCATCTTGTCTGGGTCTGGCACCAAGGCTTATAGAGGTCGGCACAATGTGACTATTTCCCAAAGGTTTACTGTCAATAAGGTATACCTGCCAAAGAGCCACACTCTCACTCTCTCTCTCCTCCCCATACTGTATTATTGGTTATGAAAATGCTCAGTGTCCCAGGAGTAATTCTTTGGATACTGCCCCTGGAAACAAGAAATGTCTGTCTCAAGGTACATTAGGAAGGTATAAAGCTAGCTCTGATGTAACTCCAAGAGGATTCTCCAAGCTTGATTCCCATTTTAATTAATTTGTAAAAACACAAAGTACAGCCTGTGTTCCATTAAGCTACATTTCACACGAATATGGATTTTCTTTTCTCCTGCTTGGGAGTAGTCCTTTGAAAAGAACAGTCAAATTGAAACAGGAAGTCTGTAGGAAGCTTTCGCAGCATCTTTAGGACAAATGCTGTGTATTCACCTGCTGACAGCATCGATTAAGGATGGAGAATTGTCTGGTGGCTGCTACTGTCACAGAACAAGTAATTATTTAAAAGGCTTGATTGCTCCTGTGACTGGAGAATTAAAGGTGTCCCATGGCAGCCAGTTCTGAGGCAGCACGAGGAGCAGGTTAGGTTAGGAGAGGGGAGCTGTGAAGGAGGTACATCGTGGTTTTCACTCTCACTTCCCTTGTACTGAGGACAGGGAATACAACTGCTCACTAACCCTGATGATGAATTTGCTCCATGGTGCAGGGCCTTCTCAATATGCTTCCCACTTTGTGATAGGAGTAAATAATATACCCTTTGACCTGGGATCTAATTCAGGTAAAGCGCCCATAATTTTGGGCCAACTTATTTCTGTACGTGCTTGTGTATAAGCTTAATAAAGATATGAGGCAGTTCAGTGGTGCAAGAAATGCTGTGGCCACATTTGAAATGGGACTGAGGGTGCAAATGACTTGAGGGATACTCTAGATTCTCCTGAGCATTGTTAGGCTGGGTTTGAATTTTCATCTAGTTCCAATCTTGCTGAGCCCCATAACCTTGAATAAGTTTCCTAATTCCTCTGAGCCTCTTGTTAGATGGTGTAATGCCTCCTGGAGTTGTGGTAGCTATCAGCATCCACTCAGATAATGGCTCTTTATCTTTAGCACATATCTTTAGACTTTAGCACATAGCTGGCACATTTAAAATATTCTTAAAGTTTTAGTTACTATAACAAAAATGATTTTGTTTAAAACAGCATTTGGTCCTTATAGGGCACCCTACTGCTGAGCAAAAGAAAGACCTGCTTCTAGCTGAGCAAGTCCATGTTGGCCTTGTTTGACATTTCTGGAAGATTTTCTGCGTGTCCTAGAAAAGAGGCCAGTGGAACAGTCTTTGCCCTTGATAGGAGTTCTGAGGCTGAGCAGGACTTCCTGTGAGACACAGGACTTCATTACCCTGTCAGAATCCCAAAGGTGTCTCCTTCCTTTGTTTTTCTGTGTCTATACTCCAGATTTCAGAGCCTGATCCTTGCAGCCATTGAGTATTCTGTATAAGGGATCACATAGGGCAGAGAAGCTTGTGGCCATGTTTTATTACACTCATGCTGCTATCCCCAAGGGCTGTGGACATGCAAGCTCATGGTCACATAGAGCTTGGGAATGTGTGCCTTGCACTGGGCTGGGCAGCCTCAGGCTCTGGTTGGTGAGAGGTGAGGGAACTGGTGGGATGGGGCGATGTTTTTCAGTCCCTCAGGCAAGAACTGTGTCTATAGGCACATAACATGACTTCTGTGAATAGTCGTCCAGCTGTTGGCTGCTCAGCTTTTGTATCTCTATACCTACTGCATCCACTCGGCAGCACCTAGTGGGATAGAACAGGGGCCTGGAGAATAAGCTCAAGGCTTGGCTGCTCGAGCAGCTGGGTCTGGAGAATTGTGCAGATGACAGAAGTCTGAGGCTTTGTTTGAAATGAATTTGGTGCTCATTTTTCTCCTCGGAAGTTTGAAAAATGATGAGACTTGTGAATATTATTAATATTATAATTATAAAGATTACCTAATGTATACAAAGTATTTATTCTATATCCAAAACTTTTCTAAGCATGTGTTAGCTGTCCTCCTCCTTCTTTTTTTTTTTTTTTTACTCAAAAATTCTAACAGAATATCCTCATATCATAAACGAGGAAATTGAAGCCCGGAGAAGTTAAATAACCTATATGAATTTTCCCTGTTAATAGTCTGGCAAAGCCAGGATTTAAAACATAGTCACCTGACTTTATAGCCAATGGCTCCCAGACTCTTGCACCCTCTTGTTTCAGAAGAGTCTGGTTCTACTCCGAGAATGTTCCTAAAGCCAGCCAATTTCCAGCTTAAGAGATTCATTCTAAGAGCTAATTAATATTAGACATTGGCCGCATGTATGATGCTTGAGTCCTTTCCAAACATCCTTGTCTACTTTTGTAACCTCTACCTTTCATCAGCTGTAAGGAAGATAATACTTCCTCATAATGCACATGGCTGTCAAAATTTCAACCTTCACGGCATGTGTCGTGACCCTTGGCATTTAAGGACCATCTTGGAAATACAGTAACCTGAGCTGAGTCGGAATCTTCTGATATTCTTGAACACGTCTTTCTAGCTCAGAGCCATAAAGATTCCATCTCTGTGGCTAGACCTTGCCTTCTCCCATGTGAAAATCCCCTGCTACCCTACCATCAGCAAAAATCTAAGACTCTCAAATTTTAGTCAGGTCAAGTGTTCCATACCTGCTGTATGTTTTTCCCCAAGTGGTCCAGTCTGTGTGTGGTGGCTGGGATGGCCATCCTCTGGAAGAGAAGGGAGCGTTTGATGGAGTTCCTAGAGGAATCATGGTCCCAGGGCATCATGTAAGCTCAGAAGGCACTGTAGTTAGCATCTTAGCGTCTTATGTTGTTTTCCCTATCCAATGCCTCTACAGGCTTTAGTTCGAAACATATTTCTCAACCAGGGGTGACTTTGCTCTTTCTAAAAGAAAGAGAGAGAGCTTCCAGCATGTGGAATCTAGTGAGTAGAAACCATGGGTGCTGCTGCATACCCTATCTGTATGTGACGACTTCCACAACAAGGAATGCCTCAGCTCTACCTGCATTCCTGTTTCTTACAACAGGATTCACAGTAGGCCTAGGAATGGCTCTTTGACAGATGACTGGGTAAAGAAAATGTGGTCCATATATGCAATAGGCTAGTATTCAGCCATGAAATGGATGGAATCTTGTTACTTGTGGCAATGGGGATGGAACTGGAGAGCATCACGGTGAGGGATAAACTGGACATAGAAAGACAGACACTGCATGTTTGCTGCCATTCCTTGGTGGTAGGTAAAATAATGATCTCATAGAAGAAGCGACAATGGTGAAGTTAGAGGCTAGGAAAGGAGTAAGAAATGGGGTAGAGCAGAAAAGGTTAGCAGGTCACAAAATGCAATTAGAGGAAGAATTAGCTCAAGTGTCCTTCAGAACAATAGTGTAACCACAGTCTACAATCATTCATTATATATTTCAAAGCAACTGGGGCAGAAGCATTCCAAATGCAAGCAAATGACTAAGTTGGAAAGGAGGAAATACTAATTATATATTTTATACATGTATGAATTGCCAGACTGCACCCTCCAAAATATGCATGTATACTAGGCCTTAATTAGAAATTTCAAGAAAGAATCATTCAGCCCCAAATTTTGGTTGTGGGAGTGCTGAGAAACTCCTATCAGGCACTTTCTGGCATGAGGAGGATCTGAGCCAATGTGCCCCTGCCCTGCCCACTGACAGCACTACCAGCATCCAACCCTCAGGCTGAGGACAGAGAGGAGTCCTATGTCCAGGTCACCTTGTACACAGGACACAGGAAGCCCCTCTCAGTCTCTGATGTGTAGATCGAGTCCCAGCACAGGTGAGACATGTTATAGCAACATCTTGAAACTTGCTATTTAAAGAAAAGGCGGCTAGGGCTACTTTTAAATTGGGTTATATACATGCCATGCACTGGACTTGGACGCTTCTAAAGCCACTGTATTATCTGCTCTGTGTAAAGCTCTTCTTTATGTTTAGCAAATCAAGGTGCCCTGCCTCTCAACCTCATCATTGCCTGTGTTCAGAATGAGGAATAGATTCAAAGTCACAGAGCCAGATGGAGTCTGGAGCCTCACTGGGGTCCTGCAGATGCTAGACTTGATTTCACACATTTAATATTACTTTTTTTTTTTTTTAAAGAAAGCTACGCTGAAGGCAAAGTAGGGAGCTGAAAACAAGCCCTAAATAATCTTTGCTCCTTTTAATTAAAAGGGTAGCTTTTTATACTCTAGAAACCAATCAGTGTACAGCATGGGAAGTCTATATTAGTACACGGGGGTGTGGGTACGTTGGTTGTAATTGGGCTTTTTTATAGTTCTCAAGGCACATTTATTATCCATTATCTCATTTGATCTCTTCAACCGTCCTGAGAGGCTGTTGGAGGACAAATGTCTATATTTTATATTTGAAAAGCTGGACCTAGAAGAGAGTAGACGTGGTCAAAGACACTTGGCTAGGCTAGTCTACCCAAAGTGCCTTCTGTGCCTCCCATGGCTGCTGTCGGGGTCCAGGACTGTGTCTACTCACAAGCCTGGGGGAGCTCCGATGAACTCTGACTCACTAAGGGTTAAGCCACATAAACTTTTTTATGAGTGGTAACCATTTAAAGGGCCCTGTAAAAAGGGCCCCTCACTATGCTGCTTCCTTTCCCCTGGAAGGGGGTGTTAGAAGGGAGGAGGGTTTGAGGGGGTGCAGAGGGGGAGTAAACAACCGGGGACCCCAAAGTAGTCCCAAACGCTTCTCTGTAAGTTGGGAATAGTTATGGAAGTTTCCAGGCGAGTGTGTCGAGAAACGACGTGCGCTCCAAGGAAAGGAGCCTGATTAGAAGCTGAGAAGTGGCCCGAGACACCAAATTCTTTTTAAAAAATGTTTTTATGCTGCTTCTTATTAAACTTTTTGTAGATTTGTTTTTCATGTGTGTATGTGTGAGAGTGTTCTGCCTACACGTATGTATATGCAGCTGTTGTTTGTGCCGGATGCCTGAGGAGGAGAAAAAAAAGCACACCAGATCCTGTGGAACTGGAATTAGGGGTATTGTGATCCACCATGCGGGTACTGGTCACTAAATCTGGGTCTTCTACAAGAGCAACAGGTGTTCTTGCCTGCTGAGCCACCTCTTCAGCCCCAGTTCTTGTTGTGAACTTGCGACTGTCTAAGATCTTCACATAAACAGTGTCAGGTGATTCTTCTTAGGTTTTGAGTTTGGTGATTTGCCCATTGTACAGCTGTGGTAAGTGAGGTGCAGGAAGTTTTGGGCCAGATGGATACAGAGCTTAGCGTCATGTACAGTGAGCAGAGGAATTAGAGTTTCTGTTCCCTTCTCAACTCTGAAGAGTGGGTCCAGCCCCTCCCTATACCACCCGCCTTCTCTTAGAAAGTGGAGGACAAATCCCTGAACTGGGAACAAGGGAGGCACCTACTGGATCCAGCAGTTCTTGTCCCCACCACAGCCACTTTGAATCCAACCCTGTAGGGAAGCCCTGGGAATCATTCCTAGGAGGCCTATCTCTGCGGATCCTCTGAGGCTGCAGGGCTGGGCTCTGAGCTGCAACCCTTTCGGGGTTAAAAAGTAACCTTTCCACTGCTTGTGGGTGAGCAAACCTGCCAAGGGAGAAACCCAGCCTTGAGCAAACAGAAGCCAGGGCTGGGCTCTGGCCCTCCCTGGCTGCCTTCTGAGTCTCACAGACTCTCTTCTGCCTCAAAGCCCCTGAAGGATGAATTAGCATAGGAGAGTTGTTCTAAAAAGCCAGGAGAGAGAATGCCCCCCTTCCTGTGTGAAAGGAAGGTTTGATCTGATTGGTTTTCCTTCTCTCAAGGTGAGAATGAAAAAGGTTTCTGAAAGGGGGCTGGAGAATCAGTTTTACCTTTTTGGAGTGAGAAATGTAGGCTGAGGGTTGGTTTGAGTCCAGGTTATCCACAGAGGTAGCCATTTTTCTCACAGTGGTTTCTCTTAACTATGTCTGACCTTGTGCCAAGTGCCACAAGTGCAGACCGGTGTTTGATCTCTAACCAGTGTCCAGGCTAGATGTGATCATCTGCATTTTTACATACAGGAACTGAGGAGGGCTAAGAGAGATGTTGAGTAACCCGTGGGAGTTCACACTCACTCAGGCTAGCAAGTGGGAGAGCAGGGAGGAATTCCTGCTCTCCTGGCTTCAGAGTTCTCCTGTAGGTACCAGGACAGAGACTCCAGCTCTCCTGTGCGTCCCCCCAAGCTCCTCTATGTGAATTGTCTTTCTTGTTTCTACTCTGGCTGCTTCTTCACTTTCCACTCATGCCTGGTGCAGGCTAATGTGTTGTTCACCAAGCGTCGGTGACCACAAGGTCAGCAATTACAAGAGTTGTCTGGCCCAGTTCAACCCCTAACTAAGTGTTGCTCTGTCCTTGGGACCTATAGCTCTTTATCAGGCTGATGAGCCTTTGCTGAATAAATGAATGTATGGGTGTATTTTAAGCTTTTTCAAGGTTGTATATCTTTTCTCGATAAGTTTCTACACAGAACCAAGTAGAGGAGCCGAAGTATAGTTAGGCACATGTGCCCCTGTGTGTGTGTGCACATGTGCATGTGTTTGTGCATGATATTTTGAGGGGAAGGACCATTCTGTTAACATGGGTAACTCCTGAGGATGTAAAATTTCCCTGAAATAGGGCAAACAAACAAACAAAAAAACCAAAACAAAAAAACCATTCATGGTCTGTGGTTATCCACACTGCATCATTTTATAAAGGATGAGGGGTAATACTCGGCCTTTCAGCTAAGATAAAATGTAAGGAAGGAGATACCATGAATAGACTTACTAGGCTTTAGAAAAAGCCTTCCCCCGCCCCCGTGATTGCACACACTCCTGGGTTCTAACAGAGTCTGGAGGGTGTTCAGTTGGGAGTTAGCACATCATAAATGTTAATGGATTTTTTTTTCTGAGATGTAAAATTTTTACATCATTCCAACGTTCCACACTGGCTCTCTATGAAAACTCTTCTCCTGGGTCCCAAGGCTGAGAGGCCAAGGAACTTGTCTTGAGCGTGATTTCAATGCCTGTTGGATCTTCCAGGTCTCTATCAGAAGAGATGCTAGTTATACTGTTTTAGCAGAACACAAAAATCTTAGTTTTCTGTACTAGAAAGACGAAGTGTCTGTCATAGAAATCAAAGGATTATTAATCTTCGCCCAGAGCCAAAGAGCTCAAGGAGCTCTACTTAGATTGTATGGATGTGCTCAGATAACCAGTTGACCCCTAGGAGAGCTGGGCACTGAGGTAATGTTCCTCATCCCTAAGTGTGGAAGCCACTCGTGTGGGGACTTCACAACGTTGTCTCACACAGAGGCTAGGTCTGAGATTTCACTGATCAAAATTCCACCTCAAATAAAACCTCTCTGGTATTTTCACTTTTGTGAAGCACTTGGATGCTGGCCAGGCTTGCCCTGCAAGCAGGCATTGTGTTTTCCTCCCGGCTTCGTTTCTGATCAGAGATTATTCATTTATGAATGGGTGGCTGTAAAAACTTGCCTCATGCATATGAAAATTGAACCTGGAAAATTTTAATTGCCATGAGTTTTGCTTTTGCTGAAAGGGCTGTGGCAATGGGTGGAAGGGCACGTTCCTTTTTTTTTTCCCTTTTGTGTTTCTTTCTTTCCCAAATGAACTCCATGTTCTGCACTCTCCAGTGACATTTGTCTAAGAGACACAGATTAAAGGACTGTTTGATCCCTTGCAGATCATGATTCTGGAAGGAAGTGGTGTAATGAATCTCGACCCAGCCAACAACCTCCTTCACCAGCAGCCGGCCTGGGCGGACGGCTACCCCACGTGCCACGGTAAGGCCTAGCCTCTCTTCATCTTCCTTCGTTTCCAACTCAGGCTTTATCCATGGGTTACATGGAGGCTAGGAACAACTCTCTCTCTCTCTCTCTCTCTCTCTCTCTCTCTCTCTCTCTCTCTCTCTCCCTGATAACTGAACCCAGTGTCTTGCCTAATCATAGACCCTACCACTGATCTACACTTTCTCATAGGAGGAAACTTTTAATACTGAAGGGCTCTGTGGGCCTCAGGGCTCTATGCCAAAGCCCATTTGAGATAGACCACCATCTTCTTCCAAAATGTAACGATATGGGTTGGCAGTAAAGGTGTTAGATGAGATATCCCAAGGGATGGGAGACTCCTTGTTGAAGTTTTCAGTAGTGCTTCATTGGGATATCAAGATAGGATCAGGGAGGTGAGTGTGTAGACAAGTACACACATGTGTATTTAAAAAACACACACACACACAGAAAGAGAGGGAGGGAGAGAGAGAGAGAGAGAGAGAGAGAGAGAGAGAGAGAGATTTCTTGTTTACGGTCACTTCCAAGTTTAAGGAAGAGATTGGTCAAGAAACCAGGTATTGTCTTCTAGTGCTTTACTCTGGAACATCCTGACTCACAGCAGGAGGACCTGGTGACAAGACTTAGAGGTAATGTCTGGTGATCCAGCCTATGGCTCACAGTGAAAGCTAAATCGGGGCCCTGTGTTTCACTGTGAAGGCATTCAGCACAGTTGGGCTGCTGGCAGTGTACCGCTCACCTGCTACTAATCCCCCCGAGACACTGCTGTTCACACTCACCTGAACACGCAGATGTGTCCCGTCAGAGGGAAGTGCTTGAGAAACAAGAGTGAGGGTAATGACAGGGTGACAGTCTCTGTAGAGTGGCTGGTCCATGCGGTGCTCCTCTTTTAACTTGGAGTCCCAGCCAAGCAGGGCAGGAAACATGAACAGGGGGACTTCCTGTTTTAGATTACTTGTCTCCTCAAACTGCTGTCCTTTCTAGACAGTTACATATTCTGTGGTGACCTCGAACTTTCGGTGGGGAACTAGAAAAAAAAAATCTAAAGAGAACAGAAAGTCTTGGCATGCCCCAGGCATCGTCTTGCTCTTTGCTTTGGAGAAAGTAGATTCAGCAGAGAGTACAATTCAGATGTCACTTTTACTTATTTAACTCTGGAGGTCCCTGGTCTTTATTAAGACTGAGGGGAGGAGAAGACAATTGAATGGTAGAGAACAGAACCCACTGGGTTTTCAGTTTCCCTGACATGAGGGATTCTGATGATTCTCTGCCTGAGGAGGGAGGCATTTACTAGACAACTTCTGTCTCTCCTCTCTCAGATTTCAATAGAATATTAGAAACTATGTGTAATTAGGCTCACATTGAGTGCACAGGAGAGAGGATCCCAGGACTGTATATAGCAATGGGATTATTCTAGGAATAGAGGCCATTGGCCAACAACAACAGTTCTCATCTTTAAACAGTACCACATGTAAGATACAATAATAATAAAAATAGTAATAAGGACTTAGAAACATCAACCATAAACTTGGTATTTTTCAGGAGAATTTCTGTGTACCTCAAGTTTTAGACTACATTTTCCCGGTCTTTACTCCCCTTGCTCTGTTGCTGTCCTCTGTAGGGGAGGCTGTGGGGATGCATTTGCTTGGCTGTAAGATAGAAGTCATGAGGCTTGTCCTGTGAGTGGCAGGTATCAGTGGCCATCACCTTGATATCCCGACTGGTCGTGACTTCTTGGTGTTGTTGCCTCTGAGCTCTGGAAGCAAAGGCTGGATTCTGAAGGGGGAGAAAAATGAGATTGCCTGAGACCTTCCCTGCTTCACTTACTTCCTCTGGATGGGATAAAGGGTTAGATCCCAGGCATTGTGGGAATGGAGTCCTGAATCTTCTTGTCACTCTACAGTCCAGTAGCAGCAGCAGCAGCAGCAGCAGCAGCAGCAGCAGCAGCAGCAGCATAGCAAAGTTCACCAAGAATGCAGAACTTCAGGCCTTAGCCCATACCTACTGGATTGGGATTTGCATGGAAGCAGAGTCGCTGGTGTTTGCAGTTGTGCCGAAGTTTTAAGTACTTAGCCAGCGTGATTTTGAAGGGACTGTATTTTCCTTGTAAATACATTTTCCTCACAGAATGCTATCCTATGACCATGGCTCTGCCGTGGCTTCTGGAATTTGGAGTAGCCGTGAGTACTCAAATTGGGTCAGTTCTGTACAGTTGTCTTCAGTGAGCGCAAGGTAGCCATGTGCATAGAATTTTAACATCTGTCATGTTCAGCAGTTTACCCACCGGAATGCACTTCACATCTTTATCCAAATCACGATGCATATCTATATTCCTGCACTATTTGCTCTTCAGCTGAAACAGAGTCATATTGATTATGTAGTGACCTTCCACTGTGGCTCCAGTGGAGTTTTTATGGATATATGAAGATGAGAAAGATTGGAGTCCATGACCTTGGACACACAGTTTTCAAAGTAGAACAAGCCAGGACTCTGAGATCTATAAAGATAAGCAAGACATGACAGGTGCCGTTGAGAGAAATCACAAGCTTGAGTCCTGGAGGCTCAGTTCTCTAAGAAAGTTAGGGAAAGGGTGGTGGCTCTGAGTTTAAAAGACAGGGAGCCGGGAACGCAGCAGTGGTAAAGGGGAGGGAGAAAAGGGGCCTGAGGACAGACAGCACAGGAAAAAACCACAGAGGACACAGGTCGCTTCAAAAGCAGTTCTAGATCTTATTTCAGGGAATAGTTGGGAGCTACTGAAGAACACTGAGTGTCAGCCAGGTGTTGGAGCAGCTACAGTCACCAGCCAGGGTGAGGGGACATCACACAGCCAGCAAGTGGATTGTGTCACCTCAGGGAAGAACAAAGCCATCAGAGAAAAGGAAGCTTAGTTGAAGGCTCCGTTTTTGGTTGAAAATGACCTGTATTTGATGAATGTCAGCTTTTGTCTCTGCCTATCTCTGTCTCTCTGTCTCTGCCTATCTCTGTCTCTGTCTCTGTCTCTCTCTGTGGGGTGTGTGTGTGTGTGTGTGTGTGTGTGTGTGTGTGTGTATAAGAGGAAAAACGAGTGGGAGAGAGAACTATCCTCAGGCCTCTGCACCCCAGGTTTCCACACCTACAGAACCAACTAAATTCTAATTTAAAAAATGCATCTGGGGGGCTGGAGAGAGTGCCCTCGGCTAAAGTGCTTGCTGGGAAAGTATAAGAATCTGAGTTCAGAGTCCCCAGTACCTACCTAAGAGCCAGGCAGATGTGGTAGATTGCATCTGTAATTCCAGCACTGGAAGGCAGATAGATGGATCACTGTATCTCTCTGGCCAGCCTGTCTAACCAAATCAGTGACTCCTGGTTCAGTGAGAAAACCTTGTCTCAAAAAATAAGATGGAGAGCTACACCAAGCACCAGATAGTGACTTCTGGTCTCCATACACCCACTCAATACACATATAAGTGCACTTGTATATACACAAACACATGTACACCCCCCCTATACTGCATCTGAACTGAGCAAATACAAAATCTTTTTTTGTCATTACTTTCCAAACAATCCAACATTAACTATGTACAGAGCATTTGCATTGTTGTGGGCCTTGTAGTTACTCTGGAGATTTTAAAATACAGTGGGAAATGTATAGGTTATATGCAAATATGGCATTATATAAGGGAGGTTTTCGGTATTCATTAGGTGTTCTGGCAAAGTTAATGTATTTGCATGAGTACAATCATCTAGAAAGTAGATGAAACTATAACCAACTCTTTCACGTTGGCACTTCTTTCAAGGTAGGGTAGAGTGAGCTCAGAGTACTGCAGATGTCATGTATTATCTAGTATTCAGAGATGGACACCACACTAGGAAGAATATGAAAATGCCCTGACACAACCGGGTAAACCCCCCACATGCTAGAAACCTGCTATCCAGAGCACATCCTGTATTCAGCTCGTACAGGGCAGGGGCGATGGTTATGGTCCCCATTACATTACACACAGCCATGCCTCTTGTGCCTGAGACCACTCAGGCACAAGCAGGGGTCACTCACAGGGTCGTGCCCTATTTTGCAGTTTCCAGCGGTTTTTTTGGAGGCCAGTGGCATGAAATCCACCCACAGTACTGGACCAAATACCAGGTATGGGAATGGCTGCAGCACCTCCTGGACACTAACCAGCTGGACGCTAGCTGCATCCCTTTCCAGGAGTTCGACATCAGCGGAGAGCACCTGTGTAGCATGAGCCTGCAGGAGTTCACGAGGGCAGCAGGCTCAGCTGGGCAGCTGCTCTACAACAACCTGCAGCATCTGAAGTGGAACGGTGAGTGAGCAGTGCCTGGGAAGGGCAGGGCTGCCGCAGCTGGCTGGGCTGCTCACAGGAGTCACAACCCCAAAGCACCGATTCCCAGGACAGGGGAGTAGCAGAGAGAGGAGAGGAGAGGTGCAAAGCCTTGGGTATGGTATGTGTCTAATCCCTTGAAACACTTATGAAACTCTTCCTGTGGCTACCTTCATTTCTAGAGAGATAGTGCAGGCTGAGTTATCCACAGGATACTTGTCACAGTAAGACAAGATTTTCCTTTACATTGTGTGTGTATATATATCTATCTATATATATATATATATATATATATATATATATATATATATATATCAAGTATATATACTTGAGGCATTGAAGTGTTTTACCCATGTGCTTGTGTCTGTTCTGTATGTGTCCTTGGTGTTCATGAAGAGAACATGTTGGATCTCCTAGAATTGGAGTTATGGATGGTTGTGAACTACCATGTGGACACTGGGTGCTGAATCTGGATCCTCTACAAGAGCATCAAGACCCTTTAGCTTCTGAGCCATCTATCTATCCAGCCCTCCTTTAAATTTTCTGACAGTCTAATAACTTCGTTTTTAGCCATTCATTTGCTTGTTAAAGATCATCAATAATAAGAACAAAATAATTTTTAAAAAGAAAAAATAATTGACCTAAGTTTTAAATTTTTAATTAGAAAAAGTTTTGTCCTGTTATCTTGAGATTGGATTGGATTTTGCGGTTATATAGCTGGCCTTGAATTCTGTCATTCAGACTGCCCCTAAACTCAAAATCCTCTTTATTTAGCCTCCCAAGTTCTAGGATTACAGGAATGAATTAGCACACCGACCCTAGACCCAGGTTCTTAAAATGAGAGTCCAGTGTATTTAAGAAAGCTAGTGAAACTAGATCTGTGTATCTGGAGGAGAGAAGGCTAGCCCTACCTCTCCCCTTTCCTTTAAATGCATAGAACGTGGCTGGAGAGGTGGCTCAGCAGTTAAGAGCATGCGCTGCTCTTGCAGAACTGATTCCTGCACCCACATTAGGGGTTTTACAAGCTCCTGTAGCTTCAATTTCAGAGAATCCAACACTTATGATGAGCCACACTGCATCTGTGCTCACGTGCACATACTTACACACAGAGGCACACACATGAGGACATACACAATACCAAATAATAAACAAATAGAAACTTAAAAATACATCCATAATAAAAATATTTCTGAAAACAGAATGAGTGGGCTGGATACACACAGGCTGTTTCTGCAGTCATTTCTGGAATATTTCCCGAAACCTCAAGGCTCTCTCCTCAGGTCTCACCCTCATATGGAGATCACCTTGCAAATTGTCCATGGTGACAGTGCACACATACATACACACACACACATACACACACACACACACACACACACACACACACACACACACAGAGTTGACCCATTGGAAAATGTGTTTATGTCTCAGCAAAGCTTGTGTTTGACAAGTAACTAGGGTTCAGGAGATGTGAGCCCTAGAGCCCTATGGCTGGCCACCATCATGCCATTTTGGATGACCTTATCTGGTACCCTGGCACTCTCTTCTTTTTAGTTACCTCATGGTGGTGGTTACCCAGTTTTGTTTTTTCTAGAATCAAACAAAAAAAGGCTCTCTTATTTAAATAACCCTCAGGAATCTTTTCGACAAGCAGACATATACTTGAAGAATTAGAAGTTCTACCTCTAATTATGTCTACTCCTGGAAAACTTTGTTCTGACTCAAACCTGAGGCAGGGAGGCCTGGGAGGTGTGCTGGTCATCTTTGACCTTCTGCTACTTGTTTGGTCTTGTTGTTCTTGCCTGTGAGTGCAAAATGGTAGGAGTTTCCAGTTTGGGCTTCTGTTTGAATTTCTACACATATTCTATTAGTTTACATTTGTTATGAATATATTTACACCATTAATTGATTCTTATGGGAAAATGCCATGCCCATTTTAAAGATGGGAGAACTGAAGGTCAGAAATATGAACTTTTGGTGATCCCTATGGGGAAGAAAATCACTAGACTCATATGTGTGCCTTTATACATCATAGTCAAGAGGAGTTGAAAACAAAGATAAGGTTATATGGCATGAACCATGTGTGTGAGTGCTGAAGGCACAGGTATAGGAACACCCATTTTGTCCAGATGAGACTCAAAGATGAATCTAATAAAGGTGGGGTTGACCGAGTTTAAGATCAAAGACTTCAATGCTAGAGAATTAAAACGCCTTTCCATGCATCTTCACTTCCATTTCATATGATATCTTAGTGTGAGAAAGTACCATAGGGCTCATCTAAGGAACTCTACCCACTTCACTCCCCTGAATTTACAGAGGAAACAGCCTAGACAAGCAAATGCCTTCCAACTCCTAGTATTGGAGAAGATGGCCTTCTAGTTTATGATGTTCTTTACTTATATCACCAGAAGATCTGATTCGTGCAGGTGCCCTGGACTACTGGTTTTCTGGGGTCAGAGATGGTGCCAGGCTTTGGTGTGCCAAGGCTCACCAGGGAGACTCCCACAGGCAAACAAGGAAGGCAGCAGGATGGCAGGCGCTCTTCAAAGGAGCCAGCTCTGTTTAACTCTGTCTGACTTTGCCATCTGTCCTTCACAGGCCAATGCAGCAGTGACCTTTTCCAGTCCGCACACAATGTCATTGTCAAGACTGAACAAACTGGTGAGTGCTGGGGGAGCCAGCTCAGCCAGGTAGAGCCCTGGGGAGAGGCAGGGGAGGGAGAACAGGAGACTGTGGCAAAGAGGAATCCATGGAGGTCACGTCCCTGCCTCCAATGGACCACTCTGCTGTAAGCCTCTTCCTTGCCCTTGGGACCAGTGGCCACCAATTTCGTCTCATCTACTGTGTGTGGTGAGCTGTCCTGCTGCTAGTAGCACCTTAAGTTCTTCTGCCAGTTATAGCACCATCCAGATCCAAGACTCTAAGGTGGGCTTCCTTCCCAGAAAGAGTGAGGCTGGGTTCAGAAAAGCAAAGGGAGAGAAATTGAGTCTTTGTTCTCCCACCTTTCATGGGAGTGAACTTCAAAAGGATGGAGCTACTGCCTTGATGTTGTAGGCAGCATAGTGCCTGGGCCCCAGTGAGCTTCCACAGGGACCTTTAAAGGTGGCTATAGAGGGCAATCTCCATCTTGAGGCCATTTCTATTTGAAAGATCCTGCCTGGGATCTGAGAAAAGTCTATAGTTTCATAATGTCTGCATTCATTTTTGGTTCCTTTCCTCTATACCCCAAACTTCATGGGCACAGAAAACAGAACAAAATAAAGCAAAAACCAACCAAGCAAACAAAACAAATCATGCAGGTAGTACTGCTTCTGGGTCACTCCTTATGACCATGTCAGATAGATTATACATCACGTGGGCTGACAAACTTTGCCTCAGGTCTCCCTGAGGATTATGTGGCAGTGGTCAAGGACAGAACTTGACCTAGGGGTGAATTTTGAGTCACTTGGCACCAAAATTAGCCCATGTAGTTATTTAATCTTTTATAAGGGCCTTGGTCTACCATAATTAAAGAAAAAAAATAGCTGCTAAACATGTTAATTAGGGCTTCCTAGGCCTGCCCTTTGACTTGGGTGCTCTGTGTTTTGTAGGCCTGCCCAAGTTCTGGAGACAGATTACAATTTGGCTTAGATAATGGCCTTGGCCTTACATATAGCCCCACTGTAAGGGCCAGGGTGATATTGGAGAGGCCCCCAAAGAAGCTGATAATCCTCCTTGACCGTCCGGACATTCTTGTGTGGCTGGTTTGGAAAGGTTGAGCCCCAGGGTGGAGAAGGTCCACCCTGGGAAATGGGGAGAATAGACTCAGAGGGGCCACCACCCCCAAACCTCTCTGGAGGATGTTTTTAGAGACAACAACAGATGTACAAGGTGACCCAACAAGGACAGAGGGCGTAACCCCAAAACATTGGGTTTGGAGTGTCCAAATACTTATCTGTGAGTTCAAATACCAGCTAAATCCCCATGTCATAAACAGGAGGACTTAGCCAGTGAGTCAGGTTTTATACCATTTGTGCTATTAAAAACAAGACAGAGATCAGCCAGTAACTTGCCATCCTGGTCCTCACATGTGGAACCTAGGTATCAGGAAAACCAAAGCAGCCCAGAGTAGGGGCCAAGAACTCGATGCCAAGAAGAAGGTGGGAGCATCAACTCTTGGCCAGCCTGAAAGGAGAATGCTTATGTTGGAAGCTGGCCTGGATCTGATGATTGTGTGGGAGTTAGGCTTACTTGGAGTGGGTGGAAGGGAGTTTCCTTCTGATCGAAAAGCTGAAGTGTGTGTCTCACTTGGACTAACTCTTGAGACACAGCGTACAGGAGAAGGAGCAGGGAGTGAGGAGGAGTGAGGAGGCGACTTCAGCTTCTCCCAGAGATAAAGCAAAGGCCCACCCATAAAAAACTATTTTTGTTATTTGGTAACATTTTCCTCCTTCTCTTGAATTTTGAGAATTCTATATCATTCCTTAAGCTACTCGAAGAAAGCCCAGATGGCTGTGGCTGTCACTCAACTTAAGGGGAACTACTCTTCTGAATTTCAGCAGTGAAGGAATTGTGAGAAAACTGGCCTTTTCTGAAAGAAACACACTAATTCCCCAAGAAAGAAGAATGCTCATTAACTCATTATTATACATTTATTCATCTCCAACAAAGCTTTGCTTCCACTCTAGACTAAAATTATCCTGGTGATTATATGGTAGGATGTCAAGTGAGGACAGCCAGGCTGGAGCAATTTCTAGAAAAAATGAGAATTAGTCTAGGATAGGATTCTACAGCCTGAAATGTAATGAGGGCGGATCACATGGTGAGGACATTAACAAAGCTATTCTCATGATGCTTGGAGGAAAAAAAAAAGGAGGGGGGCTGACATTGTTACAAAGTAGCAGATAATTGAAGTGGCGTCTTTCTTACTCCTCCTCTTGGCTGCCCTTCCTTTCCCCATACCTCTTAGATGAGCAGCCACCTAAAATGAGAATTCTTCCTAAAATGAGAATTCTTGCACGCAGGGATAACAATTATTGATGTTCCCCATTCTCTATCCCTTGTAGATCCTTCCATCATGAACTCATGGAAAGAAGAAAACTATCTCTATGACCCCAGCTATGGTAGCACAGTAGGTAACTACCTCCCTGACTCTGAAAGGCCTCTTACACTCTGCCTCAATGCCATGTGTCATCAGGAGGGTCTCTCAATGCCCCCTTCCCTTTCTGTTTCCTGCAGATCTGTTGGACAGTAAGACTTTCTGCCGGGCTCAGATCTCCATGACAACCTCCAGTCACCTTCCTGTTGGTAAGTTGTCCAGATATGGGCTGGGCTTGCCTTCTGCCTGGGCTTACTAATTATCAATAAAACTTACCACCACCCACATTTCTACCTCACCCGAGCCTTTCTCATTAAAAAGCCAGGGAACGAACTGAGTTGTCATCTGCATGAGCAGTCATGCTTCCCAGCCAGCCATACACTAAAGATTATCAGCTCACATTCCTCCAAGCGATATCTCTATCACTCCGCTTCACTAGTCTCTTGAGACAATAAATGCTCCTTGAGGTTCCTTTATTTTGAACATAAATTTGCTTTGGAGATAAACCTGGTATATTTATTTGTACTTAAATTCAGGAGAAGGCTAGATTTAATTTTCATTTGCATCCCAAACATACATTCTGTAGTATGTTTGGCTTTAGAGAACTCAAAACACCTGTGGACCCATGGGCGTGGTCTACAGATAGAATGAGTTGGAAGTTTGGACAACAGGCCTTCAATAGCAGCCCCCTTCCCATATCCATCCCCTTCCCACATCCACCCCCTTCCCGCATCCACCCTTTTCCCATATCCACCCCCTTCCCACATCCACATGAAGCCTAATCTTGATGACCTATCAGCACTATATAATCAGAGAATCTGCCCTTCGTCAACTATTTTTGCATTGGGTGCATGGGTTATGACTGGATATGACTAGGTGTCATCCATGATGTTTTGTCAAAGGTTACATACAGCAAGGTTGGTACATTGGGATTGGGTCTGGGAGAGGGCTTTCAGACAATAATGCATTTATATGTGTGCTGTTAAGAATTAGTTGAACAATAGATTTTGTGTTGTTCCCTTGCCCTGGCCATTTCTAGACCTCTTTGGGTCTGTGAAGCTGAGACCTCATATCAGAAGTGTTCTGCAGGAATTGACCTTGGGGGTGGTGACAGAACTGGAAATGAGCACTGTCTGTGTGAAAGAAAGTGTGGACTTAGTAACTTTCTATCATCTTTTGCTTTAGTTGAATATGTTGTGTGAACTGAACTAATCAGAGCTTTTAGTTTGAAGTTTTCTGCAGGCCAGGTCCCTTGAATGTGAGAACTAGGAGCTAGTTTAAGCACTTTGGGAATTATGGTTGCAATCTGAAGCAGCCCCCTCCCAACCCCCACATAGCCCTTATTGTGTATTCCTTGAAGTGTTAAATCAGGAAGGAAGACATATGCCACTATAGAAGAACCGTCCATCTGGATAATTTTCTGTGGCAATGGATGAGACCTACCTAGAGAAAACAAGCAGCTTCAGGGCTGAGGAAATCTTACCCAAGTCACCCTCTAGTTTCCACTCCAACTTCCGGTAGTTGTCACCTTCCCTGTCTTTCCTGTTGGGTCTTTAACATGTGACAAAAGATGTCAAGTAATGATAAAGTTGAACTAACTGCTTTGAGAGCCTCCAGGGTTTTTAAGTTCCCCAGACTCTTAGGAAGTCACAGCCTTGCCACCTCACATCCAGGCATGCTTCCCTTTTTCCTGCCTTACATCTTCTAGGATCTCAGAACAGTAGGGGCTCAAGGTAGGAGCTTATGCCTGCATGCTGTCTTCTGGACCCATCTATCATGGCTTTGGATGGTCCTTAAAATGAAATTTACAAATCTGCTTCTCCACTTCCTGCCCACCCCTGCCCTCATTTTCACCTGCCTTCGTAACAGGCTAGAAAATGAGACAGCTAATCCAAGCCCTCTATCAGAGTTAGTTTCCTTTAAAAAAAAAATCAACTCTGTAGTTGGTGGATTCTTTGGAGTTTTAGGTCTGGTAGGGTAGTCATTGCAACCATACACAAGTCAGTTTCTTCCAGAATAGTTTAATCTCTACTGGATGGAACTAGAATGACCCCAAAGACCTTTACCATCTGTCCTAGTTTTGCCATTTCAAGTTCCTATAAAATAAGATGCTGTTAAATGTTTTTCTATGCTTTCATGCAAGTTTGAGCTGAGCTAAGGCGAGGCCCTATGTCAACCGATGGTCTCATTGATAGTGCCAGCGGGGAAGCTAGCTTCATTTTGATTTATTTTATCTGCCCATTCCATGAAATGGCTGCCACCAGTATTCTGATCTGCTCAATAGTCCTGAAGCCAGTCATGCCAACTCAGGCTTGATGTGTTTATCTACTGACTTGTTGAGCCTCCAGCTAGGGTGGCCCGGTCTATTAGAATACTGAAATTTGTATATCCCGTAAAGAAATGGCTCACAGCTGACTCATATGCAAATCCACCTAATCTCTGCTCTCTTGCGAAGTAGCAAGGCTGAAGGCATAGGCTCCCACTTACACTGCAAACTTGGGGCGTGTTACAGCTTCCATCTGGACCCACGGACACCTTGACCCCAAGTGTCTGGGAGGGAAACAAGGGAAAGCCAGGCTGGACAACCTCTGTAGAGCTAACCATTATTCTATAAAAATGAATCACCTGACTACATGGCTACTTCAAAGGTAGCTTTTATTTTATGGCAGTGGGGAGGACAAGGGGGCGGGAGAGAGGCAGTTGTAGTAAATGAGCTTCTGGATGAAAAGGCTTTAGAGCTAAGGCTGGTAGGATTTGTGTGGCTTCCTCTGCCTATTGGCAAGAGAAAAATATCTGAAAGAAACATTCATCTTTTTTGCCCAGGATTACTTATTTTCCCATGTGATGATAGGAACGTGTATGTGTGTGTGTGTGTGTGTGTATGCATATATGTGTGTGTGCATGCATGTATGTGTGTGTGTAGAATTTTCCTCATCTTTTAATCTAGAGTCTGTGAACCCCCTGAATGAGCCAGGGATCCCTGAAATGACTGGTCAAATTCCATTAGGATAACACACTTGCATTTTCTGGGGGAGAACATTTGGGATTTCACTCAGTTCTTAAAGATACCATAACCCCAAAGGTTGTTAGTCCTCATTTTCTGACTGAGGCTAGTGTGCCAGGAAATGTGTTTTTCTGAACCTATCCCTGGCTCTGAAATCATGGCCCTGTTCCCTCCTGGATCTCATTGGAAAATGAGTTTTTCTTGTGGCCTGCTGGGTAAATGCCATTCTTTGTCTCCAGAACAACGTGGCCCTGTCAGGGTGATGTATCACTGGGAAGCCGGGGTGGGTGCCAGACCTATTTTAATGTCATCATGTCCTGGTGGGGTGTTGCAACCTTGCCCTGTGAACTGCAGGGGGCCAAGAGGTGTCCTTTCCAGTTCTTTGTATCGGTCCTTCTGAATTTCAGGGAAAGCCACGTAGGGCCAGGCCCTGCTGGCATCCTTGCCAAGAGAGAAATTCTTACTGGGAATGGGGAGCTTCTTTTTTGTTTAATTCATCTTCTCATCCTCCCATAGCTTTGGGAATGTGGAAGTGTGGGGCACTCAGGGATCTGATGAGCAGAGGGGCCCTCATCAGCACCACACACCAGGAAGAGCAGTGCCAGGGCACAGGAATGGCTGCTTTGTTTTCTGTTGATGAGCGCACTGTAGAAGTGGATGGACTCTTCAGAAGGCATTCAAGAACTGTGTTGTGTGACCAAGTTGCTTCCCTTTAGGAAAGAATTATGAACTTCTGGGATCCAACCATTAATATTTTCAGCCTGGCTCTACTTCAGGCCATTTCTCGAATACTCTATAGATGCAAACTGTGAATTAAAATAGTACTAACCTCATAGTGTTTTTATATGAATTATATAATGATACCTACTTCATATTGTTATTGTATGAATGACATGAGATAAACTATGTAAAATGTTCAGTATGGTACCTGGCACATGGCAAGAACTCAATAATTAGTAGTTTTCTTAACAATTTTATTTTATCTTATTGTATCATTTTAGTACTTGTGATGCTGGGGATCAGACCTTATACAAGTGCTCTAACACTGAGCCATATCTCCAGTCCTCTTAATTGCTTTAACTGGAAATAGAATAGTCACTTCCTCTATCAGATTCAAGCCTGGGCCCCTCCCTGTGCACACATTGTTAATGCATCTAGAATGCTGTTGAAGACCTTACCAGAGAACCCTAGACTAGGAAGCTCTGCTATATCACAAGAAGATACAGTTTTGCTTAATTTCTATTAAGGAGTGACTTGTGTTTAGGGACTATTTTATATTAAAATTGGCTATCTGTTGATTATGGGGCTTGGGGTAAGATCAACAATGGTCTTCACAACATCTGAGATGACCTTGGACATATACAAACACAGACACACAGATATAGAGAAATACCCACATATACACTTCACACACACACACACACACACACACACACACACACACACACACACACCATGTGTGTTCCTGGGGCTCATGACAGTCAGAAGAGAGTATCAGGTCTCCTAGATCTAGAGTTACAGAGAGTAATGAACCATTGTGTGGGTGCTGGGAACCAAATTCAAGTCCTCTGAAAGAACAACAAGTGCTTTTAACTGCTGAGTCATCTCTCCAGCTCCACCTCCTTTAATTGATCCATAATAACAGTATATTTATGGGCCATGCTGTGACAGCTTGGTATTTGTATATAATAAGTGATAACTAAGTCAGACGCATTAGTTCACTAGCATCTCTAACTCTTAAATGTTCATCATCTGAGTGTTGGGAACCTTGGGACTTCTTAGTCCTGGTTCTTTGTAAGCTATGTAATAAATCACCAAGCATTATATTTTCATCCTACTGGCTGGCAGAACAATAGGCCTTGTTCCTCCAGAGTAACTACATTTTTGTGGAGTGTCACCTCCTGCCATCTCTCTTGTCCCCTCTTGGTCTCTAGCCTTCATCGTTCAACTTTTGTTTCACTGGGATTAAACTTTTCAACCTGTCATATGTACCTGAGAACATGAAGTGTGTTTTGGATTTTTTTTTTAAGACAGATTTTTACATCAGAGAGCTGTCTCTGTCTCTTCATCTATGGAGACAGAGAAAGAATTACCATAAAGAGTCATTTGTTAAACTAATCTGTGTTTCCATAGTCCACTGTGGCCTTCTGTGCTGAGCTCAGGCCACTCAATGGCCCCTTTGTCAAGGTGATTAAAATGTATCTTTGCATGCCAAAAAACTGGCACTCCTCTGGTGTGAAACTTATCCTTCTTTGTTATAAGTGTTTACATTTTTGTATTATGTTATAAAAACATCCTTTAGATGACCTAAATCTTTCCATAGCTTGCTGTTTCCCTCAGAATGAAGCAGAAGAGAGTGTAAGGCATTAGAGGCCAGCCTTCAGCTCCTATCTCTCTGCCTCTTGTTCACATTCACACTGGCGTCTTCCTGTTCTGTGTAAAGACTTAGTGCACAGTGACCTGAGGCACTTTACACCTACTATCCGCATTTATGCAAAGCTTGTCCTGGGTTCTCTGCATGCCGACTCCCCCACATTTCTCAGGTTCCTTTATCACAGAATTTTCTAATAATGACGATGATGATGATGGTGGTGGTGGTGGTGGTGGTGGTGATAATGATATATACATATCGATCCCCATTTCTTATCCAGCATTATTTTTCTCCACAGCCTTTATTCTCTGTTTTGGCACTGCCACACAGCCAACAGTGTCAGGCACACAGTGGGTATTCAGTGAATATTAGCCAAGTGTGTGTATGAGAACGATAGTTGTAGGGAATATGTAAACTGAGGTGTTCTTACTTCTCTCCTTAGCAGAGTCACCTGATATGAAAAAGGAGCAAGACCACCCTGTAAAGTCCCACACCAAAAAGCACAGTAAGTCCCCAGACCACGTTGCTTTCTTCTCTATTCCTTTACCTCTAAGTGGTACTAGTTTTCTATCAAGGTGACTCTCTTTATGGCTGTTTCTGAAAGTGGGGCTTCTGGGAGATTTCTTCCTCATCGTGTTTTCTCTAAAATTATGACACTAAATGGATAAGAACTTGTGGGCAGAAGGTTAAAGGTTTTCCTCTGTCCAGGAAAAAACAAGAATGGCACAAGGAGCAAGATGGAAAGGGGTGGCTGAGGTACAGCCCCCCTTTCTTGTCCCCAGACACGGCGGATGTTTTAATACTCAACTCTGCTCTCTGGGACTTGGATTTTTCCCAGGAATAAAACCTTATTAACATATCTGGACTATCAGAGACACAGGGTAGAGGGGCACAGAGGAGCATTGGGATTGTAAAATCTAGAAAGGATGGAGACTTGGGACAGCTTTCCTCTCTGTTCTCCAGCTTTTGCCATAAAAGTGAACTCTTAGAGCCCCTGGAGTGGCATGGCGGAGGGGAGATGACATGCATCTCCTGAGAGTAAAATCAAATTCCAGGAGCTGCCTAGATTTCAAGTTGGCTCCCCAACCCCTCTCTATACAATGTTCTTGGAGTTAAGACTCCGAGTGCTCTAGTGATGCCATTTGGCTGAAGCACAGCTGTGAGGCCAGAGTAACTTAACCAAATGAGGTGCTAGGAAATGGACAGCTGCTGTCTGAGATGAAGCCCAGGCCATTTGTGAAGAATAATTAGAGGCAACTAGACCTCAATGTAATGTTAACAGTGATTCTTTAGTCCTGGCTTTGCTAGTAGTCAATTATGTAGCATTAGTTAAGCCTCTGAGATTCCCCACTGCCCGACTATATTAGTTGTTCACTCTAAAAGGACCGTTTGGTGGTTATGTCTCAAGGCAGAGGCTGTCACTCCACATTCTTCTTCTCTCCATCCTGTTCTCTGATTTGCACCACTGCTAAGTCATTGTGTCCTGCTCTCCATCAGATCCACGAGGCACTCATTTATGGGAGTTCATCCGAGACATTCTCCTGAGCCCAGACAAGAACCCGGGGCTGATCAAATGGGAAGACCGTTCCGAAGGCATCTTCAGGTTCCTGAAGTCAGAAGCTGTGGCTCAGCTGTGGGGAAAAAAGAAAAACAATAGTAGTATGACATACGAGAAGCTCAGCCGGGCTATGAGGTGAGCTGCGTCAAGTTCTTCCCATGGCAAGGCCAAGAGCAGGTGCTCCCTGCAGCCTCAGGCTTATCCATTTCTCTCTTACAGATATTACTACAAACGAGAAATCCTGGAACGTGTGGATGGACGACGGCTGGTCTATAAGTTTGGGAAGAATGCTCGTGGATGGAGAGAAAATGAGAACTGAGGCTACCAACCCTTGGGACACAAACCAAAACACACAGCAAATGGATTATGATCAATGAAGAACCGGACGTAAATATTTCAAAGACTACTTTTCTGTGATATTTATGTACCATGAAGGGACAAAGAAAATCTACTTCTGACAGGAAGAAGGAACACTACAGTTGATAAAAAAAAAATTTATTTTGTTACTTTGAAGAAGTATGTCCTATGTGGGGAACAAACGTACACAGTTTTCTGTGAACTATGAAGCTGTATGTGGTTGGATTTGCTGTTGCCTCTTGGTGATGTTCTTTTCTACCCCCAAGAACAGCAGGGCCTGCAGCCTTGTGCTTCTTGCTAAGAGGAAGGGATAGGAAATGAGGGCATTAAATGTTTTCAAATGTAAAATGATTTAGAAAAGAAAGGCAATGTATTCTCTGTATCTAAGCATCTGTATGACCTCCTCAAGAGAAATGGGATTGGGTAGGTAGGACAAAGTCCAGGGTCTCAGATTGGTGGGACCAATCCAAAAGATGCTGGGAAGTTTGACTTGAATTGGGAGAAAGTGAGTAGAGAGTGGGGACTTTGACAATCCAGAGTGGCCTATAGTCATGGCACCGTCACAGGACTGGGAATGTTTAAGTACATGAGAATGATGGCAGGAGAAGAGTTTACCCTCATTCACGACGATTTTCATGTAACCCCTTGACCCTTGAATGTTTGAGTAAAAGTCAGTTACCACATGCAGCCACTTCTACCTATTTAGAGTTCAGTCCAAATATTGAAAACCAAGTGGGACAGGAAAATGGTGGCCAGGAAATGACTGATGAGTCTGTCTTGTATCTCTGTAGTTCAAGGTTTCTCCATGGGTCCAGTTGACACTTGGGGCTGGGTCATGCTTTGTGGTTGTACTGAGCATTGTAAAATGTGTAGCGATATTCATGACCTCCGTCAGCATTTTGTAACTGTGACAATCTGAAGTGTTTCTAGATATTGTCAAATGTCTCTAGGAGGACAATAGTACCGTTGAATGAGAACCACCAATATAAAAGCAGTCATTCATTCTGAACTGAGCAATCTGTAGAGATTTCCAGTCTCTACAGAGTAAAGCAAAAGCAAGACCTTGAAGCCAATATATTTTTATTTTTTTTAAAACAGTAGGGACAGCAGGATGAGATAGATGGAGGAGATTCTTTTCAGAGCTTCACATGATAATCAAAGTCAAATAAATGCAGTAATGTATGAGAAGTGCAAGAGAAGATGTTTGGAAATGCAAAGGGAAGAATCTACAGATATCTCTCTATGGTATGCCTCTCTCTCTCTCTCTCTCTCTCTCTCTCTCTCTCTCTCTCTCTCTGTGTATGTGTGTGTGAAGTTTCTAGGGCATCTGTCAGTTTTCTCTTTGCTTTTACTTCCCTGGCTTTCCCTAGTGTTGGTCTAGGATGGCTGGACCTTTTTCTGGGTTCATTTTCTCTTATTCCTGTAACTGGGTTTGACTCTTCCTACAGCTACTTCATCATAGAGCTACTCTTGTCAGAGAGTAGGTGAATCTGGAGAGGGCCAGTGGGAACAGTTCTACAGATAAATAGATTATGATTTTTGCTGAGAGTGGCAGTTTTTTGGCACCCAGTTCCCATTTAAGTAGGCTGGAGTATTAAGTTCTCTGCATATCTATTGTCTTGGCTTGAATTTGTGGTGTTTTCTATGTGCTATTCATGATTTTGAGAACTCTAGGTAATCAGCTATGCCAGTTTGGGGGTGTAGTGGTGTGTTTCCCACCACAGTTTGGGAAAAAACCCATGAAAGTCCTGCAGAAAAGCACCTCTTTCTTTAAAAGATAGTTACCTAGTTAAAAAGTTCATCTGTGATTAATTTGCCACAGTCTCCTTGAATATTCCTACGTGTTGTATTAGTGTTTTCTAAGGGAACTGAAGTCAAGTAATGAACCATTAATTCTTCACAAGACTCGGATCATTTGAGGCCTCTATAGGACTTGATGACATTAAGCAAAGCCCTGGCTCCCAGGGATAGGTCCACAGGTTCTTCAGGATGCTGAGCAGGGCAGACCATGCCCATGAGCTTCATCCTCTGAGCCTTCCTTCAAGTTCCCAGCTGATTAGACTGTAAGCTCTCCAAGGGCAGGGACCATGTCTGTTCACCTTTGTTATCCTCATACCTGGGATGCAACAGGATAACTAGTCACTGAATGGATGATGACTATCTATCTTCTGGGAGACTCCTCTGACTGGGAAGCCATCAATCATATTCATAACTGGGTTGTGAATCACTTCTCCAGAACAGAGTATAATAACCAAACCTTCCAGGACATCCTCTCAGGCGAACATTTTACTGTGACGCTCTTCTTTGCCTCCTACCTGTGCTGAAAAGAAATTCAAACAGCCTGCTTGGTTTCACACGTCAGTGTCTGCTGGATGAGAATTCTGTTGCTTTCAAGAACTGTGAGACTTAACCTAGTTACAAGATGCCAGTAATGAACCCTTGACCTATTTAATCAATGAAGATTATAAATGTGTTTATATGTTGTCAATTGCTATTTAAGCAGAAACCCATTTTCAGTTTTAGTATTTAGGGGTTGGTTTTCATTTTTTGTTATTTTTTTCCTTTTTGAAATATGCTAAGGGCATTTTGATAAGGTTAGTCACGCATGTTAGATTTTCATTTTGCAAGTATTTCTTTTTTAATGTATAAAAATATAAGAAAAGGGAAAACAGTGAGAAGGGGAAGCAATTACATTCTCTTTTGGTAGTTTATTAAGGCCCCTATGCATGCCTTGTGCATAGTAGAACACCAGATATGTGACGAGTGTATGTGAGAATATAGACTGTAAAAGTCACATGATCTGGACCTGCAGAGGAACACTGACTAAGAGAAGGAGACACCAGAATGACAAACTTAGTGCCACAGGTGAGTTTATCCTCAGCTGGGGGCTCATATTCAGTTTCTGGAATAAGGGAGACCACTAAGAAAACCAAACTTCTTGGAACTGTATCTCACAAACTTCTGAAACATGTAGACTTCAAAGTTTAGCTGAATTGAGATTAATCATTTTATAGCTATCTGTAGAAATCTCATTCTTCTTGTCATCTGGCTTCTGGGTTGATAATTGGTGGGCAACAACCCTTCTGCCACTTTTTTTAAAAATCATAACTCTTTCCCCTTAAGCTGTTAAATTCCAACAATTTCTGTTTAATTAAAGACTTCTATTTTGTTTGTTTGATGGGTCCCAGAAAACACTAATAAAAACCACAGAGGTCATGCTGGAGATGTGTTTCCTTCTTTGGGATAAACCATCCTACAAACTAAACGTAGCAATAGAACATGGATAACTTCGGCATCTGGTTACCACTCAGTTGTTTTCTTTTTTTTAAAGATTTTTTTTTTATTTTGTGTGCACGTGTGTCTGCCTGTTTTTCTGAATGTAGACTATGTGTGTGTGTAGCTGTCCTTGGAAGCTAGAAGAGGTGTCAAGTCTGATGGAACTGTAATTACAGGTGGTTGTGAGTACCAACATAGATACCGGAAACCAAATCCAGGACCTCCACAAAAGCATCAAGCACTCTTCCCTGTGGAGCCATATTTCCAGTCTCCACTTGTTGGCATTTATGTGTTCTGTGCCAGACATAGAGCATGAAACAGACAAAGATACTCAGCTCTGATGTAGCTTATGTTCTTTTAGGTGGAAACAGATAAGGAAAATCAAACCTAGCACATCAGAAATGTGGGGCAAGGAAAAAGATTGGTGAGGATGAGAGGAAGCGGAGTTGTGTGGCTAGATTAGGGAGGGCTGAAAAGACATTTTGGTAAAATGTAAGAGTTATAAGAGAATAAGTCTTAGATGACTGGAAAAGTGTGATATACCAAACATCCAGCAGCAAATGCAAAGGCCTAGAGGTGGGCATGTTACTGTCATATCTAATGAACAGCAAATAGACTTTGCAGAAATAGACTCACAATGTTTGGACATCATGAAAGAGAAGTCTAGCAGAGCAGAACACAGAGCTCCCCGAGGCACACATGAAGGGTCCAGTCTTCACTTTGCCTAAGGTCAGGGATGCAAAGGATAACACGCTTCAATTCACACCTCAAATGGTGGTGGTGCCAAGAATGACCTGTAGGAAAGCATTTGGTGCTGGGTGTACATTCTTAGTTGTGGGATGCAGCATCATTCAGCCTTCTAATATAATGCACATAAATGTTTTCAATACTGGAGCTCTGCTCTATGATGACACCTTTCTCCCGGGACCCACAGTCTGTCACTCAGTCATCTAACACTACAGGTGTAATATAAATACTAGCTAATTGCTTTGGTAGTGTATATAATGCAAGCTGGTAATACATTAATTCATTTTGTTGAACAAAATAGTGAAAAGGTTAACTGACTTTCTCTAAGTCACAAGCTAGTAATGAGTCTAGCATTGTTTGCTATCAAAGTCCAGGCCCTTGCCCTGTTTCTCTAGTTTTTTTCAGATGCTATGGTTAATACACACATAAGACCCTTCTTTTAAGCATGTTGGGATTTCTAAGTTAAATTGTGTTTTCCAGGGCTGAATACTATAGGACTTCTTGGGAGTCTTTTTTATGTTGATATGCACTGTGGGTCTATAAGAGAAATAGAAAGCACAGCCCTTTGCCAAGATCTTTTGGGATGGACTGTTTCTGTCAAAGAAGACCTCATGATTCACTTTTGAACACTTAATGAAACAATAATTTTTAGGAAAAGCTTTTGAAATATGGATGAGGTGATCTTTTCATGAGCTGACGAAATAACTATGCTGACATATTTCTGTATGTCAGTTCAGCCACCTTTGGAGTATGTTCCTCCTCCTCCTCCTCCTCCTCCTCCTCCTCCTCCTCCTCCTCCTCCTCCTCCTTCTCCTCCTCCTTCTCTCTTCTTTTAGAAGAAATTTCTCACTAACTGTGAGACAGGATGTACACACAGCGGGAAGAGTCTTTTGATCACACTAGGATCTGAGATGGACGGTGAGCTAGAACAACTGGCAGGAAACAAGAACCTTAGCCTGTAACCTTAAGAACCGGAGGTGACTTTGAAATGAGAGAGAGAGAGAGAGAGAGAGAGAGAGAGAGAGAGAGAGAGAGAGAGAGAGAGAGAGAGAGAGAGAGAGAGAGAGAGAGAATGTTAAATATCCTTGCATTTGCTGGAATGATGACAGTGTCTTCAAGAATAAACAAGTTTGATGTTTCCAGTAAAGGTACAGAGTGGGAGGATTTGATTTTTTCCAACCCCACAAGTACCCTAAAGTTATTAATCTGAACAGCTTGAGCTGTGGCTTTCTGGATCTACATATTGGCATTGATGGGGGATGGTTGTTACAGGAAT
The DNA here is from genome assembly GCF_947179515.1 of Apodemus sylvaticus. Lineage (NCBI taxonomy): Eukaryota > Metazoa > Chordata > Mammalia > Rodentia > Muridae > Apodemus > Apodemus sylvaticus. Next base: position 85,143,044 of record NC_067476.1, on the reverse strand, counting down.
AGGACTAAAAGTCCCCAAATAAGAATGGCTGCTGTGCCCACTATGCACTAAAATTTGGCAGCACAACAATTGTCCTTCTTCCTTTCAAGAACACCCTCTTGTAGCCTAATCTAGCTCTGTCCTCCTCAGCAGCTAACTCTCATCTGTGGCACACACAGTCTGTTCTCTCTGTGCACATTAAGGCATTGACAGTGCACTGCTGAAGGTTGCACTCTGCCCATTGTTGCTGGGGCTCACTGACACTGTTCCTCCTTCAGCAATGTCAGTCGTGATGTAACCTGTGGCTCCTTCGAAGCCTCACTTCACAGTCACCTTTTCACATACACTTGCTGCAGCTGCCTGTCTTCTACCCCATATCACCTTCTAGTAGGTTTTCCATGTTTCATGTTGTCAGGACATAGAATATCTGCCATTCCATTTTCTTTTTATAATTTTTATTTTTTGAAATTATAATTTTATCATTTCCTCCTATTCCTTTCCTCCCTCCAACCTCTCCTATGAATTTACTTTGCTCTCTCTCAAATTCATGGCCTCCTTTTTATTAATTGTAACATATATACATATGTAATACATACATATATATATATATACATACACACATAGGCAAGCTAGTGATATATTAATTAGCTTTTATTGAATTAAATGGCAAGAATAGCTCACCCACTTTCTTAAAGTCTAGTAGTGAGTCTGATATTGTTTGCTGTTGAAGGTCAAGCCCTCACCCTGTTTCTCTAGTTTCTCAGAATCCTTATTGTGTTGATGTACATCATGAGTCTGTAAGAGAAATTAGGACTCAGAGAATGTGTGTGTGTGTTCTTAAATATACAAATACAACATGTTTAGTCCATTTTCAGTTCATTATTTTATATTTATAATGTTTACTTTACGTGCTAGGTCTTAAGTCTTTAGAGAGAATAGACCTGACACCAACACCTGACACCATCCATGCCTATTGAACATGTAGGTAAAGGGCCATATTCTGATAGGACTCTCTGGTCTTTGCTGTTAGCTAGGAGAGGAGTTCACATTCCGTTCTCGGTCCCAACCATCAATCCTTCTAGGCAAACGTGAATCTTCTTGGTCATGCTATATTCCTCCTATCCCCACATAGAGCATCACAAGAATGCCCCACTTCAATGCTGATGTCATCAAGCCTCCCTGTGTCATAGCCAACTACTCTCTGCCACACAGCAGGTCAGGAAGGTCACCCATGCTAATGATCGAAAAGCGCTGATATGGAGCTAGAGGTTATGAATTAGTGCCACTAGGGCATGACAACTGCAGAATTCCAGTGTCCCTGAGGAAGAAGTCTCAGAGACAAAGCTTGGGAAAGATTCTGTCAGCTCTTGTCTGTGCTCTGCTCTGCTGTGCTTGCACATGAACAGGCATGTAGGTGAGCAGGCATGTAGGTGAGCAGGCATGTAGGTGGGCAGGCATGTAGCTGGGCGGGCATGTAGGTGAGCGGGCATATAGGTGAGCAGGCATGTAGGTGGGCAGGCATGTAGGTGGGCAGGCATGTAGGTGGGCAGGCATGTAGGTGGGCAGGCATGTAGCTGGGCAGGCATGTAGGTGAGCAGGCCTGTAGCTGGGCAGGCATGTAGGTGGGCAGGCATGTAGGTGGGCAGGCATGTAGGTGAGCAGGCATGTAGGTGGGCAGGCATGTAGGTGAGTAGGCATGTAGGTGGGCAGGCATGTAGGTGGGCAGGCATGTAGGTGAGCAGGCATGTAGGTGAACAGGCATGTAGCTGGGCAGGCATGTAGGTGGGCAGGCATGTAGGTGGGCAGGCATGTAGGTGGGCAGGCATGTAGCTGGGCAGGCATGTAGCTGGGCAGACATGTAGCTGGGCAGGCATGTAGGTGAGCAGGCATGTAGGTGGGCAGGCATGTAGGTGGGCAGGCATGTAGCTGGGCAGGCATGTAGCTGGGCAGGCATGTAGGTGGGCAGGCATGTAGCTGGGCAGGCATGTAGGTGAGCAGGCATGTAGGTGAGCAGGCATGTAGGTGGGCAGGCATGTAGGTGGGCAGGCATGTAGGTGAGTAGGCATGTAGCTGGGCAGGCATGTAGGTGAGCAGGCATGTAGGTGAGCAGGCATGTAGGTGGGCAGGCATGTAGGTGAGCAGGCATGTAGGTGGGCAGGCATGTAGGTGAGCAGGCATGTAGCTGGGCAGGCATGTAGCTGGGCAGGCATGTAGCTGGGCAGGCATGTCGGTGGGCAGGCATGTAGGTGAGTAGGCATGTAGGTGGGCAGGCATGTAGCTGGGCAGACATGTAGGTGGGCAGGCATGTAGGTGGGCAGGCATGTAGGTGGGCAGGCATGTAGGTGAGCAGGCATGCTCTCTGTACCTTTCAGTGACCATATTTCTTTATCATATTCTTCCTTCCTCTTACTCACCAGTCCTTTCAAGATTCTCTCTCCAAACTTGCCTTTCCAGGTTGGTGAAAGAGCCCAAGAGGAGTTGGTTCAGGACCAGAAATGGTGCCACCTCTCTGGAAAGCTTAGAGGTGACAATAACAAATGGTATTTACCTAAGAATTATTAGCACATCAACTGTTCTCCCCTTTATGGTCTAGCCATGTCATTCAACACTAATGGACTTTTCCAACAGCAAACAGAAAGAGAAGAAGGAAAACAAACAGGACGTTCACACTAGATAGAGGCAGTGATCCCTGCCGGAGCTGTGAAAACAGAGATGATCTCTCAACTGGGTCTGAGGACACGTCTCACCCAAGCCAACATTTACAAGACTCTGAACTCTCTCCGCTGAGCTTTCTTCTGCAGGGAAAGCAGGAAGAGCTGAACAACATGGCTTCATGGAACAAGAGGAATAAAAAGCATCTCACATACTCAGCTAGTTCCATTTAGGTATTGGTGACAACCCTGTGACAAGCCCTGCTGGAGGCTGCCACAGAGCACCACACCCCGAGGAAAAGGTCAAGTGTCTGCTCCAACCTCATAGAGTAGGTCAGTGTTAGAGGTCACCTGACATCCAGTGCTACTCTACCACCCTGCCTCTGTTGATTGTTGCCAGTCTGCCTTTCTAAAGGAGACTAATATTCAGTGGCCAGGCTGGGAAAACACAGTCCACATAGGCTCTGAGCTGTAGTCACCCCATCTTTGCATCCCTCATGAACAGGCAGGGAGTGCTCAGTTGGTGTGAGCACTATGTTGGGGGACCAGCCAAGCTGTGGTAGGTAACTGTGGAGAGACAGGACACTGGTCCTGGGTTCTAGTCCTGGCTCCGCTGTTGACATTAGGAAGTTTGTGAAATTCTCTCATGGTAGTTTACCAATGTGCAAACTGACAGGTTGCTTCAAGTAAATAAGTGCTAGAACTTGTGATGATAATGTTTGAATTCATTCAAATATTCGTTTAAATGTGAGTTATTCAGCCAAACAGCTTAGAAATGGCTTTTTTCGTTATCCTGGAATGGATTGTGGAGCTGAAGTGTCCACTGAGTCACCTCTGGTGGCAGTGTAGTTTTGGAGAGGCAAGAGGAGAGTAAATGCAGCCAACACTGGATCCCTGGACATGCATAATGTTTCCAGGGGAGGCTGCCCTTTCATATCTGAAAGTTGAATGTAGAGTTTTGTCGAAACAAACAAACAAACAAACAATCAAACAAACAAAAAACACAAATAGAATTTGGAGAGATTGTTCAGTGGTTAGAGCACTTATTCATGGAGAGGGCCTGCACCACCCACATGGAGGTTTGTAATCATCTATAACTCCACTTCTAGGGACCTCCACAGACACCAGGCATATATGCTATATATATGCTATATATATAAAACATATGTAGGACGGTTTAAGGAACTGGGTACTATGTAATCCCAGGACAAATGGAGACAGCATCCTGAGTAAGAGAAACCTGAATTCCCATTAGTAAAGATGACTGACAGCTTTTGCCAGAATTTTGACTGCAGTTGTCTGTCTGTGAGACAAATCCAACTCTCCTGCAGCCTTCTTGGGAGTCTGGCTTTCAGATGTACCACCTCTGATCAGATAGGACCCATGGGCCAGGGGACAGATAGGAGCAGGGTCAGGTCACACTGAAAGGATCACAGGATGCTTGGTGAGGATGTTTTTTAGTTATCTCTTGGGATATGTTTGATTTGGGAAATTTCATCAACTTTTCTTAATCCTCAGAGTGAGACAAAATATATTACAATATTTAAACACTAGTCTCTAGGGCCAGATTGGCTGTGTTTAAATTTTTGCTCAGCTATGATATTGATATCTCTTTTGACTTGTGTAAGGATGTGTTGAACAATTCTTGAACACCTAAAATAAATCTCACTTGATAATGCTGTGTAAAGTTTTTGATGTACTATTGGATTTGATGATTGCTTTGTGGTATTTATTTAGTTAGTTAGTTTTTTTTATTTTGAGACAGAGAATCTCTCCGCAGCTCTGCTGTCCTGGAACTTGCTATGTAAACCAGGATGACCTTGATCTCACTGAGATCCATCTACTTCTTCCTCCCAAGATTAAAGTTATGAGCCACTATGACCAGCTACTTGTACGTTGCTAAGTTTCCCAACTATGTTTGTGAGGGAAACTGATCTTTACTTTTCTTTTTGTGTTGTTATGATTTCTGTTTCAGTAGTAGGATAAGAATGAGTTTGACAGATCTCTTTCCTTTTCCTTTTTTGGGGGGGGATAATAGTTTGCAAAAAAAAAAAAAGAATTCTAAAATTCATACGGAACCACAGAGGGGCCCAAATAACCAAACTGACACTGAGTGCGAAAAGCAGAGCAGGACACATCCCATTACCATGATTTCAACAGCGTCTTCACGCCTATGGTAACAACAGTAGCATGGTGCTGTCATAGCATCAACATTGACACTGATGGACCAGAACCCAGAAGCCAGAAACAAATCCATTTACTTGCAGTCACTTAACAATCTTGTTTACTCTTTGGTACTTTCATACATGTGCACCATGTGTCTGCATCTCATCCACTCCTCCCCCTCCCTCCTATTCTCTTTGGGTACCCCCTCCCCCATACATCCCTTTCCCATCTTTCTTTTCTGTTTGTTTGTTTTTGGTAAACCACTGGGTCCAGTTAGTGCTGTCTGCTGGAATGCTGATTGATCTTAGTTAGATCTTGTGCAGGTCAGCAGTGCAATGCCGTGCCATGTCTAGGAGATGGGATTTCAGTAAAATTCTTTGCCAGCTTCTAGCTCTTACATTGTCTTCTCCCATAGTCTTTGAATGTCCCTGAGCCCTGGTATTGATACAGCTGTCCTGTTTAGAGCTGAGCACTCAATGGTCATTTATTCCCCGCACTTTGACAGTTGTGAATTGCTATGTTCACTGCTGCCCAGTGCATGAAAAATTCTTCTCTGGACAAGACTGAGAGTAGCTCTAACCTGTGAGTATAGCTATAAATACTTAGAAAGCACACTGACAACCGGTCAGCTTAGCTGAACAACAGTAATAAGTTCCCTCCAGAACATAGAGTCCTGGGTCCATGACACTCACCCAACCCCAGCACACTCCACCAGTCATGGGCTTTTGACCAGGTTTATAGCACTAGATATGAGTTGTCTACTGTGGAACCATCCTCAAATACAAAGGAAATTGTTAGTTGCCTCATAACCATCATGCCATTATTGTGCATCTTGCCTGTAATTGAGTTTGGCAGCATTTAGGAGTCTCCACTGAATAAGGTCATCAATGTCTTTTCTTTCAAAAGGCCCTCAAGGCTATTTCTGGTACTATGAAGTCTAACTATCAGAAGAAAAGCTTAGGAAAGTTCTAGCTTGATCTCTCAATGCCCTAACCAAAGTGTCTTTGGCAATAGGGTCTCGCCATCTGGACATGGTTGGCAACCAAGAGCACTGGCAACAACCTGTGTTGTGTGATGCTCTGGGCTTCCCTGAGAGGCAATTGACAGTGAGGGGTCCCACATGTTAGACACAAAGAACACTCACGACAGAAGGGAAGACTTTTTATGAAGTGCTGTTCATGAACTGGGGTCTGCAGGCAACTGAAACTAGAGCCCTAGTTGTCACCACAGAAAAGAACTCAAAATGGGTCCAAATCCTAAATGTAAGATCTCAAACAATAAAGTCACCAAGTTGAAGCACAGGGGAAACAGATCAAGGGATTGCCATAGGTGAAGAACTGGGTAAAACCCCAAAGCAACAGTAAGTGCAAAAGCAGACACATGGGCTTGTTTTAAATTCAGACGCTTGTGAATCACCCCAAAGGAGACAATGGAGGCTGGGGAGAATTATTCATCAGATAAGGAAGTAATGATATATGCAGGATGCATTAGGAACCCCAAAACTTAACAGCAAAAATGTCAGTCCAATAAAAAAGAAAAACAACAACAACAACAAAAAAAACCAAACCTAAACATACTCTGAACAGATATCTCTTAAAAGATACTAATTCCCAAAAAGTGTAAAAATATTGTCATGGTTACCTTTAAAATCCATCTTTGTGGCAAAATTATCTTTTCATCTTTTTTCTTCGTTTTTTCTATGCCTTTTTGCAACTATTTTAAAGTCCTTGTCAGAATCTTTTACAGATGTTTCTGTATTTCTGGTTTTTCTCCTTGTTTTGGTCTCTTGTCTCTAGTAACTTCTGATGGCACCGTGTGTAAATGTGCCAAGGCTCTGAATAATGTTCTTAAACATTCATTAGAGCATCTGTCCATTTGACTGAAGAATTTAGTCCATTTACACCCAATATTATTATTGGCAGATAAGAACCTGACTGCTGCAATTCTGTTACTAAACGTGCATTTTAAAATGTTTTCTTCTTCCCTTTGGGTCTTTGTCTTCCTCGTTTGGTAGTGTTCTGGAGTGATGAGCTTTCATTTTTTCCCACATACAGGTCTGTTCTGACCATGTGTTTTATTCTTTTGAGTGCTTTCATGAGGGTAGATGTCATCCTTTTGATCAAATGTGAACCTCTTTAAATATTTATTGTAAGACCTCTCTGAGATGCTTCTTCAGTTCTTGCTTATTTGGGAAAGATTTGATTTCTCCTTTGCTTAAGCCTTAGCTGACAGTTATTTTCCTTTCAAGATTTTAGATAGATAACTTTTGCCTCCTGTGGCTGTGCGATGTCTTCAAATGCATCTCCTGCTGTCTAGTGGAGATTTCCTTTCACGGAATCTGATGCTTTCGTCTTGCTGTTAACAATTCTTTTTAAAATTCTGGCATTTGAAAATGTGGTCGGGTCTGTGGGTCCTTCGGATTTTATGAATATATAAACCCATATCTCTTTTGAGAGTCAAGATTCAGCTATTATTTTGTCATATAGATTTTCAATGACTTTCCCCCCTTCTCTTCTCAAATTCCTAGCATCTGTTTATTTAATGGTGTTCCAGGAGGCTTGAAGACTGCACTTTTTCTTTCCTTTTTATTCTTTTACTTTTATTCTCTGACTGGATTATTTCAAAAGCTCTTTGTTGAGCTTCTGAAATTCTTTTTCTTGTTAGATCTAGCTTACTGAAGCTCCTGAGTACAGTATTTATTTAGGGTTTGAGGTATTTAGCCCAACTGTCTGCATTTATTAAATGGCTTCTGTATATTCTATAAAATTTCTCATTTGGGTCTTCCCCACACACTACATTTCATTGCATTTTATGTCTGAATTCTTTGAGTACACCACTGAGTTTCTTTAGGATCATTATTTTGGCTTCTCTTCCAGGCATTTAATTTACATTGGGGTTTGTTGGATACTTTTTCGGCATGCTGTCCCTTCTCTTCTTTTTCCTCCCATCCTCTTCCTCTCCCTCTTCTTCCCTCACCTCCCAATCCTCCGTTGTGTCTGTCTGTCTTCAACTTCTTCTTGAAGAATCCCACTGCACACGCCTGTCTGGACTTGAACTTGCTCTATGGTCTTAGCTAAAATTAGACTTGAAAACTTTCTCTTTTAGCCTCCCAAGAGCTTGGACTATGTGCACCTCACCACCTCAGCTTCTGCTGTTTGTACATCGAGTTCTGGGCATTGGGTACACTGGCAGTCTCTTCTGATGCTATTGAGTAGCTTTTGTATGGAAAACATATTTCTCTCAACAGTTTGTGAGCTCTCCTTGGATAGCTGCTTTGTTTTGATGCTGAGTGGGCACAGAACCCTATCCTCTACTTGATTTCTTCAGCTATAGTAAATGCCAGTGGTATCTTCAAGTGCTTAGAAGTATATAGACTGTAAGTATCTATAGCTGTGGTACTAGATATATGTAATAAGTTTCCACATGCATGACCATAGACCTTCTAGAAGTACATATTGCAATAATGACAGTTACAGTGCTTGATGTGTGGTCCAGAGAATAGCATGGCCTCACATCTTAAAACCTAACACTACAGGTGCCAAGTCCTTTGGAGGCAGGGGTTCACGTCATTGAGAAGTCATGTTAGGCTAGCAGAGGAGTATGGATTATGGTGGCAGTTATGCACCAGGAATGAGAGAAGAAAGTAGATATTTTGAATCCTTGGGTCCCAAAGGGTGAGCATTCCAGTTCCCTTGGTTTGGTTTAAGTCACCTATTTGTTAGAGTATAGGGAACTTCATGGGGTTGTGTGCTAGGGTCACAGATGGTTCATTGTGGATAGTTGTATTAGGGGTTATAGGTTTTTGTGTGTGTGTGTGTGTGTGTGTGTGTGTGAATATTATTGGGTTCTAGGGATGGACATGTACAGTAGCTACTGACCCCTAAAGCATACAGGCTCTATCAGTATCTATATGCTTTTAATGGCACCTCACTGTAACAGCTGGGCTCTGAGGGCTAGAGAGACGCTCAACTTGAATTCTCTGGAGTAGAGCAGTTGCATGGACTCCAGAGAGTCAAACTTCCAAAGGGGACAAAGCCTGTAAAGGCTGGAAACCTTGTCTGTAGTTAAGCTGACAGGTCCCTGAATTACGTCTCTGGAGTGGAGCAGTTACATGTGCTTAAGATAGCCCTTCACACTTCCATAGGCTCATAGCTTGTGAAGGCTGTGGAATGTGTTTGCAGTTAAGACGCTGGTACCTGGTGACGGTGGGAGCTGATGGGGATTTTCTTTTCAATTTTTCCTGATGTGTGAACTCTATTCCTCTCTCTAGAATGCAAATCAGATTTTCCAGGCCATCTGATATACCTGCCACTTCTTGGTTGACATTTAGAACTCTCCTTTAAATACAATTGCTCCTCTGTGGACCATCTTCCCTTCTAGTGGTAGAGATGAGCACTGAGCACCACTATTCAGCTTTCTTGGATCCTCTTCCTCCTCCTCCTCAGATGATGATGACAATGATTACGATTATGGAGGTGATGATTATGAAGAAGACAATGATTGTATTTGTGTGTCTATATGTGTGTGTAGGTACACATGCATGTACATGTGGAGGCCAGATGTTGATGTTGGCACTGTTTCATATGCTTTGAAACAGGATCTGTCACTGAACAAGAGCTTGCTGAGCCCACTACACTGACTGATCAGTGAGTCCCAGGGATCCTCCTGTGTCTGCTTCTTCTGTGCTGCAGTAGCTACTGTGTTCAACATTTTCCTTGTGTTTGGGAGAGGAACAAATCCAAGTTCTCATGCTTACACAGCGAGTACTTTGCTAACTGAGCTCTCTTCCAAGCACCCTCTCAGATTGTTTAAACCAATTTCCCTTTATTGTCTGAGAATTTCGTGCATGCATCTAATGCATTTTAACCAACTCCAACCTCATTTTCCTTTCTCAAGTTTCTTCTCCACTCCCTAATTACTCTTCTCTCTTAGCTTTATGTGGTGTTTTTCTACACCTACTGAATCTGCATAGTGCTGCCTATATATGCACAATATAGGCAGTCTCCCAGGGCCACATTCCTGGCAAAAAATAGATTCTATCTTTCCCAAAAACCATCATTGTCAATAGCTTCCTAATTGTCTTGCCTCCTTGCTGGGGTTTTGTCAGGCGTGATCTTGCTCAGGTCTTGTGCATGCACGCTATCCCAGCAGGTATGAATTTATGTGTGCAACCAGCCTGTTGTGTCTGGATCACTCTGTTTTACTATAGTCATCCACTACCTCTGGCTCTCAATATTTCTGCTACCTCTTCTACAGTGATCCATGAGCCTTGGAATGAGAGGGTGGACTAAAGAGCCCATTTAAGGCTGAGAACTCCGTACTTTCTTATTCCCCAGGTTATATTTTAAAAATCAATGTCTCTGAAAGAAAACAGAGACCAAAGTTATGAGTTATTATTATTGTTTAGATGCTACAATATTTCCTCCATATTTCTTCTTTTTACAATATATGATGGGGGTTGAGCTTTACCCCTCTCCCCAGCCTCTGGTAACCTCTGTTTCCAAGAGATTCTGTAGATTTCACAATGGAATGTGATGATGTGGACTTGCCTTTCTGTATCTGACTCACTTCATATACTATAAAGCCCTTTAGTTTCAGTTTTAACGCCACAGACATTTTTAAGGGGCAGAATACTATTCCATTATATATATATATAATATTATATATTATATATTTATATATAAAATATATCTAGATATACTCAGTCATAACATGAACCCTAAATCTTGATTCTTGTTAATGATGCTGCAGCATATATGAAGGTAGGGATAGTTTTTTGATGCTGATTTCACATCCTTTGAATGTATATCCTCTGGCTGAATTGCTGGATCACATCTCAAGTCCCATGTTTCATTTTTTTTGGCAACCTCTATACTGTTTTCTATGACAGCGCAACTAATTTATATTCCTAGCTACAAGGGTTCCTAATTCTTTATGCCCATGCCAATACTTGCTACCACCCATCCTTTTGATAATAGCATTCTGACAGGGGTGAGGTAAAGTCTCTGTTTTAGTCTGTATTTCCCTGATTATAACCGGGCTTGAGTATTCATCTTTGTACATCTTCTCTTGAAAAAAAAAAAAAACCAAAGTATCCAGGTCGTTTGCTCACTTTAAAAATTATTGTTTGCTTTTCAGTTTAGCTCTTTGAGGCCCTCTCATATGCTGGATAATAACCCTTTATCAGGTATAGCATCTTCAAACAGTCTCGTTGCATACATTGTCCTTTTATTCTGGTGACTGTTTCTTTTGCTGTGTAGAACTTTTCAGTGTGAAATAATTCTATTTGCATATTTTTGCTCTTGCTACTTGTGCTTTGAGGTCCTTTAAGAGATCATTTCTCAATTTCCTTCTTCAGAGACCTGAAGTTCTTCTCATACAGATCTTTTATTTGTTTGGTTAGAGTCACACCAAGATACTTTATATTGTTTGTGGCTATTGTGAAGGGAGTCATTTCCCCAACTTCTTTCTCAGCCTGCTTATCCTTTGAGTATAGGAAGGCTACTGATTTGCTTGAGTTGATTTTATAACCGGCCACTTTGCTGAAGTTGTTTATCAGCTGTAGGAGTTCTCTGGTGGAGTTTTTTTGGGTCACTTAACTATACTATCATATCATCTGCAAATAGTGATAATTTTACTTCTTCCTTTCCAATTTGTATTCCTTTGACCTCCTTATGTTGTCTAATTGCTCTAGCTAGAACTTCAAGTACTATATTGAAAAGATATGGAGAGAGAGGGCAGCCTTGTCTAGTCCCTGATTTTAGTGGGATTGCTTCAAGTTTCTCTCCATTTAATTTGATGTTGGCTACTGTATACTCTCCATTTAATTTGATGTTGGTTTGCTGTATATTGCTTTAACTATGTTTAGGTATGGGCCTTGAATTCCTGTTCTTTCCAAGACTTTTAGCATGAAAGGATGCTGAATTTTGTCAAATGCTTTTTCAGCATCTAATGAAATGATCATGTGGTTTTTTTCTTTGAGCTTGTTTATGTAGTGGATTGCTTTTTTGTTTTTTTTTGATTTGGTTTTTCGGAGACAGGGTTTCTCTGTATAGCTCTGGCTGTCCTGGAGCTTGCTCTGTAGACCAGGCTGGCCTCGAACTCAGAAATCCGCCTGCCTCTGCCTCCCAGAGTGCTGGGATTACAGGCATGTGCCACCACTGCCCGTATGTAGTGGATTGCATTGATGGATTTCCTTATATTGAACCATCTCTGCATCCCTGGGATGAAGTCTACTTGCTCATGGTGGATGATTGTTTTGATGTATTCTTGGATTCGGTTGGCAAGAATTTTATTTAGTATTGTTGCATCGATATTCCTAAGGGAAATTGGCCTGAGGTTCTCTTTCTTTGTTGGATCTTTGTGTGGTTTCCATGCTCGTGGATTGGAAGGATTAATACAGTTAAAATGACCATCTTGACAAAAGCAATATACAGATTCAACGCAATCCCCATCAAAATCCCAACTCAGTTCTTCATAGAGTTAGAAAAAGCTATTCTCAAATTCGTCTGGAATAACAAAAAACCCAGGATAGCAAAAACTATTCTCAACAGTAAAAGAACTTCTGGGGGAATCAGTATCCCAGATCTCAAGCAATACTACAGAGCAATAGTGTTAAAAACTGCATGGTATTGGCACAGTGACAGGCAAGTGGACCAATGGAATACAATTGAAGACCCAGAAATGAATCCACACACCTATGGTCACTTGATCTATGACAAAGGAGCAGAAAACATCCAGTGGAAAGAAAGATAGCCTTTTCAACAAATGGTGCTGGTTCAATTGGAGGTCAGCATGCAGAAGAATGTGAATTGATCCATTCTTATCTCCTTGTACTAAGCTCAACTCCAAGTGGATCAAGGACCTCCACATAAAACCAGACACACTAAAAGTAATAGAAAAGAAACCAGGGAAAACCCTTGAGGACATGGGCATAGGGGAAAAGATCCTGAACAGAACACCAATAACTTATGCTCTAAGATCAAGAATTGAAAAATGGGATCTCATAAAATTACAAAGTTTCTGTAAGGCAAAGAACACTGTCAAAAGGAAAAAGGGCAACCAACAACCTGGGAAAAGATCTTCACCAACCCTACATCCGATAGAGAGCTAATGTCCAATATATACAAAGAACTCAAGAAGTTAGATCCCAGGGAACCAAATAACCCTATTAAAAATGGGGTACAGATCTAAACAAAGAATTTTCACCTGAAGAAATTCGGATGGCTGAGAAGCACCTTAAGAAATGCTCAACATTATTAGTCATTATGGAAATGCAAATCAAAACAACCCTCACACCTCACACCAGTCAGAATGGCTAAGATTAAAAACGCAGGAGACAGCAGGTGTTGGTGAGGATGTGGAGAAAGAGAAACATTCCTCCACTGCTGGTGGGATTGCAAGATGGTACAACCACTATGGAAATCAGTCTGGCATTTCCTCAGAAAACTGGACATGATACTTCCGGAAGACCCTGCTATACCTCTCCTGGGCATATACTCAGAGGATTCCCCGGCATGCAATAAGGACACATGCTCCACTATGTTCATAGCAGCCTTATTTATAATAGCCAGAAGCTGGAAAGAACCCAGATGTCCCTCAATGGAGGAATGGATACAGAAAATGTGGTATATATACACAATGGAATACTACTCAGCAATTAAAAGCAATAAATTCACTGAAAGTTTTAGGCAAATGGTTGGAACTGGAAAATATCATCCTGAGTGAGGTAAACCAATCACAAAAGAATACATATGGAATGCAATTACTGATAAGTGGATATTAATTAGCCCAGAAGCTCTGAACACCCAAGACACAATTAGCATATCAAATGACTCCCATGAAGAAGTAAGGAGAGGGCCCTGATCCTGCAAAGGTTTGATCCAACATTGTAGGGGAATACCAGGACAGGAGGGAGGTGATTGAAGAATGTGTGGAGAAAAGAATGCTTATGGGACATATGGGGAGGGAGGAACTGGGAAAGCACTTGGAATGTAAACAAAGACTTTAGAAAATAAAAGAGAGAGAGAGAGATCATTTCTCAAATCAGTGTTACAGAGAATCCCACTTTCTTCTGAGCAGTTTCATAGTTCAGGTCTTATGCGTCCATCTCTGATCTATCTTGAGCTGATTTTCCACATGGTGTGTCATAGTGGGAGCCCAACCAGACTCTTCTATGCATGGGTATCCCATTTTCCCCAGGACCATTTATTGAACCGACTCTCATGTGTTCTTGGCATCTTTGCTGAACTCCAGTTAATTCTATCTCAGTTATCTTTATGATCTCCTAGTGCATCTATTTTTAATGTTATTGCAATGCTGTTTTGATTAATTCATTTTTCAGTGTATTTTGACGTTCTATAGTTTGATGTCCCTGGATCAATTCATTTTGTTTATGGTTGTCTAGGTAGACTCCTTTGTAAATCCACATGAATTTTCCAAAAAGCCTTTCCTGTTATTTTTATAAAGTGTTGTAGAAAATTTCACAGGGATTTCAGCGAGCCTGTAATTGTTTTGGATGGTATTAACAATTTACAATATTGGTGTTCAAGCTCATAACTGTCAGGTTCCTTCCTATAATCTGCATCTTGTCCCAGTTTTTTTTTACATCAGAGATGTGAATGATCTAAGGACATAGAATATCCAGATTGCTATATAAGCCAAGACATACTCCCTCTCCCCACCAAGTACCCTGAGACTGTGATAATAATTGGGAACTACAAAAATTTCCTGGGACAGAGATTATTAAGCATACCTGTTTGCAGGATGTTTACATCACTCACTTTCTGTTTCTTCTTACCTGCATAATGTACACTATGTTGGTAAATTGCCATGTGTTATTTAAGGTAGACTCCATCCCTGTGTCAGACTCAAGTGTGTTTATAGTAAGTGTCATCCAACACTGTCCATCCTGTGTCTGACTGATCCTCTGGCCCTGTGGCAAGGAGAAAGGAGAACTGAAAAACAGATAAAGAGTAAAAGCATTGTGCTCTCAAGAAGATCTCGAAAGTAAATCATTTCTGATAGTGATTGCTATTACTTATATCAGGGTAGAAAACTGCCTGCAGTGGGAATCTCCTTGGAGCTCCAGATGACTGACTCAGTAAGGTTCCCCCAGCTGATCTGTGTTGGATGTCGTAGGCACCAATGTGATGGGGTTACTTTTGTTTGCTTTCTCAGATGACTCCAGTAGCCTCTGCTGAGTGTGGTGAGGGCCCAATTTGATGTTTTGTTATCTGTCTTGTTATTTGTTCTTTGCTTCTTGCCTGTCAAATTCTTAATAAATGCACACATTGGAAACTGAAAAAAAGTCTTTTGTAGATCTTTTTCTGGACCACACAAAGTGAATGTCTATATCCTCTCTTAGAACAGTGTCTGTATTATCTTTGTATTATCTTTTTGTTTTGTTTTGTTTTGTTTTGAGACGGAGTTTCTCTGTACAGCCCTGGCTGTCCTGAGACACTAGTCCTATAGATCACTCTATAGACCAGGCTGGCCTCGAACTCAGAAATCCGCCTGCCTCTGCCTCCCAGAGTGCTGGGATTACAGGCGTGAGCCACCACGGCCCGGCTGTATTATCTTCTATAACATTCTTCCTCTGGAGTTTTCATGTGTAATTGTCCAAACTACATTCTATGTGGCCCAGGTTCAGTATATTATCAAAGAGGACTATCCAGAACCCAAGAGGTGACTTGAAAATAATTTGTGTGTGTATATGTGTGTATATGTATGAGTGTGCATATGTAGGTCTGTATATAGGAGTGTGAGTAGTGTATGTAGTATCTTCAACTACTTTCTGTCTTATTGCCTCTAGATGGTTTCTCACTGAACAAGAAGTTGGATGGCTGCCCCATGAACTCAGACCCCTTCTGTCTCTACCATAGCCACCCCCCCCCCCAGTGCTGGGGTTACAGGGCCTTGTAACCTTGTCTTGTTGTTTTATGTTGGTGCTTAGGACTCAAGTTCAGCTCTGGTACAGCAAGCACCCAGTAGCCTCAACTACAAAAAAATTTCAAGTCGTGTTTCTGACACCTCACTCTCAAAGGGTCAGCACCCACAGCAACTTTGAAAATGCCTCGGTCTTCTCTCCATGCCTCTCACAATGGTTGCCGCTGCTTTTGAACTTGCACCATCCTCCTTTCTCCTGAAAATGGATCTGGCCAGCCGTGGCTTGTCTGCTTTCCTCTCGTCTCTCTCGATTCTAATCTCTGTTGCTTGACTCTTCTGGTGACTGGAGAAGAATTCTTCTCCACATGTCGGTCCTGAGAAACAGTTCAGTGACCCAAATCAAAGCAATCATTTGCAGGCAGAGGACTGGGAAAAACTTGAAACTGTTGAATATTAACTAAGTTATCTGTTCACATAAATCTTTCATGCAGAGTAAGCATTATGAAAATATGTGTGGGCATGTGTGCTTGCATGTGCTTGGGGATATATGACCTTTCTTATAGTTAGCTATTTGATTATTATTATTATTATTATTATTATTATTATCATCATCCCATTTTTAGCAACTCCAAAACAAGCTACAGGACTATGGCTTATTTTAAAGTGTTTATGAAATGCTAGGTTTTGGAGAAAACCTCAGTTTCTTCTGTGTATAGCTAGGATGCTAATGAACAAGAACATCACAGACTCTGGAACTAGAGGAAACTGCATCTCAAATCTGCTGGACCACCTGCTGTGGTTAAGTATTTGAACAAGCCACTGCAGTCTTGTGGCCCTCCTCTTTAGTGAGGATAACTCTTAACTTTGTAGAGTTATTTTAAGAGGCTTAATTAGAAAGTTTCATCAGTAACTGCCTGTAGAGAACCTCTGTTCTCAGGGTGTCTATACCCACTGTTCTTCATGTGGGGTCTGAGATAATGAAGCAGCAAACAAAACCCCTTACTCTCAAGATACCCGGAGCCTGAGGAGTAAGCAACATAACCCTGGCTGACCCATGGAGCCACAGCCAGGAAGCGGCAGACAGATGCTCACCTGACTTTGTTTAAAGTACTCTTCACCCCTCATTTTCTTAGATTAAAGAAAATAGAATATTTTCTGCGTGTGTGTGTGTGTGTGTGTGTGTGTGTGTGTGTGTGTACATGTGCATATGTGTGCTCCAGTGTTTACAGGTTTGAATGTATGTGGGGGCCACAGGACAGCCTAGAATGTAATGCATATTGTTTTGGACACGGTCTCTTACTACTCCAAATATGCTAGTCTGGCTGGCGAGTGAGCCCCAGGACCACCTTTTGCTTCCTCCCCAGAACTGGGACATAAGTATGTATTACTGTGTCCATTTTTTCTTTCTTCCTTTTCCTTTTCTTTTTCTGTCTCTTCTTTCCTTTATATGTTTTTGTTTTGTTTTTCTGAGACAGGGTTTTTCTGTGTGGGATTTTTCCTTTTTAAACATGGGAATCAAATTCTTGTCATCATGACTGACAGGCAAGGACTTTAGTGACTAAGCGTCTCACAAGCTTCAGAAGGTAAAACACAGAGGTCTCTGAGTTCTGGAATATCTGTGCTGGCAGGGCTTCTGTCTGGATCACTGTTTCAGGGTGAAAGGACGGAAGTTTGTGTCACCCTGTGGTCCTGCCTCTGAGACGACATTTCAATGATTCCTCCTTTGGTCTCTTTCCTAAAGCCTCCATCTGCAATGTGCTTGGTTTTGCAGGACCAACATAATGAGGCAGAATCGTGGTACATGGATTTTAATACTAGGCTTAGAAGACAGTGGGGCTTCCCTCCACCTAAGGGTTCCCCTCTGCCTCCTCAAATGAGATACTCTGAGCAAGAACTTGCTGCCATGCTATATTAACCTAATGATGGTAACAATGGGAGAAACGGCCTCCCAACAATGGTTATTTCAGTGAACTTGGATACCCTGGCATCAACCAATTTGTTAATAGTTGTATCATTGGCTTACAGTGAGCACAGTTTTATGGGCAGCCCTGAACATGATCCATTCAGATACATAGCTTTTCTAACCTGAATGGTTAGAAAACCAAATGTTTCTTTGCACATTTGGTATTTGAGACTATTATGTGAGCATTCTTGGCCATGATGCCACCTGTGATGCCACAGAACCATTTTTATATACTGCCGCCAAACAGGCAACACAGGGTAGCTCCTGGTAGCGCTACCTTGTGCTCTTAGACTAGGGCTGGCTCTCCTGTACCAGCCATGACTGAGCCTTTCTTCCTGAAGAGATAATAATCCTGGCCCTGCTGCATATCCAGAAGTCATGGGAACATTTGTTTCCCCCTGGGCCTGTTTTATCTACACCTTTCAACACATCAGCTAGAAAAGCTTCCACCTGAGCCCCCGAGGAAAAGTGTCACTTCAAAATCATTCCATTGTCATCTTCACATGTCTTTCTGGAGATTAGGTTTAGGGTGTGGGGCACTGGTGGTAGAGCAGGTGCCCCAGTCTTGTTAGGGCATAGACTGGGAATATCAAGGCAGAGCCCGGTAATGAATCTTTAGGTCAAATCCGGGCTTGGAGAGATTCCGAGTCTTAGACAAAGCCTGGCCTCTCTGTGAAGTGGCTGGGATTCATCTTGCTCTGATCAAAACCAAGTCAGGACTGCTCAGGCTGTCAAGAGCTTGGCACTGTGTGTATTTGAGTGTATGCATATGTGCTTATCTGTGCTAAACTCCAGGTAGGTACTCACACTTTCTTTTCTATCATGTGTGTATGTGTGTGTGTGTGTGTGTGTGTGTGTGTTTGGTGTGGTGTGTGTGGTGTGTGTGGTGTGTGTGTGGTGTGTGTGTGGTGTGTGTATGTATATGTGTGCATGTGGTGTGTGTGTGATATGTGTGGTGTGTGTGTGTATGTGTATGTGGTGTGTGTGTGGTGTGTGTATGTATGTGTGTGCATGTGGTATGTGTGTGGTGTGTGTGGTGTGTGTGTGGTGTGTGTATGTATGTGTGTGCATGTGGTGTGTGTGTGGTATGTGTGGTGTGTGTGTGTATGTGTGTGTGGTGTGTGTGTGGTGTGTGTATGCATGTGTGTGCATGTGGTATGTGTGTGGTATGTGTGTGGTGTGTATGTGTGTGGTGTGTGTGCATTCATACCACACACACACACACACACACACACACACACACACATGCCTCCCATCTTGAATTCAGGGATTGATAGTTCTGCAGTACTGCATCTGACTTTATGTGAGTCCAGGGAATCTAATCTCATATTCTCACACTTGTGTAGTACATATTTTACCCACTGAACCATCTCTCCAGCCCCATGTCACACTTTTTCCAGTCAGTCCCACACATTTCTGTATATACAAGAAATATTAAAAGAAGACAGAGAATGTATATTTTCCAGTTTCTGTGATTATATGCCAAAGATACATCATTTTATTCATTTTAACACTAAAAAGTGACCTTTTCATGCCATAAGAAGAACAAGTCACAAAAGAACTCCCAGACTAATTATATGACAATATTGTATATGTGTGCGTGTGTGTGTGTGTGTGTGTGCGTGTGTGTGTTTGTGTATGAGTGTGTAAGCGTATATGTGTGCACAGTGTTTTATCTTCTGTGAGTCATAAGCTATTGGAAGCTATCCTGATCTATCGCAGTTGCTTCCTCCTCAAGTTCCTATCATAGTCTTTCTTTCCTCTTCAGATCTCATCCTCCATAAGCAGAGGTGAGATCTAAATCCAGGGTGTGTGGGCTTCAAAGCCCCTGCACTTTCTGCATTGCTTCCAACTGTGATGAGTACTATGGTCCTTCAGTCTCTACCTGCATGGTCACCCTCATGTGAAGAGACCATGTGTATATGAGGGTTCCTTCGAAAAGACAGCACTCCATGGAGCCCTTTCCTTATCTGCAAGGTGCCTCTTCTTTAACTGGTTTTTGATTTGGAACGTTTCATTTGTACAAAGCATTTCAAAGCAAAACCACACTGAACAAAGCTAGAAAAACCAGTATGTACTAACCTCAATGTCTTGATAATGCCTAAGACTTCCACTATAAAGCTCCAGCCCAGCTTCGTCCTCCTGAGCCTCCTGGGTGCCCATCTCAGGGAAAGGCCAGAGCTGGATCTGGTCCAAGATGGCAGCCATTGCAGTTGGGATCAGCTTTAGGGTTTGGGTCCCTGTGAGATGGGGAAGAAGGAGAAGCTGGGGACATTACACTGAGGAGACTCACCATCTAACAACTTTAACACGGCAGGTATCCTAATCGTTGGGTACCAGCTTTGGAGTCAGACATTTCTAGATTATAGCTAGGTTTCAATTGCTTTCAAGACCCTTCTAGACCACAGTCAAATTCCTTTATTTCCCAAAGCCTCAGGTCATCCTCACTGGTAATAATAATGGCCATTTCACAAAGTGGTTACAGAGATAAGTGAGAACACACAGTAGCAGCCCTCTCGCCGTCAGGAATCGAGCACTTATAAAGGAAGGCACTCTGACGACAGTCCATATTCATCACTCTGTGAGTCTGCCCAGCAACCCTACAAAGAGGTTGACTGGTGACTACGTACCAAACAAGCAGCCGGCAAGTGGGAGGTGCCATTATTATTGCTGTGACAATGACATGGTGTTGGGTCAGCCACGCAGGATGACTGAGTCCCTGCCCACATGCGATGGTGCTGGGCAGGAACTTCCCACCCGCTGCCTTCACCTGCTTCTCTGGCTGAGAGGAGTATGGCATCCACCCAGAGCTAAGGACTTCTCTGTGGTCTCTTTCTCTTGAGTTTCCTTCTTTTCTGTGGTGAAGAACTTCTACTCCTCTCTCCAGCCAGAGTCTACTCAACTTCCACTGACCCCTGCTGACATTGGTTGGCAAGAAGGGAAAAGGGAATTTTTAGAAAATGCATTCTTGTGTGTGTGTTGTGTTTATGTGTGTTTATGTGTGTGTTTGTGTGTGTTTATGTGTGTGTGTTTGTGTGTGTTTATGTGTGTGTGTTTGTGTGTGTTTATGTGTGTGTTTGTGTGTGTGTGTTTGTGTGTGTATGTTTGTGTGTGTTTATGTGTGTGTTTATGTGTGTGTGTTTGTGTGTGTTTATGTGTGTGTGTTTGTGTGTGTGTTTGTATGTGTGTTTGTGTGTGTGTGTATACACTGGCCAGAAGTCTGCGTCAGCTCTCTTTCTCCGCTGTTTCCCACCTTAGCTTTTGAAACAAGATCTCACTACACCTAGACCTGGCTCACTGATTTGAGTAGACTAGCTGGCCAGGGATCCTCTTGTTTCTGCCTTCCCTCTTCCTGGGATTACAGGTGTATGCTGCCAGCGCTGACTTTTTGAAACATGAGTGCTGGAGCTTAGAATTAGGCCCTGCAAAGCCAGAACAGGGAAGTGGGAAGGGGTAGTTGGGAGAATAGGGGGAGGGAAGGGGGCTTATGTGACTTTCGGGGAGTGGGGGACCAGAAAAGGGGAAATCATTTGAAATGTAAATAAAAAATATATCAAATAAAATAAAAATACATCGGGGGGAAAAAAAAGAAAAAAAAAAGAATTAGGCCCTGATGCTTTTGTGACAAGCATTTGCCAACTAAGCCATTCCCCTGCCTCAGAATATGCATCAGGTTTAAGATCAGAAAGCAGACCTGAGTTCTCCTTCTTCTACTTTGAGACAGAGAAGGCTGTCTGCCATTTGCCACCCATGTGGGAGTCTGCAGAATGGTTGTTCATCACTAAGCGCGAATCTCCCTGCCTCACAGACCTGGACAGGGAGTGCTATGGAGGACCAGCTACATGCTAAGGGAATTATGAATTGCCTCGATGGTCAACACCATGTGGCTATTGTCACTACTTTACAGATGATAAAAAAAAATAATGGTGGTGTAAGGATGGTGAGACTCACCCAAGAAGTGGGACTGGAATGCTGGTTAGTTGAAACCAAATCCTATGCTCCTATGATAACATTACTAGAACTTCCAAAGGTTATCCTTGGGCAGCCTCCCAGTTCCCCCTCTGCCCATATATGAGAACACAATGGTCTACTTTGTTGGCCATTTTTGTTGCTAAATATCTCCATAAGCTACTCACACAGAAGGTTACCAAGGCTATAGGGCCACCATCTGCAGGCCATCTGCTGCTTTTGGAAGGTAATTTGAGCAACAATAGGAAGTTCTGATTAATTCCTGATATGGTTTCCTCTCTTAGTCTTCAGGCTTAAACAAAAATGTAGCTTTGATCCTCGTCAACAAACATGGTGACACAACCAGGTGAGTCATGCACCGCTCCTTCTCAGTGGCTTTCCAATGCATGGGCAGACCACTAGTTTGTCTAGTTTGTCTCCATGGAATCTGCTTCTTAGCACATGCCTGGCAAATATAGCTCACGTGCCAGCCACCTGTGCTGCCATCTTGTCAGTATAGATTAGGAAGATGAGGGAATTCTGTTGGTAAGAGAGAAGCATCCTTTGTCTTTGGGAACATCGTAGATGTCAATTGATTTAGAATCTGGTGAGATTAAACGTTAGCATGTTAAAAAAAGTGCATGCGTGGGTGGAGGGCAGGGACTTGGAAGATGAAAGCAAAGTTGAAACACTGCTGACCAACACAGATAGGAGATTATTCTACATGACTATGTAGAAAATGTGAAATCTTCCTCTATGTTTAAGATATGGGACCACACTTGCCATTAATCTTAGAATCTCTTGGTAAAGGAAAACTAAGTATCTGGGAGAGAAAATTCTCTTTCCAAATCTCTTGTCCTATATATTGGCCTTCAACACTTTCATCTTGAAATTTTAACATATCAATGGATTGTCGAGGAATATATGAGCAGAGGGCTAGACTTTCCCTACCATGTCTTCATTGATCAGAACAGAAACACTAGGTTGCTGTGTTGGAGTCTCTTGTGGGACAAGTCTCTTGGGTGGATCAAGAAATGGTAGAGCGTGTGCTGTGTGTTACCTCAGTTAACCGTATAGTAAACGCACCTGTTTATGCATCCAGTGATGGTGATTGGGTGTGAAAGGAGAAAATAACAATAATAAGATAATTTCCCCTCTAAAATTTAGAGGGGTTAGAAAGCTAGTATTAAAAAAAACTGTAGTTCATGCCTTCCAAGTATATGATGCATGTGTTAATAGATGTGATGATGTTTTGTTATATACTCATCTGTGGTATCCATAGAGGACTGCTTGCAGGAACCTCTTGGACATAAAACTTTCAAATTCCTTTGTAAAATGGAATTACATTTGCACAGTCTTTCAAACACTTAATTTCATCTCTAGATTACTTATACTTCCTAATACAATGCAATACCAAGGGCATACCCATTACACTATTGTTCTTCAAGAAATACTAACAAGTATAATATCTATACATGCTCAGTATGGGTACATTTAGCTCTTGCTAAATGTTTTTTACCAATGGTCTTATGCCAAGATTACTCATTGTATTTCTTTAAATTTTTATACACACACACACACACACACACACACACAGGAACTGGCACACTCATGTGTACACACACATATAACCAAATGTACTTTTCTCCATATGTTGACTTGCCATTGTAAGCAACAAGCATTTAAATTCCCAAAAGATTGGCACAAGTGGATAATCTATTTAATTAAGTATTTCATAGTGAGGAAGAGAGAGAATGTCAGGGTTACAAACCCAACAGTTCACCAGGGGAAACCAACTCTGTTCACTAACCTATGCTTCTGGCCAATACACCCCCCCCCCCCCCACACACACACCTGCTCTGCACATCCAGTTTTTCTCTCCCCAACATTATTTCAATGGCTATAAAATATTCTAGCAAATGGGTCACTTGATGGTTCCCTAACAGGCATTTCTGTTAGTTTATTGTTTTTACCATATACTTAAGATAGGAGATGTAAGAGGTAAGAGGGGATGGGAGAAACTCAAGAGTAAGAGGTGGAAAAGTGGTACAGAGTGTCTATTTTCTCTTGGTACTGCTTTTCTACAAGGTTAATTATGAAACTATAGGGATACAGGCAAGAATACAGCATGTCTTCTTAACAACAGATGCATTATGCGGGCTGTCTTTACTATTGGTGCTGATGATTAGAGTGCTTGTCGACATCCCATGTATGTGATGCCCTAAAGTTCTTCCATCTGTTCCTCTTATCTGTGGTGATGTGATGCCTCAGACTGATGCTCAGACTTTTGTTCCATAAGTTAATATCCTCCAAGATGGACTGTAGGACATCAGTCTTAAGAAAAAGGAACAGAGATCTTGGTCTCTCTACATTCTGTATTACTATACCCTGTGCAGACGTAACAAAAGCATCTATATACCAATCTATATGCAAACCATGTGACTAACTCAGTGCAGTTGAGGGTTCATTGACACTTGCAACATCTTCTTCCAAACAAAACAGTGAACATACTGAGGGCAAGAATTTGCTCATTGGCAGAGCTAATCCTGCTCTGCAGTTTCTGGAGAACACTTCTTATGGTTCCTAAAGTATTCCTTCTCTCTATTTTGCTTAGTGTTGTTTTTCTTTTTCATACTCACTCCCATATCCACACCCATGCTTATGAACCATGTGTGTTTATTCTTGTGACTCACATTTCAGTCCTTTAAAAAAGTAACACACTGTGGTGTACCTGTTTAATTACTTATTTTTGATATAGGGTCTTACTATATAGCCCCAGACAACCTGGAATGGACAGTCCTTCTACATGTGCTAGATTGGAGGCATGTACCATCATATCCAGCAGAGAACTAGATTTTTCATCAATATGTCATTTGAATATATACTTCTGTCCATATGCTTTATTTCAATTATATGCAAATTGTATTTGACTGTGCATCTCAATCTATTTACTTTTACCACAAAGACTCCATGAGAGTCTCAGACTGCTATTTACAGTAAGTCCACCGCTGCCCATTGCCACATAGTGCCCTAAGGCTGGTGTTCCCATCAGATACCTCTCTCCTCTTCAGCAGAAATGCTGGTTGTAGTCAATGTTCTGTGGCTAGAGTGAGCATTTGTGTACTCAGTCTCTTCTTGGGTTTGTAAAGAATTTATTTGGGGAATATGGACAGGTGTGTGGAATCACAGGGTTTTTTCTCCTCCTCAGAGTACAAAAGGGGGTCTCATGACTCCTCATCCTCACCTAACTCAGTGCAGGTGAGGGTCCTTTGACACTTGAAGTATCTTCTTCCAAACAAGAATATCTTTCTCTCCCTCCCTTTCCCTTCCTCTTCACCCCTCCCCTCCCTTCCCTTTACTTTTGGCCCCTTTCCTTCATCTGCCTTCCCTTCCTTCCTTCTTCCCTCCCTTCTCTTCCACCCCCTTCTGTCACAAGGCACAACTAAGAAGTCACAGTGGCATTTAAATTTTCTTCTATTTTCTTTCTTCAGTTACAGTTCATATGTAACTTAGTCTTAAGTCCTCCCTTGTTTGTATAGTTAGATAGGGAGCTAATTTTCTTCATCTTAGACTTTACTAATTTCCCACTGAACTTTGTTGACCAGTTGTTGCCCCCAGGGAATCGGGGGTCAGTTTATTTATTGTCATCGGCTAATCTCTTCCCGTCAACTTCTGTTCTGTTGGCTACTTTGTTTCTGATCCAATATCAAAAATTTTATTATTGTTTTTTAATGTGCTCTAAAGTCAATGTCTTGGGCATTTGTGAGTTAATATAAATTTCCAATGATCAAGTTCCTTAAAAGTATCCAATTGGACTTTTAATTGGATAACATTAATTGTGTACCTGAAACCCAAGGGAAATTTTGGCTGTTGGTGACCTTGTGATCCCTGGCCCTGGGCCAGTTTTGGCACTTGGGGTTGGCAATGCCAGAACATCTGGTGAAGCCAGCACTTCAAGGCACTCCTCGGCTCCTGGAAATCATTGCCCTGGGGATGACTCATAGTATCATGAAAAGCTGCTGATCTCATGAGTTTCAGAAACCATTGCACCGTTGGGCAGGGACTCTCAGCTGGATGCCGGGCCGATGGCTGCTGGGAGCAACACCTCTTACTTCGAAGGTGGTGACATAGCCAGAAACTGGTTCCCATCTAAACCCTGGAAAGTACCATGGGCGAGGTCATGACCACACATGTCCTTTCTGAGATTATTATCTTCACAGTCCCCAAAACCACTTTCCACCAAATCTAACTGACTAAATGAGAAAATAAATTCAATTTTGTTGACTTCCATCCCTTGTTATTACTAAAGGAATGCATGCTAACCACACCCCACAGGAAGAAAAGACTTAATTGTTCTGCTTTCAGAAAAAATAAAAATGAATTGGCCTTTCTGAACAACAAAGGAAAATTAAAAATGAAATTTGGAGAGAAAAAACAACAAAACAAAACAACCAAAAACCAAAACTAAAGTAAGCCCATGTGCCAAGAAGGGACCAGTGCTCAAACCTTGACCTTTTTCCTTCTGGATTTTTTTTTAATTAATTTTTTTATTTATTTACATCCAAATGTTGGCCTCTCCTGATCCTCATTCCCAGAGTTCTTCACCCCATCACTCCCTTCCCTTTACCCACTGACTCAGTATCTCTCTTATCAAGTCTCTACAGGAGTAGGCACATCCTTTCCCACTGGGGCCAGACAAAGTAGTCAGTCCTCTGCTACATGTGTATCGGGGCCTTGTATGACTGTATAATTTGCAAGTATCCACAAGAAGGACTTGCTATCCCTTTTATTTTGTAGAAGATCTCTTTTGCTTTGCAGAAGTTTATTAATCGCAGCATATAAAAATTAATCAATATTTTCTTTATGATTTTTTCTCTCCCACGGTGTTTCAGAAAAAGGCATCTCAATGCTGAGCTCATAAGGCTATTCAGTCCTATTTTACAATTTTTTTAAAAATCATTTTTGCCTTTTTAATTTTGGTTTTAAATTTATCCAGAATTTCCTGTGGGCAAGGAGAGGTAAAGGACTAGTGTGGGAACTCCGAGCCCATCTTCTCTCACTGGATGGTCCTGGCCCTAAGAAGTGAGCAGCTTTGCCCTCCACGACCCTCACCACAGCATTTTGACTCAGCACAGGGGCAGAAGCTAGGAAACCTACTGAGCATGGGGGTGGGACTCTGAAATAGAGCAAAAATAAGCAATCCCTTCTTGAAAACGTTTTATCAGATATTTTGCCACAGCAATGACAGGTGACTGGAATGCATTAGAAGTGTAGTTATTCCAAAGGTCCTTTATGAACAGAGTTGTAATTTGTTACTTGTACTTGATACATTTCCCAGTGAGATCTAATGTTAGTAAACACATCATATGCTGACATATTCCTATAGAAGATATAGAACTTAGAATGTTGTCTGTGCACTGTACGTGTATCTTGTTTATGCCATTTGAGTCTTATTTTTTTAACACATGGAGCTTAAAATAATTTATTAGTTAATTAATTTTTTTGGTATTTTATATATTTCTGTATTCATTCTTTATTTTACTTTTTATCTATTCTTTTATCTCTTCCTTTTTCCCTTTTCTCTTTCTTTCTTTCTTTCTTTCTTTCTTTCTTTCTTTCTTTCTTTCTTTCTTTCTTTCTTTCTTTCTTTCTTGTGTCTGTCTATCTGTCTGTCTGTCTGTCCATCTGTAGTTTAGCCTGGCCTTGAACTCACTGTGGAGTCAAAGTCACATATTTTGTCTTCACTTACCTTCCCATTTAAATGCATCCTTTCCTTGGATGTCTGTACAATTATGTTTAAAAGCATTTTGACTCTGCCCTTGCTATTGAATATACGTCACCGAACATAAGATTTTGTCTTGACAGCAGTTTTCTTTGTCTTATTAGTTTGAAGAGATTTCTTAATTCTTCAGGAAACTTACATTACTAAGGAGATCATTATAGCAAATTTTAGTCATCTCTTTACAGCTACCCAGAGCTTTTATCAATAGTTCTTCATATTTTTAATTACACACTAAGTAATAATATGTTACTGTTCTCTCTCAGGGTAGACCTGCCTGTCACTGTCTTAGTATTTCACTCTTGTAGCTTTCAATATATTTTCTTTGCTCCATATATTTAGAGTTTTAACCGTAATATACAACTTTTGTTTCTTCCCAAACCTGCCCCACCTTTCTCTTTAAAATGTCTGTTTCTAGAAACACAGTACCAGTTTTCTCAGACTTTCTGTCTTAACCATGGTTCCAGCCATTTGAAGGAGGGAATTTCCCAGATTCCAGTTTCTCCAGGAAAAGAAGGTCTCTGGGGCTTAATCTTGACAGCAAAGGTAATGGATTTATAATTAGAATCAGAGAAAAAAATCTGGGTATGTTTGTGAGAGAGCTTCAAGGGCAGATCTGCCCTAAATTCTATGGACTGGGTTCCCAGACTAAAAGAAAAGAGAAAAGGAGTTGAGCCCTGATATTCAACCCTCTGCTTCCTGACTATGGGTACAATATAAAAGCATCTGCCTCCGGTTTCTGCTGCTAAGCTTTCCCCACCATAACAGGTTGTATGTACCACAGAACCTTCTCCCACAAATGGCTTCTTGTCATGTATTTGAGCACAATAGAAGAAAAGTCTCCAAACTACACAGACCACACCTGTATGTGGTTGAAATTTTCAACAGATAAGTTTTCTTCCACTCAACTCCTATTATTACTAGATTATGAAGTACATCTGTACTGCTCTCTACCAAAAACCTTGTAATAAACTGTCCAGTGCGCCATGCTCTGTCTGGATTCTTTTGACGGGGATCATAAGGACTGGCGATGGCTGCAGGGAGGGCAGACCCCAGTGAGAGTGCAGCATCCCAAGAGCTAGTTTCTGGGTATGCACACTTCACTTAAAGAAGGGGCCATAGAAATAAAACCCACACACCTATGGACACTTGATTTTTGACAAAGAAAGCAAAACCATACAATGGAAAAAAGAAAGCAACTTCAACAAATGGTGCAGGTCTAACTGGTTGTCTGCATGTAGAAGATTGAAAACAGATCCCTATCTATCACCCTGCAGAAAACTCAAGTCCAAGTGAATCAAAGACCTCAACACAAAACTGGATACAATAAATAGAACAGAAAGCGGGGAATAGCCTTGAACTCATTGGTACAGGAGACAACTTTCTGAACAGAACAACAGTGGCTCAAACTCTAAGATCAGCAATTGATAAATGGCACCTCAGAAGCTGAAATGCTTCTTCTTTTAGGCAAAGGACACTGTCAATAGGACAAAATGGTAGCCTACCATTGGGAAAGGATCATCACCAACCCTTCAGCTGACAGAGGGCTAATATCCAAAATGTATAAAGAACTCAAGCAGTTAGACACCAACAACTCAAATAACCTAATTTAAAAAAAATGTGATACAGAGCTAAATAGAGAATGCATAACAAAGGAATATTGAATGGTAGGGAAAAACTTAAAGAAATGTTCAAAGACCTTAGTTACTAGGGAAATGTAAATCAAAAACAACTCTGAGATTCCATCTTACACCAGTCAGAATGACTAAGATAAAAAAACTCAAGGGATAGCACATGCTGGCACAGTGTAAGGGGAACACTCCTCCATTGTTGGTAGGAGTGTAAACTGGTACAATCATTTTAGAAATCAATTTAGCTAATTTCTCAGAAAACTGGCAATAGTTCTACCTCAAGACCCAGCTATACTATCCCTGGGCATATACCCAAAAGATGCCCCTCTATACTACAGGCTCAACTATGGTCATAGCAGTTTTATTTGTAATAGCCAGAAACTGGAAACAACCAGGATGCCCCTGAACTGAAGAATGGATAAAGAAAATGTGGTACAGCTACACAATGGAACACTATTCAGCTATTAAAAACAAAGACATCATGAATTTTGCAGGCAAGTGGATGGAACTTGAGAATATCTTCTGGAGTGAGGTAACCCAGACCCAGAAGGGCATGCATGGTATGTATTGTTTGTATTCACTTTTAAGTGAACATTAGCCATAAAATACAGCCATGTTATACTTCACAGATCCAAAAAGCTAAACAAGAAAGAAGGCCCAAGCAAAGATGCTTGAACTTCACTTAGAAGGGGAAATAAAATAGTCATAGGAGGCAGATGGAGGGAGGGAATTGGGTGGGAGAGGGGCTAGGGAGAGGAATGGGTTGGGGCTCAGGATCAGGTGTGGGAGGGACAGAAAAGATGGCCAGATGGCCATGCAAATAAATGGAAATCTGCAACTGGGAGGGGTGAGGAGTTGAGGGCATCTCAAAGATGCCAGAGACCTGGGAGAGGGGAGGACCCCGAGAATTGATGGCAGTGACTTTAGCTGTGATTCACAGCATTCGGGGTATGCAACCTAAGAGCTCTGTAGCCAGGCAGGAAACCCAGTGGAGTGATAGGGACACCAACCCACCAACAAAACTTTCAATTCAAAAATTTCCTTTCTACAAGAAATGCAGGCACAGAGGATGGAGTAGAGACTAAGGGAATGACCAAACAATAACTGGCCCAACTGGAGCCCCATTCCATGGGCAAGCACCAATCCCTGACAGATAAGAGCCTAGCGTGGCTGTCCTCTGAGAGGCTTCACCCAGCGTCTGACTCAGGGAGGCAGAAACATACAGCCAAACCGTGATGGAGCTTAGGGACTTTTATGGAAGAGTTGGAGGAAGGATTGAGGCCCCAGAGAGGGTAGGAAATCCATAGGAAAACTAACAAGAGTCTGCTAACCTGGACCCTTCAGACTCTCAGAGACTGAACCACCAATCAAAGAGCATACAACTGCTAGACCTAAGCCTCCTGCACATATGTAGCAGATGTGCAGCCTGGTCTTCATGTAGGTCCTGAACATCTGGAGCTGGGACCATCCCAAAAGCTGTTGCCTGTCTTTAAGATATGTTGTTCTAGCTGAGCTGCCTTGTCTGGCCTCAGTGGAAGAGGATGTACCCTGCAGAGACTTTAAGTGCCAAGATTGGGGTGGATACACAGGGGTGTCTCTACCCTCTCAGAAGAGAAGGGGATGGGGTGGAAGGAGGAATTAACTAGGAGGGGGCAGCGATTAGGACGTAAAGTGAATAAAGCAAAAGAACAAGAAAAATTTTAAAAACGAAGGGGCTAGTCTCTAGTTAGACTTGATCTCCAAGTCTAGATGACTAGACACTGATAGTCTCTATACCATTCAGCAGGTGCCATCTTGTACCTCTAACTTAGTGTCTTTTACTACCTTCTTTTGTATTCTGAAGACTGGAAACCTCTGCCTTCCAGACCATGTGTTTGGACCACCCCTGATGACATGCAATCACTGTATTTGAGTTTATTTTGTAGTCTCTTTTATGCTTAGACCATGTCTTTACTGTTCTTCTTTTCCCCTTTCCTGCCACTGAATAGGTTTTTTTAAATTTCTTTTTGTCTCTGATATTCTCTTTCACTGTTTTTTTCTTTTATCTCTGTTTATAGTTCACCTTCTCAGGTTGTTCTAGACATGCTGTAATGGTCTCTAGCCTTTGGGGCTGCACATTTCCTGCTGGGATTCCTCATGAAGCGGAAACTGGCCACACATCAACTCCTAGAGTGCAAATGTGATGCCAGGGAAAATGACCAACGACACATCACAGGCCAATTGGATGGAGGCAACTCCTCAGCGGATGTTCTCTTTTCCCAGATGACTTTAACCTGGGGAGAGTTGACAAAAGTCAACCAGCACACATTTTCAAAGTAATTTTGTTAGCAGTATCAGGAATGAATATGGAATTCTTAGTACTGATTTTAGTGCAAGGCCTAGGAGACCCCCACCTTGAAAACTCCATGACACTGATGAAGCAAAAGACAGTTTAAGTACAAAACTCAGTATTAACCAGGTCCCATCCTTTCCTAGTCACAATCCCAATATACTTTTCTTGGTAGAAATTATTGAAAGAATTCTCAAAATACACATAGAAATGCAAATGTCTTAGAATATGCAGAGCAGTTATGAAGAACACCAGACCTTTAGAAGAAGCTTGAAGGCTGTTGTGAAACCATGGTGATCAGCATGCTGCCTTGTGGGTAGGCAAGGACTGAACTAGTTTCTTGGGACTATCTGAAACAGAAATGTTCTCTGTATTAAAAGCTATTTAAATTATATAAATTATACTTATACTTAATAAGTAACTATCATGTGAGAAGGGTATTTTTAAAGTTTGCATATTATAGTGTATCTAAGTTCACTTTGAGCCAGCGGAGGAGCCTGGAGATGACACACAGAAATGGTACCTCAAAAGGAGAAGGAAAAGAAGGGGAAAAGCCATCAGCTTTGCATCTCAAATGGCTGAAGGAGAGAATGTATGTGCTGTCTGTTTCTTCTTTACATCCATGTTTGACATCTTTGTCCATGTTACCAAGCTTTCTGGCGAGGAAACCATTTGCTGTGACTGGTGGTATTGAAGGTAAAAGCTGACTGAGGCGAATCCTCTCCACATGCAGCTATATGGCTGTCCGTGATATGGCCCAGAGGTGCAAGGAGTTGGGCACCACTCCCCTGGATATCAAACTATGGCCCACGGAAGAAAGCAGGACCACAAGCCCTGGACCTGTAGTCCAGTCAGTCATTGGAGTTCCTGTTTACTCAGGGATGAAATTTCGTGGATTGAGGCCATCGCCCCAATCTGACATCACTCAAAGGAAGGGGTTCTGTCGTGGGTGCCATCTGTGAACAGACTTCTCTGATTACTTTCTGTTAATGAATTGCTTTGTGTAAGCTAATAAATAAATAAATAAATAAATAAATAAATAAATAAATACACTTTAAAGGGAAAGCCATCTAGATAAACATGGAACATTGAGGCAGGTTTAAGATGCTCATTGAACATTCAAACAGAGATGGTAAATAGGCTGTGAGACATACAAGCCCGGGGTCATAGAGGTGTGAGCTACTTACTATACACATTTGTCAAGGCAGAATTGATATTGAATGTTCTAAAACTAGATGAGAGAGTTTGAGGAGTGAGTATAAATAAACAAGCTCTGAGAAGGAAGTCCCGAGTGTGTGGCCTTTTCAAGCCCATGGGGCTGATCAGGGAAAGTCAGGGAAGGAGACTGGGAAGGACCAGCCAGAGAGGTCAGAGGCAAACCAGGAAATTAGATGCTCACAGCGGGCAGTGACCATGTACATGAAGCACTGCTAGAGAGGCAAGAAAGAATAACCAGACACTGGGTAGCAACATGGTGATCTCTGGTGACCTCGATATGGGACAAGGGAGCAGTTAGGAAGAGGAGTGACACAGCTGTGTCTGACTCTTCCATAAAGGAGAATGTAGGCGAGTGGCCATGGGTGAATATAAGTTATTCAATATATTGAATAGTATGAGAATATATTGAATATATTAAATATTCTAAAAGTATTAATTAAAAAGTGTGAGAAACAATGACCTTTACTTCATAAGAGTACCAGAGACTCAGAGAAGCAAATGAGAGGGTGTTTGTTTGTTTTTGATCTTACAAAGTCGGGTGTTAGCTTAGAGAAAAGGCAAATAAGGCTCCCCAGTTTCCCACTGACTGAGTTCTTCAGGGAGGAACAGTCTTCACAGTGTCTAGTGTTGCCCCTCCCTAAATCCCCTGTTTTATTTGTTCTGGATGCCAAGCTCTATCTAATGTATATCCTGAGGCTCAATATTCACTCACTTTCTGAATGTGTGTTTGGTCACGTACCAGACTGCCTGTGACTCTCCAGCCCGAAGCTGAGCTGAGCAAGCGCCCAGGCTTCTCAGGAGCCAGCTGGAGACAAGGGCCTGGGGCCTCTGGCTTCTCTGGGATTCGGAAATGTGTCCTAAGCACGCCCTATACTGGTAATGGAACTTAAAGATTTATCTCGTACAAACTGATGACAATGTGCAGCAGAGGACAAATTTGGCAAATATAGAAGAGGGAGGGGAGGAATGTTTTTGTAGTGGTGAGGTGGGGTGGTGGTGGTTGACTTACTGTTACTCCGATCAAGAAGTAAGGCAGAGTTTGCAGGCTTAAGTGTAGGTGGATAAACCCTTGACACTATGAGTGATGCTCTGCTAGGCTTGCAGACAGGAACCTAGCATAACTGTTTCCTGAGAGGCTCCACCCAGCAACGGATGGAAGCATATGTAGAGCCCAACAGACAAACATTAGGCAGAGCTCAGGGAGTCTTGTAGAAGATTAGGGAATAGAACTGAGCAAGCCGGTGTGAGGGTGGGGGTGGGTGGGGGCAAAGGCCACCACAAGGAGACCTGCAGAGCCAATTAACCTAGGCCCATGAGGGCCCATTGAGACTGGACCACCAACCAAAAAGCATAAGGAGCTGGAGCTAGGCCTCCTACATATTCAGAGCAGATTTTCAGCTTAGACTTCAGATGTGCCCCTAACAATTGGAGCGGGGGCTGTCTCTGACTCTG
Source organism: Apodemus sylvaticus (assembly GCF_947179515.1). NCBI lineage: Eukaryota > Metazoa > Chordata > Mammalia > Rodentia > Muridae > Apodemus > Apodemus sylvaticus. The sequence continues at coordinate 85,109,041 of NC_067476.1, read as the reverse complement.
TTGCCTGCTTTTGGGTCCCCTCTCCCTAACTGGACTGCCTGGTTGGGCCCCCAGTGGAAGAGAATGTGCTTAGTCCTTCTGGAACTCGATGTCCTAGGATGGGGTTGGTACCCAAGGGGGATCTTCCTCTTCTCTGAGGAGAAGGAGACAGGGTAATGAAGGAGGGATTTGTGAGGGTGGGACTGGGAGGAGTGGAAGAGAGGCTGTAATTGGGATGTTAAGTAAATAAATTAATGGAAAACTACTCCCCAAAAGTGTGGGTGGGTAGAGACAGCAGGAAAATGGGGAGTTCTCTTCCAAGGAGGGTCATGAGCTGACAGTGAGTGAGAACTGAGAACGAGGCTGACACGAAGACGCATAGGCAGACGTCTCTTGTTGGGCATGGTGGTGGCCACGGTAGTTCCAACTCTTGAGGAGGCTGAAGCAAGGAGACAAAGGAGCCCAGAAAATTTGAGCCTGGGAAGCATACCAAAACCCAGTCTGAAAGAATACCTCTCCCTGACACACCCCAAAAAATCAACATCCATACTTAAAAATAAAACCCAAATTATAAACAAAGAGCCTCTGCCCAAAGAACTTATAATTTTCTAGAGAAGAAGAAATAGCAAATAGAAAGCCAAGTACCAACACTTGTTTCCACAATGAGCCAGAAGGGATTTAGCCAAAACTCAGTGGGAATGCACTGAGGTGCAGGTAAGTGATTAGTTGCACTGTCACATGGCCAAGTCTTTACACGGAGCTTGCATTCTGCAAAAGGAATGACACAAGTAAGTGCTCCCTGAAGTCCTCCCCCAACAAGTCAGTGGACTGCTCTAAATAACACAGTAAAGAACATCCTGCTACCAAAATCTTCATTTTTTCCTTAATTATTTTCTTAGGACAGATGTCTAAAAATGGAATTCTGGGTCAGAGACTAACATTTTTCAGTTTTTGTTAAATTCAGCAAGGTGTCTGGGTCTTAAAATTTGAACATTCATGGATAATTATGGTACAGTTTCATAAAACATTTTCATCATTGAAGAGTAGGAAATTCTAGTAAGACTGCAAAAATGAGTTTGAGAAAAACTGACAAGAATTTTAGAATACTCCTAATGATTTTGGATTTAGCCTATAGATGCGAGAAACTCACCATTAGGCTTAAAGTGGAGCGAGCAGAAATGTTATTAGGACTGTGCACTTAGGAATCAGTCAGAACATAATTCAGCCTCTAACAGTCGGTACTACTCGGGTCTCTTCCCTACTGGCCACAGAGCATCATCTGGAGTTGAGTGAAGGTGATGATCTTTGTCCACTAGCACAAAGACAGGAGGACAGCACAGGGATCTGCTGTAGCATCTGCAGACATTTTAAACCATAAGACCACTTACCTTTACTACCTTGAGGCACTTTTGGGTTCTTCCTTATTACCCCTCTGTAGGATGCAAGGGAGACAGCCCCTTGCCATAACATTGCTTCTAGATTCTGATAAGAGTAGCTCTAGACTTTCAACTTAGAAGCTTTATTCTAGTCTTTAATTTGGTTATGACCTTTGTTGTTGTACAAGGGGCATGGTACCAAAGGAAGGGACTCACCTAGAGCTCTTAGTCTGTATTTAAAGCCATGATTCAAGTCATGTTAATCCTCTGCTCAAATGGTCTTGAAATTTCTTCAGGAGTCAGTAGAGACCATCTCCATGAGCCCATATTCCTGAGGATGGACTGCACCTTTGGGAAAGTGGGGTAATGGTAGACATACAAGGAAGCAAGATGCTGCTGGTTCAGGACATAGAGAAGCAGGAAGAGGGTCCCTAGAGAACGGCAGGGCTAGGTTCTGAGCCATCATGCAGCATCCTGACCATGCCCCCTTTTCCTCTCAGGCATACTTCCTACAGTAGGGGGACACACATCTTTTGTCAATAGTGAGTGCACTTTTCTTATTCATATTAAATATTAAGAATATGATATATGGGCTTCAATTTTGACTTTCTCTCTGAGATCACTTGTGTGTCCCTCTCTCTGGGCCTCTTGGTTTTGTTACCTACCATAGTTTGAAGCAGATATCCCTTGGAACCAATTCATTATTGGACAAGTAGGTAAGAAGTTAGACATATCACCCTGGCATCCTATCCACAGGTCTGGATGGGGGTTTTCAGCATGGATGGATCCAGTATGCATTGCAAGGCATTTCATTTGATGCCAGATGAGTGGGCTGGCAGTGTGAAGGAAGCTTGAAAAAGTCTCAGGCTTTGGCTATCGGTCCAAAGCCCTGTGAGCTTGTGGTTTGGCATGGCTGATTTTTCAAAACCTCTTCTCTTGGTAAACCAGTTTGAAGCTTTTCTCTGACGTCACTGTGGTTTCTGCTCTGGCACAATCTGGTTGTAACTTTGCCACTCAAGTAAATTGTGGCCAAACTGAAATTCTACATGGCAGGCTCTTCTTGACTTGATTACAGTACATTGACCTCACATAGCTCACATATCCAGCTAATCGACTAGTAAGATTGATGCTATACTGCAGATAAAAAGAGGACTAAAATTTCAAACCAAGGACACGTCCTTGTATAAAGCCTTTGGACAAGAGGTAAAACCCTGAGATCAGAACATTCAAAAAAGATAGGGACAAAAAAGCCTGGGCAGAGAGAAGAGTGAGTCCAGGTATTATTTCATAGCATGATGATTCCAATGATGGTGTTGCTGAGGCTGAAGAGTGAGTTAACTCTCATTCTTTTTGCCTAGATTTTCCTATATCTGTTTGCTAGGATGCTGTTTCCAAGCTCATAGAGTGGTTAGCTTAGAATCTTAGATGTTAAGTGGTTAGCTTAGATTTAATCCCACCTTTCTAACAATCAGAGCAATGTAATTAAATAATCTATGGTATAGTTCCTTGCTAACCTAGCTCCCCTTTTCATGTATGTGTGTCCACAAATACCTATTGTTCAACAGGCACTTTTTTCTCATATAATGAGCACTCAGAGTTGGACAATGAATAAATATATGAATGAGTAAGTGAATAAATAACATATACATTAAATAACAATGCATTAATTGATTAAGTCTGGAAGAATAGACAGCAATTAGGATGTGGGCACACCTGAGTGTCATTCTAATGGTTTTGTTCTTCACTTTACAAACACAGATGTTTTATTCAAATGCAAATAAATATCCAGGTGTTTGATTTGTGTAGGGCATTGTGTTAAACACCAAACACGGAATGGTAATTGGGATACTCTGCCAGACTCGTGTAGAATCGTGGGAGGAGCCAAATGACTGCCATGAACAATCAAGAGTGCTTTATTAGAGCTATGTTCCAAGTACAGGAGTAGAGACAATGGACTAACTCATCCTTCGGGAGGGTGTGGGACAATGAATATTCTCCAGGAGAGGTGACATCTCCCTGGGGAATTTAAGGTTCAGGGAAGACAAAGAATATTATTGGAATTTCTATTTTCATTGATATAGAAGGTTGGAGAGTATAATAAAAAGGAAAAAAAGAAAAGAAAGACAGAAATAAGAAAAAAGCAGTTAATTTAATACAACATCTAATAAACCTTATTGAAGCAATATGCTTTCTATTACAAGGAGAGAAGGGAGCCCCTCAGATGCCCATCCTCTGGTTAGAACACAAACACACAGGTAAGCCAGCTGGCAGCCTCTCTAATAACCTATAACCTAGATTGTTGTGCAAACATATTTGTTTTGACAGCTGTGCTTGTAACAAGCAAAGAAGTGGACAAGGACTTGAGAATGCTCGAGAGTTGGCGTCAAAACAGAGATCCTCACAAGAAATTATAACTTGGAGAGGGTTGGCCATTGCTTTAGTGGAATAACACCCAAGAAGAGAAGGCACACTCTAGGCAAGTTGCAAGCGAAGAGGCATGTCTCAGCTTTGGCATGGGGTGGAAGTAAACATGATTTACCCCACAAATCCATATTATAAGAATTCATGAGTACTTGAATTCAGATGTACCCTACCTATGGTATCAGATGTTATTCCTGAGTTAGTTCTCATTAGTTCTTGGCAGAAAAATATATTGATCTTCCATAAGTAATATATTCTATCTATCTATCTATCTATCTATCTATCTATCTATCTATCTATCTATATATCTACTTACATATCTATCATCTATCTATCTATCTATCATAGGAGGGGGAGGAAATGGAGAGGGGTATGGCACATGCCATAGTTTGTGTGTAGCAGTCAGAAGAACCTGGCAGGCCTCAGTTCTCTGTGTTCACCATGTTGCTCCTGGTTACTAGACCCAAAGTAATCAGGCTTTGTGGGAAGTACCCTTCCCTGTCAATCCATCTTTCTGGGTTCCTTCTTTATTTATTGACTCAGAGTCTCACTATGTAGCCCAGGCTGTCCTGGTGCTCACAATTCTTTTGCCCCTAAGTACTAGAATTACACATATGAGTGTAATTTTGTAGCCCATACCTCCACACCCAATCTAAGCAATGTTTTAATGACGATGTAAGTAAAATCACAATACACGTTAGAAAAACAAACTACTATAAGCAATAAATAAGTAAAAGACTAAAGATACTAGCTTCTGGATACAGAAGTAAAATTGAATATTAAACACAATGAAAGAAGAGAGTGACTAGATTTAAATCATGTAGAACATCTATAAGTGAGAAATACCAACATGGAAGTACTTTTTATAGAATTTAAAGTATTCTTTTGGAGTGTTAATTTGAGAAACCATTCAAAATTCAGTATTCTGAAGTCATAAAATGGAATGTCAGGACAAAACATCAAAAGGAATTGAAGGTTAAAAAGGATCTTTAAACTGTTTTCATACTTTTCTTAGTTAGGGTGACGGATTATGGACAGCAAGTGGCTTGTAGCTGTCACAAAAGAGAAAGTGGAAAGAGCAGACCGAGTGGAGAAGATGCCTGTTAGGCAGTTCTCAGACTTTAAAAAATACATCAGTCAGAGTCAGAGGTCCCAACAGATCAGGAGCAAGGTAAGTGTAAAGTCAGTAGCCAAAATCCCAGTCATAGAAGAGACAGCACCTAGGTCAAAGTACATAAACACAGAGGTCCATATTCTAAGATATTAAAGTCAACAACGGAGGGAAGAACACATGAAATGTGCATAAAGTACCAACTGAAAATAGATATCTGTGTTGACTCAGCAAAATGATGGTAGGAGGCCTGGTTGAGGAATTAAGAATAATCCTCCTCCCAGGATAATCTCTTTGATGTCATGGCAACTATGAGCTTCCTCCTACAATGGAAGGTAATACACTCACAGGCTCTGGGGGATGCAGTGACTTTGTTGGCAGGTCTCTTGCACATCACATGATCCTTGTCTGAGAGCTTGAGGGTGGAGGGCTGTTTTCATGTCCACCTTCTGGAATGAGACAATTGGAAGGACATATGTCTAGGAAAACCATAGAAAACAATTTAAAGAACATTCCTTTAACATTACCTGATAATTGTGTGAAGGTCATACCACAAATGAGATTTTTTTCACTAATATTTAATAAACCTCAATAAAACAAGAGTCTATAGCAAGATAATGATATTTTCCCTTCTGGTCTGGTCACTCTGAATAGAAGAAGGAGGAGGAAGAGGAGGAGTAGGAGGAGGAAGAGGAGCAGGAGGAGGAAGAATAGGAGGAGGAGGAAGAGGAGCAGGAGGAGGAAGAGGAGGGGATATAGGAGGAGGAGCCAAGGAAAGAGTCCTGCTTCTCTCTTAAGTTCTTATTCTAGGGTTACATGCAAAGTATGCCTCCCTTATTTCTCCCTCCAAAGCGATAGATAGATAGATAGATAGATAGATAGATAGATATGTAAGTAGGTAGATACATTTCTCCATCTTACTTCTCAGAACCTTTAATATATTTTCCCCTACTAAAACGGACATGGCAGATATGATTATGTTCAGAAAAGCATGAGATAGATCGTCATGGGTTATATGGAGGCTTTAAAGCTGTTGCATTCTGAGGGACTGAAGAGATGGCTCAGCAGGTAAGAGTTTACACAGCTCTTGCAGAGGACCAGAGATCTGTTCCCAGCACCCACAATAGATGGATGGCTCACAGATAACTATAACTTCAGCTCCAGGGATCCTCTGGACTTTACATCCATGATCTCTTGTGCACATACTCAAACACAGACACATGTGCACATAACTAAAAATAAGAAAAATAAATCTTACAATTGATCACATCAGACTTGCATCCTCTACAGAAATACAAAGCAAAGAGCCAACCACTACTGTCTCAGTTACTCTTCAAGAGGAGAAAAGATAAACTCTCCAAGGCTGCATAAATTCAAATGAGAAAAGATTCCCTTCAGGTCAGGATGAGGATGTGGTGAGAGGAGGATTTTGAGGCTTCAGTTAGTCAGTTGTGCCTCCTCACATGGGCCTTTGGCACGGAGAATGTCTTAAGTTCTCCAGGTTTTATTTTATTCTATGTAAAAATTCACTACTAATTAATGTACAAGGCCACTACATGGATGAGGAAGCTAATATGTACTTTCAAAGCTCTGATATACAAAAGGTTCTGCAAAGCCTTGAATAGATATAGAAATGTGTTTTTATTCTTATCCTCCTGATCAAAGAAATCCCATGTCTGTGCCGTTTTAGCAACCAACATTCTATTGCTGGATCTGGGGCTCCTGAAACTTGACAGCAGGGTAGGAACACTTTGCAGGAGAACTTTGGATTCTTCCTCCTAGTTATCAAAGCTTGCCTATCTGGGAATGTAAGAACCTGGGTGTAATACCTAGAAGCCACACTTTAAAGAAGCCAGGCATGATGATGTGTGCTTGTAATTCAACACTGAGGGGGCAGAGATGGCAATGTTCGTTCTTGGGGCATACTAGCAAGCTAGCCTATGTGGGACTTCATACCAGTGAGACCAAGGAATGATAGTTTAATGATAGTTGAGGTAGTCCTCTGGATTCCAAACCCTTATGCAAAAAATGATCTCTTTCTCTCTCTCTCTCTCTCTCTCTCTCTCTCTCTCTCTCTCTCTCTCTCTCACACACACACACACACACACACACACACACACATGAAGATACCTATCCTAAATCTGGATCCTCAAGATATTACTGCTAGAGGACTGACTGCCCTAATGAACCAACATGTATCCATCACCAGGATAACCACAGATCCCCTCCATCTGCATCCTGTTATAGGGCCTCTTCCTATTGGTGGCATTTTCAAGAAAAATCTTCAAAAGGGACATTAAGGAAGTGGCTTGCAGAATCCCACACCTATCTAGTGATCAGGTTTTGTGTTCCTCCCTCTGTCTCATCTCTGGGACATCTGAACATGCCTCCCACCTGGACCACCTGATGGATCAATGGGCAAGTCATGTCAGCCAGAGGATGACAGAAAAGGGAAAAAAAGTATAGTCTGCTGTACTCTGTGTATCCTAAATATGTCACTCCCCCCCCCCACAAATGTTGGTTATCCATATGCAGAAAGACCCAGCTTTTCAGCATAGGCTGAGAACAAGCCTTCAACAGTAGAGCTCTGTCCCTCCCTCCCCAGTGCTTTTCCTCAGCTCCCCGGGTTTTTCTCATCCAGAACAGCAGAGAGTTGACCTTTTTCTACCAGAAACTTTAGACACAATAATTACCATAGCCTCCTAATAACTTAATAATCATGCCGTGCATCTCAATGGACCTGATGTTTTCAGGCTACCTCACAGTCATTAATTAATTCTGCACCCAGCTGCCTAGAGCTGTAGGTCACCTTGATCACCTTCAGGGTGTGGCTGAGTCACCCAGGCAGGTCAGGGATCTACTTAAGGTCACCAGTGTCCAAAGCTAGCTGGTGGTAGTCAGGGTTATAAGGTAAGGTTACCTCTAGGATCTTCTTCACCGGGGTCTGATGTTCATATCTGGCCTCATTTCCTATTCTGCCGATCTTGCTCAAAGCCTGATAGCCAGAATCATGTGTTCTGGTAATCTCCAGGACCAAGTCAATAGTGAGAGACAGTCTGGTGCAGGAATTTACAATAATGTATGACTGACTAATATGCCTTACTTCATTGCTTTGGAGACATGTGCATTTTTACAGAGAGTCTTCTTCAGCTCTAAAAAGTTCAACCCCAATGCACAAAAGTGCAGTACACTCACATGTGGGTGCACAAACACAAAGTTTCCCACCCTAAATATGGACCCTAAATCTGTATGATGTTCCAAAGGCAGGATCCCAGCATGCAGGCGGCGCTGGCAATGGGACTGACTCTTTAGGGAGAAGGGTAACTCTACTTTTGGCTACTTTGTGGGTTCCTCTTCCTTCCACCCTTATTCTATCCTTTTACTTCTTTCCTTTCAACCCCTTAACACTGGGTAGGAGAGAAAGAAGGATGGAGGGATGGAGAGAGAGAGAGAGAGAGAGAGAGAGAGAGAGAGAGAGAGAGAGAGAGAGAGAGAATGAGAGTGTTAGGGGAAAGTAAGGGGCCCACAATATCTTTACACTTTCTGCTGTAGGGGTATCAAGTTCCTTGGGGGGCAAGTTTGTTTTTTGTCTTCAGGATATCTAATTTCCTCTTTTCTCTTCCTTTCTCTCTTCTCTTCTCCCCTCCCCTCCCCTCCCCTCCCTTCCTCTCCTCTCCCCTCCCTTCCTCTTCTCTCCTCTCTTCTCCTTTTCTCTCCTCTCCTCTCCTCTCCTCTCCTCTCCTCTCCTCTCCTCTCCTCTCCTTTTCTCTCCTCTCTTCTCTTCACACACTTGATGAACTGCAACCAACCACCAACCAACCAACCAGCTCCTTCTATCAGGGACTGTAGTATTTCTATACCCTCTGAAGAGTCCCCAGAATTTCAAACATTACACAATTGCAGAAGCTATCTGCAGCTGTCAAAACCCTGCTAGAGCATGAGACAAACCAAGTTGCTGTGGACAATCTGAAGCAGCCCCATATCCCACACCTGGGATTTATAAAAACATTCTTATATTTCTGTGTTTTTAAAGAAACCAAAGTTCTCACTACACAGAAGTTTCTTATACTATCCTTGAGGCCATGTAGGCTTGGGTAGCCTGGTGAGTCACTCTTCAGGCTTTTGCTTTACTAAGCTTGGCCATTAGTTCTCTGTAGGGACAGAGCAGAAGCAGAGAACTTAGATGCAAACATGATATATTAAGGGTTGGAAGGTGGTGTTCTCTTAATTTTACCACATTTCCTTAGACAATCAAAACAGATACCACACCACCATTTATCCTGGTGGTCAACCCAGCCCATGTTGCCAAATTCTGAGCTACTCAAGTACATGATTCATACTAGACCAACATATTAGTATGTGCACACATGCCCATGTGTGTAGATATGTGCCAATTATGAAAAGGAGGAGAAAGGGTTCCCCTATGGAAGAGATCCACCCATTTACTCTATCCAGAAAGCTCCCAGGAACTCATTAATGCGTGAAGTCTAGCAAAGTGAAGGTTATGACCATGAAAAGGATGGTTGAACTCCGTATGTTCCAAATGAGGGGCTCTGAAGGCTCAGCGACACAGGAGCTAGTGCAAATGCCCCTGAAAGGGGATCAGGGAACCCCAGATGGCTGGTTATCTGTGCTGGAGTTATTATTATTCTTAAGCAGCAGTTGGTTAAGAGTGGAAATTGAGAGCACCAGGCTGGGGAGTTCAAGGCTTGGGAAAGCCTTTTTAAAAGCTGGTGTTTTCAAGAGCTTCTTATGAAAGGGGAGCAATTGTTTTGGAGCAATTAACCTTGGCAAAAACAATTGGCACCAAATAAATTTAGCAGACATGTAGAGAAGATTGTGGAACTTTCTTTTATTACATTTGTTTGTTGATAGATAGATAGATACATACATACATACATACATACATATATACCTACAGAGTGTGATTATGTGCATGTGCCATAGTACTACATGTTTGGGGGTCAGAGGTCACTTACAGATGCCACTTCTTTTTCTACCACATGAATTACAGGGACTGAATCCAGGCCATCAGGTTTGATGGCAAACGGTTTTACTTGCTGAGCCATCTTGCCGGCCCCTGGAGCAAGCTTTCTTATCCCAGGCTTTTTTTCCTCAGTAACGAGTTTAAGAACTTGGCAAAGACATTCAAGGTTAAAAAAAAAAAAAAAAAAAAAAAAAAAAAAAACCTCCCATGGAAAATTTTCTTTCTGTCTTTCTTGTTTGTCCTTGCAAATTCTAAGTTCACATTCTCTGAGTTCTGTAGGCTGGGTGAGTGATAATTCTCTGAGCCTCGGGTTTTCATCTCTGCAGATTTGGCAGGGTTTCAGTAGTGATTAAGCAAGATGATAATTAGGAGTGCTGTTTTTGATAGTGATAATTGTTAACATGTGCTGCATTCTCACCTTATGCCAGTTTACAATTGTATTCCTAGTTTACAAATAACTTGTGAAGAATGGAGCAGGGACGAGGCTAAGGGAGGTGATACAGGGAGTTAACGTGTTTATTTGCTCAAGACGTGTGGAGCAATTGCATTTTGGCTGAGCTGGAAAGTGTATGGAGATACAATGGAAGGAACATCGCAAAGTATTAATTATGGTTTTATCTAAGAGGTGGGTCTGTACATGAACCTAATTTTTCTCCCGATGTAGTAATCTGTAGTTTTGAAATGACTACTTATTATTTTGGTGGTATGAAAAAAAGTGATAGTGGGGTGGAGAGCATGTGGGTGGTGAGGATGAAGGCATTGCCCCCACCTGCCTCCTGTCCCGCCTTGGGCGACTGAGGCTTGAAGTCCTGTTCAGTTCATTTAGCGGGGCTGTATTAGCTCTATGGCAAACTTCCTATTTACTTACATGCACAAACCTACGCTTGTGCCTTTCTTTCATTTCTCTGAAGACCCGAGCCTCACTCAGTTCTGAGAAAGTTCGTCACTATCAACATCCAGTGTTCTCAGACTCAGAAATGAACATGGAATCAACTTCACTGTGTTTGGTCCTAGAAAAAATTGTGCATCTTAGAGTTGAAGAGAGGTTCCAACATCCTCTCAGGACATGAGATTGTGATTTGTATGGGTCTTGGTACTGTCCCTTTGTTACCAAATATAAATACAGGACCAAGACAAGTATTCAGTAGAGGACATCTGTAAATATAGAACCTGTCCCCAACTTTGTTCCACCTGTCTGTTCTTCCTATACTGTCTTCACAATGCAAAATATCCAACCACAGACCAGGAAGAGCTTGCCTGGTAAAAGGTAAACCCTTTAAAAATTATTTCAATCAGGCTTAGGTGTAATTGCTGGTGAGTTCACATTTCAGAGGACATAGTCAGACTTGTGGAAGATGGCTGCCTTGCCAGGGAGTCTACACTGTAGTTGTGGAGCTGAGACTCAACCCAGCTCTGTGTGACTACATAGCTCCAGATTGGCAGCCCCCAAACGTCACTTTGCAGAAGAAGTTTCATGAAGAAAGCAGCTTTTGAACAGGCTTTCCCAATCATTCTAGGGGAAACTCTCCTGTAACTGACCCATGATATACATGTCTGTAGAGAAAAGGAGAAATGAGCTCTTTGCTTCATTTGTTCAGATTTTGAGGTGCTTGTGTTTACAAAATCTAGTCATCCCTGAGAAAGCTTCTCATCTTTTCTCCTGTCCCATAGCTCCATTTATCCACTAGGCACACTGGATGCAAATTGCTCTCTTGTAAGTACCAGCTTGGAATCTGACTCCTTTCCAACCTCATTTATTTATCCTTCATGCCCACCTGAATGCCTCCCTGGTCTTCCTATTTGGAACAAATCTTTCCCTTCTAGGTTCAGTCACATTGAATTGCAAAATGCAAATAAATAAACAGCTTGTATGTATAATTTATATATGCATATTCAATCTGTATGGTTTTTAACGAAGTGCAATAATGGTCCCTCCCCTCAGTGATACACTTGCCCCAACTCCTAGGATCTCTGGTGATGTTACCTCATTTGGCAAAAGGGATTCTGCAGACATGATTACCATGAAGCCCCAGAGATGGGAGTAACTGAGCTATCCAGACAGCCCTAATGTAATCACCAAGGCACTAATGATTAGATGAGTGGGTCAGAACTGTGGTGTGAGAAGACCTCCACCTGCCATTGCCTTGCTGACTCTGGAGACAGTGGAGGGCCATAAACAAGGGAAAATGACCTACTGAAACTTGGGGTCCTCTTCAGTGCAACATCCAGCAAAACCCAGGACCTTAGCCCCATAGCCACAGGAATCAGAGCTCACAAACAGCCTGCAGGACCTTTCCTGTCTGCAGACAGGAAGACAGCATAAAAACATTCTGATTTTAGTTCTTGACAGCTGTGTCAGAATTCCAACAACCACCTACAAAAAGATAAATTGATGTTGTTTTTAAGCCATTACATCAATGATAATTTGCCTCAACAGAAATAGAAAGGCAATATGTTTCTACTGGGGTGCTATCATTTTATAATTTTATGATTATAATTTTATAATTTTATATTTATGCCATCTTGTTCATCTGTGGTTGCTTGAGAATATGGATGTTTCTCAGATTGGCTTTAAAAGTCTTAGTTATGAGAGAGCTCTGCAATTCCAGTATTTTCTGTGCATCTCGACTGCCTCATGGTCAGCAAGTCATGGTGGAAGACTAGTGCCTAGTATTTGAGGATCCTGAAAACTTCCTTAAGCTGTAGTGGCTGTGCTGGCCTCCTAGGTCATTCAGCAGCTGGTCCTGTCACCTGCTAGGTCTCCACATGCTCAGCCAAATCTGTATAACTATGAATCAAAATTAAGAGCCCTGGATGGTAAAGGCCAAGGAGACTCTAAAAGAGGTTCCAGATCGGACAGGACAGTTAGCTCCAGGTACTGAAACATCCCAAGTTTAAGATCTCTGGGGGCGCTGAGCTGCTGCCTGCACCCAGGACCTAGGCAGATTGGCAGTTCATCTGTGTAAGAGCCTGTTGTGGGTCCTCTGCCCAGCAATTGGAGAGGCTCCCCGCCACCATCTTTGCTCCCTGACAGAGCAGATGGGCAGCACCAGGTTCACAGAGACAACCCAAGTATAACATTGCTTGGGGCAAGACACACCAGGGCTCCAACGGCACCCAAGAGGAGGGCAGCAAGCACATCAGCAATCTGTGCCAGGGGAAACCCAGTCATCCAGTGGTGTGGAAATAGCCTTACAGGCTCACAGGAGGCTCAAGCACCAGCCAGTGAGTGACAACAGGACCAACTAATGCCAGAGATAACCAGATGGCAAAAGGCAAATGTAGGAACGTTACCCACAGAAATCAAGGCAATATGGCAGCATCTGAACCCAATTCTCCAACAACAGCAAGTCCTAGATACCCCCAACACACCAGAAAAACAAGATTTGGATTTAAAATCACTGGTCATGATGCTGTTAGAGGAACACAAGAAGGACATAAATAAATCTCTTAAAGAAATACAGGAGAAAATGGATCAAAAGTTAGAAGCCCTTACAAGGAAAACACAAAAATCATTTAAAGAAAGTCAAGAGAATATGGATCAAAAGATAGAAGCCAATAAGGAGGAAATACAAAAATCACTTAAAGAAATACAGGAGAATTTGAGTCAGCAGGCAGAAGTCATGAAAGAGGAAACACAAAGATCTCTTAAAGAATTACAGGAAAACACAAACAAGCAAGTGAAGGAACTGAGAAAAACCATCCAGGATCTAAAAACAGAAGTAGAAACAACTAAGAAATTGCAAAGGGAGACAACTTTGGAGATAGAAAACCTTGGGAAGAAATCAGGGGCCATGGATGCAAATATCAACAACAGAATACAAGCGATAGAAGAAAGAATCTCAGATGCCGGAAGATACCATAGAAACCATGGACTCAACAGTGAAAGAAAATGCAAAATGCAAAAAGCTTGTAACCCAAAACATCCAGGAAATCCAGGACACAATGAGAAGACCAAACGTAAGGATTATAGGTATAGATGAGATTGAAGATTTACAACTTAAAGGGCCAGCAAATCTCTTCAACAAAATTATGGAAGAAAACTTCCCTAACCTAAAGAGAGAGATGCCCATGAATATACAAGAAGCCTAGAGAACTCCAAACAGACTGGACCAGAACAAAACTACCTCCTGCCACATCATAATCAAAACCCCAAATGTACTAAACAAAGAAAGAATATTAAAGGCAGTAAGAGAAAAAGGCCAAGTAACATATAAAGGAAGACCTATCAGAATCACACCAGACTTCTCACCAGAGACCATGAGAGCTAGAAGATCCTGGGCAGACCTCATACATAATCTAAGAGAACACAAATGCCAGCCAAAACTACTATATCCAGTAAACTCTCAACCACCATCAATGCAGAAACCAAGATATTCCATGACAAAACCAAATTTACACAATATCTTTCCACAAACCCAGCCCTACAAAGGATAATAAGGGGAAAACACCAATACAAGGAGGGAAACTACACCCTGGAAAAAGCAAGATAGTAACCTTTCATCAAACCCAAAAGAAGATAACCAATCAAATATAAAAAATAACATTAAAAATGACAGGAAGTAATAATCACTATTCCTTAATATCTCTTAACATCAATGAACTCAATTCCCCAATAAAAAGACATAGACAAACAGACTGGATATGTAAACAGGACCCTACATTTTGCTGCATACAGGAAACCCACATCAATGTCAAAAACAAACACTACCTTAGAGTAAAAGGCTGGAAGACAATTTGACAAGCAAATGGTCTCAGGAAACAAGCCAGACTAGCCATTCTAATATCAGATAAAGTTGACTTTCAACCTAAAGTCATCAAAAGAGACACAGAAGGACACCTTTTGCTGGTCAAAGGAAAAATCCACCAAGAACTCTCAATTTTGAACATCTATGCTCCAAATGCAAGGGCACCCTTATTCGTAAAAGAAATTTTACTAAAGCTCAAAGCACACATTGCACCTAACACAATAATTGTGGGTGACCTCAACACTCCACTCTCCTCAATGAATTGATCAGGAAAACAGAAACTAAACAGGGACACAGTGAAACTAATTGAAGCTTTGGACCAATCATGTTTAACATATATATATAAACAAAGAGAACCATACAAAGAATCAACAAAACCAGGAGCTGGTTCTTTGAGAAAATCAACAAGATAGATAAACCCTTAGCCAGACTAACCAAAGGGCACAGAGACAGTGTACAAATTAACAAAATTAGAATTGAAGAGGGAGATATAACAACAGAAATTGAGGAAATATATATAATTTCATCCTAAAGCAAAGAATATACCTTTTTCTCAGCACCTCATGGTACCTTCTCCAAAATTGATCATATAGTTGGTCACAAGACAGATCTCAACAAATATAAGAAGATCGAACTAATCCCATGCCTCCTATCAGATCACTATGGAGTAAAAGTGGTCTTCAATAGCCACAAAAACAACAGAAAGCCCACATACACATGGAAACTGAACAATACTATACACAGTGATACCTTGGTCAAGGAAGAAATAAAGAAATCAAAGACTTTTTAGAATTTAATGAAAATGAAGGCACAACATACCCAAATCTATGGAACACAATTAAAGAAGTGCTAAGAGGAAAACTCATAGGCCTGAGTGCCTCCAAAAGAAACTGGAGAGAGCATACACTAGCAGATTAATGGCATACCTGAAAGCCCTGTAACAAAAAGAAACTAATTCACCTGGGAGGAGTAGAATACAGAAAATCATCAGGACTGAAATCAATCAGTAGAAACAAAGAGAACCATACAAAGAATCAACAAAACCAGGAGCTGGTTCTTTGAGAAAATCAACAAGATAGATAAACCCTTAGCCAGACTAACCAAAGGGCACAGAGACAGTGTACAAATTAACAAAATTAGAATTGAAGAGGGAGATATAACAACAGAAATTGAGGAAATCCAAAAAAAATCATCAGATCCTACTCAACACAACTGGAGAATCTGGAGGAAATGAACAATTTCCAAATTGGTATTTGGACAGATACCAAATACCAAAATTAAATCAGGATCAAATAGATCATCTAAACAGTCCCATAACCCCTAAAGAAATAGAAGGGGTCATAGAAAGTCTTCCAACCAAAAAAAGTATGGGACTAGATGGTTTTAGTGCAGAATTCTATCAGACCTTCAAACAAGACCTAACACCAATACTCTTCAAACTATTCCACAAAATAGAAACAGAAGGAATAGTACCCAACTCATTCTACGAAGCCACAATTACAGTGATACCAAAACCACACAAAGATCCAAGAAAGAGAACTTCAGGCCAATTTCCCTTATGAATATTGATGCAAAAATACTAAATAAAATTCTTGCCAACCGAATCCAAGAACACATCAAAACGATCATCCGCCATGATCAAGTAGGCTTCATCCCAGGGATGCAGGGATGGTTCAATATAAGGAAGTCCATCAATGCAATCCACTACATAAACAAACTCAAAAAACATGGTCATTTCATTAGATGCTGAAAAAGCATTTGGTGAAATTCAGCATCCTTTCATGCTAAAAGTCTTGGAAAGAACAGGAGTTCAAGGCCCATACTGAAGCATAGTAAAACAATATACAGCAAACATGTAGCCAACATCAAACTAAATGAAGAGAAACTTGAAACAATCCCACTAAAATCGGGGACTAGACAAGGCTGTCCTCTCTCTCCATTTCTTTTCAATATAGTACTTGAAGTCCTAGCTAGAGCAATTAGACAACATAAGGAGGTCAAAAGGATACAAATTGGAAAGGAAGAAGCCAAACTATCACTATTTGCAGATAATATGATAGTATACTGAAGTGACCCCCCCCAAAAAAAACTCCACCAGAGAACTCCTACAGCTGATAAACAACTTAGCAAAGTGGCTGGTTATAAAATCAACTCAAGCAAATCAGTAGCCTTCCTATACTCAAAGGATAAGCAGGCTGAGAAAGAAGTTAGGGAAATGACACCCTTCACAATAGCCACAAATAATATAAAATATTTTAGTGTGACTCCAACCAAATAAGTGAAATATCTGTATGACAAGAACTTCAGGTCTCTGAAGAAGGAAATCAAAGAAGGCCTCAGAAAATGGAAAAATCTTCCATGCTCATGGATTGGCAGGATTAATATACTTAAAATGGCCATCTTGCCAAAAGCAATATACAGATTCAACGCAATTCCCATCAAAATTCCAACTCAGTTCTTCATAGAGTTTGAAAGAGCAATTCTCAAATTCATCTGGAATAACAAAAAATCCAGGATGGCTAAAACTATTCTCAACAGTAAAAGAACTTCTGAGGGAATCAGTATCCCAAGCAATACTACAGAGCTATAGTTTTAAAAACTGCATGGTATTGGTACAGTGACAGACAAGTGGACCAATGGAATAGGATTGCAGACCCAGAAATGAACCCGCACACCTATGGTTACTCAATCTTTGACAAAGGAGTGGAAAACATCCAGTGGAAAAAAATATAGACTTTTCATCAAATGGTGCTGGTTCAATTGGAGGTCACCAGCATGCAGAAGAATGCGAATCCATCCATTCTTATCCCCTAGTACTAAGCTCAACTCCAAGTGGATCAAGGACCTCCACATAAAACCAGATACACTGAAACTAATAGAAAAGTAACTGGGGAAGACCCTTGAGGACATGGGCACAGGGGAAAAGTTCCTGAATAGATCACCAATAGCTTATACTCTAAGATCACGAATTGACAAATGGCACCTCATAAAATTACAAAGTTTCTGTAAGGCAAAGGACACCTTCAAAAGGACAAAACAGCAACCAACAAATTGGGAAAAGATCTTCACCAACCTTACATCCGACAGAGGGCTAATATCCAATATATACAAAGAACTCAAGAAGTTAAACTCCAGAGACCCAAATAACCCTATTAAAAATGGGGTACAGAGCTAAACAAAGAATTTTCACCTGAAGAAATTCAGATGGCTAAGAAGCACCTTAAGAAATGTTCAACATCATTAGTCATTATGGAAATGCAAATCAAAACAATCTTGAGATTTCAGCTTACACCAGTCAGAATGGCTAAGGTTAAAAACTCGGGAGACAGCAGATGTTGGCGAGGATGTGGAGAAAGAGGAACACTACTCCACTGTTGGTGGGATTGCAAGATGGCACAACCACTCTGGAAATCAGTTTGGCGGTTCCTCAGAAAACTGGGCACGACACTTCCGGGGGACCCTGCTATACCTCTCCTGGGCATATACCCAGAGGATGGCATGCTACAAGAATACATGCTCTACTATGTTCATAGCAGCCTTATTTATAATAGCCAGAGCTGGAAAGAACCCAGATGTTCCTCATTGGAGGAATGGATACAGAAAATGTGGTATATTTACAGAATGGAATACTACTCAGCAATTAAAAACAATGAATTCATGAAATTTTTAGGCAAATGGTTGGAACTGGAAAATATCATCCTAAGTGAGATAACCTAATCACAAAAGAATACATATGGAATGCAGTCACTTATAAGTGGATATTAATTAGCCCAGAAACTATGAATACTCAAGACACAATTAGCATATCAAATGATTCTCAAGAAGAAGGAAGGAGAAGGCCCTGGTCCTGGAAAGGCTTGTTCTAGCATTGCAGGGGAGTACCAGGATAGAGAAATGGGAGGGGGTTGAGTAGGGAATGGGTGGAGGGAAGAGGGCTTATGGGACATATGGGGAGGGGGGAACCAGGGAAAACATTTGGAATGTAAACAACAAATATAGAAAAAAATCTTAGTTATTTGCAATATCCCCCACCCCCACCCGAAGAACTTCCAACAGGTATGAATTTATAGCACTTCACTCGATCACCTCATCACTTGAGTAACTGTTTTCACCCAGCATCCTCTTGTGTATTGATGGATACAGTCCAGTTAGCAAGGGGATTGGGGCACTTCCTAGATACCTAAGTTTTTACCTCATGCAGGCTCACAAGAAGACCCTATTGTCTCCGCCCACTCAAAGATCAGAGAGGCTACATGACTTACTTTGGCCAAGAACTCTGAATAAATGCTCTCTCTCTCTCTCTCGTTCTCTCTGTCTCTCTGTTGTTCTCTCTGTCTTGTTCTCTCTCTGTTGTTCTCTGTTGTTCTCTCTCTGTTGTTCTCTCTGTCTCATTCTCTCTCTGTCTCCTCTCTCCCTTGTTCTCTCTGTTGTTCTGTTGTTCTCTCCCTTGTTCACTCTCTGTTGTTCGCTCTCTGTTGTTCTCTGTCTCATTCTCTCTCTGTCTCGTTCTCTCTTGTTCTCTCTCGTTGTTATCTCTCTGTTGTTCTCTCTGTCTCATTCTCTCTCTGTCTCATTCTCTCTCTGTCTCATTCTCTCTTGTTCTCTCTCTGTTCTCTCTCTGTTGTTCTCTGTCTCCTTCTCTCTCTGTCTCCTTCTCTCTCTCTTCTCTCTCTTGTTCTCTCTGTTGTTCTTTCTCTTGTTGTTCTCTTTCTATTGTTCTCTCTCTGTTGTTCTCTCTATTGTTCCCTCTCCTCTCCTCTCTCCTCTCTCCTCTCTCCCCTTCCCTCTCCCCTATCCCCTCTCCCCTCTTCTCTCTCCTCTCTTTGGCATTTGGCATGCTACCTGACAATGTTCAAGATGGTACTGGTCTGACAGCTTGCATACCATCAGGATTATGTTCAGCAAAACTTGGCAGATGACCCGTGATGTACATGTAGGTAGAGAAAAGGTGAAATGAGCTCTTTGCTTCACTAGCTCAGATTTTGAGGTGGTTGTGGTTACATAATTGAGCTCATCTCCAAGAAGCTATTTTCTGCCTTTTAGAATCCTACAGTCTCTGGGGGAGAGAAATGAGGCATATGAACAAGAGATAATCCAGTTCGCGGCTGGGTACTCATTGAACCCCAAAGAAAGAGGAACTACAACTCTTGACATAGCTGGGGACATTAGGGGTGGTGGCCTATGATTGATGCAGGCAAGTGGGCTACAGAAAGAACTTGAGAAGCAGCCTGGCACGAGTGACAAAATAAGACCAGGAAGTTATAGACCTGCCTCGAACTCCAACCCTGGTCTTTCACATGTGACACTGGACAAAACCAGCCCAATATTTCCCTTTGAAAGCTAGAGATGCTGAACATCGAGCCTGCGGAGTGTCAAGAATTGGGAAGCAATATATTCCAAGGGTCTAGCTTGAAGTTATGACAGTGAGCATCTCACTGAGGGAAGCAGCAGCTTGGAAAGAAGGCACTGCACTGCTTGGATGTGAGCATGCTCTCCCCAAAGCTATGAACTAACTGGAAACCAGGGTAGCTGCAGTCCAAGACCACAGACAGTTTCCAGCCCAGAGAGTTTCCAGAGAAGGGCCTTCCTCTGCTTGATTTGCATCTTTGTAAGGGTTTCTAAGGAGAGATGACCCTTCTGTGACCTCTAGGCTTGATGCTTGAATGCTTCCTGTAAGCACAGCACAAGCCCTGACTCATCAATATTATGTGGGCGGCTGGGACCCTTGTGGCTACAGCCAAGACTTAATCTCTAAGCCACCTACAGTCACGTCCGCTCAAGTCTGAGCTTCAGAGAACCCCAAACCATGGGCTGGTGGAGTGAGGAGTGCCAAGAAGCAGCTCCTGGGAATCCACGGGACTTGGTGAAGCTTTCTTTAAGATTAATCTTTGGCTTGCAGAACCTTTTCTTTCTTCTCTATGCAAGTATTCAAATGCCATATATCATCTTTTCTCATTACAAAAAAACAAAACAAGACAATTACAGAAAATACTGATGAGTAAATAAATAAACCAAACAACCATTATTCTGCCATTCCAAGACAAGCTCCTTTAATACCTTGAATTTTCCCAATTAGATCTATTCTTGAATATGTATATGTATGTAGAGATGTATAAAAACATAATACATAGCATATTATGAGAATCTTCCTATAAATATACTTCTATCACATAGCCACATATCACGTACTGTGTACTGTTACATTGACTGAGGATACAGTCCCAAATTTTTAATCAGGAAGACATTTAGGTGCTTTCCTCTTTGAAATCACACAGCTATATTTGGGTAGATTCTGTCACTACCACTCCTTTTCTCAGTTATTCCTTTATTTAGCCCATCAACTCATAATTTCTAGCAATAGTAGTTGACATCTTTCACTGGTTACTTGGACTAAATTCTAGTGGCAAAGTCACAGAATTAGGCAATGTGACCTTAGGACAGTCATTCCTACTTTGGGTTGGATTCATTTCTTGCAACTTTACAGAATGGTAATGAAAAAGATCTCTGGGAACCAAATCAGAAGCGTTAAGTTTTCCCATCACTGAGTCCCTTGCATAGAGCTGTACTCTCGTTAGCTGTATCTTGGGTTGGTTTTTCCTTCTAGATTCTGTAGCCCCACTAACCCCGGCTAAGTTCACTGGCATGCTTTCTGAGATCCTCTCCAGTTGGGCTCACAAAAGAGGGATGGCCTTTTCTTCTCGCCTCATTCACTGTTCTCTTGAAGAAGGGGATAGAGGTTCTCCTATGTTCTCTGCTTTAAAGTGAAGCTAAGCTTTGTCTGACCCCTCAGAGCCCCTCGCTTCTAACAATAGGTCTTTATGCTGTTTGCCTGGTGCCACCTGTGAGAGTGTGGTGTCCATTGTTAGTCCCTTCTCTTGGCAGGCTCATCTATTGAGTTTGGCTTCTGCTGACTAAAGTAAGGGAAGCTGACCTGGTTGAGACGAGAGGCTGAAAGAAAAGTCCCAGTGTTGTCATATGGCCCGAAGGCTTCATGTGAACCTGTCAAAATAAATATATATGAATTAATCATCCCGATACAACAAGTCCCAGCACTGAGCCAGTCTGTGGCACATAGTGCAGCATGCTGAGAGAGTTGCATGGTGGATGCAGGGGGACACTAAAGAATCTTGCCTTATCTTGCAGAGAGTTGTGTCATGCACCAGAATGAGCTGCTTGAAGCTTCAGAGGCACTTGTACAAGAGAGGTGCTTCGCCATGCTTCATGGGTAAGATTACATGGATGGATATTCTTCAACTGTTGAATAGAGAAAGTCTAACATGGACTGTGATTGTGGTAAAGAAGTTGGATTCACCATGTCACCTATCAAGTGAGCTTATAATAAAAGCACCTTTAATATGTAAGATTTCAAAAAAGCAAAAAAAAAAAAAATGCCTAAGTAACTTTTCCTGGAAAATGCTACAAGATGTAGTTTACTGAAATATCGGGATCCTTGCAATTCAAGGTCCGGAGACGTAGCTCCAAAGAGGGACTCTGGATCCTTAGGATGGGATAAGAACCCAGAGGAACAGCAGTAGCAGAGACGGCCAGAATAACAAGGTACAATGAAGGAGGAAGAGGGTTGCTGGAGGTCTTTGGCTACATTATAGGTTTGCCTTTACCAGGGATCATATCCTTGAGGAAGAATTTGGGGGAGTAAATTAATATTGAGTACACAAAACCAGACAAAGGAAATAGAACGCAATTGTTAACAATAGCATAAATGTGTGACAAAGGAAACACAGTCATGACATGTTACTTGGCTCGTCCATGGCCAATATTTTCATATATATTATCATGTAAACAGTAAATATTGAATTAACAAAAATAATACAGTTATGTGTGAATGAATAGGCAAGTGGAAGTGTGTACTTTGTGGGAGGATCCAGGAATAGGCCAAGTGGTAATACTGAGAGGCCAATCCTTCCCGGCCATGGTAGAAAGTCAAAAGACAAGCATCTAGGATGACAATAGGAGAAGCACATTATTTTAAGATGAAGAGCTCAATATCAAGAATGAAATTAAAGGTTGAAGGATATTACCTTTGTCGAGAACAAGTTACAGATAGTAAAAAGCATAGGAGGGGCTCCATTTTTCATGATGGTATTATACATTTAAAAATAGGTTCTTAATGTTGTTTTAATTAATTGACTAAACTTCTAGGGGATATGCAATTGAAGAAATGATGGAGACTTCTCTTAAGGTCCAAATGGATAAGTTGTTGGTTACGTCTTTGTTTTAAATCATGTCCTTTCCATTGTCCATGGGGACAATTGTAAGAGATCAGGCACAGCTGGGAGTAGTTTGTCTACTACATGTGTTGGGTTCTTCTGAGGAGATTTCATTTTAATTAAATGGTCAGTTGCTTTTGTTTGCTTGTTTGAAGTTTGACAGCGCAGCCCAGACAGAATACACACTGCAGTACCAGATTCTCCTTAGATCCCGTGGATCCCATGGGTTCAGGAACTAGCCAAGTAATTACTTACAAGATGCAAGATGTTACTCACTCAGGAGACACATTCCTGTTTCTCCATCACGGCCTCCAGCTTTCCTCTCTATGTGGAAGTATGGGTATACAAAGTGCTAGCCACATTTTTCTCTCATTCATTCCTGAAACCAAAGGCCATTCTCTGGGCAGTTTATGATTTAAGAGTGATGGGCCATGCCAACAAGGGCTCGTGGCCCTGACTCAACAGCTTCAGCCTCAGTAGACCCCTGCTCTACCTGCCGAATCAGGGCACTGTGAACGCGTGCTCAGGACCACATCCACTTTGTACTGAATCTCTGGGTGGCAAGGTGAACAGCCATAAATCTCTTACACGGCATTGCTTGGAGCCCTTCCAAGGGATTGACACCTTTGATGATCACAGCACTAAAAGTCGCCACTAGTCTTTCCCACATTTTATAGATGAGGAATCAAAGCACAGAGAGGTCAATGAACAGGCCCCCAGTCACACAGCGGGCAAGCGGCAGGGCTGAGATACGAACAAAGACAGCTTTTGTTTATTTTTTTCAAAGCACATGTTCTCAACAGTTCCCTTTCACCTTCTTCCTTCTATATTCCCACTTTTATATTCCTTTTCCTTCAGTGAGCCCTGAAATGCTCTCTCGGAGGTTCTCCCGTAGCCATTATAACCTCCCTTCAGTCTCTCTTTTATTTGGTTTGTGTTAATTAAACTGGAGTTTCAGCAAGCATTAAGCCTGAAAACTAAAGCTGGGAGAAGAAACCCTTCATCAACAAAACTCCTGACACACGGAGGCATTTGAAATCCTTGGCGGCAATCTGATACCCATGTGGTAATGGTTTGGAATTAAGAATTTCAGTCTCACACCCAGTGGCTGACACGAAGAGAAACTGCTCACTAATCTCTCGGTGCTGGGGCAGAGCGGTGGTGGGCCAGGCACGCCTGGGGTGACTTGTTTCACAGAACAAGAGGCCCCTCTGCAGAGCAGAAACCAGCAACTCTGCAAAACAGCCCAGACAGCCCAGAACTGGACCCTCCCTCAGCCACTGACTTGATGTACAGAAGGCTGTGGATGGCCTGGGGACTGAAGAGGGTGAAGTGGAGAAGGGCTGGCCTCATGGAGAGACCCCTAGTTTCCTGTTGTTCCACTCCAGCCTCAAGGAACCTTTTCTGAGGTTCTACCAGGCCAGGCTTACTCCTACCCCAGGTGCTTTGGCTTGGTTAAGATCGAGCTTCCCCGCCTCTCGCCTGGACAGATCTCCGTTCTATACAGCATGTCTGCCAAGAGGCCATCCCGGTCACCATGAATGAAGGCAGCTACATATTCCCCTTCCTGTGCTTTTCCTATACCACGTTTACAAGTATCAAAAACAGGTCTAGAGCAATGGCTCAGCAGTGACGGATACTTGATGCTCTTTCAGGAGAACTCAGAGATCGCTGTGAGTTGGTGTGAATCCAGTGTAAAGGGCCTGTCACTCTTCTCTGGCTTCCACGAGTGCCCACACACGTGTCACCCAAACACGTGTAGCACACACACAATAAATAAAAATAAATCTTTTCATTAAAAATAGCAAAATAAAAAGGGGATCATAACACTTATCACTGGTGGGGTTTATGTATTTAGTCTGTTTTGTTTATTTATTGTATGCTTCTTCTCCAGGTATGCAAAGCAAGGACTTTGTCTTGGACAAAATTTCTCAGGCCTAGAGCCTAGAATTGTTCTGTTCTACAAATAAAATAAAATAAAATAAAATAAAATAAAATAAAATAAAATAAAATAAAATAAAATAAATTGTGAATGAATGAGTTATTTCCAGGAGCAAGGCAGGTGGGAGGGCTTGGACTGGAGCCCACGCTATAGAACAGCGTGGTCTTTTCACTCTAGCCCTTCATCCTATCCAGCCAGCACTGAAGACCTTGTTCCAATTATAAATCAAACCTTTCTATTGGAAGCTCTGCGATTCCTCTGGGGGATTAAAGTCAGGATCATCTAAAGGCAGATGGAGGACTGAGTCCCATGCTTCTTTGTTTATAGGGAATGATAGAGCCAAGGCTATCCTCTGAGGATGCCTCCTGGAGTCTAGTTCCATGTCAGGGCTTTGGTTACTCTCTGCTTCTTCCTGGCGGGTCCTGGAGAGGCATCTAAGCTCTCAGCAGACCTAGATATTCTTGAGTCAGGGTGCTACGCTTGCTTAGTTCAGTGGATGTACCTCCTACCACGTCCTCCTCATCTTGATCCATATAGCTTGAATATTCACCTGTGAGACTTTCCTGCTTAGGCAGGCTGATGGGGGCCATGATGGCAAGGGAGTCAGATCCAGACTCAGTGGGGCTTCTCCCTCCCTCTGCTTCAGCCCCACCCCAGTGTGGTGCAACCCTGTCCTCATGGGTCACCAGACTGGTGAAACCTGAACAGTTGGAGGCCAAAGGAAGCACTTGATGACAAGAGGGTGGGGAGGTAAGCAAGTGGAGAAGGAGTGGGGACTTCAGACAGGAGCCTGGTGGGGGGCAGAGAGAGGCACTGAGCGACTTATTTTCAAACAGAGACAGATTTTCAAATCCAGCTTCGCTGTGTTTATCATAACGAAATCCTATGAGGTTGCTGTGAACGGGGCCCTGTATGCATTGTTATGCTATTTGGTTTTGATAAAAAGTGGCATTGTACAAGATGTTCCTTGGCCACGTAAAAGCTTGCTGCATAGCTAATGGTGGCACAGAGCCATACCACAAGTTGAGCAATGCCGTGGTGGGGATTAAGGCTGGTATTTTAATGTGAACTTTAAGGGAAGAACTGAAAGAGCAAGACTTAAGAAGAGACAGAGGACCAAAGAGAGGAACTGAGAACTGGGAGGAAGAAGAGAGAAATGAATGGAGAAAGGAATGAAAGAACAAAGGCAGGACATAGCATTTAGTGAGGGGAAAGGCATCTTGTTAAAATGGGAGCAAGCTCACCACTTTTCAAAGGGAAGGCATTTCCTTTGCCCTCTTTTTCATGTCTGCCTTTGTTCCACAGCTTTGCTCTCCCCCGTACGCACACCCATTCCTCTTCCTTCCACTCCAGACAAGGAGTCAAACTGTCTGAGCTGTCCCCAAATGTTGTAGGTTGTTTAATAGCACTCTTTAACTTAGCTCAAAACCATGGACTTTTCTGTCACTTGTTTCTGAGCCCGGTCCCTGGGACGTGCGTTCCTCAGTGGGTGGTGGCCTCCCAGAGACATGAGCAGGAACAAAGAACACTCTCTCATTCTTTCCTTTTTTTTTTCTTTTCTTCCTATTTTGCTTTTCAAAGAAATTTTAGAATGTACTCAACAATGTTGGAGAAGAAAAAAGATGGTCTAGATGAAGAGGTGTGGTTTGGAATCAGAGTTAAAGGTCCCAACTGTACAATGAGTTTTAGAACATCACCAGAAAAGCATCTAGTATATACAGGTATCTGATAATTCTTGTTTTTTTTTTTTTTTCATTGACAAATCATGCCATCCTACTAGAGAACTGTGGGTCATCATTATGAGACCAGGCCATTTTTCCATCCTGCACCTGAGTCATAAGCTTGTAGACAGTATAAAATCTGTCCCTATTTTTGAGAAAAACCAAGGAAGGTCTTGGTGTTCAGTCCAGTGTCTTCCACCATGTGCTCAGGATGGGTGCCTGATGTAGAAAGAAACTGATATAATCATAGTCAGTGCCTGGAAAGATCTAAAGAACTATGACCAAGCCATCAAGGTCAAAGACCTATGACCCGCAGTGTGAGCGACTGACAGTAGAGTTGGAACTTGGTTGCCTTCTGTTCTGTTGTCACCAACAGTAGTGTGGCATCAATGTCCTACTTTCCCAACCAGGTCAGCGTTTGCTTAAAGAGTTTCTCAGTCATCCACTGCGACCCCAGCGACCTGGATATGCCTTCCAGGATATCCAGTACCATCACACATCTGCAGACCTTGGTATGTTGTTTTCTTTTCTTCTGCAAACCCTCTCTTCTTTTTATTTTTAAATTGATTTTCAATTTCTGACATGTAATAATTGTGCATATTTATGGAGTACAGTGTGACCTTACAATACACACATGCATTATGTAATGAGAAGAACAAGGTAATTGACAGGACCATCATCTCAGACATTTATCATTTCTTTGCTGGGAACACTCTAAGTCCTCTCTAATGGCCATTTTGAAATACACAGTTAGTTGTTGTCAATGGTAGTAGATTGTTGTGCCAGTTGTGCCACTGAACATCAGTAGCCCCTCCTCTGTCCAGCTGCCTCATTCCAGCTCCCCTCTTCCCACCTCTGTCAGAAAAGCACCTACTCATCTTCCGTGACCTGTGTGGCCCCCTTTCTCAGAGCAGCCTTTCCCGTCTCCGGCCTGCAAGAACCCAGTGGATCCTTCTTTGTCTCTCAGTGTGGCTTCTGAAAAGTTTCCAAGGGCTGAGAAGAAGGCTCAGTGGGTGAAGCCCCTGGTGTTCAATGGGGGAAAATCTGGGTTTGAGTTCTAGAACCTTTGTAAAACCAGACATTCCAGTAGGAGTCTGTAATTCCAGTATATCTGTAACAAGCTGAGAAGCAGAGACAGGAGGATCCCCAGAAACTCATGGGCCAGATAGCCTGCCAAATACACCCACAAACAAGAGAGACACTGCCTCAAACAAGATAAAAGATTAGCACCTAACATTGTCCCCACACATGTTGTGGCATACATACACCTGTACTTACACACAGAGACATGGACACACAGGAACATGCCATGAGTGGGGGTAGAAAGAGGAGGGAAGGGGGAAGGAAGGGAGAGAAATAAAGGAAGAAGGGATATATATAGAGAGAGAAAGGGGGGCATACACAGGAATACACACAAAGATTCAGATTTTATAAAAAGCTTTCTAGATTCAAATCTCTTTCTAGTCCCAGATGAAGAAACTAAGGCAGAGATGTGACAGTCTTGGCCAGGTCACTTGACATTTGGTGACAGTTTAAAAGTCAATATCAGTCCTGAAGTTAAGCCCTGAGAGAAGTGTCTGGAGATGACTCTTCATAGATAGGGAACAAGATCCGATGCCATGGTGCTGCTGCTATTCTGGTCAGATTTCCATGCCTCGAGTGGCTAGTATGGCCCGAATTTTGAAACAAACAACTTCAGAAATTCCTCAGTCTTAGAAGTTCAGAAGCTTCAGATTGATGCTGGCAAAGGGAATAGAAGACATACCAATGTGGCTTTTAAATTTAAAATAAATACTTGTGTTTTCACAGCAAGACAATGATCCAGATTAATTTCTGTCTTAGCCTGTTACTCACCTCTGCTTTATGACAATTAGAAAGCTGTTATTTCAGTCTGAAGACATCATCGGGCCCTCTGTTGGTGCTTAGGAATCCATAAGGGTTTTCATGAAACGTTTTGAAGACACAGGTAATTATGTGAGCTGATGGTAACTAGGGCAATGTGCAAGAAGGACTTACTATCTCCCAGTTGTGCTTCTAGTACTGAAATGATTTAATGTTGGCAAAGGCCTATGAGTTGCTTATTTTAAATTCACTTTTATTAAAATATAATTTAAGTCTGAAGATACTTACAGTTATTTAACTGCATCACAACCAAAATAAGGAATAATTTCATCACCCCCAAAGCTTTCTTATACCTCTTTATAAAAGTCCTGTCCCATCCACCCTCAGGCTAAATGTTTTTCATGTTGGAATTGTTTGTTTGTTGTAATTGAGGAGAAGGAGGAGGAGGAGGAGGATGAGGAGGAGGAGGAGGAGACAGGGTTTCTTGTAGCCCAAACTTGCTATGAGTTTGCTATCCAGCTGAGAATGACATTGAACTCTGATCGTCAGGCCCTCTAGTTTATTTCTGTCCACCACTCAGGTACTAGGATCCCAGGCATGTACCACCACACAGCTTTATGCAGTGCTGGGGGCAGAGCTAGGGCTTTATGCTTGCTTTGTAAGTATTCTCCTGACTGTGCCACCAGACCAGCACATAGTCTTCTGCTCTGGCTTCATTCACCCAGCATAGTGACTTTTAGACTTTGATTATCTCACATTACATACAGGGGGAACTATAAAATCTGACATGTAAAAAAAATGACTTGATCCATTTTGTAAGTAACCCAGCTAGAAGTCAAACCTGGCCAGGCTGATCCTAGTGCACACCTCCCATCTCAACTCCTTCCACTTTTGCACTGGCCAACGGGGCTCCTGGTCTTAACTCACCTGTGAGCCTACTCCATTGAGTGGTCTTCTATTCCAAAGTCATAACGCAAGGAGTTTCACATGTGGAATCCAACGGTGTCATAAGAAAGAGGCATGGGAATTTGTCACCTCATCATCATCCCTTCTCCTCCTCGCCCTCCCTTCTCCTCATCTCTGCTCCTTTTCCTCATCTCTCCCCCTCCTCAACCCTTATCCTCTTCCTTTGCCTTTCAAGTTTGACCCAGAAAATATTTCAGCACAATATTACAAGAGAAAAATCTGGATAAGAGAAATGCTTATCTGACTCCTAAGGAGGAATCGATGCCTACTTCTGGCCCCCAAATTTCTACATTCTCAGCTGTGACTTCACACAATAGGGACTGAGTGCTTACTAAATGGAAAATCTGTGTGCAGCTACTCACTGGCCAGGTTGCCTTTAGCAAGTATTTTATCCCTTGAGGACTTAGTGTCCTTGTCTATAAAGGAGGCTCCAAGGCTCTGTGGAAAATTCCGTGAAACAGCACAGCTAATGCTCTGTGGGGAAAGTGTCATGCTATCTCCACAAGTGTCAGGCCCTCTAGTTTATTTCTGTCACATTTATCTTCAGAACCGAGCTCCGAGGATGGTGACAGTCAGTTAGTTCTGAGCTAAGGGCTCACTGTGCTTGTGATAACCTTCACAAGGATCCTCAGAGACTACAGAATCCCTTTCTCCAGGTGAGGGAAGTGAAAGGCCTAACATTGTGTGGCTTTGCAGGCTGTGCTGCAATTCGGACTTATGTGTGTTCAGCCAAGAATAGCATTTGTTGTTGTTCTTTACAGACCGGGTCTTACAATGTACAGAGGCTGGCTTCAAACTCAGAGATTCGCCTGCTTCTGACGCCTGAGTGCTGGGATTAAAGGTGTGCATCACCATGCCTGGCTGAAAAAAAAAATGCTTTCATGAACTATTCGGATCTGGTGGGATCTGGAGAAGTTGAAACAAAGCTGTTCTAGGAGACGTGGGAAGGGAAAGGCGCAGAGGAAGCCAGTAAACCTTAACCGAGGAAGGCACAGTGGAAATGCAGGCTTCTGTGGACCTTCCGCGAGAATCCTGCAACTCTCATCTGTGATGTGGAAAGACAATCAGTGGGGATTCGTTCGGATAGAAGAAGGTTCTCCTTTCAAAAAGGAAGACGAAAATGACCTGCTGTCCTCCTGGTGATCTCATTTTGCTTCACAGACATAAATCAGTCTTGGGTATTTATTCATTAATATGTTTTATTTATTCATTGACTATCTCAAACAGGTATATATACTGTATGTTGATCATATCCAACTCAAATTCATCTCTCATTTCCACAAGGCTCCTTGCTATTTTCCCTCTAACCTTATTAATTTACTTCTTAAGTCAGAGGTCTCCAAATATTCAGTGAACGTTTCACAGTAACCTGAGCCCATGTTTCACTGTTATATTATCAGAGACATTTAAGTCAATAGACATTTATATGTGAACAACTTGGTGGCTACAATTAAAGTGAGATAATTCACATACATTAGTTCTTTAATGGCCAAGGGTCCTCATCGGATACGTGTCTTCTAGGCAAACACCCTTGGAATCAGATTGGGATGCATTCCATGATGTCTTTTTCAACTCTGAGAATATTGTATGACCCGCTTTCCTCCTATTGGGAGGATATAAGGGAGAGGAAACATGACCATGACTCCACATTGGGAAGCAGGTGGCTGCAAATCTGAATTTCAGAGCCTCCATTGTATCAAGACAGTCAAGGTAACTGTTGACCTTTTCCTCTTGTTGGCAGATGACTTACTGCGTCACAGTCAAATATTAACAGCGCACACAAAATCGGAAGGGACCAGGAGAAGCAGCCCATGTGATCCTTCTTGACAAGAAAGCAAAGCTGTCTCACATGCTATGCCTCATGCCAGTACAAGTCTGGTGATCTACCTGAAGCCAGAATCATGCCATTTGCTTACCACCAGCTACACAGACAATATCAACATTTAGCTGTGTGCACAGAAGTCCAAGTCATGCCTTAGGAGATGGGAGCCAGTGGGTAGATCCTGGGTAAACAAGCAGTGTCTACTGCAGAGTCACATTTCCTCATGCAAAGACCAACAAAACAAGAATTAATTCCTGCTCAATAGCCTCAACTCCAGCTTGGGGAGCAACATGACCTACTTTGAAAAATAACCACAGTGCAATAAGATATGCAGGAGAAAGGCACTAAATTTTCCTAGGATGACCAGAGAAAGTCCTAGGAACCAAACTAGCCTCACTCTAAAAGAAAAGGAGGTCAGAAGACCTGAAGGAAAAAAATTGTCATGTTGTTCTGATAGGATGTTTGCATGTGCCGTGCAGGATAGGTGGAATGCTGAGAAATGACACAAACCTCCTAGGGGAAGAAATGATACAAGCCTCCTAGGGGAAGAAATGATACAAGCCTCCTAGGGGAAGACCTGCCTGCTGGACAGGTTCTGTGGACCATAGCACTGCAAGAACGGTGGATAGCTACTACTTTCCTTTGTCCACCTTGAGGCTTGGCGTCGCTTCCTTTTGTTTTGTTTTGCTTGAGAAACGCTCCTTCATATTCTACAAGACTGCCAGTCACGCGGCCTCACTCTCCGTTGGCTGAGCATTGAGCCCTAACACAAGAAGAGCCAGTCCGAATCCTTCATGGAACTGACACGGGTGCTGAAAGGGAGGCTCTGCTCCAGTAAATAAATGGAGCTTCCAAGAGTTATGCTTTTCTTCTTCGGAGAAAAGAGGTTAAAAAATGGGAAAAGGTAGAGTTGGGGGTGTGGTACCCTTGCTGGAGCAGCCGCCTCATGTGCAGGGAGTACTGAGTTCAGTTCCCAGTGCTGCACTAGCTAGCTGTGGTGGCGCACTCAGGAAGTCCCAACACTCAGAAGGTGGATTAGAAGGATCAAATTCTAAGTGTCATCCACAATGAACACAAAGCTACTCTGAGCTACATGAGACCTTGTCTTGTTAGTAAATAAAAGGGGACGAGGGGAGGCGAGGGGGAGGGCTTTTGACGTCACTCTAAAACATGAGTTTAACTCACCCTGACCAATCACTACTCCACGAATTGCTTAAGCTGGTTACATTTCCAACTTAAGTGAGGCGGGTTTGAGTTAGGTGACTGTCCCTTGCAGGGTCTTTAGAAAACAGGAAAACCCACATGAAACTCTCACAGTGCTCCAGCCTGAACCCTCTCCATTCTGCTTCTTTTAGCTGCTGGAAGGGAAGAGACACATTTCCCACTGTTGATTACCCCGCCCCGTGTGCTGTCTGAAAGAGGCTCTGGTTCTCACCCAGCTGGCTGGATGGCACCCACTTCCTGTCCTGTGAATGTGGGCTACCTTCCCGGGGCTGTTATCTGACTCCACTATCAGCCAGCGGGTTTCTAGGAAAGCAGTGTTCTACAAGAGCAAATGGATGTGGTCAGAGCTAATGGTAACTCCAGCAGCCATGAACACAATGGGGCCCTGGACATCATTCATGACTTCTGGTGTTCAGGAGTCAGCCTTGAACTGCCACAAACAAGATAACTTGTACTTCTAACAAGTTCTCATAGGCTCCAGGGCTGACTAGCTTTTATATGTGTTCTATACCTCCAACCTACCCACCCACTAGCTGTGTGAGCCTGGGAAAATAACCTCAGCTCTCTGAGCCTAAAAGGCCATTTACAATCATATATCAATTGTACATATTGCTGTGTACCAGATGTATTAAGCTCTCTCTCTCTCTCTCTCTCTCTCTCTCTCTCTCTCTCTCTGTGTGTGTGTGTGTGTGTGTGTGTGTGTGCGTGTGCTTCCATCTAATGAGATGTAACTAATGTGCACAACTTCAGTATAAGACTGACACTTTGTGACATTTCCATCTGAGAACATCATTGTCATTGTTACCCGTGTTGCTATAGAGATCACTAGCCTCATTCCAGTCTTTTAATGGATGAGGAAATGGTTACTCAGAAGAACTTAAAGCCACATAGCTCAATCCTTGGCCAGGAAGAAGCCCAAAGCCATACATTCCCTAAATCTAGGCACATGCTCAGAAGCAATGAAGATTACAGAGGGCTGAGAAATTATTTGACTAATGAAACTAAAATTCTAACTTAAAGAAGCATGAAATTGACCTAAGAAGAGATACTCCCTGCATTTGACTGAGCAACATCATATTGCAAT
Source organism: Apodemus sylvaticus (assembly GCF_947179515.1). Lineage (NCBI taxonomy): Eukaryota > Metazoa > Chordata > Mammalia > Rodentia > Muridae > Apodemus > Apodemus sylvaticus. Next base: position 85,075,590 of record NC_067476.1, on the reverse strand, counting down.
AGTCATTGTCAGTTTCATGTCTATCCATAAGTTAAAAGTGGCCAGATCTGACACCAGCAAAGGCTCTTTGATATGAGAAATGCATTCTGATATATATGGAAGAGTGAGCAACAGGCAGCTAAGTTGACTACAGAAAATGAGAGGAGATACTTCTTACCTGGGGAAGATCAGTGCAAGGTGATAGTAATAGTAATAGTAACAGTAACAGTAATCAATAATAATAATAATAACAATAAACCAGCATGGCATAGGTAAGATATACCAATATCATCATGGAAAATTGGATCCCAAGCCAACTATTGAGAATAAGAGTTAGTGTCTTAGTCAGAGTTTATTCCTGCACAAACATCATGACCAAGAAGCAAGTTGGGGAGGAAAGGATTTATTGAGCTTACACATCCACGTTGCTGTTCATCACTAAAGGAAGTAAGGACTGGAACTCAAGCAGGTCAGGAAGCAGGAGCTGATGCAGAGGCCATGGAGGGATGTTTATTACTGGCTTGCTTCAGTTCCAGTCCTGATTTCCTTTAGTGATGAATTGCAACGTGGAAGTGTAAGCTCAATAAAACCTTTCCTCCCCAACTTGCTTCTTGGTCATGATGTTTGTGCAGGAATAGAAACCCTGACTAAGACAAATTGGTGCCAGCATAGTGGGGTATTCCTGTGACAACTTGACCATGTTTTGGGGAGGACTGTGGAAGGACTTTGGAATTTTGAGCTAGAAAATCCATTAGAATATTAAGAGCTTGGTGGAACGTTCTGTAGGAGCTTGGAAGACAATGTTAAGAACAGTGCAAAAGATGGAGGCCTGGCTTGTGAAATTTCAGAGGGAAGATTAAAGACTCTTACAGTGACCATGTTTTGATTGTGAAGATTCTGTGGTTTTGGTTAGCTGGGGCTGAAGAATCAGATGTGATAACAAGATACCAGAACCACTAAAGCAAACCTTTGTGTTACTGGGACTATTGATGCTGGTTAGCTGGAGCTAAGAAATTAGCGGTGATTAAGAAGAGACCAGCATCACTGAAATGAAATCTTCTTGGAAGTGTTTTCTGAGAGCACAGAGAGTGTGTTCCAGAGATAGCCACAGTTGTATTTTGTGCTGTGGCTGGACTTGGTACTGTGTAAGAGTCACCCAGATGGTACTGGTTTTGAAGGCATGAAGGGGTCATGAAGAGCAGCTGAGGCTCTTGGTACAGTGAGAGGCCACGGAAGGCCATTGGTGAAGGTGCAGCCTCAGTTGCAATAGATGGCCCAGGACTTGAAGGGGTCATGCATAGGAGCAGAGGCTTGTCACCATAAAGAGAGCCTATGAGAGGCTATTGATTAAGCCTAATTACAGTAGAAGATAGCAGCATTTTTGGAGATGCCAGTACCATGCGATGACCACGAAGAACAGCAGCATCAGTGGAGTAAAGGCAGCTGGAGCCTAGAAGACAAGCTGTGTGCTACAAAGGGCAGAGTTGGAGAAGTGACCCAAGTCCTTGGAACAACCCGGAAGATCGTGAGTTAGATCTCAGACATTGAACCATTGGAGTTTGAGTTTTGCTTTTGGTTGTGACTGTGCCCTGATGTGTTTCCCTCTTGAAGAAAGAAAGTATTTTAGTGGAGTCCACAGTTAAGAGACTTTGAATTTTTAAAAGATTTTGAATTTTAAAGATACTGGACATTTTAAAGTGATTGAACTTTTAATATGTAAAGACTGTGGGACTTTTAAAGTAATTTAGATCTTGGGGATGAATAAGAAAGTAAGGGTTGAAGCTTAATAGTGTTGTTTGTGTGTCAAGTTGACAAGGGGTCAATTGTACTGGCTGGTTTTATGTGTCAACTTGACACAGGCTAGAGCTATCACAAAGAAAGGAGCTTCAGTTGGGGAAATGCCTCCATGAGATCCAGCTGTGGGGCATTTTCTCAATTAGTGATCAAGTGGGGAGGGCCCCTTGTGGGTGGCACCATCCCTGGGCTGGTAATATTGGGTTCTATAAGAGAGCAAGCTGAGCAAGCCAGGGGAAGCAAGCCAGTAAGAAACATCCTTCCTTTATGGGACATATGGAGAGGGGGGATCCGGGAAAGGGGAAATCATTTGGAATGTAAACAAAGAATATAGAAAATAAAAATATTTAAAAAAAAAGAAAGAAAGAAAGAAAGAAACATCCTTCCATGGCCTCTGCATCAGTTCCTGCTTCCTAACCTGCTTGAGTTCCAGTCCTGACTTCCTTTTGTGATGAACTGCAACATGGAAGTGTAAGCTCAATAAACCCTTTCCTCCCCAACTTGCTTCTTGGTCATGATGTTTGTGCAGAACTAGAAACGCTGACTAAGACAGTTAGGCTTATAAATTTGATCAAAGGAGGGAATTTATGGAGTCTAATACATAGCAGAGGAAGGCATCACAACACCAAGGCAAACGCCCAGCTCTTTAGCAGACTGAGTAGGAGACTACTCCACTCCTGGAGATAAATAAACAAACGGAAGCCGTAACATAGAAATTGATGAATGTATTAAAGATTTTAAATATGAAAAATAAAATAAGGGAAAAATCGCTCTGTGACCCTGGGGTAGGAACAGCATGCATGAGCAAAACAAATATGGACTTCATTACAACAAATAAAATCACTGGCCAGACAGGACGGGAAAAGATAAGGACATTTGCATGTAGCCTAAATGTTGTCATCTTGCTACTCAACTTCACACCAAAGAAAAAAACAGTTTCTGTGAGAAAGGAGAATCTCATAGATTATCTGTGGGGAAAAAAAATACCGAACAAACCTTTAAAAATTAACAGTGGAGTAAAGTGCCCTGAATCTTTCATTGCAGGTAAAAAATAATGAAAGCAATAAAATCCAATATCTGTTGAATTGAGCAAGCTGTCACGATTCTACTATTTTACTACAGTGGCCAAAATTGACAAATGCAGGGACTTGAGAGCCAAGTTATCACTACAGCACTTTTGTCAGGGTAACACAAATGGTACCAGATCATAAATTATTTCCTCAGTTAGCTCCTTGCCACCAAATACTGTATAGAAGACGGGAGATGTGATTTTCAGGTAACAAGCCATCCATTATTAGTAGTAGTGGTCTATCCTGACTAAAATTTTATTTAAAAGGTCTGAGAATGATGTGAGTGGAAACAATCCATGGTTTTGAATTGACAACCTCCTATTACAATGATAATGATTAGTTCCACATTTATTTATAAATTAAAGGGGTCAGATCTCAGCAAGGCCAAAATCCCACAGCATTACTCTGTGGCAAGCACTATTCTGGGCACTTTGTACCAACACATAAATTCTTCAAACAATCCCAAGAAATACAATCTGAAAACAACTGCAAGGAAGCCCCTGCTACTGCTGCTGCTACTGCTGCTACTGCTGCTATTTTATTACCCCTGCTATTTACAGAAGGAACAGAGGTACCAGGGGCTGGAGAGGCTAGCCACATGAATAGTACAAATAGACTGACTGGGATTCAAGTGGAGGCATTCTGAGTTAGGGGAACTATGTAGGTTCAAACCCAAGCCAGGGCTCCTTTGAGAGTAAAACATTATACGTTAAGGATAGTTTGAAGTTTCATCTGTGTACAAGACGTCCCAGTGGATGGCTCTTGGTAGAGTTCAGTCTTTTAGCTGCTTTGCTGTGCTGCCTCTCAGAGAGAGAGAGAGAGAGAGAGAGAGAGAGAGAGAGAGAGAGAGAGAGAGAGAGAGCACTGAGCACTTGGCCTCTGGTTACATAGGACAGTATCCTTACATAGGAGGTATATATAAAACTAGATCTTGCAAACTCCCAGGGAAAAATAAAACTCCCAGGGCCAGAAATTGGCCCACAGGGTGTTGAGAAAACATGAATGAGGAATGTGATTGGTTTCAGAGCTGAAGCAGTTGAGTTGGGCCCTCAGGGACTTGGATTGAAGCTGTCATTAGCAAGAGGATCCGCTCTGGCTAGGTTTTGGCTTCAAGTCAAAGAAAGATGAAGAACCAGGAGATGTGAGCTCTCTCTCCCAATCTGGGACTAAATTGGCCAGATGATGGGAATCACTTTCCTCAACATGCTACAGTCTACTCTTGGGAAATGGAAACATGCCCTTCCCTCTGCAATCCAGCCATGCAAGGAAGAGTTGGTAATTATGTAGTAACAGCTATATTAAGCTGGTGGCTTACACAGTGACAGCACTCCCTTCATGCCCCACATCTATGATCTCATTCATTCCTTACAGAACCTATGAAGCAAGCGTCTTTTTTATTATTATGATTATTATACCATTTGTTTCTTCAGCCGAGGCAGCTGAGGCTGAAAGGTATTCGGTTGCTTTCTGAGAGTTTTGAGATTTAGAATAAATGCAGGTTTCTCTGTCTTTAAAGTGCTCTTTAGAGCACATCTTAGCGTATGTCTCAGTTTCTCCATCCATTCTTCCCTATCAGACAGAAAAATATCTGGTAGGCAAAGGGGAGGCAATATTCCTCACTCCAACCCATCTATGAACAGTGAGAAGTGGTGGATCTTAAAGACATCAAAGATCAGCTTCATTTTTCAGTCATCTTCAGGGAAATCTACTTTTTCTGAGACTTCAAAGAAAATATGTTGATTGGAGAAAAATTATATCAGGAGAACTTTTGAAAAAAATTAGATAAAGGGTTAAAGTTGAATAAGACTGTGGAAATAGGAGCCTTTTCCCAAGAGAGGAAAAAAAAAAAGATGCATTCATAGAATGAAACTCAATCACTGTAACTGGCAGAGCATCAATGGTCCGAGCAGATGGAGAAAACTCTCTCCACCCCCACCCGGCGCTGTTTATTGTCTTGGACATCACTGAGTCTCTTGGGCATGTTCATCAAATTATTGAAATTAAGAACAACCTTTGTTGGCAAGCAAGGGATCTTAATTCCAATGTGACCCCAGAAGCTTAAGCCTTGTTAACTTGCTTTTGCTTTTGAAGATTAAATTAAGAGTTTAAGTGTTGGTAGTTAAAGCTTCTAAGGCAGTGGTAGTCCCCTGCCTCACCCACGCCAGTTCAGAAGGGTCCCATGCCCACTGCCAGGATGTAACAGCTTTCAGATTCACAAAGCAACAATTACTCCTATGCGAGATGTGGCTGAAAGCCACTCAACCCTCAACTCTTCACTGGCTTCCTTCTCTTTTGAACCCCAGTCTAACTCTTCCAATCTGATCTTTGGGGGATTGCGAGCCTATTTCCATCACTTACACTGAGTGGTTCAGTATCTTTAGAATTTGAAACCTCATCTCATTTTTGACAAGAAAATCCAAAGTGAGATTTACTTTTTAATAATAATAGTAATAATGTATTATTACTATTGTTATTGTTATTATTATTATATTATTATTATTTAAAAATGTCAGACAATCCCCTCCAAGAATTCTTTAGTTCCTCTGGAAGATAAGCTTCCCATTAGCAGTGCCTGGCACCATTCCTTGGGCAACTTAGCTAAACTAAATAAATAGCTCAATGGTGTGGTAACACTGGGTAAGGGCACGGTGGGAAGAAAAGCTATTAGGCATCTGCCAAAGCACATGCTTTCCTATATAAAGGTGGTTCTGACCCAGAGCTTCAGCAGGCAGAGTACAATTACCATTCCTTTGCAGCTTAACTTTCACAACACTTTTCAATGCTCAGCTTGGCTAGGATCCAAATAAACACAAGAACAGAGCTGGCTTTTAAGGTATTGGAATTCCCAGAAAAGTAGAGTTGAGAAGGAGTTAGAATTACTCCAGAAAGACAAACCAAACCAAACCAAACCAAACCAAAACAACAACAACAATAACAAAACTAAAAAATCCACCCACCCACCAACCCAAACAAACAAACAAATAACAGGGCTATGAGTTTGTGCTATGCTGAAACCAAGGAAGTTTCTTCTTTCTCAAGGACCTTCTTCATGCCTTCTTTTAAAAGAAGAGACTATTGAGAAATGCACTTGATTCTGCTTTGAGGTTCAGTTGGTTAGGCCCTTATGGATTGGGGGAAGCTTTCCTTCAGGGACAAGCTTTCAAACTCAAAAAATGAGTATGTTGGTGTATGTACATGCTTATGTGTATACACACATGGATGTGCAAACATGCATGCAGGCATGTGTGAGTATGTCTATGTATGTATGTGTGTGTGTGTATGTGTGTGTGTATTTGTGTGTGTGTGTGTGTGTGTGTGTGCGCAGAGGCCAAAGGTTAGTGCTGAGCATTTTCTCTTACTTCTCTTTATCCCACTCATTTTCTGAGAGTCTTTCACTGACCCTGAAGCTGACAGATCTGGTTGCCGATGAGCCCCAGGGATCTTCCTGTCTCTGCCTCTGCAGCTCCTCCACTTGCATTCAGCTTCTTATTTGGGCCTTGGATCCGTTCTCGGGTCCTCATGTGTGCATGCACTGGGAACACTTCACCCGTGGAGCCATCTTCCAGGTTCTCAGTTCCTAGTTTCTTCTCCTTCGTTCGGATGCTACTAGGTGATAAGTGTAAGAGGCAAGATGCTTTGCAAAGTGCAAGTCTTCAGTTCTAAGACCATAATGAGATGATCTCTTAGATTATGTTGTGATTCCTTACTTCTATTTCTTTAATAATAATCATTCATTAGCTGGAGAGAATTGGTCAGAAGTGATAGCTATGTGCACAACTCTTTCATTACTCTTTCATTACTCTTTTACTCTATCTTTCCCAAGTGTCTGCCTTGCTTCCCTCCACTTTGTGCATATTATTTTATTTACTCTTCCTAGCAACCCTTGGAGGTGAGGGCTGATACTCCCTCCATTTTACTGAGAGAGGGAGAGAGGGAGAGAGGGGGAGAGGGAGAGGCAGAGGGAGAGAGACAGGGAAGAGAGGGAGGAGAGGAAGAGGGAGAGGGAGGGAGGGAGAGGGAGAGAAAGAAGGAGAAGGAGAGGGAGGGAGGGAGAGGGAGAAGGAGAAGGAGAGGGAGGGAGGGAGAGGGAGAGGAAGGGAGGGAGAGGGAGAGGGAGGGAGGGAGAGGGAGAGAAAAAGGGAGGGAGAGAGAGGAAGGAGAGGGAAAAGGAGAGGGAGAGGGAAAGGGAGAGGGATGGATGGAGGGAGGGAGAGAGGAAGGGATGGAGAGAGAGGGAGAGGTAAAGGTAGGGAGAGAGGGAGAGGGAGAAGGAGAGGGAGAGGGAGAGGGAGAGAGAGTTTCACTGTTTAGTTATGATTGCATGGACCTGGATGGAAGGTATTCACTGGACATCTTCCTGGTGTAGCCACAGATGAATTACTCATGCTATGGTAGACAACAGCTTCATATGTTTAAGAAATGTTTGCATACCTCAGTCACAAAAACACTATTGTATATGTTCTTTCAAAGTCAGTTGTATCTTTCACATATATTTAAAATCTTCAACAAAATTCTGTCTAAATTATTTAGTAGACAAATCAAGTTGTTTGTAGTGAGCAGACTGATATATGTGTGATATATTCATATGTATGTATGAGAATGGGGTAAGTCAAGCTTCTAATCGTATATTTTTCTTCACTCTATGTTTTATTCGTGATCACTGAAAAACCTAATCTCTTATCAAGACTGGCAGTGCTCCATCGTGCATATATAACACATGACCTCTATCTGCTCACCTGCTGAGGGGTGCACAGGGATTGACCTCATGCCCTGGGCTTTCTGAATTCTGTTGCAGTGAGTGTGGAAGAGGAGTCGTCTCTGGGATACATTGATTTCATGTCCTTCAGATGTAATAGTCAGAGTGGAACTGCTACATCACATTTCTATTCTCACTTTTTCAAAATACGTCCACACTTTCCCATAATTGCCACACTAATTTATATCCCCAAACAGTTGCACACAACGATTACCTTTGTCGGAATTCATAGGCACATGTTTTCTGGCTTTTTTGTAACAGCCATACACAAGTGTGAGGTGATAACTTGTGGTTTCTTTTTTTTTTAATTTTTTTTATTTATTAGATATATTCTTTATTTACATTCAAATGATTTCCCCTTTTCTGGCTCCCCACTTCCCAAAAGTCCCATAAGCCCTCTTCCTCCCCCTATTCCCCCATCCACCCCTTCCCACTTCCCTGTTCTGGTATACCCCTACACTGCTACACTGAGTCTTTCCATAACCAGGGACCACTCCTCCATTCCTCTTGGACATCATTTAATATGTGGATTATGTCTTGGGTATTCCACATTTCTAGGCTATATCCACTTATTAGTGAGTGCATACCATGATTGATCTTTTGAGACTAGGTTACCTCACTTAGTATGATGTTCTCCAGCTCCATCATTTGTCTAAGAATTTCATGTATTCATTGTTTCTAATGGCTAAATAGTACTCCATTGCGTAAATATACCACATTTTTTGTATCCATTCCTCCGTTGAGGGACACCTAGGTTCTTTCCAGCTTCTGGCTATTACAAACAGGGCTGCTATGAACATAGTGAAGCATGTGTCCCTTATTGCATACTGGGGAATCCTCTGGGTATATGCCCAGGAGTGGTATAGCAGGGTTCTCCGGAAGTGTCATGTCCAGATTTCTGAGGAACCACCAGACTGATTTCCAAAGTGGTTGTATCATCTTGCACTCCCACCAACAGTGGAGGAGTGTTCCTCTTTCTCCACATCCTCGCCAACACCTGCTGTCTCCTGAGTTTTTAACCTTAGACATTCTGACTGGTGTGAGGTGAAATCTCAGAGTTGTTTTGATTTGCATTTCCCTAATGACTAATGATGCTGCACATTTCTTAAGGTGCTTCTCAGCCATCATGTGAAAATTCTTTGTTTAGCTTCGTACCCCACTTTTTAATAGGGTTATTGGTTCCCTGGGGTCTACCTTCTTGAGTTCTTTGTATATATTAGATATTAGCCCTCTGTCAGATTTAGGGTTGGTGAAGATCCTTTCCCAATCTGTTGGTTGCCGTTTTTTGGGACCTCATAAAATTACAAAGTTTCTGTAAGGCAAAGGACACTGTCAAAAGTACCTTGTGGTTTCAATTTAAATTTCACTGATGGTTAATGGTGTAGAACACTGATGTACCTATTCATAGGTTCTTGGACCATTTTTAATTAGATTATTTGTTTTAGTCCCTTGAGCTGTTTGATCTAAACTTATATATCAGATATTAGCTCCTTATCAGAGGCACAGACTATATATATTTCCTTCATCTTATCCTTACCATGTTGCTTCCTATGCTAGGTAGAGTTTTGAATAATCTCATTTGTCCATTTTTGTTCTTCCTGCATGCAATTGGGGGAGTATGACCATATCCAAAGCCATCAAAGCTCAGACAAATGTCATGGAGGTTTTCTCCAGTGTGTTTACAGTTGGAAGACTTGTGCTTAAGTACTTATTTTAATTTATTGGCTACATTAAACACTTACTTTGAGTTGGTTTTTGTATGTATTATGAAGTAAACGTCCATTTCATTGTTCTGAATGTGACATTGAATCCCAGTATCATTTGTTGTAAAACTTTTTTATATTTTTATTTTTCTTGGTATTACTCAAAACTAATCTTATCTTAAATGTGTGGGAATCTAAGGGTTCTATGTGCCATTGAGGGAAGGAATATTTTTGTAGCTATTACATTGAAGAATATTTTATACTCAGGTGCTATGATGCTACAGATTGTTTTGGCTTTAGAGAGCATTTTATGGATTCACACAAATTGTAGGATATTTTTAATATTTGTATGAAAATGTGGTTGGGATTTTGACAGGAATTACATTGAACATTTAGCTCACTTTACATAAAATGGATATATTAAATAACTCATGGACATAGTTTTTTGTCCATATACTCTCTTTATTTATGTTACAAATTTATAGTATTGATCTGTAGATCTTTCACTTCTTGGTTTAATACTTTTTATGATTCTTTTGTTGTTGTTATAGCAATTGTAAATGTGATTTTTTTATTTGAACAAACTGTTATTCACTTATTACTTCCAACAGTTTTTTTGTATGGGGTTTAGATTGAATGTGGTGTGGTGTGTGTGTGTGTGTGTGTGTGTGTGTGTGTGTGTGGTGTCTAATCTGAATAAGAGACCTAATTTCCTGCCCAGCTTGGATGATGCTATTGTTGTGATTCAGCTTGTCTTCAAATGGTACTTCCATTAGTCTTCAGTGTGACCTGTGACCACACCGAAGTGACAGGAACTTCAGGAGCTGGGACCTAGTGGAGATGATTGATAAGCATTTTCAGAGGCAGCTCTCCTGGGATCCTGGGTTAGTGCTTGATCCTGGGTTAGTGCTTAAGAGAAGGCTTCTATATAAAGAGCAAATCTTGATCCTCTCGCAACTCTGAGTTCCTGTCTTTCTGATGGAATGAATCTCTTCCTCTAGGACACTGTCCCATCATTGTGATGACATCAACATGAGGCCTTCACCAGAGCAGCAGAGCCAGTGTCAGTACCATGCCCTTGAGCCTTCAGAACTACAGTCTAAACAAACCTCCTTCTTTATAAAGTCCTAAGACTCATTATAGCAGCAACATAAACACGTATGTCTTTTCTTTACTCTCTTGCCTAATTGATTTGGCTGGAACTCCAAATCAATACTATGTTGAAGAAAAGTAGTAAAAAGTGGGTATCTTTGTTTCATTTATAAGGAAAAACTTCAGATAAAAGTTTTTAATTTTTTAAAAAAATATTTGCTTTATGTGTATTTTGCCTGCATATATGTCTATGAACCAATGTTCATGCAGTACCTGTAGTGGCCAGATCCTCTTAGACTGGAGTTACAGACAGTCGTGAGCTGCTGGAAATCAAATCCAGGTCTTCTGCAAGAGTAGCAAGTGCTCTTAAACCAGTGACCTGTCTCTCCAAGACTAGCTTTCCCCTTCTCACCATTAAATATGATGTTATCTCTGGGCTGGTTCCTTATGATCTTTATTTCTGTTGAGGTGTACATGTAACTTGTTGACAGTTTTTAATCAGAAAAAGATGCTAGTATTTGTCAAACGCCATCTGTTGAGATGTTTATGTGACTTCTGTCCTTCATTTTATTGATGTAGCGTACCACATTTATTGACTTATGTACATTGACTCATCCTTGAATCCCAGAGATAAGTCATGTGACCAGTGTAGGTGATCTTGTCAACGTGTTGTGAAATTTGTCCAACTCCTGTGTTGTTGAAGGCTTTTGCATTTATGTTCACAGAGGATCCTGAACTGTAATTTTTCTTATAGCGTGCCATCTGGATTAGTATTGGGGCAATAGTAACCTTAGAAAATGAGTGTGTGAATAGCCCCTCTTGAATGTTTAGAGTTTAAGGGGTGGTATTTATTTCTTTAAATTGCTGGTGGAGTTCAGCAACAAAGCCATCAGGTCCAGAGCAGTCTCCAGTGAGAGAGTTTTTATTACCAGGTGTGCCTCCTCTGTGCTTATTCCCAAGCATTCACATTTTCTCTTCAGTCATGCTTTGGCCTTGCTGGGTTATGTTGACCTAGGATGTCGCCCATTTCTTTTGTCTAATCTGATTTGCCAACATAACTGCTCATGCATTGTTGTAATTCTTTGTATGCTTTTGTGATGCCAGGTATGATGTCTCCTAACTCAATTCTGATTGTGTTTGATTTTTCTTTTAATTTTGTGGTTACAGGCACTGCTATACAACAGGTGGGGAAAGGACAAAGTGAAGTCTGGAATTCCTTAGAAGATTTCAGCATTTCAGCTCTTTTCGATGATATTCAATGAAACAGCGTCTACTCTTTATTCCTGGTGGACCAGGACTATCTAAGCAGTCTCTAGACTGTTAATTACTCTCCTTATGGGTGGAAACAAATGTTGACAAAGAGACTTAAGAGAGGATGAGTTGTGACTCACACTTTGATGACACAGTCCATCAAGATGGGGGAGTCATGACAGCAGCAGGAAAAGCACAAAGCAATGGATGCTGCTTCTCAACTTACTTGCTTGCTTGGGACCCCACCCTGTGGAAAGGTGCTGCTTAGATCTTGATGTTTTTCCACTTAATTAACCTAATCTAGAAAACCCCTCACAGCTATTCCCAGGTTCCTTTTCATGATGATCCCAAATTCCATCAAACTGACAACCAAGATTAACCATCACACAGTTTCAGAGAGGTTTTAGTTTATGTTGGCAGAAGCTCTCCTCGTGTTGGTGGGAATATGTAGCAGCTGCTCATTCACGCTCTTTGGAACCAGGGAAAGGTTCAAAGAACCTTCAAAGATTCACCCCTGATGACCAGCTTATGGCACGTAGGATCTTTTAGACTCATGGTCTAAAAGATCCTCAGCTTTCAACACAGTGCCACAAGCTTGGGATAGAGACCTCAGAGCATGAGTGCGCATGGGCATTCCAAATCCAAACCAGATTTCTGAATTTAACAAAATCCCTATTATCTTTTAATTTCATAACTTTGTAATTGGAAAAAGTACTCAAAATAATTTCAGTCTTCTGAATATTTTTAAAAACTTGAGTCCCAACAAATGACCTGTCCTGGAGAGTGTTCTGTGCACACTGAGAGGAATGTGCATTACACAGCTATTGGATAACATATTCTTTTTTTCTTTTTTTTCTTCAATATATTCTTTATTTTCATTTCAAATGATTTCCTCTTTCCTGGATCCCCCCTCCCAGAAAATCCCTCTTCCCTCCCCCTGTTCCCCAATCACTCCCTTCCCAGCTGTATGCAGGGCATTTGAGAGAAAGGAAATCCCAGGAGTACAGATACACATGTCTTCAGGACAGAGAAGCCACAGTCAGAGACAGCAAGACCAGCTAAACCAGAGATAACTAGATAGCCAAAAGCAAACACAAGATTATTACCAACAGAAACCAAGGCAACATGGCACCTTCAGAACCCAGTTCTCCCACAATAGCAAATCCTGGGTACTTCATCACATCGGAAAAGCAAGAGTTGGATTTAAAAATCACATCTCATGATGCTGATGGAGGACTTCAAAAAGGACATAAATAACTCCCTTAAAAAATACAGGAGAAAAACAAAAGAAATATAGGAGAACATGGGTCAACAGGTAGAACCCCTTAAGAGGCAACAAAAAAATCCCATAGGGAATTATGGGAGAACATAGGTCAACATGCAGAAGCCCTTAAAGAGGAATCACAAAAATCCGTAAAAGAAACACAGGGGAACATGGGTCAACAGTTAGAAGCCTTTAAAGAGGAAACACACAAATCCCTTAAAGAATTTCACGGGGGGGGGGGGGGAACAAGTGAAGGAACTGAACAAACCTATCCAGGATCTAAAAATGGAAGTAGAAACAATAAAGAAATTGCAAAGTAAGATGTCTTTGGAGATAGAAAACCTTGGAAAGGATTCGGGTGTCATAGATGCAAGCATCAAGCATCAACAACAGAATACAAGAGATAGAAGATAGAACCTCAGGTGCTGAAGATACCATAGAAAACACAAAATGCATAAAGCTGGTAACCCAAAACATCCAGGAACTTCGTGAAACAATGAGGAGACCAAGCCTAAGGATTATAGGTATAGACGAGAGCAAAGATTTCCAACTTAAAGGACCAGTAAATATCTTCAACAAAATTATAGAAGAAAACGTCCATAACCTAGAGAAAGAGATGCTCATGAACATACAAGAAGCCTTCAGAACTCCAAACAGACTGGACCAGAACGGAAAATCCTCCAGACACATAATAATCAAAACACCAAATTCACTAAACAAAGAAAGAATATTAAAAGCAGTGAGAAAAAGGGGGCAAGTAACTTATAAAGCCAGACCTATCAGAATCACACCAGACTTTTCACCAGAGATGATGAAAGCTAGAAGATCCTGGGCAGACCTCATACAGATCCTAAGAGAACACAAATGGCAGCCCAGGCTACTATACCCAGCAAAAGTATCAATCATCATAGATGGAGAAACCAAGATATTCCATGATAAAACCAAATTTACACAATCTCTGTCCACAAATTCATCCCTACAAAGGATAATTGATGGAAAATGGCAACACAGGGAGGGAAACTACATCCTAGAAAAAGCAAGAATGTAATCTGCTTCCAACAAATCCAAAAGAAGAAACCCACACAAACATAAAAATAACATCAAAAATAACGGGAAGCAACAATCACTATTGCTTAATATTTCTTAACAACAATGGACTCAACTCTCCAATAAAATGACATAGACTAATGAAATATTCCTCATGTAAATTTTCAATTTTATCAGAAAAGTTTGTAATTCCCCTTTTAATTAATTTAGTAGTGTTTTTATGTCTATCATTTTATCTGCATTATTTTTCATGATAATCTTCAATTTTAATATGTCTTTGTATATACTTCCTCTATTTTATCAGAAATGTTTTCAATGTAAATCTTTGATTTTATCACAAATGTTTCTAATTCCAACTTCAATTAATTTAGAAAGAGTTTTTATATCTACCATTTTATATGTAACATTTTTCATGAAATAATCAATAGTCAGTCATATCCATGAAATGTCTATATATTTTTTGAATTTTACCAAAAACATTTTCCATGTAAATCTTCTCTTTTATCTGAAAATGTTTATAGTCCACCTTCAATCAACTTAGAATTATCCTTATGCCTATCATTTTATCTATATAATTTCCACGATAATCTTTAATTTTAACATGTTTTTCTATATATTTCTTAATTTTATCAGAAATATTTTCCATGTAAATCTTCAAGTTTTCAGAAAATGCTTATAATTCCACTTTCAATCAACTTGGGAATACTTTTATGCCTACCATTATTATATCTGTATAAAATTTTCTACAATAATCTTTAATTCTAACATGTTTTTCTACATTTTTCTACAATTTTATCAGAAATATTTTCCATGTTAATATTCAATTCTATCATAAAATGTTTCTATGTCATATTTCAATTAATTTAGCAATGTTTTACATGTCTACCACTTTACTCTTTAATTTTCCATGAAAATTGTCAATTTTAACGTGTTTTTCTATGTATCTCTTCTATTTTATCTGAAACATCTTCCATGTAAATCTTTAATTTTATCATAAAGTGTTTTTACTTCCCTTTTCAATAAAAACAAAAGAAGGTAGACTCCAGAGAGCCCAATAACCCTATTAAAAATGGGGGTACAGAGCTAAACAAAGAATTTTCACCTGAGGAATATTGAATAGCAGAGAAACACCTAAAGAAATGTTCAACATCCTTAGTCGTCAGGGAAATACAAATCAAAACAATCCTGAGATTTCACCTCACACCAGTCAGAATGGCTAAGATCAAAAACTAAGGACAAAACAGGTGCTGGCGAGGATGTGGAGAAAGAGGAACACTCCTCCACTGCTGGTGGGGTTGCAAGCTGGTACAACCACTCTGGAAATCAGTCTGGTGCTTCCTCGGAAAACTAGGTGTGATACTACCAGGGGACCCCGCTATACCACTCCTGGGCATGGACCCAGAGGACTCCCCAGCATGTAATAAGGACACATGCCCCACTATGTTCATAGCAGCCCTATTTATTTTTATTTTTATTTTTCTCAAATAAAGGAAAGTGATAAGATAAGAGAAAGGGAATTTTCAGGAAGAAGCATGTAAAAACATCCATTTTGAAAGTTTAGCCGTAGAATCCTACCCACAAGCACTGGACTAGGTTGAGACTGGTTTTCTAATGCCACTGCCGTGGGCTATGTATGCATCAGCTGCAAGCTAAACATCTAGTGACAAGAAAGAGGTTAAAAATGAACCAGTCAGATATGTTGCTTCCAAATATTCAATGTTAAACACATAAGCGCAGTAACGCAAAATGATCCCTCATGTATTGCATACTGTCCTCACCAGATACAAGTCCAAATCTTCGCTACTCAGGTAGTCTAATTTGTTTTTTGTTTTTTTTTCTTTTTTTATTCTATATATTTTTATTTACATTTCAAATGATTTCCCCTTTTCTAGCCCCCCAGTCCCCGAAAGTCCCGTAAGCTCCCTTCTCTCCCCCTGTCCTCCCACCCACTCCTTCCCACTTCCACATTAGCAGCCCTATTTATAATAGCCAGAAGCTGGAAAGAACCCAGATGTCCTTCAACAGAGGAATGAATACAGAAAATGTGGTACATTTACACTATGGAATACAACTCAGCTATTAAAAACAATGAATTCATGAAATTCTTAGGCAAGTGGGTGGATAACATGTTCTACACCTCAGAGTTTCATTTCTATAAAATACAGTTCAAGTCCTAGGTCCAAAAACATCTGTAACTACTTTTTTTGTCGGTTCATGATAGGAAGGTTTATGGTAAATTTTTATTGATCTGGCTATTTAACTGAGCATTTCATTTTTAAAACACAGATAATTATTTTTACTCTATAAAATGAGAGTTTTGTGTTATTTTTGATTTTACAGGGAAGACATTCAAAGGCTTGTCATTACACATCGCTTGTATATAATATAAGTTAGAAATTATACTTTGTCAAAACTTAAACTTAGGGCTTAGTTTTACAACTTACAAGAATCTTGTCTTCTTATATGAGTGTAGGTTTCTCTCCTTTTCCCATTAGTGTGCTGCCTTTAATCAAATATTAACCTCTACCTGGGGAGGATGTGAAATTTCATTCTGGTATATTTGATAATAATGATTATCCATACTACATGATAATTCTGTTATAAATATTAGTTTATAATTTCCCTTCATGGTCAAGAGATAAGGTGGTATGTATTGTTTTCCACACATGAATTCAGGACCATATTTTTGTTTGGAGGTTATTCTACAGAGAGAGAGAATGGACTTCTCCTTTTCTTCTTCCCAGAAGAACACCTACCAGGTTTGGTGCCCCTGCTCTTTGCCTGTGCAAAGAATACACTAGTGAAACCAATTTGAGTGAAAGCAGCATTTCCTTTTCGAGAATGATTTTCATGATGGATTCAAGTCCATGTCATAGACTTTTTTAAATTATTTTTTTTAATTTAGCTTTTTACTTAATTTTTGTCCACTTGTGATTACAGACAGCATGCACACACATACTTATGCACGCGCGTGCGCACACACACATAAATGTCAACATAGACACAAATAGATGGTTCTCATATTCTTGATTAATTTGATAAGAGTTTATCAACGTTCTGTCCTTTTCAGTGCTAACATTTGGCTGCCTTCATCTGCCTCATTGTACATTATTTTCTCTTATTTGACCTCTGAACCTTTTCTTTTTTCTTAATGTTTTCCTTTTTCCAGTTCTTAACCATTTTCCATCCCCTATTATGTTTATTCAGACTTTCCATTTCAAATAAATAAAGATATTTGTATAATTCTTTTAACTCTAAAATGAAATTTTGTGGTATTTAGTGGGGAAAGGAGTTTAACAGGCAGCAATAACAAGCTTTCTAATTCTGTGGGATAACTTTTACTTCTAATGTTCGAGTGCTAAGAGCAGTTTACGCTGTTACAAAGAGGGACTGAGTGTTCTAAAGTCTCTCACTCTCTGTACATTGTCCGTTGTGTGTTTCTGTGTTAAATGGAATGTCTTCATGAAACCCCTTCACTCAAGGCTCAGAGATCTACACAGAAGAGAAGGCAGGGAGATTGTAAGAGTAGAGGTGGTGATGACTCTGAGGAAACAGTGTCTTCCAGACACAACAGGACTGGTAGACTCACAGAGACTGTGACAGAATGCATGCACAAAACCTGAATAAGTTCAAAACAGACAAAATTATAGCACAAAAAGGGGGTCAAATGAGCCTTCTCTCCCCAGGTCTGGACTGCCTGGGAGCGGTTGGCTAAGACAAAGCAACTCTGTGTTTCTTTGTTTTGTGGGCTTTTTGTATCATTAAGTTTTGGCTGTTTTCTTTGTTCTTGGGATTTTATGTGAGAGAGAGAGAGAGAGAGAGAGAGAGAGAGAGAGAGAGAGAGAGAGAGAGAGAGAGAGAGAGAGAGGGAGGGAGAGGGAGAGGGAGAGGGGGAGAGAGAGAGAGAGAGAGAGAGAGAGAGAGAGAGAGAGAGAGAGAGAGGGAGAACACAAAATTAGGTGAGTAGGGAGGTGAGTAGGATTTGAGAGGAACTGGAGAAGGTCCATGTTTGGCATACAACATGTATTATATGAAAAAATGAGTTCACATTTATGTGCTTGGGGTGAATGTATATACATGTGTGGAGGCCAAAGAATAACCTCAGGTATTATTTTCAGGAATGCTATCTACCTACTTTAAGACAGGTCTCTCACCAAGTCTGCGTCTGGAGCTAACCAATTAGCTGGAATAGCTAGCCAGCAAGCCCTAAGGAGCTCCTGTCTCCATCTTCACAAGACTGGGATTACACACATGTATCACCATGCCTGGCAGATTTACTTCAGTTCTGGGAATTGAAAGTGAGTCCTAATGGTTGTGAGGTAAGCCTTTACTGATTGAGCCATTTGTTCTGGCATTTGACTACTTTTAAGATTTCAAATATCTAATGGAAAAATTTCCCTCCTCCCTTTTAAAGCTATTTCTCAACATTTCTATTTTCCCCAATATTTGACTCATGAGGACTCTTACCATCCTAACTCTGGTATCCGAGCAGTTTCAGTGTTCTTCCCATTGCTTTGTCTATGTTGTTTGCTTTGGCCTAGTCTTTTGGACTATGTTCTTAGCATATCACACCGTATATCATAAATACCAAAAACTATCACTTAGCTGATTCTCTTAAATGTCAAGTCCCCAGTTAGATGAATGAACCAGGGACTGGAGCTTTCCATAGCTGCACTCAGGCTTGCCTCAGCTCAGACCCTCGTGAGATTTGGGAAAATACTCCTGCTCTTATCTGCTTAGAGAAAACCAACCAGCCAACCAACCAAACAAACAAACAAACAAACAAATAAACAACCAACCAACCAGCCAACCAACCAAACAACCAACCAACCAACCAAACAAACAAACAAACCAAACAAACAAATAAACAACCAACCAACCAATCAACCAACCAGCCAACCAAACAACCAACCAACCAAACAACCAAACAAACAAATAAACAACCAACCAACCAACCAAACAAACAAACAAACAAATAAACAACCAACCAACCAAACAACCAACCAACCAAACAAACAAACAAATAAACAACCAACCAACCAAACAACCAACCAACCAACCAAACAAAATCCACTCTCTCACTTAAGTGAGGGTGCTTTGGTTCCTCTAAGAAAGGGAACAAAATACTCACAGGAGCAATAAGGAAGACAATGTATGGAGCAGGAGCTGAAGTAAAGGCCACCCAGTGACTGCCCTACCTGGGGAATCATCCTATAAACAGTCAACAAACCCTGACAGTACTAAAGACAACAAGAAGTGTGTACCAAAAGGAACATGCAATGGTTGTCTCCGGAGGGGCCCTGCCAGAGACTTACAAATACAGAGACAGATGCTAGCAACCAACTATTGGACTGGGCATGGGGTCCCCAATGGAGGAGCTGGAGGGTGGTCCAGAAGAGCTGAAGGGGCTTACAGCCCCATGGGAAGAACAATGATTTCTGCCACCCAGATGCCCTAAGATTCCCAGGGACTGAACCATCAACCAAGGGGCACACATGGTTCCAGCCAAAAATGTGGCAGAGGAAGGCCTTGTTGGGCATCAGTGGGAGGAATGGTCCTTGGTCAGGTAAAGGCTCAACAGAGGCCCCATCAAAAACAAACCAAGGCAGGGAGGGGGAGTGTGTTGGATAGAGGGGCATATACGTGGAGGCAGAGGGAGGGAGGAGGGGTTGGGGGGTCTTTGGAGAGGGGGTAAATTGGGAAAGGTTTTACCATGGCAATGTAAATAAAGATGATATTCAATAAAAAAAACACACAAAAATAAACTTAACTCAAAAAATCCACTCTCTTTTTGAAGCATCTAGTGTATTGGGACATTCTTCCTTTTAAAGATAGTCTATCCTAGTCTCTTCCCTGAGCTGTTGCAGACGGCTTTACTGTGTTTCACTGGGTCTTTACTTTGTAGTTTAACTCCAAGCCAAACAGCTTGAGAATGCAGCAAATGTTTTAAGGGAAACTGGGCTTGTTTTTAGAGAATTTTCAATTTCAAATTTGTCTTTCCAACCACCACAAACTCTGTTGGATTCTCTGTTCTTTTGCAGAAAACCTACACTGGGTAAAACCTGTATTTATATTCTCTGCCCTCAAGAAAAATCAATTACAGAGGATTAACACGACTTTCAACTATTCTCTGTTTGTTTCTGTCTTCACCTCACCAGCTCTGCAACGATTTAAGCAGTATTTATTTATTTATTTATTTGGCCATTTTTCAAGTTCTTTTACTGCCTGTGAGAGATCTGACTTGCTTCAAACCCACCTTATTTCCAGCATTCAAGTCTTTTGAGAGGAAAAATAACTCACAGAGAAAGTTCTGGGAATGAATGCTCTCAAGTTTCTATAGAAATGGGTTGAAAGAAACTAGAAGTGATAAATGACCATTCAAAGGTTGCCAGAGTGGCTCTGGGTAGTAGGTAGAGAAGAGCCAGAGGAAGGGGGACCTTTGGAGTTGTGAAGGAGGTCTAGTTTAGCTCCATTCCTACCTAAGCTACCCCCTCCAAGGTTGGCTGTATGGCTCAAGCCATGCCAACAAATGACCTCTGCTAAAAAATATGTGTTGAATTAATAAGGGATAAAATAGATGAGAAGAATGACCCTCAGAACATTAATGTTTAACTAACAGTAGAAACAATCACCATCTCCTTCTGGCATTAGAACAGAATCTAAGTCTTAAACTTTATAAAGCACTCACTGAGAGAGATGAAACCACTATCCAAGACAGTGATGGCCATTGGCCATATATTGAGACAGAAGATGAAGGTAACAGAAGGATGTGGGGAGATAGTCACGTACCACCTAGAAACATTAGGAGAAATTCAGAAGAGCGACCAGAGTGACACTCTTCTTAGAACACCCCTTCTTTGTGTTCTGTGTACCTCCTAGGTACTGTACTCCGACGGACAACCAACTGATTTGGATAGAGGGACTCATGAGGCTTGGGATGTCCTACACGTTTTGGTGACTACATTAGAGTGTCATGGTTGGAGATCTTACCTGTGAATTCCTGGCCCCTGAGGCTTCAATGTTGCTCCTGTCAAAGTTGCTATGTGGTTTATAGAAAATGCCTTTATACACAGATGCACATGCTTACTGTGAGAGAAGTCTGCAGGATATGGGGGCACCAAGAGAGTCCAGGATGCTAGGGATGAAGCTTAGAGTTAGAAAAAACCCATGGCAGTAGCCTATAGAAGGGCCTTCTCAGTAAAGCTTTGGTAGAACACTTTTTCCCAGTTCATCGAACCTTTTCCCTTTAAATAATAATTTTGGAATGGATTTTCTATTTCCACTAATGCCCTGCCATGGGTGCCATCCCTGCCACTACAGTGGATACCTCTGAGATTTCCTGAGTTCTCAAATGACAGTGGTCTCTCCTTTAAGACTCTTCCTCCCTCCCCAGGACCCTGTGCCACTCCCCACCCTCTGCACTTCATTTTCTGACTGTCATGCACCTTCTACTAGATGCCAAGGTTCACGCTTGAGAAGGTCGGCTCTCCTCTTGCTTCCCATGGTTCTCTGCACTTTGCAGGACTCAGAGCACAGCAGGTATCTGAGAGTATTTATGTAAATAATGCATCATAGTTCACACCACTAATTCTACCTTTGAAAGGTTGCACTATTTTTCTGATAAGCACTCCATCCCAGTTACAGTTCTAGGCCAGGCTCCTTATGATAGGCTTGCAGAGCAGGTACATAGATCCATTCAGCAGTGAGAAAAACTAATGCTCAGAGAAGGTAACTGATTTGTTCAAGGTGATGGGGCAAGCAGTGGAGGGTGTGATGGTGGCTTCACACTTCTTTGCCTCTGGCACCCAGTCTGTTTAAAAGACTTATTCATGGATGTAACAATCTTCGTTCTATTTTAAGTTTCCCGTGCCCCTTAGTTCTCTTTTCTAGGATCTAAAAATGAGCAGACGCACATTAGTGAAGGAAATGGCTTCGGAAACCTTGAGAACACCAGTTGATCCATTCTCCCCTTCCCAACCTTGCTGGCAAAAAAAAAAAAAAAAAAAGCTCCCAGCTCCCAGTGGCACTCTCCTTTTTGACGTGCCATTTTGTTTGTTCTTGTTAATTCCTCTCAAATGTTCTTTCCTTTATAATCTCCTTCCCTGTTGGTGATAGTTGGCATAGCTCACATCTGTTGAAATATCGGCCCTACCCAGGGAAGTAGCCAAATAAGCTGCAGTGCTCCGAGTAACCATAAAGTTGGGAGAGCAATAAAAGGATGGAAATGCCTTGGGGTGGAGACAGCTTCTTCAAATCCCTCCCTGATTCCTTCACTTTGAACTGGGCGCATCAGGATTCAGGGCATCCTTTTGCCTCTGTGCTGCTCAGCACAACCACATAGGCGCATTCAGGAATAGTTCCCATGGTGAGACTGAATGTTGATTCTGAAGAAAAGGCTGGACTCTGGTTACCAGTTCACTTCTGTGTCTACATTGCTTCTTCCAAATTCATACTGGCAGAAACATTATGATGATGATGATGATGATGAGGAGGAGGAGGAGGAGGAGGAGGAGGAGGAGGAGGAGGAGGAGGAGGAAGAGGAAGAGGTTGCAATGTGTGTGCACATGCATGCTTGCTAGAATGGGTTTCAAAGTCAGTGTCTGTAAGGAGGAGGTGAAAGTATTTTAGTGGATCTCAGTATGAGTTCTCTGAATGCCTATGGTCCCAAATGTTAAGAATATATACACATTAAAAGTAGTTGAGCTTTTGTGATTCTAATAATCTGATGGGAATGATAACAAGTGAACTGTCATTTGAGGAGAGAGATAGAATCTCTTCTGCTTGCTAAGGCAAAAATTAGTGTTTCTCATAAGAGAAATAGACCATCTCTGACCCATCAAAGGACAAGTGCTTTAATGACATCATCTGGGCTCTCAATGCTAGAGTGTCCAATTATCCTGGTTTGCCTAGGATTTTATAGGTCTTAGCCCTAGATGTCCCCTCTTTTGGAAAATCCCCTCAACCTTGTTCCTTGGCCTGTGTGATTTGTTGGCTTCTGTTCCAGCTGTCTGTGAGACAGCAAAGATGACTATTGTCAGCTGCAGTTTTCCATGAGCCCCACCACCAGTGATTTCAGACAAGAAAAAGGGGTTGGATCCTAACAGCATTTGGGAAATGTCTTTGTCTACTTGCCTTGAGTCCGACTGCCTCCAAATTAAGTGCTGATCCAGAGAGACAGGCTATTCATTTATTTGAATGTAGACCATTAGATGGTTACCCAGAGTTAGTAAAGGGAATCCTACTGTAGGCTGTGTGTTATGTAAGGTAGAGTAATTCCCAAAAAGATACTGCAGAGACCACAAAGTGGTATCCATTATACAAAGCTATCTATTCTATACCAATAATTTATAATATAGTTATTACTAAAGTGTTTTAAAGGTAAAATATTCTAAATAATGAAAAGTGGAGAAAATTACTTTTAATGCTTATTGAGAAAATAAACTAAAAAGCATTGAGCTTGACCCTAAGATATAATGATAACAGAAACTGTGAAAATGACTTTGACAAGTACCCTTCAGCCCCTTTATAAACAAAGTCCTTCTAGTACCTCTATCTTGCTATGCCCAACACACAAAGAATGAAGGGCCTTTGGAGCCATGGCATGTGTCTCTCTATATATAGGGGAATCATCTCACTATACAGTTGAAGGGGGAAACTATGGGGCTAAAGAGATGGCTTAGTAGCTAAGAGCCTTCGCTGCTCTTCTAGAGTACCTAAGATAGGTTCCAGCACCCATGTTGCTTGACTCACAACTGCCTGTGACTATAGTTCCAGGTGATCAGGTACCCTCTTCTGGCTTCAGGCTTTAGTGGAGCCCCCACATGTGTAGCATATAATCACATAGGCATAAATAAAAACAAGTCTAAAAAGGAGGATGAGGAGGAGGAGGAAGAAGAGGGGGAGGAGGAGGAGGAGGAGGAGGAGGAGGAGGAGGAGGAGGAGGAGGAAAGTAGTGATCTATGGGGTTTCTTTTATGAAAAAAGGTTTCCAAGAGCCATTTACACCAAATGCCTGCTATACTTGCCCCTAACTTATTGATCCTATTTCACCTCACACCAGTCAGAATGGCCAAGGTCAAAAACTCAGGAGACAGCAGGTGTTGGCGAGGATGTGGAGAAAGAGGAACACTCCTCCACTGCTGGTGGGGCTCTAAGATGGTACAACCACTTTGGAAATCAGTCTGGAGGTTCCTCAGAAAACTGGACATGACACTTCTGGAGGACCCTGCTATACCTCTCCTGGGCATATACCCAAAGGATTCCCCGGCATGCAATAAAGACACATGCTCCATTATGTTCATAGCAGTCTTATTTATAATAGCCAGAAGCTGGAAATAACCCAGATGCCCCTCAAAGGAGGAATGGATACAGAAAATGTGGTATATTTACACAATGGAATACTACTCAGCAATTAGAAACAATGAATTCACAAAATTTTTAGGCAAATGGTTTGGTCTGGAAAATATCATCCTAAGTG
The DNA here is from genome assembly GCF_947179515.1 of Apodemus sylvaticus. Classification (NCBI taxonomy): domain Eukaryota; kingdom Metazoa; phylum Chordata; class Mammalia; order Rodentia; family Muridae; genus Apodemus; species Apodemus sylvaticus. The sequence continues at coordinate 85,051,158 of NC_067476.1, read as the reverse complement.
AGGTAACCAAGTCACAAAAGAATACACATGGAATGCAATCTCTGATAAGTGGATATTAATTAGCCCAGAAGCCCTGAATACCCAAGGCACAAATTGCATAACAAATGACTCCCATGAAGAAGTATGGAGAAGGTCCTGATCCTGGAAAGGATTGATCTAGCATTGGAGGGGAATATAAGGACAGAGAAAAAGGAGGGAGGTGATTGGAGAATGGATGGAGAGAAGAAGGTTTACGGGATATATGGGGAGGAGGGATCCTGGAAAGGGGAAATCATTTGGAACGTAAACAAAGAATATAGAAAATAAAAATATTAAAAAAAAGAAAAAAGAAATAAGCTCTACTATTCAATTAGCTACAAGAGATAAGCCCTTTTAGATTAAACTAAGCTATCCATGACTGATGATATCACATCTTTCATAGCTGCCTGGTTTGAGACAAGTTAGTGAACTGAAGGAGGAGGTGGAGCCATAAGATTTGAAGAAGGCACATAAATAAACTTGGAAAGTGCTGGGTGGGTATGACCATGCACATCTATAATCTCAGCACTCAGGAGGCCTAGGCAAGAAGATTGACATAAGTTTGAGGTCTGGGTACCTAGACTACAAAGTAAGAACTTGAAAGGAGGGACAAGGAGGAAGAGGAGATGGAGGAGGAAGAAGAGGAGGAGAAGGAGGAGGAAGAGGAGGATAGGGAGGAGGAGAAGAGGGAGGTGAAGAAAGTAGCCGGCTAGACTAAAGTGGTAGAAGCAAAGTTACGAGGGTTTTTCAGATTCCACGCATGGGATGTGGGACCCTCAAGCATGCTGGAACCTATGGTCAATTTACTCCTTGCTGTTTTCCCACACAAGCAAAGACTGAATATGAAATCTAGGTCAGTTCTATTGGAAAAAGACTAATTCTCAGGAACAGAATAATTGAAGGATAGGAATAGTATCCTGTGGTCTATCTAGGGATGACTGATCTAGACAAGATCCTTCTCAAAGCTGACAACACAAATGCCCCTCTCTGAGGGACATCACCAGTTCCTCAGACAGTGTGAAAAATCAATGGCTCTAACAGCCACCACTGAGAAGTGCCAGCAACTATGGGCTGACTTCATGTTTGGCTGGCTCAAAGCTGGCCCTGGCTCAATCATCTTTCAAAACTATTGGTTTAGGGCACTGGCTTAAGATCTGCTATGAAAGCTAACAGAAGCATTAGTTGGGTTTGGGCAGATTTTCTTTGAGCTTTGAAAGGTAAATGCTCACTGAAGATTCAATGGAAGGTTGTAGCACCTTTTCGGGTCCTGCTCACCCACCAACATTATCTGTCTCAGCTGTGTTTACTCTACTGTCTAACATTTTATCTAATTTTCTTATGCATCTGTTAACTCACAAACATTAAGTGTAAGCCCACAAAGGATCTCTGAAGACTCTTCTCTTTGCTATATCCCTGGCATTTAGAACAATGCCCAGTTCCTATGCACTGTGTCATAATCAACATGGTCACTTAATGAAAGCATAATAAGACCAGAAGTTTATGAGGGAGGGAATCATGTCCACCTGTGTTTGACAGCAAGAACTATCCTAACATACCCTGCTGGGATACTCTTCTTCACAAAGCCTATTGCAACCTGACAGATGACACCTCTTCAAGAACATCCATCCAACAGTGATCTGTCTAACCTCAGACTGATATCTCCATTGTTATTGATCCTTCAACACTATTGGGACAATGGTTGTGTTCAAATGAACTTATGTGACTTCCTCACTGTGCCTCCCAATATTTCCCTTTGCCTCGTCCTTTCCCATCACAGACATGTCCTGTATGGCAGCTTGGCCTGTTCATCCCAAATAGTTATCATTTTTTATTATAGAGAAATTCTTTGGTATTTAACCCATAGTCAAGAAATATTTCTGAAATAACTAATAAAATTACTCTATGCAAACAGAGGACAGAAAGTGCTCAACCCATATTCAACGCTTGAAAGTGTTATTTACTGAAGTTTGACAACATAGAAAAATGCATTGTGAGTTTTCAAAGTTAAAGCTCACAAAATGGGCCTTCCTTTTCATAATCATTTAAAACTAAGGCAGAATCTCAACCCCAGCACTCTCTGCTGCCCACAGCTTCGTTTCTTCTAGGTCCAGACCATTTAGTTCTCCCTTCGCCTTCAGCTCTGCTGCAGACTGTCACCAGGTGAGCTTCTAAGTAAGAACATGGAGAAATTCCAGAAAGGCAAAGGTGACTTGTTTTGTTTATGAAGACTGAAGATGCAAATCAGTGGCCTATAAATACACTTTGATAAGGAGGAAGGCTCCTGATCTTGTTTGTGCTTTCAGATGTTTGCAGACCTTAGAGCACAGTAGAAAATAATAAAAATGAAGCCATGCTCTCTGTGTTAGCACAAACTTACCCTTTCTCTTCTGAGATGATCTTGCAATCCACTTGGTTTGCAGTCCCTGGCACTGTACTGATTCTGCTGTATAAGTGAGGATTCTTTGGGGCTCCCTTTCTGTCCTATGTACTCCTCTTCCCAAAATAGCACAGTTAGATATCAAGCTGGAAGGAAGTTTTGCCCTTATCAAAACCTTAAACATCAGTAAATTGATTTACACATGGTCTCTTCACCCAGCTGCCCAGAAGACACGGAGAGAAGATAAGGTGTTTAGAGAAAAATCTAGAAGTTTTCAATATTAACCATACATTTTGCCTAAGAAGCAGACGGAACATCAGATGTTTCTGGTGTGGAAGAAGTGCCAAAGACTGATGAAAGGATCCAATCCCCTGAAGCTAGAGTGGCTTCTGCCACTAGGAAGAAAGAGTCAGTTCTTTGGGAACAAGATGAAGAAGTTGGCCTGGAGTGATGCTGCAGGAACAATACTATGGGATTTCTTAGGGGCCCTACCACCTTCTGTGTGACCATTTCATACCACACTTGTAGGAGGTCCTAAGGTATAGTTGAGGTTAGCCTCTTTGTCGTTCAATTGTTTGTTCCAGTTGGGCTTTTATATAGTTCCTATATATGAATAGATGACCTTCTCTGTGGAAAGCAGTAGCCAAGGAGAATTGGCAGTTTCTGTCTTACCGAGGATCACTCTGTACAACTTGAGTCTATCACAGAGAAGATAATAACTCAGTTACTCATTCACTCGCATAGATTTGTAGGGCCAGGGCTAGATGGAAGAGACAGCAATAACAGTAATGAAATGATGACCATATGTGCTCTCTCAAATGTTTCACTAATGAGTTGATTTGATTTTTATGTTTTCCCACAAGACTATTTTTTTTCATATTGTACAATGGAGAAAACTGAGTCTGAGTAATTAGACCATAGGCTCCATACCTGTTGTGTAGAAATAAAACTGTAATCTAGTCTGCATTTGCGATTTTAAATATATTTGAATAGTTAGAAAGTGTGTGTGTGTGTGTGTGTGTGTGTGTGTGCATGTGTGTGCAGAGACCATATTGATAGGAATGGAACTCGAGTTTTCTGGAAGAACAACAAATGCTCTTAACCACCAAGCCCTCTCTTCAGTGCGTGTCTGTTTCTAACCACCAGACATACATATTTGAGTAATACCCAATACTCAAATTCATATCCTGCTGAGAAAAGAGATATGAGCATACACACACACACACACACACACACACACACACAGTGTTACAATGTTGATTGATTTTAGCCTTTGTGATTGTCCTAGCATGAAAAGTGTTGTCTAAAACATTACATTATCACTAAGCACCTTGTATATGTTCAGCAACAGCCTTTCTAAACTGAGAGGTAGATGTGTCCTATACATTGCAGCATATACAACTATGCCAGGTGCCAGAAGCACATACCCTTGCAGTAAAATCAGAAAATGATTCTTGGCATTTGTCTTTCAAATGCCAACTGGGCAACAAGGCTGTGCTGAGGTGAGACCACTGCTCTTTGTGGGAATTAAACTGTTAAAGGACAAACATCATGACTTGCTTACTATTTAATTTCCTATTGTTCAACACAACATATTTGTATTTATAAAGCATGTAACCATATAGCATCAGAGTATGAGTTCCCCCATGCTGTGTGTGTGTGGGGGGGTATTTGTAGGTGTGCATTTGTGTGTGCATGCATGCGTATGTGCATGTGTATGCACTGTGCATCTCTCTCTCTCTCTTTCTCTCTCTCTCTCCCTCTCTCTCCCCCTGTCTGTCTGTCTGTCTCTTTATGTGTGGTTAAGCGTGAGGAATGGACATTACCATTTACCCTGTAATGAGCCTGTCCACCTCAAACAATAACATGAGGTGAATGAAGCAGGATGATAGGAAAGCAGGAACCTGGAGTCTTGCTGCAGTTCTTCCTGAGAGTATCTACTGCAGAACTCCATCAGATCCAGCTCTCAGGCATGCCCAAGCCAAGGCTCGGCAGCCAGGTCCCAACAATTGCACCCACGTCAATCGTCCACATCATCACAGTTGATCTATTCCAGAGGGTCAAATAGGCCGATTTCCCACATCCTGTGCTTTCCTTTATTTAAAAGCACCAAATGGCTAGCCCTGTGACACCCCTATGAAAAATTTTCCATGAACTTAGGGGCTCGAACTTTCCTTTATTTAATTTCACCTTAATTGCATCAATTAGGCTCCTTCCATGTTTGCTCAACAAACTCTTTTGTTTCTTTCAGTCAGCTCTGAGCAACAGCTGCCAAATGGCCTCTTTGTTCTGGAAACCTCTTCTAATGGTCTTCACACCAATCCTGTTTGTTTTCCTCAGGGGCTCTCCTAACAAACCTGAAGAAGTGTGGCTATTAAGCCTCAGAGGGCAAACTTGGTTGCCAGCTGCCATTTTCCCTACCCTCAACAAGTTCCCAGAAAAGAAGTAAGGCCTTTCTTCTCTCTGAAGGGAAAATGATCGTTGGGAGAGGCTTCTGCAACCTTCAGGTATCTTGACTTTCCATAGCCCCTCCTTGTGACATCTTCCATTGTGCAGCCTTCAGTATCTCCTGGAACCTTTGCTCTTTCAGGCCATAGAGACATCCCCACAGCTCACCTCCTTGCCTCCAGTGTTGTCCCACTTTTCTGAACTCCCCATAGCTGTCAAAGTTGGGTAATTTTAAGAGAAAGCAGTTAAATCACTCCATTGCTCCCACCCCTGTACTTAAACCTTCCTTACCTTGTCTCAGAATTCAGGGAGTTTCACTTACTCCTATGCTTGCTGCCTTGGGTTCTTCAGCGTTGACTCTCTCTCCATCCTAGCAACCCATTTGACCAAAACATTTGTCATTAAGTCCCCTGCCTCCTCCTGTTTGGAAACTTTTCTTTCAGAAAGGGTTGAGGTTATTTTCCCTGTCTCCTCAGAACTGGGATGTTTGATTATTATGATCCAGAAGAAGTATGCTCAAAATCTTCCAACTCTAGAGTGTAAGAGGCTCACTGATTTCTATCCAAGCCTTTTGCCTTTTGGAATATTCTTTTTGAAATTTTGCTCTAGGGGCTACTGGAAGCCAGATAAGAAACCTAGTTATCCAGACATTGTCATATTATAGGAAATTTAAGTCGTGGAAAAGCCATAAAGAGCCTGGAGGGAGGAAAGGGGGAGAGAGAGAGAGAGAGAGAGAGAGAGAGAGAGAGAGAGAGCGAGAGAGCAATGAATACCATGAATACCATGGCATTGAAGTCATCCATAGAGAAGCCATCTTGAAATGAACATTCAGCTCCAGCCACGCCAGTTGACACCAAACTAATGAGATGAACAAACCCAGGCAAACTCTTCCCCATTCCTTATGCATCATGAGGTATATTTCAAATGTAGCAACAGATAAGCAAGAAAACATTTCCTCAAGCAAGTCTTTTAGATCTTCCTAAAGCCCATTTAAGACTATTGTTCTTATTTCCATCTCGACTCCTTACGTCTTCTACTTTCTGTGTCTGCTGTAACTTTTCCACTATTCCCTCTTATTTTTTCCTTAAAAATCAAATCAGCAGTCACATTGGATAGAATTATTTTTGTTATTATTATGTCTGCATGATGATTTCCTTGTATGAGTCACTGAACAAGTACTAAGTTCTGAAGAGCCAAGCACAGAGACGTCAATGGCAAAGTATATTCCTGCAGTGCTGATGGTTCTCTTCTCTGTCAGTGGCCTTTCATCCCCTTGGAAATGGCTCCTATTTTCATCTGATGATAAGCTCTCCAGAGCAGAGGTTGTCTGATTCTTTCATATTCTTGGGATCTAGTACAGTGCTGGTACACAGCAGGTGCTCAATAAATTCCAACCCAATGAATAAGTGAACTATGTCTTTGAGTTGGTGTTTATATGACCAGTTGCTTTTATATTTAATTGAGTTCCTCCAAGTTGATCTTTGTAAATTTCATCTTCCTTAAGAGTGTGCAATGGCCAAAATATACAGAGGGTAATGCTGCCTGATCACTAATGGCCTGGCTTGAGTACTCTACAAATTCAAATGTACCAAGCATGAGCAGTAGGGATGTTCCACAGAAGGAACTGCTCAAGGAGTCCTTGCATGCTGTTGGTGAGAGACAGAGCTAGAGGGTACAACTTACACATCTGGGCTTCTTACAAGCACCTGCCATGAACTCAGTCGCCCTGTCTCGGCCCTGGAGATAGCAAGCAAATGAAGCGATGGGGAGGAGGCAAAACTTCTATGGTTTTTGTTTCGATTTGAATATATCAAGTAATCTAGCAAACAAACTAGTTCTTAAAAACAAAGCAATGTGCACTTGCCTGAGGCTGGGTTAAAAAAAAAAAAGATTTATTGAGACTGAAACAAAACAAAACAAAACACCAAATACCCTCTCTGTGTTTCCAGGAAGCTGCCTGTGGGGCCATTTTCCTGTACTCTTTACTAACCCTAGCTAAGGAGTCATGTGGGGGATCTGGCAGCTTGTTAATATGGCTCAGATAAGACCTGAGAGCATGGAGAAATAATATGTACTTAGCCACTAATTCACCAAGGGGTGACTTTCCTTTACCCCGAGACACTTGGCAATGATCGGAGGTGGTTTTGGTCATCCCATTGGGATATGGAAGGAGAGATATGAAAATTAAGGATTCATGACAATGCCACTGCTGAATGTCACACAGTGAACAGAGCTACCCCACTACAAAGAATCATCCATTCCAATGTTACAAACTGTTTCCTCAACCTTGGTTCATTGAGAAACACATTATTGATTTGGTAGCTCTGGAGCGAGGCCCAAGGAGATGCATTTTAACAGCTGCTGATGCTGCTTCTTGGATCATTTGGAACTGCTCCTCTATCATACCTCTTCTTGACACAGCAGAAGCTGAGTGTGGTCACCTGTGCCTGAAGCATGATGGGAAGGTTAAGGTAGTGAGTCTCCATGCAGTTCTTCTGGAAGGCCTTTCTGCCACTCAACAAGAATCTTTTGCTTGGGTCAATGAACTTCATTTTAACTCAGCCTAAGTGTTTACTGGGGAGGAACTGAGAAACAAGAAAGCATGTTTGGAGAAAAAATGAACCTGAACCAGGAACGGAAATTAGCTACTATTAGGATCACTTTTTTGGCATGTCTTACAGAAAGACTTGGAGAGCAGGTGACAAAGGCTCTGATTCTCTGGACGGGCAGCTAGACCAACAAAAGTTCAATTAGTAAGTCTTGGCAAATAATGACAACAAACAGTTTGGCAATAATAAATTAAGGTCATGCTTGGCTCCTATCCAGGCTCGATACTGTATCTCTGCCAGGCTTTGTGAAAGAGTGGCTTTGAAAGCTTCTGAAAAGGGTCCATTTTTTCAAAAAAACAATCCCTGCTTTTGTTCGAAGCCTTCCTCAGCTTCTCTGAGCTCTTCTTCACCTGTCACAATGGGCTCTCCCAGCAGTGCAGGGCTTTGTTGGCCCAATACTTGGCTGGTTCAGTTCTTCCCAACATGACTTCCTGAGATGTCCACTCCCCATTTCTGCTGCCACCTGTAGAGGACATGCATGGGTAGAACTTATAGGCTGGGAGACTGAAGAAGATGAGCTTTCTACCTTAAAATTCCCATTTCTAAGAAAAAAGAGAACAAAGGTCACACACACTTGGAGACACAGCTTCATTTGATCATGGTTTCGGGATGAGGGAGTTTAAACGTTTATATAGCATAGAGAGGGATTCACATCCCTTAAGGTTATTGGAGCCTGTTCCTCCCCTCTTCCCCCTAGAATTCAGACAACAGTATTCATGGGGATAACATTATCTAATATTTATTGAATTCTTCTGACATACCAGATATTACTCTTAATATTTTGAATTTGTTTTATTTATTTTCTTAAAGCCTAAGAGACAGACATTTTATCATTCATATTTTACAAGTGAGCAAATAGAGACAAAGAATAATAAAATTACTTGAAGCTGGGTCCAGGTGGTTGTGTTTAGGCAAACACATTGCTGTATATGAACTCTTGTAAGCGTTGGGTGAAATATGGCTTCTTCTTTCCAGCCCTGCTTGGGCAGCAGGCTTTGATGATTTGCAGGAAAGAAATCATGTATGAATCACTCTTAGGCACAGTGAGTTGTACATTTCTCAAGAGAAAGAAGAGTCCATCCTCCTGCAAAAGAAAGGATGGAACAAAAGTAGGAAACATGGACAGGGGGAGATCTAGTTTAATATTTTTCTGAAGTTCAATCTCATGGGTGACTTTGGTTTTGACTTCAGTGATCCAGACACAACTCACCTGCCTCCCCAGGGTCTAAAAGAGTCAGAAGAGATTCCAGGCGTTTAGCAGGTGCAAGGGTACACAGTAGATGATAGAGGGAGACTAGAACTTGGTATACCCACCAGTGCCTGTGCTCTTGCTATTGCCCAACTCACACACAGGCTGCCCATGGCATAAGCCATGACCCAGTGAATTTGGTAAAGTTCACAAAGTTGGAAGAATTTCAACATCCAAAGAAATAATTGAGTCTCCTTTCAGGAAAGCTAGAATGAGGGCAAGAGAGTTCATAGGTGCTTCCTGTATCTTTGTGAGATGTATACCATCTCAGCATTACCTAACCATTCAGCTCACAATGAGTCATACAGAGACCCATGCACTGCTATAGGTTATAGAGTCTAATAAGATAGTGTTATATAGGCAGAAGTCCTAATGTCAAAGGGGCTGGCTGAGCAGTTCCTATAGCACACATAGAGTTAGGATATTAACACATAGTATTTAGTTAATATTGAAGTTAAATGTCAGGTGATCAGGAATGTCATATCAGATAGGCATGACTTCATTTCACAGACAAAGGGACATCACTGGAACTTTCACGGTAGATTTTGATATGAACAGTGTTTTTCTTTGACATTAACAACATGGTAGGTGTCCAGATTTTAGAGGCTGATACCAGATGGAAGGAAAAGAAGACCAGAAGATTATGGACCAATCCAAACACAAACTCATTCTGTGGCACAACAATTGTGCTTCTGGGATTTATTAAAGAGAAATCAGAACATAATGAAGTCCTTAAAAATAAGGCTGCTTGCAAATAAAACCCAAATAATGTCTATAAGTAGGATAATAGATGAGCAAATGATGGATTGTTAATGTGATGGACTACATACAGTTCAGTAGTATTAAACAGTAAATGGCTGGTGCATGAAAATACCTTGCTGAAGTTTCATGAGGGAGGAAGCACGTTATGATATTGGCAGTTCTAGAACCTGAAGGACATGTACATGGGCATTAATTTCATAATTCTGTTTATTTTATTCACATTTGAAAATTTCCACAATATAAAGTATTAATCACAAGCTTGGGCCAGGATATTGGGAAGAGAAAAACCATGACAGATAAAAGACATTGCAGGCATGGACTTCAAGCATCTGGGTAACTGCTAGGGTACAGAGTGCTATTTTTTTTTCAAAATATAAGCCCTTTATTGTCCTCAAAGAGCCCAAATTGTACTTGTGATTAGGATCTTGTTTCTGGATATAGGAAACTGAGGCCTCATTTGTCAGCCTGTTGCACGGTTGCCTTTTCAGACACATAGATTCCATCCAAAAACTTCCTGATGTCCTTGCTTTTAACTGTTGTGGCTTGCTGAATAAGAGCCAATGAATTTGAAACAAGTTCAATATCATTTCCTTCAAGGATTAATTCATTCTTCTGGGCTTGAGAGACAGAACAAGCAACACCTGTCCTCATCTGAACCCTGCAGATGTATTTCTCACTCAAGAAATTTCAGATTTCAACCAAAGAGCCATTCTCCTGAATAACGACGCTGCTGGGGAAAGAAGCACACATAGACCTCATCTTGTAATAGAAGCCCAGTGTAGCATCCTTGTCATGTTCTGAACATGACTGCAGATGGTTCTGACAGTGGCCAGTTCCTCTCTGTTACCCCACCATTTGTCAACCCGGAGCCTTTTTTAATTCTTTCCAAGAAGACTCAGCTCTACATGGATGTGATTGAAGTCCCTCCACAGAGTTCCCCTGGGGCCCTTCACAATGACTGTGCGCCCCTTCAGAGTGATGTTGACATTTTCAGGAATGTCAGCAGTCTGACTGCTAAGAGAATGGTCTTCATACTCACAGTAGATGGGGCAAAAAGAGCCAGAGTGCTATTGTTAAAGACTGTGAAGATAACATATTGCAGTAGCAGTGCCGTTAAGAAAACCAGAAGCATGTTTTGAAGGGAAAGGGAATGGGTTCTGTGTGAGGTACTATATGGGTTTTGAAATTAGATTTGGGGTGGGGAGATGTGACACCCAGCAAGGAGACAGAAAGGAAAAAGGATAAAGTTCCTCCTTGAGAGTCCTGTTGATTAAGGCATACATTTTTTAGTCTCTGAAATCAATTATTCTATAGAATAATAGCTCACTAGGCTAAGGTCAAGGGTCACATAAAATAGGAGTCATAACATACCAAGCCAAGTTCTCGTCACAGAAGCTGAAACCTAGCTTACCTCAGATCTACTTGAAGAAGACTCCATAACTCAGATGGAAACCATGACCACAGGTGCTTTTGGAGCCTAAGAACTTCCTAGATCCTATGGGATTTCAGCACCTCAATTGGGGTAGTAGTCATATAATTATAGACTTCTAGAGATATATTGAATCCTAAATTAGATTCCAGGGGATGATTGCTAGTCACCTAGTATGTTAAAGATACGAGATTATAGAGTATGGAGGAAATCAATCCTGAGAAATGAAAATACCAGTAACGTATTCTACAAATTAAATTTTAAAAGGTATGAAGGGGAAGATGGTGTCCAACCAGATCACAGAACGACCCCTTCATTTTAGCAAAAAGGACGATAAGTTTCAGAGAACTGTGCCACCCGGACAAGACTGTGTAGCTATTTTTCTAAGAACCTTGAGCTATTTGGGCCCAACTCAGGTGCTCTGACCTAGGTAGGAATTATCTTTATTCCAGTGTTATTTCTGTGGTGCTGTTCCAGTTTTTCTGTATTTACTGTAGTTAATACCTGTTCACTCCTCACAGCCACTCTCTCAAGCTCCTTTGATGTTATAAATTCTGGTTACAAGTGCTCAGAGTCGCTAGAACTGTTCCTCTCCACGTGTGAGTCTAGTGATATATGCCATAAAATTCGACTTTGGATAAATAGCACTGCTGACTTGATTCCATTGGAAGCCAATCCTGACATCAATTAAGTCTTTTATACAATCTCTAGCTTGTGATTAAACACATTTTAAAAACACAATTAGTTGTGAGCAGCTATGCAGGCCTTTGATTTATAATTGGCCGATTGTTTCCAAAAAGTTGACCAAAGGAGCAATAAATACCCTGTTGGCTCTACAAGACACATTGCAAACACACACCTTAATTTCTGCCTCTGCCCAGGGTTGAACGTATTGGTTGCCAAGTGGGCTCCTACCTATCTTTCTGACTTCATTTTTCCAAACTGTAAAACAGTCTTATGTCACCAACTAAGTCAAAATCTTTCTTAGGTTCCTATTGTCCTCTGAAAAATTTCCCAACTCATCAGCACAGCCTACAATGCCTTATACTCTGACCTCTGCAACTTATCCAACCCTGTGGGATTTTCTCCTTGGATCATAGCAATCTACCTTTCAAGATAATGGAATTTGAATAGAAATTTCATTAGCAAGTCTATATTCCTTCATCTGATTCTTTCACACTGCCATTGATTCATTCAGTAAATATTTTATGGTGCTTTAATGGGTATCAGTTTCTACGCTGGGCACTAATGATCAAATGATAACAAAGGAGCCAATGAGCATCGAGTCTCAGAGGTGGACATTAAAGAATCATACTTCTGCATGACCATAAATGTCAACATGGGAAGATGTGGAGAAAGGTCACTTCAGGCAAAGGGAAGAGTGAGGGCAAGGTTCCTACGAAGGCAAGAGCTTGACATTGATGGTATACTAAAGGAGGAATTGAGGAGGCTGGAGCCACAGCAAAGACCCACATGCAGAATTTAGAAGCCACACAGTTTGAATTTCCATCCAGGGGTAGGATTTTAGGGACAGGGAATGACACAGAAATGTGTGATTTTTTTTTAATTGTTCCATAGACCTCTGAGATAAAAGTAAAGAGAGAAAAAAAAATGAGAGCTCAGAGAAGCATTTGGATGCTACCAGGCCATGTGGTGATCAACCACCCTGGTGTGCCTACAACTGTGAGGTTCTAAAATTCTAAAAGAAGAGTGGGTCAACCTCCAGGCAAGACAGAATGTGGTATTTATCAATAAGACTGTGCTCAGTGGAAAGATATGGGTGATGTACAGATAGAATACTTATTCATGGACAGAATAAAATGGGTAATGAAGAAGGAGAGGGTTTATGATCTGGCTTTTGTAACCAATTAGGATCTTCTATTGGTAATAGAAGAACAATTTCCTATTTTTCTGTCTGCCCATAGTGGATTTGCTTTGATATTTTTTGTTTTTTGTTTTTTGTTTTGTATTTTGTTTTTGTTTTTTGTTTTTGATTTTTTGTGTTTTGAGAGTTGGTGATAAAGCCCAGGGCTTTGAACATAGTAGGTAGCACTTTACAATTGAACTACATGCCCAGTCCTGACTCATGCATGGCTCTTTTGAGAAGAAAGCAAGCCAACCTGGTAGGGCAGCATAAAAGAAGCCAGCTAATCACTGCGTGGCAACTTCTAGGGCTTTAAGCAGATTGATGACTTGAATTGGGGCCAAGGCCATAACCAGCCAGTTTACCTTGTGTCTTTTATTTTAAGAAGACCAAAGCAATTTATAAATTTTATGATGATCTTCATAAGCCCCTCCAGCTCCCGCCTATGGCTCCAGCTAACAGACAGAGCAGGAGACAGACAGATGATGATCAAGTTAACATTGTCATTACTGATAAAGTCAAAGTTTCTTGAGTTCCCTGGATCACGAAAAGCTGCAGAGAGTATGTGTTCTCACAGAGAGCTGGTTCCCTAACAGTCAGAGGGTTATGTGGTATGGTGAGCATAAATTCTATGCTCCGGTTTTGCATCCATTGTGTATAAGCATCTGTGTGACCCTGGGCAAAGTTACCTAACCCTGTAAGTCTCCATTTTTTTTTCCTATAAAACAGTGCTAATAATTACCTACATTAGAGAGTTCTGATAAAAATTAAAGATAACGTATGTGCCTGGGAAATAAGAGGCTTTCAAGGATGGGTCCTCTCATTATCTTGGCACACATTCTTCACTTGTGGTACTTTAGCTTTTACTAATACACTGAAGAGTGTTGACCCTAGAATTCTGAGAAATTGCCCGCTGTGTTGCTTAAAACTGGTGTGGGAGGCTGGTAGAGTGGAAGAAACTGATTTCCTGGGACTCTGTACCATCTGCCCTTGACTCTCAGCCATGCCACTTGCTGGAGGTGAGGTATCACATACTTTACCCAATCACCTCCCACTTCTCTCTGCTAATCTGTAAGAAGGGTGATTTTCCAGCGCAGCTATATGACAGTCCCTTTGTGAGTATTAAATGAGATTATCAATGCTTAGTGCTTAACGTGGCTCTTGGCATACAGTGAGAATTAAGTAAATCTCTCTACAAGCAATGGGAAGAAGTTACCATTGGTTCTTGCCACTTTCCTGCTCATGATTGACATGTATATTATACATGAAGGAGATTCTCTCCTGGTACAGATGTTAGGCCATAGATAATATAAAGGCCAAAGTTCGTTTTCTTTGAAAATTCACACCAACAGCCCCCAAAGTCCCATGTATTTGGTTTGATGCTTGTAACTCTGTAAGCCAATGTATATTATATATTTTTATAATGAACACATAGCATCTCATAGAATAGATACGAGCAAAATTTGCATGTATAATACTCTCATGGTATTTTTATATCTTTATTAAGTAGTTGAATTTCAATGGCTAGTATATATGCATGATATTACATCATTAGGAACGCTATAGTGAGCATTTCTTTGCAAGTACTTCTAGTGCTCTTCTCTAGTCCAAAAGGACTATTAATATCATAATGGTAAGGGATAATCAATGCAGTATTTCATAGTAATAAAATATAATAAATATTTAGCTAATCAAATATTGATAAGTAGCCATACCTATGATCACTTCTTGAGTGGCATGTCAGTGGATAACAAAACTGTGCTATTGTCTTGTCTTCAAAATAGCCCCATGGTTAATGATTTGGTAGTCATTGCTTAGATTCCAGTCGTGGCTTCACTGTCTAGCAAGGGGGACTTCAGTTTACTCACTTGCAGTATGAAGGTCTTAACAGTACCTGACTCAGTGGATGGTTCAAATGAATTACAAATGAATTCAAAGAAGCTGGAATGATGTCTTGCCTCTAGAGAGCATGCAGATGTTAACTTTTGTTGTTATTACTTAGTTTTATATCCAGGAACTATTCACTCTACTATTTCATGCAATAGAGTGTCAGGGAAGAAAGAGTGTAATGCTTCCTTGGTATTTGTGTGTAGAATAATGCTTAGTTTCTGTACATTATAGACATGAGACATTCTCTTATGCCTTACTACATTCCCATCATAAAGGAACTACATCAATTTCACTTTTGAGACAAAGACATCAAAGCCCAGAAGTGCTGAAATTTGGAGAATTATTTTGAAAGAAAGCCCACTAGAATCTCTGCATGAGAATTCTGAACTAATGATATTCAAATCAGAACCCTTCATAACTTATTCCTGATTAAGAACATATTCTCTCTATAAATTTTTCTTTTCTTTTAAGATTATTGTTCTTTGACCCTTGTACATATGTGTGACATGGTAAAATCTGTGACTGAGTCTGACTGTGCTGGCTGTTGAAGTTTGGAATCCTGATTGGATTTGTACTCATAGCCAGAGTCTCAGTGGAGAGCCATTTCCCATAGAGCCCTTGGCCATGTGCCCATCTCTCCAACTACCAACTTGAAGAGGTTCCTTGCTATCAGATGTTTTTTATCTGTGCCATATGCCTTTAAGATATTGACCTCATAAGCACTTTATAACAGTTAACCAATCCCACCACACCAAATAGCTTTCCCACCAAGAAAGGCTGTCTTTGGAGATAGGAAGACATTTGCCACAAGGAAAAACACAGATAAGCATGGCATGATGGAACTTGTGGTGCGGGGTTGAATCATCTAATTTTCTCTATTTCTTCAGAAGGATTTTTTGATATCTTCAAGTTAAAATGATCCACATAAATTGCCCTGTTTTATATAAAGGGCCTCAAGGTCATTGTCTAATGAAGAATCCAGACAGTAGTATAGGGATCTATCTGGTCAGCCTGGAAATATTGAGCAACTATCTCATATTTTTATATTACATTAATGATATTAATATCTTCCTTGGATCTCTGTATTAGGGTCTTTAGGTAATCGGATCGCAAGATTTGAGAGCAGCTTTTGGTTTGCCCTGAAAAATCAGGTAACTACAGCTGGACCCTCCATGCCCAGTAGCCTCAGCTTGCATGTACCCACTAGTCAATCAGTCATCAGCTCCTTTTCAAAGCTAATGTTCTATCACTTTTGGATTTGATTTTTGAGAATGACTTAAACGTAAATTCATTCTAAATGTTACTACAGAGCTAAATTTCTGTATTCAGGGTAAACAGGACAAATATAAAAAATACTTCTGTGCTAGGAAGGCTAGATATGAATTTGTTTAGTAGCAAAGACATCATTTTTATTTTACTATATTATAATGACAGACATAGTTATTTTCCTTATAATAATGCATTTTAGAATTACCTTTATGCCTAAACAAGTAGAAAGAAAGATTTAAAAAAACCAAAACAACAACAAAAAGCAAACTGTAGGCAACCTAACGCACTTCTTGGTAGCAAAGAAACACTCTGTATCATACAATCAAGATGTATGACACTAGCCAATACTGAAGCCTATTCCCAACAGGTTCTTCCTCTCTGCCTTCCTCCTGATAAATCTAATCAGTAGCCACATGGCATAGCAAAGGTGTTCAGTAAATACCTTGATGCCCAGGATTCCAAGAACTATACCATGTTTTCCTACCAAAAGTGATCACATTTTCAGAGCCAAACCAACAGGAAATATTTTTTTTCCTGTTTTCATCCCACCAGAAGAATAAAGAAAAAATTGCCAAACCTAACTTGGCAATGTAGCCACAGTGATACACAAAAGAAGAGGCATCATGGAAAAATGGAAATAAATTTAAAATCAGTAAACCCAAACACCACCAACAACACCACCACCACCACCACAACCACCACCACTACCACCACCACCACCACCACAACCACCACCACCACTACCATCATAACCACCACCACCACCACTACCACTACCACCACCACCACCACCACCACCACCACTACCACCATAACCACCACAACCACACCACCGCCACCACTACCACCAACCACTACCACCACCAGCACAACCACCACCTCCTCCGCCGCCACCACTACCACTACCACCACCACCATCACCATGACAACAACACACCTCACCACTCCCTTCCTTCCCACCACTTCCTGCCCTGTTTTTGCCAATAGAGAATTATATTAGCATTGATTTCAGCAAAAGTCAAATTAAAAGCATCAGAATCATCAAGATGAAATAATTCGAGTCCTCACCATTGGACTTCAGAGAACGGCATTGTCTCTTAATTTCTTCCAACAAATATAAAACTCTCCCCTCCCCACCTCTCAATGCCATGCCAAACAAAGCACGGACCCCTTTCCCTGAACCCTGAACATCAGGATTAAATCTGCTCCTGTGATGATAACTGTCCCGAATTTGAATTCCTTCTTTCTTTCTTTCTCTTTCTCTCTTTCTTTCTTTCTTTCTTTCTTTCTTTCTTTCTTTCTTTCTTTCTTTCTTTCTTTCTTTCTTTCTTTCTTTCTTTCTTTCTTTCTTTCTTTCTTTCTTTCTTTCTTTCTCTTTCTTTCTTTCTTTCTTTCTTTCTTTCTTTCTTTCTTTCTTTCTTTCTTTCTTTCTTTCTTTCTTTCTTTCTAATTTTATTTTCTATATTCTTTGTTTACATTCCAAATGATTTTCCCTTTCCTGGTTCCCCCCTCCCCATATGTCCCATAAGCCCTCATCCCTTCGCCCATTCTCCAGTCAACCCCTTCCCTTTCCTCTGTCCTGGTATTCCCCTACAATGCTGGATCAAGCTTTTCCAGGACCAGGGACCTCTCCTTCCTTCTTCTTGGGAATCATTTGATATGCGAATTGTGTCTGGGGTATTCTGAGCTTCTGGGCTAATATCCGCTTATCAGTGAGTGAATACCATGTGTGTTCTTTTGTGAATGGGTTACCTCACTTAGGATGATATTTTCCAGTTCCAACCATTTGCCTAAGAATTTCATGAATTCATTGTTTTTAACAGCTGAGTAATATTCCATTGTGTAAATATACCACATTTTCTGTATCCATTCCTCTGTTGAGGAACATCTGGGTTCTTTCCAGCTTCTGGCTATTATAAATAGGGCTGCTATGAACGTAGTAGAGCATGTGTCCTTATTACATGCTGGGGAATACTCTGGGTATATGCCCAGGAGTGGTATAGCGGGGTCCTCCGGTAGTATCATGCCCAGTTTTCTGAGTAATTAGTACTTTCAAAAATTGCCTTTTGCTGTCAGTAACTTCTACTTCAGGGTATGGCTTAAGATTCTCCCTTGCCAACATGTCCTTTGGTAGCTAACATTAGCAAGACAAAACTTTGAGAATTTATGACAAATAAATACCAGAAGTGCTTCCCAATGACATTTCCTCCATCTCTTCTTTTGACCTTTTCTACATCAGCTAGGTTAGGGCACATTTACCTTTTTTTTAAAAAAAAATATCCCTGTTTCTTCTCTTTTTTTTTCTTCTACCATCCTCCTCCCATCTTTCTTTTTCCTTTTTTAGGTCCTTCCTGGCCCTCTGTCCCATCTCTTCCCAGTATCAAGAGAGAAACTTGTAACCACACAGAGAAACTGATGGTGAGAAAATGTACATGGAGATAGTGATCTATGCTGCCAAACCCAGTGAGAGCATTTTCCAAATGTAAATGACAACTTCCCACTGTGTTTTAATAGGAGATCCTGACAAGTTTTCAACAATGTCTTCCCTTGGGCACCGCAGGCCAGGTATCAAGAGCAAAACCACACTGGTTCCTCTCTTAGAATAAACCTTAAGTCTACAAACTTTACAATATTTATAAATAAGAGAGTACTTCTCAGAAGTTACTCTTAAAATGGAATTTGTACCATTGAGACAAAATATATTGTAAGCAAATTTTCCTGATTTTGAAGATAATTTGCGTGAGTTAAAGAAGACTATAAAACAAACAAAAAATAATTATATGCTGAAGGAAAATTAAAGTTTAATGTCTTTAAACTTCTGATTTTCATCAATGCAAGTTGAAGTGAGTACGTGCTCTTGTGTCTAGGTTGTTATATATTTGCATATTTTAAGTAGTTAAAGTCATTCTGGGTTGTAGATCTCAGGAATTAAATAATGACACAACTATTTATCTCTTTTGGAACATCTCATGAAGTGAATCTAATTGACACAATAGGGCTAAGGGGAGGAGTGTTGTCACAGCATGACCCTGGGGATTTCCTGTGCCAGTTGCTCTGGTGGTTTAGACTCCATTGCAATAGTTAATGGGATTATAATTACCTTACATGGTAATTTCCACACTTCCAGGACAGGCATGATGCTACCTACAGCTCTTCTGAGACGTGTTCTTCAACAAAGATTACACTCATATCCTTCAGGCAACTCTCCTGAGAGCTTTCAAGTATTTTGGGGGGATGTTTATTGACAATTTTATAGATAAAATAACCAAACTCAAATCTTAGTGAATAACGAATCTGAAATCAATCACATTTAAGAAATAAAAGAGTAGAGAAAGATTACTTATAGCAGACAAAAACAAAGAAGATATTTCTTAAGCAACAAAATCTGAGAAAAAAAGAAGCAAGGGGATTTTATCGGTGGGGGTGCTGTATGTATCATCTAGGCAAACACTTTGAGAGCAAGCACAGAATTCTGAGCGAACTTGGTGAAGGAGCTTATTCACGAACACACTCAATTTAAGGTCACCCAGGGAGTGAGGATGGTGGGCAAACACATCTGGAGCATTCCTAGTTCAAGATCACAAGGTTTGAAAGGTTACCATGGCAATGGGAACACATTTGAGCATGCTCAGATTTATTATAATGGTGGCTGATAGGGAAGTTTCAGGTTGTGCTTGGTCATTTCTAAATAGTTTCAGCTGAGGGGTGGTGACTGAAAGGGCACTTAAGCATTTGCCTCTAAAGATGCCTGCCTTAATTAGTAGCTAACAGTGCACCTTGCAGGAACTAGAGCATCTCATATTTAGGGAGTCAAGGAGTTTTTCCAACTCTCTTTTACTCAGGATATATTTTAAAACATATAGAAGGCTATGTTACACGAAACCGCTTAATCCTAGCATAATCTGATGAGGCAGGTGTATGAAGAAGTCCCTGTCTTCATTGGATTGATATTTCAGGGTTCCTTATTACAAATTGCTAGGAAATTGTCATGTGTGTATTTGGTGTTGACATCACCTTAGCACACAGCACCACACCTGAAAAGGGTGACTGGAGGCTAGGGGTGCATCCGTGGTAGAGCATTCGCCTACCAGGCCTGAGGCTCTGGGATCCGCTTTCAGTGGGATAGTGTTAAATGGTGCTTGGTTGATGTATACTGGTGAATGTGTATTACTAAGGAAAGAACTACTAACTTATCATTCAATATTCCCCAGCCATTGTTCAGTTTTATCTTAGGAACCAGCCTATAACCAAAGAAACAAAGATGAGGTATAGGAAGTAACCTAGGAAACAAAACCACTCCCCCTACTGTCAAGGCAGACTTGGGTTTGGATTTGGGGGTCAGTATTTTAATTCATCCAATCACCATGTCTCTCCCAAAGCACTTATATCCTCTCTTTGTTTATGAAACTTTCAGAAGCCTGTAAATCCAATATGGGTGCAGCATTGGAAAAGTAATCCATGTATCATGACACATATACAACTTTGATCACATGTCATATAAATCAGACAGAACTGAATTCAGACCTCTTCTCTACCTCTTCTTATGAACTCACTTTTCACAAGGCAGTTCCTCTTTGTGCCTCTGTTTCATCGTGTCCTCATATGTAAGATATATCCCTGGGGTTGTGGTGAGAGTCTACTCCTATAGCAGGTGTTAGATAACATGAATTGCACCCAAAAAAGGTCAGTTGTCAACTCCAGAAGGTTAGAAATACAGTGAAGGGCAAGTAATTAAATACAGGCACACACATCAGAGGGGGTGAGAGTTAGAAATGTTGAAAACTAGCTTTGTGCAGAAGAAATAATCTTGTGTTATACAGAAAAATGTATGATGCGCACAGGCCAGGGGTTAGTTAAGACACTAACTTGGGGACTTAAGAGTTGATACAGTGAAGACTTAATGTAAAGGTAGGATGAAGAGAGATTCACTATACAACTAATGATTATGGATTTTCATTTATACATTCATTCATTCTACAAGTATTTATTAAGGACTTGTATGGGGTAGGAATCACGGTTGGCAGTCCAGTTATAAGCAAGGCATGATTCATTCCCATCAGTGGTCTTACAGAAATAAATGTCCAGTTATATGAGAAGCAAAAGCTATTTGTTCTGAACTTTTCATGGAGATGCAAGACAGGGGAATTAGCCACTATTCCAAGTTTGGAAGTCTGTAAATGTAGGAAACTCAAGGTAGAAAAAGGAGACAGCAAATAGTTCTGACTGGAAGCTGCCAATGTTACATCAGCTAAGATACTGGAGTTAGGCATCTGTGTGTTTGGTTAGGGAAAAAGGCATCTGTGTGTTTGATTAGAGATTTGATTATTTGATTTTCTATAATTGTTCCCCAAGAACAAAAATCAGGGAAACTTTCCATTATTAATCAAGTGCTGGCCATTTAGGGGCAATTGTCATGCAAGTTGTTGCTTGGCCTCCTAGAATGACACTAGAGATAGAAATCTGCCTTCCCGCAAGTCTAACTTTTATTAGGTTGGCTTTCTGAATTGCTTATTACCAATAAGGATTGGTTTCCTGATAATGCTGCCTTGCTGTCAGGGTCCCATGAGTAGATATGGCTATCTTTAGAATATATGACTATTCTCAGTCAAGTGGCAGCATTTCAAATGGCTATGGGGAACATATGCAGAATAATAGAGATTATGATCATTACAGCAAGCCTGACAGTAGGGGTGGGGAAATATTCAGCTACTGTAGGCAGGGGAAAAAGGTCTGAAGAGGTGTGAACTATGCAGAGGCTGTAAACATGAGAAAAGGCAAGCCTTTGGGAAACAGAAGAAAGAAAAGTCCAGGCTAATGGCCCAAGAAAGTCCTACGAGTTGGACATCTTTTGTCAGGTTGAAATGAAGAATGTAGCCAAGCAGAGAGGAGCGGGCATGATATGAAATATGAGAGCTGGGGAAAATATGGGTCAGATAGAACTTTGTAAGCTATGGCAGAGATACAGTGTGGAAGCAAAGAGCTTAAGCAGAGAGACATTGTGTGTCCAATGTGATGGTCTACTGGTTACCCTTGAAGTGTTCCTTGGTGACACAACTATATAAAATGCTTCCATCATCAGAGAAATTTTCAAAGCCAAATGGTAACACCTTTGTTTTCTTCCCTTATCCAGACTTCCCCACCAACTGCTGTGAACTTACTTGCTCTCATTTTCAAGGGAGTTGTCTCTTTTGATCATTATAGTTACTTTCTTACCATTTTCTTAGTGTAAATTGTTGAAGTATGATGTATAAAGAAGAATGATCTTGTAAATGTAATTTTTATCTCTCAGATATAATGGTCTCAGAGACTTACTGCTGAATAAGCTCACCCTTTCTAGCTCTTTCTGAACTCTGGCTGGCTAGTTCAACTCAGCTATTCTGGTCCAAACTCCTCTTCAAGCTGACTGATTCAAATTGGTTTCTCTCATTTTCTTACTGAATTGCTCTACTTGGCCTCAAACTAAAGATATGCTCTAATCTTTTGGCTCCTTCTCATTCTTTGGCTCATTCCATCTTCACCTGTAATCTGTCTCTAAAATTGTCTCAGTAAAACTGTCTCCTCCCCTCCTCTCCCCTGCCCTCTCCTCCCCTCCCCATTCCCTCCCCTCCTCTCCCCTGCCCTCTCCTCTCTCCTTTCCTCCCCTCCTCCCTCCTCCTCCTCCTTTTTCTTCTTCTTCTTCTCCTTCTCCTCCTCCTCCTCTTCCCCCCCACCCTCCTCCTCCTTCCCCCTCCTCCTTCCCCTCCCTCCCCTTCCTCCTCCTCCTCCTCCCCCTCCTCCTCCCCCTCCTTCCCCCTCCTCTTTCCCTTTCCCCCTTCTCCTTCTCCTCTTCCTTTTTCTTCTCTCTCCCCTCTCCCTCTCCTCCCCTCCTCCTCCTCCTCCTCCTCCTTCTTCTTCCTCTCTCTCTCTCTGTCTCTCTCTCTCTCTCTGTCCTGCTCTAACTCCTTTCCTTCCTATGCTGTTCTGTTTAAGTAGCCCCTCTTTCCTGTGCAGTTATCAAGAGAGTTGGACATTTCCTATTCTGTCATCTCTTTGTCCACCATTCAATTAGATATCACTTTCAATCATGGCTGCTTCCTCCTACAAACTAACCTTAACCACATTGTTTGGGATTAAAGGTGTGTACTAAGGGTGTGTCTGTATTCCAGCCTGAAGGATTTGGTGCATGGTGTGTCTGCATTCTGGCCAGATGACACAGACCTGGAAGGTCTTTGGATGTGATCCCTTGAAAGAGCAGCCATGTTGATGGATTAAAATTCCTCTGTATATCTTTTAAAGCATACATTTACATAAACTTTGGAAAAAGGATTGTTGTATAGATATCATGAGAGTAAAACTGGTGTCATACACTATCACCTCAAATTGTTCTCTTGAGACTTTCCAGCTGAATCCCTTGCTCTCACCCTCTCACAACTGACCATATGTTTGATATATATTTGTATTGTTCTGTGGCTTTCTCTCTTTCCAAGTGTCATATAAATGGATTCATGCATTGCTATCTTGTTCCTTTGTATTTCTGAACTGTATCTAAGTATAAAGATCTATAATAAAATTTGGGCTGTTTTTCTGTTGGATGATTATGAATAAAATATACACAAAAGGTTGCAGGGATTGTATCATAGTAAGTTTTTTTTACTCTCTTGCCTCTTGGCTCTCTTACTTCCTGCCTCTTTTTTGCCTCTTGGGCTCTTCCCTTTCCCAGTCCCTTCCCCTTTCTCTCCATGTGGTCATGGCTGGCCTCTACTTCTCTCTCTCTCTCTCTCTCTCTCTCTCTCTGCCTTTCTCTGCCTTTCTTTGCCTCTACTACTCTCTTAACTCCCCTCCCCATGCTCTAAATAAACTCTATTCTATGCTAAAAACAAAAGATTTTTTTTCATGATTCAATACCACAAAAATGTTTTACTTTGCATGGTTTTAAATCTGAAACTAATGTCTATAATCTGCTCTAAAATTAATTGCTTGAATATAAATCTAAAGTAAATGAGGAGTCAATACTTTTCTATGCAGATATTCAACAGTTACTGTCCTATGTGATGAAAATCTTATTCTTTCCCCTCAAATTTCTTTGATATCTTTTTTCAAATCAGATTTTCATTTTATATATTGTGTATATATATATATATATATACATATATACATATGTTTATGTATTTGCATATATACACATATATTTATGTCTGGACTTTCAATTTCATAATATATATTTATGTTTTGAATACATAGCAAGGCACAGTGGCAGAGACCTGTAATCCCAACGTTTGGGAAAGGTCAGCAGGAGGATCAAGAGTACAAAGTTATCCTTTGCTACATAGAAAGTTTAAGGTTAACCTGGCCCTGTCTTAAAACAACAACAACATTCCACTGTCTTTGCTATAATTCTTATAGCTTAAACATATTTATTTAGTGTGTATGAACATATATGTGCGTATGAATGTGTGTACACATGTGTATGTGTAAAATGCACGCCACTGTACATGTGTGGAAGTCAGAAGACATTTTGTGTGAATTAGTTATTTCTTTCCAGTGTTTCCAAGGTATCAAACTCAAATCATCAGGCTTGGTGGGAAGCAGCTTTACCTATTGACCTCTCTCACCAGCCTTAATTTCTACAACTTTATTATGTTTCAGGTAATTTGAATCTTCAGAGTTCTTATTTTTTAAAATTTTGTTTCAGCCATTATAGGCCTTTTCATTATCCAATATAAACTTTAGAATTTGATTGTCAATCAGTTAAAAACAAAAACAAAAAGAAGCCTACTATAGTTTCACTAGTGTACCAAACTTATATATTAAATATGATGTAATTAGTATAATAGTAATAACAAGCTTTCCAACCACTAAACTTAGAATACCTTTTCTTAGGATTATATTCTAAAATATAATATACATTTATTTTATATTTTTATATTTCTATATAAATACATTTATTAACATATAAATTTGCTGTATGTATTTATACAATATAAATCTGACATGTCCTAAGTTTTTTAACATGCACGTCTTTTACTTAGCTTATTCAATGGAGTTCCAAGTATTTCACACTTTTTGATGTTATTAAAATGATATTGTCTATTCATTTTAATTTTCAGGTCTTTTATGGCATAGAAAAATAAAATTTATTTTTAAATTTGTGTGTATGCTTGTGTCTGTGCATGAATATGTGTGTGTGAGGTAGTTAGTTGTTCACAGAGTCCAGAAGGACAGGGTCAGGTTCCCTGCAGTCTAAGTTCTAGGCAGGTGTCAGCTACCTGGTGTGAGTTCTGAGAACTGAACCTAGGTCCTCTGCAAGAGCATCACACACACTTAACCTCCAAGCCATCCCCATTGATTTTCATTTGCCACCTTTACAATCTTGCTGCACTCACCTATTAATCCTATTTTCTTTACAAAATAAATTATTTAGGATTTTCTCTATGCATGGTCACATTGTCTACAAGTGTTTATCTCTTACATCAAATAAAGAGTCATTATCATTTACACTAATTTCCTCTGAATATTGTAAATTACAATATCCATTGTAGTTTCTGAGCAATAACACCACAAAGCACCAACAGTAAAAAAATTTGTAAGTGGAATTGTATTTCATCAAAGTTAAAAATGTATGTTCACTTCAAGACACTGCTAAGAAGATATGAAGACAACCAAGAGGAAGTATTAGCCAATCGCAGTGCTGACAAGGGACGTATATTAATATCTATCTATCTATCTATCTATCTATCTATCTATCTATCTAATAATTATAGATATGTATATAAATAGATAGATAAAGATATATATTCATGAACTTAACCATAAAATGGCAAAGAAGAGATGACAATACTGACATCTCCAGACAGTCGGAAAAGGGGTCACCCTTTTATACTATGAAAGAGGAAAATCCATCTTATGTAACATTTGAGCTCTGGCATCCACTACGTTGATCCCACACTAATTCTCACTTCCCATCAATTCTCAATAGAGGACTTCACGCTTAAGATCAATGTCTTTCTATTGAAATATGCCTAGGAGCACATGTGATATGCTTGTGCCTAAAGGACTCATGTAAGTCACACCTATTCTTTATAGCTAATCAAATTCCAAGTTTCTGTTTCCATGTAAATCTTTGATTATAGTCTCCAATCTATAAAACAATATGATCTATTGCAATGCTAAAATTTAGTCTGTTTATTTTTTAAATTAGGAGTTATTTCTTCTCCCTAAATAGATCACATATATTTTACAATCAAAA
Organism: Apodemus sylvaticus; assembly: GCF_947179515.1. Classification (NCBI taxonomy): domain Eukaryota; kingdom Metazoa; phylum Chordata; class Mammalia; order Rodentia; family Muridae; genus Apodemus; species Apodemus sylvaticus. The sequence continues at coordinate 85,025,018 of NC_067476.1, read as the reverse complement.
ATTGGATTTTATTTTCTATTGCTGTAAAAAAAAAACTGTACATTCTGGTTTACACATAATAGCAACATACTAGCTAGCTACTCATTACTAACTGAAGTGAAAGGCCCATGATCTATTGAGATCAAAATGGATAGAGAGATACAATAACATATCATGAAATTATCATGGAAAAAATGTCCAGGCAACATAGCAAGACACTGTCTCAAAAACAAAATAGACAAAGGGGAACAGTTTCGAGTAGTATTAAATGACCATTAAGCAGGTGAAAAATGTTCAAAATCACTAATCATTGAATAAATTGTAATAAAAATGATAATGGAATGTCATTCACAACCACTAATATTGCTATGTTCACAATCACAGATAGTGATAATCAGGATACCACAGTATAGGATTAATAGGTGAGGATACCATAGTATAGTCTTAGGTATAAACTCAAGAGAATTGAAAACAATGTATAAAAGGTTACATACACATGTTCATATCAGAGTCATTCATTCACACTCCACAGCGGAAATAGCCCAGTGTTCATTGCTGCTGATTGAGTAATCAAGATATGGCAGACCTGGGAAACAGAACATGGCTTGACCATAAAAAGGAACACAGTACCAATAAATGCTATCTCTTAAACGAACCTAAAAACCAGCTACATGGGAGCCGACAGCCACAAAGATCATGCTGCCTGATTCCAACCACGTGAAAACATTAAAACCAGACAAATTTGTGGCAGAGTGGACATCGTGGCCATCAGGTTCTGGAAGCAAGAAGGCGGGGCAGGTGCAGTCAGAAAGCATTTCCAGGATAAGATCCTTTGAGATCGTGCTTATGCCTGCACAGCTCTGAATGTACTAACAGCTGAACTTTACACTTATATAAATTACGTGGTTTATACATTTAACCTAAAGCAATTAAAATCAGTGTAAGTTTATTTTAGTTTTAAATAAGAATCACTATGTGCATAGCTCAGGCTGGCCTTGCACTTGCTGTTCCCCAGCCTCAGTTTCCCAAATGCTGCCATTATAGGCCTGTGTCACCACACCTACTTGGGATCATTCTTGACTTCTCTTTTTCTTTTAGACTGAGTGGTCAGTACATGAGGAAATGCTCCTGGCTTAGCCACTTTTAAAATGTGTCTTGAGTGTAACTTCCTCTTGTTTCTTGAACCTTCACTCCCTAATCTAAGCCACAGTCTCCCTGAACTTCTGCAGCATCCCCAAAGGCTCCCTTTGTGTTTACCATGCCCTCAACCAATCTCAACATCATACTTTCCAGGATCCCTTCAAATCTGACAGTGACAATGTTACTCTTCTTCTCAGAGGTATGCAATGCTTAAAAAAATATATAGCATAAAATAAAGTCGATCAAATTGATACTTTTAAGTGATCAACTGTAAGAAAAGAAAGGCATGGAAGGAGGCGTGTGGGTTACATGATGTATTAAGGTGGAAGGCTTTGGTCACTGGGGCTGGTATATGAGGAGCAGCAATAGAACATTCAGAAAACAAGAAAGCAATTACTAGAAAATGCCTGCAGACAGGGAGAGATAGAGTCCTTGGACAGGACTCCGGAGAATCTCAAATCTTTAATTCTTGATCTGAAAGGAGTTCAAAGAATGCATGTATTAACTTAGTATTTCACTGAGCTATCTATTTAGTTCATGTGGTTTTCCATGTCTGTATCTCTTAATAAACCAGTCAAAAGCACACACTAGGGCCTGGGAGCCGGCTCAGTACATAGAATGCCTGACAGGCAAGCATGAAGGTGAGAGTTCAGATCCTCTGTACCTACATGAACGCCAAGTGAGCAACTGGGCTTGGTGGCCTGGCTCTATCCCAGTGATCTGAGAGACAGGGTGGGATCCTGGGTGAGCTGACTAGCGAGACTAGCAGAGTAGAGCTCTGGGGGTTAGTGAGAGACCTTGTCGCAGTAAGTAAAGTGAGGAGTGATCAAGGGACGTACCCAGCACTGATCTCTGCCTTACATACACACATGCACAGACAGACAGACAGACAGGCAGGCAGGCCGACACACACACAGACAGACTGACAGGCAGACACACACACACACACACACACACACACACACACACACACACACACACACACACACAGGAAAAGCCTTTCACAAGCTGTTTCTCTGTTCACTCACTTGCTTCTACTGTCCAGCCTTTCCTCATTCCACTCAGCTGCTCTTCCTTAACATTCCAGGCATATCGCTCTGGCTCTTCTCTGTCTAGACAGTCCTTTGGCTGTTGAAGCCACTCAGTCATTTGCTCAGATCTCAGATTCTGTGTGTGTGTATGTGTGTGTGTGTGTGTGTGTGTGTGCGTGTGTGTGTAAAGGCTACAGTGGGCACAATTGCACAGCAAAAGAGACAACTTATCCCCTTTAGGGAGTTCATTGTTTACTTAGTGAAAAGAAGATGCCACATGTCACTGAGTAATCCTTGTCCGAAACACCCAAGAGACAATGCCAGGGCCTAGAGTAATGGCTCAACAATTAAGAGCACTGGCTCTCCCAGAGGCCCTGGGTTCAATTCCCAATACCCACATGGTAGCTTACAACTGTCTGTAACTTCAGTCCCTGGGGATCCAATGGCCCTTTCCGGCCTCCAGGGTCACAAGGCACGTGTGTGGTGCATAGACAAACAGACAAAGCACTCATATACATCAAATAAAATAAACAATCTTTTTAAAAGAGAGTAACAATAGCAAACCAAAGGGCTTAATGACTCTCACATGAATTGTGGGAGAATCCACAGCCAATAGAAGGCATTTAAGATGTTTTATATTCTGCTATGGTGTTGGCGGAAAGGTGCGGCAGAAGAGTCCCCACACCTCTCTAGGCCCCAGGAGCTCATGAGATGTGTTTTCAAGATCGCCTCTTAGATAGCTAAGAAGGGGAATGGAAGATGGTTCCAGCAGCTCTCCACATCCTCACAAGCTCTGGGGTTCTGAGAACACCACATTTTACCAGGCTCAGAGTCGAGCTGTAGTCCAAACCTCTACCTGTGTGGGCTGTATGGGTATGTGCAAAGTCTCTGGGGAGCCAGGAAGAGCTGTCTCCCCTCAAGTGGACATTCAGTATTTATTCAGTAAATACACAGGTGCTAAAAGTCATTACACTGGGCTGAATTATGATGTGAAAGAAGAGGAAATATAAAAACATTTTGGGAGAGCAATGTGGTTTCCAGCAAGAAGCATGTGCTCTACAGTTAGACCATTCTAATGTGATATCATTAGCATTATGTCAGATGATAAATGTAGATTGCCACCCACAGTGGCTGGATATATGCATGGACATATATATGGGAGCTGTGCTATTAGGGGCACACTTTATACAAGCCTCATATCTTCTATTTTAATTAAAAAATGTTATGTTTGTGAATGTCCCCTGCAGGGTTTAACTTCTTTCTGCTTACACTTATCCCAGTCCTGAGGACCTGGCCATCACTGTTTAATAAATCATAGCAGCAATGGAACCATTCCCCATGAAGAATGGAGAAAACAGCACTACAAGCTTAGAGCTGTCACTCTTGGTGTTCTAATATCAGCCCTGTAGTCTTCTCCCTAAAGTGGAAGCACATAATAATGATGCCTAATGTTGAGTTATGTGAATTCACTTAAACCTTACCATAACTTCATAATCCAGATATAGCCAGCTCCACTTTAAAGGTAAGAAAATTGAAGACCAAGGAGAGGTAGTGACTTGATCAAGATTACAAACGTGGCCAGGATGAGCCATACCAATAGACTGTGCATTTAACCCCCATTACACTAGTCAAACAATTCTGTACTCCAGAATGAAAATATGAGTATTTTTCCACATAGAACCACACAGATAGCAGCCTTGGATCCAATGTCTATTAAGTGGCCATATTATGGTTTCCTTAATCATTTCTTCTAATTTTGGACAGTTAGGTTATTTTAAAATTTTCACTTTCAGAAACAAGAGGAGATAAATATCATTATATACAAAATATTTTTCTATAGTAAGGATCAATTCCCCATGGTAGAGATACAAGGACAAAGGTAAAGACATGCATGTTGGCTCGGAATCTTGGCTCCTAGTAGTTCTTCACATATATCTATATTCTGCCAATAGTCAAAAGCTTCCTGGCCCATCCCTGGGTGTTCTGATTCAGTAGATATGCTGGTTCCCAGGGAATTTCTAGTGACTCTGATATTGGCCAATTAGGGGATTGTCTGGCCTATTCAATTAACCTCCTTTATAAGAGCATACTCTGAATTTTTTAATTTCTGAAAATTTAATATTATGTGTGTCTGTGAGCATGCATGTGTGTGCACATGTGCATTCATGCACTGGTGAGTATTCTGTGGTATGCATGTGGAGATCAGTAGACATTTTCAGGAGTCAGTTCTCTCCTTCCGTCATGGAGATTCTGGAGATGGGACTCAGGTCACCAGGTTTGACTGCAAGTGTCTTCGTCGGCTGCGACATGGCACCCACCTATATACTCTAGGATGCTTGGTGTGTGTTTCTCTTTAGTATTTCCTTCAGGAGCAAATCAGTAATGAGACTTCCACCTGAATGAAAGTGAGTACTAATACTAATTCATCCAACAAACAAATACACAAAGGAATGGCTTCAGTGCTAAACACATCCCGACTTTTGTTAATACACACATTACAGTGTAGTTTGAAAGGAAAGAAGAACATAATTTACATGCTGTTACCCAGGTAGATCAATCTGATGGAGAGAGGCTGGGCTGCGGGGTGGCTACTTTATCCACGATAGCCCATGATGGTGGATGAGGTGGCAGTGTTGGAAAAGAGGATGTCAGATCTGCCAGAAAGTGTTCCAGGCAGAAGAAACTGCAAATCTGCAATGTTTAAACAGCAACAAAGACAAAGTCAGCATGGGTGGAGCACAGCTAGTGAAAGCAAGAGCACAGAGGAACATGGAGGGGGAAGGAGAGCATCACCCACACAAGCTTGTTGGTCTTGGAAAGCAATGGCTACAGTTATATCCCAGACACTGAACAAAGGCTGGAGAGCAGAGAAATGGCATGCTGTGACACACATTTTAAAAAGACCACTCAAGTCCTTGAACATAAAGGGGCTAGAGATGAAAAGGAGCAATGGAGAGATGGGGAACCTGTGAATTCTAGGCTGGAGATGATAATATTCACCTAGAGTCATGGTGATAGAGAGGTAGTTGAGTAAATGGGTCCCAGCTATACCTGGAGGGAATCGCCATGGGAGAACTGCTACCACACAGCGAGCCAAGAGAAATTACTGTAGTGAAATACCCAAACCTGCAAAGAGATTGGTTTAGTTGAACCAGGGTTTGGGAGACCATCATCGGCTTTAGAATTCACTGAAGGTGCAAAGTGTGGATATTAATAAACCATTCATATCATGAGCCAGAAGGCAGAGGGGGAGGATGAGCTAGAGTCCTGTGGAGACATGTGCTCAGTACATTAGCAAAGGGTTTTCCACTTAATCCCATCCATAAAAACTTCACAACACCTTCCAATAGTGTCATCCCAGCAACTGAGCCTTTAATGTATGTACATTATTAAGGGTAGTACCACCTAGATTTAAACCCTAGAAAGTAGAAACTCAATGTATTGTCCTTTGTTATGGTTTGGATATGAAATGCCCACAAAGGGTGACATGTTACCAAGAGGGGTAGATCCAACCATTGAGGGGATTGAGTGGTTGGCTCACAAAGGCTCTGATTTAGATCAACTTTGCATGGACTATAGGGAGACTGTGAAGACTGAGGAAGGGGATGCCAGGTCAGAGGAAGTGGGTCACTAGGGCCATGTCCCTGGTTGCCACCACTGCTGGCTCTCCTCCTGTTCCTCTCCTCCGTCTGTCCCTCTTCCTCTTTCTCCTCCTTCCTCTTCCTTCCCCTCCTCTTCCTTACTCTTTCTCTGTTTATCCCGCTCTCTTCTCTTCCCTCCCTCTGATCCCTCTACTTTCTGGGATTCTGAGATCACTTAACAAACCAAAGCAAATAAGCAAAGAAAAAAACATGAGTCTAAATCAAAGCCTGTGCTTGTAAGTCTTTATTGGCAACCATGCTGGATTTAGAATCACCCTGGATACTCCACTGGGTGCATCTTTGAGAGCATTTCCAGAAAAAAGTTTAGCTAAGGAGGAAAGCCCCATCATGAATGTGCATGGCACCAACGCATGGCCGGTACTAGACTGAACAAGGAGAGTGCCAGCCGAGCAGACCGCATCTCCCTTTGCTTGTTTACAGATGCAATGTGACCATGTATTTCCTGATCCTGCATACTTGACTTCCATTCCACGACAAACTGTACTATTAAACTGTAAGCCAAAAGAAGTTCTCTTCTTTACATGGCCTTTTGTCAAGGATTTTTGTCCTAGCAGTAAGAAGAGCTATCAACATGAAGCCCTGGGTCCTTATCTTCTCTGTAGCAAGGGGTGTGCTGTGCTGCATAGGTGGCAGGTTCTGTTCAATTTGAACCCTTGAAACTAATAGACTGGAACTCTCTCAGCTTTTGTGTGGAGCTTGGAGGAGTATACCCATTATAGTTCTGAAATTTAGGAATCAGTGATGTAGGCAATGCATATGGTGACTGGGCCACTGGGATTAGGCATTGATATCTTACCCTGCATGTGGTCCATGGGCTCAAACATTGATACCCCACACTGTACATGGTCCTTGGAATGATGTATTTTCAATTCCTGTTGCCGAGACTACTACTGCTGATGGAGGTACTGTCAAATCAACAACTAGTGAGCCAAGTGCATTTGGAATCAGTGAAATGAGCTATAGATGGGACTCAGACCTGCCATTAACTCTCCCTGTGACGCTAGGCAGGTTGCCAGATCCAAAACCACAGGATCTGACTATAAAGAGTTAAATGAAATGGACTTAAGGCCTCAATGGCCACTTTTTCCTTTTCAGGGGGGCTCAAATTGGTACCTCGGAGGGGAATACAAGGTCTCCTCTACTCTGTTTCTCAGGGCTTTTTTTACCTCATCTTGCCCCTTGCCCTATCATCACAGGGTTTAGGTTCCCACTGAGGAACCTGAGTGGAGGGTGTCTGCTGGATGTGAGTGCTGTGGCAGTTAGTGTCCTCAGCCCTTTCTCTCTGCAGGTGAGGATGATGAGGTTCAAGGGTAGGAAAGGATCTATCTGATCTATCAGTACATCGAGGGCCACTGAGTGGAGCTGGGACCCACTTTCTTTTGCTCTAATTGCTACACTTGGCTTCTTCTCTATCCAAGTAAGATGTGAGAAGCACAAGTAAGGGCCGGTGCCTGGACTCGGACAGGGAGAAACCTTGGTTAGCACTGAACCACCAAGCACAGGCCCTTGTCACTTCAGCTTGCAAAGAGCTCAGAATCTGAGAAGCAGGAAGCCACACTTCAGTCAAGTCTGACTGTGTGATTTTGGAAACTGCCTAACACTTCCATTGCTTCTCCTTTCTTCATCCCCAGATATTCTTAAGGATCTTCTGTCCTCAAGCTATTTGTGCAAAGGCAACAAAACTTTGTTCCTGTTCAGCCACAGTGGTACTACCCAGCTGTCTCTCCTACATGGATTCCTTTCGATTCTTTCAGCTCCATTCAAAGAGGTGTGCGCCATGCTTGGGTTATTTCTTTCCCAGAGAGTGAGCAAAACCCTGCTCAGGAGAACTCTAAAGTAGACAGGTGTGGTATGTACCTGTGACCCTACTGCTTGGGAGACTGGGGTACAGGGTTTGCAATTTAGAGGCTGCTATTGACTGCATATGGAATTCCAGACCAGATTGGGCTATATGGTGAGTCTCAAAATAAAGGATGGAAACCCACACCTACCAGTTCTAAGCCCAGATGACTATTGGGGCAGTGTAGAAAGCAAGCACCTGCTGCCCTAGTCAATGGGCCCATTATGCATGGCTCACTCCACAGGAGAACACTGTGTCTCCCAGGGCCTGGCCGTAACTGGTCCTACCTGTTTCAAGTCAGTACATTCTGTTTGCTGGAGGGGTGAAGGCAGAGCAGTACGCACTACCACCTCATCATCGTAAATGCCATTTCGGGTTAATGATTACCGCGCACAGCACTACTGCAGTCCAACTGCACACACAGCATGCCCTTCCCATGGAATCTGGCAGGCAGCGCATAAAGGGTGCCATTGTGTGTGTTTGGGGAGAAAGGGAGAGGAGCCTGCAGGTGCCAAGTGTGGTCTCACAGCTCATGGGCTCAGGAGCGAGGAGGTGGGGACACTGTGCACATATTTTCTTGTTTTATAAGATAATCTGTTTACATTCGCTATTGACACTGGGGTACTGTTACTGGAGCTGGAATTCCTGTCATTCAATAAAATATCCTATCAGCCTAACGTGACATTACAGAACATCAACGAGATCCTACAACTGCTGTTCCTGCCTCTGGCTAGAACTGGTTCCTTCATACTGCGGGCCATCCTCATCTTGCTGAAGCATCATGAAGGCCTGTCCGCAGATTTACCAGTGGGGGTGTCTCTAACCACCGGGATGGCTGATGTTAATGGCTCTCAGGCCCCAACCAGCCCCTTCTGCCTGCCAGAGACAAAGCAGGAATGTTCCTCTCCCGAGGTCTCAGTTTACAGGCCTTTAACATTGATAATTAAGCAAGGCTTGCCACCTGCACACCTCTTCCCAAGACAGTCCCGACGATGCCTTTAATCAGCCCAGTTGCGGCGCCACCTGTTTCTATAGCCGCCTCCGTTCAGAGGGCATTGCTCGGGGCTAGATGGCTGTGACCTTGGCTGTGACTGTGGGTCATTGAAACCAGTAGAATGATTTCCCAAGCCCACAGAGACCCTCTTCTCTTGGGACAAATGAAAAAAAAAAATCCCCAGTGCCTGAAATGCCATTTTTGTGTATAGCATTACCCTTGCCTTCCTTCCTGGTGGTTGTCATGTGGGATCCAGGTAACTCTGGGACAGTGCTAGTAGAAGCCTCTAGAACTGACTTGTGAGTGGGTTTGTGTGATTAGGAGAGGCCTCATGGCAATCCTGTGTGTTGGAGGCGAGAGAGCCACACTGGAAGTGATGTAAGAGCGGCCCAAGAGACCAAAGGAGGCTGCCTCCAAACAGGGGCCTGGGGCATCAGAGCCACCTCAGGAATAGTTCCTGGGTCATCTAATACCCAGGATAAGATTCTTGTTTCCTGTACTTTAAAAGGAAAAAAAATATATAACAATGAAAATAGCCATTCATACATGTAGAGTCATAATGATTCATAATGAGGTTTGCCCACCAAACAAAGAGCATCCCTCCCCCTCTTTTGGGAACCTCTCCCTTTCATAGTTCCCATTGTGATTCGGGGGACCTCCCTCTGGAGCTCAAGGTATCATCTAGGCCAGGTCTATCAAGTCACCTCATCTGGTAGACACACTGAATAGAGTCACTCTCAACTAGGCATTGTTCTGAGCTAGGTTAATGAACCTGCAGTGTAGGGCTTTCACCAAAATGATTGGGGAAGGGAACTGTCTTTCTATTGGAGGGTTTAAGCACTGAAAGGTAGTACTGGCCAACTAGTGACTTCCTTGCCTGGGAGGGGAATGAACTTAGAGGAATATAGAAAGAGAAATTTCATAGAACCATATTCATACAAACCTTATCCAAAAACTTAGCTCTGACTACACAAAAAACCAACCCAACGTTGAGCATTTAGTTACATAAAAGATACTCCCTCTTTCCCATATTCTTTTGGCAGTTTGGGCTGTTGTATAGCCATGACTTTCTTACAGTCCACAATAGCACTAGTCTTCAGCTAGCTGCACTTGTCTTTTACACATGATTCTGCCAAGTTCTGGTGAACTTGGCACAAACCTGGACACTGATGTACCTATCAGTGAAGTGGGGACTATGGTGGAATAGATAGGAGGGAGAATTACTAATATAGAAACACTTTCATCTCCCCAGAAGAAACACTATAGAAACATAAGACTCTTATATGGATGGTGGTGGACTAGGCACTTTGGAATATAGAAGATTCTGGAACCCTAGCACTCACTCACACTGAGGTATTCATACCAGCAGTAGACATAATCTAGAACTGTTCAGAAGTGTAGAACCTCAGTCATGTCCTGGGCATGAATAAGATCCTTGATTTTCAGATGACCTTTGAGGGATTTGTGTAGATGTGAAAGGAATCTTCATGTTCCAGAATCTTAGGAGCATGAGTCCTAGGGAAATCACCATCTGTTTTGTATCTGGCAGCATTGTGTATGGAAAATTAGGTTCCTTTCCTTCCAAAAATTTTTCAAGTTAGTTGTGGGCGGTGATGTACACCTATAAGTCTATCACCTGTGAGGAAGATCTGGGCAAATCTCTGTGAGTTCTGGGCTAGCCAGGACTATTTAATAAGATCATGATTCAAGAAACAGAAACAGAAACAAACAAACGAAAGTCCCCAACCCCCCAAAAGTTTGAAGATCACTAATTGACATCAGTGTCCATACTTCTCAGACGGTGATTAAATGACCTGAGTAGGATGAGCACCAACTGCCAACTCAGGATGAAAGCAGAGGCTCTGAAAACCTTTGTGACCTGGGGCAAGATTCCTCAAATCGATCTTTTGCAAAAACAAACAAACAAAACCCTACCAACCAACTAACCAACCAAACAAACAAACAAAAAACCCTGATAACTCACTTTACATAAAAGCTAAAATTATTCTAAGACTTAAAAGAGTTTAATAAACTTGAAAAAAATGTATGGTGTGATGATTGGTTGTGATGGAAGAAGCCAATCTCCGACACATTATAGTAGCATCAATGCATGAAAATGTCCTAAGGAAACCCATGACTTTTTATGCTAACCTAAAAGAATTTTTAAAAAAAAATTTAAAGTTTGTCCTTCAATATAAAGAAAAGGCAAAGTGCTGACTGGTTATTTAAAAAGTAATAACATATTCAATAAGGGACTTTTATCATCTCAAAACTCAATAATAATAAAGCCCATGACCTAATTAAAGTGAGGAAAAGATTTGACTAGATACTTCTCAAAAGAATTTTTAGGGATGGAAAATAAATGCATGAAAAGATGTTATTAGTAAAGTGAAATCTAAAACCACAAAGAGATCGCTGGGCATGCCTAGTGGGTTTGTAAACCCCAGGCAAACAAGCCCACTATTGAGCGCCATGAGACTCACACCAGGGAAGTGGTTGCCCAGTTCTTGGGGAAACTCGGGAGTAGAATGGCCGCTTTTCAAACGGCTTGATAATTTCTTACAAATTTCCACATATACTTATCGTATGATCCAGAGATCCCACCCCTAGATATTTGCCCAACAGAAATCAAAACACACACTCACACCCAAAAATTGCATACATGAGCATTTACAGAAGCATTAGTTACAATAACCAAAACCTGGACATGCTCCAAATGTCCTTCAACTGGTGAATGGATAAACAAACTCTATATCTATCCATACAATGATATTTCTTAGCAATGAAAATCATTGAAAAAATGTGTGGGCGAATCTCAAAAGGCTTATGCTGTTTGAAGGAAGCTAGATTCAGGCTACACATAATACATCTGTGATTTCATTCTGAACGATGCAAAACTATAGAGTAAAAAAGACAGAAGAATAACTCCCAGGCTGGAGCCAAGGGAGGTGACTGATGATAAAGGTATTAGATGCTAGTTTCCTGGACTGTTGTAACAGAGTACCACAAATGAAGAGATGAAGCAACAGGGATTCATTATATCACCGATCTGGAGGCTGCAATTCCATGCTCAGGGACTTGGATTGCAGACTATATGGGAAGGTCTGTTTTACAGCCCTCTCCTTAGCTTGTAGATCACCAAGTTTACATTTTCAAGAACTTCTTCCTTTACCTGTCTGTCTACAAACTTTAGTTCTTCTCTCCATGTCAGGGTGTTGTTATAGAGCCCACAGTAGCCAAGTCATCTTTCCAAGGGGTTGGGTTACAGACAAATCCTAATGACCTCGATTAATCTTATTACCCTTGTATAGAGCCTATCGATTGATCACCAAATAAAGTCATTTTCTGTCATTCTGTAGGCTAGAACTTTAACATATGAATTGGTGGCAGCAGCATGGGCTCAGGGGCAGTGGGGGGGGGGGAGATACAATTCAACCTGTAAAAGGCAACAGGAAAGCTTGGAAGGCTGGGAATGTACTATTACATCTTTATAACAGTGTGGGCTCATCTGTATGCATTTGTGCGGGTATAAAATGTTTCTTTCCTTCATTTAACACAACTGAATTTTTTTAGTCATAAAAAAGAAAGCCAGAGGACTGGATGGGCGGAGCATAGCTCAGTGAAGTGCTTAACTATGCAAAGTGAAGGTGTGAGTTGGATCACCAGACTCTGTTTAAAACAAAACAAAACAAAAAACAAATGATGGGGGTGGGCACTGAGAGATGATGAGAACACAAGTTTCTCTTGCAGAGAACTAAGGTTCAATTCTCAGCACTCATATGGGGGCTCAGAACTGCACTTCCAGCTCCAGGAGACACAATGCCCTCTTCTGGCCTCCACAGGTATAAAGCATGTAACTAGTGCCCAGACATGCATGCAGGCAAAAAAACACTGACACATATAAATAGTAAAGTATATTAAAATAAAATAAATAAAAATAAAAACCATGGGACATGATAATTCATACCCATAATCCCAGCTCTAAGAAGGTCAGACATGTGGATGCCAGACAGGTAGATCCCAGACAGGTAGATCCCAATGGCCAGCCAATCTAAGCTATTTCATGAATCCCAGGCCAGAAACAGACTCGACCTCCAAGACAAAGGTGCAATGTGCCTTAGGAAAGATAATAGAAGCTGTATCCTGACCTTTACATACATGTGCACACATATGCATACATATTGGCATACATGTGTGCCCCTGCATATATACACAGAAAATGCAGTGGTTATCTGAAGCTTTGGTTCCACAGATGACTACCCTGCCTTTTTCTGGTCTACTGCACTTTCCTGGCTGAGTCACACATGCTGGTTCTCTGAGGGTGAGCGGATATGTTTTAGAGCCCCGCAGTTAGTCTCATTTTCTGAGGAAATGGTGCATTCTGCTATGTGAATCCATCAGTCGGCAACATTCAGTGCTTGCATAAACCACCTTCCTCAGTGGGATCAAGCAAGAAAGTGAGAACTAACTGGGAGAATCCAGTTTGGGACTTGCTAAAGTTAGCTGACATGGGCTCAGCTCCCAGAAACTGGGCATTTCTCCTGGGAGTTCCTGTCCTGTCAGCTCCCATCTGAGGCCACTCAGAGGTCACCTACAGAAGGAGACAGGAGATCAAATAGCTCACCAGCTCCACTCAGAAACACAGGAAAGCACTCAGGAGGTGACCTCATCCTCAGGGGAGGAGAATGAGGCGGTGAACTCGTTCCACACACTTCATGTGGGGGGTATAGGTAGGTCAGCCACTTAGAGATTGCTTCACCAGGGCCAGGGCGGAGAAGTGTTCAAGGGGCCAAAGATAACAAACTTTGGAGTCTCTCTCCTCCCCACTCCCACAGTAGCCTCTCCTGCCCCTAAGCCTTCTTGCCTGTCTTATTCTGCCCCCATCTGACTTGTTGCCATTTTGCAGGTCACTGACTACCTGCTCAAGCCAGATAAAACAAACAGCTTGACTGGCAGCAGGAGCAGTCGGAAGCATGGGCTGGGCACCTGCTGATTTTCTGACCACTGTCTTCCTTCAGGACAATCGTGTTGGTAGCCAGGCCTCTCTGAATATCTAACTACATTGATTTGCCCAGGAGTGGGTGACAAAGCCTGGAGACTAGGCAGACAGCTAACTGGAAAGAAGGGAGTCACAGAATTAATCCTGTCAGGGACTAGATAGGACGCCCCCCCACCAGGAGGGACTGGGCTGGAGTTAAGAGGTAGTGGCACGGCTGGGGTGGGAGGCAGATAGCTTGGCAAAGACTGAAGTGGGAGCCTTTGTGGTCTTGGCACTTTCCAGTAATCTGCCAGCAATGAGGTCACTGTTTTGGTAACCTTCTCACCCTTCAGATTCCTGGGGATGTTGTCTAACATCTAGTCCATTTGACTCTGCTGTTGTGTCTCTCTTCACTCCTACACCAAATGTTTTTTTTTTTAACTCTTCCCCTTAATTTAATTTCATAAACTAAAACATATAAACAAAAGCAACTCCAACCCTTGCACTTCATGTATTAGCCTTCTCACCTATAAAGCAGAAGTGAAGGAAAGAGCAGGAGATACAGATTCAGGGCATCTTTGTTTCCGGGAAGGTATTTCCTGTTGTTTCCTTAAAGACTTCTAAAAATACTGCTATAGACAACCTCTGTCTCATTTCTGTTTCTGTATCTTTCTCTGTCTTCTCTCTCTGCCCCTCTGTCTCTGTCTCTCTCTGTCTCTCTGTCTCTGCTTCTCTGTCTCTGTCTCTCTCTCTGTTTGTCTCTCTTTCTCTCTGTCTGTCTCTGTCTCTGTCTTTCTCTCTATCCAATAACTCAGTGAGGTATAATCATCATCCCCACTTGTCTTTGGTTTTTGGTGCCTCCATAACGAAGTACTACAAGCCAGATGCAGTTGTACATGATATAAGTGAGGCAGGCATGGGGTGTGCTCCCCTCTGTACACAGCTAGCTCTGGGTGGCATACAGAGATTCTCCTAGGACATTCTGACACTGGAGTTTACATTATTAACTATAACTTCCTTCTGTTTAAGAGTCAACTGTATGGCTTCTCTTTCTATATGATCAGTACAGTATTAAATGGACCTTCTAAACTTAACCCTTCTCTGGCAAATGGAGAGGGAGACAGCGAGTCACTCAGCACAAAAGCTGCTCGGGCCAAGGAGATGTCAGCCATGCACAAGAGCTTTCCTTTTCCATTCTTCACGGACCTCTCGCCTTCCTCCAAACTTATGCTGCCTTTTCCAGAATATCCTAAGTAACAAAAGCCAAAAGTCTGGAGAATGCACTGCTTCTACTGCGCTGTACTAAGCATTTGCACTAAGCATTTGACCTGCTTTGCCTCACCTGCCTTTCATTTAACCTCACAACAGCCTTGGGAGGCAGGTGTTACAATTATCCCCATTTGACAGGTGAAGGGAGGCACAAAGAGGTTGAGTAACTTGCGAAAGTTCACACAGCCAGTTGGTGACTGCAAAGATGCTACTCACAATGTGGCCTTTCTGATCCATTCTATTGCCCAATGCATGCTAGCACTAAGAGAGGTGCTGGGGTAATTGTATGGCTGAAATTGGAGGCGTCTTGAAGGCGCTACCCACAAGTAAGAACAAGAATTTAAGTTAAGAGAGTATTCTTGGTTGGGGGAGGGTTGTCTTTTTTTCTCTTTTCAAAATTCAAACCGCTCCTCATTTTTCTGGACGTCCATAATATTGGTCAATAGAGAATGTCTTTAAATATATCTTTAAACAGATGAAAGATGTCTAACATAAAACATTGAAGGTACACATCTACACGTGATGATGTGAAGACAGAAAGCTGGTGGGACACACATGGACTTATGAGCTATTTCAAAGTCAAATGCAAAACAAGAAAAAAAGATCCCATGGCTGCTCTTAAATCTCTACTTAGCATTTTGCCTTGCCTGTCCCCGACAGAGTTCCTAATGAACTGTTTGAAGTAGCTGGGTATTGCCTAGACATTTTTTTTCCACTGCTAAGGTTCTGAATTATATCCTGGAAAGGGAGGAGGAGCCCAAGAAATGAAGGGAATGATCTGAGACAATCTATTCTAGACGTTGACTTCCAGGATGCCAGCAGTCACAGATCCACACATCTCCAGGCAGGTAGATGCAGGAGTATGAAGCAGCCTCCTGACAACTAAGTCTGGTAGAAGCAGCTAGCAAATGTAGAGACATGTTCTGCCTAGAGACATCCACATTCCAGCTTCTAAAACCATTACTCATGGAAATAATAAATAGCAAGTAAAACAAACGGGAATAAGCTCACTCAGCTTGGATGCAACATGGTGTCCTGGTTTGGGTTGTAGAAAAAAAAAACAAACAAATTAATGGTACAATCAATGAAATGTAAATAAAGACTGTGGCTTAGCTATCAATAACATGCCAATGTTTGTTCCCTTTGTATTGACAAGTGTGTTTGTGTGAGAAGGCAGCATTAGAGGAAGTTAGGAGGGGCAGATAGGAACGCATTGTTTAATCTTTGCAACTTTTTATAAATCTAAATCCTTCCAATGTGATGCATTTATGTATAAACAAGTTATACCTTCAGGTAAAGTCAACATTAACAATAGCTCTCACTTACACAGATATGGGGCTATGAGGTATAAGAATTTCTGTTGTGGATAGCCCTGGGCTTGTATTTTGATGCTAATTCCATTCCTCAGAGGGGCTGCAGATGAGGAAGGTGCCTTGTGAACCTTCTCCAATAACTTTTCAAATTAAGGCTTGAGCCAATGATTGGGCAGGAGGAAGGGGGAGGAGCTGAGAGTTTAGGGAGAAAAGGATCGCCAGGGAAGGGGGAGGAGCTACAGGGGATTGTGGAGAGGCTACAGGGAGGGAGAAGCTTCTGGCCTGGAGAAACCAAAAGTTATATGGGATAATATAGATGGGAATAGAGTAGTGTAGTGGGAGTTCTGCCCTAGATTGGCTTAAAGAACTGATTGTACTGATTGAGTTGAGTTTTTTTTTAAACCAGGTAATTGGGTTAGAAACAAAGTAGCAACAAATTTTCTTTGTTAACTCATTTATTCTTCATGACAGCTCAGGTGTAGATGTGATACCTTCTTTCTGTGGGTCAGGAAAATGAAACACAGGTCGTTTATCTTGTCCAAGGTTACATGGTCACTATGTGGCAGAGCCAGATTCCTATTCCAAACCACATTGCTTCTCCTCCATCACCACAAGCCACAGATGAAAAACTGTATCAGAACCAGGATTGGCAGGTGAGGATTTGTATCAGTGAGCAAGACTGGGTTCACAGGGAATTGAGAGAGACCCTCCTCAGCTGCAGAGTTGGAGAGACAGTACCACCTCATACTTACTAGGATAACTACTTTAAAGGAGAAAAACAGATAAAAGTCAAGGAAAAAGAAACATGAGCATGAATAAACAGGAACATGTGTTGGTGAGAATGTAAAATGACAAAGCTGTGAGGAAAAGCCATTGGACAGTCCCTCAATAAAGTAAAAGTAAAGAGCTAGAAATTCCTATATTGTGAATAGAAGAACAAAAAAAAATGAAATCAGGATTTCAAAGAGAAGCTATTATGTTCCTGTTCATGGCAATGTTATTCACTATGGCTAACAGATGGAAGCAAGAATCTCTGAGTGGATAAATGAATAACACACACACACACACACACACACACACAGAGAGAGAGAGAGAGAGAGAGAGAGAGAGAGAGAGAGAGAGAGAGAGAGAAGCACAAAACAGCCACACATACTCAGAATCACACAAAAACACAGTTACATTAAAAATAGACACACAATCAATCCCCTGCATCCTATGAGATCACCACAGACTAAGGCTAGTCTTCAATAACAACAAAAACAATGGAAAGCCCACATACACATGGAAGCTGAACAATGTTCTACTCAATGATAATTTGGTCAAGGAAGAAATAAAGAAATCAAAGACTTTTTAGAATTTAATGAAATGAAGGCACATCATACCAAAACTTATGGGACACAATGAAAGCAGTGCTAAGAGGAAAACTCATAGCTCTGAGAGCCTCCAAAAAGAAAGTGGAAAGAGTATACACTAGCAGCTTGACAGCACACCTGAAAGCTCTAGAACAAAAAGAAGCAAATACACCCAAGAGGAGTAGAAGACAGGAAATAATCAAACTCAGAGCTGAAATCAACCAAGTAGAAACAAAAAGAACAATTCAAAGAATCAACAAAACCAGGAGCTGCTTCTTTGAGAAAATCAACAAGATAGCTAAACCCTTAGCCAAACTAAACAGAGGGCATAGAGACAGTGTCCAAATTAATAAAATCAGAAATGAAAAAGGAGACATAACAACGGAAACTGTGGAAATTCAAAACTCATCAGATCCTACTACAAAAGAATATACTCAACCAATTTGGAAAATCTGGATGAAATGGACAATTTTCTAGACAGATACCAACTACCAAAGTTTAATCAGGATCAGATAAACCATCTAAATAGTCCTATAACCCCTAAAGAAATAGAAACGGTCATTGAAAGTCTCCCAACCAAAAAAAAAGCCTAGGACCAGATGGTTTTGGTGCAGAATTCTACCAATCCTTCAAAGAAAACCTAATACCAATACTCTTCAAACTATTCCACAAAATAGAAACAGAAGGAACACTACTCAATTCATTCTATGAAGCCACAATTACCCTGATACCTAAACCACACAAAGACCCAACAAAGAAAGAGAACTTCAGACCAGTTTCCCCCATGCAAAAATACTCAATAAATTCTCACAAACAGAATTCAAGAGCACATCAAAATGATCACTCGCCACAATCAAGTAGGCTTCATCCCAGGGATGAAGGGATACAGGGATTATTCAATATATAGAAATCCATTAACATAATCTACTACATAAAATAACTCAAAGAAAAAAACATATGATCATTTCATTAGATGCTGAAAAGGCATTTGACAAAATTCAACATCCCTTCATGTTAAAAAGACTTGGAAAGATCAGGAATTCAAGGCCCATACCTAAACATAGTAAAAGCAATATACAACCAAATAATAGTCAACATCAAACTAAATGGAGAGAAACTTGAAGCAATCCCACTAAAATCAGGGACTAGACAAAGCTGGTCACTCTCTCCCTATTTAATCAATATAGTATTGAAGTTCTAGCTAGAACAATTAGACAACAAAAGGAGATCAAATGGATACAAATTGGAAAGGAAGACGTAAGATACCATTATTTGCAGATGATATTATAGTATACTTAAGTGACCCCCAAAATTCCACCAAAGAATTCCTGAGCCTGATAAACAACTTCAGCAAAGTGGCTGGATATAAAATTAACTCAAACAAATCAGTATCTTTCCTATAATCAAAAGATAAACAGGTTGAAAAAGAAATTAGGGAAATGACACCCTTTACAATAGTCACAAATAATATAAAATACCCTGGTGTGACTCTTACCAAGCAAGTGAAAGACAAGAACTTCAAATCTCTTAAGAAAGAAATCAAAGAAGTTCTCAGAATATGGAAAGATCTCCCATGCTCATGGATTGGCAGGGTTAATATAGTAAAAATGGCCATCTTACTGAAAGCAATCTACAGATTCAATGCAATCCCCATCAAAATTCCAATTCATTTCTTCATACAATTAGAAAGAGCAATTGGCAAATTCATTTGGAACAACAAAAATCCCAGGATATGGAAAACAATTCTCAACAATAAAAGATCTTTTGGGGGAATCACCATCCCTGACCTCAAACTGTACTACAGAGCAATTGTGTTAAAAACTACATGGTATTGGAACAGAGACAGTCAGGTAAATCAATGGAATAGAATTTAAGACCCAGAAATGAACCCTCACACCTAAGGTCACTTGATCTTTGACAAAGGAGCTAAAACCATTCAGTGGAAAAAAGAGCATTTTCAAGAAATGGTGATGGTTCAGCTGGAGTTCAGCATGTAGAAGAATGCAAATCGATCCAAATTCTTGTCTCCTTATACAAAGCTCCAGTCCAAGTGGATCAAGGTCCTCCACATAAAACCAGATACACTGAAACTAATAGAGGAGAAAGTGGGGAAGAGCCTCGAACATGTGGGCACAGGAGAAAATTTCTTGAACGGAACACCAATAGCTTAGGCTCTAAGATCAAAAGTCAACAAATGGGACTTCATAAAATTACAAAGCTTCTATAAGGCAAAGGATACTGTCAATAGGACAAACCAGCAACCAACTGATTGGGAAAATATCTTTTCCCAATCCTACATCCAAAAGAAGGCTAATATCCAATATATACAAAGAACTCAAGAAGTTAAGACACCAAAGAATAACCCAAGCTGGAAAGAACCCAGGTATCCCTCAATGGAGGAATGGATACAAAAAATGTGGTATATATACACAATGGAGTACTATTCAGCCATTAGAAACAATGAATTCATGAAATTCTTAGACAAATGGATGGAGCTGTAGAACATCATACTAAGTGAGGTAACCTAGTCTCAAAAGATCAATCATGGTATGCACTCACTAATAAGTGGATATTAACCTAGAATATTGGAATACCCAAAACATAATCCACAAATCAAATGAGGTTCAAGAAGAATGGAGGAGTGGCCCCTGGTTATGGAAAGCCTCAGTGTAGCAGTATAGGGCAATACCAGAACAGGGAAGTGGGAAAGGGTGGATGGGGGAATAGGGGGAGGGAAGAGGGCTTATGGGACTTTCAGGGAGTGGGAAGCCAGAAAAGGGGAAATCATTTGAAATGTAAATAAAAAATTAAAAAAATAGGGCAGAGAGCTAAACAAAGAATTTTCAACTGAGGAATATCAAATGACCAAGAAGCACCTAAAGAAATGTTGAACATCCTTAGTCATCAGGGAAATGCAAGTCAAAACAACCCTGAGATTCCACCTCACATCAGTCAGAATGGCTAAGACCAAAAACTCAGGAGACAGCAGATGCTAGCAAGGATGTGGAGAAAGAGAAGCATTCCTCCATTGTTGGTGGGATTGCAAGCTTGTGCAACCACTCTGGAAACAGTCTGGTGGTTCCTCAGAAAATAGAACATAGTCCTACTTGAGGACCCAAATATACCACTCCTGGGCATAAACCCAAAAGATTCTCCAACGTATGACAAGGACACATGCTCCACTATGTTCATAGCAACCTTATTTATAATAACCAGTAGCTGGAAAAAACTCAGATATCCTTCATAGAGGAATGGACACAGAAAATGTGGTATATTTACACAATGGAACACTACTCAGCTATTAAAAACAATGAATTCATGAAATTCTTAGGCAAATGGATGGAATTAGTGAGTGAGGTAACACAATTACAAAATGAAATGCATGGTATGCACTCACTGATAAGTGGATATTAGTCTAAAAGCTCAGAATACCCAAGATACAATTCACAGACCACATGAAGCTCAAGAAGAAGGAAGACCAAAGTGTGGGTACTTTGGTTCTTCTTAGAAAAGGGAACAAAATACTCATGGGAGCAAATATGGAAACAAAGTGTGGAGCAGATAATGAAGGGCTGCCCAACCTAGGGGTCCATCCCATATACAGTCACCAAATGCAGGCACTATTGTGGATGCCAAGAAGTGCATGCTGACAGGAGCCTGATATAGCTGTCTCCTGAGAGGTTCTGCCAGAGCCTGACAAATACAGAGGTGGATGTTCAAAGCCAACCATTGGACTGAGCACAGGGTCTCCAATGGAGGAGTTAGAGAAAGGACTAAAGGAGCTGAAGGGGTTTATAGGAAGAACAATAATATCAACCAACCAGACCCTCCAGACCTCCAAGGAACTAAATCACCAAGCAAGGAGTATACATGGAGGGACCCATGGCTCCAGCTGCGTATGTAGCAGAGGATGGCCTTGTCAGGCATCAATGGGAGAAGAGGCTCTTGGTCCTGTGAAGGCTTGATGTCAAGGGCATGGAGGTGGGAGTGGGTGGGGGGGAAAGGCCCTCATAGATGCATGGGGAAGGGGGATTGGGGACTTTGGAGGGGCAGGAAAGGGGATAACATTTGAAATGTAAATAATGAAAATATCCAATAAAAATCACACAAATGCATAGGCACGTACGGACACATATAAATATTATTCATTTTTAAAAAGGAAGTAAATTCTGACACTATAATGTGGATAACTCTGGAGGACATTATGTTAACTAGAACAATCCAGCCATAAAAATGCCACATGAATATACTTATGTGAGGTACTGAGGGTTGTCACATTCATAAAGACAGAAGTCAGAATGGTAGTTTTTCTGAGAACCAGAAGAGTGGGAAATGGGAAATCAGAGTTTAATGAGCATAAAGTTTCCTTTGGGGAAGAGTTGAAGATGGGCTGTGATGATTGTTGCATAACAATGTAAATGTACCTAATGCCTAAATGATAGACTTAAAGATGGGGAAGATTGCAGTTAGTATGTTCTATATATTTTTTTATCACAATTCAGAATAAAATAAAATTTAAGGGACACTAAAAAACTTCCGTCACCAAAATAGATATCTGAGTATATTTACATACACATGTATCTTGCTGGAAATCAAAATCAAATCATCATACATGCTAGGCAAGTACTCTATCCCTCAGCTATATCCCCAGCCTAAATGTTATAGTTTAAAACAATCAAAAATAATGCAAAAAGAGGTCCGTGAAGAAAACATTGAAAAATTTTAGATTAAGACTATCAGGGTCAATGTCTTATCAAACAGTAATAGAGTCTAAGGCAAAAGGAAAATCCAGGATTTGCAACCAGCACACACCCTGGAGAGCCTTTGGAGCTGTTAGGAGTCTGGACTCAGGCATTTACATTGAAGATGCTCACTAGACGCTCTAATATCAGCCTCCACTTCCACCACTAAAGCAGAACTATGTTAACATGTATTGGGTAGTAGAAGAAGCTGAGCACCACAGGGGTCCTCTTTGTTATCCAATGACCCATTGGAGCCATAGCTGGGAACTTCATTCAGGGAAGGAGTTGGCTGGAAGTTGGGGGCCTTGGGGGTCTGTTCCAGGGCAGCTCTACCCCCTCACTCATTTGGAGGTGCTCCTCAATACACCAAGCCTCCTACATCTCTGCTGACAGACTTCCTTCCTTCCTTCCTTCCTTCCTTCCTTCCTTCCTTCCTTCCTTCCTTCCTTCCTTCCTTCCTTCCTTCCTTCCTTCCTTCCTTCCTTCCTTCCTTCCTTCCTTCCTCCTCCTCCTCCTCCTCCTCCTCCTCCTCCTCCTCCTCCTCCTCCTCCTCCTCCTCCTTCTTCTTCTTCTTCTTCTTCTTCTTCTTCTTCTTTCTCTTTCTCTCTCTCTCTCTCTCTCTCTCTCTCTCTCTCTCTCTCTCTCTCTCTCTCTCTCTCTCTCTCTCTCCTCTGATTTTAAAATGAGCTTCAGACCTAATCACCCAGCAACCCTCTTCTCTGCCAACTGACTGGCTTGGGCAGTTCCATCAGGGAGGGCAGCAGCAGGACAAGTCTCTGCAGCAACACTGGAGGGCCAGCCAGGTACTGCCATTAACAGTGCAAATATTGGGGAGTGTCTGCTGATTTATGGAATGAAGCACACAGAGGTTCATATGTTATCCCCTCAGTGTTCCCGAGAAACACCACATAGACGAGCTACATGTAAACACCCAAGTCCATTGACATTGTTTCAGAGGTCTTAGGGATGCCTGCTTCATTTTTCTGGATCCCAGTGATTCCAGCCAGGAGATTTTGTCATCATCACTGGTGATTCGCACCCCCACTCTCTATGTTCGGCTTTCTTTTCCAGGAAGAAGGCAGTTTACTTCCTTCTTTCTCAGCCTGTGGGGTCTGGCCCTTAGGCTAGCCTTAGGCCATCTCTAAGCTCCAGGAACACAGCTCTCCTACCCACGCCCTCTGCTAATACACCTTCTTATACTTTCCTCCCACCCCTTCTACTCAGCCACCTTGCCCCTTCCCCCAGCTCAATAGAGTCCCAGCCGGATTTTGCCCTACAGGGTGCATTTGGCAACTAGATTGACTGGCACAACTAGAGCTCAGGTGGGGGAACTACTGACATCTAGTGGGTAGAAGTTCGAGTCTGAGTCTCAAGATGCTACAGTGTATGAGACATTGCTCCTTGCCCTGCACTGTCTCCTAGCCACAAATAATGGAGTACTGAGTTTAAAAATTGCTCCAGGTGACCAGATCCATCTGCCCGAGCTCATCATGTCTTCTGGGGAAGTAGGCTCTGATGTACTTCCCTGCCGCCCCCACCTCTACCAAATTCACCACACTTCCTCCCTCCCTCTCTCCCTCCCTCCCTCCCTCCCTCCCTTTCTCCCTTCCTCCCTCCCTCCCTCCCTTCCTTCCTTCCTTCCTTCCTTCTCCTCCTCCTCCTCCTTCTCCTCCTCCTCCTCCTCCTCCTCCGCTGCCATATTCTCAGCACATCCTTTCTTTCCTTCAAGGTACTTACCTCAATTTGTCATTCTATCTCTGTGTCATTGCTTGAGTATCTGCTCTCACATGTGAGGTTCACAAAGTCTGTATGTCTTCTACCTTTCTCAAAAAATAAACAAAAGAATTATTTGAGCCTCTACTATGTACAAGGGACCTTTAGATGTCACACGCTGCCATGGACAACGTGAACTTGACTTCAATCATTAACCTTTTAATAGAAGATGTTATTATAGGTGTGAAAATGTTCTGAAGGGCAAGGAATGGGACTGCGAGTTCTGGGACTCAAACTCAATTCTGCATGCTTGCATAGTAAAGGACTTTACCAGTCAAGTCATAGCTCCAGGCCCTGGTTTGAACTTTTCCTTGGGGATATGTGTGACAATATGCACTCTGGAAGCTGATTCTGGTATGTAATGCCACAGGCAGATTTATTGGGGTCAGGTCTTACCTGCATGATGGTAAGAAAGGCAAACTGGGGGTAGATGAGGAAGCCAGCCAATGTGTACATTCTCATCTGGGATAGTCCTGTAGATTGGTCCTGAACTGTGGCCAAGGAGTCCAGCCTTCATAGCTTGCCACAGGCTCAGGGGAACCAGCTGGGAGGCTATGACCTAGATTGAGAAGTCTCTGACGAGGGATACAGGTATGAGGAGTGAGCATATCTACTCTAAGGAGGGAATCTAGGCAGAGCACTCCACCATGTCCACTACTATAATTCACTCCTCCAGCAGAACCTGTGAATCTCTTGAATACAACACACTCATACATACATCTCAGAGACTTTATGCCCCTAAATGTTTCTTGATAGAACCAAGTCTAGTGATGATCAGCTTAGAATATGGCACCCAGTTTTCAAAAGGAAGATTTATTTTTATTTGCTTACCCTTCAATTCCATTATGGATTCTGTGGATTAAAACAAAACTACACATGTACACATACACAAATGCACACGCACATGAAAGCACACAAATGGTCTTCTAGGCTCCTCCCAAAACAGACTCCTTTATCTTGCAATCAGTAAAAAAAAAAAACAAAAAAACAAAAAAAAAAAAAACAAATTATTCTGGATGAGAGGATTTAAGGAACCATCAGGCCTAATCTTCTGTGCTCTTCTGACACTACTGCATTTCAGTATGCGTGGCTAGGGTAGGCTTGGAGCCTGGTAATTCAGCATCAGATAGACTTCTGCTATGTACTCATGAGAACTTGAGCAAGCTCGCCAGTTTGCCACATGTTTGGTTCCTCATCTACAGGACAAGGGTAACACCGCACTTGCTTCCTGGGATTGTTGTGAGAATTAAATGAACTAAGGCATGCGAAGTGCCTCAGACAGGCCTGAGACACAGCAAACACTTAAAAGATGTTACTCAACACCATTAGGCTCCGTGAACTCTTTTTCCCAGGGAACTGGAAAATGTAGGCTTTTGAACCTGCTCCAGAGCAGCTTGTTAAATGTTGCCAGCTGTTATGGCAACGCCACAGTCTTCAAAGCCCATGAATTCTCCGAGAGTTTTGTTCTGTTATCTATAGCACCAAGGTCCCATCTCATGGATTAGTATAACTTCTCCTAGGCCAGGGCAGAACATCTGAATTTGCAACTCAGTGTGTGGAAGAAGCAATAACTTTACCTTTAGCACTTTATGAAATGTATACATCTATCTCCATATCCATCTTATATACCAGGATTTAGTTCTATGACCAAGTTTATCTGAAAGGAAAGTTGGGAAATGTAGTCTTTATCCATGGTAGCCAAATATTGAGCTAAAATATGGCGTATTTTCATTGCCAAGGAAGGAGGAGTAGGGGAAGACTAGAGACCATTGATAGTAGCCTACCAAATGTCCCAACACTGCGTCTGAGTTAGGGAGGGCAGGAAGGTATAGTCTGCTTGGGACTGGGAGAAGTTTTTATACTGATCCATGAGATGGGGCCTTGGTGTTATAGATAACAAAACAAAAATCTAGGAGAATTCTTGGACTTTGAAGACTTGGCATTTCCATAACAGCTGGTAACATTTAACAAGCTACTCTACAGTGGGTTCAAAAGCCTACAGCTTTTGAAAAAAAAAACGTTCATGGAGCATTGACTGCCATGACATCCCTTCAGAAGGATGCCTGGAATCTTTTTTTCTGGTTTTCAGCTGACAGCTTGGTCTTCAGAACCCACCACATAGAGTCTGGAATAGGCCCTGACTGAGTATGCATACTCCAACAGCAGAATTAACCTCATAACCCCTGTGGACACTGAGCTGTCCCAAGTCTTTCTACATCCTCTTCCATGACGCTCTTTCCACCTTTGTTACCCTGGCTTAACCCAACCTGTCTTTAGATTCCAATGTTCAGATTGTCTGACCTGGCTGGAGGGGTAGAGGTCTCAGAGGGGCTGAACCTCAGGGGGGTGAGGCCTAGATGAGCCAATCAAGAGCATATTCAGATGCTGATGATGCTTATTAGACTGACAGTCAGACAGACAGTCAATCAGACAGTTATCTCAGTAAAACTCTGCTTCCGATAGCCATGCTTATTTTATAAGAAGGCTGTATTTTGAGCTTTGAGGGTTTTGTTTTTGCTTTTTGTTTTGTTTTGTTTTTCTCTTCCTGAATTCCTCTTGTTAACATGGGTTGGCATGTGACTGCTCCAGAAAAGTGGGTTGAGGATGTCTCACTTTATCTTTGGGAAGGTTCCCTCACTTATTCCTTCAGGGATCATGAAGACTCTTGCTATTAATCATTGGACACTAGGGAGATCCAAGTTACTCAGGTCACTTTAGAGAAAACTAGCCTGGATTCTTTTTAAAGGGAAACCATTTGTTTAGCCCCTCTGAAACCTCTGACAATCAAACAGAGTTATCTCAGTAAAAATCTGCTCAATAAGTACACATAAAATGGGGAGAAGGTTCACATGAGGTCACCTGAGTATGTGATATACTGCTCTTGGGAGGGGGCAACATGAGGAAACTAAGGCTCAGAGAGACGAGTGACTCCCCAAGGCAATAGATTTAGAATGGTAAAGCAGGAGCGGAACCTGGAACTGATTCTTAGAGAGTATCCTTTAACCTGTAAGAGTCGCCTTCTATTAAGTGCATTGAGTCATCAGTGATATGGGTAGTGAGAATATAGACAATGATAATAATAATAATAATAATAATAATAATAATAATAATAGCAACAACAACAATAATGAATCCAGTCCCTCCAGGAACATCAGATTAGCTAGGAAGACTTAGAGATACGGGTCGTTTTATTTGTGACAAAGATCCATAGCATGGGATTGTATGGAATCAGAGTAGAATAACCCATATCTAGCTGAAGGGGGAGTAGATGCGATTACAGATGGTCAAGCTTTCCTTGGCAACATAGTGAGT
The DNA here is from genome assembly GCF_947179515.1 of Apodemus sylvaticus. Lineage (NCBI taxonomy): Eukaryota > Metazoa > Chordata > Mammalia > Rodentia > Muridae > Apodemus > Apodemus sylvaticus. The sequence continues at coordinate 84,997,633 of NC_067476.1, read as the reverse complement.
TTAAGGATAGCCTGGGCTATATTAGACTCTGTCCTAACAAAAGAGAAGTGCTGTGACCAACACCAACTATGAAAATCAAGATCTCATGCACTGAACATGACCCATTAAGTAGCCGCCCTGGTTAGCTTGTGTAAGACTCCAGGGAATCTTAACTTATGGGAGAGATCCTCTAGGTGGACCATGGAATCGATGCAAAAATCAAGAGGAATTTTTATTATTATCCTGGGGCTGCATGCTGGGGCCGCTCTGCACATGAGACAGAATGACCCGCACTCTGGGCTGTGCACGGGCTTTTTATAGTTCTCAAGCAGCCACCATTAGGCACAATGTGATTGGCAGAACAGTGTTATCTTTAAATTAATTGGTTGATAGGGGATGATGTAGGTGGCCAACAGAACTCTGGGCCTTTCCTAGCTGCAGGGACCACACTGTGGTCTGAGGAATGTATTTTAGCCTCTCCCTTTTGGGAGGGGGAACACTTGCCCTTCTGGGAGGGACCAGTGTTCTATGACCTTTTCAAAGTTTCTGAGTTAACTCTTTCAGTTGTAGGTTCTACTTTCTCATATTCTCCTTCATTTGACAAGTGGTGAATTGGTATAGTGTGTCAGATGAGAGCACAGACACAAACAAAACCAAAATGGCTATTTGTTGTGTTTGTCTGCTCACATTACAATAAGAAATGATATGGATGGAGAGTGTCCTCAAATTGATGACTAAGTAAGTCTCTTAGAGGCAAGAGCCCGCCTGCAGCAGGGATGGAAAAACACTGTAGGTAAAAGTTGCTGGAATTTCCAACCCCAATGAGTCCATATAAAAAACACACAATTTGGTTATTATAAGCTATATGCCTAGATTGAGCAGATCTAATACTGTACCAGATTATTGCCCAGCTATAAGACTCCTTGCTACTTGTGGGTTTTCCTGGTCATGTGGTTCTGGTCCTTCGTGACTTCCTCCTCCTCCTCCTCCTCTTTCTCCTCCTCCTCCTCCTCCCCCTCTTTCTCCTCCTCCTCCTCCTCTTTCTCTTCCTCCTCCCTCTCCTCCTTCTCCTCCTCCTCCCTCTCCTCTTCCTCTGTCCTCTCACCTTCCTCTCTTGTTCTATTCTCCTCTCTACCTGCCCCACTCTCAAACCTCATCTCATCTTTCCTTTCTACTGCCCAATCACAGTTAAATCATAGTAACTGACCAGTTAAAATTGGGAGAAGATTCACATGAGGTCACCTGAGTATGTGATAGACTGCTCTTGGGATTGGGGGGGGCAACCCCTTTTGAGGAAGCAGAATTAACATTAGAATACCAACAGCATCAGGCCAACCCACAACAGAGAAAGGCCACCCTATCAGCATCCCTTCCTGCCTAGAACCTGCCTTCTTCCAAAAGTAGTTCAAGGAATGTAATCCAACTGAGTTAGTGAACATACAGTTTGACTATAAATGAACATGCTTGCTAAATGATCCTTCCATTTTTCTAAGCATGAAACCATAGATGCATATTGTGGAAAGGTTGGCAGCATAAATCACAGCCAAGAGATGTATATAAAATTATTTACACTAGTAATTAGAGGTTTGCTATGGTATCCCCGATATGTGTGGTTCTTGAGGTCTTTGAGGTGGTCTATGTGACCAGAAATCATTTTATAACTCAATGTCTGCCAGATCTTATTTCTTTATAATTGTAAAAAGGAGTCTTGCAAAAGCTGTGGGGCATGACATCACAACTCCAATAGACTGTGTGCTTGTGCAGCCTTCTCTTCTACATTTTCTAATTTTCATTTCAAGAACCTTTGGTTTAGAGTGCAACATAATTAGTTTTCCTGACCTTGTCTACTCTTAAAGTGTTGGCCCAGATTACATGCATGCTATCTACTATAGTTTGCACCTGGATTGTATCCCAAAGGCTTTTGAGTTTAGTCCTCATCTTGGTGATACTGGAAGATGATGGGAAATTTCAGAGATAGAGTATTGTGGGAGGCTTGCTCTTGTCAGGGATGTGCTTTCAAATGAAACTTCTAACTCTTTGCTCTCACGTCCTGTCCTGAGGTGAGGGGACTTTCCTCTGCTCTTTGCCATGATGGACTGCTCTGCCCTAAGCCAAGTGGCCATGAACTGTCAAAACTGTGAGCCAAAAATGACCTCTTGTCTTATAAGTTGATTACCTCATATATTTGTTACATTATTTTTCTCACTTAGTTAATATATTATATTACAAATCTATAAATATGTTTACTTGTCTCTCTATAGCATAAAAGCAGCTTATAGCCTTATGGAAAAATATTAAATTGATTATACAGAATTTTGTAACCAATTTTAAAATATGATTTTTATTTTTGGTAATAAAAGTCTATATTTCTCATTGACCTTATTTCCCAAGTTGGATCTAAATCTTGTTTTGTCTATCTACTGATGATACTGTTGACTCAAGAGTATTTATTATATAAGTTATTCACAGCATATACCATCAGGGATCTGCCTAGATTCTGGTGCACCCAGCTGACACCCATTCTTAAGTGCTATAAATAACATCAGAGGCTCTCGCCCTGATAAACAAGAAAGTCCTTACTCATAGGCCAGTACCTCCATACATCCTAAAAACATCAAGCAGTCAATGACTGGCATAAAAATTTAAGAAACTGACATCTTTTCCCCAAGGGATTCTTAGCCATGTGGTGCAATTTGTGCTTTTCTGTGGGACTCGATGTCTGCTGGTCTTCGACCAAGACTTAACCTTACTTAGGTTCTCCCACCCTTTGTTCTGTTCTGCTTCCCTCACTTTTCTTCTCCTGAGAGGAAAGTTAAAGCAAACTTCTTTCAAAAGATAGCAGCTCAGTCTCTGCTCCTGGGGAACTGCATCTAAGATGGAATTAATAGTAGGCATAGAATGTGAGCTGTAAATATGGGATCCTGGAGGAAGTTTCCTCATTGGTGGATGAGAATAAAGACTCCTCCTAGCATGGTTGATGTGTTCACTGTATTTAGCATGCTGTAGCAGTACGAGTCTCACCTGTGGTGGACCAGACAGCCTGCACATAGGTGAAGCACTGGCAAATGCTGTGTCTCTGACATTCGAGAGGTGGAGCATACAGTCAAAGAGGATCATATGGGGAGACTAATGTCAAGTGTCATTGATTTGTGGAATGGAGAAAATGCAAGGTTCAAATTAATTAACCATTTAAAACAGAGAATAACCTCTTTGATGTCACTTAGAGCTTCCATCTCCTGCAGCCAGGCAGCAGAGAGAGGCAAAATACATAGAACCTAGTTGTTAACGGTGTAGAACTCCAGAGCAGACTTGGGATGCACTTGAGAACTGCCAATCTCAGATTTCAGATTCCCTTGAACACCCTTAGTCTACATAAATGACCCTTTATTTGTTGGAGGATAATTCTCCTTCCATTTCTCGAAAATAATACACAGAGAAAAATCTTGCTGTTTTTAGGTCAGCCAACCATATTCTTTCCTAGCCACCGTCCCTATAATAAGGGCCAAATATCAGCTTACTGGGGAGCACTAGGCCTGTAAAGGGAGAGGAAAGTCAAAAGAGGTACAATGTCTGCTCAGTACACTAGTACATTCCAGCAGGAATGAAGGTAGTGGGACACAAGGATGGTCAGCAAAGGGTGGCAGGAGTGGTGGTGGGCTGGGGTAGGGTTTGGTAAAGGAACATTTGTCAAAATGGAATTAGTTAAGAGGAGTTTATTACTAGGGGAGTGATCAGTTGTATTAAATGTGATAGAGACACAAATATGCTTGGGAGCTTGTAGAACTGTTGCAGAGGAAGGGATTAAGAGTCAGAAAAACGAGTGTGCTAGAATGTGTCAGTTGCATAAGACTGGAAAACCCATCAGATGACTGTTCCTCCATTTATCAAGGTGAAAAGGAATGTTCCAGGAGGGGTTAAGGGTGGGTACTAGAACTACTGAGAAGCTTTACAGAGGCTGTTGTCTTTAGACTGGGGCTGACAATAGAAGATGTGGTCCCGGAAACTGGTTGCCAGTAAGTGGATATTAGCCCAGAAGCTCGGAATACCCAATATACAATTCACAGACCATGAAGCTCAAGAAAAAGGAAGACCAAAGTGTGGGTGCTTTGGTTCTTCTGAGAAGAGGAACAAAATACTCCAGGAGCAAATATGGAGATAAAGTGTAGAGCAGAGACTGAAGGAAAGGCCATCCTAAGACTGCCCCACCTGGGGGTTCATCCCATATACAGTCACCAAACCCAAACACTATGGTGGATGCCAAGAAATGCTTGCTGAAAGGAGACTGATATGGCTGTCTCCTGAGAGGTCCTGACAGAGCCTTACAAATACAGAGGCAGATGCTCACAGTCAACCATTGGACTGAGCACAGGATCCCCAGTGGAGGAGTTAAAGAAAGGACTGAAGGAGCTGAAGGGGTTTGCAACTTCATAGGAAGATCAACAATATCAACCAACCATACCTCCCCCAGAGCTCCCAGGGACTAAGTCATCAACCAATGAGTACACATGGCTCTAGCTGCATATGTAGGCAGGCATCAATGAGAGGAGAGGTCCTTGATCCTATGAAGGCTTGATAGATGCCCCAGTGTAGGGGAATCGAGGGCAGGGAGGTAGGAGTGGGGTGGGTGGAGGGACACTCTCATAGAAACAAGGGGAGTGAGGATGGGATAGGGGGTTTCCAGGAGGGGAGAAACAGGGAAAGGGGATAACATTTGAAATGTAAATAAAGAAAATATCCAATAAAAAAGAAGATATGGTTCCAGAAACTCGTTGCCAATATCAGTGAGACTAACAGAGTACTAGACAGTAGAGGCCAGGAGATAGGTCAACCATCAGTAGCCACATGGACATGATTACTGCCAGCAACATTAGCACCCAGACAATTCTGACCTAACAAATCAGTTAAAATGTCTATTGACTTTCTCATTTCTAAGAACAAGAAAGACTGTGGCCAAAAAAACTCTTTGCTTAGGGACTGGAAGATGCTCAGTCAATAAAATGCTTGGCATACATTTTGAAGACCTGAGTTTTGATTCCTAGCACCCTTGAAAAGGTTAGGTACGGTAGACCATGCCTGTAATCCCCATGTTGGGAAGTAAAATTGCTATGGTAAATATTATTTGGGGGTTTCTACTTTCAATCATTTAGCTCCCAAATAAATGACACAAAACCTTTATATTTATACTAAGCCTTAAAGCACTATAGCTAGATAGATATCAGTTCTCTGCTGTTCTGTCTACTTCCCTGTCAATAATCTCAAGATAGCACTTGCCATGTTCCACCTGGGCCACTCCTACTCTAACAGGCTGGCCTTCATAGCAATGTACTCATGATCCACTTACCCCAAAGCAACATCTCCCTCCATCTTCCTCTCTGTTCTTCTCCTCCTTCATGGTCTCTGCCTTAGACCTCAAGCCCAGGAATCAAAGTCCACCTATTCCACTTCTGCCCAGCTACAGGCTGTAGGCATCTTTATTCAACCAATAATTTTAAATTAAGGAGCAGGGTTTGCACAACAAAAGCTGGTATACATGAGAATTCGCTCATCTTGAGGCAACTAGACCTTGAGATCAGAATATAGCAACAGACCAAATCCTATAAAACATGAATATCTCTAAGGGATTTGTTGTCTGTATACTCTAGCCAAATTGGTGAACTCAATAAACACACACACACACACACACACACACACAGAGAGAGAGAGAGAGAGAGAGAGAGAGAGAGAGAGAGAGAGAGAGAGAGACAGAGAGACAGAGAGAGAGAGACAGAGAGAGAGACAGAGAGAGAGACAGAGAGAGAGAGAGAGACAGAGAACAACTGAGGGAGACACTTGACACAATCTAATCATCAAAGAGGAAGGAGCCTCAATCAAGAAAATGCCTCCTTAAGGTCCAGCTGTAATTATTGATTGATGGAGGAAGATACAGCCTATTGTGGGTGATGGCACCCATGGGTTAGTGGTACTCGGTTCTATAAGATAGCAAGCTGAGGAAGTCATGTGAAGCAAGCACCCTCCTATGGCCTCTGCATCAGCTCCTGCCTCCAGGTTTTTGCCCTGTTTGAATTCCTCTTCTGATTTCCTTTGGTGATGTACAGTGATATAGAAGTGTAAGGCAAATAAATAATTTTCATCCCAACTTGCTTTTTGGTTAAGGTGTTTTGTTTTAGTAATAGAAGCCCTAAGGCAACTTAAAATGAACTTCTGGTCTTCATTCTGCACACACACATAGACACACACACACCATGTGCTATACACATCTGTACATCACACATGCATGAACATACATACATATTCACAGAGAACATTTGCTCACTGTATAAGATTAAATAAGACTGAGAATGAAGTAACAGAAAGCAAGGAATAACCACTACAATAGAAAATTACAATCTCTTGATGTTTCCAGCTCTGAGTCACTCCTTAGGTTCAGTATTTATTTACTGAGTGCAAGGAGGATTGTCTTATTCCATTTTATGTGCTGAAACATTGTGGCAAATGTTTTGTTATGATTCATCTAGTTCTTCACCAATGTAAGTCATAGTTTTTGCAAAGATATCTATCTATGTATCAAGGAAAGAGGAATCTCTATTTTTCCAAGTACTATTTGATCCAGGGTCCAAGATTATCCTGACCTGTAAGAACATCATCAGGTAGGAAGTGGAGTTCTGAGAATGTCTCAGGACTGTACTGAATCAATGGATACCCACAATTATAATTAAAAGGGTTGAGGAAAATCTTCTTGTACCCATTGTTCAACACAGAAAAGCAAAAGACTGTATCCTCAGGCAATGGCAGATTGCCGTAGACATCAAATAGTATGTAGGAAATGTTGTGCTCATAACATTCCTGTAGAATTTATCAGACTGGCTCATGGAAAGCTAAATAATTAAGGGATCAGTGCACTTACTGTAAATTTAACCAGATAGTACCCCCAGGTATAGCTGGTTTTCAGTAGAGAAAATAAATACATCCCTGTATATAGAGAACTTAGCTAAATAACCAATATACTTGCCTAGCATTGATTCATACTCAGTACCATAAATCAAACAAAAACCAAAAATTACAAAATCAACCAAACAACAAACAAAACAAAAAGTAAAACAAAGCAAACAAACCTCAGGAGCTAGAGTTGTTGCCATGCAGACGTGATGATCTACAACCTAGACATCTACAGTTTTGTCTCAGGGATGCTTTTGTTTCCCCCTTTCTGGGCAATCCCTAAATATCTAAACTACACAGTGAGGGTGGTAGAGCATTGCACTGATCCATAGCACGGTAATGAGGCCACATGAGAAAGTGGTACAGCTTTTGGATGTCTTGGCAAGCTACATGTTTCAAGGCATGGGAGATAATGCCTACTACATGATGATGTTCTCAGGAGTCCAGTCAACTGGGACACATGGAATTGTTTTAAGAAGCTTCTGTACTTGTACTTGATGCAACTAAGAAAGAAACATAATGGATCATTCAAGTGCTGACCCCTAGATAGCACATCTGCATCAACTACCTTGCAAAGGCTCAGGATTCATTGTAGAAGAGGAAGTGCAAAGGATATAAGAGCTGGATGGTAGGAGGAGTGCTATGGAACGATGTCTTTTGGACATGACCCAGTGATTACACTTATGAACCCACCACAACTACTGTAACACACACAACATCAAGCCACAGGATCTGCTAGCATCCCCGTGTCACTGATTGGACTCAATAGTAACATAAAAAAATGAGGAAAAGACAGGAAGATGGAAGGGGGTGTACTTAGGGGGGAGGGTCAGGGGAAGAGTGGGATGGAAAGAGGGGTGGATATGACCAAGATGCTATGTATAGAGATACGAGATTGTCAAATAATAAAAGATATCCCCCTCCCCAATAGAAAGCGACACAATGCTAGATAGATGTCTCTGGGTTTAAGAAACAGAAAGGCTGGGCTAGAGCGTTAGTCTTTTAATGGACAGAAAGCGAAGAAGCCTAGATGAAGAAGAGACTAATAGTCACTCAGTAAATCTAAGTTATCATTTTCTTCTTAGGCTCTGCTTCTAGGGGAGCTGACCTGACACAGGCACCTCAGAAAAGGGTCAGGTTGTTCTGAGCTGGGGGGACAGAACACCTGGATCTTAGCTCAGAGTTTCTTCTATCTGAGAGATCCAGACATGTTTAGCTCCTCTCTGGGCCTCAGTGTTCTCAAGTGTAAAACATGGGGTTTGTGTTAGTTCAGCACTTCTTAACCTCCTCCAATCAGATAACAGACATGACAGATAAGATTTACACACAGGACACACTCCCAAGGGTGTGCACCTTGGCACCCATAAGAGAGGTTGCATGTTACGTACAATTCCCAGCAGGCAGGTAATGACCCCACCTCTCTCGGTCAAGAGAGGTGCAGAGCATAAAGGTGGGACAATGTGATAGAGGACTCACAAATGCTGTTCCGACTTGTTAAAACATTGTCCCAATTCTGCCATAGTTGAATGTGCTTTCAAAGAGTTACCTTGAACAAACCGCACAATGGGCATATTTTGACATGGTTCAGAACCTGGAGTTTAAACCTCTGGGAGAGTTGTTTCTGCTTCTAATGCTTGAAACTCTGAAAATAAGTTCCTTGGAGAGGAATTCTGAAACCTGTGTAAAATGTCAGTGTCTCCGTGATACTTGACATGGAAACACTTTTCATTGATATTTGAGTGTAAGCTATTGACAGAACTGATGGGAGCTATATCCAGTCACTCACCTTCTGTCTACTGAGAGCCCACTCCCAATGCTGTTTTGAAGATTCTAGAGTTTTTAAATGCTGTGATTTGGTTCCATTTTTCTGCCCTCCTTTCTTGTAGCATTTTGAAAAGTTCAGGTTAACAAGTGTCCAGGAAGAGAAGGGGTCTGTAGTCAGTTGGGAGTGATTAAGCTTCTCTAGATTTCTGGGTTGCAGAATATCTCAGGCTTTTTTAATTTAATGGGTTCCTCAAGGCTGCAAATCTTTGGCAAAGAAATTAAGTTCACAATGTTTCCCTGAGATTTTGAACATGCAATCAACGTGTAAAACAAATGCTTTAGAAAACTTACAGTAAACTGCTCCTGGGAGGGCTCAATAGTTCGTGAGAAGTTTGAGATTATTCTGGGATGCCATCCATGTTTGCCTTCCCAGCAGCTGGAGAAATTATGCTGCTGAGTGAGTTGAGGTGACATCTACTAAATATGCTGCCCTTCCCCTTCGTTACTTCCTTTCTGGAATATTCCAGAAAAGACAGTGGCTTCAGTTAAGAGTATACTGTTACCACTTTGAGGTACTAACCGGTTATTTGTGAGATTAATAGACCAACAATCAAAAGAGCCATCTTTGGGCCTTCCTCTAAGTAGTAAGGTGGCATGAAGAATTGTGTTAATGAGATAAAATAATTAAAACTAAAAGGAGTTATGTTTGCGATCTGAGATGATGCCTTGAAATGTTGTTTAGTCATGATGGGCAAGCTGTGTAAGCAGCAGGCAAAGTTGGTTGCAGGATTGCTGACAAGTGGAGCTTGAGCCCAGCACCCACATGGTACAAGAACCAAAGAACTGACTCCCAAGAGTCATCCCCTGACCTCCACATGCATGTCATGATCTCCGTCCATGCCCACAACCCTCCCTGTAGCCATAATTGATGAATTATCAATTAAAAAATTAAATAAGTGACAACTAAAAATTTAAAAATAAAGCCAAACATTGCTTAGAGAGACATTTGAAGAGTAAAATAAAGCACCTCTCATATTTCTAAGCTCCTAACCCATCAGCATCTTGGAGTTGAGAGCCTGGTAATAGAGATGTCCTAATTAAGCTGTCAGGTCTTTGCTTACATGCCTCCTCCTCCGAGATGACTTTTATAATTATCCTATTGCATATAAGCTGCCTGTTATTCTCTGTGCTCTAATCAGGCTTTACACATTTTAGACTTTATCACCATCCAACATTATTCCTCAGTTGGTTATTGTCTGTCTCCCCTACTGGAGTTTTAGTCTGTGTAGTCAGAGCTTTGTATCTTTTTTTGTATTTACATCTAGAACAGTGCATACAACATACAGGTCCTTGGCAAAGTATTTTATACAGGGGAGAAATAAGTGTGTGATCTCAGGAAATTCTAAATGCCCTGTGAGCCAAGTCCTATCATTATCTCCATTTGATAGGCCCTGAAGAGGCCAAGTCACTTGCTCAAGGACATGATGCTCAATTAGGAAGACAGTGTTAATTAGGTTCCTTTTGAGTTAGCAAATCTGCCAGTAAAGAGAGACACAGCCTTGGCCCAGATTCTGGAATTGTCTGGGAAGGCAGAGAGAATGAGACAGCAACAGAGAGGCCAAGGCTGTTTGCAAATCCTATGGGACACCATCTGAGCACTGCCTTGCAGGGAAGGCAGAATTTGCTAGGGTGGGACGCCTTTGTTAAAGTAAGCCCTGCAATAGCTTCTGACATTTGAATTGTTAATATTAGTGTTTATAATCATTCTTTTCCCTCCCCTAGCCAGGTCCCTGTTCTCTTTTGTCTTATTGGGTCTGTGTGGTTTTGCTTCCAGAGTCCATGATGATTTACTGAGCTTCCACACCAAGGTAAGTCAGAAGGCAAGCCCCAAGTACAACATTTGTCATCTCTTAACTTAGTCTCTTAGTCTCTGTCTCTGTCTCTGTCTCTGTCTCTCTGTGTGTGTGTGTGTGTGTGTGTGTGATTTTGGCTTTGGTTTTGACTTGTTTTTGTTTGGGGGGCTATGGGAGGAGGGTTGGATTCAGAAATAGCTTTGTAGTTCCACCTATCCCATCTTGCTGGACACGGGTGACCACCAGAAAAATAAAATAATTCCTTTGTCTTTCAGCCAAGTACCTTTTTGTGTTCCACACAGTGTTCCAGGACACAGAGGTTGGGGGGAGATTTCTGGAGAGGCCCCTCTGGTCTCACCCAGCCACTCCTTTATTTACATATTGGTTAGGTGAAGTACACCCACTCTGATTATGAAATACCATTCATTGTTTTTAGTGAGTTGCTGTTTAGGTGTGGGCAAGAAGTCTTCATTCTGAGGGCTTTGAAAGGGTTTCACAGCAATGTCAGTCTTATAGATGTGCACTTAAGTAAAACCACTGTCTTGAGAATGCTCAAAATAGATGAGGTAAATAATTAAAGAAGAGGCTGGGTTTCTTTATACAAATCACAAGACATCAACTGTGAGCTAAACTCCTATTAGCCCTTACACAGTCCTCACAGAAAATGGCTTAATCACTAAGAGAAGGTTCCAGGGCTGCAGAACAGAACACGTCTGTCCTTTACATGCCATTGGGAAAGAGCAACCAGACTGCATCGGGAAAAGGCAGCCTTCCCAGTCTCTAGTCATTGGAAGCTTGGCTTGGCTTCAGGGCTGGAATTCTGGTTTTCCCCCCAAATCTCCCTAGCACTGGGTTATGCAAATCTTAGGTGTAGCAAGAATTGGGCATGAAATCAGTTGCAGGTTTTAGACTGTTTGTGGCTTACCTGTGACTCGGTAGAACATATAAATGCCTTCTTTTTTGCCTGAGCTGTTTTCTTCATTTCTCTGGAAATGAGAGTACAAGCAAACATGGCTTTGGGTTCCCAGATTTACAGAACTCCAGGGGACATCATACAAATGGATGCTCAATGTCTTCCCCTAAAGGTGGGCAAAATACCTACCTGATTCCCTCATCAAAGGAACATACGCATACGTTCCTACCAAAACTGCCAATATGTCCAAGTCTGATATTCCATGTGGATATTCTTTTCCCAGAACCTGAGAAGTGACTTTTTCAGCCTTGGTGTCAATGATACTGATAACGACAAGCAATGTGTCACCCAGAGGGGAAGAGAAGAAAAGTTTCCAAGTGACTTCAAAATATTAGAATATTCATCTTGAAGATGTGAGAACTAGCTTTCTGGTCATACATGTGTTGTATGATACATATAATATTAGCAATATAAGAGTCTTGCTATGTAGCCCAGACAGCCTTGAATTCAGAATCTTTCTTCTCAGCCTCTCCATTGCTGGGATGACAGGCGTTCACTACTGTGAATTTCACCCAGCTAGCAAACAGCATTTTAGATCTCAGCCTTGGTGTCTGGAGTTGAGCTGAAATGAGGGCGTGGTGTTCTTGGCAAGTGATGAGAACAGGTAATGTGTCCCCCACATCCCCAGCCTAAATAGGTTTGTTTGTTCTTGTAACAGGCCTTTACTTATAAAGACAGCTGGTTCCCTTAAGAAGTATGTATCCAACTAATCCTCCACATAGATTCTTGGCTTCAGCAAAGACAATGGGTTTGGCATATTCAGCTAAAGCTTGATTGCACTTGCCTCCAGGCCTGTGAGCAGGCTGGGCTGCCTTACCTGTGATCATGGCTCTGCAGGCATAGTGTCTAGGTGAAATCCCAAGAGCATTTCAAGACCCAAAAAGGAAAGGAAACAAAGAAATGCTTAGTTTTCATTGAACATTGTGATATATGAACTTAAAATATGTAGGGGTATAGCTACAGGTTATAACTTCAACTTCTTTAGTTATTAAATTCAATATTCACAAATATCCCATTATAGTTAAAAGCAATTTGTGGATGCATGTTTTTAACTTAAAATTTCTCATGGATGCCTAGTGATTACTGAAAGAAATCATTAGCTAATTATAAAATAATTAAAGTAATTTCATATTTAGAAATATAATTACATAAAGATTGTAACCAATTATAAATCAAAGGAGTTACTAACATAAGAACCATTTCAAAAGCCAAGATAGAAGATATTTTGCACCGGAGTTACGTTGGATGTGGAGACACTTCAGTATGTTTGGTAAGGCTGTGAATGAAACTACCTAAGATCCAGGAATCTCCAAGGAGCCCCTGCTGGGGGCTATTTTCTCTTTCTGGAATATTCTCAGTGATTTCTGCCATCTCCATTCTTTTTGTACCTTACATCTGTAACAAAAACCTGTCCATAAACCTCTCTTTAATTCTACTCTATTGTATTTTCTTAACAATTCAACATAGACTTTGTATTTACTTATGTTAGAGACAACATACATTCCTTTTTTTGTTTTGGAGACTTTTCTTAAATCTATTTTACATATTTATGTTATCTTTTAACTAAAATGAGAGCCTTAGAAGTTCCTTTCTGAAAAAAGTACTTTCTATTTTTCTTTCCTTATTGAACAGAACTGTTCTGTGTTAGGTGCTGTAGTTTGGCCCTGTATTCTAAAATATCCAAGGGCTAGAGGGACAACTAAACTAGGTCCCACCACCTCTCGGAGAGCAGCGCTGTCACTGAGCTGGGCACTGAGCTCACTGTGACCACAGCTCGTGTTTGTGGCACTATTCTAGCACAGACACTGTTTGATGCTTTTGCAAGTGTTAGCTAATTTAATTCTCAAAGAAGTCCTCCTGGATGCTCCCGTTAACCTCAATGTACAGCTGAGGACACCCAGGTCCACAGTCAGTCAAAGAACAAATATATAACAGAAGCAAGATTTGTCCTGATTTCAGCGCTCTCGCTCCTGACTTGTAGAGTATGATCAGAGCCATCAAGATTAGTAAGAAATGCTACAGAGTTGGCCAGGGACAGGGAGGATGACAGAAGAGAAGTCTCACAAAGAAGGGCTGCATCTATTACTTTGCATGAAATACAAACTTGCTCAACAGACACATTCTGGGCTTGAGACTGAAAAGGTATTCCAGGCAGAAAGAAGGGCTCTTGTCAGTTCGTGAAGGTAAGACAGGTTTTGTGATTTGTTGTAGGAGATACAAATCGCTTATACGATTGGAACTTGATTTGCTTAGAGAGGATTAATAGAGACATTGATTGAAAGGGGACCAAGGAAAATAGAGTGCTGATGATCATAACAAGCTGTTTGGCTTTTGATCAGCTCTTACTTTGGCGGGCTCTCTCTCTCTCTCTCTCCTTACCCCCCCTCTCCCCTTGAGAATTATGAAGGAACATCTTGATAAAAACAGCTATGTGAATAAACAAATAAATAAGTAATAAAACAAAAATCAAAAAGGAAAGAAAAAGGAAATTGAATCAAAGCCTCCCCATAGAAGTGCAGACTAAACCAGCAAGAGATCATTGCCACTCTACATTTGGCAAAACTGAAAGAGCTCAGAACACATTGATCTGGTGTTGGGGAACTTGCCTCACTCCAACCTTGCTATACTGAGAGTAAGCTAGCACAGCTCTTCTGAAAGCTTTTGCTATCAAAATTGTTTGTTTTTAACATAGCTGTCCCACTCCCAGGTATATTCAAACATGGATGAATCTTTGTGCTTGTAAAGATCCCCTCGTCACAGCATTATAGCAAAATGTTAATGGGGAGTCTAAAAGTGCCTGTTGTTAAAGCACTATATTTAACATTCATTCTATGCGTCATTATGCACATGTGTCTGTGTGTGGGTATCTGTACTTGAGTAAAGATACTCACTGAGTTCTGACTCGTTAGGTAAAGAGAAACTGGAGTTACAAGCAATTGTGAACAACCCGACTTGGGTGTTAGGAACCAACCTTGCATCTCCAACAACAGGAGTAGTGCAGTCTCAGCCACTGAGCTATTTCTCTAGCCCCCTAAAAGTCCCTATTAGGGAACTGGTTGCAAGTCCTCTGAGGTGTATCTATAACCTGAAATTCTGTGCTGTCTTATAAAAAGGACAGCTATGTCCTATGTACTTCAGACAAGCAGATTCTCCCACAAATGATAAAAAAAGAACAATGGCCTAAGTTTGTCACTGTATGAATGTGTGTGTGTGTGTGTGTGTGTGTGTGTGTGTGTGTGTGCAGGAATCATATACACATGGGCTGAAGCTCTGCTCAACCTATGGTCATGATCCCTTTGGGAATTATATTTCAGATATCCTGCATATCAGATATTTACGTTGCGATTCACAATAGTAGCAAAATTATAAGTTATGAAGTAGCAATAAAATAATTTATGGTTCAGAGTCACTACAACATGAGAAACTGTATTAGGAAGGTTGAAAACCACTGGGATAAAGAACATATTAAATATAATAGGGCCCCCATGGGAAAAGGACACAGAAAGAATATAAGAGACAGAGGGGATAGAGGACACTAAGAAAAACCAAAGTCCTCTAAAGCAGCATGACCAAAGCTCTTGTGAACTCACAGAGACTGAGACAGCATGCACAGGGCCTGCACGGGTCTGTACTAGGTCCTCTGCATGTATTATATATTATGGCTTCCAGTTTAGTGTTTTTAATAGATTCCTGAGTGTTCAAAGAAGCAGGTCTCAGATTCTTGTGCCTTCTCTTGGCTTCTGTCTTTTTCCTTCTGTTTGTCCTGTCTAACTGTGATGTGATAGCTTTTCTTCTGTCTTATTGTATTCTATTTTGTTTTATTTTGTTGTTATCTCTGTTCTTTTCTAACAAGAGACAGAAAGGGAGTGAATATGGGTAAGGGGAGAGATGGAGAGGGACTGAAAGGAGTTGAGGGAGGTTATCAGGCTGTATTATGTGAGAAAAGAATCTACTTTCAATAAAAGGGAAAACAGGTTAAGAAGTAGCTTAGTGTCAGTGTGCTTGTCCACTTTGTAGTAAGTATTGCTCTCTCTCTCTCTCTCTCTATATATATATATATATATATATATATATATGTGTGTGTGTGTGTGTGTGTGTGCGTGTGCGTGTGCGTGTGCGTGTGCATGTGCATGTGCATGTGTGTGTGTGTGTGTGTGTGTATAATATTTCAAGGAAAACTCATTAAACAAAAACCCAAACCCAGTGGCCTCTATTTGCAGAAATCTTGTCACTGAGTAGAGAGGGAAAGAGATCACCTTTTTGTGTTTTGTGTGTGGGGGGGAGGTTAGTTTCTTTTTATGTCATATCTTTAGTTCTGTGTTTTCTTCTGTCATATATCATCTGGGTTGAAGTGTTGGCTCACCATCATCACATTGTTCTCCATTTGGTAGGCAAGTCAATTAATCTATGTCTCATAGATTTAACTTTCCATGAAACTCTCAGTGAAGGTAGCTTCCCATGAGAGGGAGAGGGCAAAGAGCTGGAGTACAGTCTGCAAGGGTTACAGGAAGAAGGTGGCTCTAGGGACCAGACACTTTTGTCTGCTGCCTGGTAGCTTTCCATGTCCCTGGCCTTCCTATGGCACCGGCAGTGGCAGACACAGCATGTCTCGGGCAAGGCGCTCAGCAGAGCCTCTGGGAAGACGTTTATTTACACACCCTTTCGAACACTGTCTTAGTATATAAACTCCAAGGTGGAGGCTATGAAACTTCTGGCTGGCCTCAGTTTTGGGGACTTTCCTGTGTGTGCTCCCTGACACATTCCAGCACAAAAGTAATTTTCTTCACTGACCTTCATTAGTGTGAAGTTCCGGCTTGCTGACCAGGATAAATTTTGGCAAGTATTGCCTGTCAATCTGCTTTGGTTTAAGATGCATGTGTAACCTCACTGAAGACTGTAAGGGAGAAAACACAACAAGCAAGCACCCCTGTAGAGTACACTGTGCTCAGACCTCTCAGGCAGCGCTAATAAAAAAAAAAAATAAGCGTCAAAGACCATTTCAACGGGCAAGATCAGGCCCTTCTCATCGCTGAAAACTGTCCGGTCGCTGCCATGCTGTGTTCTCTCTGCCAGAAGACAACTCCTATCTGAAATGTCAGAGCGACTTCTTGCTGAGCTGGTTCTGGGATTAAGCTGTGTAATTTCATCTCTCTCAGGTGTGAGACACTTGTGTGTACAGTAATATGATTCTGTACCGTCAGGGAAACAGTGTGCCTTTGTCAGCACTGTTGATTGTTGAAGCTCTGAATCATGACCTCACTCGCAGGCAATCCCTCTGTGGGCCTAAACCCCTGTGGTTACTGCTTGCCCTTCTGCCAGGAGGTGCAACGCACATTTGGCTCCCTGCACATGATCGTGTCAGTCAGCACAGTGAAGCTGATGTGTGTCTCCATCCAAGCCGGACCTAAGAAAGGCTTTCCTTTCTCTTCCATTGGAGCCATCTCCTAGGTGCTAAGTATCTGGGAAAAGTACAATATTGTTAAGAAACGGGGGAGGTGAAAATATTCAATAATTAATTTGCATTTGTTTTAGCTGGTAGTTGTGTCAATCACTTTTCTGAGGCTTTGCTTTCCTATAGAACGCCCGTATCTCTAAAGTGCTGTACGTACTCTAGAAATAAAATTCAAGCTAGATTTGGCAATCATAATGACTCATGTTCACTGAATTCTGAACAGGAGACATGTGCTACTCTATATACTTACATATGCAGCTTATCATTACCATTATTGTTGAATACTGGGGATTGAAGCCAAGGTCTTAGCTATACTAGGTGAGTTCTCTACAATTAAGCTGTAATTTTCAACCCTTTACAAATGTTATTGGACTTAATACAAGATGTTAGCTCATGCTTGTTTTATAGATTGGAAAATGAAATATGGATAAAGTTAAGTAACTTGACCAAGGAAGCAAGCAAGCAAGCAAGCAAGCAATAATCACAATAATGACAACAACAATAATAATAATAACCTCTTCCTGTTCTTTACTTTATAACTTGAGGTAATCTGTTCTTAAGTATGAGGACTTTAGTTTCTTTATAAGAAAGCGATACAGACAACATTAGCCACATTCAATTGTTACTTTCTTTTAGCCAAAAACTGAGGATCATCAGTTTCTTAGGGTTCTACCCAGTACTTGTATATGTGTGTGTGTTTATGTGCACATGTGAGCGTTCCCATGTGTGCCTGAGTGTGTGGTGAGAGAACAAGCTTGTGTATCTTGGGTGTTGTTCTTTAGGTGTCCTGCACCTTTTGCTCTTACTTCACTTTCAGCACCCAGACTTCCATGTGATGGATACTCAGTGTCTTAGTCAGGGTTTCTATTCCTGCACAAGCATCATGACCAAGAAGCAAGTTGGGGAGGAAAGGGCTTATTCAGCTTACACATCCACGTTGCAGTTCATCACTAAAGGAAGTCAGAACTGGAACTCAAGCAGGTCAGGAAGCAGGAGCTGATGCAGTGGCCATGAAGGGATGCTTGCTTCCCCTGGCTTGCTCAACTTGCTTTCTTATAGAACCCAGAACTACTAGCCCAGGCAGGAATGACCACCCACAATGGGCCCTCTCCCCTTGATTAACTAATTGAGATAATGCCTTACAACTGGATCTTATGGAGGCATTTGTTAAACTGAAGCACCTTTCTCTGTGATAACTCCAGTCTGTGTCAAGTTGACACACAAAACTAGCCAGTACACTCAACAAACATGTTAAACCAACAAACGAGCATCAGGCTCAGAACAAAATGCAAAATGCCTATGGATTCCTGGTACCCATCCAGTTAAGCCCATGTCTGCATATTTTCTTTACATTTGAATTCAAGTAGAAATGGCTAGGAGAAACCCATTTTACTGCTTTTAGGGGAGCCAGCCAGTAGCCTATACCAGGTAGCTATTGTAGTGAGAATTTTGCTTTCTTTAAACACAAAAATGTTATAGGAATAGTTTTTTATTTTAATTTAAGGTATGGGATATGGCTTTAGATTGTCCACAGCAGCAGACTATGATTAGCCTCATGCACTGGAAGAGATGTGATTTTGCCAGCTGCATATAGCTTCTGCAAGCATATGATGTTTGGAATTCTGGGAACTCTTGAGAGGTATAAAAAGGCTAAAGCCCCAAGAGGGGTGGAGACTGCTGCTGCCCCTGCTGCTGTTACTGCTGCTGTTTGCTTTTGCTGGTTGGAGATGTCCTGATGACTGACCAAGACCAAACTTGCCCGAAGGAATTCAATGCCCCTATGCATCAGGAAGATGTCTAACAAGATGATGCTCTTTTTCTCTTCTATTCTTCTTTCTCTCCTACCTAGTGTTGGGGGTTTGAAAGGGATTGGGTGGAGTGGGATGGTAGAAAAAGGGAACCCAATAAAGTAGCCAAAAGTCTGACTACAAGTAATGTTTTCAAGAGTGCCAAGAGTTGACATTTTGAGCTGGAAAGATAGCTCAGCAGTTAAGAGTCATGACTTCTCTTTCAGAGGTCATGAGTTCAAATCCCAGGAACCACATGATGGCTCACAACCATCCGTAATGAGGTCTGATGCCCTCTTCTGGAATGTCTGAAGACAGCTACAGTGTACTTACATATAATAAATACATTTTTAAAAAATAGCTTTAAAAAGAGTTGACATTTCTTTGTCTAGTTGCAAAGCTAGTAATTAGACTATTATGTGTACCAAACTTTGTTGAGGAGGACTTTAAAATACACCAGAAACATAGCATTGTAAACATGGAAACACCGAGTTTTCTGACTGCTGCCACAAACACTTTGAGAACCTTTACTCTTTCTGGCCAGCACACAGAACAAGGGAAAGCCCTGTGGTGGATATAGTGATGTGGACACTTACTGTCTGGGGCCTCCTTTTTCTTTTTTTTTCTTTCTTTTTCTTTTCTTTTTTCTTTCTTTTTTTGGCAATAGGTACAGGATTTAGAGGCAGACTTCTATGAGATATTTAATTCGTGGGGCTTTAAGGTGTTTGTATAGGTTCAGTGAGACATTGGATCAGCTGGGCACAGTAGAGTGTGGGCTGGGATAGACTGAGGACATCAAGATTATTGATCCAAACTAGAGACTGTCATTGACCCGTTTCTAATTGAGAGAAAATGAGTTGACTCTAATGTTTACCCAAAAACTAGTTTTACACAGATTAGCCAAGAGGCTTCCTCACCTGTATCCTAGGTCCTAATATCATATCTCATGCCTTTGCAGACACTGTGACTTCTAGTGAATTCTGTATTTGCATAAGCTAATGCATAGTGATTCTGCTACACCTGGGACCAGGACACAACCTGATACTTTAACTTCTGTCTACTGCCTAAACAAAGATCATCATCTGCAGGTGGGGTGTGCTACAAAGAGGAGTCTGCCACACTGACATTGCAGCAGAGATTAAGGTATTCAATTATGGTGCGTGAGAAAGCTGGGCCCTGAGGACTTGCTGAGGTGGACTGCTTGCTTGGTAAACCAACTCATCAAACAGGACATAGCTTAGATAGATGGTCTAAGCTAAGCTTGAGTTGGTGGTGGTGCAGCAAGAAATTGGCTCCATCTTCATGACACACTTCTTCAAGGAGTGGCCTTGGCATACCCTTTAAGGCAGTATCTCATTAGTCCTCTGACATCAGGCCCTCTTCCCTGCTGGATCTGCAGCTGCTCGTACTTTCTACAATTGTCCCTGATGTCTCCCAAAGGGTTCCCTGCTTCTGTCCTCATTGCCAAAGTCCAAGTAAGGCAGAAGAAAGTGAGTTAGGATTCTTTGAACTTGGGGTGAAGCACTGTTGTTCCACTATAAGGACTGGGAAAGACAGTGCTAGCCACTGTCAAGTTCAGTGTTGTGAGAACTGAGATTTAATGTCTATTTAAATGTGTGGCTGACCACATTGCTAAGAGGTCATAGCATTGGAACACACACACACACACACACACACATACACCCACACACGCAGCCCTAATTTTTTTATCAGGAAATCCCCCTTTCACTGCCCCTCCTACTTCTTATCAGGGAATGCAGAGTGGAAGACTGTTGGGTTGAAGTTGTGTGGGCACTGGAAGATTCTATAAGAAAGAGCATGTTGGATTTAAAAGTTTCAGGAATTTAAGCAAATGTTTAGCCATTACTGCCCTTTATATTCTTGATTTTTTAAAAGCACTTCAATCTTCCACCCCTTTTGAAATTCTCCTATATCAAAGATTTATTTCTAGTTTTTATTTATGTGTCCTCTATGAATCTGTGGATGGGTGTGACTAACCTGTGTAGGATCCCATGGAGCCCAAAAGACAAGTCAGACCCTTTGAAGTTACAGATGCTTGTGAGTCTCGAGAGGTGGATGTTGGGCCTCTGCAAGAGCAAAAAGTGCTCTTAACCACTGAGCCATCTCTCCAGTCCTCAATATGCTCATATCTTAAACTATCCACTCTAGTCTTATGGTGTCCCATATGTCCTCTTTCTCTTTTGCTATAACTGATTTGTTTTCTCTCTCTTATGCTCCCCCACTAACTTAGGGTTTCTCTACATCCTTAGGAAAATTATCCCCACCCAAGGCCTCAGTCATCTCTTTTACCATCCCACCAGATTCCAAATTCTACAACAATGAGCACCCAATCTCTGTTGCTTTCTGATAAAACTATAGTATTTTGAAGAATGCCTGACACATAGTAGGTATTCGATAAATATTATTGAGTAAACAGGTGTATAAGTAGACAAGTGAGTCACTGGTATGTTGAAAATTCTTACTCTTTCCCCAAAGTCCAGACCCATACTTTCAGAAGCTATTAGATATTTCCAACTTAGCATCCTACCACAGTTGTGAAGTGGTACGAAGAGTTTAATAGGATATTGAAGTTTTCTGGGCTTCAACATTAGTTGGGCCCTCTTGTGTGTTGGATTACCAAGGTAGGGCATGGAGTTCATTACCAGATTCCTAGCTCAATTCTTCCCATGATATAGATCTGAGATCTTTTACTAGGGAGGGAGGTCCCAAAGAAGCAAGTTGTGTGACGTTCTTGCTAAATAAACATGGAAGGAGGCTAATGAGCACATCTGAAACAACTGATTGCTCATTTGAGGTGACAATATTATCACATTCATTTGGGCAAATGTGTCCTTGTGTGGATTGCACAGAAGAAATATAATTCTAGGTCAAGTTTAGACATGGGAAATAATGAGCTCATAGCATTAAATCTTGATCCTATCAAGGCTTCCAGATCTGTCTCTTGGTTGCCTCCTCTTGCTGCTCCTGCAGATTCTTTATATGCCCATAAAACCTGGCTGGGAATGTCAAAGTTGGAGTTTGTCCTTAGTTGCTAGGTGTGTACTCCATTGAAGACTTATATAGTTTGCAGTAATTAATCAAAAGAAGGACTGGAGAGAGAGAGAGAGAGAGAGAGAGAGAGAGAGAGAGAGAGAGAGAGAGAGAGTTGGAGACTGGATGGCATCTCCTGACTGATTCATCTTGTCTACCCAATTGCTTCACATTGGTTCTACAGTATGTGCTCTGTGGTGGGTATTACTATGACTCCAAGATCTTCAGCACTTTGTGTCCATGGCTTTATCTGTTCTCATACTTCTATAGCTGGCTGATTTGATCCCAATTTTCTCAAATCCCTGCCCAGGGCAGATTATAGTACAGCTTCTGCCCACTTTTGGCTTGTATCCCTACACCAAAATGCCCCTTCCATGAGCAAAATTCAGGTTTGCTCTTCCTCTATCAGTCAGCTCTAAGAATTCCCCCAAGTGATCATTAGGAGCTAGGAGAGAAGGGGGTTGGTGTGATAGCAATGAATAATGTGGAAGCCTGGGCTACCTGCTTTTGCAGCTCCCTTATGACCTCTGGACTAGCTCATGACAGACGCCATGTATCCACTTTTGAGTGGGTACTTGAGTGAACCACTACTCATTGGGTCTGGAAAAAAATCAGGCCTTAGCATTGATTACTTTAGCTACATGGCCACTTGGTATATTAAGATACACCAGAGAAACTGATAACAATACAATATGTAAGTCATCTTAATTTATACAGGTGGTACTTATAGTGGTTCTACTTAATGACTTTTTAAAATTTTGTGTTGGCATGGAAGTGATGCATTGCAGTAGCACTGAACCACAGCGCCTAGTAACCTGCATAATCATGAGGATAAATGACCAATACTAAATTCTATGATATACGGCATTTGATAAGCTGTATGAGATATACTGCACTTTATTAAAAGAATTCTGTTTGTTGATTTTGCCCAACTATAGGGGAATTAAAGTGTTCCTAGCACATTTAAGTGAACTAATCTATGATGGTCAGCAAGTTGCATTTTCAAAGTAAAATATTTTTCATTTATTTATGGTGGTTTTATCAGGCACAATTTCATCACAAGTTAAGGAACATCTCTGTACACATATACATACAAAGAAAGACAGGGAAGGGAGGGATGAGAGAAATTGAGGTAGAGGAGGGGAGGGAGCAGTAGAAGGAGAGAAGGGAGAAAGAGTGAATCGGTCCACACACTGCAGAATTCGGCACACCCACAGTGTGCAGGCATCTGGACAGGCTGGAGCCTGGGAAAGCTGATGTTGCATCTGTGGTCCAAGGGAGGGTGGAGACAAAGGCCCTTCCTCCTCAAGGGACAGAGGCTGGCCTTTTTTTTTTTAAAGTCTCATTGTCCTGTGTCATGGAGGAGAATTTGATTCTCTTCCTCAGTTAATATCAATATAAATATCAATCATATTTATACTTTTGGAGTAACATCTAGACTAATGCTTGACACAACACCTAAATGTCATAGCTCTCTTGGTGTCTCTTAGGCAGGCTCTTTCTGCCAAGATCCAACAGTACACGAGAGTTTTTGAAAGACAAGTAATTCTCTCCTGTACATAGCACTAGGGACCTACATAGTGACTACCATGGGATTTGTCATAAACTGTATATCACATCTTCCATCATAAACTCTTAAAAATTACAGGATCTTCCAGATACTCATCTGTCATATCACAGAGCTATTTTAGAACTCTTTCTTGCCCTGTGTTGTACAGGAAGCCAATATACTCGTAAGACACCCATTATGTGGATCAGATCAGGACCCTCATATGTGAAGTATACTCAATTCTGAAAAATGAAATTATAACATTTTCAGTAAAATGGGCAGACCTAGAAGTGATTAAGTGAATGATTAGTGAAATAGACTCAGACAAATGCCACATATTTCCTTCCTATAAGTAACCTAGGTTTAAGGGGAGGAGAGGGAGAGATCTTAAGGGAGGTGGAGGGTAATAAAATTCATGTAACATAAAAGCGGAAGGGAGGATGCTTTGGGATAGGGGAAGAGAACCAACAAGAGGGTGATGGAGGGCAGGACAGGAAGGGAAGCGAGAAGAACAAAGTCAAGCTGTACATATATGAAGCTGCCACAAGGAAACCCAACTATTGTGTATTAACTTAAATTACTAAAAGTCAAACACGCGCACGCGCGCGCACACACACACACCACCACCACCACCACCACCACCACCACCACAACCACCACTCTGGACAATAAAAGACCTCAAACTAAATTAATGTGGCAAGAATTTCTACAAGCCTCTCCTCCAAAGTGAAATAAAATCAATATATCACTGGAGGCATAAACAGAGAAAAAGAAGAGAGAGGAGACACTCAAGCCGCAATGCAGGGGAAGGGAACGGGCCAATGAGGAAGAAATGCTTGAAAGTATTAAATAAACATACGAAAGGCAAAGTAGAAATGCTACTATAATTATAAGAAAAATGGCAAGAGTACACAGGGACCCAGGGTAGGGGTAGAGAGGAGTGCTTCTCTAGCTCTTGAAACTTGAAGACTGACAGGATGTGCTGGAGGCCAGAGTGAGAACTGAGCTCCGTGCCTGTCTTTTCTCTGCTGCTGAGCCCGCGATGGAGAGGCTCCTGCGGTCAGCAGAGCTCTCTTCACTTTAGCAACTTCCTGCTTTGTAAGCCATCACTATCGGGGCTCCATCACCACCGGGCTCCATCGCCACCGGGCTCCATCGCCACTGGGGTCTGCTAGGCACGCTAGGCAATGTGAACTGGGCAGGTTCTCCCACTCTCTGAAGTTTTTCCAGTTCATATCAACCAAATATTAATCACCTGATGGAGACAGGTGTGAAGTTCAAGTAGCCCACTGGACTGTCAGTGCTCCAGCGATGAACCCCATGCAGGCAGGTGGCTCCAACCGAGCGCTGGGCCACCTGCTGACCTCAAGCTCAGGTTCTCAAATTCCAGGGTCTCATCTGAGGACATCTACTCCTGGGTACCAAGGGTGGTACCTCTCCCCACATGATGTATCCTGGCCCCAGCCTCCTGTCCCCTGCATTCCTTGTCCAGCCCTCCCACTCGCCAGTACTGACTCCCAAGGCTCCACAGAGAGAGTCACAGCCCCTGACAGGAGGGACCTCCTCCCCACCGTTGACCCGCCCACTGGCGGATTCTGAATTTGAAACTTGTGGGAGCTGTGAGCTTGTCCTGTGGGTTGGATGCCAGCTTCTAGCAGGGCCTTCCTCCTTAGTTTTGGATGACCTGTCTGCTTCCCTCCATGAATGGTAGCCAGGTAGCTGGAGCTGTATTGGGATTGTCTTCTTTTTAGTTTGTTGCTCTTCTGTCTTTCTGTGTTGGCTGCTCTTCTATTATGCCTCTTGACATGTCTGGACTTGTCTGGACACTTCTTCACCAGGTCACACAGAGGCAGCAGCTTGCACAGAACTCCTGTGTATGAGATAGGTAACATTATTTAATTCTGCTGAATTCATTGACTTACTTTTCAGTCCCCATATGAACTGAATAGGAATATTAATAAGCCATTTTAAACGGGGCCCGCCACCTTATTTCACTTAAGGTCCAAACAGGAAAATTTACTAACACAGGCTCTCCTCCACTCCTTTTATGTTTTTCTTAATCTTGCTCTTCAACTTTACTGCCAGCATTTCTGCTTCCTCATGTTGTCGGGCCAATTTTTAAAAGGCTCTCAATCCTTTTGGGGTTTGATGCATGTACATTATGTACATATTAATGTGATTAAATATTCCGATATCATATATAGTCCTGAAATAGCCACATAGAGTAAAATGCACCTGAAATTGTAAGGCAAATGGGATAGACAGTGTTAGCAAAGACACTAAAGTTTCTAAAACCATGTAGCGAGAACACTAGAATAAACAATATCACCAGTGCAACTGTGAGCAGAGCTCTTCAGTTCTTGCTGCTGTCAATCATTCCTTTCCTTATGATTCCCCGAGGAGGCGCCTCCTCCTTTAAGACAGACATGGGAGGGCTTTTGCTTCTAAGAAGATTCTACTTTGTCAGATTTTATAATGCGGTCAAGTCTGTGGCCTTCTCAGTGTCTTTGTTCTGAGCGTCTTCTATGTGCTCAGGGCAGTAAACAGAAGGATTCTGGAGCTGTGCCATCACCTTTCATATTTGCTATAAAGAATGAATTCATACTGATTTTATTTCTGATTCTTTCTTGTTAACTGTAAGAAATCACATCCTGTTTTCTTCAAAGCAACATACCTAACAAATTAGATATGAGCACACTTACGTTCTTTGTCACACCAGTTTACCAACATCATCCTTCTGTGTACCCGCACTGTACATAATGCATACAGAAGCCCATTCTTTACAACAGGAAGGTGAGAACGAGTTCCATTTCATACAAGTGCACAGCATTTGGTTTGCCACATGACCAAGTTAATGTTACACAACAGTTAATTAGGCATTAATGCATATTGTCACAGTAGCCATGAAAATGTTTGTAACCATGAAAAGTGAGGTCATCTTATGAAAGAAGCCATTTCAAAACAAGTCTAGAAAAAAGTGAACTTGAACACCGCCTTAAAGACAGTAAAGGAAATCTGAAGGCATCTGAATCCAAGTACTGAATGACATAGTTAAAACTATTTCCAAACTATTTGCTATGCATGAAACCCCAGGGCTGGGGAGCAGGGACAGGCAGATCCCTGGAGCTAGAGTCCCAGAGCTTGCTGCCCAGTGGCCCAGCATATTCAGTAAGTTCCAGGCCCTGTCTCAAAGTAAAGTGCTTGAGTAAACTCAGGGGACTGTACTCTGGCCTACACACACACACACACACACACACACACACACACACACACACAATGTCCTTTAAGTCTCCTCTTTTCTAGCAATTACTGCAGTTAATTATAAGGCAGCACTCACTAGCTATCTTATCCCACAATAGAAGCAATTAGCTCATTTCAGTAAGCATTAATCAATGCCATACACCAGCGTTTAATATGACTCTTTCCCTCTTCCTAAATTCCACAGTCTATTTTGATTTTCTGCTTTGCCTCCTCCCCACCCTCACGGCATCAGAACTGAACTCTTATTTTGAGTCGTCCGTTGCCCTTCCCACCAGGAACAGCATGCCTGGCTGTGCTGTAGCTAGCATTCGGAGGCATAATGGTATGCTTCAGGTAGTTTGATAAGTGCCCTTTAGCATAGGCAGTGTCTCTGGCTCATCAGATACTGAGTGTGATTCAGAACAAATGCTTCCACTGCTGCGGTTAACCTTTAGAGGCTCCATGCCACTCGCATGGCCTTGGAGCTCTTCCTACTTAAGAAGCAGATCACTGCCAGTACTGTTATGAAACAAGATGATTTTTACCTTAAAACCAACCCATAATGCATCTCATCACTCACAACTTTCTCAACTGTCAATAAGGGACTCAAGTTCTTACTACTTTTCCTGGTTCCCAATTTCTTCCTCCCATAGTTACTTAATAAGAGAAATTATATTCATATCCATTTCATATCCTTGACTGGCACCAAGCCAAGGGTCTTTGCCCACTTATTTCAGCCAATACTTAATACTTCTTACGTTCTTGGGAATTGATATGTACTAGTGGCAAGCCGTTGTTAGTGACCAGCCAGTTTCCCTCCACTTTGTCTCCGTCGTCGTCATCGTCGTCGTCGTTGTCGTCGTCGTCAGGGTTTCTATTTCTGCACAAACATCATGACCAAGAAGCAAGTTGGGGAGGAAAGGGTTTATTCAGATTTCACTTCCACATTGCTGTTCATCACTAAAGGAAGTCAGGACTGGAACTCAAGCAGGTCAGGAAGCAGGAGCTGATGCAGAGGCCATGGAGGGATGTTTCTTACTGGCTTGCTTCCCCTGGCTTGCTCAGCCTGCTCTCTTATAGAACCCAAGACTACTAGCCCAGAGATGGTACCACCCCCAAGGGGCCCTCTCCTCTTGATCACTGATTGAGAAAATGCCCCACCGCTGGATCTCAGGAGGCACTTCCCCAATTGAAGATCCTTTCTCTGTGATAACTCCAGCCTGTGCCAAGTTGACACACAAAAACAGCCAGTACAGTCCTTATCTTCTGAGTGTCTTGCCTAACCTCTGGCTGCAGGTAGGCCTGCAAGCATGAGACCCAGGCCTGCAGAGTATAACCCACCTCTCTCTGGCCATGGAGATTGTTCAAATATTAGGTTTCTGATGAGCTCCCTTGGCCCTTCCAGGACTAGAACATCTGACTGTGGCCAGAGAACTGAATAGATACACAAAGAGAACCATAGAAAGAAGGGCCAAGATGTGGAAATAGATGCTTTGTAATGTGTATTACATGTGTGTGATACATGTATATATAGATATACGAGAACTATAGAGGGAAAGATAGGTGTGGTAGCCACACCTTTAATCCAAGCACCTGGGAGGCAGAGGCACGCAGTTCTCTCTGAATTCGAGGCAAGCCTGATACTGTCTCAAGAAGCAAACAAACAAAAGCTGTAGAAGATAGGGACAAGTTGCATATTTGATAGCATCCTAAATTTCTAACATTGTGATATTAATCATCTGTATGAATCTTGTTAAAATATGTATGCACTTTTACTGAAAAGCCAGAGAGAATATGCCTGAACTTTACACAAGGAATGAGAACAGGTAGGTCAACATGAATATGTCTCTACATGCATGCTATCTTGAATAATTTAAAAAACCACAGACAAAATATGTGCATCATTTGCTGAGAGATTTATTTCCTTGGGCTGAGCAAATGCCAGGGAATTTGGAAACTTTAAACAAATTCCCAGTTTAGAGTTTCAGAGAAATTAACCCCTCTAATCCTTTGCAACATGGGAGCTATTGAAAACAAATATTTTGAAATAATCAACATCGAGTGGAGTGGACTCAGGGTTGTGGAAACAGACAGGACCCAGCCTTGAATCACAGAAGTGTGTGCTCTTTGCACAACAGTGATAGTGGCTAAACCACATAATTCTTAAAAAGATGATTTGAGAAGTCAAAACACTTGCTAACCTGTATGATTTTATGCAATCATTATCATGGTTATTAATGTATTACATGACTTAATGGCTGTTAATGGGAAGACTCATAAAAGTTAAAGACATCTAACAAAGATATCAGATAAGCTTTATTGAGTCAGTTAGATTTTATAACCCTGTTTCTCCAAATTTCTTCCTTTGACTTGTAGTATTTTATTGATTTATTTATAATCCCTCTCCTAAATCTGTTTCAACCAAGGACTAAAGACTTTTCCAGTCTATTCCATTAACCATAGTGGTCAATTATGTCATCATGCATAGGTACAATATGTCATTTTATCTACATAAAAGTTAACATGACATACATTTATTTTTCCTAAGCTCAATTCTCTCCGAGTAAAATTAGGAACAAGGTTGGCAATTCATTTAATTCTCCTTCTTTAATATTGCTGGAGGGCCAAGAGTCATCCATTCAATATTTATTGGCATTTGATTTCGAATATAATTCTTTGGGAAGGTGATGTAGGCTTACCAAGTTCACAGCAATATCATTTCTACCCAGTCTTGGGCAGGGACAGACAGATAAGGAGGGGAGGAGATGGCTCAGTCAGTGAAGTTCTTGTCACACAAACATGAGGGCTTGAATTTGATCCCCAGAATCTAGGTAAAACCAGTTAGGTAATACATGCTTATAAACACAGCATTGGGGAAAAAGAAACAGGGATAGGATGTCTTGCGGGTCAACTCAGTGAACTCCAGGCCAATGAGATGCCTTGTCTCAAAAAGTTAAGGTGGTTGGTTCCTAAGGGACAACATTTAAGGCTGACCTCTGGCCACTATGCTTATATATACCTGTTCACTCATGTGTACCCACATAAACATTCACACATTCAGGCACACAGCCAAAAAAAGAAGAGGAGGGAAGAGTTGAAGAGGAGGGATGAAGAGAATTTCATTTGAAGTGATAGGACCTCTACTACAAAAATGAATATACATAAAAGTATACATAAAATATATAGAAAATAGAGGTAAAATATCATTATTGTCATGGTGGGAAGCATGGTGGTACACAGGCAGACATGGTGCTGGAGAAGGAGCTGAGAGTTCTACATCTGGATCAGCAGGCCTGGTGGCTTGAGCTTCTGAAAGCCCAGTGACAGACTTCCTCCAACAAAGACATACCTCCTAGTATGCCCCATAGTGCCACTCCCTGTGGGCCAGCCTATGAGGGCTACTTTCATTCAAATCACCAAAGAAGCCAAATAAGCTTTGAGAGCATATTTGTGTTTATAGCTTCTAACCATAAAGGACTACTTATTTCAGTGGCCATCACCAAAACCTGACACCTACATTACAGATAACGAAATGGTGCCAAGCAGGAATTCGGTTGCTCTGACAAATACCTAAGAAGATGGGCATGGTGGCACACACCTTTAATCTCATCATTAAGGAAGCCTAGGTAGGTGGTTCTTCATGAGTTCTAGGCTAACCTGGTCTCCACAGTGAGTTCCAGGCCAGGAAGGACTATGTATGAAAACTCTACTTCAAACAAGTGCAAGTATTTACTTGAAAAAGATGATTAGTGAGGCAGAAAGGTTTATTTTGGCTCAAGGTTTCTGCAGTTTCCTCCTGTGTTTGGCTGTTTTCATCATTGTGGGCCTGATGGGGAGGATGAGGTCATGTCCAGGAGTAGCAGAGCAAAGCTTCTCGCTCCTTATTGGACAGGAGGCAGAAAAAGACAAAAAGGAAGGACCACAGCAAGATACCCTTCAGAGACACGCTCCATGCGGGACTCCAATAAAGACTTACCTTGCATGGTCTCAGCATCTACCAATAGTTCATCAAATCTTGAGTCCACCAATTTATCAATCCATTGATAAAGTCTTGGCCCCATGATTCAGTCACTTCAGAACACCTAGCAGCATCAGGGACGAAGCCCTTAATACAGGAGTTCTTTTGAGGGGATGGGGACTCCTAATATTCAACAATAACAAAGAAGAAATCAAATTATGTTCTCTTATTGTTTCAATGACGGTTGCAATGTGGTTTCCATGATTTCCTGAATGCCAATAACTTTGAGGAGAGCTAGACTAGGGGCTCCTGGGAAAGAAGCTAATATTTGAAGAGCACACTAAACACCTGATAGGTATTGTGCTGAGATGTTTACATATATTCCTTTGCTTATATTCTGTGTATTTATTTCCTGAGCTTCAATTTCATCTTTTTTTCACTCCATTTTATTTGTTCATTTCCTTTTGTCATTAATTTACTAGTAATGATATGTCTTGCCTCAATAGTATAAAAGCCTTAAAATGCTAATTTCTAATCTATATTTTCTCTAAGAACGAGCTCCTGGTTTTGTTGATTCTTTGTATAGTTCTTTTTGTTTCTATTTGGTTGATTTCAGCACAGAGTTTGACTATTTCCTGCTGTCTACTTCTCTTGGATGTATTTACTTCTTTTTGTTCTAGAGATTTCGGGTGTGCTGTCAAGCTGCTAGTATAAGCTCTCTCCAGTTTCTTTTTGGAGGCACTTAGAGCTATGAGTTTTCTTCTTAGCACTGCTTTCATTGTATCCCATAAGTTTTGGTATGATGTGTCTTCATTTTCATTAAATTCTAAAAAGTGTTTAATTTCTTTCATTATTTCTTTCTTAACCAAGTTATCATTGAGTAGAGTGTTGTTCAGCTTCCACGTGTATGCGTGCTTTCCGTTGTTTTTGTTAGTATTTAAGACCAGCCTTAGTCTGTGGTGATCTGATAGGGTGCATAGGATTATGTCAATCTTCTTGTATCTGTTGAGGCCTGTTTTGTGACCAATTATATGGTCAATTTTGGAGAAGATATGATGGGGTGCTGAGAAGAAGGTATATTCTTTTGCTTTAGGATGAAATGTTCTATAAATATGTTAGATCCATTTGCTTCATAACTTCTGTTTCACTGTTTCTCTGTTTAGTTTCTGTTTTCATGATCTGACCATTGCTAAGAGTGGCGTGTTGAAGTCTCCCACTATTATTGTGTGGGGTGATATGTCTGCTTTCAGCTTTAGTAAAGTTTCTTTTATGAATGTGAGTACCCTTGCATTTGGAGCATAGATGTTCAGATTGAGAGTTCTTCTTGGTAGATTTTTTCCTTTGATGAGTATGAAGTGTCCTTCCTTCTCTTTTTTGGTAACTTTTGGTTGAAAGTTGATTTTATTTGTTTCAGAATGGCTACTCCTACTTGTTTCTTTGGACCATTTGCTTGGAAAATTGTTTTCCAGCTTTTAACTTTGAGGTAGTATCTGTCTTTGTCACTGAGGTACATTTCCTGTATGCAGCAAAATGCTGGGTCCTGTTTACATATCCAGTCTCTTAGTCTATGTCTTTTTATTGGGGAATTGAGTCCATGGATATTAAGAGATATTAAGGAAAAGTGATTGTTACTTCCTGTTATTTTTGTTGTTAGAGGTGGAATTCTTCTTTTGGGTGTGTTGGGGTAGATGTTGTGTCCTCCTCACCTCTGATCCAAGATCATAGGATCAGAGGTGAGTGGTAGAGCACCTGGGAGTGGATCTTCCTCTGGTGTTATGGGACTGACTGTGGAGTTTGCACCCAAGATCTGCTCAGGGCACAAGCCCAGACTGGAAGCCAATTCCATCTTAAAATAGAGGAAATACCTATCTTGAAAGATTATGTTGATCCCAACCTCTTAATAAACTAGTCTACAAGAATAAACTATTCCTGTATTAAGTGGTGGGTATAGAAAGGAAGGTAACTAATATTAATTGATCAGCTACCCATGAATTAAGCACTATCTCCTTTATTTCATCCTTAGTCCCTCCCACTCTAAAAATAAGACAAGTGATAGTAAGTAGAAGTAACCCAAACTATGTTTCCCCAGTAGAGAGATCTCCATCAAGAATTCAGAAAACATTCATTGAGTACTTAAAATATGGAAAGCTTTTTGTTTTGTTTTGTTTACAGTGAATAAAATAGGTTCTATCTCAAAAGGAATTTTGGAGTAAGTTTCTAGAAAAATGTCAAGAGATGAAATGAGGTAATGGAGTGCAGAGAAGAAAAGTCAATGGCACTGTAGGGTCATGGTGGGTAAAGTCAGGATGATAGCCTCAGCTAGCCAAAGGATGATGCTGAGTAGGGGGGTTGAAGCCAGTGAGAAAACAGGACATCTTCAGCAGAGAGGCACTATTTAGAGCTATTCACATCACTGAAGGACACTGTCTAGGAGAAAAGCATAGAAGCAGGGGGCATGATTAAGGTCAGAAGTCTTACAGGGAAGAAGCCTATAGAAATGACCCAAGAGGTAAGTAGGGCATCACGGGCATCTGGAGTTATGGAAGGCTAGAGAAACACCTCCAAGAATAGGCTACCACTAGTAACTCCTTTGAAAAGTAAAATATAGAGCACTGACTTCAAGTTTTGGTGGAAAGATGGCTTCATTCAACAAATATTTATCAACTATTTACTAAATATTGCTTGAGAGAGTAGGGGTATATTGAAGAGCAAATTCGAAGACTTCTATCTCTGTGTAATTCACTTTGTAGAGTATGGAAAAACACCAAAGAACTCAGTTATAGCATATTAGCTGATTATGAGAACTTTATAGAAAATCAGAGCATGGAAAGATAGCCAGGTGGTAGCTCACATTTATAATTCCAGCACTAGGGAGGTTGAGGCAAAAAGACTGAGTTTGAGGCTGGCCTGGGTATTACATAGACTACTGAGTGAAATGGTATCTAAAATAATTAAATACAAAACAAACAAAAGCAAAAATAAAGTAGGAAGCAGAGCTCTATGTGAAGAGGGATATGATATGGTTCCATATACGGAGGCCAGGTGACATTTAATGACATGATTGAGTCTTTATTGAGAATATGCTTATACAGAATGTGATAGGGGCCAGGTACATGTGTGGAAGCAAAGTACAAAAAGGAGGGGAAAATGTAAGTGCCTTGAAAATGTAAAGGCTCAAGGTTTCTAGTGATTGGAGTAGAGTATGTGGGGCTCATCAAATGAGTTGGTAGGACAGTGATTCTCAACCCATACATGGGTCATGACTCTTTGGGGCAGGGTGAGCATTGAACTACCCTTTCACAGGGGTTACATATCAGATATTTACATTGATTCATAATAGTCTCAAAATTACAGTTATAAAATAGTGACAAAATTATTGTTGGGGATCATTATAACATGAGGAACTGTATTGAAAGGTCACAGCCTTAGAGAGGTTGAGAACCACTGCTCTAGAAGAATAGGCAAGCATGTGGGATTGTTGCCCAAAGACAGGCTTTAGAGCCGAGACCCTTGTGATCTCCAAAATAGGGTGGTGGGAGCTAGTGTTGATTACTGATAGACATTTGGGGTGAGAGGTGGGGAGCAGTGGCTGAAGCAGGGGAATCTGTTAAAGCACATCTGTAGTACATAAAGACAAGCAACTGGATGAACAAAGTGGGTGCTGAGCCAGGCGGTGACAGCAAAGCAGTGAGAAGTTTGGGCTGCAAGGATTTCTTGCCTGGGAAGCTGCTGAGACAGGCTGATTGACCAGATATCGTCAATCAGGAATGATCATTCCACTGTGGATGTCAGTGTGAACAATTGGAAGAAACTGCAGGAAATGTCAGGGACTTGGAGCTTGTTCTGATTATCTCAAGATGTAGATAGACATTCCTTGGCCAACATCAGAAGCCAGGTAAGAGTGGAGATCAGGAAAAATATATGGGTGAAGATACAAATACATGATCTGCTGGGTGCAACTGGTATTTAAATCCAGGAAAATAGGTGAGATCAGTAAATGAGTTTCAAGAAAAGTTGTCTGAGGGATGATGCGGACTGTAGAGCTAAAGAAGGACCAGCACTGCAAGGATCCTAGCAACCTAAAGAGCTGAGAAGGCCAGCCAGTGCTCATGGGTGAAGCCAGCAGGAACCTATCTCCAAGTTTAGCTGTGTAGCCACCATGGGTGGTTCTTCCAGTTGGTACTTCCTGTTGAGTGATAAGGACAAAAGCCCAGCCAAACTCTCAAGCCTGGGAGAGAAAGGGGACTGGGCCATGAGAGCAAACTTTTATTTATTTTTTATTTTTAAGTCTGAGGTAGAGGAAAGGGCAGTATTCTGAGCTCAGGGGGTCTGAAACATCCATCAGCTCCAGGGGCCATCCCATGTCCTGAAGGTGAAGACTTTGGTAGGAAGACCAGACTGATGGTGCAGGAGACAGGAAATCACTCAATCATGACCTTGAACATGTCATAGGAGACATGGTCTCAGGAGGCAGCAGGGCTAGAAACCATGCAGAGGTGGAAAGCCCATGGAAGTTCTCTCCTGATGGTGTCTATTCTTTTCAGTAAAACAGCACTCAAGGTCATTAGCAGAGTATGCAGGAAAATGTTTTGAGGTTCGAGGAGAAACGGCTGTCTGGAAGGGGGATGTGGTGAATGAATGGGCATAATAAAATTCCCCAGCAGCATTTGAGGCTTACTTGACAGTAACACAGCAGTGTTTCTTTCACCTTGCTAAGATGCACACACACACAGACGGCTGCAACTATTAGTAAAAGTTTGTGTTTTGATGTTTGAAGAATTCATTCATCCCACATCCAGGACCAGTGATGAGAGGAATCAGAAAGAAGCATCACTTCAGCTTCAAGGGTTTTTTATTTAAGGCATGGAAGAGAGATTAGCATCCTGAGGGTAAGCACACAGGAGAGTGGCTGTTCTTGGGTAGAGCTGTTCCAGTGGTGGAAGCTGATTGATCCAAGTGGGAGAACAGAAAACAAGCTGGCCAGGGGACAGGTGTTAGAGCTGGGTGAAGGCTGAAGACAAGGTGGTGCATGCAGTATGTGCTGCATTTGTTTCAAGAATCCTGTCAAAGACAAAGGCCTTGGGAAGGTCAGAGGACAAGTCCAAGGTGCAGTGGGAAGATGAGAACACTCAGTTGAAGGAACTGAAAAAGATGACTCTAGTCACAGAGGCTTGCTGGCCTGTAGTGGGACTACCAGAGACTTCTCTCTGGGGTGTCCTCTCTCCAGGAGTGAGAGGAACGTTGGTAATGTTGGAAATCTGATGAAAGGGACGAGTGAGGAGAATAGTAACGAGGTTGGAACAACAGATTTACTAGATACTTGGAGTGGCCTGTTTGTCAGTACCCAGTGCTCACTAGCGTGATGTGGTCATAGGTCTGAGATGACATCACTCAACATAGTTATTTGTCTCCATCAAGCCTTCTTGCTTGGGCGCAGGTCCAAGTAGGCAGCTTAACCAAGCTCTTTCCCAGATGAATGTGACTGAGGTCAGAGGATTAGGATATTCCCTGTGAAGAGTACAAACACTGGTCCACACACTCTTGCTTTTTTTATGAAGCAAGGATTTAAAGAAAGAATGGGTAGAGACAGGGTCTGGAAGTCTGGGTAAGGTGAGTGAAGATGAAGGGAATGATGTGGAAGCTGATGACCTAACAGGTAGGGTGATGGTGGTGATCATCTTCACTCATTAGAAGGAGGGCTGGAATGTAGCTCAGCAGCAGAATACTTGCCTACCCTCCTGGAAACCCTGCATTGGGTATCACTTAATTTGAATCTTAAAACTGATAGCAATATACCGTAAGCGCCCTATATCATGTTATAGGTTGAGTGTTGAGATATAAGGATATCTGCAAATACGCAATGAGGTATTTTGGGGATGGGAACCAAGGATAAACACAGACTTCATTTGTTACCCAGACAACTTAGACTGGAGGGAATTTCACACAATGCTCTTAATGCATCTAACTACCTGCCACAGGAAGCGAGATGTGGATTCCATCTGTGACTCTGTGTCTGCACTCAGGGTTTTAGACTCTGGATTTTAGATGGTTACTTAATTAGCCTGTATAAAGAAGTACTATGGCATATAAGGGAAATCTATACAATTATTTTTACAGCAGGTATGAAGGACACACTAATTTTAAATAATTCATGTACATTTTGTACATCTAATTAAAATGTTTATCCCATAAATAAGTGGAAAATTTCTATGATTGCCAGTGCTTTTAAGATAAAATAGAATTTTCTGAGAATGCATACAAAAGGAATTAACTTAATGGCAAATATTTTTCTCTTATAATCTTTAAAATGAAAAAATATTAAATAAAAAAGTTTTTATTTCACCTCCCTGTCCCCTAAAACTGTAAGAATATAAGCAAATATTTAAAGTCAGAGGAGATTATCTGTAGTATTCTGTGACAAAATAGTGACATCAAGAAAATTTCCAACTCATTTAAAAGCATCTGAGTTTTATTTAAGGGATAACGGAGTTTGTTTTATTGTTGGAGATACTTGGGTGTCCACTTGGCTTACAAAATTCCATTTTCTCCAACTGGGAGCTGCGTTGGATCCAGTCCCATCTTCTTCATGGAGACAGCAATGTCAAACAGGTAGTCATAACACTCACACCTGCAGAAGAAAAGGCAAGGCCTGCATGTGTGTGTCAGGACAGAGCTCTTCCGCCCTGATCACCACATCTCCCGAAGTCAGCTCCGCTCTGCTCCTCCTACATTTTTCTACTTATCTCATACCAAAGGTTTCCTGTTTTGACCCCAACAATTTCCTAACTCAGAGCTGACCCAGTCAACACTCCTCGATGACTGAATAGAGTGAGAATCAGCTCTCCACAAATAACAAGAACAGATTACTGAAGTTGAAACCAGTTGATCAACAACCTGTGAAAGACTCATATATTTCATTTTAATTCCTAAACATGTTGCGTTCCTTCCCATATTCTGCATGTGATCTGTACCAAATATTCTCAGATTCAGTCTTACATGGTTTTTGCTTTCTCCCATGTTTCTCCCCACACGTATACCCCATGACGCCTGACAAGAACCGCACAGGAGTCTGGGTACTCATTCATGGCACGGGCCATCCGTTCTTTGAGGTCCTTCTCTTCAGGAGTGTTCTCAATAATGGGTACCACTAACACATCATCATATCTGCAAGACAGAATAAAACATTCCCCTCCCCATTAAAGTATCAGTATTCTAGTTCCCATTTTTCCTATTAGTAATCAGTCAGATATGGTTTATCTCTGAATAGCACTCCAACTTTTCCAACTTCAAAACAAGATGTTGCAAGAATTCTGTATATCTTGTATAAACATCTATTACAAAAGATACGTTTGGAATTTGGCAGGCAGCCCTAAGTTTAAATGGCAGAAAATTGTATAGTATACCAAAACCTAACAAAGAAATCAAGATCATACAAGTATTTCCTTGAAGCAAAGATAATCATAACATTTTAAACATGAGATAGGAAATGATACACCTCACACACAGAAGTGTAGAAAGGAAGTTACACTGAACTATATATTGAACAGTAGGAATATTTCCCAACAATATAAAAAGAAATCATTGTATTTCATCTTGACAGAATACTAAAATGTCTTGACAGGCAAACCAACCAATAGAGGTGTGGTTTGTGGCACCAGGGTAGAAAGATCCTTCTAGCAACAATTCCCAAGGTTAGGATAAAGCTTCCAGAATTATCTCAGATCTGCAGTATTAGAACGCTCTACTTTTTTCCTCAGTAAATACGTGAGATAAAGTCAGAATAAAATGAGATTCAAGAAAGCAACTTTGCTACAAGTAAAACTAAGTCTATTCTTGAGGTCCCTCGTAGCCAATGAAACTCAGACAAGTGTTCATTTAATCATGGATTTCTCTCACACTGCCTTATCACCAAAGCAGTGAGTAAACTTAACGAGCATGTTCAAACTGTTATCAGAAACGACCACTTTGAGGCAGGCATAGACTAGGAAGCTGTCATGTGATTAATAATTTGGGCAACAATTATCATAGTAGTATAGACTTGCCCATGATTCCATTGTAGCTCAGACAGAAGTAATTATACAATATTCATAGTGTGGAAGGAGTGAATTGCTGGCCTCACATCTCTCCTGAGACTACCCAGAAGGGTGGCAGACTTGTATTTTCCCATAGCATACACCATACAGTCAGAAATATTTCCAGGCACAAAATAATTTCAAAGCACACATTCAAGCCTCTCCCTCACTTCACCAACAAGATATTGATCCTCACGAGTTAAATACATTTAAAACAGAGCCACACCAGTCCTTTGACTGACCCTCAGTATTTTTTGCACTCCAGTAGAGGCGAGGCATGGCGCTTCCAAAATGGACTAACAGGAAGTGTTTAATGCTGACTTGTTTTGCTTGGTTCTGCTGCTGAGGATTGAACCTTGCGAGTGCTCAGCCCATACTCCACGGCTTTAACCTTTACCTTTTCTACATAATTTTCATAGTGCTGAGATGGCTTTAGGCACATAATAAATAGTCAAGGATATCAAATCAAATGAATTTCCCAGAACATGGGTTTAAACAGGCTCAACCTGTTCCCTGCAGTCACAGGAAGACACATCACCATGTGTTACTTTAGTATCAGGGAGGACTCTCCTCTGAAGGGGAGGGGGCACCAGGGTCTGCAGGAAATTAAGAAGGGTGAAGATTCAGAGGAATGCTACCAACCAAATGTATAGCTCAACTTGTACCTGGGTTCTGGGAACCTGCTTCTTCAAGACACTTAAGTCTAGATTTATGTATAATGACTACATTTTTGTAGACTGGTGGATTTATTTAAACTTAGAAAGTGTCATTGTTCTACAATTTTATGTCAGTTACATCACACATTTTGAAATACAGTCATCTAATTAAAATGAACAAAAAGTTGCTTTTTCTTTCTTTCTTTCCTTTTCCTTTCTTTCTTTTTAAGAATCAGGAACATATTCTAGAAATACATTAAGCCAATATGAACTCTAATGGTGGTCCCAGTCCAAGCTTCCTGAAGACAAAGTGGAGGTGAAGAGATCTTGCTTTCTCGGTGCTGAAACCTGGGACTGCCCCCCTCCCCCCATTGACAGACATTCCAGACCAGATTTCTGTTCACATTAATAGAGAGAACACTCCATTATTTGTGTTGCTAATAGGTCTCCATGGCTGGGGAAAGGAGGAGGAGTCTGTCTCCAAGAATTCCTGTGGATGTATAATGCTCAGTGGGGTATTACTGACCGCTGATCCCACTGCATCTCATTAGACGCATAAAAGCATATCATAGACTGACTTATCAAAGAGAAGGAAAAATGCATGCCAAATAATTTAATAAAAAGGTGTACCTGTAATACCCTCCTGAGGTACATTTCCTTATTCCTTTGATCATCTCTTGATGTGTAATTTTAAACTCCCGTCCTGGAAACAGAAGGGTAGCCATCACGGCAGCTTTCGAGTGGGTATGAATCACCGCGCCTGCTCCTGCAGGATGAAGGATGGATGCTCAGTGAGGAGAACTTAGGTCTTTAAGAGAAAATCAGCACACATCCCCATGCAGCTCTATGTGCATATGGTTGGTAATGGACTTAACTTTTTCTGTCATAGGAACTGGTGGTGGGTAAGACAACCTCCCAGTTACTTTCTGTTGCTAAGACAAAATGCTAGGAGAGGAAAGGGTTCACTTGGCTTTTATATCCCAGGCCACTGAGAGAAGTCAGGGAAGAGCTCCAGGCAGGAACCTGGAGGTTAGAAGTGAAGCAAAGGCCACAGAGGACTGCTGCTGACAGCCTGGCTCTCAACGCTTGCCTAGCCTGCTTCCTTCTTCAATCCAGGACCACCTGCCCAGGAGTGGCACCACCCACAGTGGGCTGGGCCCTTCCACATCAGTCACTGATCAAGGAAATGTCCCCACAGATCTGCCTACAGGCCACTCTGAGGGTGGCAATTCCACAACTGAAGTTGCACTTTCTAGACGATTCTAGCTTGTGTTAAGTTGACATGAACTAACTAGCAGGGAATAACACTGGACCTTCTTCACAGGCTGATGAGAGGGTGAGACAGGCTGAAATCCTTCGAGTTCTTGTACACTGGAGTCATAATTCCTTTGACTTAGGGAGGCCGACTCTGCAAGTGTTCTTTACACCAACTCCTTTCTGCATACCTCTCATGGTATAAGCATTCATGAAAAGAGGCGTACACTGGCTTTTCTTAAGCTTCTTAGAAGCTGGAGGCCCACTTATGTCCTGCTCATTGATGTCACAAACAAACATGTCTTCTGGCTATTGAGAGAGAGAGAGAGAGAGAGAGAGAGAGAGAGAGAGAGAGAGAGAGAGAGAGAGGCTTTCTTTAAAAAAACAACACTTAAAATGTCTCTACTGTATTTGTATATGCATGTGCAAACATGCTTAACATTCAAAGTAAATGTTCATGTTTGTTTCCCACAACTTTAGTGCTGGGAAATGTTTTTAAGTTTTATGCTGTAGCCAGAGTGATGGCTCAGTGGTTAAGAGCACTAACAGCCCTTTCGGAGGAGGACCCAGATGTGGGGCTCAGCACCGTGCTTTCAACCTTTAATTCCAGTGCCAGCAGACCCAACGCCCCCTTCTGGCTTACATGGGAACTGTACACACAGGGTGCATAGAGAAACATGCAGGCAAAACACTGATACACACAAACCAATAAAATTTAAAAAAATAAAGTTTTGTATCGAAAACTTTGGAAATTTGAGGGATAAAATCTGATATGGAACCCGTTGGATAATTAATGATACTGTAGTTAGTTCATGGACTTAGGCCTGCTGTTTCACAACTATTTTTCAGAAAAAGCATATAAAGAAATCAGCATCGCAGATGGGTGTCAGAATTTTTTTAACTCCTGAGAAACTCAGTAATGATGTTATTCTTCAAGTATTAAGGAATGTCGCTCCAACATTTTTTAGTGATGCCGGCATATTTCTGATTTGCAACTTCCAAACACCAGGGCTCATCATAGACTACAATATAAACTTTCGTTAAGAGAGAACTCTTTTTGCCTTAAATCAATGTTTTATGTATTTTGTTTGATTTGGAGGGTATTATTCTAGCATGGATATAGAATATCAGTTCTTAAAAATGAAACAAAATTTCCCCTCTTTAAATTGGTATTGTTTTGCCACTGAAAATATGTACCAGTTTATGTGACCCAAGTCATCAGTGGGCCCAGTTCACTAGTTTGATAAATGTGGGATGACACCACACTTCTATCTGAGGCCTGCTACAGTTTTCTGGATGAGAATTCAAATATTTATTTTTATGTGTTTGTCTGTATGTATATATGTGTATCTGGTGCATTCTTGGCCCCCTGAGAGGTCAGAAGAGTGGCTTTATATCCCCTGAAACTAGAGTTATAGGTAGTTGTGAGCCACTGTATAGGTGTTGATCACCAAACTCAGGGCTTCTGCAAGAGCAGAGGTTAAGAACGAGTGCTCTTAACCAGTAAGCCACTTTTCCAGCCCTGAGGAGATTTTAAAACACACACTGCTTATGTGGAGCATACTCGCCACTTTACAAAAAATTATAATTACTTAACAAATATTTAATAGTTACTTAGCAAATGTTTGTTGATTGGTTATTTAAATGATCACAATAGAACCACCCTTCAAAACTAACAC
Source organism: Apodemus sylvaticus (assembly GCF_947179515.1). Lineage (NCBI taxonomy): Eukaryota > Metazoa > Chordata > Mammalia > Rodentia > Muridae > Apodemus > Apodemus sylvaticus. The sequence continues at coordinate 84,955,430 of NC_067476.1, read as the reverse complement.
AACCTTTTAGAAACAATTCTGATTCATGGAACAGCAGTGAAGGAGAGGGAGAGGGCTTCTGAGAGTGCCCTTTAGCATACCTGAATGCGCTCCTTTTGCACGCCTGAGGGAGCAATGTAGATTTCATTGCTGGTAACAGAAATACAGAAATTGGTTTTTGTTTAGCTAAATTTCTGGTTTTACACAAATAAAGTGTAGCCTTGCAGTCTAACCATTAATGTTCTTTACACACCAAGCCACAAACGACTGCTTGGTTGAGTGAAGGAACTAGGATGCCCAGAGTGAGATCTAAGACACTATGAGACACTGGTAGCCAAAGCAAACTCATTTTATCTGCTTTTGTCTTTCCTGCTTTCACACATATATGTTTCTTTACACACACACACACACACACACACACACACACACACACACCAACAATAATGAGAAGACTATCTAGAGGATAGATAAATCTGAATATGTAGTATTTAGCACTTTTTGGCATAGATGAACAGAATGTCAAGATCCTGTGCAAAATATAGTAACTCTAAAATTCAATCAGGCAAAATATATGTCTGATTAAGAATATCTCTGCATTGCAAAGAATGAGGTTTAAATTTATTGCTTGAAGTCATGAAGTGCAGAGCCCTCTGCTGGACAGTTTGCTAAATTACAGCATTATCACTGGGTAATTTTGTAGAAGAGTTTCCTCTATGACAAGCATGTAAATATTGGAAATTATTTGACCGTAAAGCAATCACAAAAAGTGAAAATGCAGAAAGGGTATTGAATGTAGTTGGATATGCCACTAATCACAGCACTTAGGAGGCCGAGCAAGGAAGATCATGAGTTCAAGACTAGCCTGGGGTATGCAGTGAGCAGATATCTGAAATGAACAAAAAGCCTGTGTACACACACAAATACACACACACACACACAACACACACAAAACCGAGAGAGAGAGAGAGAGAGAGAGAGAGAGAGAGAGAGAGAAAGGCTGAGACTGATTGAGAGGCGGGAGAGAAATGTCTTTTGTTATGGGAGGTAACCAATCTCCACAGAGTCCTCTCTGGTGCTGTCAAATCTGACTTGCAACATCATTTCCAAATCTCTCATATTCTCTCCATTCACCGAATGGTCCCCTTGACACCAATCAGTTCAGCTGTCAGAGCATACAAATGAGCTTCTATAAAAAAGGAAACTGCGGAGTGTGAGCAGCTGGGACTCTTGCCATAGAGGCAGAGGTGCACAATGGGCAGGAATCCCAGCTCCCTCGGCACGATGAGGATGGTCTGTATGAAGCTGGTCAGGTGGCTGCTACACCATTCAGACTTGGGCTGATGGGCATGTGGGTGAAATGAGCGTCTTGGTAAATGACAGTCTAGACAATAAAGGCCTGACAGGCCGGCAGAATCCGGGAGCTCAAGCATGCGTTAGATTCCTGAGGCAGCTGCCGGAGGGAGGCACAGTGTGGCAACCTGCCTTCCCCAGCCTCTAGCAAGGCAGGGACCACACCGCAGAGCCCCAGAGATCAGCTCACCAGCCTTGTGGACACAGAGAATTCTAGCTGTGCCAAGTCCGTTTGTACTGTTACCTTTGTAAATGGGAATTAATTTAGACTTTGATCGACTCTAAGTAGTTCTTAGACAAACTAAGTAAAATTTTGACATGCCACGCTTACAAAGAGAGAAATATAGAAGAAATAAAAATGACAGCCTTTGCTTTAGGAGATAACATATTGCCTGGTTTTATAAACCACAAATAAAACAAGATTTGAAGCTCTAGAGAGTGAGTTCTGGAGTTTACTTCTCTAAACCCCTGCTCTCATCCTAAACAAGAGAGAGAGAGAGAGAGAGAGAGAGAGAGAGAGAGAGAGAGAGAGAGAGAGAGAGAGAGAGAACTAAGCCAGCCAGCCAACCAAGCAACCAACCAACCAAAAGGGAGTCCTACTCCATCTGTGTCCAGGTGTCTGTCTTTATTTACCCTCTGCTCATTAAACAGCACTGAAACATTGTATCTAGGTAGCTCATCTACAACATGTGTTAACCAAATGTGGTTCTAAGAGCATGCAACAGGTGTAGTGCGGCTGGCACATCCTGATGAAAACATGAAATGCTACATCTAAACCCACAGACCAAGCGGAAGCGTAGTGGCTGCTGAGTGTCACCGACTTACTGTGATGACTCCTGTGTCTGCTCAGTGTCAGCCCCTACATGTACCTTTGTGCTAGTTCTCTCTCTCTCTCTCTCTCTCTCTCTCTCTCTCTCTCTCTCTCTCTCTCTCTCTCTCTCTCTCCTCCCTCCCTCCCTCCCTCCCCCCCATTTCTATATTCCCAAAGACTTTACTGGTTGTATGATTCTAGTGCATTACCTACTATATTTACATGTCTTTTCAACTTTATTTGCACCAAGAGTCAGACACAGACAAAACTATCACCACACACGAAGCTGAGCAATGTGGGCGCATAAAGGCATTTAAATATTAGGGATAACATTCAATGCCTTATTAAAACTAGCCCGTTTAGTCTGTAAAGCACAAACTTGAAGCCAAAGGAAGCCTTAACATTCTGGCTCTTCCCATTTGTGGCCCCTAGGGGGAGCTCCTTGCCCATTCAAAATAACGAAAAACTACATATGATGCAACTTTCCTATAAATTGATTGTAGTGCTGTAAAAGTGATTACATATTAAGAGATGTGCCAATAAACGGTTTACGTTGGCCACACACAATCAGTTTGTGGAACAGTAAAGCTCTTCTAGAAGAAGTCCTGTACAATTTCTTGCTTTAAAAAATCCTCTTGAGTTTGCATTCTACTCTTTTTAACTTTGCTGTATATATTTTTAAAAAGCCAGAAACGAGTATTTTAGCTCAGTTTAGCTCAGAAGTCATGTACAATTTCTTGCTTTAAAAAGTCCTCTTAAGTCTGCATTCTACTTCTTTTAACTTTGCTGTATATATTTTTTAAAAAGCCAGAAAGGAGTATTTTAGCTGAGTTTGGTAGGAGCTCTATTATATACAAAGCCATTTTCTGTACATGCAAATAGTAGTTAAAGCAGCATTTAGAAATAAATTATATATCAGGGAAATTAAATGACAGGCACTTGACTTCTTAAATAGGAACAAATTATTAATAGTTACAGGTACATTGTACATAAGAAAACGTCGAAGTTTAGGCACAGGACACACATGGACGCACAGGCCATTAGGGAACAACTTTGTCTGTACTGAGAGAATTCTTATATCCACAGCTGTATAAGCTGGTGACTAAGTCACCTTTTGCTCTTTCCCACTGTTGAATTAATTTTTCATGAATGACACTGTAATTTGAAGTAGACAAAATTACAAAATCATTATCTTGTGGGAGGAAATAAAATTCCTTTTTTAAAAGATGTTCTGATTTTATTTTATAACCCATTTCCTATTATAAAATGCAGATTCCTTGAGGGATACATACACAGACATATATGTACATGTATATACATACATACCATGTACACATGCACTCAACATATAAATGCTTTAATGTTCCAATATTGCTAAAGAAAATAGGAGAATTAGAATGCAGAATAAAGGCCAGCCTTCAGCAACGGTGCTCCTGCATTTCCGGAGGAAACCATCAACCATTTCAGGGAGCCTGGGCGCAGGAGGCGCCACCTGAGTCACTGCCAGTGCCTTGCTTACGCCTCATCTGCCTGATGACAAGACACTCTCTGAACTCAATGAACACCAGAAAACCATTCCTTCTTTCTGTTTTAAACACAGTGCCTCAAAGGAGTAGATATCAGCATGTGCTGGGCCTATTAATCATAATATCTCTGCTCAAAAACAGCACATGGCCCATTTTTGAACTTAGCAAATATGATTTTTGAATTTAATTAGAGTTTAATGATTAATTCTATTTAAGTGATTTTTAAATATTTCTCTGAACTTTTGAAATAAATCTTCAATTACCGTGGTGAACTATTACCTACCTTTGGTGGCCCAAAGAGAGAGGACCAAATTTTCCCAGTTAACAACTGGGAATTTGCTGTGCTTGTTGCTTCTGCCCCTTGGTTCCACTGGGTTATGCAAACATCCACTGATCGTTCAGAAAGCATACAGCTTTAGTAGCACATTAAACTGATTATCAGCTGGGTTTGGACACACCACCCCTGGCGTGCTGAAACAGAGAACTCCCAGAGCTGATGTCAGCCAGAAACTTACCCATGCTTCAAGCTGATTCCCCCTCCAGTGCCAGTGACCCAGCCCAGATGGTAGAACTGTCTGCAAAGCTCTGGGATCAGGAACCGGGGATGCTCCTTATCCTTAAACAGAAGATAATGGTTTTTAAATCTGGCACTTATATAATAGTTACAAATGGATTTACTTAATTACTTGGCAATCTGGGATTGGTCAGAACAGGGGTCTAACTCTATGGAAGAGGTTTAAGAACAAGGCAGGGAAATGCCAGGGGGCTAGGACACAGTGTCAGTGAAACTCAGTACTAAAAAGAACACACTTCCGGCTACACGACTAAGTTCTTCACACACAATGCCTTGCTAGAGCACCGCACATGAGACTTCGCTATCGATACATGTCCAACAGTCTGTGTTGGGGCAATTTCAATTTATCTTAAAAATGTTCTGTTTCCCTAAGTGATTTAAGTATCTTCTTATTCAATTATAATAATTACTATGACCACTAAAATCAAGCAAATAACAATCAATAAGGGACCGTGTGAATAAGGTCAGGAGGAGCATCAAGCCTTATCTATACATCTAACTCCAATAACTTCCTCTTTGGGGAAACAATGCTGCTGTTTCCCCTGCTTTTCTCTTATTAGATTAAACTACAGAAAGCAAAAAGAGAGAAACAGGAGAAACAAGAGCCCCACCCTGGCAGTCAAGAGCCCCACCCTGGTGACCAAGAGCCCCACCCTGGCGGTATGGTGCATAGCCACAGCTGGAAAGCACAGGATGACTGCCTAGCCAGTCATGCTTACAGATACCCCAAAGGAATAGCTGAGTGGAAATCACAGCTTCACAGGGTCCCCGGGAAACAGGAGTAGGATGTCTCGGGGGCAGGGCACCCCGAAGCTGACATTCACTCCAAGCTATGCATCAGAACTCCAGACTTGTACCACACAGAAAATCCCCACATCAACTCAAGACTCCGTGGGCTGCAGTCTCAAGGGAAGGGCAAACAAGAAACCCCTGCTACAGAGAAAAGCACAGCAAGTAACAAGGAATGAGTATGGAACGAGTATGGATGGTGGCCCTGGGTGAGGGGGAAATCAAGAAGAGTCCAGAGGACAATTGTTATTTCAACAGACTGGATAGCTAAAATTGTGGTTTATATTCCAATATTTACTTCTGATTCTGTCTGATTCTCTCTTTTTTCTCTGTTTTCCTCCCTCTCTCCTTCCCTCCTCTCTCCCACACCCCCTCTTTCCTCTTCACCCTCACTGTATTTGAGTATGTATGTTGTATGTATGTATGTATGTATGTATGTATGCATGCATGGTTTTAGTAGTATGAATGATAGTTTGATGAAGTAGCCTTCAAAATATAAAATTCAGAGTATGAGAAAAAGCCAGACATTTTGTATGAATCAGCCCAGGTTTAGGAGTTATCAAAGAAGTTCAAACTACATTATCTCTAATTCACTGTTTACATGATGCTGAGTGTGCTGGCGGGTTTTTACATTAGCTTGACACAGGCTAGCCTCACCTTGGAAGAGGGACCTCAAATGAGAAACCGACCTCACCTGTGGCTGGTGGTTCTGGGTTATATAAGCCACAAGGAGCAGAGCAGTAGGCAGCACTCCTCCAGGGCCTCTGCTGCAGACCCTGCCTCTGGGTTCCTGCCTGTACCCCTGCCCTGCCTTGACTCCTCTGGATGACAACTACAAGCTGGAAGCTGAATTTAACCCTTTCCTCCCCGTGGTGCTTTTGCTCTGTGCTCTATTACAGCATCAGAAATCTTAACTAAGACACTGAGCCTCACTTCTACTCAACCATTAAGAGAGAACACTTGGAGGAATAAAATGAGATGAAATGAAGATAAAACCCCCAGCACTCTGGCTCAGCAGTGAAGAGCATGTACTGTTTTTAGGAGGACCAGAGTTCAGTTCCCAGCACTCACTACGATCTATAGCTCCAGCTCCAGGGTGTATTGAAGCCTCTGGTCTTTTAGGCATCTGCGTGTGTACATACCTACCTACCAACACACACACACACACACACACACACACACACTCCATTAAAGTTGGGTAGGAGGGATGGTTCAGAGGTTAAGGTCTGTAGTCTTGAGAAGCCAAGAGTTCAGTTCCTTTTACCCATGTCAGACAGCTCATGATCAATGTTACTCCAGTTCAGAGGACCCAACGTGTCTTCTGAGGAGTCCTTGGGCATCTACACTCATGCGCACATATCACACAAAGCTGCGCACAGATATACAGGTTTAAAAATAAAACTTAAAAGTTTCTACAGTAAAAGCACTCCACAGAAAACCATGTGGCACAACACTAACTTCCTTCCACTTTAAAGAGTTAAAAGTTCTTGAACACAAATTAATTACTTAAAGTTAATAATAAAATGGATTTCTTAACTTTTCTCAAGGAATCTAGCCAAAAAAAATTCTATGCCCCATATAATTTGCTATTTCCTTTTTGGGGAAACATAAATGATATTTTAATTACATATTAAATACAGCTAATGGGAAGACTCCTGCTGTGTTCCAATCATTAAGACCAAATTTGCGCAACAAATTGTGAACATTACAGAAAATGGTCTATTATTATAGATCCCCCTTTCCTTTTGTCTTTCCCCAGTGTTGAGGTATTAGAGCAATTAGCCAAGCTTCCTGCTACAGCACACCAATGGCAGGACTGTCCTCCCCAGCTACTCAGAGCAGCAAGATACCATTATGGGGAAGTCATGGAGTCCTGGCCATCTCGCATCTGCTGACTTTCAGGTGCAGTCATTTAACCCATGCAGCCCAAGAGTGGGAACATGGAAGCGTTATTTTCGGAACTGGCATGAAGGGAAGGCTTACTGTCCCCTGCACGCTGGATGCCACTGGTACCTATCGGCTGTTTTTAGAGTTGGCTCTCAGTGAGCGTAACACCTATGTGACATGAAGCTAAAGACTCACCACAATGGACAGAAGAGAAGCTAGAGGCATGGTATGGTAGAAACAGACTCAGTGACGTCAGAATATATCACAGACATGAAGGTGGGAATGGCTTCATCCCAGTTGAAGACATTTCCCTTCTGTGTCACAGAAATGCGTACTTATACCTAACAGTGCTCCATGTATTTCCATGTTTTCCCTTCTTTCACCTTAAAGACATTCAGTGGTAATGCATATGTTTATTAGCATAAGCAAGAGCCCAAACTTGATCCTCAATACTGGCCCCCAGAGAAAAAAGTGTTGATGGTATTTAATTTAACCGTTAATACGGAAAGCAGTAAAGGTGTGTTAGAATCTTTTTCAAAACAGAACTCAACACACTTAGGCATGAATAATTAATTTTCAAATAAAGCTAAATTGGACAAAATCCAAAGGACAAATAGAATCTGCAGTATACACAACTTTCTGGCACAACGTGCATAGCCGTGAACCGGCCTACCGACGACCCTCACACAGCCCATCGAGTGTAGCTGGCCTCAGTCTTTCACAACTCTCCCGGAGACTGGATCCAGGAAGGGAGAAGGTTCGGCATGGGCCGCTTCCCCTCTGCCTGTTGCTTTACCCTGTTCTGGGCTTTGCTGGGTTCTGTGCAATGGCACCTTGTCTCAAAAGCCCTTTCAGGGTTCTCACCACCCTGAGAGACTTCTTTCTGTCACTCAAACACTGACAGGAGTTCAAGGCAGAGCCTGTTGTCAGCTTTGTCCCTGCTGACAGGCTAGGGATACTTTCTGGGTTGTTTCTTATATGGAGCAGTGGCTTCTGCATTTTCTACACCAGTTTTCTTTCTTTTATTACCAGGGGTGGGGGGTGGGGGTGAGGGCACGCATGCGGAGGTCAAAGGGCCACTTCGTGGAGGCAGTGTCCTCACTCCACTGCTAGTGGGCTCCAGAGAATGACCTCAGGCCAACAGGCTATGCAGCAATGGCTGTGTCCACTGACTCACTCGCAGGTCTGTGGGCTGTTTTCTTAATTCTAGGGAATGACCTGTGGTTGCCAAGGAGTGGCTGGCACTAATTCTATTTTAGCTATCGGCTATCATCACTGTCTTCATTAAAGTATGGATTTTAAACATAAAAAATGGTAATGAAAATAATGTCAGTACAAATGGTAATCTTTTAACTGCCATGCAATTTATTTGGGGAAATTTAAATTTTCATTATCCCATCTTTATAATTCCAATAAGTGTGTTCCCAGGACTGGCATTTGGAAGTAGAGGTGTGCTTTTCCTGCTTGAAGTCCACTGAGCATAGATCCTCAAACCAGCAAATGTCTAGACATCACTTCCTTCATCTATTATGTCCCTTTATGTCATAATTTACTTTTCAAGAAAGTTTTCACTATTTGTATATATAAATCTCTGAGTTCTAGTCAAATTCTGTATCGAATCAATTACAAGATGGTTCTCAGGGATTCCTGCATCCTGATGGTGCTGGGGTTGGACCATGTGCCAACAGGTTCCAGCAGGAGTGGCTCCTGTACCACTATCTCAGATGAGGTAATAAGGTGTGCAGTTTCAATGTTAGATTTTGGATCCCCCCCCCCCCCCAGATCACTTGTTCCAGCCCGTGCAGAAGGCCACCATGGCCTGAGAAGTCATGTGGGTGAGCAGACCCTCCTTGTGCCGTCCACCCTTGAGGTGACTATTACTTTGGTACCAGCCTTAGCGCTGCCTCATGAGTCCTGAGCTGCTCCTAGATTCCTAACGCTGAGCATCTATGGGGCACAGGCAGTGCTGTTTTCACCTGCTAAATCTTGGGATGGTTTCCTGTGTATCAATAGGTAACTAAGTTATGTCTTTCTTCCAGGCAAGAAGACAGTTTTGTTTACACTGTTGCTGCAATTCTCTCAAGTCTTGCTGGTCAGCTTTTATTCCAGCAAGATGTGGCCATGGTCCCTCCAATTCTATGTGACAGCATCTGCTCTCTGCACTTGTCACTCGACATTTATCATATGCTTCACTCAGTCACTCAACAAACCGTGAGTTTTGTTAGGCCCTGAAGAAAGATATACCGGTGTGATACGATCTCCTCTGAGGAGCCTGATGTAGTAAAGAACTTCCCAGTTATAGGATGATAGTATACAACAGAAAATGGTTCGGGAGTCACAGAAGTAGAAGCTGTAGATTGGGAAGGGTGCTTGAACTCATGAAGGGTGGTGACAACATGCTGTGCAGGCGGATAGGCAAATTCAGGAAATGGGTCTGTTTACAAATTAGGTTCTGTGGGTGAAGGTGGGAAGCAGGTATTTCTAACTTTGGAAAATTCCGTCCCTTCTGAGGATGAGCTAATGAGGATGGAATGAGTTGATGAGCACAGTTGTAGACTATTCCAGAACAGCATTCAGCTCCTCGGCAGAAGCACAAGGAAGACAGCCAGCAGCGCTCTGGCTGAGGGTTGCACTAGGCCAAGGGCGTCTGTAAATTAAGTGACCTCAGCTACTTTAAGTAACATGTTTAAAAGCTGTGATTTAGTTATTTGTACATGCATATGTATGTATATATGTTTGTATGTATGTATGTATTTTGTATGTATGTGGGCATGACACCTATGTGGTTAGACAGAGGACAACCTGCAGAAGTTGGTTCTGTCTTACCATGTGGGTCCTAGGGACAGAACATAGGTTGTCAGGCTTGGCAGTAAGCACTTTCCCCCACGGAACTATCTCACTGCTTCCCCCTAAGTAACAAATGCCTTCAAGAATTGTATTTGGAAGCTGGACCAAAGTGGGATTCACTCGCTTCATTTAGAAGTAAATGAAATTCTAAAGACTCTTTCACTAATGTCACTATGGCAAAGAGTCCTAGAAAAGGAAACGGAAAAATTGTCCAGTTAAAAACAATTTCCTACTGCATGTAGTAGTAGTCATCATTTTCCAGACACTATAACAATCAACATAAGACAAGGTTTACTTTGGCTCACAGTTTTATAGGTCCTAGCCCATGATCAGGTGTGCCTGTCACTTTTAGGCCTTTGGTGGGCTGCAGGGTATTAATGGTAAAGGGTACACGGTGGCACAAATGGCTCACCTAATGGCCATGAAGCAAAGGATAAAGCAGCTACATAGGGTGTTCCCTGCCTTTTGGGGTCACGTGCCCAATGACATAAGGATCTCTCAATGCCCCCATCTTGTACAGGTGCTTCCACTTCCAAACGGTGCAAAACTGGGTGATGATCAGCCTTTATCATATAGGGCTTCGGAAACATTCAAATCCAAATGATAGCATATGCTATGAGGCAGACTTAGAGGACAAGAAGAGATGGAAGGCACAGGAGAGCTACAGCCTAATAAAGAGCTTCTCTTCTGCTAGGAAACGGAGACTGAGATCAGGAGAAGAGGGCGGTAACTGCCTAAACAAGAGGAAGATCAAAGGTGCCAGTAAATATGATCTATCTACAACAGGGCTTGCCAAGTGCTCCTTGTGGGTCAGGCAGTCCTGTTGAAGCTGTGTGGACAACTTTACCTTATCCCAGCGCTATCATACCAAAAGATTAACCTGTCTAAGACTACCCGATCACTGACAGCAGGGCCAGGATTGGAACTCAGGCAATACGGCTCTATACCCCTACTCCCTTACTTTTAAATTATATTGTTGATGGAAAGAGGGAGCCACTGAAGCTGCCTCTGCTTCCAGTTCCTAGTTGCTGGCAGATGCCCTGCAGTGACTCTGTCATCCTCACTGCTATAGTGAGGGGAAAGCAGGCTGCTGTGATTCTGTAGTCACAAAGGGACAAATGTTTTCCCTTTCCTCAGTCCAGGGAGTCAGAGGCAAACTGACTACAAACGCCTACTACTCATGAACTACAAGGGCCTTCTCTTTGTGTTTCTCAGAAAGCTGCAAGGGGGGGGGGGGAATCCTGCTGTGTCTTCTGGAACTTTCCTCTGTTCAGAATCTCAGCTGTGCTCTGTGTGTTGTTAATAATGTATTAATAATCTCTAACACACAGGACAGTCTGAGTCAGACCAATTCAAATCCAACTTTAGTCATTATATATAGGACATCATGATAGGTGAGGCAAAAATGAAAAAAAAAAAAAATCAAGCAAGTAAGCAAGCCTTCCTGGGTTTTCTCCCCAAGGCATGGTTTTCTAAGGAATAAGAGACATGCTCTTGGTAAGTAATACCTACTACAGTGCTTTGCTCACACTAGATGCACTAAGATCGTATTTCTCATATTAAGAAAAGGCTAATATCAAATGGTTCAAACTGGTATCTTGTGGACTGTGCTGGGTTGTTTTATGCATTGTTGGGGAAGCCTTCCAAGCAGGTAACACATAGCTAAGTCTTAAAGGATACATATAAGTTAACATACATATAAAAAGTAGTAAGGTGTCCATGCTGGCTGGTTTTACATCAACTGGACACAAGCTATGGTCATCTGAGAGGTGGGAACTTCAGCTGAGAAATTGGCTCCATACGATGAACCGAAGGCATGCCTATAGAGGAGTTTCTTAGTGATTGGGGGGGGGGGGAGAGCTCAGCCCACTGTGAGTGGTGCCGCCCCTGAACTGGTGGTCCTGCGTTCTTTAAGTAAGCAGGCTGAGCAAGCCAGAGGGAGCAAGGCCGTAAGCAGCATCCTTCTGTGCGTCAGCTCCAGCCTCCAGGTTCCTGCTCTGCTTGTACTCCTGTCTCGACTTCTTTCTATGATGAGCAGTGAAGGAGAAGAGGAAGCGACATAAACACTTTCCTCCCAAAGTTGCCTTGGTCATGGTGTTTCACCACAGCAACAGTTACTCCCTGAGACATAGACCAAATCAGGCTTATAGAAAGTCGTTTATTTGATCTGTACATACTAAGAACTGAAGCCAATATTTTTAAATCAAGAGAATTCACACACAATATGGTTTTTTAAGTATCCCTCAAAAAAGCAGGATTTGACAATAAGCCCATACCTCCACCCAGCAAGAAAAGGCTGGAGACATGTAATGGGATCTCCAGTCGAGGTATATGGTGGTCGTAGAGTTTTCTTTTGGGTTTCCTCAAAATATGGGTCAATCTAAAATGCTATTCAAGTCTTTGACAAATCACTATCTGAAACTATCTACTTCTTCTGCATTTGAAAAACACCTTCAGCGTCTCTTTTGTGTGTGGCTACTTTCTGTCTTGATAAATTCAGTCATAGCTTTTGGATCACAGGTTATTTTGCTGATCTGGCACAATATTTAGTATGAAAAAAATCTGTATTTCTATGATGACCTTCACCAAGATTTACTAATAAGGGGTGTCAAACATTTCTGCTATCAATGCATCTTGATTCTGATCCATTGCTTTTACTTTCCTCATTCTCAATATGTAGGGATGGCCACCAGGGGCCTGTGTCCTAAATGCAAAATCTCCCTTTCAGTCTTGCCTAATTTCAAGGTTTTCTTTATGAATTTGTGGAAAGCTACTTATTCAAAGACAATGATTCACAGATGCTGTGTACTAAAAATTTCCTGTTTTATTTTAAATTGAGACACTCAGTTAGAAGAAAGCCTAGTAAAGGGAGATAATCTTGTAGACCTCCCCTGAGTCATCTGCAGGGCTTATCAGTTAGTATCGAAACTGGTTATTCTTCTAGTTTTCTAGTTCACCATTTTCTTAGCACTAGAAGGCACTCAGTAAGACTGCAGCGTGTTTAACTGAAGGAAAAACCCATGTTCCCCGAGGGCACATTTTCCTTAAAGAATAATCATTTCCATGAGCTCCCACCTCATAAAGTCAAGTAAGGCAGGCAAGGACAACTGCCCAAAAGAGTGCTCTTTGTGGTGCCTGACAATTCCGGGTCGAGCAGCCCTACTAGCATAGAGAGGGACCTCCGACTGTCACAGACTGGGTTAGGGATCAGCGGCCTATAGCTCCTGGCCGAAGCCCCACCCCGCGGCCAGTGACCCTATCCCGCATACAGTAGACCGCTGTCCTTACCTGTGTGCCACACTGTCGCGAGCAACAGTCTCCTTGAGCTTGACAGCCAGACATGGTTCTAACTCCACTCGGTTATCTGTCCCGCGCACGTTCCAAGTCTAAGCGGCCGGCAAGTACACTATAAGGCGGCTGAGCGGGCAGCTTGGGGGCGGAGCAAGAGCGAGAGGCGGGGACTAAGAGGGCCCTCGCCCTGTTAGAGAATCTGCGTCGGCGCAGGCCGGCCGGTGGGCGTGCCCGTGAAGGTTGGAGGCGGTGCTAAAAGGACTAGTCCTCCAGTCCTAAGGTGCGGAGTGTGCACTGTGGGCGGGGCCAGCCCATGCAAGGCGGGGCCTGGGCGGGCCTTGAGGCCGCCGTTCAAGTTGAATTGCGAGCTGTCCCAGAGAAGGCCGGGAAGATGGCGGCCTCCTGGAGGCTTCGCTGTAGCCAGCCGCTGGTGCGTTACCTTCTGGGCTTCAGCAGCCGTCGAAGCCTGGGACTGGTTCAGGGTGCTGCTGCGTGGCCTGTTGACCGTGGAGCAAGTTGGAGGTGGTTTCACGGTACTCAGCTGCTGCAGGGTGAGTGGCTTGTGCTCGCTCAACTTCTCTCTTTAGCTGAGCAATGGGCCTGAGTCAGGGGCTTTCTTAATTGGAGACACGCGTTTGTGAGGGTAAGTACGGAGTCTCCCTGTTCCTTTCAACCTCCCCCAGATACCGGTCTGCTGACTTAGCCAATGGCTTGCGGCAAAGAACAGTCTTCAGACTGGGGAGAGCTCGGCTCTGTCCTTGGCCTGCCTCCAGGGCTACTTGGCTTCTCTGTGACCTTGCTTTAGAATTTGAGTAATTTCGATGTCACCTAGGAAGGGTCTGTTTTAAATCCCCTTATTTTAGGCCTTTATGAATCACATGTCAAATTCCTTTAATTTTACCATTCATCTCTAATGTAATAAAGCTGCCCATACATTCAAAGCCACTGTTATCCATACTTATTCATTCAAAGGACCTGTCCTTTTTGGGAAACCTTAAATCTTACTGCACTTATTGGCGCTTATGCAACATACAAGACTTAATTTATAAAATACAGAATCATAGACATGGCTAGAATGTTTCAAGTAATACATGTAGCATGAGATTCATACAGCCTATTACATAAAATTGCCCTTAAGCAATGATACTGAACTCACAGATGTACCCACTGTCCTTCATTATTTAACATGCAGTATATAAAATGACAGACTTGGCATTATTCTTCCTTACATGTATGAATATGGTCTGTGGGTTAGGGTGGGGACAGAGAAGACCGTTTTAAAAACCATTAGACATTTAAGTAATCATTCTTACCATCCTCTGGTACATAGGCCTAGCCCACACTTTCTGAGCTGGCTGAAAACAAAAAAGTAAAATGGGTGTGCTGTGGTTTCTAAAGAGTGGCTAACAAGGACAACTTACCTGTCATTTTTGGAGTAATGTTTAATAAATACTCCCTGGATATTGTCTTTAACAATATAGTGTATAATATTCTCTCTGCCCCATCCTCATACTCATTTGTTAAAACTGAACTTTCCTACACTTAGCAGAAACTCTGACTCAGGAGTCTACACCTTATGCTCTTGTGAGTTTAACGGACCACATTTTTGAGACTCCCTGCCTCAAAATATCACAGAATGTGAAAGTTTAGGTTGGGAAAAATACCTGGGAAGGGTCCTATCCTTGCTTAAGAGATCTTTTTGAGAGTGTGAGTTCCCAAAATTCTGTACAAAAAGGAAAGAATGTGTATGCTTAGATACAAAAAATGGGTAGTCTCCAAGATTTTTCTTAGTCAGTTGCTTCTGCCTTTAGAAATTCACATGTGTAGGTTTCATGTGCTAATTCTTGGCATTTTACCTATTCCTTTGCCTCAGGATAAACACCTTGAACACCTTGTCTGTAAGCATCATCTGTAAGGAGGTTAGTAAAGAATCCCAAGGCAAACGGAGTAGTTTTATTTTCACTACCCACTATCCACTTAAAGTACAAATTCATTGTCTTAAAGCTTTTGAGGTCAGAAGTATGAAATGAATCTCACTAGGCTAAAGTCAAGGGGTGTCTAGCCCGACTTGTCTTCTTTGGAGGTTCTAGTAGGCAATCTGTTTCCTTGTTTTATTTTGTTTTTGTTAGGTTTTTTTTGTTTGTTTTTGTTTTTGTTTTGCCATCTAAAGGCTTCTCAGATTTGTGGGCTCTCAGATCCTGTCTACCCTCCAGCTCAGTAACAGTGAGTCTAGTATGGATGAATTTGTATCTCTTGCTGCTTCCTCCTACCTTCCTTCCATCAAGAGGATGAAGTCTTGTTGCTATGTTGGGCCCACCAGGATAATGGATTTTCCCCATCTCAAGATTAGTCGATAACACCCTTAATCCACATTCAGATTAATTCTCTCTTGTTCTGTGATATAACATATTTGTAGATTTTGGACATTGTGACAGAGACCTCCAGTAGGGACCTTAGGGTATGCGTGGAGCCCAAATTTTTCTACCAACTCTCACCAATAGGATTTTGTTAAGCTACTTGAATACACATTACTATTTTCGAAAACATGAACATATAGTTTTTTTTTTCATATTCTTGTATAAAGGAGTTTCTCCATGAGATGAGTAGAAATTGTACTTTAATAAAACTAAGCTGTTTTTTGGATAATCAGAGACTGTTTGAATTAGGTGCATTTAGTGAACCCATTTCTCTTTCACATACTTATGTAGGATTTAGAAATCTGTAAATTAGCAAGTACTCTTGTTTTCCATAAAGGGAATTTGTTGGCTGCTTTTGTGAGCTGTGGCATGAGCTGTGTGCTTAACACTTCTTAGAATTTATTTATTGACTTACTTCAGTATTATTGCTGGTTTTTTGTGTAAAACTACAAAAGTTCAGAAGAATGAAGCTTCCATCAGTATTGTAAGACTACTAATCTATGCTCTGTGTACTCATGCCTAACAAATCCCTTCTTTCAGTTTTTCAACTGAAATGTTTATTGAGAAAGCAGTGTTACTTGTCTCTTGCCTGATTTCGTAAAGGAACAAATGTTTATCAGGCAGTGGGCATGTGACAGCCTTCTTACAAAGTGTGATCTGGCCAGAACACATTCTCAGAATTCTGTCACATGGTCCATTCAGTTATAGCCATATTTAATATAGCCATATTTAATTCTGTACATGCAATCTTGACTTATTTGACATCTTTTATACAGTATTTATAGACTACTTGGGATTGATTAACAATGAAGACAGGTTTTCAGTGGTATATGCAGTGAGCCCTAGGAAGTAAGTCCACGATGAGGCAAGGAGTTTGTAGAGGAAGTAGTGGCAGTCCCTCAGGCTGATGGCACAGCAGAGACCTCAGAAGCCACATGTGTTAGTTACAGAATGGCACAGCATTGGAGTTCTGTTGTTATGTTTTTTAGAAAAGATAGGATTTGTATTACATTTTTTACTCTTACTTATTCTGTTGTTTGGGTAGGGATGGGATTGCCAGAGCATGTATTGGAGGTCAGAGGACAACTTGTGGGATTATGTTCTCTCCTTCCATCATTGGGTTCTAGGGAATGAACTCAGGCCACCATTCTTGGTGAAAACTCCTTTACCTGCTGAGCCATCTGGTTAGCCAGAGACTTGGATTTTACTAAGGTATTAAGAATTACCCCACCCATCAAGGTAAACTGTTGCTTGTGTTTTGCAATCACTTTTATTCCTTCTTTTTATACACTGTTAGAATTTGAATATGTTCTCCAAAAACTTACATGTTGGCAACTAAACACATAAATCCACTTGATAATAGTATGTGGGGTAGAGTAAAAGGTTAGAATTAGGTGAAACCAGAAGAGTAGTGCCCCCATGATAGATAGCATTAATGTCTTCTTAAAAAGAAGAAGTCACCTGTCTTATCCTCCTCCCTTGTCTCTCCCTTTTTCTCTCCTTTTTCTCTCTTCCACATGGTCAAGGCCATCTCTCATCTATCTTTTCTCTCTCTTTTCTTCTCTTTCTCCTTTTCTCATTCTACTCTTTTAATAATAAAACATAAAACTATGAAAAAAAAAGAGAAAGTCAAACCCAAATCCCCTTGTGTTGTATTGGGCAGAACTGATTTGTGAACCAGTTACTGAGTCAGTAAATAACTGAATTTACTTTGATTGAAAAGTCACCAACTTTGAGCTCTGTTGTGTTCATTAAAAACATACAAATGAGCCTTGGTGGGGGAGTATGTGCAAATGATTATGAATCAGAAAGGATTGGGTCAAAACAGTGTCTTCTGGGCCCAAGGGGATCACTGTACTCCTGAAGTCATAGGCCTAAAGTTGCCTATCTAGGATCTATACAAGGTCAAGCCAGTCAGCATTTCAACATTCCCTCAGTTACTATTGTCAGCTAATGGCTGTTAGGTGAGGAGAATCCTTTAGTGTTTAGTTCATGGTAGGCTGACCTCAATCCAGTGGATGGCCCCATACCTAGTTGTATATGGGCAGCACAAACTGGACTCCATGGGGTGAAAAATGTGCCTGAGATTGGGAATGGATAGACAGTGAGGGGTGGATTCCAAAGGGGTTAAGAGCGAGCAGTAGGAGGTGAATATATTGAAAATATGTTTTTATATGCAGATATAAAATTGTCAAAAATTTAATACAAAATACATTTTTAAAATGAGTCTTGGATAGCAAAAACAGTTGGGAATCAGGTTCAGAAGTAATATAATCATTGAGAGCTTCCTTTACAATGTGAAATCTTCTTAATAATTAACATGAATTAACTCATCTCTGTCCTTGGTATATGCTCTAGCAATAGTCATTTCAACCTGTCTGCCTGGCACCAAAACTCCTTATCATGCCTGGGTCATATACAGCAAAGTAGCTCTAGCATGCTGACATTTTAGTCACTGTGGTTTTCCTAAGTTAACACTTGTGCCTTTTCTTTGTATTGGGAGACATACAAACTACATTATGTAATAGTACTTTGATAACAGTCAACAATATTATCAAAGAGGTAACGATTATTTAACATATTTTTGGAAAAAGTATGCAGTTTTAGACCACAGGAGCAGTAGCAGATTTACTGAGCATAGTTTAGAAATGTTTATGTCTTGCTGTCCTGTGTTACTGGTCTTTAGCTACTTGGTGGATTCTTTTTTTCTTCTAATCTTCTCCATTCCTTTTCCACACTTTCAACCCCTTAACACTAGATAGAGAAAAAGAGGAGAGAAGAGATCTGTCAGCAGAATCAGGAATCAGGAATCTGAAAGGGTGTGGCATTAGTGTTAGAGTACTTCCTGCCAAGTAAGGGTGTCGAATTCCTTGGGGCAAGTGTGATCTTCACTGTAAAGATATCTCATCTTCATGTTTTTTTCTTCTTTGTGCAGCTTCTACTTATCAAATCGGGACCAATACCAGCCAACATCCAACCAACAACCCACCCTGCCTCTCAGGACCCTAGCATTTATGTATCCTCTGAAAAGTTTCCAGATTTCCAAATGTTACACAATTGCAGAAACTATCTGCAGCTGTTAAAATCACACTTCTGCTAAAGCATGAGGCAAATCATAGTCAGCTGCTGTTGCCTCAGACAGCCCAAAGCAGCTCTATATTGCATACCTGGAGTTAAAATGAAAACATATAATACTTCTATGTCTTTAAAGAAACCAAAACTCCAAAATTGTCACTATAGTCATAGATTTCTGATTTGCCTCCTTAGTGTTCCCTTGAGCCTTACCTGCTTTTGACAACAAACTGTGTAGACCTTTGACTCTGACACCCATATCTATTTCTTTTGCTAAAAGTAAGTGGGGTGATGATTTCTTTTTGCCCTTGTCGCAAGATTGCAGAATAAACTGGAATCCGTTTAAAATTTTACTGTTCATGATTTAATGCCAAGCAGCCCATCCCAGCCAGTGGAAGCTCTTCTGAAGCCTTTGGAGTATTCAGTGTGAGGAGACAGATACTACAGGATGAAACTCTGTAACTTCCCAGCAGCCTTCTTTAAAATGTGCACTGGCTACTTTGCATGTATGAAATAGTCAGCAAGCTGGTGGTGGAGACAGGGGGATGAAGGACAGGGAGTTTGAGGCCAGCCTGGAGTACATGGTAGAATTCTCAACACAAGGTCCTGGGTTCAGTTCCCTCTACCTAGCGATGGTGCTGGGGTATCAGCAGATCATTTAAAGGAAATGGGCTGTGTTAGTGACCTTGGGATAGAAAATATGTTTACTGTGACTGGTATCTGCTCCCCACTTTTCTGTAACTGCATAAGAACTTTCTTCCACTACAGAAACATTTCTAGGGGAGAGCTGACTGACATTGGCAAGCAAGCACCCAAGGCAGTCTTGTGGGGAATTTACTGGCCCTGGTTTTGTGAGGGGCACATACCTTTGAAAATGGACACTAAGCTAACCCCCCAGCACCCCCCACAGCTTTTTCAGAAAAACAGTGCATATTTGCAAAATCTTGTATTTCAAAGGGATTTGGATCCCACCCACAACTTACCTATAAATACCATCCACCCTGTTTCCAGGAACACCTTGGCTATTTGAGTATTTGTGTTGCTTTGCAAACCTAGCAAATATATCTGAGATCAGAAAAGATGCATTCTAATATAGAAATTTTAATTATAAATAAACAGCTAAGTGATCCATGTACATAAGTGACCACAGTATGCCCAGCAATTGGAAATCTTGACTTAGGGTGGGTTAAGGTCACTCATGCATTTAGGATCATGAAAAAAAATAAACATTTTGCCTCTGCTTTCTTTTGCTCAGACTCTTTCCTCGAGGGGAAGAGCTTTTCCTCATCATTTAAATGCCTTTTCCCCAAGTCTTTCCATATAATTAAGAGAATCCAAATGGGAAACAGTAGATTCTAAAAGGTAACTAGAGGAGAATTTAATACTGATAGTTTTGTGAATTCAGGGTGCCATTTAGAACAAGGTGCTGTCCCTACTACCTAGAGCAGTGGTTGTTAACCTGTGGATAGAGACCCCTTTAGAGACCACTGGAAAACACAGATATTTACATTATGATTCATGACAGTAGCAAAATTACAATTATGAAGTAGCAATTGCAGTAATTTTATGGTTGGGGTTTGCCACAACATGAGGAACTCTATTAAAGGGTCACAGCACTGACCTAAAGATATCTGAGATGCTGTGTCCTACAGTAAAGGATGCAGCCACCCCCTGGTGACCCTGCAGGAAGCAGGGAGCTGGGGATGAACTACCCTGACTTCACTCTTCTCTCTCTTCTGTGTCCTGACTGTACTGTCCATAGGCTGAGCTCAACTGAAGGCCAAGTGCAAGGAAACCAGTAGATGGAACCCACTCAGTGTAGTGTGGAGAGAGACAGCGAAGACAGCCCCACACCACTGACCCCTTCCCTTTAACTGTTACACGTTATTTCTTCCATCATTTTAATACTTGAACTAGTAACCACTGTATGACATAAAAGTTTCCATGCGAAAGAGTAGAGTAATTCAAATACAATGTCTACACTCAGAGAAGTCAAGTGTAGCCCCTGATGATTGTATCTGTAGAACAGTAAGGTAGACAAGGTTTACTCTGCAGCCCAGGCTGACCTTGAACTGAAGATGTCTGTTGGATAGTCAGTCAAGACTTAATGTTTGTGTTAATTAAGCACATCTGTCTTCTATGAAAATACTAATCCTCTGTCAGAGAGACAGCTAGCAATTCTTCCCATCCTCTGGCTTCCTCGGCACCTGATGACTCTTCAGGTTTTAGTTTTCTGAGTTCCCATTTGTCAATTGTTGGCCTTAAATCCTGGGTAGATGGACTCCTGTCAGGATGCCCTTCTGTATTCCTGTATCAGTAGGGCACTACCTATGTTTTCTTTGAGCAGTTTTAGTGTTTCGGGTTTTACAGTTGACCCATTTGGAGTTAGTTTGGGTCTGAGTTCCTAAGGACACCCGGTTTCCCAGCACCATGTTTTGAGGATGCTTTCTTTTCTCTAGCTTATGTTTTTGGTATCTTTGTTAGATATTAAATGTCTGGAGTTACATGTGGCTCTGAAATACATAGTTCTTTTTGTTCAGGATTATTTTTGTCTATCTGGGGTCTTTTGTGGTTCCATATGAATTTTAGGATAGTTTTTCTTTTTTTTCTTGTCTTTTTGTTCTTTTTTCTTTTTCTTTCTTTTTTTTTTTTTGGTTTTTTTGTTTGTTTGTTTGTTTTTTGTTTTTTTCCCCAAGACAGGGTTTCTCTGTGTAGCCCTGGCTGTAGATCAGGCTGGCCTTGAACTCAGAAATCTGCCTGCCTCTGCCTCCCAAGTGCTGGGATTAAAGGCATGTCCACCACCGCTCTAGTTTTTCTATAACTGAAAAATGAGATGGAGACTTGATTGTCATATTGGATCTGTAAATAGCTTGTGGTAAAATGGTAATTTTTCCAATATTAGTTCTGTGAGTCTATGAGTGGACTGTCTTTTCATTTTCTAGTGTTTTTATCTTTTTTTTTTTTTTTTTTTTTTTTTTTTTTTTTTTTTTTAGTGGTTTAAAGTTTTCATTGTAGAGGTCCTTATTTACTTGGTTAGGTTTATTTCTATTTTATTTTCTTTGGGCTGTTGTGACTGGGAATGTGTCAGTGATTCTTTTTCTCTGTTTGTTGGTAGTGTATAGCAAAATTATGGATTTATGCAAGGATTCTGTATCCTGCCACATTGCTGGATTTATCATGTTTTAGAAGTTTTCTGGTAGAAGTTTGGGGATCTCTAATGTATAGTATCATGTCCTCTGCAGATGGGATGGTTTGACTCCTTCTTTCCCTATTTCTATTTCTTTCATTTCCTTCTTTTGCCTTATTGTCCTGGGTCCTACTTCAAGTATATTATTTATAAGAAGTGGGGAAGAGTGACATCCCTGTCTCACTCATGACTTAAGTAGAATTGCTTCAGAGTCTTCCATTTATGAAGATGTGGCTATGGGTTTCTCATATATAGCTTTTATTATTTTGAGATATATTCCCTCTAGTCTTAAATTCTCTCAATAATTTTATTATGAAGGTATGATTTATGATACCATTTATTATGATTTTGTCAAAGGATTTGTCTGTGTCTATTAAGTCCATTTATGTGGTTTATTACATTCATTGACTTGCATATATCGAGACATTCCAGCATTTCAGGGATAAAGCCAACTTGAGTATAGTGAATGGTCTTTATAAATGTGTGTCTGCTTTCTTTTGTAGGTATATTATCAAAGATTTTTGAATCTCTTTTTATCAGGGATATTGGTTTAGAGTTTTCTTTTTGTTGCTGTGTCTCTACCAGGCTTTGATATTAGAACAACCTGACTTTACAGGAGTTTGAGTGTGCTTTTTCTGTTGCTGTCTTTTCAAATAGTTAAGAAGAACTGGATGCAGATCTTTGAGTGGTTGGTAGAATTCTGCTGTGAATTCATCTGACCCTGACTTACTTATCATCAACATCATCATTTCAATCTCATTTGAATTTTGGTGGTTTGGCTGAGTCCAGAAATTTATCAATTTCTTTAAGGTTTTCCAATTTGCTGGAGTACAGATTTTTAAAGTATTCCCTTAGAATATTCTGAAAATATTCCCATCTAAAATATATATAATCTCTTTGAGGTCGAAATTCTGATTTTGCCTAGGCATAGGCTGGCAGAACAGACCACTCCATGGGCATTTGTCAAACTCCAGATTTGGCTTTTAGCTGTGGTAACATTGAAGGTAAAACATTTGTCAGTGATTTTAATGAGAGATACAGTTAGCCTAGAGATGAAATAGAGCAGATACAGGAGTTAATGTAGCTTAGCTAAGTGATTATGGCTGGAGGAGGAGAGTTGAGGCTGGGAAGGTGAAAGACACCTGTGACTCCATCTCTCATTCCTCCAGGGAG
The DNA here is from genome assembly GCF_947179515.1 of Apodemus sylvaticus. Lineage (NCBI taxonomy): Eukaryota > Metazoa > Chordata > Mammalia > Rodentia > Muridae > Apodemus > Apodemus sylvaticus. Next base: position 84,932,527 of record NC_067476.1, on the reverse strand, counting down.
GAATTGTGATGTTCTAGAATACTACAGAGTATTTCAGTGCATGTAGGCAACTATGTGGATACCCTGGAATCCATTTTCTAAATGCCTATCAAAAATATGCTGCCTGTCAATAATAAATAGTTGGACTAATAACTTAGTCCTGTCCAGAGCCCATCGTAATGGCGTTGTATGCATCAGCTCATTTCTTTATGAAAATTGCATCATGGTTGTACAGAAGAGGAAGCTCAAATACAGAATAATAAAGCGACTTACAGATAGTGGAACTGTAATTTGACCAGGTAGTTTAGTGCTACACTCTAGTCTTGATGCTTTTAAATATTAAGTATTCTATTAATATGTATATACTTGTTAAATAAGAAAATATTTCATTTAGTACAGTAATGAAAACAAGGGTTTTCAGCTTCCCTCTTTCATTAGCCAATCCTCTTGATTGCATTTTAGACTTTGTGTGTGGATGATTTCTGGTCACCAGAGTTCTTGTCTTTCAGTGCTTGGTGTATTTATTTTGTATACTCATTTATTTCATAGACACTGCTTTTACTAAATGTATACTGTGTACCTCACAGGATTGTGATCCATCCCATATTTTAAAAGCTTATTACCCTTGGTTTTCATTTCCTGCAGGAATTGCTGTCTTGCACAACGTTTTTACTCCACAAATATACTATCAGGAACATCAACTAATGACCTCAATTTTTCATTTTTGTACATCCTGAGACAAGTAGGCTGAATCTAGATTCTAAGATTCCTCTAGAGAGACGAGTCCTGTATGCTGTGGAATGGGATAGGGTTGGTTGTTACCTGGCCCCCCTGCCTGAGGCACCACAGCAGCACATCCCTTCACCACAGTCTTCCAATTAAGATGCAGCTCTGTAGAGTCTTTTTAGTCTATTTTTGGGCAACTTTTATTTTTCTACTTCCAAAGTTGTGTACCATTGTTCTCCACTTTCTGATTGGTTTCTGTTTTCAAAATGAAAAATCGAGGACATTTCCCCCTCAGTGTTAGATAAGTTTGGTGGCAGTGAGTGAAATGATGTAAATTTATTCCAAAACTTACTTGAGTTGAATAGCTTTTGTCAATTTAGGTGTGTTGTTTTACTCTTTGCTTATATGCAAACAGTAGGTAGCGACTGGATATCATGTATTGTCTTTGGAATGTTGATCTCTCAGTAATTCTACTACCACCACAGCAAAACAGCGCGGTGCAAAAACAACTGCTAAGCAGTCCTTTATTTTAAAGAGACCCTGAAATCGCTTCTATTCACTGCTGCAGTCCTATGCTCTGTGGCCTGCGCTGGGTTTAAGCGACCTGCTGTTAGTTTGGCTGTATTCCATCCAGCCTGCAGATGGCAGGCTTGCTTTATTTGTGTAGCAATTTTAAAGATGCAGTTTATCAGCGAGTTTCTTCTGCTTTGGAGCTGAGAGTACTGGGCAGTTTTCTTTTGTCCTTGCCTGCTCATTTCATGGTTTCTGTGTGCTTAGGTTACAGTCCAGTGACTGGGGCAGAGTGTGCCCCGTGGCTGTGCTGTCTGTCCTTCGTTACGGTCCTTATTGTAACGCACTTGGATCTACTTCACACTAATGCCACGAAGCAATTTGTTCTGCATTTGTATTTTTTAAGAGTTTGTTTATATTAATTTCTCTGCTGTTCCAGTGACCTTTTTGAATGCCGGTATATGTTATGAACTTAAATCTGCAATATAATTGATTTTGCTGAAATATGAGTTTTGTTGCCAGGATAAAAATATAGGTTAGAGAAAATAAATTAGAATCAGATTATTGTGCCACATTTAAAATTAAAGTCAGAATTTTGCTGTAGGAAAAAATTGACAGAATAAATTTAGAAGAACTGTAGAAATTACTTGAATTCAGTGATAAATTGTTCATACAGCTAATATTGTATATTAAGCAACAACATTCCAATGTTATTTATTGTGTTGTTCTTATGAGACAGACAGAATAGTTGTAACGGTTTGTGAGACGTTTACTCTTAAAAGTTAATGTTTCAAAATAAAATACTAAAAACACAACACCGAACTCGTCTTAATATTTTTAATGTTTTATATTTTCTGTATATTGGCTCACTTGCCAACCAGTTTGAAGAAATCTAACTGCTTTATAAAACTGAACAAGCAAGTGAAACACTACAAAAGGTTAAATTCTAGCAAAATATCAAATATGGTTAGGTATTATTTTATGTGAACTTGTATAAGCAGTTGAGCACATTTCCTCTGCTCTCACTCACACTTAGGAAGTGGGTATTAGTAGAAAGTAGTTGGTGCACATCCCAGCCTTCTTCCTGGGCAGGAGTGTGGAATGTATGGCTCGCTGGCATCAGGAGGGGGCTGTGTTAATAAGTTAGTGCTCATGGTTTGAAATGGCATTTCTAGCAGGAAGTCTGTGGAGGGATTAGAATATATGTCTGGCACATCTTACTCTCCGTAATAAGGCAGCACGGTCAGTCAGGAGACAGCACTGAATAATGGCAGTGTCCACATATCTTTGTTTGGGGTTTGCCACCTTCATGGAGAGTAAGGATAGTGATCTACTGAAGGGTTTTACATTTTATTGTCATCATTCAGGGAAGCAATTCCAATTCACCCGTAAGGGGTGACTGTGTGAAGAGTGGTTACGATTTGTTTTACATTTAAAATAAAAATTTTGTAGGTCTTGATGTTATACTCTGGAAAATAATACTTAATAAATGCAGACATTTCATAATATAGTCTTTTATGTCAGGAGTAATGGAAATGTGACGGTCTCTTGATGGAGAGATTTATCACAGGAGATTAATAATATGAGTTGTACAATGGCATCTGAACCAAATGTAAAAATACAGGAGAGTCTCTTTAGAGAGAACTGATTTAATATATGTCACAAATCGAGACCTGATTGTGGGAGCACTGTGTCCTTTTATTTCACCTCTCTGAAGTGAAATTTTATTTAACAGATTAATATATGTATGATCATGACATATTCTTTCCCATAATGCCAGGCTTCAGTTTTTTAATAAGAGCAGCATATTGAGACTTTTTAAAAAGCTATGCTTTTAGATTGAGGCTTGCTTCTTACCTGTTTAGGAGTAAGAGTTTGCTGCCTTCTTATATTTCCAAGCACATTTGTCTCTATGAGTTTAAAAAACATAAATGTTGAGAGCTGAGCTTAATAAACATTCCTTAGCAGGTGTCTTCATTTGTTTAGTAAGTCATGAAAAACAGTAATCAGCTCCATCATAATCAGAGATTTAAAAACTCATTTTATTTAAAATGTGTTTTATGTATTAACTTTTGAACACTTGCTGAAAAATTTTCATAACCACAAGTGTCCAATCACTGCAGTTTGGAGTTATATCGTGTGTATGTGTGTTTGCTCTAAGCAGACTCCCCTACGTACACTTGACTGAAGACTCTGATGGTCTCTCAGAGAAAACAGGGTATTGAGGTGGTACATAGACCTTTGCATCATTTCTACCAATCCAGAATCCTAATTCGTTTAGTACACAAACATTTGACTAAGAAAAAGAATTTTAGAGCTGTTTTGTAGTTGTAATTTATCTCAACTAGAGTTCGGTTTGGGATTAAATGAAATTATTGGCAATAGTTAATGAATACCAGAGTAGACACAAGCTGAAGCCTGTGCTCTCCAGTCTGTTTGCTAATAACAGGAGTTAGGAGACCCATTGAATCTATTTTCCTCCTCATTTTTAAAGTTAAAATTGTTTATTTTGTATGTATAGAAGTTCTAACTGCATGTATGTCTGTGTACTACATTTATGCTTGGACCTTAGAGGCCAGAAGAGCTCCTCAAATATTCTGGAACTAGAGTTACATATTGTTATAAGATGTCTCGTGAGTGTGGGACTCAAACCCAGGTCCTCTGGAAGAGCAGCAAGTGCTCTTAAGCACTAAACTAGCTCCCCAGCACGTATCTACATCTGTTCTCTTGAGATAGCTTCAGATTAGCTCCTCTCTAGAGCATTTGACATACTTACCATCATGTGTAAAAGTGCTTTCTTAATGCTGCAGTTCTATACGCCCAAGGTAAAGGTGTATTAGGTGTTTTGTTAGACTTATAAACTATGCTCATGGGAAGTTGATATGTCTGGTTTGCTGTGGTTAACCCCTAGGTTACCAGTAACCAATGGTTAAATGATGAGTTGCATTTAACGGACATTAAGGGTCACAAAGACACAAAGTACCATAGCATAGTAGAGGCTAGCCTTAAGTTAGGCAGGAAGTCTGAACTACAGTCTTTGATTGAAAATGTGTCTTACAAATACAGAGTTAGATGCTCTCAGCCAACCATTGCACTGAATGTGGGGTCCCCAATGGAGGAGTTAGAGAAAGGACTGATGGAGCTGAAGGGGCTTGCAACCTCATAGGAAGATCAACAATATCAACCACCCAGACCCCCCAGAGCTCCCAGGGACTAAGTCATCAACCAAGGAGTACACATGGCTCCAGCTGCATATGTAGCAGAGGATGGCCTTGTCAGGCATCAATGGGAGAAGAGGTCCTTGATCCTATGAAGGTTTGATAGATGCCCCAGTGTAGGGGAATTCGAGGGCGGGGAGGCAGGAGTGGGTGAGTGGGTGGAGGAACACCCTCATAGAGGCAGGGGGAGGGGGGATGCGATAGGGTGTTTCTGGGAGGAGGGGAAACTGGGTAAAGGTATAATACTTGAAATGTAAATAAATTAAGATAGATAGATAGATAGATAGATAGATAGATAGATAGATAGAGATAATAGATAGATAGATAGATAGATAGATAGATAGATAGATAGATAGATAGATAGAAAGAAAATGTGAATGCTGATAAGACATGTAGTTTAGACTCTCATTGATGAGCCATTATGAGTGGTCATTCTACTTTTCTAGCTTTTTAAGACTGATAGCAACTGAAAGTCAGGTGAATAGAAGGTAGAGTCTAAACACTGATGGCTTGATTTGAACAGGGAATGCCTTAATATCCATCCATGGACGTCTGTGGTTGGACTTCTCAGTCCAGCCCTGTTTTTATTTATTAGACTTCAGGCATTTTGGCTGCAGGTAGGAGTTTGTGTGCGAATTGTTGTCTCAAGCCTCATGAGCCTCAGTGACTGGAACAGAAAGAAATGGGCCTGTGAACCTGCCTTTGGAATGAAATTGATTAGCACTGAGACCATGGAAGACACACATGAGACCTGAGAAGATACACATTTTCCATTAATAAAAAGTTATTTTTTAACAAATGGAGCCATTGCATAAGTGGTATTCCTGGTCTTTCAGAGAGAAGTGAAGAGCAGACAGAAGTTTTCCTGTGACTGTTGTATACTTGAAAGGACTGAAAATGCCTTTACCATGAAGCCATAGGCATTTCCCATTGGAAACTACAGTAAAATCAGTTGGTTTCCAAAAGGAAATATCTGATTTCCTTAAACATTTGTGTTAAATCCTCTTGCTTTTAACCCTATAACATTAATAAAGAAAGGGAAAGCGTAATCTAGCCTCTTCATGTTTGGAATGTGTGCAGCCTGTGCCACAGAAGTTTGAGAGTCCTTTAGGACAAAAGACATTCTATGGATGACTTCTGGGAATGGCACTGGTTGCTCTCATGTTCTCCCAGAATAACTTATATAAGTTGGAATGTAAAAGACTCATGCACTTCCAATGAGGTTCTAAACGGTGAAGACTCTTGGGAAGGATGCTGGATGATTACATTGTGTCTGCTTTAGATACCGAAGGAGAAAGTAGTTTCTTAACTATACTGAGAGGTCTCATGAGTCAAGGGATACATTTATAGCACCTATTGGGATCTAAGGTCTGCTTACCTCCTAGGTTTTCCTGCCCAGTCACCCTTGACAAGACCAGTGTTCCTACTCGTTCCTACTGACAAGAACAGTTGTACATTGAATAGCATAGGATTAGAAGTTAAGGTATTATATCTGATCCTGATTATTCTGCTGTAGGACATTAGAAGCCTGTCTTGATTTTATTTTGTGTCTTTTAGCCATGAAAAGGGATCTGGAAGTATTATAAATATTTAAGTATTTAAGTATTAGCTTAATGTTTTGTTTTTCCATAGTCACTTCATTTCCAATTTGCAATACACTTTGGTGTGTCTTTTCTCAATAGAATGTAAGGGACATTGTATGTGTGTGGTAGTACGTGAGTGTGTGTAGTATGAATGTATGTATGTATAGTGTAATATTTGTGTTGGCATGTGAGTATGTGTAGTATAAATATATATATAGTGTGTAATATTTGTGTATCTATGATATTTGTGTTGTTATGTGAGTGTGGGTATATAGTATTTTTGTGTGCATATTGGTTAATCTTTTCATTTTTAATTTCAGCGGATCCTATTAAAATCCTAATGCCATCACTGTCTCCTACGATGGAACAAGGGAACATTGTGAAATGGCTGAAGAAGGAAGGTGAGCAGCTGTGTTCCTGATGTCTTCCCTGCTTGGTGATGTGATCATTTTGTTCCTGTCGAATCATGTCATGTTATTTTACATAATTCATGATAGAAAGAAAGCAGATGTGTTTCTTTGCTGGTTGGTGTAGATTTGTGTAAATAAACACTTACCACATTGCTATGTCAGAGTTTTCTGGGTTAAACCATGTCTTTTTACTGTCACGTAATGGTGAACTCTTCAAGGCTTTCCCTTCCAACATTTAGTTCTTTTTTGTGTCTTTTAGATTCAGAATCATTCTTATGTTGCTTAACTTAGAACCTTATTGTGCTTGTATGTGTCTGCATGTTTTCCTGAAACCAGGGAAGTGCTTTCAATAGAAAGGATAAATAAATAAGACAGAATATAAGAGAAACTCTTAGAAACAACAGCAACAGTGGAGGACTGTGGTTTGCTATTTACTGGGCCTTAAGCCTCTACAGTTAAAACTGTGGTAGGTGCTTCAAAACACAGACTGATGGGACTGAATAGAAAATGGGGCAGTAAATACTCATGAATGCTTTAAGTGTGAAAACGCACAGTAGTAGTTTCATTATTTGTATTGTGCCAAGACTAAATCATCAATAAATCAGATACTGTATAAAAATAAAAGCATTTGTCACAAGTACTAGGAAAAAGCTTGATAGATTCTTGTACCGCTGACAGTGTGGTGAATTCCCTGCCTCTCAGAATCTATAGTCAAGAAGGCAATAAGTGTTAAATTTGATGAAAAAAAAATTTTTTTTGTAGAGCTTGAAAAAATGCTCAGCAATTAAGACCACTGATTGTTCTTCCAGGAGATCTAGGTTTGAGTCCCAGGACCCACATGGTAGCTCACAACTGTCAGTAACTCCAGTCCTGGGATCCAGCACTTTTTTCTGGCCCCTATGGGCACCAGGCACACACACAGTACACATGCATATGTGCATGTGAAACACATATACTTAAAACAAAGTAATAATAATAACAACAACAACAACAACAACAATAATAATAATACATTTATATAACAGAAAAGATGGCAAGCCAAATAGAAAGAATCTAGTGACAAACTGGAAAAAAAGCAGTATTTGTAGCTTGTACCACAAAGTATGACTATTCCTAAAAAAATTCAATTTATGACAGGTGGGTTACAGAAAAAAGATTCAGAATGGCTCTAAAATATAGAGGAATAGAGGAAAAAGACAGTTAATCTAAAAAAAATTTATCAAACAAGTGCTATTTAAACATCTTGTTTCAATATCATATACAGAAATGTAGGAATTTGACCAGCTGATGGAGTGGTGGAGGTGTGTGCTCTCAAATACTAAGAGTGCAAAACAGTCTAAATGTCTGTGTTACACTGGCAAAAATAAGTAAAAACAAGACAAAGTGCACCACATGTGAGGCTGTTTATTGCCGTCTAACAGAAAATGAAGGCAGCCCAGCTGCTGGTCAGGATGAGCCAAGCACTGTTGGTTAACGTTTAAACGTCTGTAACTATAAAGAAGTGAGCAGTATCTCCTGTTAATGTGGAGAGATTTCAGAGAAGCATCAGGGTAGAGACCAGGTAGAGTGTTTCATCATAAAGAGGAAGGGCTGTGCCCAGGCCTCAGCAGCCAAGGCCTGCAGGTAGACTCAGCAGTAGAGCTCTTGCCTAGCAGGTGAGAGGCCATGGAATCAGCGCCAAGGGAGAAGAGAAAAGCTTAGCAGTGACAGTTAGTGGGTGTAATGGAGAGGATGGCATGGGGAGACAGAAAGGCCAAAAAGGTAGATAAATGGCTCTGAATATAGATTTGGTTTTTTTCTTTGACATAGGAAAGATACATATTTTTCATGAACTTAAAATTAAAATGTGAAAGTGCCCTAATGTTGAGACAAACTGAAACAGGTGAACATATATCTGGTTACTGGCAAGGCTATTTTAAATGTCAGTAAATTTGCCTGTAAATGCCTAATAGATTCTAGCTGAAGGAGCTCCAAAAATAGGCCTGCCTGAACTGTTAGGGTGAGTGATCACATTATGATGGTCGAATTGGTGGTATTAATGTCGGGCTCATATATGTATTTTACAGAATACATCAAAGGAGTAGTTGAGGTAGATGGATCTGAGGTAGATGGACTTTGGTGTGGGTTGCAGACAAAACAGAAGAATGGTAGTAGAGATTAAATAAAGACCCGGTGACAGTAACTGTCAAGGCCTGTCCTGGAAATGTGAAGAAACAAAGACCAACCTGTGTAAAGCATCCACACTTCAGTCTCTTAAGTCCCAGTTCCCACTGAAGTGAGTGAAACGCTGGAGATCGGCTACTGCTAGAGCAGGAAGTATCCTGTGAACCTAGCATATCCTGTTAGTTCAGAAAGCAAGGACCGGATCCAGAACTTAACAGGGCATTGTATAGACTTCAGGAGCCAAAGATAGGGCTGTTTAAGGGTCAGTAAGGATGACGACTGGTGTTTGAGTGTACATGAAGTGTGTTTGAACCCTGAGTTCTCAGTACTGAAAACTAATAGTAATTGAACACCTTGAGAGGATTCTAGGAAATGAACTCATTTTGAAACTAGTAATAAATGGAAAGACTCAGCTACTTCTCCCCATCTTTACTCCAAACTGTAGGTGAGGTAACCAAATAATCAATGAGAAGAAATATCTCATTGTCAGCATTACCTCGGCTGTTAAAAGTGAGAAAGTCATTCTAATGTCAGTGTTCCACTGTTTTACAGTCTGTTATAAAGTAATAGATGTAGTTGGTGGTGATTGTCCGGCTGCTAGCATCAGGGTAAGAGAGGCAGCCAGGAGCAGTCAACAAGCCACTGACTAGGGACTACTATAAGCCAGCTTCCTGAACATATAATCTCAGGAGTGACATGCAGACCACAACAGACTTGAGAGACTAAAGCCGATATAGACTTTATATTGACTATGATCCAAGCAAACAGAAGAGACATTTTAAAAGTGGCTAGAATTTTAATGCTCTAAAGGGACCATTTTCTTTAGTGATGCTGTAGTTATCTCCAAGAGCTAGGACTTGACATGATGTTATGTCTGTGATTGGATTTGAAGACACACTGGTGGGAGCTCTGAGGTTAAGGACAGGAATGGATGCAACAAGACTGGCTATGAGTCTCTCTTGATGCTATGACTTCATTAACTTTCCTTGGCACCTCTGTGTGTGTTTGAAATTTTGTGTTTTGTATATATATTATTAAGTTATTAAGAATACTTGATATAAACCTGTCTGTAAAGTTGTGCTTGTCTACTGTGTATAGCAACCATTTCATCAGACCTCAAGTGTCTAATATGGTGCTTAGAAAAAAAAAAGACTGACTGTCCAGGTCAAAGAGGTGAATGTGTTGTGATTCTTTGTCAGAGAAGGAAAAGGTAACATCAGTGTAAAGGAAAGTGGGAAAGGCCCTCTGTCTTCTGGGATCTGCTTTCTGTTTCTTTTTTCCATCCTTTGGTCACTGTTGCATTGGTAGTAAGAATACTGGCCAACATCTTATTACACATCTCTAACTATATGCTCATCCTCTTTACTTATGCTCCAAAGATATTTAACTTTGAAGGAAAGTAGACAGATCTTTAGCCTGTATTCAGAATCACTAGATACACCAAGAAGTTGGAGGCCAGCAGGAGCATGCTCTCTGGTGTTTGTCTTGGGGGCTGGTCAAGCAAGTGTCTAAAGAAGGACAGGGAGGAGTATGGGACTGGCTCTGGCCAGGTCTTGGATGCAGTTAGCACAGGTGTCTTTAAAGCCAACACTGCTATTAAATGGTACAATCTAGTGTTCATCAACTAGTATATGCTGCGTTTAGGGCATGGCCAGGATTCTAAGTCTCACAGGGCTCTGTTCTGACTCCAGGAGGTCAAGCTATTTGTGGTATCACTTCCACTAATGATGACAAGTGTGGAGACCAGGAAGAGAGAGAGCTAGCAGGCATTTAGTTGAGGACCCTGGCCAAATTAGTGTGGTGTTTTAGGACAGGACTACCATTATTTGAAGGACTCTGGGTACTAGGAAATGCATGAAGGGGCCTCACTGCAGAGGTGTGGTCATATGGATCGGGCTTCTGTGGGGGAAGGGATATGGTACAGTATGGCTGTTGGGTCTTGGAAGTTTCATTGGACTGGTAGCATTGCTTAGATCTTTTCCTTTGTGGGGAATGAATTAGTATGTTTTCTTCCCTGGTTATAAGCAGTTTGGACAGTGAGCTCTTGGGTAGATCCAAAAGTGAGGAATGTGACAGAGATCCTGGAAAGCTTTACAGGTTTACAGATCCCTGTAGAATAGACTTAAAACGTGAGAGACCCTAAGGATTCAGCCAGAGCGGGGAGTGAGGAGGAAAGCCATATGCCCTGCAGGGCCCGGAGCTGCTGACAAAGGGGCAGAGATGTGAGCTGGTCAAGAGGTGGGAAAAGGAGGCCGTGGTTAAAGTCAGGTGTGGGCTGATTTGAGATGCATTAGGCATTGAAGGTGGGTGCTCAGGCTTCAAAGGAAGTGGAGTGTGAGTAGGTGTGAGTTGCTGATGGTGTGAGCTGTCAGTGTGAGTGGAGCTCAGTGCTGTGTAACACACAGTTATTGCTGGTCTAGAAGTCTCTGTGCAGTGGGAATGCCCATTCCCTAGAAACCTCTCCCATGGGCTTCACGTTTACAGTTCTTGGGACTGTGTGAGTGAGGACTCCCCGGCTGAGGCAACAAACACTCAGCTTTTAATACCTTTGACAACAGCCTGGTGGGCTGTAACCCACGCAGGATTCCAAGGTCAAGTCCATCTGCTGAGAACTCAGTTCCAGAGTGCTCTGAAGCAGTCCTCTGGGAGTGGAACTCAGTAAGCATTGCCAGCAGCAAGGAGACCTCCTGGACCTGTCCTTGGTTAGAATTACTAAACTCAAACAAAAATATGTGCATTTGAAAGAATGCGAATTGATCCATTCTTATCTCCTTGTACTAAGCTCAACTCCAAGTGGATCAAGAACCTCCACATAAAACCAGACACACTGAAACTAATAGAAAAGAAACTGGGGAAGACCCTTGAGGACATGGGCACAGGGGAAAAGTTCCTGAACAGAACACCAATAGCTTGTGCTCTAAGATCAAGAATTGACAAATGGGACCTCATAAAATTATAAAGTTTCTGTAAGGCAAAGGACACTGTCAAAAGGACAAAACAGCAACCAACAAATTGGGAAAGGATATTCACCAACCCTACATCTTGATAGAGGGCTAATATCCCATATATACAAAGAACTCAAGAAGTTAGACCCCAGAGAACCAAATAACCCTATTAAAAATGGGACACAGAGCTAAACAATGAATTTTCACCTGAAGAAATTCGGATGGCTGAGAAGCACCTTAAGAAATGCTCAACATCATTAGTCATTATGGAAATGCAAATCAAAACAATCCTGAGATTTCACCTCACACCAGTCAGAATGGCTAAGGTTAAAAACTCAGGAGACAGCAGGTGTTGGTGAGGATGTGGAGAAAGAGGAACACTCCTCCACTGCTGGTGGGATTGCAAGATGGTATAACCACTCTGGAAATCAGTCTGGCGGTTCCTCAGAAAACTGGGCATAACACTTCTGGAGGACTCTGCTATACCACTCCTGGGCATATACCCAGAGGATTTCCCGGCATGCAATAAGGACACATGTTCCACTATGTTCATTGCAGCCTTATTTATAATAGCCAGAAGCTGGAAAGAACCCAGATGCCCGTCAATAGAGGAATGAATACAGAAAATGTGGTATATTTACAGAATGGAATACTACTCAGCAATTAAAAACAATTGAATTCATGAAATTCATAGACAAATGGTTGGAACTGGAAGATATCATACTAAGTGAGGTAACTCATTCACAAAAGAACACACATGGAATGCAGTTACGGATAAGTGGATATTAGCCCAGAAGCTCAGAATACCCAAAACATAACCCACAATCAAATCATTCCCAAGAAGAAGGAAGGAGAGGATCCTGGTCCTGGAAAGGCTTGAGGCAGCATTGTAGGGGATTGACAGGATAGAGAAGTGGGAGGGGTTGATTGGGGGACTGGCGGAGGGAAGAGGACTTATGGGACTTAGGGGGAGGGGGGAACCTGGAAAGGGAAAATCATTTGGAATGTAAACAAAGAATATAGAAAATAAAAAACAACAACAAAAAAGAACTTGTTAAACATAGAAGAGAAGGAATTAAAAATGATAACATAGACACACTATAAAAAAACACAGGCAGAGAAAAGGGCCAAATGAAGGTCTAGTCATGAAAAGTGTCGCCCATAAAATTAAAAATAATGTTGATGGTTGGGTGTGGGTATTCCAAGACATGGACAGAAGATTGGTGTGGGGAAATCCTGCTTATAAAGGTTCAAGTTTACCAGGACAGCATAGCTCATCTGAGTTCTGCTCAAAATGGAAGACTCCCTTTACCAGCAGGGCTTCTCCTTCTCTGACCTTCTCTGGGGATCCTGACTCCCCTCACCCTCTTCCTGGGGAAGGCTGAATAGTCCTTAGCAGACCTGAAAACTTCCTCTTTTCCTGATAAAGATCCGCAAGTACTCATGATTCTTGGAATATCTCTTCATACAAATTAGGCATTCAGGAACTTAAAACACCAGCCAATGATTTTCATTTACCCTGAAAACTCTTTCACACTCTCCAAAGTCCATATATACCTCTGGTTCACCTGGAATAAATTGTATGCATATAAGCCTACCCTGAATAAAGGTACGCATAGATCCTCTAGTTCTACGCGTAGAGCCTCAAGGTAATAATTTACATACTGTTTTCAGTATACTCTGATGTGACTGCCACCACTGTTCAGTTGTAGGGCATTTCTCTCGTGCCAAAGGCACCTGCTGTCTGAGGTAGCCACTCCCTTCTCAGCACCAGCTCTTGCCAACCTGATGGTCCTATCTTTAAACTTGGTATTTCTCAACATTTCTTCTAGAATAGGAGAAAACAGGCTTTTCTGTTTGGCCTTTTTTTTTTTAATATTTATTGTTAAATTTATTAAAACTTTATCCTGCTAATCTATTTGACATTATCTCAGATTTGTGCCATTTTAAAACATTTTTTCTAATTTATTTTCATTGTTTTTCTATTCATTTTCTTTTAGTACTTTGTATCCATATTCCCACTCTGCCAAACTTCCCTTCACTCCCTCTTTCAGAGCCACACAACTTTGTCATGTGCATTTTTTTGTTTGTTTGTTTTAAACACATCAAGTCCAATTTACGTGCCCATAGATTCTTGGATATGTGGCCTATCACCAGGAAGTAGTCAACTTACCGGGGGCCACAAACTTAATAAAAATTGACTCCTTCTCACCCACCTGTCAGTTGTCAGTGTCTCCTCAGCTAGAGGTAGAATATCTGATAATTTACTATCTTTCTTTTTTTTCCCTCTTTTTTTAATTAATTAATGAATTTTTTTTATTTACATTGCAAATGATTTCCCCTTTTCTGGGTCCCCACTCCCCGCAAGTCTCATAAGCCCTCTTCCGTCCCATCCCCCTATTCTCCCCTCTACCCCTTCCCACTTCCCTGTTCTGGAATTCCCCTATACTCTTGCACTCTGGTTTGCCTTTTATCAGCATAATGGTCGCCATGATTCACTGTAGCAATGACAGGCACATTTTCCTTATTCATCATACAGATCTGACCTACTTGCTAAACAGATAACATCTGGCTATTCTCTACACACATCTTTGAAACAGATGTCTAGTCTTCACTTTCCGCAGAATAAAATTGTTGTGTAAGGAGCAGCGGATTGCATTTAATACAATTAACTTTGCCATTAACTGTGTTGGAGACATGTTTAGGAGAGGGGAAGCCTCTGTAGAACTCATTCTCAGTTCTGTCAGCTGCTTATCTGAGCAAAGGACCGGGATGCTGCTGCTGGCTTTGGTGTAGCCTCTGCTCTGACTTCTCCTTGGGCCCACACTTTGGCTCCAGGCCTGCTCCACCCCCACCACGGACATGGACCAGGAGGAGATGGTACAGGTAGCAGAGGAGCCGCCATCTTGTGCAGCCAGCCACGTGATGCTGAGAACCGCCAGGCAACCTCAGCAAAGAATGACCCACCAGAGCATAGACTGCTGGGCACAGCGGAACCCTGGGCTGTGAGGTGGCCTTTCAGCCCCTCCCATTCTCATGCATGTGCCCTCTCCTGCGTGTGCCCTGTGATGAGAGTTGGCTGCATGATCCGCTTACGTGATAGAGTGCCGGTAGGGAGATAGGCTGCTTTTTGATTATTAGCAGCTTATTAGCTAGAAATATATCTGCAACTTTATTTTTAACAGGAAATGTTGCAAAATGTGTTTTAAAGGTGTATGTGAAGTGTAAACCTAAAACTTAGAGGTCCATTTTTATAGCTGCACATTTAAAATCTTCCTGGAAATTGGAACGATAAAGTAACTTGGCGGAGACCATTTGTGTCTGGGATTAGCAGAAGCCCCTCATTACTTCTCTGCCGAGCAGCTCGGTGCTAATCAGTATTGCAGCCATGGGTTCGGATCTGTGGGAGTCATTCCACAATCTCAAATGTCCTGGGTGCACTGCCCACTCATCTTCTCAGGCTGGGGAGCTGTCCTCTCATTCTAGGGAGTTTCTCTTCTCTTCTGGAGACCTCTAGAGCATGCTGACTTCCTCCTACCTTGTGACTTTACTAGGGATATAGGGGGTCTCTTGTCAGAAATTCAAACAGACAAGCCCGCTTTTGTTTTCCACGACTGCATCCTTAGTGTACAACATGGTTGTCAATAAATATTTGTTGTCCAGAATCATCCTCTTGGGGATAAAGGAGGAAGGTACCTTTTAGATGTTTGGTAAATACTATCAGCTAGATTTACTTCATTAAAATGCTAATATTAATAGTCCTGCACTCTTATAACTGAGGTAAAATCACCTGGTTCTTCATTCTGGTATACAGAGAAGTTTCCATACAGTGAACTTTCGTGGCATATTTATTATTTTTCTTTGGTATTTTCTTACTGTATCAGCTGGTTAATATCTCTGCTGCATACAGCTGGGAGCTGTATATGAGTAGGTATGTTTAGATATCTTATATTTCTCTTCTGTATTTTTCATTCAACTTTGGTTTTGGTCTGTCTCTTATAAGGCACATTTACAAAGATTTTAGTTTTGTGCTCATTTTTACAATAATCTGTTTACAATAGATGGTTTTAATCTATTCACCCATATTGTGATTACTCACACCCTAGGCTGATTTCTATAATGTTTAGGACATTTCTGTTTTTCTTTTTATTTCTTATACTCTCACTTGATTAGACAATCATTTTGTTGTTTTTGTTTTTCTTTAGTTTTGAATGCTATAGATTTTATGTGTATTTTTAAATCACTAAATTTTGCCAGGTGGATCTAGTATTAATTCAATTTTTCTTCTAACTGTACCAAACTTGCAAGCATAGTTAGCCCTCACTAAACCTTCTCCTTCTCTATCCTGCAATTTTTTTTTTTTTTTTAGAGTTTATTCTACTTTTTAACCCTTAGGTGTTACATTGTAAATGAGTGACATGCTAGCACCTTCAGTGGTGACTTGTTTCTTGTGTGTATCCCTCCTATTTGTGTCTGCTTCTCTTAAACTACATTTTGGAAGAGCTCTTTAAAGTAATCACTATTAGTAAATTTTCTTACACCTTGAAATACTTGACAATTCGTTCTTAATTGGTTGTCTGGCTGTGTCTAATGTTCTAGACAACCAGTGTTTTTCTTCAGTATTGTGCTGCTTCACTGTCCTGACTTGCAGCTCCTGAAGTGTGCTCTGACAGTCATTCCACTGAGGTAATGTGTGTTTTCCTGATAACTTTCTAAAATATGTTTTCTATTGTCGACAATGCACAGTCTCTCTGGTTATCAAATGTGGATTCCTGTTTATACTATCTAATACTCTTATTTCCTGCTGAGTTTTCATCAGAGTAAAGCTAATTAATGTTCCTGTGCACGCATCCCCTATCGCTAGACCCTAGATACAAGTCAGAGCCTCTCTCCAAGCTTTGTGTACCCATTTAGTCAGTCAACCATTCAGAATTCTTCACCCTGACTCCTGCCTCTAGTACAGGGAACTTCTCAGCAGTGGCCTCTTCACTGCTCCCGCCAGCTGCCTGCCTTCCCTGAAGCTCCTGAGGGGAGAAGGTGCCTCCCTGTTTGCCCTTGTAGCGCTGCTGGCGCCTCATCCATTGTCATGTTCTTGCTGTGTCTCCTTGATGCCTCCCTTCAGGACCTTGAGTCTTTCTCTCACAACTTTTAATTGTTTTCTTTTCTTCCTGACACTATTTTGTTTCCTTTCTGTAATTTTTAAAACTTTCTTGTATTTGTAATGGCTGTTTTACCTCAAAATACTTGAAAAGATTTGCTAAAGTAGTTTTTTCCAAAATTTAGTTTCTGTTGTAATTGCCGACTGTATTCTGTTTCCATAGCATTGCATTTCTATGTGTTTTGTGTTTTGCTTCGGGTTGCCTCCCCTCTCCCTGCTGTTCACAGACCCTGGGTCATTGCTCGTTGTTGTCCTCAAGGATAGTTTGCCTCGCTCATGTTGCTGAGGTATGTCTTAGTGTTCTCATTTCTTATCCTTTGACTCCTAAAGCCTTGACTGGTCATTCTGTCAGCCTCACATCTGTAGCAGAATTTTCCCTGTCCAATCACTTTAAATATTAATACAAGAAGCCTGTGATTGGACAGGGAAAAGTGAGGCGGAGTAAAGAGTTTCAGCAATGGGGATGGGGAGAAGGAAAAAAGACGGAGCAAGCGGAAGACGATCCAGTTTCCACGTGGCCACAGGTAGCTATGGATATCATAAAGGATAGAATAATTGGGATAACTTGTCTAATTTAGGTGGACAGCTTGTATCTTTATCAGTTCGCTCTGAAATTATTGTGTGGACACCTTGTGAATTGAGAGTTTATTGATATATAAATCTGAGTGATTAATTATAAGCTTCAAGAGTTCTGATTTACTGGGTTACTGGGTATTGTGACAGCTAACCTCGAGGTGGGCGGTCATTACATGGGACTGGCGTGGCAACACCCGCCAAGGGAACTTACCGAGTGGAATCTGGTAGAGACATTTCAGGAGCTCTGGGCCAGAGTCTGCAGAGATGAGAACCACCCACTGATGCCACATGGCTCATGGGGCCTGGCATAGCGTGCGGTCTTGCTGTTATTTTTATTATTCCATACAACACATATCTTCCCTTGGCCTCCAGGTGCAGAAACCTGCACTTCTGTAGTGTTGTCTCCTGTACACATTTTTAGTTTTGTATTCTTCTGTTGCATAGAAATGGTCTTAGTTAGCTTCACAGGTGTATTTTATTTTCTGTGTATGCTGTGTTCATTCTGTGCTGTGTAGTGCTAGCACAGTTTCTGAATTTGTCCTAAACAGTTAACAAAAAAGTATTGTAAATGGTACAGTGTCTCACTTAATGGAATAGTCAAATTCTACCCCCAAAATGGGGGTGGGGTGAAGGTTAAGAGGCAGGAGGATTAGGAATCCAAGGCTGTCCTTGTCTACTCAAGTCTAGCATGTACTATATGAAATTTCATTTCAAAAAGAAAAATAAAAATAAAGAGGGAGGAATCTTTATTTATCCCAGAAAATAAATGCATTTGTTGTTATTATCTCTGAGTATGAATTTATTTTTAAAATTTTGTCTATCTTTTTTATAATTTTTATTATAGTAAATATACCCATTATATAGCTTTTGGGAAACATAAATTATCCACATACATATGCAAATACACATTGAGAATTAATTGTATTTTCACAGTATAGATGCTTTCTTATCCATTCATGCTCTACATATACTCATACTAATTTTCATACTTAGAAGAATAAAGCAGAGCCGGTAAGAAGGCTCAGAACTTGCCTCTAAGCTCGATGACTTGAATTCGGTCCGGTGGGACGCACTGTTGTTTTTCAGGTGAAGCTGTGAGTGCTGGAGACTCGTTATGTGAAATTGAGACCGACAAGGCTGTGGTCACCTTAGATTCAAACGACGATGGCATCTTAGCCAAGATCCTGGTAAGACGTGGAAGTCTTTATGTAAACTCCTTGAACAAAAATGTAAAGTCACTCCCGTGTGCCTTGTTATCTACTATCATTTTAATTTACACCAAAATTTAGTAATGCCTTTTCCCCATAGATATTTTTTTCTGGTCTTGTGTATGGTGGTTTTAGAATAGAATTTTAGACCATTTACACAGAGCAAATAATATAACTGGTTTAAAGCTGTGTGGGTGAAGCATGGCTTTTGGGCTGTGCCATGTGCTCACTGTGGAGCCCACCAGCATTCTGTTCCCAGAGCAGACAGGATGGTGTTGGTGTGGCAGCTGAGACTTGGGCCCTGAAGTCACTGCCAGGTTGACAGTAAGTGGAAAGTGCCGCCAGGGCTGCGTGACGTGGAGCAAGTAGAAAATTCATTTGTTGATGTCTTTCCCTTAGATGCAGAGATGATATAAGTCATGCCGTAGTGGGGAAGATCAAGTAAGGAAATACAGAAACATCACTGTAGGACTCTAGTGCTGCTGGTCCCTCAGCCCTTAGTGACACTGGCCCCACCATTAGTCATGGTTGGTTGTCGCTGGGCAGTGTGTATCCATTTTGCCCTCTACCACTTGAATTGTTCAAGCAAGCTGTCCCTCAGATGGCCATCTTCTGTGGATGGGTGTTTGAGTCTCTAGGTGAGCTTAGGTGGTACCCCCACCCCCTTTGTCTATTCTGTCCACATGTACAGTTCCTTAGGACTTTATACTCTGGCTAGATGTGGTCCTTTCTCTGTTCTGTCCATATACATGGTATTTAGGATTTTATGCTGTAGTTCATGTAGATCTTCTTTCTGCCATTTGTTTCCAATATGAAATGATCTGTTGGGTGTTTTGTTTTCTTAGCCCCTGGCATTTTATTCTCAACACTATAATATTTCCAACATCCACTCCTTGCAATGTATTTTATCAGCAGCCCCCTTAAAACACACCAGTGAACATACAGTTAATGTACTTGAGAAAAATGTGAATTGAAGGGTAAATTTTCTCTATCATTTACAGCTAGAATAATCTATACCAAAAATAGTTTGCTTAATAATTTGTATGGTATTTTGCAAAAGAAAAAGATTGCTTGAATTGCCATATGCTACAAACTCAACTACATTTTCCTGTGTGTGCTTTTGGCACCTGCTCGTGGCTGCAGCTCTGGATTGCTTG
This sequence comes from Apodemus sylvaticus, assembly GCF_947179515.1. Classification (NCBI taxonomy): domain Eukaryota; kingdom Metazoa; phylum Chordata; class Mammalia; order Rodentia; family Muridae; genus Apodemus; species Apodemus sylvaticus. The sequence continues at coordinate 84,912,894 of NC_067476.1, read as the reverse complement.
GCTGTGCAAATCTTCCAAGATACTAGCATTTTCCACTTAACTGCTCAGTAAATTCATTCAAACTGCTAGCCATTCCAGTGGGTCAGTAGTGTCTCTCCTTCTGGTCCTAAATTCTGAGAAGAGGTAGGAAATGGATACAGTTGATGGCTGCTTTAGTAGTCTTTAGTAGTCTTTTTCTGCCAGAGGAAAGACTATATGTAGTAGGCCTTTGTGACTTTAGTATCCTAATGCTTCTGAGTAATAGGAATAGTAAGCAGGTGTTCCTGCCAGTAGGTATGCAGGCAGAATGGGGCAGGAGCCATGAAGGTGGTGTTTCTAGTCTTCCTTCCATCTCTCTGTCCAAGCAAGAGCTATGCCTTTGCTTTTCATTTTGGAGTAGTCCTTATATTTGTAAATATAATAAAATAATTTGCTAGGAAGATATGTGATAGATTTTTATTTTCAGAGTCAGGCAATTAGTTGTGCTTATTAAAGATACAGGTTCTATAAAAACTGTATCCTGCATCTTCATCACTAAAGCATTAATGTGTAGATGGAATTCACATTTTAAATTTCAGGATAGTGTACATACTAATAAACATAAAAATTAGTGTTACTTTAAAATGTCATACCATTCCACAAGTCAAGCTTTTCATGTAATGGTTGCATTAGTGAACATCTTGCAGCCTGTCATATTATTCATTAAACCAATCTGTAATGAATGTTAGTAGTTGAGAGGAAGTAAGAAATCATAAAGAAACAGCATTGTTTCCCACTACCAAAATTATATGATATTGTCATCTAAAGATTTGCTCAAAACTCATTTTAATAAATAAGTTACAATTGTTATTTTAAAAAACAAATTTGTGCTGCTGGCATGTTTAAAATATTTTTGTCATGAAATTTTTAGGCAAATGGTTGGAACTGGAAAATATCATCCTAAGTGAGGTAACCCAATCATAAAAGAACACACATGAAATGCAGTCACTGATAAGTGGATATTAGCCCAGAAGCTCTGAGTACTCAAGACACATTTAACATATCAAATGATTCCCAAGAAGAAGGAAGGAGAGGGCCCTGGTCCTGGAAAGGCTTGTTGTAGCATTGTAGGGGAATACCAGGATAGAGAAATAGAAGGGGGGTGGTTGGGGAATGGGCAGAGGGAAGGGGGCTTATGGGACTTTTGGGGTGGGGGGTGGGGGAAACGGGAAAGGGGAAATCATTTGGAATGTAAACAAAGAATATAGAAAATTTAAAAAAAATCTTTATCTTGTTTATATTTTTTAGTTGACATCTGGAAATAGTCTCTCATTAGCTAGGATACCACTGTATCTCTGATGTACTTACGAAAAGCTCCTGAGATATTTCCTGGATTTTAGGTAGATAATCCAGGAAAAACTTAATAGGGAAAGACATAAACTATTCTAAAAATTAGCCAGAATCGTTAACCAGCTCTATCTGCATTATGGGACATTTTTGCCTCCAGAGACTAAATTTACTGAGAAAGTTTTACTTAAAATAATTAGTATTATTTACTTAAAAGTAATTAGTAGATAGAATGAGTTAGTCCCTTATGAGCTGTTAGAATTCTGAAACCATGTAGAAGCTAGTGACAGCAGGCAGGCAGCTGACCTCGGCACCCACAGCCTCCATGACAGGAAGTAATTGACATCAGAGAAGAAGTAAGGGAAACTCTGGTTTTGAAGGCTGCCAGAAAATTCTGGGTCTTGCTCATTCCAGAGGCAGCATTCGTACTTGGGAGAGAGAGAGGCGTGACAGGGACAGAAGGTGGCAGCTGGAAGAGGAGAGCCCCCTGTCTTCAGTGTCCTTTAGCTCAGGCCTTCCTTGCACCTGTAGATGTAGTGACTTTGTGTGACCCTGGGTTTCTCTATCCCGACCATTGTCTTTTTAAAATACAGGTTGAGGAAGGTGCTAAAAATATACAGCTGGGCTCGCTCATTGCTTTGATGGTTGAAGAAGGGGAAGACTGGAAACACGTGGCAATTCCCAAAGATGTCAGTGCTCCACCTCCAGTTTCAAAACCACCAGCGCCTACTCAGCCCTCTCCACAGCCCCAGATCCCTTGCCCTGCCAGGAAGGAACACAAAGGGGCACCACCACGGTGAGTGCGTTTCTGTGAACATGTATGTCCAACCAAACTCGATTATTACGTAAAGGGGGTTATAACATGTATGTCCAATCAACACGATTATTACATAAAGGGGGTTATGGTGATTTTAGGGGTTTGAAATCAGTATCATGTTCAAAGCATCTTCCACTTTTCTCTTAGGACACTGAAACATAAGATGATTATTTTGCATCCTTTTCATTTGATAAACAGTGAATACCTGTTTTGTTTGGGCCTCCGAAAGCCTTGCTTGCTCAGTATAGAATAAAATCATCTGTATCTATGCTGAACCTTAATTAGGTTCTAAAAATGCAGAATGATATTCATGAGACCAAACTTAATTTTTGTGTTTTTATTCACAGAATGCAGATTCCTAAAATGTAAATTCAAGTGTCCAGAGTATAGTTGGTACAAAATGGAAATTTCATTTTAGCATATGTTCCTGTTCAAAAAGTTCAGTATTTGAGCTCTGACCCGGGTACATTCTTTCCAGCTGTCCTGTGATAGTACAGGTCCTTGTGAAGATTGTCCCTAGCTCACCAGTGCCAGTGTTGCATGCAGATTGGCACCTCTGCACCTGGCTTTGGTGGAGGTACTGGAGATCCAAGCTCAGCACTCATGCCCCAGCCCTAACATTACTGTTTACAAAGCGTACTGTGTTGATCCGCTCAGTACAGTGTGTGAGGTTGGGATCCAGGTAATCAGATCTTTTAGTTCCCCAGGTGGCAGAGCGTTTCTCATTTCCATGCTGGACTCCCCATATTTTCTCTGCTCTGATGTACGCTGACTCAGACGCCATCTTACCTGTGTTATGAACATTTACTCGTAATTAAAGTTATTTAGGATTGTTAAGTACTTATTGCTTTATAAAGTGTTTTGACAATAAAATAGATTGATACAAATTAATGTATGTGACTGTGACTATCCTTATATTTTTGGTTGTGAGCCTAACCTTTAATGGCTGAGCCATCTCTCCAGCCCAACTGACTATTCTTGAGACTCCTTTTTTAGCTTCGGGGTTAAGAATTTATTTTCCTAATTATCAGCAAAACTGTTGACATTTAGATATATTCAAATCAATATAAGCGGTAATTAGTTTCATTTGTCTTCATGTTTTTATTCGTAGGCTCCGCTTAAGTCCAGCTGCCCGCAACATTCTGGAAAAACATTCACTGGACGCCAGCCAGGGCACAGCCACAGGTCCTCGTGGGATCTTCACTAAAGAGTATGTGCGCTTGGGCAAGCCCCATTCCCCTCACTTACCTTTTTCTGAAAGGATTTTCAAACAGCTTATTCTGTGTAGAAATTTAAAACAAAGAACACTGTTCTTTTATGATTTTAACTACTTTTGTTAGTGTAACTGATATTCTATGCAAGGGTTTTCTGAATAATTGCACCATTATTAAGAATTAAATTTAATTTAGTAACTAAGCCACATCCTTAGAAATGGTGATAAATGCAGAAAATTAGAGCACCATGCAGGGAAACATACTTCAACTTGTATAAAATCATAACCAATCGCTTAAATTCCCCAGGTATGGAGATGCACTTTTAAAATAATTTAATTGTTAGCTCTTCAGACTTTGCTTACTTCATTCATAGAAATTTCCATTTGCAGTTAATTCTCTTAAGGATTTCCTTTTCTCTTTCATTGATTTGCCTGTGAGTTAATACCATTTTAATTATAAGTTTTATAGTATGCTTTAAAATCTGATAAGCATTGCAGATTTCCCTTGTTTATTTTTTTAATAAATTAGTTTTATTGATATATCCTTCTTTTAAATCCCAGTCAGTTCTAGTGTCTGCAGGTGGCAGAGAACATGGTCATTTATGAGATGCATTGAATTAGCTCAGTAAGAACTGACCTGACATCTTGATGTAGGCAAGCCTTTTTAGTCAAGAACTTGGTGCATCTTTGCATTTGTTTAAAATTGTCTATCAACAGTCTATTAAAACAGGTGGGCCTTTCTCTAGTGGAACTTAACCTAATAAAGGTACAACAGAAGCCAATCAAATGGGCCTGTGACCACATGTGAAATCCTCACAGCAATGTGTGACTCTAATTCTGGTTGAATGACGAGGGGGGCTGGAACTTTTAGAGATGTAGCTAGAATGAATAGAGATAAAGTGCTGTTTCTGGCCTGGGAAGCTGCTCTTTTTTTTTTTTCCACTGGTTTATATCTTTTTAATCACCTACCAGTCTGTACCTTAGTTGAACTCTGCAAAAATGGAATAAAACAACTATCTTCATAATAAGATGGATTTACCTTGTCTGTTATCTGAGGGATAGGATAAACGGTCTGTTTAATTCATTAACCACTGAAGATTTGAAGAAATGCAAACTAATTATAGTTATACCTGAGAAGGATCAGCTCGGCAAGTTCATGCAGTATAAATTACAACAGGTAATAGCCTCTGAGGTAAGGGGATCGGTTGAGGTAAGGCTCGTGAAGTAATGCAGATAGGAGATAATGAATACTGCCCTTAACGTGGTTGAAAATCATGCAAGAGACATCTAGAGTGTTTGTCTGGGATCCTGGTCTCTGGGTAATGAAAGTGTTGACTCTAGAAATAGGTCAGATAAGGAGTGTGAGGAAGCATTTGCCCTAGTAGAGTAACTGATGTCTGCAGCTTTCTGTCACAATGCAAAGCTGTCTGAGAATCAGGCCCCGGGTGATGAAGGTGAAGGAGACGGTCTGTATAGGTCGTGAAGCAATGATTGTCATTGAGATCAGCAGCAGCTCATCATTTGGGAGACGATTTCTGCATTAGGATGTTGGGAAATGGTCCACAAGCCAAGGAATAGAGAGTCTGAGGAAAGTTCTTGAACTTAGTTACAGGGAGCCCTTTTGGAAAGCAGCTTAGTGGTGGTAATGGTAGAACAGCAGAGACTGACACGGGACTGTCTGCTTCCCGCCCGTTAGAGTTTCACTACACAGACCACTCTGGCTTTGACTGTGCTCCAGCGGTTCCCCTACCTGCTGAATGCATGTGCCACTATGAGTAATTTTTAAATTTAAATTTAAAATATTTGCATGCACAAATATTTTAGAACTTGCTTAAAATTACAGTAATCTAGTGATCCTCTTGACACCTTAAGGAAGCAGTTTTCAAGTTACGTTCACGATGCTTTCCCCCCCTTTCTTTTCTCCCCACTATTTCCCAGTTCTTTCTTGGTCTTTATGCCTTCTCTGCCATAAGGAAAGCATCTTTGTTCTTTTAAGCATCACCCATTCCTGAAGACTTACTGAGAAAACGTGGTCCTTAATGCATGTTATTAAGTTTTGCTTTTGTATTCTAAGTTTAACATTAAGGTGAGCTTTGGAGACAGGAGCTGCCCCAGTGGCTTCCACAGAAATCTTCTAAAACAGTTGTAGAGCCCGAGGCTTTGGCTTAAGCCTCTCCCAGTACACCTTAGCAGCATACTCTGGAAATGATGAGTGCCATCTTCTTTCCGAGTTTGTCAGCTCAGAATGCCAGTGGGTGGTGTGACAGCTGCTCTGATCCAAGGGCAGCACCTTGAGCGAGCGAGCCAGTGTCAGAGCTGGTGTTCAGATTTCGTGTTAAAGGTAGTGCTCCAGATGTGCTCCAGAAGCACAGTCACGAGTTAGCCTGCGGAGGGACAGGCGCCTGAGGGACAGGGGACAGGCCTAGGTCTCAGGCTCCCTAGCACAGTAAGAGTCTTTGCCAGCAGCCTGAATCTTTGCTGTATCTTTTATTATTAAATCAGAGTTGTATTTAATGTTTTTGTCCATATCCACCATAGCATTAGAACTTAGCATGTTAAATAGTTGCCTAGATTAAACAGTCTTCAGAATTAGGTGATGAGCATTGGAGTGAGCTACCTTCTGAGGAAGGAAAGGTTCTAGTTGAGCTAACTTCCCAAGCACTCTCTGCTTTTGTACCTGTACGTGGTTCATTTGTTTTTCTCCTACATTTTAGAGTTCTTAATGCCCAGCAGTGCTTCCAGTTTAAACTAATTATTTAATGGGCAGACATCATTAAAATCATCTCTGTATTATAGCTAAATTGTTGGCTGTTATTAAACAACACTTAACATTTATACTTCATGGACTATATAATTGTAAAATCAATAATAAAAGTTTATTCCAAATCAATGGTTAGAATTATTTTCTACTTGGTTTTTTATGAATAATGACTCCTCATCACTTTTTCCTCACCAAGCTCTGGTTTACCTAATAATCTAATTTATTTCAGGTATAAAACCAAATCATATCTTTTTTGACAAAGCAGTCATGCAAACAGGGAGGTATGGCTCTGACTATTTAATGTCAGTACCCTACCTTGTAGATCGATGAGTACAGATACTAGACATCTAGGTTTTTATTATCTATGTGTTGTGATCTGATGACTGAGGGAGAAATCTCTGTAAGGAAATGTATTTGGTATTTGCTGATAGTATACTTTGCTAGATAAGTATCTAATTACCTCACATGAAATGGGAAGGGACTATAATGCTGAGCTGTAACTTATAAGTGCCCTAGAAAGGGAAATTACCTTTTTGGAGGCATCGTTCTTAGTCAATAGGTCTTATTTTATATCAGTGCTAACATTTTCATCTAGCTGGGCTTTGGGCTCATAACAGAAGTCTCCACGAATTGTGTCAGCTGTCACTGACCTTGACACATAAATATAAAGTCATAATTTAGGTTTGGGTTATAAATATTATGGGTAAGAATTGATTTTCAACTAGAAGTTAGCTGGCTAAAAGCCTTAAAGGTCCACAGATCATTCCCTGGGTCACACCTCCACTCCACCCCCTCAGCCACTCTGTCACCATCTCCTGTGACTTTTTGTGCCATGAGTAAAGGGTCCCTGCCAGAAGGTCCTCCAGTGGCTGTGGGTTAGGCATACCCCAGTTCCTTGTTCAGTCCCAGCATTCTGCTCAGCATGGATTAATTCTCAGCTAGTCTGTTCTCAGAAAATTGCTTTCACTTTATTCAATTTAAACACAGCTATTAGAAAGGTGGGAAACAGACTTTGCAGCTAGCTCTGAACCTCAGCGTGCTCCAGTGTTCCTAACCCTGGCTGCACTCTGCTGCCTGCCTCTCCACCCTGCTCCCTACACTTCTATTCTGGCCTTCCTTCTCTTGGAAGAAACCTCATCTTGGAAGTTACATGTTTTCTGCCTAGATAGACCTTTCTCCCAGTCCTTTGACTTTGCCCTCCACACCATTCTATGTAATGGGTGTCTTCCCAGGCCTCCCCAGCTGTTCTGTCTCTCACTCATGGCCCTCTAGCTCATAACTTTGCTCTATTCCTTTTTAAAGATGCAATCCCATCACTCTAGTTTGTGTGACTGATGGGTGATTCCTCTGTAGAAGAAAGCTTACTGGGAAGTCATGTATAATGCTGACTCTCAGCACTGGGAGTGCAGTGGGTGCTTAAGGCGGCCGACTTAAATACTGAGCTTAATGTTTTTGAGTCCATGTGTGTCTAAATTAGGAGTCATAGTAACACCTCTTCGACCTGGATGATGTGAGCTGTTAACACGTGTAACATTTGGTAGGCACTTTTTCTTCTCTTCCCTCCTCTTCAGTATTGGGAATCCAGAATGTTGTAGCATTTCTATTGTTTTGTCATTAGTTTTCTAAAATATTCCAAGAACACATGTTCAGAAACATCTGTACAGGGAAGGTGCCACCACAGTGAGCTGGACCCTCCTATGTCAATTAACAATCAAGACCAAAGCCCATAAATATGGCCATGGGCCAGTCCAACCTGGACAGTACTTAAAGACTCCCTTCTTAGATGACTCTAGGCTATGTAAAATTGAGAGCTAACCTACCAAACTCAAGTGAGGACATGACATATCTTATAGTCTTAGTAAAATCCCTTTGTAAACAAATGTACTTTTGTTGTACAAAGTAGTACAAAAGACAGGCCTGTAAGTAGTTTATTTTTCATTCTAAGTGACAATAATTTGGGAAATATTCCAGTGAAAGCCATAGGGATTACGAACATGACACGGTGAATGCCATGTGAGAATTACTTCATAAGCATACAATAAAATGTTTCAGTTACTACATTATTCATCTAGCCAATGACACTTGTCTCCCAATAAAAGACAAGTTTACTTTTTAATAAAAAATTACTATTTTTACTCAATGCTGAGGTGTTACATGGATCAAATAGATTAGATGTATCATAGAATTCTGCTTCTCATATTGCCGTAAGGTACTAAGAGGGTTTTTTCCCCATAGAGAAAATTGTCATCTCAGATAGGTTCTAATTATTATAAATTCAAATTATTAATTGGGTTTTGAAAATTTATGAATAGCCATTGGATACCTAACAAGAATCAGGAGACCGTGTAGGGGAAAGACTTGCTTAGATTTTGTGTATTTCCTTTAGTGTTTCTCGTCCTCCCACCTCAGCATCGTTTTCTAAGACTGTAGTCCTTGTTGCTTCATGGTTATCCAGTTTCCTTTCGTTTCCAGAGATGCACTCAAGTTAGTCGAGCTGAAAAAGATGGGCAAGATTACCGAATTCAGACCAGCCTCAGCTCCTCCATCTACTCTCTCAGCATCTGTTCCTCCTCAGGCCACAGCTGGGCCATCTTACCCTCGGCCAATGATCCCACCAGTATCCATCCCTGGACAGCCTAATGCAGCGGTAAGGTTTGCTCAATAAGACTGTTATGGTCTAGATTTGTGAGAAAGGATATAAAAACAAGAACCATGTGCTTTATACGTACTTTTTAATCCATTCTAACAGGAGCTTAAAGCTGTAAATATAGAGTACCCCTAATTGGGTTTCTTGTAAATTTCAGAGCACAAATGGAACTGTTTGGACGGCACTCTCTCCTCCAAGTAGGGCTGTGGTTGGCCTCATTTGCCACTGTGCGTGCGCTGTAGTCATGGCGCTTTTCCTTGGGTGTTCCATCATTTGCAGCTCCATTTTATGGGGATATTTGGTTTTTGTTAAAGGACTTAAGAGCTATTCAGAATTTCCCATGCACCGCAGTACACTGTCTTCCTCAGAGACAGCCGTGTTCCAGCTGCTTTGTTCTTCTGTTTAATCCATTTTTCTCCTGTGTGTCTTTAAAATAAGGGAAATAAACACACACTGCTTCCATTAATAAAGAAGATTGTTCATTATCATGATCGGAAAGGACTGAGAACTAAGAGCCTCACATGCGGCATTTCTAACGAACATTAATAGTATACTGTCTGCATAAAAATTTGATTCATCAAAGCTTCCTTAAAGTAGGCTATAGGGGATTAATCAAAGTAGGAGGAAGATAAATCTTTCAAATGCTCCAAACTATAGAGAGCATGTATTCCATGCAATCAGAACATTTTGCTAACAGAAGTGTTCTTCAAATATCATTTGTAAAAGGAAAAATAAATTATAGGGTTTTTTTATTATCCTTAGAATAAAAGATGAGAACAGGATTAAGTGTAATTGGATGCCCATGCCTTTACAAAAATTTTATATTAAAATTACAAGAAGATTTTTCTTATCTCATTTATAGTTTATGCCTTTGAATTCCCAGGAAATAAGATTCTCATGATTATTTTTAAATCACAGAAATGCACGGTTGTTGACCGATTATCCCTTATGTAGTATGTTTTTCTACACTATGCGGTCTTTATAAGACTTGCCTGTAATCAGCATTTGTAACAAAAACTGAATACAGGCTATCAGAATGGATAGCTAGATATTTCGTTCTGTGTTCTTATACTAAACATCCATTAGCATATATGTGTTGTACATATGTACGTAGTAATATGTTCCTCCTATACTCAACATACCTGTGTATATATGTGGGTACACACAGTATATATGTATACAGTGAAGATACAGTGATAGGCTGGTTTCCTTTTAGCACCTTAAACATGCTAATACAAAATGTCTCATTCAGAACTGAAATTTAAATTTTGCTATTTTTTTCTATAGCTGTGTAAACTCAAGCCAAATACTTAGATTTCTTATATTCTCCCTTTGAATAAAGAATTTTAATAGTACTTTTCTTAAATTAATCTTTTATATAATAAATTTTATATAAATAATCTTTTATATAATACTAGGTCTCTTAGACTCGATTTCAGATAGGTAGTGGCTTTATATATTTTTCCTTTTATGTTTTAATGGAAAATTTGCCCTTTTGTTTGGCAGGGTACATTCACTGAGATTCCTGCTAGCAATATTCGAAGAGTTATCGCTAAGAGGTTAACTGAATCAAAAAGTACTGTGCCTCATGCCTATGCCACTGCTGACTGTGACCTTGGAGCAGTTTTAAAGGTTAGACGAGATCTGGTCAAAGGTAAGTAAAGTTGGATTTACTTACTGCAGAATGCATGCTAATCTGATGATCATGAACTTCTGGGTAAAATGCACCTTGTGTAGATTTTAATAATCTCATTTCATAGCCTGACTGCTCTACTCTGGCTTGTTCTAGCATAGGGGAGAGAATGGTTTTTCCCTACTTAAAATAGATTGGGTGCGTAACATTGAGTTAATCACAATTTACGACTTTATATACCATAAGGATTTCTGTTCTTCCTACAAGTAAGCTGTGCACTCTCCCTACAAGTAAGCTGTGCACTTTCCCTGGCCCCGTGTGTAGGACTTCATGCAGTCCATGTTTTGCTAAGCAAAGAAACGTGTTTCACAAAGCAAACAGACTGGTGTTTTCATCACTCTGTGCCAGACTTGTCCATAATCTACAAGATTGATATCACAAGGGTCAGTGTTACAAATACTGGTTTTAATATTCGTATTCTTCTTTCAGATGACATTAAAGTCTCAGTAAATGACTTTATCATCAGAGCAGCAGCTGTTACTCTTAAAGTAAGTGGCCAAACCAAAGTAATTGTGGCTTTTAAATGTCTCTTGGCTTAAGATAGCTATAATTTTATTGCTAAAATATCCTATTTAGTTTAGTTGCTTTACAGGTTAGAAAACTGAGAATCAAGAGTTCCCAAAGTAATTGTAGCAGAATGAGGAGCATCTGTGCAGTCCACCCTGACTGGTCCCTTGTACGCAGGGAGGAGCCAGCCAGCACTGGGAGGAAGGATAGTCAACAGAAGCCTGCACTGCCTCTGCTGCTGCTGTACAGCTACCCAGGGCCTGGGCAAAATGAGTTCTGGCTTTCTTCTTTATCTTTATCTGTCCACACCTTAAGTAATTAATAGGGGTTTGCACAATTCCCTAGTAAAAATAACCAATATGGTGGAGTTTGATGAGATCTTGGTAGTTTCTCCTTTACCTTTGTAGATATTGCTGTGCCTGAATTTGCAGTCTTCTCTTCATTTTTAAAGCATGTAGCTCCCAGAAAGTTGCTCGTCTCATGCAATTTCCCAAATATGTAAGCCAGGAGCCTCTGGTTGCTGTGCTGGTCAGTTGACGTTGCTCTGAATGCCACCTAGCTTGTGCCGTTGCCAGCTTGTTCTCCCCAGTTACTTATTATGTAACTCTTAGGTCTTATTATGTATTCTCTTAGGTCTGCTTGGTTAGAAAACTTGAGTGTGGGATTCATTTTAATAATTCTTTAAAGGTGTTAAGAGTTTAAATATCATTTTGAATCCAACTTAGATCATGTCCCCTGGGTCTTCATTATGTATTCATCAATTAAATGCCATTCCAAAGTAGTCTTCCTTGTTGGGGGTTTTACCTGTTCTTGTTTTGTTAGATTCCATTTTTTGTGTGTTTGTGTTTGTGGTTCATATGTGGGCTTGTACACACATGTGTGCTCACGGACTTTGGAAGAGGGCTTCAGGGAAGTGCATTGGTCCCTGATCCAGATGCTAGGACTCAAATTGATCCTCTCCAAGAGTAGTGTGTGCTCTCAACCCGGAGTTCCCCTAGCTCCTTGTTCTTTGTATTTTGTATGATCTGAAGATTTTGTGATATTTTGAGGGATCGGGACTTTGTTTTTGCTGTTTTAACATTGTGGCATTGTTGTGAATGGACAACTACAGACAGATTGTAAGAATATTGGCTGATTACAAGGTAAAGGAATAAAATGAGAATCTAGAGGGAAAACATCCTCCTCACAGAGTGCAGAAGTGACACAAGAGTGATGTGAGTGACATGAGACAGCAGAGCAGAACCAGGCTGTGCTTTGCCATTGGTAAATGACATTCCTGGACTCTTGGTCTTACTCTGCAGAAAACACAGAATTTCTGAGAAGAGGAATTGGCTTTTGGTTTCTGTGTTCAGTCCAAGATTTGCCCTGTAATATTTGGCCACATCACTACATACCCTCCAGGCATTTAACCATTTGTATATTCTTTTCATTTTCAGGGTAGTTCTCTGTGTTAAGTGTATACCTGTGTGTGTAGTGTCTATCTCTGTTTGTGATGCTTTGGAAATTGGTTTTAAATAGAAGCCTCATTTACTGAGGGCTTATTAATATATATTTCAGAGTTGTGCTAAAAAGTTGAGTTTTCATGCCAAAGGAAAGTTGTTGAATGTCACTACTGTTTTCTGCTATACTGTCCCCTTCAAGTTCATGTTAGTCATGTAGTTCAAAACATGTATGTCATCAGGGATGTTCTTAGTCATGCATGCTACTGAAAAGTGTTTGTTTTTCCCAAACATGTACAATAATCAGTGTTCATTTTTTTCCCTGAACAAAAGTTTTATGTATTTCCTTCTGTCTAGCTGTAGTCACATGAACGGTATGATAAGTCATGTTTCTTTGACTTAGTCTCAGGCTGCTTCCTTCATAGCATGTTTTTTTCTGCTTACAGCAAATGCCTGGAGTTAATGTCACCTGGGATGGAGAAGGCCCAAAGCAGCTGCCGTCTGTTGACATTTCAGTGGCTGTGGCAACAGATAAAGGTTTAATTACACCAATCATAAAAGATGCAGCCTCTAAGGGCATACAGGAGATCGCTGACTCTGTAAAGGTGTGTGTCCAGAAGACTGTTCGCAAGCTGTTGTCTGTACTTTGATCTTAGCACCTGCTGAGAGGCTGTGTGTGTGTGTGTGTGTGTGTGTGTGTGTGTGTGTGTGTGTGTGGTTTCTGTGCAGAGGAGGGGTGATCCCAGGTACTTTTTAAGGTTTTCAGTTTTTGTCAAGGCACCTGTAAGAATATTTAATGTTCAAATATTTTAAAATTGATATGTACATAAACTAGAGCATTCATGCTCTGAGCAAAAGCTTAATTTCCAAAGTCCGAAATTCAGTCTTAAAAATTGTCTTAGTTAGGGTTTCTGTTTGCTGTGATCAAACACCATGACCAATAAACAAGCTAGGGAGGAAAAGATTTATTTGGGTTACACTTCCACAACACTGAAGAAAGTCAGGACAGGAGTTCAAACAGAAGGATCCTTGAGGCAAAAGATGATATAAAGGCTATGGAGGAATGCTGCTTACTGGCTTGCTTCCCATGTCTTACTCAGCCTGCTTTCTTGTAGAACTTAGGGCCATCAGCCCAGGCCTGGCTCCACCCACAGTGAGCTGACCCTCGCCATCAATAACTGATTAGGAAAATGTATGTCATCAGGGATGTTCTTAGTCATGCTGGATCTTACAGAGTCATTTTCTGAATTAGGTTCCTTTATTTCAGATGACTCTAGTGGAATGTCAAGCTGACATAAGACTAGCCAGCCTGATGTTATTTTGGGTAGATTTTAAACTTGTAAAGTAAGACCACTGAAAGAAATTAGCATTCCCAAGGGTTTTCTGAATTTATTATAAAGCAATTTTTGAAGTTCCAATATGAAGTTTGTGGTTGTTGGTGGTGTTGTCATTGTCACTAGCACATAACCACAAGTCGGTATGCATACCAGTCAACTTTGACAGCCACTGTAATTCCCAAGGCCATTTTTTGGCAGAAGTATCACATTAAAGTGTTTATATTGAAACTTTAATATCTTTAAAGATTAAAATGCAACAGTTTTTCTTAATTGAAAGGTTGTACTAATTAGGGCAGTTAAAAAGTCAAAGTTAATAGTCTGGTTTTTCTGGGATATAACATAAGTAATTTCTTCTGGCCCACACAGGATACATTCCAAAGAACCCTCATAGATGCTGGAAAACACTATAGGAGGTACTTTTCCCTGTACGTAAAGACTTGCGCAGAGCTCAATTTATGAATTAGGCACATTTCAAGTTTAACATAACAATGGAGTACAACAGTTAGAACGATGCACTGTAGTGAAATTGCCAGCATCCTTATTCGTGCCCTTGGGAAGCATATTTAAGTACAGTACAGTATGCCTTAGGAGAATGTGGGCACTGTGGCCATGCCAGGAGACTGCATCTGGTGGAGAGCTGCTCGCTGGACCAGGAGCAGTGCGTGCTTTCGTCATGCTACTGGGAAGACCATATAATTGCAAACTTACTATTCATACCTAGAATTTTTTATTTAATATTGTCAGCCTGGGGTTGACCACAGGATAACTGAGATAACACAAAGTGAAGCTACAGCTTCAGGGGACACTGTTCATGAATTTTATGTGTCAAGGATTTTTAGGGCTAATGAGAAGCATGTGCTTCAGTGTTGCAAAGGTGGAAGGACTAAGTGTTGAAGTAACATTTTTAAAATGTTAGGTATAAGTTACCGATCTGTAGAGCAGAGATTTTCCAATCTTGGTGTGCATTAAATTTTAACTATTACAGGTTTCAGTGGTTCTGAGGAGTTTTTACTACTGTAACACTGCATCATTAAAATAGCTATGCTAGCATTCTCTGGTGCTTGCATGTGAAAGAACCTTGGCTTAAGCAATAAGGAGGCAGTCCTCGCAGCCTCCCAGCACCTGCCAGGTTTGTTGAGCACTAGTTAAGGGTCTGCTGCCCTAGTGCAGACCAGCGTGCCACTCTGAGCCTTTGGAGGCCAGGCATGCACTGGGTTTTGTGTTTAATCTCAGTGGTCATGGTGCTTCACTGCTGCTCTGCTTCTGGTGGCAAGTGCACGTTCTCCTGGGCTTTCTTGTGGACTTGACTCCTCACCCTCCAGGAGCGGAAGGCAAGGCATGTTTCCGCTTTAGAAGAAAGTCTCTGTACAGTTGCCATTTTGTTATCATTTATACATGGAGATTTTATACTGTGTCTTATTCAAAAGTTAAATACTTTGAACAGTATTTGAACAGAAAAACATTAGAGTGATTTTAATTCTAGAAGTAAATTCATTTTGTGACTATATAGGCTAATATGTCTATCTCTTAAATGAATGTTTTATGAGCTCGTTAAAGAATTCTAAAGGTGTTTGTATAACTCACAGTAACAACAGCAGCTGTAATGACCATGAGCAGGCTCTTCTTATGCATCAGCTATTTGTTTGTTTGTTTGAAAGAGGTCTGTCTATGTAGTTCTGGCTGTCTTAGGTTTGCAGACCAGCCTGGCCTCAAGCTCACTGAGATCTGTCTACTTCTGCCTCTCAAGTGTTGCGACTAATCATATGTGCACATATATAGTCACAAAATGAATTTACTTCTAGAATTCAAATCACTCTAATGTTTTTCTGTTCAAACTATGCTAGTCCTGTGTGTGAGCTTTTGCTGTAAGCTGATCACGTATATTAAATCTCTTAAGTCCTCTTTAAAGATACCCTATCAGGGACAAAATAATATTTCATGGAATTGATAAACTGATAAGGAAAACATTTAAATAATTTGTGTAGGATTCTGTGCTGTTAAGTGGTGGTTCTCTTGTTCAGTCTGTCCGCTGGGCTCTGTAGATAGAGCCTGTGCTCCCAACAACCAAGCACTGTACTTCCCACTGAGGTGTTTGGTGGTAGTGAGGCTGTTACTCCTGAATCAGTCATGTTTTCTAAAACAAGCAACCCACGTTCCATATTTAAGGAATGAACGGGTAGAGGATAGCTGAAGAATTAATAGAGCACACACGTGGCAGTGACTTGATTGGCATCAAAGAAGGAAAGGAATGTGAGATCAGGGCTTCAGGCAGCCAGTGAGCAAGCTGTGTGGAGACTGATGCTTGGCCTGGCCAGAGGGGAAACATTTTGGGAGTGGGGCCTCGATCTTTGCCAGGTGGCCCAGGATTTCTGCTAGCAGTGCACAGCTTCCCTGGAGCCTTGCTTGACTGTCTCCTTCTCAGTGTTTTGTCTCAGTTCCAGCACTACCTTCTCAGGCCTTCGGTATCTTCCATGGCTTACACATTTCCCCAGTCTGTGTTCTCAGGAGAGCCCTTGTTGCCTCACAAAGTAACTAGCTCATTTCCGTGTCCTGTGTTCTGCCTGATGTTAACTACCTTGTTCATCAACATGGATCGAGTTCTAGGAGTGCTTGGAATGCACTAATAGTTCAGAGAATTTGTATTTCTAGTCAAACTTGCAGGTAAAATCTGAGGACCCCTGGCTAAGCCACTTCTTGACCCTCAGTAACCCCAAAGACATCAGTGTTGGGTTAAAGGCAAGTTACAGCCGAAATTAAATCTGTGTAATATTATATGTGATTAATTTTATCATATGTAATTATATATTTATATATAATAGCAAACCCTCAGTCTTGCGCTATCCTATTTCTTCATTAAAAGGCAGAGACAGACTTATCCTTATAATTGATGAGACGTGCAGTACTGCAATTTTTTTTCAAAACCTACTGGATTGACAAGAATGCCTCCTTTAAGCCTCATGGGAATGTATAGAGTGCTGTGTAGATGGCATGGAACCACTGCCCAGCATTGGTGCATGGCAAACCAAGAGCTCCAAAGCTTTGCAGGGAACTCTGTAGTGTTTTAACTTCTTAGATTGTCTGTTCTCAAGCTTCCTGTACTTAAACGAATGTTTAAATATCTAGCCCCTGCCCTGAACGCCAGACGAGGGCATGCCCTGTACAGTATTTCCAGGGACACAGTTGACTCCGGCATGATTGTGTTGTGTTTCTGTATGCTGATCTTTCCTCAGGTTCTGTCAAAGAAAGCAAGAGATGGGAAGTTGATGCCTCAGGAGTACCAAGGAGGATCTTTTAGGTAAGATTTAAATTCTTAATTATCAGTAGCATCAAGCAAATAGAATGAGATTTACTTAGCCCATGTCAACTTTTTCTTATGTATTTGTTAAAGACATTTTTAAAATATAGCCTTAGTATCATGTACCTTAGTTTAGATAGCAGGACAAGAGACAGTATTGTTCCTCGTAGTTAGGCCTTCCTATCCGCTAAAGGAGCCTATTGGTTTTGAAATGAACATTCTTTTTATTAGCTGTTAGCTATTCTAAAATGATGTCCATGTTCTTAAGCTTTTATATTTTACTTACTTTATAAAGAAGGTAGGTTTATAAACCTCAGCCATTTCCTTTCTTATGATTATTATTAGTAGTATTTTTATTATTATGCTAAAGAATCTCTGTGTTAACATATCCACGTTGGTCTTACTCCCCGTAGGATTACAGTCCTTTCCTGACTGGTGCTACACAATTACCGGCACCACAGGCATGCCCCATTTTCTTATGGGGTCTATTTTTGGTTTGTGGTCCTAAAAGCTCCTGGATTCAAAGCTTTAACAGATTGTGCCAAAGAGTTTTCCAAAATGGTTGCGCTGATTTTCACTTCTCTGTCATTCTATGGAGTTCCAGTGCTCTGTGTTCTTGACAGCATTTTAATAGTAGGCTTCAAATTTGACCCTTTCATGGGGTTTTGTGATCGGGTACATGCCAAGGAATAGTGCTGGACACCTTTTTAATTCGTCAGTTATTTGGTTGTCTGGTAGTTCATCAGATGAAGGCATTGCTAAAGTCTGGCATCTGCTCTGTAAAACCAATTTGTAGGCCTTATTAGCCTGTTCAGATGCACAGCCCCTTTAGGATGTGTATACAGGTGCTCCTGACCCCTCGTCCTTGCCTCTACTCTTCTGCTGATATTTTAATGGACAGAAACTCTGCAAATGAATTTCTGTTTGCCTGAGGTTCTTCCTCCCAGTTGGTGATACGGGTACTCTGTTAGGGCTCTGCCTTTCCAGTGAAGCCCGTCTGGGTTGCTATGTGCTGTACAGCAGAAAGCCAGGATCTTTCTTTCCAATAAAAACATGAGATCAGCCAAGGGCTGCAGCTGGAAGGTTTCTCCCCATGGCAAGGGGAAGGTGGCATGGCTGTCTTGTTCAGCGTCCATGTCAGGTTTTACATTGTGTCTGGCTCTTGCTCAGTTCAGTTTTAGTTAGCTCTGAAACCCAGCTGTCAGATGTTTGTAAGGAGACCTTCCAGCTTTGTTCACACTCATGATTATCTTCTCTGGCTCCACATATTCCAACAATTTTAGAGTGCATTTGTTTTTCAGACACAGACGCACAGCATATGTCTCACTTAGTTTTTGATTGGGATTCCTCATTAAATTTGGCAACTCAGCCAATGTTTCTCTTTTGTTTGTTTTATACCTTTCTTCATAGTGGTCATAGATCCTCTTTAAACCTCCTACCTAATATCTGTCTTTTGACATTATGCTAAATGATAATATTTTCAGGTTTCATAGTTAAATGTTAATAACTTACATAAAATATTATTATCTTGACATTTTACATGGCAACATAAATGCACTTATTGAGTTTCTGTGTAGAACTTTAGCTTTTCCTCATGAGTTCATCTGTAAACCCTAACAGCCGTCTGCATTCCTTGTCTTCACTAGTCACACCTTACATTTCCTTTCTGGCCATATGTCACTGACGAGGACCTCCAGTTGAGTACTCACTGTTGGATAATAATTATGATATTTATGTGTGCTGATAGACATGGTCTTTGGCCTTTGAGTAGCATAGCATAAGGTTTAGTAATAAAGTACACATGCCTTATTTGGACTGTGCCACCTTCAGCAGTGTTTTTCTCCCCTCTAGTATTTCAAACTTGGGGATGTTTGGCATCGATGAGTTCACTGCAGTGATTAACCCACCTCAGGCCTGTATCTTGGCAGTTGGGAGATTCCGCCCAGTGCTGAAGCTAACTGAGGATGAAGAAGGGAACCCCCAACTGCGGCAGCACCAGCTTATAACTGTCACAATGTCAAGTGACAGCCGAGTGGTTGATGATGAACTAGCTACCAGGTTTCTTGAAACTTTCAAAGCAAATCTAGAGAATCCCATGAGACTTGGGTAGCAGCCTTCAGAGACCAGGCGCTTGGTTGGGTGTTCAGTATGGAGTAGATGAAGTGCGTATTTATTTAAGATGAAAGCTTTTGGCCTGAGCTGTCTTCTCCCCACTGTACATTTACTGTAGAAATGTGTGATGACAAACTGTGATTAATAAAGAACATTTGGTTGGTCAGATCCACTTTTAACCTCTGGTGCTGTACAGAAGGCATTAAACTAATGTAACTACATCCTATGTTTGGTTCATTTGAAATTTTGGATTAATTGTGAATGAATGATATTGTAAAATTAAAAAACAAATATAGAACTGTCCCTTAATTGTATTGAAGTTATAACTGGGCTCAAAGAGATTTCTGTCTCTATTGGGGCCTCTCCTTTTTTATAAGCCGTGCTCTTGAGATACTTGAACAATTTAATATGTACAGTTAGTTTATTCTGGATTAGTGCATAAGTACATTTTATTAGGGGTTGTGACAACATTATTAAACTTTTGTGTATATAAAGCCAGGTGTCTTACTATATATATTTCCAGTCTTACTTTTCCTTGACACTGTGATGCTCTAAGAATACAATAGGAAGGAAGAAGAACTAAGGAGTCGTTCATTCAGAGACCTGACCTTATACAGTTGGGGGAGCAGCTGGGTTTGTGGCTGTAACCAGCATCTGAGAGACTGAGACAGGAGGCCCGCTTTGAGGCCAGCTGGGCTGCACAGTGAGGCCCTGTCTCACAGAGGCCTGGAGCATGGTTTACTTGGGAAGCTGCAGTTTATCCCAACTTCAGCAGTGAGCACTTCACTTTCATGCTGAGTTGGAATCTATTGAAATAAATTGTTTTCTCTTACCACACATTGTAAGCTTGTATTGTTTTAAATACATTATTGTTTGCTGAAGCATTGTAATCAAGTTTGTATTGTGCAGTCAAATTTTTTGATATGACATGCAAGATAAAAGAGTGGCAAAGAATCTCACCCTGGTGGTTCACACCTATAATCTTGGTTCTTGGGAGACCAAGGCAAGATTCCCATGAATTCAAGGCTAGCCCGAGCTACAGAGTGAGACCCTCGGTTTCACAAGAGAGACGACCTAGGAAGGAGAACAGATGGGAAATAGTTCTCATCTACTCCATCAGTTGAACCAAATTGTTCCTCATTATCAGTAATGTTAGAACTGCTTCTCTCTGTTGGCAGCTCTGGCAAGATAACGATATTTAAATGGGATGGTAATGAATGGTAATTTAATTCACCAGTCGCAGAAAGTTTCTCCTTAGTGTCAGTTGACATAAATCACCAGAAGAAAGACTCCATGGTACAAGTTGTATTGAGTATGACATGATGAACTATGGCTCTACAAAAGAGCCTTCAACAATAATTAGTGCCCCAGTATATCTCTTGTTAAGAAAAATATTTAATTCAGTTACTCAGTTTTAACAAGCCATTTTAAAACGGACTCTTCAAACTATTGTCAGATTAACTTAAAATTATTACCAAGCTCTGGTTTCAAAATAGCTTTTATACTTGCACTATTTTCAAGGTCAGTTTGGCTGAAATGTTTTCAATATTGTGTGTGTGTGTGTGTGTGTGTGTGTGCTTGTGTGTGCTTGGTTGTGAGGGTATAGGCACATGTTCCCAGGTGTGTAAGGCAGAAAACAACCTTGGGTTGTTGTGGGTTCATGCTTCCACCTTGTTTGATACATGATCTCTTGTTGACTGCTGTGTATTCCAGGCTAGCTGCTGGTAATTTTCTTGTCTCTGCCTCCCTGCTCCTGTAAGAACAGGTAGGGAGGGTTATGGTGTCTGTCTTTCACGTGGGTTCTGGGGATTCAAACTCAGATCATTAGGTTTGCATGACAAGGGCTTTTACCCCCTGAACCCTCTCCTCAGACCCTTTTTCTAATTTTGACACCCGAGGACTTGAACATGAGACAGCCATAAATAACTCTTTGCGTGCATTCTGTCTTCTGTGGGCCAGCATCACTAGCAGTAGTGCCTCCATTTTCTGTAAATACAAAGGAGGTTGATCCCCATCCAGCTTGGACAGAGGCACTGTTTCATGGGAAGCCATTTCAGTTCATGGGCAACACAAACCTAGTTGCCTCTCATGGTTTCTTTAATAGTTAGGTAATCATCAATGTAGACGCTTTCCCCACTTGATCAAAAATAATTTCTCTAGCATTAGATTCATGTAAGCAAATTGTCATTTATGGAAACAATCCTATTACAGTATGGGACTAAGGAATGACCTTGATCTGAAAGAGTGTGGACACATGTGTGGACACATCTAAGCCAGGTGTGCGTTAGCAAGCCTTCCACCATACTACTGTTTATAACAGGCAAATATACTGAGAGGATTAAAAAGGAGAGAAGGTTTCTACCTTGACACTTTATTCCTAAACAAGAAAAACAACCTAACCATGAATTATGAGGGAAAAGCAGTATTCATTTTAGTTACTGTTTAGCCATTAGTCATAAAAGTATTGATGAACATTCACCTCTGCTGGTCAAATGCCCTGTTCCCCTTAACTGCACTTCCTATGTAGTAGCTAAAAATAATAGTTTGCCTTAAAATCATCTGGATGCTGCTGGCCAGACTTGAATGAAACATTGCCAAATAATTTACAAATACTGTTAAGAGTGTTCACATAATCTCAAGTGGAAGTTCAAATTTTCTTTTTGTTTTGTTTTGTTTTCACCTTTTTGCACTTTGAACTTACCTTTACCAGTAACTGTTGAAGCAAAATGTTAAGTTCTGGAAAATAAGCCTTGTTTCTCTACTTTCTCTGAAAGGTAGGTGGTGCTATAAGTTAATATATTGCCATACAGATAGAGAAATTGCATGGCTTTCGGCCTCAGCTTTCAAAGAAATTCTGTTCTCATGATAGGTTGCGTCATGATGGGCTTGGGCTCCCTTTGCAAAGTGAAGAAATGAATGAACTGTTTGATGCAGATTAAAAATGACACTTTAAACAAGTGCTATGAATGGGAAACACTGGATTTTTAGAAGGGAGTTAATTTTTAGAAGGAAGTTAATCTCTCTGGCCATTACGCCAAGTGGGTTACAGTAAAGGATGCCGGGCAGCAGGAAACAGCTGCAAGGTTTACACTAACCGAATCTGGATCGGCATCACCTCAGGGCTTTTAATGAAGAAGGGCACGGAAGTGTGTCCACCGTGTTGAGCTGCCACGTGCCTTGAGAATGCGAGGTAGGCGTGTGCTTTCACAACCATGCTGTAAGATGGTGGAATTCCCCTTCCAGGACAGTTTCTGGAGCCTCTCCATTGTCGCATGAAAGGGAGCATATGTGATACAGCAAGCTGTATGGTTCCAGGCTACATTTAAACATCTGAATGAAAAGAGCAATAGGCTAATGTACTGGCTGGGTTTGTGTGTCAACTTGACACAGGCTGGAGTTATCACAGAGAAAGGAGCTTCTGTTGGAAAGTGCCTCCATGAGATCCAGCTGTGGGGCATTTTCTCAATTAGTGATGGGGGGAGGAGAGGGCCCCTTGTGGGTGGTGCCATCCCTGGGCTGGTGCTCTTGGGTTCTATAAGAAAGCAGGCTGAGCAAGCCAGGGGAAGCAAGCCAGTAAGGAACATCCCTCCATGGCCTCTGCATCAGCTCCTGCTTCCTGGCCTGCTTGAGTTCCAGTCCTGACTTCCTTTGGTAATGAACAGCTGTGTGGAAGTGTAAGCCCAATAAACCCTTTCCTCCCCAACTTGCTTCTTGGTCATGATGTTTGTACAGGAATAGAACCCCTGACTAAGACACCTAATAAAGTCATTTTGAGAAGTTCTGCATGGTTATTTGCTTTTCCAGGGTCTGCGTTGGTTTTGGAAGGAGGTAGTGGAAACAAAGTGGTTTATCTAATAAGTTATAGAACAACGAGGAGCCTCTTTAATTAGCAATATTTTAGATGAACATGTTTGGTGTCCGCAGAGGCCAGAAAGGGCCATTGGATCGCCTGGAACTGGAGTTGCGGGCGGTTGTGAGCTGCCGTGTGAGCACTGAGAACTGATTTTGGGACCTTTGCAAGAGCAGCCAGCCACTGAGCCAATTCTTAAGCACCCTTATTTGTAATTTGCTAAAGTTGTGTGCAGATGAACCTTGGGAAGTTACTGTTAGTTTGTTTCTTTGATCATATAGTTTATTTTCACATTTTTAAAGTCACTTCCCTGGTTTTCCGAGAACTCTGAGACACCTTTTTCTTTCTGAGCAAGTGAGTGTTGTCAGTGCTCCTTGATTTAAACTACACCACAGAGGATGTAAGTTTAAGGGAAATACGGGTTTCTGTTAAAAGTTGAAAGAACATTAGGACACTCAGTCAAGGTTTTCACATCTAAGTGTATTTTGTTTTTCTTTCTGAGATTCATAGTTACTCCTGTCACAGACAAGTAGATCTTTAAAGACGTGGCTGTTGTGGCATCTAAATGTATTTAACTTTTTTCCTGAGATTCATAGTTACTCCTGTCACAGACAAATAGATTTTAAAGATGTGGCTGTCATGGCCAATGATAAACATTAGTCAAGCCTTTGTGTTCATACAAACTGAACACAAGGTTAAGTTTTTATTTGTATGTTACACAAACTTTTTATAGGGTCTCAATGTATGTAGACCTGGTTAACCAGGACTCACTCTGTAGACCAGGCAGACCTCAAACTCAGATCTACCTGCCTCTGCCTCCCAAATGCTGGGATTAAAGGTGTGCACCACACCACCTGGCCCCCACTTAAACTTTCTTCCGTGGCTCCTCAGTCCACTTGGCAGAGAATACTACATACCAGGAAGCTACAGGATGGCACTTGGTAGATAATCACCTTCCCAGTGCCATAGCCCTGCTTTGTGAGAACATCCCCTTGTAAGAATGCATTTAGACCCGCATGCTTGTTCATCAGAGGAGTATTTTATGCCTAGTGTCAGCCTAGTTTAAAATTACTAGGGTTTTTGGCCGTAAGCTTATCTATCCTGTGTCTTAATAATTCTTATCTATGGAGGACGGGAAAGTTCCTCTGTGGCAGCTGCTTATCTTTCATCATCCCCTCAGTTCTGTGGGGGAGGCGTATCCTGTACTATAGCAGTCCTCCTTCATAGCCTTAGAGAACACGTACAGACTCAGAGATTCCATGAACTGAGCTGAACTCCAAGAGCTGCATCTGGGATTGAGCCTGTGTCCATGTGGTACAAAGCTTGAACAACATTACACAGGACATTCTGAGTTTGACATTGGCTGAGCTGGTCCTACTGAAGTTCTTCAACGAAGTCACTTCATGTACTCCATATAGTGAGACCTATATAAAGTTTAACATATAAATAAAAAATGTACTCTTAGCTCATATTTTCTTTGTAGTTCCTTTCTGTGTTCTGGTCAGATTGCACAGGAGGTACTGAGGAAATTTTGTTTTGTTTCCATTAAAAATACATCTGTGAAGTACTAAAATCAAGCATCATGACTTATATATAACCTTAATAAAACTGAAGCTTAAAACATTGAAGATGGTGGTTCTCAATCTTCCTAATGCTGTAACCCTTTAACAGTTCCTTAGGTTGTGGTGACCACCAACCATGAAGTTACTTCATTGCTATTTAATAACTGTAATCTTGCTACTGTTAAGAATCATAGTGCAACCTACAAACTGGGAAAAGATCTTCACCAACCCTACATCAGATAGAGGGCTAATATCCAATATATATAAAGAACTCAAGAAGTTAGACTCCAGAAAACCAAACAACCCTATTAAAAATGGGGTACAGAGTTAAACAAAGAATTCTCACCTGAAGAACTTCGGATGGCAGAGAAGCACCTTAAAAAATGCTCAACTTCATTAGCCATTAGGGAAATGCAAATCAAAACAACCCTGAGATTTCACCTTACACCAGTCAGAATGGCTAAGATTAAAAATTCAGGAGACAGCAGGTGTTGGCGAGGATGTGGAGAAAGAGGAACACTCCTCCACTGCTGGTGGGGTTGCAAATTGGTACAACCACTCTGGAGAGCAGTCTGGCGGTTCCTCCGAAAACTGGGCACCTCACTTCCAGAAGATCCTGCTATACCACTCCTGGGCATATACCCAGAGGATTCCCCACCATGTAATAAGGATACATGCTCTACTATGTTCATAGCAGCCCTATTCATAATTGCCAGATGCTGGAAAGAACCCAGGTATCCCTCAACAGAAGAGTGGATGCAAAAAATGTGGTATATCTACACAATGGAGTACTATTCAGCCATTAGAAACAATGAATTCATGAAATTCTTAGGCAAATGGATGGAGCTAGAGAACATCATACTAAGTGAGGTAACCCAGACTCAAAAGGTGAATCATGGTATGCACTCACTAATAAGAGGATATTAACCTAGAAAATTGGAATACCCAAAACATAATCCACACATCAAATGAGGTACAAGAAGGAGGAGTGGCCCCTTGTTCTGGAAAGACTCAGTGAAGCAGTATTTGACAAAACCAGAACGGGGAAGTGGGAAGGGGTGGGTGGGAGGACAGGGAGAGAAGGGGGCTTATGGGACTTTCGGGGAATGGGGGGCTAGAAAAGGGGAAATCATTTGAAATGTAAATAAAAAATATATCAAATTTAAAAAAAAGAATCATAGTGTAAATATCTAATATGCAGGATATCTGAATTGTGATCCCAAAGGGTTTGTGACCCACTGTTTGAGAACCATTGATTTAGAGCTTAGTACCTCTAGGGATAAAAATATATCAGTGAGACGATGGCCCTTATGTGTGGTCCCAGCTGCAGAGGATCCAGATGCAGGAAGATGCCCCAGAGTGCACGTATTAGAGACCATCCTGGGCAACAAGATGAGAGAAACAACAAAAGAAACCATGCAGGTGTAATGGCACTCAGCACTTGGGAATAGGTAGCAAGAGGATCATGACTTGCAGGCCAATCTGGGTGCCATAGTATGTACCATCCTGCTTTGTCTCCAGAAGGAAAAGTAATTAAATCAAATTTCATTAAGAACATTTTAGTTTTGAATTCTGTTCCATGTTTGGAACTCAAAAATAGTTACCTTACCAGTTGCTCCTGACTTCTACTCGAATAACTACATTGGCCTCCAGTTTTAGTCAAGGGTTTATAGCAGATGAAGAGTTCATTGACTTACCCAGACCAGATATATGCATAGTCACCAAATAAGTAAGCAGTCCTCGAGGACACTGGTGAGGGCAGGAGGCCTGGAGCACGTGGTGTGTGTACTGGGCAGAGCATCAGTGGATGATCACCAGGCCCAGCCAGAGCTGCATTCAGGGCTTTGCAGAACCAGATCCTGCAGTCATCCTGCTGTCCTCCATGGAAGTTTAGCCTCATGTTTATTGTAAAGGAGAAAATGACAGATAATACACTTGAGAACTGTAAAACAGGCAGAAGAATCTAAGGGTAAATTTTTAAGGCTGAGTGATTGGTGTTGATACAGAGAAGTGAAATGTCATTAATTTAGAGTAAGACATAATGGTAAAATGATTGTGGATCTATCACATTGTAGATGTGATGGCTAGTTTTGTCAATGAGACAGTCTAGAATTATCTGGGAAGGGAGTCTCAATGAGGGATTGTCCAGATTTGGTAGTCCTGTGGGTATGCCTTTAAGCTATTTTTGTAGTTGGTTCACTGAGGTGGGAGGACCCCACTCTAAACTCAACCTTTCATGAGCTCGGTCTTAAACTGAATGAAGACGAGACAGCTGACCACTAGCATGCATAAGTTCCTTGCACTGTGCCCTTGACTGTGGCTGTCACCTGTTGTGGTTTGAGTAAGAATGGCCCCATTGGCTAATATATTTGAATGCTTTGTCACTAGGGAATGGAACTCTTTGATAGAATTAGGATTAGGAAATGTGGCCTCGGAACACATGTGTCACTGGGGATGGGCTTTAAGGTTTCCATAGTCCACAGCAGACTCAGGTCACGTTCTGTCTGCCTGTAGATCAGGATGTAGCACTCAGCTATTGCTCTGTGGCTACCTGATGCATGCCGCCTACTTCCACCATTGGTGACAATGGACTCAACCTCTGACGCTGTAAGCAAGCCCCCAGTTGAATGCTTTGCATCATGGTCGTGGTGTCTCTTTTTAGCCATAGAACACTGACTACGGCCTTGTCTGACCAGCCTTTCCGAGCCCCTCTGATGCATCATCCCCGCAGTGCTGGATGTAACCTGGGACCGTGGGCTTTCCTTCCGTAAGTCATTTTGGTCAGAGTATTTTATTATAGCAACAGGAAAATAATAAGGCAGCCTACCATTGGGGGAATAACAAATAAAAGTCATTTGTTTCAACATAGTAAGTGATCTGACATTGTCAAATGTGTTAAAAGACATTCTTCATTCAGCATCTGTGAACATCTGTGTGCCTGGCTAAAGCCCTTAACTGCAGTCAGCTTAAACAGTAAGCGGTATTTATGGAGAAGGTTTGGCAGGTTTTTGTGATCAGAGCACTGTGCAACTGAGGAGGAGATTTTATAGGGGAGGTGACCTTTGAGGCAGGTAATTTAATTACTGGTTACAATAAGCCTCCCCCGTCCCCGACTGTTCTTGTTTCTCTAATTTTAGTACCCAAATATACCAGTTTGTTTTCCAAGTCCTTGTCTTAGTACCTGTTCAGTAACTTAAATTCCAGGGGTGAAAAGTTTTATGCCATATCAATTACAATGAAAATGTTCTTGACCAGGTCAGAAGCCTAAAAAAAGGTAGATTCATTTAGGGATAAACATTCCTCCTTGGTTTAATTGAAATGTGGTTTTACTTTATGCTTCTACCTCTTCTCTAACCTCTAAATTGTTTAGGAAAAAAATATATCTATACTCTAACACTAGCCTAATCCTAATTATTTATGTGTGTGTGTATGTATATGTGTATGTGTGTGTATAAATGTCTATTCCTATTTTGTTTTCAAAAGACAATCTGTTAAGCTTTTGTAGGTTTTTGTTTTGGTTTTTTGCTTTTGTGTTTTTGTCTGTTTGGTTTGGGGGTTTTGTTTGGGGCTAAGTAGCCCAGCCTTCCTCCTCCTCCTGCGTTCTGGAGTTATAGTAACACGCCAGTTTACATGTGTTTCAAGCAGTCATAATTACTGGGTTTTCATCTCTGAGCGAATCTGTCTAGGCAAGTAAAAATGAAGGTTTGGGTTGTTTGTTCCATTTATTTGTTAATTCTGGAGATGGGGCCCAGGCAGCCACCGCACTGTGTGGAGGTCAGAGGACAACTTGAAGAGTCATCCTCTCCTCCCACCATGTGCGTCGTGGGGATGAAACTCAGACTTTAGGTTTAGTGCTGATTGGGTCTGTCTGCCGAGCCACAGCATGGTTTAGTTTCAGCCTCGGGCATTATATTCTTTAATGCTAAATGTTACGTTGGAGTTGTGTCAGAATGAACTCTTCCCAGGTGGAGGCCAGGTTTATGCACTTTGCTCAGGTTAACATAGTCACATCTTGCAAGGTGACTGCACTTCATCATGAAGTTAGTATGTTATTCACGGGAGCTTCATTGTGACATGTGACACCAGATCATTAGGAATGTAATCATGTATTCTGTTTTATTAAATAGTAAAATAAATATCACGATGCATTCCAGGCTTTTATGGTTTGCTACAACTTCAGAAGATTGAGAACAGACTTTAAATTGTATGGATGTGTCTGTTTCTGAAAGCAGGATGCAGTCCTTTTACACAGTGTACCTTTACCGCCCCACCTCCTTTTTTTCCAGAGACAGAATAAGTCATTGTCACTGTGGCCTAGAGATGCATGAGCCTGTGAACTGGGAAAAGCAGAAACTCAGTATTGGGGGTGAGGGCGACATGGCTTTGGGGTACTACTTTTCTCATTTCCCAAGTGAATCATCACAGCTTTAGGAAATGTTGAGGGCATAGTTTTCTAAAAGTCAAGTACTATTTGGGGGAATTACAGGAGTTTTTGTCTTCCAAGCATGTAGTTCTATATGATATTTTTTAGCTCTCTAGTTGCTTAGTTCCCCTTAAGTAGAATCAGATCTCTTCACTCTGTCTTCTGCTATGTTTTTTAAAGATATGCTTTATTTATTATGTATACAGTGTTCTGCCTGCATATATGCCTGCAGCCCAGAAGAGGGCACAAGATCCCATTATAGATGGTTATGAGCCACCATGTGGTTGCTGGGAATTGAACTCAGGACCTCTGGAAAAGCAGCCAGTGCTCCTTACCTCTAGGCCATCTCTGCAGCTCCATGTGCTAGTTTTAAAATACAGCCGTTTAGTACTGACTCTCCGTCAGAGCTCAGAGCATTGCTGCAAACACTGTGTATATACTGTTGACTCCTAAGTCCTCACCACAGCCTGTGACATAGGTTTTACCAATCACCGGCATGCACAGAAGGGAAGTAACTTGTTTCAGCTGTCACAGATTACAGCAGCTCATAGCCTGGCTGGCCCTAGAGCCTCGTAGCAGGAGCCTTTTTAAATCATAGGACTGTTGGAAAAATTGGGAGGTTAGACTAGCATGTGAATGAGACTTTCTATATGTTGGAGGAAACAGTGTGTTGATTTTCCCAGTAGCATCTTCTGTGGAAACCTCGGGATTTTATAATAATTAATGATGTGTTTCTTTAACACTCTGATAATTGAAAGGGAGAGAGTTGGTATAGGTTAAAACTTGTCAAGTGGGCAGGATACCCAGTGGGCAGGAGCACTTTCTTTTCCTGCAGAAGATGCAAGTTTCGTTCCCAGCACCCCCATGATGGCTTCAACCATCTATAATCCAGTTCCAGGGGATCTGATTTCCGCTTCTAGCATTTAAAGTACACATATAGAGCATATAATACAGGCATACAGATGTATATACTCATATGAGGAAAAACACTCTTGTTTAAAAAATATTTAATAAGCTTAAGGTCAAACAGGAAAGCATTGTCTGTATTTAGGAGATAAATTGCTGGGCAGTGGCCAAAATGTGTGTTCTTGGTTTAGTTTTCCTCAGGGGAGTCATGGTAGAGAAAAAGAAGTATAACATTTAAAAAACTCAGGCATCGTGTAGTCACCTCAGCACTTGGGAGGCAGAGATAGGTGGATCTCTGTAAGACTGAGACCAACCTAGTCTATACAGTGAGTCCCAGGCAAGCCAGGGCTGTATAGTAAAATCCTGTATCAATAATTAGTAATAATAAATAATAATATGCAATAAATATTGTTGAAAGTACTCATACTTTCTATGCAAATATCAGACCTTCCTAGATAGAAATCTATCTCCATTTTCCTCAAATTGTTTTGTCTATGTACTGGGTATAAGCACAAGGCTCACTCCTTGCAGGTGACCTTCAGCAATCCTTCCTTTTCTAAGGACTGAGGGGGCTTCTGCTAGGGCAATTCTGCCCAGGGTTTGTAATACACACACACACACACACACACACACACGTATTCACTGTTTGTTAAGGTGGATACTTACTATATCTATAGCAGTTGTGTGGCTTTTTTAATAAATGAAAATATTTGCTTTTTCTTTCTTTAGCCAGAGAATGACTCGTTAATCAGAGGTTTCTACCTTAATGCTCAGATATTAGCAAGTTTTCCTGCAGATGTGGGGGCGGGCACTCAGGCATGCACATGCAAAGGCCAGAGGCCAACCTCAGGTCTAGCCTGCAGACGTGGGGGTGGGCACTCAGACTTGCACATGCAAAGGCCAGAGGCAGCTTTCACTGCTCTCCACTTTTTTTTTTTTTTTTTGAGACAGGGTCACTCGCTGACCCTGGAACTCTACCTGTTGAACTCTAAGGCAGCCGCACTTTCCCCAAGACCCTGCCCAGTGCCCGAGTAACAGCCTCACACACTGCACCTGGACTTTGAGTGCAGTGATCTGAAGGCAGGTCCTCATGCTTGCACAGTAAGCAATTACACACTGAGATTTCTCCTCAGCACCTGCCAGAGGAGGAGGAGAAGAAGGAGGAGATGGAGGAAGAGGAACAGGAGGAGGAGGAAGAGCAGGAGCAGGAACAGGAGCAGGAGGGCCAGATCACAAAGGAAGAAAGTAAGAAGAAAAAGATGAATAAAATAGATAATGCTCATCAAAAATATTGAAGGAACAATTTTTCTGCTACTCTGACTGTATTATCATCGGTTGAGTGGGCATGTGGACAAGGACTGAGAGTGAGGCGGACAGTCAGTAACTGATTAGCAGTAGCACTAGCTATTTAAAAGCAAATGCTTCCTTGCCTTCTTCTTCCTCCACTGCAGGAGACTGTAGTAATTGTTGGTTATTGGCATTAGCGTGAAGTTATCAAACAAGACAGGATTTTAATAGGATCTTAGAGTTTCTATACTTCTTTGCCTGGTGATTGTATTTTATTTTACCCTTAAAAAATAATTTCAAGTCACAAGCAATAAGGATTTTAAAATAAATGTGGGGATTACTAGAGCGAAGGCTCAGTAATTAGGAGTGCACGCTGCTCTTTCAGAAGACCTGGGTACAGTAGTACTCTTCCAACCACTCACCTTGCGCAGCTCCCAAGCAGCCTTGTCTCCAGCTCCTGTGAATCTGATGCCTTCTGCCCTGCCTCAAGGGTCACCCGCACTCATGTGAACATGCTTCTATAGACATACAAACATATACTATAAATTAAAATATTTTTAAAAGATTTTTATTTATTTTATATATGTGATGAGTACACTGTAGCTATCTTTATACTCCAGAAGAGTGCATCTGATCTCATTACAGATGGTTGTGAGCCACCATGTGGTTGCTGGGATTTGAACTCATGACCTCTGGAAGAGCAGTCAGTGCTCTTAACCACTGAACTTTCAGTGGTTTCGGAACTCCAGCCCCGAAATTAAAATATTTTTAAATAAAAGCAGTGGGCTGGACTGCAGTGTACACCTGCAGTTTCCAGCCCATTGCTTCCATGAGAAGGTTGAGAGTTCACTTATTTGAACCACAAACCAATTGAAGGTTTGGCTGGGATAGTCAAGCTCCTTTGTGGGTTCCCCCACTCCACAGTGCTCCACCAGCCAACATCAGTTTTCTGAAGCAAGGGCACTCTAGGAATGGAAGGGTTAGTTTAGGGTTGTGGTGGGGAGGTCATAGCAGCAGAGGCATGAAGTGCTTGTTCACATTGCATCTCTGGTCAAGAAGCAATGGTGGATGCTCAAGCTAGCTTTCTTCTCTTTTAAGAAAGAGAACCCAGGATCCCAGGCCCTGGGTTGGTTCCACTCACAAATGCTGGCACACGCAGGGGAGGATAGTCAGAAGACTGTGGCACCAAGACTACCAGCTCTGAGGATTAACTATCCATTTTGTTTTGTTTTGTTTTGTTTTGTTTTGTTTTGTTTTGTTTGTTTTTTGTTTTTTCCATATGGAGGGCATAGTTAGATTAAGCCAAAGCCATCCGTGATTGACAAACAGCCTTAGTAAGAAGGGCTGGATTAGCAGATTAAGTTGTCTACTTTGAGTCTTAAGGAAAACTTTTCCTTTAGATGTCATTGTTTCATGTTTTTCTCCATGGAGAGTTGAGGTAAAGGTGAAGATCTAGAGGGGAGAAGTGGCCCAGGCAGCCAGAGACTTGTTTCTCTTCTTGGCTTAGTGATCTCGTGCCAAGTGTGTAGCAAGCAGCATTCTAGGGGAGAAAGATGCTGACAATATAATTTACAAAGAACAGAGCAAGCACTTCTCTTTATCATACATTTTACATAGGCCAACCTCACAGAATGCTTCCCTGACTTTCCAGAACTCCTGTTCAGAACTCAGCCCAACCAGGGCTGCATCTGCTGAGTGATGTGGCTCTTGGCAGGAACATCTGTTGGTGTTTTCCTTCACATGAAGCAAGAAAGACTGATAGAAGTCTTCCTATCAATGAAGAGAGTGCCCTTCTGCATTAGACAATGAAGACATTTTGCACAAATGCTGGCCTCTTTACAGTGGAACAGCTATGCAAACCCTCTTCAAGTCCAAGCTGCAGCTTTCTGCTGCCCCACCGTTTCCTTAGGTCCGAAGGCAATCGCTGTTTCAGGCCATGATGTGCTCCCTCTATTGGCTCATTTCCATATTATACATGTTTGCTTTCCCATATTATACATGGGATGCCTCCCAACACCGCATCATTGAATATATAATTGGGGAAATAAACTAGTATTAGCACACAAGTAAAGATCCAACAGTTCTGAAACCACTCAAGAACAGAGGCAATGTTAAATGATTAAAGTATAAGCTTTGTTTTTGTATGATTTGCTGAGTTCTAAATTCATATCATTTAACTTTCAGTGAAAACGTCATTTAACAACCGGCTTCCTGATGGATGGTGCTAACCCTTACCCATCTCTCAGTGGTTTCTAATAGGGCTGGGGAAGAAAGAGCATGATGTTTGCTTCTGTGCTGTTCTCTTTAACATAAGGAGGCTAGGGGACTTAATCCAAGGTAAGTCTGAGGTGACACCTAGAACTACCTTTCAAAATAAAAGCCAAAACTCTGCAGTGAGTTACGTTGGGTGACCACAGTTAGGAATGGAGTCCTCAGTTGAGAATTCCCTGTTTAGCTCTGTACCCCATTTTTTAATAGGATTATTTGATTCTCTGGAGACTAACTTCTTGAGTTCTTTGTATACACTGGATATTTGCCCTCTAATATCCTAGGGTTAGTAAAGATCTTTTCTCAATTTGTTGGTTGCCGTTTTGTCCTATTAACAGTGTCCTTTGCCTTACAGAAGCTTTGCAGTTTTATGAGGTCCCATTTGTCGATTCTTGTTCTTAGAGCATAAGCCATTGGTGTTCTGTTCAGAAACTTTTTCCCTGTGCCCTTGTGTTCAAGGTTTGTCCCCACATTCTCCTCTATAAGCTTCAGTGTGTCTGATTTTATGTGTAGATCTTTGATCCACTTGGACTTGAGCTTTGTACAAGGAATTCTCAACTGAGGAAACTCAAATGGCTTTAATGCATCTAAATAAATGTTCAGCATCCTTAGTTATCAGGGAAATGCAAATCAAAACAACACTGAGATTCCACCTTACACCAGTCAGGATAGCTAAGGTGAAAAACTCAGGGGACAGCAGATGCTGGAGAGGATGTGGGGAAAGAGGAACACTTCTCCATTGTTGGTAGGATTGCAAGCTGGTAAAAACCACTCTGGAAATCAGTTTGGTGATTCCTCAGAAAATTAGACATAGTACTACCTGTGGACCCAGATATACCACTCCTGGGCATATACCCAGAAAGTGCTTCTACATGTAATAAGGACACATGCTCTACTATGTTCATAGCAGCCCTACTTATAATAGCCAGAAGCTGGAAAGAACCCAGATGTCCCTCAACAGAGGAATGGATACAGAAACTGTGGTATATGTACACAATGGAGTACTATTCAGCTATTAAAAACAATGAATTCATGAAATTCTTAGGCAAATGGATGGAACTAGAAAATGTCATCCTGAGCGAGGTAACCCAATCACAAAGGAACGCACATGGTATGCACTCGCTAATAAGCGGATGCTAGTCCAAAAGTTCAAAATAAACAAGGTACAATTCACCCAGCACAGGAAGCTCAAGAAGAAGGAGGACTTAAGTGAGGGTACAATGGTTCCTCTGAGAAAGGGAACACAATACTCACAGGAGCAATAAGGGAGGCAATTGTGTGGAGCAGAGTCTGAAGTAAAGGCCACCCAGCGAGTGCCCTACCTGGGGATTCATCCTATAAACAGTCACCAACCCCCAACACTACAACAAGAAGCATGTACCAAAAGGAGCATGCCATGGCTGTCTTCAGAGGGGCCCTGCCAGAGCCTTACAAATACAGAGGCAGAAACTAGCAACCAACTATTGGACTGAGCTTGGGGTCCCCAACAGAGGATTTGGAGGGTGGTCCGGAGGAGCGGAAGGGGTATATAGCCCAATGGGAAGAACAATGACTTCGGACACTCAGACACCCCAAGACTCCCAGGGACTGAACCATCAACCAAGGGGTATAGATGGATCCAGCCAAAAATGTGGCAGAGAAATGCCTTGTTGGGCATCAATGGGAGGAGTGGTCTTTGGTCAGATAAAGGCTCAATAGAGGCCACAACAAAGGGAAACGGATGGGGTGGGGGAAGTTGGGGGGGAGGTGAGAAAGTGTTGGGTAGAGGGGGCATATACATGGAGGCAGGGGTGGGAGGAGGGGTAGGGAATCGTTGGGGAGGGGGCTTTTGGGAGGGGGGAAATTGGGAAAGGTTTTACCATTGCAATGTAAATGAAGAAGATACTCAATAAAAAAAAAATTTAAAAACAACAACAACAACAAAAAAAAAAGGAACGGAGTCCTTCTAGCCAGGCCCTCAACAGAGGAATGCATACAGAAACTGTGGTATATATACACAATGGAGTACTATTCAGCTATTAAAAACAATGTGCACTGAGAGGATTTGAGGGAGGAGCGCTGTTAATGACACACTCTTTCTTCTTCTGATCTTGTTGTTTACACATTTGGGATTCTTTGAGACATTGTGGGTCAGAGAGTGGAAAAGGATTGACCTGGAAAGGATTCTGTATAGCAGGCCTGGGACTTGGCTGCATGTTCTGTTGGCACAGGATGTGTGTATCACTATTATCCTCCAGAAGTAAACATCAGTCCAATTTCAGTTCCTAATGAGAAGTTAGGTGCAGAAGCCACCAAGGAAGCAGAACTGAATGTGAAGTGCTGCGGGGGGCTTAGCTGGAACCCCGAGGGAGGCTTTGGTTGAGGCTGGTTAGTGACTCATGGGCAAAGTTTTTCTTCTTCTTCTTTTTTTTTACAGCAGTCCATTTTTTATGTCATTGTTTAATAATGCTCAAGAACAAAGCATGACTGGCTCGTGTGTCACTGTGGATCTTATTCAGCAAACAAAAAGAATGGTGGCTTCCATAGTTGTTTAAAGTTAATGCATGGCCATCTAAAGTCAGAAGATACGAAGTGAGAATAATGTTTGCTTTTGTTTTTCTCAATAAAGTATTTTCATCATAAAATTATTCAGAGACAGTTACTTAGAGGCCACCCTTTAGATAGTTTTCAGCGTTGCTTAGAAAATTCTCTCCCATGTGTCTGGGCTTGGCAGCACATGCCCTTGATCCTAGCCTTTCAAGGCAGAGGCAGCTAGATCTCTATTCGTTTGAGACAAGTCTGGTCTATATAGAAAGTTCAAGGGCAGCCAGGGTTACGTAGTGAAACCCTGTCTCAAAAAAAGAAATCATCGTGGACATTTTCAGAAATGTATGTGTCGCATTAAACACAGAATCCTGAGCTTGTGAAATAGAAACTGGCTCCCTGTGAGGAACAGAGCTACACGGTACCCTGGGAGGGTAGTCATGGGCTCGGGAAAGTACTCAGTCTGTAAAACGTAGACTTGATTTTAATTCTCCAGCACTCCTGTAAAGAAGCTGGACACAGCTGTACACACCTGGGATTCAAGAACTGGGGAACTGGAGATGGAGGATTCTGAGGGCTCACTGGCTAGTCGGTGAAGCGGAATTGAGCTTCAAGTTCAATGAGATACTCCTCTCTAAAAGTAAGGTGGAGATCCGTACAGGAAGCCAGCCAGCGCTGACCTCTACCCGCAAGCAAACCCACTCCCCCGACACACAAATGAACAAGACGGGGGAAAGTACATGCCAAATAATAACAAGACAGAAACAACGTCTTACCTGGAGAATGACCTGGGCAGTGTGATTGAACAAATAGTTTTGAAATTGCTATTGTAGTCCCCGTGATACATCCTGGCTAGTGAAGTCACTAATGAAACGCAAAGTAACTCAATAGGAATGAAAGCTTTAAATTCCTTTCAAATCCTTGAAAAGTCACTCTGAAGGGCAGATGTAAGGGGAAAGACTCTTGATTGCTGAGGAACAGGGAGGCCATCGTGCTGTGGAATCTAATGAAAGGACCACACACCCCTAAATTCTGTTGCTGTTAACTAATTTGACATTTATTTTTATTTATATGAATGTTAATTATTAATTAGCATTTCTCATGGAAAATGAGGAGACTAAGAGTTAGAGGAACATATAAAAAGAGTAGCTGGGGACCACTAGGAGTTGAGCTGCCTGCTGGAGTGATTAGCCCAGGGCTTATGAGAAGCCTCAAGCACTCAGGTACCCCCAAGCTCTGTCATAGTTACAAATCACAATAGGGTGTGCCTAGAGAGTGGTTTGGAGTGATGGGTGGTGTTTTTGGTTTTTGTTTGTTTGTTTTGCAATCAATTTCCATTTGAAAGTATCCTTAACTTGGTGACTTGCAGGCACTGAAAGGGAAAATGTCAAACTTGCTATAGCCAGCAACTATTGGACTTAAAGAAGACACAGGAAGCTAAAACTGGTGATTGTTTTATGAAGTTGCCACTGAGTTCATGAGCTCAGGCAGTTGAATCCACTATGTCTTTTTATGTCAGCTTCTCCAGTTTATAAATGGTGAAATATTCTGTGGAGTGATGCTGGATGCTGTCATGGAACTGAGAGCCCTTGGCTATGGTGATCCTTGTACCATGTCTCCCATATCTTCCCTAGTTTCTGCATGTGATATAAGCCACTCGTTGTACCGTCTACAAGTGTCAGTTCCAGTGTTCTCCATCTTGTTCCAGATATGGAACAAATATCAGTTCCATATCTCCATTATCCCCTCATTCCATGACCTTGTACCAATGATCTTGTCCTGGGAAACTTCCAGGGTAGACATTGCCCTTTGACCTCCTGTAGATGACAGGACAGAACTAGCACAACTCTTGTTGTTTTTCCTTGTGACAGGGCCTCATAGAGCGCAGTCTGGCTTCAGACTCACAGTGTAGACAAGATTGACCTTGATCTTCTGAGTCTTCTGCCTCCTCTTCCCAGATACTGGGATTGCAGACAGAACACCGCCATACCACGTAAACATAGCTCTTTGAGAATGTGGAGGTCAGTGCTCTGTCTTCTGAGGGTGTCAGGTGATTCCATGATTTGGCATCAAGTTTCAACCCATCAGCTCAGGCTCTCCCTGTGCTGGACTGCTGTCGTTGATGTCAAGAAGCAGTATAAGATGGTGCTAACAGGGACTCCCAATCATCCTTTAGTTAACTTGACAGAAGTGTTTTGTCCTTTTCAGTCACAATATCAAGCATTCTAGTTTTATTTCTGTTGTTGTAGTAAACACCATGACCAAAAGCAACTTGCAGGAGGAAAAAAAGAATCTTATTTCAGCTCTGTAGTTACAGTCCATCTTGAAGAGAAGTCAGGACAGGAACTTAAGACAGGAGGTGAAGCAGAAGCCACAGAGGAGGACTGCCCTCTGGCCTATTCCTCATGTCTGGTTCACCTGCCTTCTTATGTCATCCAGGACCCCACCTGTCTAGGAATGATACTACCTGCCCAGTAGCTGGGTCCTCCCACATCCCACATCAATCATTAATCAAGAAAATGTCCTATATGTATGTCTGTAGGACAGTGGTGGAGGTTCCCTCTTCCCATATGACTGTAGTTTGTGTCAAGTTGAAAATATTAACCAGCATGTCACACTATGATAGAACTCTAGTGTTTTTTTTCCTTTAGATAGCTCCTTTCTGCTTCAAGATAAACTTCAGATTTCTGTGAGCAAAGAGTAAAACCCTTCCCGACCTGCCTTCGACTCTTTCCTTAATTAAGTTCTTCTGCACTCACATCAGCCCATCCACTGTTTGTACCCTGGACTTCTACCTTTAGGTTCAGGTCAATTATAATCCCTATTGGCTTTGGGTTTGGTTTTTTTTTTTTTTCTGATATTTTCTATTGGGACCAGACATTCCTCTGTCTATATAACTAACTCCATGTTTATCTTTCTTTAGTGCACTTCTGCTATATTTAAGCATAACCTATATGTGTTACACATGTGGATGCACACGTTCAGGTGCACATATGTGGCTGGCTGTGGAGGTCAGAGGTTAATAGCCCATGTATTCCTTAATTGCTTTTTAGGCCACCTTTTATTATTTAAACAGGGTCTCCCTGATAGGTTTCCTGGTCCATAGACACAGAGATCCACCCGTCTCCAGCTTGCATAGCGTTGTGATTGCAGATGTGTGTTGCCAGGCCTGGGTTCTGTGATTCACACCCAGGTTCCCATGTTTGCATGGCAAGCACTTTACTAGCTGAGCCATTTTCCCACCCTCACCTGCTCTCTGTGTACCCTGCTGTCAGCTTCCTGAGAGTGGATCATGTACTTCATTCAGCGTCTCCAGCGCCCAGTGAAGGGCCCAGAACGTGGTAGCTCCTAAACTGGGGTTTAAGTGAAATCTCTGACATTGCTCAGAATTAAAATGAATGGCCAAGACCTGGGATGAGCATCGTCTTTAAACTCCACGCCAAAAGGAAGCAGACATTTAAAAGTGTCCACTGGCCCGTGATGGAGAAGAGAGGCAGGAAAACCGGCCTCTTGTCTGTGAAGGCTGAGTGCTGGGTTTCTGACCAGGAGTGACTCAGCTGTGGTCAAAGCTGTGACAAAGGACAAGTAGACAGGAAGTGCTCAAAAGAGACACTGTTGTCAAACTCACTCCGAAGGAGCGCTGCCTTCCGAGAGAAACATGCCTTACAAATGCATCAGGTTCCGGCACAAATAAACCCAGGTAAAGAAGAGATTATTTGAGAAAAGAATCTGAAATTTTAAAACTCAGATGTTAGGAGGGATGATTTGTAACATTTGGACTACAGAAGAAAGCAAAAAATTTTTTAAAAAATCAGTGGCATAGTAACAAAGAATGCACAGCTTGTTGTACAGTGATTTTTAGCTCAAGAAGCACAGGGCTTCCGTCAGTACAATAGTATTTACTACATTGACAGGATCAAAGAAAACGTTAATATCTGGAATTTCTTCTGAGTTATTATCAGTACATATCAGTGCCTACCTGCGGACTGAGCTGGATCTAGCAGAACTACCTTTCTGGTTTCCCCCCAAAGGTGGTGCTGACTTACAGGCCTGCCAGGTTGCATAAGGGCAACCACAACCAGTTATCTGGGGTTGAGCCTAGTGGCCCCACCCTGATGCCGAAGGATTAATGATGGGAGCGCCTGAGGGCACAAAGCTAAATGATACTGAGTATTGTTATTTTTATAAAACTCCTCAATGGTAATGTGAGAGTGGCCAAGAGGTACCATTCAGGATGTGGTCCCCAGCACAATAGACTCAGAGTCAGACATCAGTAGAAGTTCCTGTCACAACCCTTTCCAAATGCCGGGCAAGTCACTTTCCACGGAGACTTATGTTTGATCTACAGATTCTTATTTGTTTTAAGATTTATTTGTTTGTTTTATGTATGAGTGCTCTGCCTGCATGTGCGCCTCCATGCCAGAAGAGGGCATCAGGACTGATTACACATAATTGTGAGCCACCGTGTGCTTGCTGGGCCTTGTGCTGCTCTGGACCTCTGGAAGCACAGCCGGTATTCTTAACAGCTGAGCCATCTCTCCAGCGCCCTGGTTGGCAGATTTTTTTAATTGGATATTTTCTTCATTTACATTTCAAATACCATCCCCTTTCCGGGTTCTCTCCCTTCCCTGGAATCCCCCTTTCCCATCCCCCATCCCCCTGCTTCTTTGAGGGTGTTCCCCCACCCACCCACCCACCCACTACTGCTGCCTCGCCTTTACATTCCTCTACATTAGTATATCGAACCTTCACAGGACCAAGAGCTACTCCTACTGATGCCCAACAGGGCCATCCTCTGCTACATATACAGCTAGAGTCATGGGTACCCCCCATGTGTACTCTTTGGTTGATGGTGTAGTCCCTGGAAGCTCTGGGGAGTCTGGTTGGTTGACATTGTTGTTCTTCCTATGGGGTTGCAAATCCCTTCAGCTCCTTCAGTTCTTTCTCTAACTCTGCCATTGAACCCTGTGCTCAGTCCAATGATTGGCTTCAAGCATTTGCCTCTGTATTTGTCAGGCTCTGAAAGAGCCTCTCAGGAGACAGCTATATCAGGCTCCTATAAGCATGCACTTCTTGACATCCACAATAGTGTCTGCACTTGGTGACTGTATATGGGATGGATCCACAGGTGGGGCTAGCTCTGGAAACTTCAGTCTCTGCACCACACTTTGTCTCCACATTTGCTCCTGTGAGTATTTTGTTCCCCTTTCTAAGAAGGACAAAAGCACCCTCCCTTTGGTCTTCCTTCTTCTTGAGCTAAATGTGGTCTGTGAATTGTATCTTGGGTATTCCAAGCTTTTGGGCTAATATCCACTTATTAGTGAGAGCATCCTGTGTGTGTGTGTGTGTGTGTGTGTGATTAGGTTACCTCACTCAGGATGATATTTTCTAGTTCCATCCATTTGCCTAAGAATTTCATGAATTCATTGTTTTTAATAGCTGAGTAGTATTGCATTGTGTAAATGTACCACATCTTCTGTATCCATTCCTCTGTTGAAGGGAATCTGGATTCTTTCCAACTTCTGGCTATTATAATGTGGCTGCTATGAACATAGTGGAACATGTATCCTTATTACATGTTGGAGTATCTTCTGGGTGTATGCCGGTGAGTAGTATAGCTGTGTTCCTCAGGTAGTAAGTAGTACTATGTCCAATTTTCGGAGGAACTTCCAGACTGATTTCTAGAGTTAGAGTTACCAGCTTGCAATCCCACCAGCAGTGGAGGAGTGTCCCTCTTTCTCTACATCCTTGCCAGCATGTGCTGTCACCTGAGTTTTTGATCTTAGCCATTCTGACTAGTGTGAGGTAGAATCTCAGGGTTGTTTTGATTTGCATTTCCCTGATAACTAATGATGTTGAACATTTTTTATCT
The DNA here is from genome assembly GCF_947179515.1 of Apodemus sylvaticus. Taxonomy (NCBI): domain Eukaryota; kingdom Metazoa; phylum Chordata; class Mammalia; order Rodentia; family Muridae; genus Apodemus; species Apodemus sylvaticus. The sequence continues at coordinate 84,871,077 of NC_067476.1, read as the reverse complement.
ACTTTTTGACCATTCAATATTCTTCAGTTGAAAATTTTTTGTTTAGCTCTGTACACCATTTTTTAGTAGGGTTATTTGATTCTCTGGCATCAAACTTCTTGAGTTCTTTGTATATGTTGAATATTAGCCCTCTTTTGGATTTAGGATTGGTAAAGATCTTTTCCTAATCTATTGGTTGCCATTTTGTCCTATTGGCAGTGTCCTTAATGGACCTGGCTTTACAGTGAGCAGGAGTGTTGTTTTTCCTCCACCAAGATCCTGCTCTGATGGAATTCAGGCTCAGTTGAAAGGTCCTTGCTTCTAGGAGACTCATGTTGGAGGTCAGAACAGTGTCTGTTTTGAGAACTCCCCAGAGACCAGTCCTCTCTCCCAGTTTCTGCTGGGTCATCTGCTCCTCCTAGCCTAATATATTCCCACCTCAGAGAACCTTAATACACAAACAAGCTAGAAGGTGACAAAACATTCCGAGCTGATCCTGTTATCTTTGAGCCCAAGCCACTGCAGTCTGTATTATTTCTGCAAAGCGTTAGCAGTCCTCTATGAGTCTGTTTTGCCCTGGATAATGGGAGGGAATTGCTAGGGAGAGAGGGAAACTATAGCCCTGCTCTTGGCTCACTGCAGATGTTTTTTGGTTGATAAACTGATTCTCACACTGCTCTCCACCCTTCTAAGCACATGAATGTCATGAGATTAATCCTGGGATTTGCTAATTATCTTTTGTACTTGGTGACTAGACTCAACGTCTAGCTCCTGCAACATATGACAGGTCATTACTGAGTCTGCCTTTTTCCTCATCTAAAATAATGGATGTTATAACTGTAATATCTACTCCATGGAATCATTGAGGACATTAAATGGGCCAGTGCATGTAAAGTGCTTTCAGGGTTAAATAGTATCATTTTAAAGCCCTTTTGGCCTCCATGTATTCTCAGATTGTCAATCCTGCAGTTGGGTGCAGAGCCTGGAGATACAACTAGAAGAGACATGATGGGTCAGGTGGCCAGCTGCTTGTTTTTAAAGACAAGAAAACTAAAGTGCATGGAAAAGAGGTCTTTCCTCAAAGCCATCGGGCTGGTAGGAACAGAGGGAAAGACTCTCATATAGGCAACTTATCTGAGACCACGTTTCAGAGGTGTGTGATTGTTGGGCAGTGAAGGGATAATTTTTATAGACAAACTTCTCTACTTCCCAAGTTACTTGAGCTTGCTCATGCTTTATCATTGAGTATAAATTGAAAGTTTTTAAGGTGAACACATCTGTCATTCATAGTGGCTCATCCTACAATAGCAGCACTTGAGAGGCTGAGACAAGAGCATCACTGAGAACTCAAGGCCAGCATGGGCTACACAATGAGTTCTGGTTCATCTTGAAATACATAGTAAATTCTAGGTCAGCTTAGGATCCAGAATGAGATCCTTTCTCAAAGCAAAGCAAATCAATTAAAGCCTACTACCAGATATGCAAGCATTCAGGAGGCTGAAGCACAAAGATCATGAGTTCAAATCTAACCGAGTCAATAGAGGGAGACTGTCTCAAAAAACGATAGCAACATTGTATTGCCCATGAATACAATGAATGCAATACATGAATGTTTTGGTTCATGTATACCGAAGTAAATAAGAATTTCAAAGGTTAAAATTTTAGATAATCAATATCTGGCACTGCCATGGTATATAGTGGCTGGTGCCGGGACAGTGACCTAGGAAGGCTTCCAAGGAGGAGCAGATGTATTCACTGTCTGGACTAAAACAATGAAAATGGAAAGATCTAAAACTGAGGTTGCTGATCTGTTTGTAGAGGATTGTTTCATCCTCAGCATAAACTGGGCATGGTGGTACAGACTTGTAATCCCAACACTGGGTGGAGGTGCACTTAGAAGGATCAGTGCTCAAGGTCATCCTTGACTACCTAGCAAGCTCAAGGCCAACATGGTTGAAGTAGATACTCATCAAAAAAGAAAAAGACAATATTTTGGAGGCACAGATAGACAGTTTAGGAGTTAAGAGTACTTGCTGCTTTTGCAGAGGATCCCAGTTTGCACCCTCTTGGCAGTTCACGACCACATGTAGCACATAAGGAACATAACATAATCTTCTACTCTCCTGGCTTCTGAGAGGCACCCTCATACTCATTTGTATACTTACACATAGCCACACACATGTGGGCACGCATAGATAAATTAAAAAATGAAAAACTAAGGTGGAATCTTGTAAAGAATAAAAAAGAAAGAAAAAAGAAAGGAAGAAAGAAGGAGGTAGGGAGAGAAAGAAAGAAGGAAATGAGGAAGACAGGGAAGAAGAAAAGAAAGGAAAAGAGAAAAAGAAAAGAGGGAAAAAAAGAAAAATCTCCATAGCGGTTGCAGATTCAGTAGATCAGTATGAAAATGATGCTGAGTTTACCAGCCAGGCAGGAATTCTCAGCCATGTCTCTAGATCATCTGCACAAAGTCCCCACCATCTGCCCTGCTAGACAAAGTTAAGCCTCATGGTCTCTATTTGCTCCCTTTTCTTCTTCCTCTCTGTCCCTCTCTCCTCCTGAACTACCCTTGAGCTCCTCAAATGAATACAATCTCTATAAAAAGTTTGGTGGGGGTGTGAAGTGTTGCTGTATGAATCCTCAGGACAGGAAAGAAGAAATTCAAAAATCACCCTTAGGATAAAACCCACCCACAGATTCAAGTTTAGGCAGAACAGATCTGGGCCTTTATCTGAATAGCTGCTGACCTTACTGGTAAGATGGTCATCCCAGCCCAGGGACAGCTAGTTCCCCAACCCCAGAATGTATCTTGGTTTCTTTAGTGTTTTCCATTAAGAGTCTCTTCTGGGCTGTCCAGATGGCTCAGTGGATAATGGTGCTTGTGATATCTGAACCTATGTCATGGAAGGAGAAAAGCAATGCCTGTGAAGTGTCTACTGATACACAAACACACACACACACACAGATAAACAGACACACACAGATACACACATACCACACAGATACACATACACAGACAGCCACATAAATATATATACACAGGTACACAGATGTGTGCATGTGGACTCATACACACACACACACACACACACACACACACACACACACACACACAATTTCTTTGTAAAAGGAGTCTTTTCTTTCCCTTGACAGTGCCTTCTGCTTCTTGATTCTCAGCCATTAGATTTTTTTAATCAACATTAGAAGTTATAAGATTTTTATCAACTAGTTACACTTTTTACATCACTGAGCCTAGAGAGGCTGGGAAATAAATGGTGTTTTCTTCCAGTTCTTCTGTCTGCCCCTTTCCTTCGAATTAGGATGTGGCTTTAAGCATTAATCACCTCAGAAAGCTTAGAGAGATGTGGGTGAGTTACAGAATCTGGGGTTTTCCCTTGATGTTTTAGACAGAGAGGAAGCGCCTGCTATATAAAGTCGTGTGAAAAGTACCACCGTGAAAAATGTGGGGCGAGTCTAATGTCAAGACCATTTTAGTGTTAGGTAAGTCCACTGAGGGAATTCCCTCTCTTAAAAAATAAAATGAAACAAATTGCTAGAAACCACTGCACTTGCTGTTTCTTTCAGTCCCTGGTCTCTGGGGTGTTGTGAAGAGGGTAAAGTTGTAGGTGGAGCCAGGAGACCTTCACCCCTGTGTCAGATGGTGGTGAATAATGCACTACTTGGTAGTTGGTGCCTTTATAAAGAGGGACATCAAAGGGCTGTGACTGATATGGGTCAAGACACTTGAATGAAAGGTGACAAAATAAAGACTGGGGAAGTACACTGCTATCTCAGTAATGAAAGGTAGTGTCCCAGATTTCTCAGAGGGGGAAGGACACAGCTTTGAAATTGTCTGCTATAGACATGAAACAACCTAACTATCCAGGTTATTCTAGGGTATGACCTGTGACTCCAGCCCAAGGGACAGGACTGGTACTGTAATCTCTTGGTCACCCAGATTCAAGGTACCTGTTTGATGAAAGAAATCACCCAGGCTTATGACCTGGGCTAGAACCTAATTGTTAAATTAGTGGTCCTGAAATCCCTGTTGGCTTCTATGGTTATTTGAGGTCTGTTGAATGGAAATCTTGGCAACAGAAGCCTAAAACAAAGTCTAAGCTCCTCCTCAGTCTGTCCTAAGGGTAGCTTTTGATCAGGAGTTATATCTATTCTTCCCCAGAGACAGCATTAACCAGCTGGTTGGTGCAAGCCACACAGCATTATCCACATAAGGAAAGCTAGCTTCCCCTCCACTGGTGACTGTTGGAGACCTGTGGCTTCTTTTATTGTCTTTGTTGTTGAACATAGTTTCCCTTTATTTTCCTCTTGCCATGGGAACCATGATAAATAAAAGAGAAGTGTGATTTAAGAAGGTCTCTAGCTGCAGATGCACGTGGCTTGTGAGATCAGTCAGTAAACATGTGCCTGCATTGGTACCAGAGAAGAGACAGAAATCCTGAGGACTAAAGTGGAGGAAGGGAAAGTAAACTTGGAAGCATTGGTCAAGAAAAAGAGGGGCTTCATGTCCATGTCTTCAGGTTTCAGCTTCTAATGTTTGATAGTGTTTGTTCCTAAGGCTTTGTGGTGTGGATGCTAGGTAAGGTTTTTGTTTTGTTTTGTTTTGTTTTGTTTTTCTGGAAAACTGAGTACATCCAATGGAAGTTTGTGTTGTTGTTTGATTGGTTGGGTTTCTGGCTCTCCTTCATCTAACTTCTTTAGGGAGATTGTTTACAATTACATTGGCACGGTGTCACACAGACTCATTCCAGAGGAATCCAGCTAGGTGGTCCTAATGCTCTTGTTGCAGCTGTGGACATGTGTTTTGATTTAAACAGCCTTGGCTGGACCGTGCAATGCTTCATTCCTATGGAAGATGTCATTTTCAGCAGAAGGCTTGGACTAGCACCATGCCACCTACAAAGTTCCTCCTTTTAAACAGAAGATTTCCCACTTAATCCCCAAATATAAATCTTAAGATCCCACAAGTAGTTTATCCAACATGGTTCTCAGCCCTAGGTTCATAAACCTGCCTTGGTAAAACATCAGCCATCCACTCCCACCACTCAACTCCTACTCCATCAGTCCCAAAGATCTAGAATGCCTTGGATGAATGAGGTTGTGGTGTGTGTGTGTGTGTGTGTGTGTGTGTGAGAGAGAGAGAGAGAGAGAGAGAGAGAGAGCACGCAAGCATCTGTAAACACCACATGTGATATTTGAAGTGTAACTATTGTTGAGAGCTACTGAATTTAAAAAGTATCCTCTTTCAAAATATGCTTTAATGATGAATAAAAGATGAGGCTAGGAAGGAGAGAAGATACAAAAATAAAGACAGTCAGATCATGCCTTCTCTCCATGCTTATGGCCAGCCCTTTCCTTATCTGATGGCTTCACGAGACTTGGCTTAAACTCGAGTGCTTTACATCTGTATGGCTCTGGGGTGGAAAGATACCACAGTTGATAAGTGTCTTCCTTGTAAACATGAAAACTTGATTCCCAGAGCCAACATAAATAAGCTGGACATGGTGGCACGTACTTGTAATCTTGGTGTTGGGGAGGCAGAGACAGGTGGAGCCCAGGCTAGCATAATGGATGAGACCAGACCAATAAGAGACTCAGTCTCAAAAATAAGATGGACAACCCCTTAGTAACAACAGTCCAAACTGACCTCTAGCCTCTACTGCTGAATACACAATGACTAAACATATGAACACACATCACATATACACACCACACACAGACGCACCAATAATCAATCAACCACTACCACCCCACATACATCACCAATCACCATCATCAACAACAACCAACAACTAAAACAACCACCACCACCACACTTATACCACCAATCACCATCATCAACATCAATAACAACAACCAATAACAACAAAAATAACCACCAATCACTACCACCACCACCACCAACAACAACAAAAACAACCACCAGCCACCACCACCACCACCAACAACAACAAGAAAAACAACCATCACTAACAGCCACCACCACCACTATCATAACAAAAACCACCAATAACAACAAAACACTATAAAATCACATCCATTTGGAAATCAGAGGCATGGAGAAAAGTCACCTGCAGGTTTAATTAATAATAATGATGATGATGATGATGATGATGACAACAACCAAACAACCATTTTACTAGGCTAAGGTTTTCATGAATTTCCATGTAAGTGAACTGGTTCTTGGCTAGTACAACTCCAGTTGGACTGGGTAGGACTTCCTGAGGAGTGTTCAGCTTATACAACAGATACACACAGTGCTAATGACCACTCACCATGTCCTCTACACTGTCTAAGGCTTCACTTACCTCATCCCTTAGTAGTGATCATAAAAAGAGAAAGAGGTGTGAGAATATGGTATATGGTGGTGTGTGGGAAGGGGGTGCCCCAGCGGGCCCATGCTGAGGCATCCCTTCCCCCTGACGGACCAGACACATGATGGTATAGCATAGAATAGAGTTTATTCAGGCCATGGGGAGGGGAGTTAACGGGGTAGTAGAGGCAGAGAAAGGCAGAGGGGGGGGGAGAGAGGAGGGGCTGAGCAGCCCTTTTTATAGTTGACCAGGCCTACCTGGCTCTTGCCAGGTAACTGTGGGGTGGAGCTTAGACAGAATCCTAACACTTAGTATCTTTGTAAATGAGAAAATAGGCATGGACACTTGTCTGCTTTTTCTCAGCTAGAAAGCTGGAATTGGAGCTTGGGTCTGTGTTGCTCAAAGCCATACTGCAATGCCACAACCCTTGGCTTCATGCCCTGCCTGTGGAATGAGCCATACTGGAAAAGTAAAGACAATTAGCTGACTGATAAAGTCCCCACTTCAGGGACAGACATAACATATGTGCAAGAATCTATGAGAAGACCAAATATTCTGGTAAATGTGCCAGAGGTGGCTGAGAGCTTTATTTAAAATGTATTAAGCAACTCTGGAAGAGGGCTAACCTTTGTTAAATCTGGGCGGTTTTGTTTACCTCTCTACCATTCTGTGGGTTTGAAAAAATTCATTGCTAATTATTCTTGAGTAATGGGACATAGAAGAAAGATAAGCGTCTTTGTGTAATGAATTATTCAGGTGGTTTTAAATAAACTAGAGGGCAGATAATAGTTGATATGACCTCAACAGAGAGATAAGGTGGAGAAAGGGGTGTTGTCTAATTAACTACAAAGGAGAGGGGAATATGAGAAATAATTAAATCACTGGCTCCCTGTGTTCTGTTGTATGTGTTTACCCCAGCATTCTTCCCAGTGTGACTCTTCCTACTTAATGATTAAAGTCAATTAGCCAGTCATACACTTAGGAAGAAAAGAAACATTAGTTTTTATGTTCAATGCTGCTTTTTCCAACAAAATATTTGTGTTCACGAACCACAGTCACTGCACTTCACAAACTCAAAGCCAAAGAGTTCAGATACCACTATCATTGACATAGTTGTTTTGTTGCTGTTGTTTCGGGTGTAGTGTATGTGTGTGTGTGCATGTTTGCACTTGAGTGAAGAAGCCAGTAATTGATGTTGGGTGTCTTCTTCCTCTATTGCTCCCCACACTATCACCACCACCATCACCACCGCCGCCGCCGCCGCCGCCGCCGCAGCCACCACCACCACCACCACCATCACCACCATCATCATTGTCATCATTGAGACAGAGTTTTTCACTGAACCTGGAGCTTGCAGGTACAGGTAGACTGGCTAGCCAGCATTTCCCAGGGGTCCCTTCACCTTCAGCTCCCCAGAACTGGGTTACAGGTACACACTGGCATATACATGGATTTTTCACATGAGTGCTGGGGATCTCGACTTAGTTCTTCATGCTTACACATCAACCACTTTATTGACTGAGCCATCTTCCCAACCCCACGTTGTTGTCTAGTTTTTGAAAGAATCCCTCAGGCTATCATAGCTATATGAAGAATATTCTAGAAGACAGCAACTTATGTTCAGTGGAAGGTGAATCCTGTTGACTCTTTATTTCCAAGTTCAGTGTGACCCCAAAGGCTGTCCCTTGGTTTTAACTCATGGTTCATGAAGCCAGTAAGGGGCATTGTCTCTCTCATCTTGCACCTGAGCACAGCGGATGTGTCCCACCCGGCAGTCATGTGTGGAGTATAAAAGGAGAGCCATTTATCTTGTCATGTTCTTGCTGTGGGGCAGGAATGTATATGTCTTCTCAGCAGGAGCTCTTGAATGTGGTGAACTTAGGTCTATAAATAAGTCTTAACAGAAAAGGCTCAGCCAAACTTTTAATGAGGCATTACTTCCCTTCTACCAAGGTAAAGCAGCTATTATGACACTTTATATCCAGTACAAGTAGCAATAGGAAGAACAATTAATACAGTATTCATTTTTAAGAATTCAACACCATTCACACAAATGGAATTCCACTTTTTAGAAAAGTATATCACTAAGTAAATGAGAATGGGGTATTTGTAATTGTTAACTTTCTCCTAAAGGTAACATTTCATGTTTTATTTCATTCCCCACTTTTTTATAGGTGTTCAATTTCTCTATATATGTATATATGTACATGTATATATGTGTATATATATATAGGTTATATATGTATGCATGTATGCACATATGCACATGTACATATACGCATGTATACATGTATATATGAATATGTGCACTCAAGCGTATGTATATATATATATGTGTGTGTGTATATGTATATATGCATATATGTCCATATGCAGGTATCTACATTCTTTAAATATGTTCTCTGAACTTTAGAGGGATGGTGTAAATGTCTTGTTGAGGGCTGAACCCACAACTCTCACTCATTCTTAGCATTTGAGGTGCCATTTAGTCTCAGCATTCACCACTATTTGCTATAAAGAGGAGCATCTCTGATTAAGGCAGGGAGCAGCTTTAGTATATAGGTGTAAGCATAGATATTTAGAAGACAGTGTGGGACTATGCCAGCTTAATTAAGCAACAGTAATAAGTTCCCATCTGTGCCTACAACCTCCCAGACCTGGAGTTGTTGACCAGACTTGCAGTACCTGGCAGTCTTCCCTCCAAGCATGGGGCAGGCCTCAAATTCAATTAGAGGCTATTGGTAACGCCAACAGCAGTCAAGCATAGAGGTCACAAAGTCACAAAGCACAAGTCACAAAGGTGGGTGGCATATCTTGCCTGGAGTATTGGCTTCCTGGTTTCTTGGGTTTATATCTGGAGGCAACCAACATTGCCTGTTATCATCCTTTGTCTTCTCCAGCCAGCCACTTAGCATCCTACTGTGGTCTAAATGCTAGTCAACGGGGAGGGAGCGCCTATCTCAACTCTAGCCTGCTCGCTCTGTCTTATGACCACGGTGTACAGTGCCATTCCCTACAGGGTCTCTTCCAGGGGCCAACCAAGAATACTGATATGAGCCTGCATTGTGGGCTACCCTACCCTACCTGTGAAGCCCCTACCACCTCCTTTTTCATCTCAGAGACTAGGAACTCTAGCTAACCCACTACTTCTAGAAGCAACTTCTTAATCAGCCTTTGTCCTGGTTACTCTGCTCTACCCTGCCATGCTCGTATCCTTCCTCACTCGCTGTTCAAGCCTTTCTGTCCACAGTATTTACCTTCTTTATATTCGCTTACCTATGTTCTCTATCCCCATATTAATTACTTTCCTATGCTCTGACCAAAAGCAACTTAAGGGGGAAAAACTGTTTTTATTTTTTGACTTATATTTGTTAGTCTTTTAAACTTTTGCCCAATTAAGATGGTGAAAAATTATAGGAATTTCATCATATTTTAGCACAGAATATCAATTCATCAGATAAAACTAAAAATTTTATCCAAATGTCCCTCCCAGATGTTGGGATATGGTATGTTCAGTTATCACTCTTCTATATCAAAGCATATACCATGTGGAGAAACAAACATCCTGGTCCTCTGTGACCACAAGCACTTTCTCTTTTGCTATTTGCAGGATCAGAAAGGGCAGTCTAAATAAAATGTGGGTTTTTGTTTGTTTGCTTGCTTGCTTATTTATTAATTAATTTATTAAGTTGTTTTGTTTCCAGACAGGGTTTCTCTGTGTAGCCTGGCTGTCCTGGAACTTACTCTGTAGACCAAACTGACCTCGAATTCAGAGATCTACCTGCCTCTGCCTCCCAGGTGCTGGAATTAAAGATAAGGGCCACCGCTGTCCATCAAGGCATATCTATTTTTATATAGAAAAACTCATGAAAACGTCATTAAAATAATAGTCAAACTTTAAATTCTATAACAGACTTTTCCTAAATACAGCATTGCCTTCTCCATGATTCTCCTCTATCAATGAACTTGTTTTAAAGAATGAATTAAGGCCACGAAGTGATGGTGCGTGCTTTTAACCCCAGCACTCAAAAGGCAGACAGGCTGTCTGTTGAGTTCAAGGCCAGCCTGGTCTACAGAGTGTATTCCATGTTAGCCAAAGCTATATAATGAGACCCTGCCTCAAAACCACAACAAACAGAAATGAAGGGACTTAGCTTTAAGATATGCTCATGAATTTAAAATTAGCTCTGTACAGCTTGGGGGCATGGACTTTTTAACCCGGGACATGGACGTTCTACCTGGGCCTTGGACTTTCTAACCTGGGGACTTGAACTTTCTAATCTGGGGACTTGGGCTTTCTAACCACCCAAACTTTGTTTTGCCCTGGCTCTCATCTCATGAGGAAAAATCAAATTGCCTCTGTTTCTTGGGGTATGACTCCTGAGTTTTCCTCTGTAAGTAGCATGATTCATTTGTTGGGCTCACTTAAAACAGAGTCTTGCAAAATGAGCTATTGCAACTATCAAGAGAAAAACATATAGTCCTTTGGGGGTTTCTAGTGGTTTGCCCGAGATAAGGCATCTACTGAGTTCCAACAGTTTCAACAGTGTTAGCACTTAGAAGGGTGTTTTCTGTGTCTGGTAGAAAACCTAGAATTAAGTACTGTCTTCTGGGGAGGAGGTCCTGCGTGGGCTCCATACCAACGAAGGCCTTCATATGCTTTATTATTTTTAATTCTTGTTTAAAAAACATTTAAAAATTGTGTGTGTGTGTGTATGTGTCAATGCATGTCAGAAGCCAAGCTTAGCAGCAGTTCTCTCTCTCTCTCTCTCTCTCTCTCTCTCTCTCTCTCTCTCTCTCTCTCTCTCTCTCTCTCTCTCCTCCTATCTCTCCTCCTCTTCCACCACCTCCACCTCCTCTTCCTCCACCACCTCCTCCTCCTCCTCTTCCTCTACCTCCTCCTCCTCCTCCATCTCCTCCTCTGCTCTTTTAAAGATAGGTTATTTTCTTGGGATCTGCAGCTTACTAATTAAGCTAGTCTGGCAGGCCACTGAGACGCAGGAATTCCCCATCTCCATCTTCCCAGCTTGGGTCACAAGTATGTGCTACCCTGTCTGGATTTCTGTGTGACCTAGAGTTAGAACTCAGCTGCTCTTGCTTGTGAATCAAGCATTTCACCGACTTAGCCGTCTTCCAAGCCCCTAAAAACAGGAACATAAATAACATAAAATCACAAAGAATGGGGCTGAAGTTTAGAAAGTTGGGCAGACGTGGATTTGAGAATCAAAAGCCCACACTCTTCCTGACTATACAAGACCCAGGATGCTATAGAGTAAATCTGTTGGGAAAGCATGCAAAGGACCTAATTAACAAGGGTTTCATTCTGAGAAAAATTACAGAGAAGGTATTTGTGGTGAAGGGAAAACTTTTTTTTTGTTGTTTGTTTGTTTGTTTCTAGAGAAAATGTTATCTTTCTGCTTGGACTTCTTGAGCCAGACAGAGATGTCTTTATGTGAGCTCAGAGCTCATGGGCTCAGTGGTTTCCTTCTCTAGCAGATTCCCATAGTCCTTGTAAAAGGACAGATCCCACCTTCCAAGATGAAGCTCAGCAGATGTCAGGCTAGGAATGAGTGACTGGTTTTAGTCCTAGCTGTACAACTCAAACAAAACACGTTGACACCAGGAGAATGATTTTTGCCCTGTGGCTGGGAGTCAGGAAGTGAAGCTGGAGAACAATATTAGACCCACTGACTAGACCTCCTGGATCCCTGATAACAGTGGGCAAAATAGGAAACTGAGGCATAAAAGGAATGATAAATGTCATATAACACATGAGGACTAAAGATACCTCAGCAAGTGTCTGTGTGGCTCTGCCAGTGACTGCCAGAGGGAAATTCAGATGAGTATAGGGCTCCTCAACCAAGAGGGAACTTGACTCAGAGTGTTGGGATTGGTGGGGCTGAGAGGTCTTAACTGGTGTCTTTCACAGACCAACTGTGGCTCAGCAAGGCCAAGTGACTTTTCACCATTATATTGTCAGAAACAGTGCACTATTGCAACCCCCAACCTGCCCTCTTCAGTAGGCAACGGGAGTCTAAATGGAAATGGGTTTTGCATTCTCCCCTTTCAAGAGAAATCTTCAGCATTATTAGGTATCATGTTTCTAACCAAGGTCTTTAGAATTTGAGGCCATGCCTGAAGTTCTGTTGCTAAAACTGTCAACACAGAAAATTTTCTTGATTTCTCAGAGTTTAGGACTCCGAGATGAAAGGACCGAGACCTCATAATACCACAACCTTCCTCTTTTCCTCATCTGTTCCTTGTACTGAGTTACAGAGTTGGTGCATGATGGGGAAGGGACGAGAATGAGTGAGTGGGAAAAGGGAAATAGGGGTCTGGGGCTAAATTTTAGCCAATATCAAACTTACAATAGACTAAGATTACCTTCCCAGTGTAGAGGTCCAGAATCAAAGTTGAACTGGTCTCTGAAGTTGAACAGAGAGACATGGTTCACAGAGAGCAAAGGAAATGAAAGTCTAGGGCATGAAAAGCAGAGACTTCCTTTCTATTGTCAACACACTAATCAACTGGCAGAGCTCAAGAACAATGAATTGGTAAACTCAGTTGGATTATTCTGTGCTAGACAAGTAATGTCTGCTCTGTAGGAGGGAACAGTAATATATATATACACATATACATATATACATATATATGTGTATATATATACATATACATATATACATATATATGTATACACACACACACACACACACACACACACACACACACACACATATATATATATATATATATATATATATATATATGCTATATACTCACAGCATATAGCCACGTGACCATGGCTAAGTGTACAAGCTCAGCAGATGGTAGTCTTTTATGGATGGTGACTATGGAAAAGTCACTTCCTCTTCAGTGTCTCGTTTTATTCTGTTTGTAATTCTGCTGCTATTCCTGATTTGAACACTTGCCAGGAATGCCTTGGGAGCATCTGTGTTATGTAAGAATGTGGGTCAAATTTAAAGGCCATAGTCGGAGAACTTCTCTTTTACTGATAAAAATATGTAAGGTATTTTGAGTCTATGGTATTTTAGAGAAAACTTAATGTGTTTTAAAGCAGAGTGCTAGAGGTTCCGGTATTCTTTCTGAACAGTGTGTATTCTATAAAAGCAGACTTCACCTAAGCCTCCATGTCCCTAAGTTTGGCTTCTATTTGAATCATGCATACCATTTAATTAGCCAACTCTGTGGTTATTTTGTCCACAGACTTCTGAAAGTCGTCCCTCCCCACTGGCAGCGAGGAACAGGATGAGGGAAGAAGGGAAATAAGCTTGAAGCTAGCAGACTCAGACCTTGGGTTGTGCAGCAGACTTTGCCTTGTGCCAATGTGGATAGAACAGCAGGCAAGTCCTCTCTACTGTCTTGCTATCAGGGACTTGCTGGCTGGACTGTAGCACCTCATCCCTGGGTCTCTGAACTCAACAGTTTATTTGCTCACACCTCCCGGACTCCAGGGTCAGGAATAACAGGGAGGAGAGAGCTAGGGGATGCTGTTGTGCGCTGTGTATCCAGATGCTGCTTCCCGTGCCCGGAGAGCTGGTAGAAGTCCAGGCACGGGCATTGCTGAGCATCTCCTGTCTCAATATTATGTAAAACTTGTTTTCTGTCACCTGTGATTGATTAATAAGGGGCACATTAGCCAATAGCTGGGCAGGAGAGGAGTCACCAGGAGAGAGTCGGCTCGAGGAGACCAAGATGTTAGGTAAAGGGCCGAGTGGCTGGGAACTAGGCCAGGCTAGCATAGTCAGTTTAGAAAAGCTCAGAAACTGCCCAGCTTAGTGCCTGAAGCTTTCAATAAATACACCACATCTCCATGTCTTAATTTCAGAGCAAGGACAAGAGTAGAAAAGCCCAAATGGTTACAGAGGGGATTTTAGACAATAAGTATGGTAGGCAAGAGACGCAACACAAGAGGCTATAGGCAAGCCCCAGTGAAATGCTTTCTTTTATAAGGGTTGCCTTGGTCATGGTATATCTTCACACAAAGACAGAAGTGGGTAACAAAAATGCAGTTCTGGTATTACGTAGGCTTGTATGTATTTGTTTGTTTATTGCTGTTGCATGGTTCTGGCTTTAGAATAAAGGATATAAGAAAGGGGTGGTTTCATCTCTGTCTACCTTGAAGGACAACTGCTGAGGCCAGGTATGTGTCAGGGGTGTACCTGCATGGAGGCCCAGAGAAGTCATTTTGCAAATCTGTAAAAGTGAAGCCTGGATTTTACTGGAAACCCAAGGATGTTGGAGACACCAGAGTTGTGAGACACCAAGGTGAGTTGCTGACTGGGAGTAGAACCAGGCTAAGAGAGAGAAAAATGTGTTGCAGTCAACAAGGCTGGAAGGAATTGGAGGTCTCATGGTGTTTTGATGTTAGATATGGAGATGCAGAGTTTGGAGTTTGTCCTACTGTTTTTAGGTTCTTGCTTTGGTCTAGTATTTCCTTATCAGGCACCTGTTCTCTGTTTTGAAATAGTAATATATATCCTGTGTAATATATATCCTGTGTAATATATATCCTGTGTAATATATATCCTGTGTAATATATATCCTGTGTAATATATATCCTGTGTAATATATATATATATATATATATATATATATATATATATATATATATCGTTTTATTTTACAGGGGAATAGAGTTAAGAAATTGCTATGAGTCTTAGAAGACACTTTGAACTTTGGACGACTTTTAAACTATGTTGTGTCTTACATAGCCTGTGGGGACTTTTAAGTTGGACCCAATGTACTTTTACATTATTATATGGTTATGTGCCTATGGTGACCAGGGAGTGGAATGCAGTGGTGGTTTGAATAAGAATGGCCTCCATAGGCTCATATGTGTGAATGCTTACTCATCAGAGAATGGTACTACTTGAGAAGGATTAGAAGGTGTGGTCTTGTTGGCTGTCTTTTCTTCAGTTGCCTATGGATACTGAGGTAGAACTCTGAGCTACTTGTTTAATACCACATCTGCCTGTGTGTCCCCATGCTCCCCACCATGACTGTGAGCCAGCCCTAATTATATGTCTACTTTTATAAGAGTTTCCATGGACATATAAGACACTAACTTTCCAAGCCTCTGTCATCCCTTATGCTGACTTACACTCTAGTTCTCTACCCAGCCTCTTTGCTTCCACACTTATTCCAATTTTTAGGTTATTTCCCAAAAAGCAAATAGAAAATAGAAACAAAATCATATTGCTCCTCTGTCTGAAATGCCTGATGCTTTTCTATGGGATTTTGGAGGAAAATATTGATGAGAAAACACCAGGTTTCCACTAGTCATGTGATCATGGATCTGTCAAATTTGCTCTCATTTCTATGTCCGTACTTTTGCTTTATCCAAAGAGGACCTTGTTCAGCTCTTAGAATCAGTCGAGCTTTCTACCAACTTGCCTTCCCTCATCTAGGAAATGGGCCGCCTCCTCTTCTTCACAAACAGGCATTCTGAATGCTACAACTTGTTTCATTAAACTGGCTGCTGACCGTCCTCCAGTGTTCAGCTTTAATGTCGGGACCATGGGCAAACCTCTTGGAATCACCACACAAAGATGTTTCCTTTGCCCTTACCTCTTTATTCTCCATCAACAGTACACCCCATTTCTTTTATACCATCCCTATTAGAGTGATAGTTGCATTTGCTTTTGCTTGTATGTTTTCAGTCTTCCACAATAGACTATAAAGTTCCATAGGGCTTGATCATGTTCAGTCTTGTTTGGCATGGAGTTTCAGATCCTTAGCACAGAGCCTTGTGTGTATATACTCAGAAGATCATTCATTCAAGGATAAAGATTGAATGACACTTAGAATTTAGAATGAGTAAATTTTATTTTGGCACAGATTTACAAAAAAGTCTGCTTGTTGATGTCTTGGGAAGGAGGATGTGAGTAGAGGGGAAGCTAGCCACATCCAAGATTTCATCAGAATCAACATAGTTTACCCTGAGAAAATTGGAAATCCTTGCTGGGTAACCCTGTGCATCCCCAAGCCAGAGCAGCGAACCTGCCAGCAACAGGCGGGCTTCTTGTTTCTGGCCACAGTTACCTTCGGTTGGTGAGGTCTTGGGTGGCATGGTTTTCAGTTTGTGGTTGGAATCTGGGGGAAGTACCCCCATTATCAGTCTGGCTGGACTCCCCAGACAGGAGGTTAGGAAACAGGAATTAAGTGTCAGCCCCTTGGAGTCCTTTCAACAGTTGTGGTTTCTGAGGAAGCACTCCTTTCCCAGAGCCAACTTCAGAAGAAGAGAGAGGCAGGCCTCAGACCGTGTTAATGTAACTTTGCTCTTAGACCGGATACGACATCCTCTTCATGTGTGCATGTGCAGCTATTCCTATGTGCTAACGGTCTGGGCATTGAAGCTCAACATCCCCTGGAAACATGTAGCCCCACCCTCTCAGTTTTTGGAAGGACATTGAGGTCCTGAGGAATTTGGCTTGTCCACTGTTGTACTACTTGTTAATGGAAGAGTTGGATTTACACAGAACTCATCTTTCTGCCCCTACTTCATAGTTTTAGAGGCTCATTTGAAAACAAAGCTTCTGCTTGTATTTTATTTGTAGACAAAGGTTCAGAGCTTTTGTTTTGGGGAGTTCTGGGCTCTGTGAGATGTAGAAGGCTCATTCTTTCTTCCCTTCCAAATGGCCTTTGCCATCTGCAGTCAGCTCCAGATGAAAGCCAAGCCTGGTCCCCTGACCTTACCCGAGCCCTGTATCACCCCATGTGGTTTCTTTGATGTTGACTTAGACTTACCAACAGCCAGATAGCTTCTGAGGTTCCTCTTTGCATATGACCATTGTGACCCTGCCTCAGCCACCTGACAAGTTCACCTTTGACTCCAGACCCCTTTCCTGACCCGAGTCGTGCTTGTTAAAAATACATTAGTCATGCTTAATACCTGGATATAAGCTAACCCATTCCAGTGTTTCCAAAATGTTTGCTTGTTGGAAGAAGACCCCCTTGATTCACCAAGAAAATATTAAGTGCCCAGGATGATTTCTCTTGCTAGTCTGCTTCCTCTTCTTGGAAGTTCCAAGAAGTCTGGCTGGCTATCTAACAGAGCAGGGAATCTTAACTTTTTCCACTTAATGACATCTTTTGTCCCAAGTGAATTTTATGTAAACTTGTGTGTATGGTTATATAAAATAGGTACATAATTTATTTACTGACAATAAATTATAAAAAATACATTTTAAAAGCATTTTTGGTATGAATATAATTTTACCTTCATTAAAAATGAAAAATTTACATGCTAATGAGATGAGCATGCTGGTTTGTTTTTGCATAAAGAAAAATATCTTGGCTGAATATTTGATAATGCAGGACATAGAGCACCTTCAACATTTTTCAAAGTTGATTGATAGTTTGATTGTATAATCACAGGTGCTGAGAAGGATGCTCCATGAACATGTGATATAAACTGGTGGAAAAATTCTCAGTCATTTTTGAAATTGTTGGAAATCCCACCCTAATCCCAAACAAAATTAATTTAATGATTTCTTTTATAATAAAATGAATCTAAAGTCTGAGAGTCAAATGGAAATTTGTAAGAAGCCAAACATTCAAATTAAATTATTTTAATCTGATATTATATGCTGAGGAATAATGGCAGGACAATGTGAAGTCTTTGTTTTTCATAATTAAACCTTTACATTTCCATTAGAGTGGGAAAATGGTACCAGGAGAAGCCTGTAGTTCATCACATACATCAGTCTTGTCTCTGTGCCAGAGCTTCGCAGGCTGTAGCTGTTGGCATTTTGTGATGTGATGGCCCTACACGCTATAAAGTGTGCAAGCCATGTGTTCAGAAGCAAGAGAAGTACAGGATTCATTGTCAGCATTGTCATTGTTGTATGTACACAGTGATTTAGTTTTAAAATTATTTTTTTGGTTGGGGCATATATGCAAGTCCAAGGATAACTTGTAGGACTCATTTCTCTCCTTTAGCCATGTATGTCCTAGGGATTGAACATAGGTCCTCAGGCCCGCTGAATCACCTCTCTGGCCCTTTTATTTTTTATTTACTTAAAGCTACAGTTGATTTCTATGGCTGGGGCTTATACTGGATCATACTATATGGAAGAGGTGAATTAATCCCCTCTAGATTCTGCCTGGGCCACTAAATAGACTTCATGGTACATGGCATATGAGTAATGTGAGTAACTTTTTTGAGTGGTGGAGGAGTTGTCTAGAGAAGAGCTGTGTAATCTGCATTCTGTACGGAGGTAAAGGAGTAAGAACATCAGTGATCGAGTATCTATCTGTGGCCATGGAAGTAATGCTAATTGAGTAAATGAATGTAATCATTCCTCTCTCTCTTCCTTCACTTGATACAGGTTCTTACTCTGTAGCTCAGGATGGCCTCTATTTGCTATGAATCCCAGGTTGGCTCCAAAGTTGTGATTTTCCTGATTCTGGCTTCTGCCTCTTGAATGTTGATCAGAATGTACCAGCATACCTTACCAATAAATATTTATTGAGAAAATTTTGATTTATTTTTGAGTTTTCAGCTCAAGTAGAGGGCATATATTGGTAGTGATGTTAGGCACTGATTCGTATATTTTTTGTTCCATTTAGATAAGAAGCTAAGGTTTTATTTATCACAAACATTCTCTACTGTCTTGTATATGTCTTTGCTATGTGGAGGGGAATAGGATCCTGGGTATTTTTATTTCCTAAGCTCTGTGTCATTTGGGTGTTCTGGAAGACAGGCACCAGAGGATCTGTCTCTGGTAACTCAGTCGTTGTGATTGTCTAGCCTAGGCTTATGAAATGTTTTTCAGTCACTCTTGGAATGCCCCTGCACAGCTGAGAAACTCCCTAGAGTCAGAAGTTCATTTCCTAATGTGATTGGATATGTTTAGCAAGGCTCTGTGGTCATCTGCAGGGCACCGTTGAGAAATCACGCAGGCAAGCAGAAGGCAAGTTCTTTGAGATCTGGTTGGTATCTACATCAGTAAACTTCCTCCCAGGCATTGTCCCAGCAACATCATTGCAGATAAACCTATTCTATCTCATGCCCAGGGACTGCTTTGTGTGCTCTTGCTCTGTTGTTTGTTCTTTTTGTTGTTGTTTTGTTTGTTTGTCTTGTTTAGTTTTATCTCAGTGGCTTAATGATAAGTGTTAATTGGAGTTCTTCACTAAATCCTGTTGACAGTGTTTCCCTAACAACCAAACCTCACCACAGTTTGGCTCCAGAACAGTATAGGTCATGCCCTCCTCTGGAAAGTGAGGTATGATCCACTGAAGAAGTTCTCAATGCACTCCTCAAGGAATGCTGCTGCAGAGCCTCACCACCTTCAGAGTTGTGAAGACACAATATGCTCCCTGCTGCATTCAAATTCAAGGGTCATGGACATGGTCTGGTAGATGTGAAAGCTGAGAGCATGCCGGGGTCATCACTGGAAATCACAGAGAGTGGTTTCGGTCTTGAAGAGACACACATAGATGCTGGAGAGTATTACAAGTTCATTCTGAGTCACCAGGAGACCAATCTACCAGTGGGAAAAGTCACTCAAGAATCAGCCCAGAGAAAAGAGTGTCTGGGGGTCAGAAAAGTCAACTGGAGGAAATACAGATAAGAATCCAGGGACAGTTAAAGCAAAGAATCTGATTGATCTTGCTAAATAGCATCCTCCTCATATATAAGGTACTAGCATCAACTTAGTGATCTTTACTTTGTTGGATTAAAGATTAAATTTTTGATGGATTTGATGAGAGAAGGCATCCATTTATTTACATTCAACATGATGTTTTGACTGTCTTTATGTTCTCTTCAATCAAGATATGAATTTTCTCTCTCCTTTCATACTACTCACATTTAAATCTCTTTGCTTTTTCAGGGACTGAGAAAGGAATAGAACTCAGCTACCTGCTGTAGGAAAGTCTCATCTCACCTTTCAGATGCATTTCCCTGCCTATGTGGTGAGAAAAGTTGAAATTCATGGCATATTGTCTGCTTTCAGTGCCATTTCTCTAAAGAACTTTGAGTCTCAATTTTGTGGCAAAGGTGTAGTTTTTCTTTGCTGACCAAAAGTTTAAGATGTAGAAAAGAACAGAAAGTACCTTAAACGTTGCTTTCTTCAGAAGATTGCAGAGTAAGAATTAGAAGAGGGTCACTCTACAGACGTGATCAACAGCCTATGGCTAGGACGGTCACAGGTCCTAAGGGGAATATACTTCTGATGCTTTATTTAGGAGACAAATATCAAATCATCTCTGAAATGGCTTATACCCACACATTAATACTGTCTTCAGCCATAGTCAAAGAAGCTGCTGCTGCCCTTAGTGAATAGTAGTTAATTCAGAGACTCATTACTGGACAAAGTGCTGAGAATAAGTAAGTGTTTAGCATCAAAGAATTGTAAGAGATAGAGGATGAGGTAGGCTACAATAAAGTGGTCCTCTGGGTGTGACATGACCACGGTACATCATGAGTATCCTGCAGTATGGCTTCCTACCTCAAGACCTGCGTAAAGATGAGGAAATAGGAAAAAGAGTAGTTGGGAAAGTAGAGATCAGCTGGAGTGGAAAGGAGATACGAGAGAAGAGTGTGTGTTGGGTGAGTGTGTGGAATACCACCACACTGCATTGTATGCCCGCTGTACACACGTATAAAATTCTCAATTAAAAAATAAGAGAGTGTTTGGAAGACACGAAGGGATTTCCCAGTAAGAGCTGTTTGCATACATGGTGGCCCAGACTGCCTGAGATCTGCATAGAGACAAGGGTGCAATAACAGTGTTTTGGAAACTGTGGTAGGAAGGAGGCAGTGAGTCAGGGTTTGCTGCCTTCAGAAAAAGATATTGCTCATAAGGAGGCTTTGGATGAAGTCTGTACATGCATGTGGGGTGGGGTTGGAAAGGCAGATTGGCCTATGGGAACTTTGAAGAAGAAAGTAGGGGGACAGATTTGAGTGAAGAAAAGGTGGGGGAACCCACTGAGGAAATAGCACTGAAAGAGGGTCTCTCCGGGCAGGAAAAGCTGTCAGAATGGAAGAAGAGCTCCTGTGTCACACTGAGAGCAAAGGGACATTTACCAGCTATGTGGGAAGCCCATGAGTATTCATCTTGTGCTGTCATGCTTCCAATTTTCATTTCTTTCTTTCCTTTTTTTCCATCAACACGTGTGAAATGGCTGTGGTTCAGAGTGCTGTTTTGGTAACCTTAGGGCTATACTTACTGTCTGAGTTTAGGGCTAAAGCAAACATAGCATACCTGGAAACTCTTCTTTATTTATCAGCCATCAGAATAGAAGCTGAGTCACAGGATGACACCAACACATCTGGTTTCTGTCTCATTCTTCCTTATTTCCTGGGTGTTGGCAATCTTCACTTTTGCTTGTTCCAAACTTGAAAATGCCCTGTCTCAATAACCACTCATCCTGCCTGCGATTGATGCTCTCAGAGAGGTCCCTCACTGGTTCTTCTCCCAGTGGTCTTGTTTGCAACACTGAGCTGCACAGCCTTTCCACAATTAGCTGTTAGCAAGTGTCCTGGTTAATTTCAAACACTGGCAGGTAATTGGTATTTTGCTTGGAAATCTCACCTGTGCGTAAACTGGATTTCATTTGTGTTTAAAGGCAAGTGGAGAAAGAACCCATGTGTTTGGAGATAGGCCCTTATCTTCTCTCTTCCCAGCTTAGTAGTCAACTCTAACCTCTTCACTGTATCCTTATGCCCCATCCTCACTTCTCCATGTCATCACCATCTTAGAGGCCCTGGAGCTGGAAAAAATGTGCTGGCATGGATTCATAATGTACAAGATGGGAGATAATTACTTCATTTAATGAAGTCCTTGCTATCACAAGAAAGACTATGAGAATCCACAAGAGGAGGTGGAGTGACCTTTTTTACAAAGAATAAAATTAATTAAAATATCAAGATAATCCTCTCATCTATTGGTCGCTATATTGAGTCGCTTTCCTAGAAGCATAAACTCTTGTGAGATTCTTAGTCACGTTCAGATATGAAGTGTGCTTATCTGTTCATCTGTTTTCACCAAAGAGCCTTTCTTTGGTGCAGTTTTATATAAACTTCAGATGTGGAAGGCAAATAAGGAAGGCTGAGTGCAGAAGTAAGGTTGGGTGCAGGGGTAGAGCTGGGTGCAGGGGTAGGGCTGGGTGCAGGGGTAGGGCTGGGTGCAGGGGTAGGGCTGGGTGCAGGGGCAGGGCTGGACCCGCCCTCTGCGTTTCCTTTCATTTGTTCTCTCCTCTGTCTGGACACCACTGTGCTAGCTTCCCAGATGCATCTTTGAAGAGTAACTGACTCTGTGTTTGAAGTCAGAAAATAGAATATGGCCTGGTTCTTAGATTAGATTTCTCATACATCTCTCACTAGCTAGACCCATCCCAGCCTCTTATATGTTCCTTGTGGTAACATAGTCTCACTTCCTAGGCTAAGAGAAGGGGCTCCAGTAGCTTAGGCATGCCTTGGGATAGCTCATAGACCTCCACACCCTCTACTGCATCACTTTCCTCAGCACAGTTTGCCCCTGTCCGCCCCCTGTAGTAAGTCATCGGTACTCAAGACTATATAGTATAGAGTGCAGATTGTAACCAGACTCCTGCTGCAAGTGCTTCTCTGATCTTACTTCAGATGTGCAACTTAGCAATCTCTGCAGAAGGACATTTTACTCAAACTGAAGACAGTCCCATAGCCTGGAAGCACCTTACCCATCAGCCAGTGCAATTATGTTCCCATCTGATTACCATCTTTTCTCTGGACCAGTGATAGCCTATTTCCCAAGGAAGCTCCACACTATCATTTATAGAGCACAATGTTGTCTTCCTATCCTTGATGAGCCAAATTGCTTTATGGCTTTAGGAGGAAATGCTGGGTGTGGCAAGTGGAGACATTATTCAGGTCTTCCTCCAATAACTGTCCACAGAGTAGCTGTTATGAGGTAATCAGGGAACCTCCTTTGTTACCAGCTCTTGACCACAAGAAACCCTACTTGAAAGGCCCCAACCCATGAGTGAGTAGAGCCCTGAAACAAAGACTTGCTCACTTACGTTTGATGAAGATTTAGCTCTAATAGACAATCCTGTTGGGCTAACATTATATCATGATTGAACACCTTCTCTGCCCACCCCCCAATCCTCTATCTGTTTTCCCCACAGATCTTTCTCTGTCTCAACATTTTCTGTACTCCTAATTGTGTTACAGCATTCACTTCCCAGAAAACAAATTATTGGAAGTAAAGGGAAGGAAATAAGTTCTAAATATAGGATTCACTGGAGTTATTTACTTATGATTTTTAGATTTCTTAAGTTCACTATTCCTAGCTGGTAGTTATGAATAGGTTTTGGGACAGCTTAGAGTTACTGGTATACTAACATATACATATATGTATATGTGTGTATGTATATATATGATATACATGTGTCTGTGTATATAGAATATGCATATACGTGCATATATATACACCCATATATGTATCCAATATTGTCTTCAGCCTGCATACATAGCATGTCTAGACACATTGAATAATTTATATGCCATTTAAAAATATAAAACACAATTTTCATAGATTTTGAGTAATATATATTTAAACAGCATTAGTATAAAACACATACAGGAAAAGAGTTTTCAATTTAAGAGGACTGAATTAGATGATGTTGTTTTCTTACAGTAACTGGGGATTTCCCTAAAACATAATAAATAAAGAAGTAAATACATAATAAACAACTTTGTCTTCACAAAGCAACAGATTTTCCCAACACATAATAAATAAGTAAACAAAAATAAGCAACTTTGAAAAAGATTGCCCCATTCCCACATTGAATAGCTCTCAATTGACCATTTTAGTAGCCGAGAAGAACTAGAATGACCCACTCTAGAATAGAATGAGGTGTCATATGTCCCTTTAATATAATATCTTTTGGGTTTTTATTTGTTTATTTGTTTGTTTTTGAGACAGGGTTTCTCTGTATAGCCCTGGCTGTCCTGGAACTCACTTTGTAGACCAGGCTGGCCTCAAACTCAGAAATCTGCCTGTCTTTGCCTTCCAAGTGCTGGGACTAAAGGCATGTGCCATCACTGCCCTGCCCTTTAATATAATTTCAGACCTTCTAAAATATGTTCATATTAACTGCATATATGTGATCCTGATTGTTCTGTGCAGAGGAAGAATTAGATAGTAGCTGTTTCACTTGTGTTATATAGCCCTAATTTGGGGGAGGGGCGGAACACTGTCTCAGCAAACAATGGCTCTTTAAGAAAGGAAGAACACTATAGTTTCAGTTATATAGAATTTTATACTTAAAAGAGATCGAGGGCCTTGTCCAACAAAGGAAGATACTGAGACTCATTCTGAAGAAGCTTAAAAACTTGTTCAAATTCACATAAGGAATATTTGGCATGTTTCATTATGGTTTGAGGAGCTCAAGTGTTGCTAGGCGTCTCTTTCTGTTGCTGTGATAAACATAACCAAAAGCAACTAGGGGAGGAAAAGATTTATTTAGCTTCTCGTTCATGGTAACAGTCCATCACTAAGATATGGCAGGGCAGGAAATCAAACAGGAACCCAGAGACAGGAACTGATGAAGAGACCATGGAGGAGTGCTGCTTACTGGCTTGCTCAGCCTGTTTTCTTATTTGCTCAAGACCATTTGCCTAGGGGTTGTACTGTCACAAGTAGGCTGGGCTCAACTACATTAATCATTGGTCAAGAAAATGGCTTCCCCCACAGATTTGTCTACAGGCCAATTAGAGGTAGGCATTTTTACAATTGTGCTTCCCTCTCTCCAGATGATTCCAACTTGTGTCATTGACAAAGAAACTAACAAGTACACAATATGCTAGACTATGTTACTATGACACACTAACTATCACAGATGTTAGTGAGTTAACATAAAAGAATGTTATTACTGTGTCACCAAAATTTTACTGTAGCTCTGGATGCTCTCTAGGGTACTTGTCCTCCACTTGGTGCAATAGGGATCCAGGCTGCTTTGATTTCATGGCATTTCTATTTCAAGAAAGGATTACACCATTGTAGAGCTCGGGTGTGGAACTACAAAAGGGTCATTCACTAGAAGCCAGATGCCAAGGAGGCATACGGGCCACGGTCCCAGGATGCTCCTTAGGGGTGAGCAGACAGGGATAAAGGTGTGCACTAAGCACTTTGCTCCACCTTTCCAGACTCCCAGAGGGCAACAAAACCCAGGGAAAACCACGGGCTCTCTGAGAATACTGATTTATTGCATCATTTTTGATCAGTAGCATCTAAGTTATGCATCAGTTCACTGGTATCAGTCACTAAAAGAAAGGAAGGGAATAAACAGGGGAGAAATATGAGATTCCATGCTAGTGGTAGTTAGGATTCTGTTGCTGTGATAAGCACCATGACCAAAGGCAGCTTGGGGAGGAAAGGGTTTATTTCAGCTTATTATAATCGTGTTAATGAAGAGAAGTCAAGACAGGAGCTCAAGTCAGGAACCTGGAAACTGGGACTGAAGCAGAGGTAACAGAGAAAGACTGCTTACCAGTTTGCTCCTCATGGTTGATTTCTCCTACAGCCCAGAACTATCATAACCCAGAACCATCCCAACCCAGAACCATCACAACCCAGAACCCTCTGCCCAGGGGTGGCACAGCTCACAGTGACATGAGCCCGTTCAAAGTAATCATCAATCAAGAAAATTCCCCACAAGCCTGCCTACAGGCCTATCCAGTGGAGACACAACTAAGCTTCCTTCTTCCCAAATGACCCTAGTGTGTGTCAATTTGACAAAATAAATAAATAAATAAATAAATAAAAATAAACAGAACAGCACAGATCCTTTTAAAATAAAAACAAAATAGTCCAGTGACTTGGCCAGGCAGGACAGAGTTTCCCATGGGACTCTGGAAGACCTGGTGACAGAGATGTGTAATGCAAGGACTGTGTGTCTGAAGGGCAGAAGCATGTTGAAGAAGGTAAAGGCTGCCCTTGACCATGGTCTTTGAATTTACCACATTCTTCATGAGCAGAGCTCTTTTCTGATGTCTGTGGTGTCATTCAAATGATGCCAAGTTTTATCAAACCTCTGATCTTCTGTTTGTCTGCCTCCCCTCCTCAGCTGTCTCATACTACTTTAAAAATAAGTTGCAAGCCCAACTCTTGGGTTTCCTGTCAGGTTCTCATATCTGCAGAGTTGGGGAGACTGTGATGGCAAGATGAACATAGCAGAAGGAAGTCAGGCCTAATTTCAGCTGGTTTATTAGCTCCTAGACATTTCCCAGGCTGCTGCTTCTGCTGGCTCCTTGCCTCCAGGAGAGGTCACCACTCAGCCTGAGGTTTCTGTTAGTCTTTCAGGGCTGGCTGTTTACTCAAGTCCTTAAGCCACCTGGACCTGCCGGCTGGACTTGGCCATCCTCTTCCTTGGAGTTTTTCCCCACTTCCCTTCCGAGATGGAAAGGTCAGTGAGGAAGCACTCTCACTACTAGAGGAGCTGAGACATTGACTCTCAGATGAAAAGGAGTTACAAGTAGGGAGTCAGATGAGAACCAAAGCAAGGCTGAAGAGTCTTGTCAATTCATTCTAAAGAAATTTTTCTTGGAAATGTAAGGAAGACAGAGCTTCCTAGTCTAGGACAAAGCTCTGAAGTCAGACTGCTTGGATTTGCAGTCTGGTTCTATCACTTACCATTAATGTAGTAAAAACATTCTTTAATCACTATAACCCTCAACTTTCTTCTTTTGAACATTAAAATATGCGCTATTGCATCTACTTGGATAAATTTGAAGCTTTTAAGGGAAGATGCAATAAACATTATTTTTGTTGCAGTATGACAGGGTTCTGGGACCAAGACACTTGGTAAGTTCACACCTGTGATTATCTGTAACCATGCCATAGGTAGGACTTAAGGTGCTCCAACTGATATGCATGACAGTTCCCACATCTTAATGTGATCAGACCTCACTGCCTTTCTAGATTCTGGTGTGTATCTCAATAAATAAGAGATGTCTTGAATGATAAACTTATAAAATATGAGCTGCTACCCTAGTCACAGGCCAACTTGATCTGGCAGTTCCTCATGAGTCCTCTTCCCACATTAATCCCACAAACTTCCCACATTGGCTGTGGCAAGTTGACAATTAAAACTAACCTGCACAGTCACTAATCCCATTCACTAAGGCAAGCCTTCCTGGGTTAATAACCTTCCCAACGTCATTACTTCCCAATGCCCTTACCTTGCTTGGTTCACATAATATGAGTCTGGTGAAGAGTCAAGCCTAGCATTTCATGAAGCACCAGTGACCGTGGCAGTGGCAGTGGGGACAGTAGTCACCATACATCCTCTTTGCACTTCACTTCCTGTGTGACTGCCATGAAGAGCCACATCGTGTTGTTTGCAGCTAGCTCTTACGGTTCCACCTTTGATATAACTCAGCCCCTGAGAATGTTGCCTTTTACACAGAGTACCTCATGGAGTCTGGGCTCTTCTGTTAGGGGTTGTGAGTCTCTGAGGGGGCATGGACAGAGTCTAGTTCATAGTTGGGAGACCTTGGGATGATCAGATCCTGGATCACTAGGGTCTTGAAGCAGTGGGCCACCATTTGAATCTTCTTCTGGGGTGTGCCTTTAAGGTTGGTGCTGCTTAGATACTTCTAGTCAGTAAATAGTTTGTATTCATGGAAAAGAGAATGAAAAAAGAATCACCAATGATTTCATCCAACCCACTCTGTCACAGTTCCTGTTTCAGAAGGAAAACCCCATTTCCCCTTAGCTGAAAACGTATGGGGAAGAGAAGAGCCTGCCCATCTAGAGAAGGCATCTATTGAATTACATAGTGAAGTATGTTCATTCATTTTAGGTGGTGTCTCAGGTTCTGTTGTATAGCTAGCTGTGAAGACATCATGACCAAGGCATCGCTTAAAAAAGAATGCATTTTTAATTTGAGAGTTGCTTACAATTTTAGACTGTTAGCCCATGATCACAGCAGGAAGCAGGCCAGCATGGTGCTGGAGCAGCTGCTGAGAGATTTTCATTCTGATCCACAGGCAGCAGGCAGGGGTGGGGGGGTGAGGGAGGGAGGGAGACAGAGACAGAGACAGACAGACAGACAGACAGACACACACACACACACAGAGAGAGAGAGAGAGAGAGAGAGAGAGAGAGAGAGAGAGAGAGAGGAAGAGAGAGAGAGAGAGGACTGGGCTGGGCCTGGCATGTATTTTGAAGTTTTGTAAATAAATTTAAAAATTAGACACACCATAAAATGTATATATGTGTGTGTGTGTGTGTGTGTGTGTGTGTGTGTGTGTGTGTGTGTGTTAGAAAACCAGAGGGTAGTTCATATACTCAAACAAAAAGCTGAAGAGCCCGTTTTTGTATAGGATATGAGTAAGGGAGCCCTGGTAGGTGAAGCCCATTAGCTAAGGCTCTACTACGGGTCAAGTCATTCTTGATTGCATCCCTGGGAAGCATTAGCTGCTGGGATGCCAATGATCTGAGCAGCAGGAGGTAATGTGTTTGCTTGGTAGCCACTGTTGGCAGGCAGAAGAGCAGCTGCTAATGATCTGTACAGGTTCTGCTAGCTAAAGAGGAGCAGGCTGCTGAACAGGCCCTGGTAACAGTCACTTGCCCTAGTTGCTGTGTACATCATCATCCCTGTGGTTACAAGTTGTTCCCTGAGGCTTCTGGGGCCAAATAGATCCAAATGGACTCAACACACCTCTGTTTGTAGAGTGTGTTTGTAACAACATGAAGAACTGCAGTCCTCTCACTCAATATCAGAGCTCCATGTCTGTGCTCCAGAGAAAAGCTGTCAGTCATCCCCAAAGACATCTCTGCTAGTCTCACCTGGCCTTTGAAAGGTCCATACTTAGAGTCAGGAGTGTTGGGCTCCTGAGGTCCCTGAATACACAGTCTGGCACTTTGCTTAGACCATAAACTAAAAATAAATATCCCCAGGACTGTTCCTGTTGGCAGTGACAGTTGAACCATCACCTCACCACAAAGACACTTGTCATTTGGGGGTTTAGAAAAGGGAAACACTTAAGTGCTAGTCTATCAGATTAAAAGAGTTTCAACAACCAGCCCAAACACAGCACCCAGCCCACCCCCCGACTTCTGGTCAGAGGTCAGAGTTTTAGCTTACAGGGGAAAGCTGAACCTGCGACCCACGCAGGGCACAGAGGCTGCTCTTCAGTTATGGCATTGAGAGGAAAGGTGAGGCCGTGGGAGCTCACAGCAGCTTCCCTTTAAAAGTTCCCTAGGAAACTTTAGAAGAAAACAAAAGTGCTATTTGCTAGCAACATTTCCAAAATGTAGATGATGAGAGAGAGAGAGAGAGAGAGAGAGAGAGAGAGAGAGAGAGCCTGCAGTTCTGTGCATTATTAATATTTCAGGGTGTTTCTCATCCTGACTTTTTTGATCAGTAGGAAGACCTTAGGGCTCAGTGGCATTGTGTCATAGATCAGAGCTTTGTCTCAGCCTTCTCTATCCTTCAATTGGGATAGGAGATGATGCTGACCTGAAGCGAGAGTTTAATGAGTACTTGTGTGAGGGACAATTTAATGCAATACCATTCATAAGCTTCCTTGACCTCAGACCCTTAATTTTATGGTATCATGCTTTGCCACATTTCAGCATTTCTTGGCTAGTTTTATTCTAATGACTTTATGATATTCCATAAAATGACTGGCTGTTGTATAGAGTAGTGCATCAGGACCCTAGTATTAGACAAATAATTCTGTGATGGATATCTCCAGGTGCCATTTTTCAAAGGAGAGTCCAGCCTTGATCCCTGTTTGGCCTGAGGCCTGAGGGTTGCTATCTATCTCTGTAAAACATCAGAGTTAATGAGATCAGTATAATGGTCATTTATCCAGTGACTAATTTATCATTTTTCCTGTTCTTCTCATGCCTTTGGAAGCTAGTCCCCACTGGCTTATTGGAGACTTGAAAATTTAAACCAACTATTTTTGAGTACGTGTTGCTCAACAGAAAAAACTTAAGGGAGCAAGAAACCAGACAGACCAGTCTTCTACTTTTAACAGCACACACACACACACATATATATATATGAAAATAGTACATATATATGAATTTAGTACTGTTTTTTAATCATTTATTTCCATTTGACCCTTAAGCCAGTTGTGTGACAATAATAGTAATAACATGTATTCTTAAGGCAGAAAAGGGGATTTGCAAACCCACATTATTTTTCCTCTGAAATTATCTTAACTTTTCTTTCTAGAAGATTCTTGGGCCCCAAACATATGATGCCTCTTTCCTATTTTATTTACTCAGTTGGAAAGCATGCATGTTTAGAGTACTGGCTGGAGTGAGAACAATGAGTCTATAGCAAGGACAAACACTGAGACACTGCGTGCTTAATGTGTGCCAGAGACAAAGCTAAGTCTCTGAAGGCATGAACACACACACACACACACACACACACACACACATACATATACATACACATACACACACACACACACACACACACATACACATACACATACACATACACATACATATACATACTTTTAACAAAGGGGGATGTCCATTCTGGAGGAGGCTGATAAATGCAGGAAGAGTCAGGGAGATAGATGACTGAGCATGGGGAAGGTTGTTACCTGTTCTTCCATTCCCTGGAGTTGGAAACAGAGCTGAAACCAAAGCATTGGTTTCAGCCAGAAGACTCTTTGTCAACATAGAGCCAATGTGGAAAATCATGTCTTCTTTAAAAAAAAGAATTATCTATTTATTTCATGTATATGACTACACTACAGCTGTCTTCAGAAGAGGGCATCATATCCCATTGCAGATGGTTATGAACCATCATGAACTTGATGGGAATTGAATTCAGGACCTCTGGAAGAGCAGTCAGTGCTCTTAACCACTGACTTGTCTCTCCAGTCTGAAAACTATGTTTTAATATAGTACATATCTTCCAAATTGAGGTAGACAGTGGTATAAGGTGGAAAGTATCATTGTAGCCAGGACGATGGAGGCCTGGACTCAGGAGCTGTAGACGGAGAACAGAAAGTAAGTGGCTCATGATGAATTTCAGAGACAAAATTTTCAAGATCTGGCAAATTTCAAAAAAAAAAAAAAAAGAAACAGGATAATAAAAATAAAGGTCAAATTCCAGGTTATTAATTTGGGAACTTAGGCAAAAATATGGCCCTGCACTGTTGAAGATGAGCAAGTTTTGGGGAATAGCTGACTCATAGGTGAGGAAATGGAAGATTCTTTTCTTACCTTGTTATTTAAAGAACTGATGCTCTCTGGCCCAGAATAGAGAAGGCAAAACTAGAAGTGTTGCCCCCTCTTTACCCAGTGTTGTTAGGCAGGAAGAGACTATATGCTGGATTAACAGCAACCTGGGGCTTGACTGGTTTCAAGTCATGTGACTTTAAAAGTTATTTAGTCATCTTCCACTGATACTTTATCTTTGTAATCTCTAAAAGAGAGTCAATATTGCCTGTTCTGCACTATTTTTGACAAGATATACATCCAACCCTTCACACAATATCACACAGAGTGATTCTTTTATCTAAAAACCTCATGTAGTCCTTTGAACGAGCTACACAAGTTAGAGCTGTTTGATGCAGTCACTCTTGCTTGTGTGGGTCCTGAGCATCCTTTAATATGGTGACCCAGTTTGCCCGGTCTGATGTGGATAGGGACTTCTAGAAGGCAGTGGTGCTGCCACTCTCCCACTCTCTGTGCTTCCTGTTACCTGATTTACACAAGGGAGTATTCTGTTCCTCCACACGAAGGCATGATTTCTTACTAAAATAGGAATGAACCCGTAGATCATTAACGTTTAAAGCATTTTGTCAAAGATGAAAGTTACAATGTAATGGTTTGGAACACTGATTCTACAGTCAACTGCCTGAGTTGGGTTCTTATCTCTGTCCTTTATGAGCTGTATAACCTTGGGGAGGTAACATGACTGTGGGGTAATCCCTACTACTATGTTACTGAAACCTTAGGAATTCCTGCATCACAGGATTTACTGTGAGTTTTAATGGGACATACACACATATACATAAACTCATTCACATGTGTATGTACATACACTATATATACCATTCACACACCTATGCACACACACACACACACACACACACACACACCCTTGGAAGTAGTAACCGTTATATATAAGCATGTGTCCAGTAAAACAAAACAAAAAAAAAAAAACTCAAGTGTTCAAAAACAGATGGCTTTGTGAAGGTTGGCAAAGGGCTGCATGGGAGGAGAGGAAGGGCAGAGGAGACTGGACTCCTAGGCAGGATGTAAGTAGGCCTGTGTGATGGCCAGTCAGGAAAAGAGCTCAGGACAGCCTTGCTGCTTCTCTCTGTCTTGTTCATACCCCAAAAATGAAGAGTTCAGGGACAGACACTAAAGACAAGTTGGTTTTGCTTCTTAGAAGCAGCTTTTGTCCCAGCCTAAGTCAAAAAAGCCTAGTGTGTCCTACACCATGTGTCCGGGCTGGAACACCATCCAACTGCAGAATAATCCTTCTAGCTTCAGATCATGAAGACACAGGGAAGGTGCCTCCTACCTAGCTGTTTTGCCTGAGTGCTGGGGGTTCCCAGTGGCAGATCAAAATATCCAAACCAAAAAATGAAAAGGCATAGAAGAGCGCTGGAGGAGGGGTGAATTTTGGCTGAGAAATCAAGGAAAGCCTTTCTTAGTGAACATCTAACTGATGGACAGAGCCATGGAGTCATGAAAGACCATTTTTTTTGCACTCCCTCTGTTGCATGAAGAATGCATCAAAGGAAGTCAAGATTGGGAGCAAGGGAACTGGTCCCCAGGCTATTACAGTAGCTTCCTTGGCTAAGGGTTAGCATTGGCAGTAATGGTACCATTTTTATCTTTTTCATGAGAAGGTCTTTGGTGGTGGTGGGAGTGGGAGAATCAGGTTACCTGGAAGATAGGAATAGATCATGCTGCTTGCCATGATCATTTTTACAGGCCAACGGAAGCTTGCACGGGGGCCGAGCCTCAGTCAGCCTCTTTTGTCTGTCTTGCTAGGCCATTGCCACATCAGCTCCAGGAAACTCTTCCATTTTCAGATTTCAATGAAACATCACCACAAGGTGGCTCCCTGAGAGGCAGCACTGGGCTGGTTGTGCATAGAGGAAGTATAAAGTTAGCTCCCAACAAGGGAAAACAGGGGCTGAAGGAGAGCCAGACAGGTAAGGTCTTCACTGTTCCCCCTCCGTGGACTACTCTAGGATCTAATGTCTGAAAATACAAATGGACAAAACCCCTCCAAACTTCTGGGTGACTTCTGGGGTAGCTCCTGTGAAGGGTCAGCTGGATGGTGATGTAGTTTAATACCTTTTTCCTCACTTCCTTCCTTTAACACCTTGAACTTAATTCTTCCAACTGTCAGTTCCTCAGTCTCAACAGTTCCTCATACTGTGTTTTGTACAGAATTCAAAAAAGAAAACATCTGAAAAGAGAAGTCAAGTAGGAAGTTAGAAGTCTGTAGCTGAGGGGTGAAGTCAGAACTATTAACTTGGAAAATGTCTGTAATATGATATCCAAAGCCATGTGATTATGCCAACACTTGAAGGGAGTGGGTGGGGGGAAAGGTCAGGAGTAAACCTTTGGTTGTGCAACCCCCCCAGTTCAAACAGAAGAGGTGAAGGCAGCAGAATTGAGACACAGTAGACAATGATGTAGAAGAAAATTCAAAGAAGGGTAAGGACAGATGCAGAAAGAAGGAATGATCTAAAAGATCAGAACCTCTGGGGGGGAGGGGTGAAGCTATCTGAGATGCTAGAGAAGAGAAACAGGAAAGGGTAGGTGTGCTATATTTTGCACTAGTCAGCATTTGGTGCTGTGACAAAAACCGTCTGAGATTATCAAGTTATATATTTGCCTTACTCCATAGTTTTAGAGGTTTCAGTGCACAGCGACACAGCCTCATCACATTAGATGGCACATTGTGGCAAAAACGGTATAATCATATTGGAGGGAACTGCTCACCTCAGAGAGGTGTAAAAGCACTAAAATAAGGCATAGATCCCAATATTTTCTTCAAAGCCATGACCTAATTCCCTCTATTAGACCCCTACCTCCTAGAGATTCTAGCACCTTCCAGTGGTGCCAGGGGCCAGCTACCCACTCTTTTTTTTTTTTTAATATTTTTTCTTTTATTGGTTATTTTCTTTATTTACATTTCAAAGGTTATCTCCTTTTTAGGTCTCCCCTCTGGGAACCCTCTATCCCATCCCCCATCCCCCTGCTTCCATGAGAGTGCTACCCCACCTACCTACCCACTCTGGCCTTTCCTCCCTGGCATTTCCCTACACTGGGACATGGAACTCTCTCAGACCCAAGGGCCACTTCTTCCACTGATGCCCAACAAGGCCATCCCTTGCTCCATATGTGGCCAGAGCCCTCTGTCCCTCCATGTGTATTCTTTAGTTGGTGGCCCAGTCCCCGGGAGCTCTGGGGAGGTCTGGCTGGTTGACCCCACACCCAGTCGAGTGATTGGCTGCAAGCATCCGCCTCTGTATTTGTCAGGCTTTGGCAGAGCCTCTCAGGAGGCAGTCATATCATAGCTACTGACTCTGTAGCTTATGAGTCTTAAGAGGACATTTAGGAGTGAAGCTATTAGAAATGGAAAGTGACAAGTGGTAGGCAGCCTGGGTGAGAGTTCTTTCAGTGGAGAAGTAAAGCTAGAATGGATCAGGGAGGGAAGGAGAAAAGGAAGCAGAAGAGAAGCAGCTAGCGTCATAGTTGATCCTGTGAAGAAATTTAAATGGAAACAGGAAGGAAACAAATTAGGCAACAGGAGGGCTGGCATTTGCCGTGGCTGAAATGTGTGTGAGAGAAGCATAGATTTCAAGAGATGTGAGGTTTTGTCTTTTCTCTGCCATTCACCAACTGAAGAGGGGCAATCACGTCCCTTTCTAGCCATTCCCTCTTGTTGAGTGTGTCTTAAGTCCAATTTGAGAGCTGTTGGTTACCAACACAGTATGTGTGTCACTATCACACCCCTGGTCTTATCCTGCCATGCTGGCTGTTGTAGTTCATAGGTGTTATAGCTGGATAAGATTATTGATTGTTTCTTCTCTTGGAATGGATGCTTGGCTAAGAGACCTCCTGGAGTACCACATGCTATAGCCTTTTAAAAGGACAAAGAAATGAAAAAGAAAAGGAAAGGGGGAAAGGAAAGGGAACAAGAAAAGAAGGTGGTGTGTGTGTGTGTGTGTGTGTGTGTGTGTGTGTGAGAGAGAGAGAGAGAGAGAGAGAGATAGAGAGAGAGAGAGAGAGAGAGAGAGAGAGAGAGAGAGAGAGAGATTCACTATGGGAAGAGACCTCTGGAGTGTGTCATTGAGGGTGTTTTCTGAAAGGGTTGACTGAGGTAGGAAGTTCTATTTTTGAATGTGGGAAGTGCCAGCTCAAACACTGGAATTCCAGGTCGAGTGGAGAGATGACTGCTGGGTACCAGCACTTGCCCTCCTCTTCCTGACTGTAGAAACAATGTGACTGACATTTATATTCTTGTCCCCATGCCTTCTTTGCCAGAATGGAATGTACTTCCTACCCTTGGGCTGAAACAAACACTTCTCTCCTGAAGTTGCTTTTGTCAGATTCTTTGTCACAGCTATGAGAAAAGCAAGTAATACATAAGGGAGGAAAGTAGATTCATAGCTCATGTAACTCTAAAGAGACCAATTCTGGGGATATAAATAACTGTGTGTGTGTACACGTGCGCGCGCGCGCGCGCACACACACACACACACACACACACACACACACACACACACACTGTACCCGTAAAGACATGTAGCTCAATTGAAAATATACAAGCAAAGCCTGGAAGAGGTAGGTTCCTTGTGATGATAGAACAGTATCTTAGTTTACTTCCTATTTATGTGATAAACCACAATCCAAAACAAGTAGTGGGGAAAAGGGGTTATTTCAGCTACAGCTTACAGACCGTCACAGACAGACTCTATGGCAGGAACTCAAGGCAGGCATTCAGAGGCAGGAGTTGAAGCAGAGACCATAGATAATCTGCTTCCTGGCTTGCTTATGTGTTTCTCAGCCTAGTTTTTCATCTATCCATGACCACCTTCCCACGGGTAGCACCACCACAGTGGGCTGGGCCTTCTCATAGCAGTCATTAACCAAGGAAATGTCCCCACAGACTTGGTTACAAGCTAGTCAGATGGAGACATCTTTTCCACTAAGGTTCCTTCTTCCCTTGACTGAAGCTAACCAGAACATGTGAACGTGGACACATAAAAAAAGGTGTTCACTTTTTCTTTCTGTCAGTCAACAATGAAGCAAATGGAGATCAGAGTGCAATTCGACTAAGTTCTCTCAAGAACATGAAGTGATGATGACAGACCATACCAAGTGCTGGTGGGCACATGGAAGCCAGACCTCTTACCTAGACTGCGGATGGAAACGAAATGGAGCAAGCCATGGAGGGATGGCTGACACATCCACTCAGCTTCTACTCAGAGTCTGTGCAAAGTCCATTACTGGGAGAAATGAGCCTAAGAATCCACTAAAGATAGGCAAAATAGACCCAGTTCCAAAATAATTTGGAACATTTCAGACAATTCCAAATAAAAAACTGTTGAGTTGGCCCTCACGAGTGGAGCAAAGTTATGAACGGTTGTTTGCTCACAGAACGGAATGCTCTATTCCATGGAAATAAACTAACCACTATTACACGTGACACTGGTGACGCTCTTAAATACAGTGTTAAATGAATGAAGGCAATCACCAAAAAGTACATGTTGCTCTGATTCAATGCATATAAAGTTCAACAGCCAGCAAAACTGATCTGTGGCGTTCCATTCTGCAGTGGAAGCTCCTTGAAGGAGAACAGAGGAAGCGGATGCGTGAGAGAGAGGGTGGGCAGCACTGACTGCAGTGCTTTACTTCTTGATCTGGTGATACACATGTAGCCATGTTTACGTAGTAATAACTAATCAATATTTAATTAATGTTTGTGCTTTTTTGTATGTCTTCTTTGTTCAAGAAAAGACTTTTAAAAAAGGTTTAAGAAATTTGATGAGTGCTGGTCAGAGTAAACTTGTGCAAACACTATGGAAATTCACTGAGCCTCAAGAAGATGACAATGGAACTACATCCAGATCTAGCTATAGCACTTTTGGTCATATACCCAAAAGATGCTTCTTCCTACTACCAAAGCACTTGCTCAATCATATTCATTGCTGCTCTATTCATAATAGCCAGAAATTGGAAACAATCTAGTTGCCTATCAATATAGGAATAGGGCATATTTATACAATAGACTATAACTCAGTCATTAAAAAAGTGAAATCATGAAATTCACAGGTAAATGGATGTAACTAGGAAAAATACCATGCTGAATGAAGTAATTAAGACCTAAAAAGACAAATATGATAGTATTCATTTATATGTGGGTGCTAGGTGTTAAGTCATTGATAAGCAAGCTACAATCTGAATAACTGCAGAAGGTAGGTAGAGAGTAAGGGCCTACATGGGGGGGAGGATCTTCCTAGGAGGGTGAAATAGAACAGATAGTTGTACATGGGTGAGGAGAGCTATTGGAATCAGAGGATCGAGCAGGTAGGGGAGGGAAGAGGGAGTGAGGGAGGAAATACAGGGAGAGACGGTTAAAACTGAGGGCTGTTTGAGGGGTCATATGGAAATCTAATGCAGTAGAAGCTTCCTATAATATATACATATATGATGGCTATCTAAATGAAATTACTAAGTAATAGGGAGATAGAGCTCCAACTGGACATCTCTTGTCATAGTGAAGTTTCTACCACCAGGAATGGAATACATCTAGTTGAGTTCTCAGCCAAAAGGATACCCATCGGGAACTGTCCAACAATCCAGACTAGTTCCAAGGTTATTGGTGGCTCTCCTTAAACTAATGGTAAAGCTTTATTGTCCAAGATAACACTTCTACAATTTATTGCACACAGGAAGACCTAGCTGGTGCCAACCTAAAGCTTTAACCCTTACAGACTAGTATTTGTGGTACTGGAAGATACTATGCACACTACCAAAAGAAAAATATCAACCTAGCTACAAACCTTTTAATCTACAAGAGTGACCTGCCTGCAAAATATGCTTGTACAATTGTGGCAAAAAAGCTTTGGAAACTGACCAATATCTGATTTAAGTTAAAGTGCACTCTGTGAGATGGAACATATATATACCCAACACTACTTGGGTGACTATTAACCTGCAACGTCATAGCTCAGGGATCTAGAAGTAAACAAAATACTACTGTTTAGGTAAAGGAACATAGCAGCCAGAGCTATACAGAGAAACCCTGTCTCAAATAAACCAAATCCAAAAATCCAAAAAACAAAAACAAAAAACAAAAAACAATAAACAATAAAATAAAATAAAATAACTCCTAATGATATTCTGCCACATAAATAGATCTGTGCTTTGCTTAGCCATAGTCAGAGAAGCCCTAACTGCAGCAGATGGGAACAAATACAGAGACACACAGACAATATGCAGAGAGGGAGACCAGAGATCCACAGCCAGATAATATTCAGAGAGTGAGAGACCTTAGAACACTCAGCCCTAAATGGGATGTCTCCATCAAATCCCTCCCCTCAGACCTCAGGGAAGTATGCTGGAAGAGGAGACAGAAGATGGAGGACACCAAGAAATCAACACGGCTTCTTCACACAACAGGACTGATGCACATGTGAGCTCACAGAGTCCGTAGCAACCTGCATAGGACCTACATGGGTCTACACTAAATAGGGTTCTGGAACTGAAAGGCGACATGGACACATGCCCATCCCTAACCCAGAAGCTGTCTCCTATGGATAGCCACTTGCAAATGAAAAGGTTGTTTTTTCCAAGAGAACCTCACTGGAGAAACAAATCACTACTAAGGGTGGGTCCATCCATGCCCAGCACCAGGGGGACAACACAAAATCAGCTCAGTGGTGTCTTTGGAGGTTCTCTGTCGCATAATGTTAAGTCAGGGTGGTTTTTGTTTGCTTGTTTTGTTCTCTACAGCTTCTTTGAATATACATACATACATACATACATACATACATACATACATACATACGTACATACAGATAATGATACAGATACTCTCTCTCTCTCTCTCTCTCTCTCTCTATATATATATATATATATATATATATATATTGGAATCTGGGTTTGGATTTTTTTTGTGGGATTCCTGAGTGTATAAATCTGTATATTTCTTTATTTGCATCTCTTGTGCCTTTTCTTTGACTCTTTTTCTGGTTTGGTTGATTTAATTTGTTGGGGGATTTTATTTCTCTTCTTATTTTATTCTATTATTACTCCTTAGATGCCTGTTTCATTTCTAAGGAGAGACAGAAAGGGTGTGGATCTGGACAGGCAGGGGAGGTGGAGAAAAACTGGGAGGAAATAGAAGGGAAAACTATAATCAGAATATATTGTACAAAAAAAAACCTATTTTCAATTAAACTAAAAAAAACCTCATTGGTGACTGATTGGTGTTTAAGTAAGTGGTAAGACTGGCAACACTTTCTCTGACCTGACTCCACCACTCAAATTCTCTACCTTATGTGAACTTGAGTCAGTCAAGATGCGGGAGAGAGGGTTAGTGGATTACAACAACCTTTATTTTTTATTTTTTTTGTTGATTAAAATCTTCCTATCAACAGTGTTAAGAAAGCAAATAAACAAAACTCCAGTCAGGTATGGAGTTTCCCGGCACACAGGAGGCTGAGGTAAGCAGATCTTTGTGAGTTTGAGGCCAGCCTGGTCTACATAGCAAGTTCCAGGTCTGTAAGAGCTAAACAATGAAACATTGTCTCAGGAAATATAATAATACTAAATAACAATAATGATAACAACAACAATAATAATGATAATAAATGAAATGAAACCAAACCAACTTTCTCTTTTCTGATAAAATCACCAGCTTTCACTCCCTTCTTAATTGCTGAGCCAAGTGAAACCATGGATCCAGCAGTAATCCTGGGATCAGAGGGTGGGGACATTCAAACCTCATTGTTCCCCAGCTGTCAAACGTTTATCCAGCAGCCTTTGTGTCTCTGGCACCATTCTAGGCACTGCAAATAGAGCAGTGGAAAGAGAGAAGACTCCTCATGGAGTTTACATTTTGGTAGAAAATACAAGGATGTAAACATTTAAGACTATTTTGGACATGATGATGTTCTGACATTTATAAAGAAGGTCCTGCCTGGAACAGGCCTTTGATATGCAAATTGACTAACCTAGAGTCTCCTCTGTTGGGCCCCAGCACCCCTGTCTGTTTAGTCATGCCAGGGTTAGACACCAGACCAACCAGGAACAATCCAATAACTCAGAGCTTGCTGAATTATGCAAACTAGTTAATCTTGAAGCCTTCGGCCTGCCTGCCTGCCTTTTCTTATAGGAATGCCTGCCATAAAGGGCAGTTTTTCCTGACTCCTCTCCCCTCTGTCCACCCTGTGTTTTCCCACCATCACAGGTAACATGCTGAGTCTGTGAGTATAGTAAATCTACTTTTCTGAACCTGATGTGTGTTTCTTCTTATGTCTGAACCCAACTGATGACCACAGAGAAGAAGGTGGAATATCTCAATGTACTGCAAGGACACAGTGAAAGAATCTTCGCACCGGCAGCGTTGGGCAGTGGGTCCAGTGGTAATACTTTGCTCTGTCTAGATGGTGATTGGAGAAATGTGTCACCCCAAGGTGAAGCATGAAGGAAAAGATGAGTGAACAGGACAGTACCTGGGATGACAGCCAGGAAGCAGGTGTGGTAGGAAGGACAGCCAAGAAGACATTGGCGGGAAGTGAAGTCAGAGGGAAGGGCCCAGGCAGGTCACCAGAGGCTGGGAGGCTTGGCTCTTCCTCAGAGTACCGTGGAAGGCCCTGGGTGTGTGCGTATGTGTGGAAGGGGGTGTGCTAATGGAAGGAATGGCATGCTGTGACTTCAGTTTACCTCCTATAGGCTGCATGGAAAGAATTCACAGGAGGTAGGTGAAGATGTGAGAGGGCCGGTTAGGAAGTCAAAACGATGAACGAATCCTCTGTCTTGACAGCTGCAGTGGAGAGGGTGAGAACCGGATGTGTCTTCTGTCACTGATGAAGTCGGGTTTACTGTTTGGAAGTGGGCTGTGAATCAAAGTGAGGTGGCAAGCTTTGGCCTGAGCTGCTGAAAGAATGGAGTCCTTGTCAACTGAGACGTGGGAGAGCCCGTGTCGTGGGAGCTTCTGAAATGCTGTTAGCCTGGGTCAGGATGGATGGCTGTTCGGTATCCAAAACAGGAATGATAGGGAGGCAGGTGAAGGTAATGAAGCTGGCGTTTGGAAGTCAGGCTGAAGACATGCCTTTGGGAGTTGGTGTTGACTGTCTTGAGACTGGGTGAGGTCACCTTGGAAGGAGACAAAAGGAGATAAGAAGAGCTCTCTAATGAAGGATCCTCTGAGATCAGCCCTGCCCTCGAGCCTGCTTCCACAGCAGTAAGCAGATATACCAACCGTGGAAGAGTTGGCTTCAAGGCTGACTTTGCTCCAGATGGTTGGGTTGTTCCAGGTGTTAAGATGACTGAAGTAATATCCTGTCTCCAAAGTTGGACATCTGAGGAAACCAAACCTTCTGTGAGTGCCATAAGCAAAATTCATGAGTTACTCTCTTATCTCTGTCCCCAGCTCAGCTGGGATTTGAACTATTGACTTGCAAGGGGCCACCCTAGGACTGGCTCTGCCAGTGGCATAGGTTCCTCCCATGACTTTTGGTCCAGCGCAGGGCTTTTCATTCTCCTGGTAGAGCACCCAGTCTCTGGACAAACACATCCTTCCCACAGTGAGCTGCGGCTTAGAGTCGAAACCTGGAGAGGTACTGTCCCACACGATTTACTCATTAGCTGAAAAGCTCTCGTTTTCCATTATCCTTCCAATGAGTCACCAAATGAATAGAGCCCCTGATCAAAACTTAATCAGAACCACAGAGGATTTTATGGTTTGAATGAAAAGAAGAAATGTAATGACAGGCTTCAAGGCTGATCGTTATGCCCACAGCTAGATGACTGGGGAGAACGGCAACCGTGAAAGGCTTCCCAAGTTTTCCTCTTAGCTTTTCTGTCAGGCCACCAAACACACACACACACACACACACACACACACACACACACACACACACACTGGGGTGGGAGGAAGAGACAGAGAGACAGAGAGAGACAGAGAGATGAGAGACAGAGAGAGAGAGAGAGAGAGAGAGAGAGAGAGAGAAGCAATCAAAGAAATGAAACCAGCAGAGATGGGGTTAATTATCCTAAATTTCCCAGTTCCTCAGCACACTTTTCAGGGGACTCCCATCATTTTTCCCCCTAAGCTGTCATTGTGACATCATTGTGAATGAGTTTTCATTCTTCTCTGAGAGTCATTCATACCCACTTGCTCCCTTTGTGGAATGGGAGCTGTGATCAGACCCGGCTCCTATGACCTTCAAGTCCTGAGTTGTGTGCAACCCATCTAAAGACCCTTTTGCCATCCCATTCCCAAAAGCCTTAGGAATCTATTCTAGTTTTCCTTTTAGGTGTGACCGTGGTCCAAGAATATCACACTGAAAGGCAGCATCCATTTCCCTCAGGATAGAACTCCCTCTGAGTTCCCAATGGGAACCTGGCTCATAGCAACAGAAATGTAGGGAGCTTGAGGCTGGGGAGATGATGACTCGGTCGTTGGAGTGTCTGCTGAACAAGCATGAAGACCGAGTTCCAATCCCCAGGATCTACACAAACGCTGGCCACTGTGGCACGTGTGTGGTGGGTCTGTATTCCTAATGCTAGGTGGAAATCCAAAGCAGGCAGGTCTCTGGTGCTTGCTGGCCAGACCCAGTATAACCAACTGAGTTTCAAGAGAGAGCCTATCTCAACAAATAAGATGAAGAGAAATTGACAAAGTTGTTCTCTCTCTCTCTCTCTCTCTCTCTCTCACACACACACACACACACACACACATACACACACTGGAGAGTTTAGGATCCCTGGAGAGATGGAAAAAAACCAAAACTTTCCCTTCAACCAAGATCCTAGAACATTCAAAAATAAATTACAATTCAGTCTCTGCTTCTTGTGGCTGACAAGGCAGCTACTGTAGCTGGTGACACCACATACAGTGATAGGAATGAACAGAAATGGCGCCTTGCTTTCCCCATGATGGTGTCAAGGAACTTCAATAAGGCTCTTCACAGGCGATTATTAAAAACAGCTTTTTCCAAGACAACAATAGCAACAACAAAAAGAAATTTAATGGACATTCTAAGATGTTTGTCTGTAATAAATATCCATAAATATAAAAAAGAAGCTTTTTCTCTTGACAGACATTTAGTGATGACATTGCCAGTGTCTGTTCTATGCTAGATAATTTGCTTTGTCTATTTAAGATAAGAAACTTATTTATCTAAGATTTTAATTAATTTATTTATTAAATACCAAGCTTAGTAATTTTTTGTTATTGCTGAGACAAAATACCTTAGGAAAACAACTCAGGCTCTCAGTTTAAGGTTCAGGTTCTGGTCCGCCACGGAAGGGCAGGCGCTCAGGCCACAGTCAGGACGCAGAGAGTCACATCACAGCTGCAGTCAGGATGCAGAGAGAAAGGCTGGTGCTCAGCTTGCTTTCTCTTCGTCATAATCTAGGACCTCTGCCCATTGGCGCAGGTCACAGTCAGGGTGGGCCTTCTCAATTCAGCTAACCTAATCTTGAAGCTACCGCACAAATATGCCTAATGTGCCTAGAATCTCGTTGCCATGGTGACTGTATGCCATGGTCTGGCATACAGTCATTATTAATCATCACAATACCTATTCATCAAATGACTCCCAGATCCCAGGTCTGGTGCTTCGTGTTTCACATGAAATGGTGAACAAGGCACATGAGTCTTCTACAGTAGCAGCAGCAGGAAAGG
The DNA here is from genome assembly GCF_947179515.1 of Apodemus sylvaticus. NCBI lineage: Eukaryota > Metazoa > Chordata > Mammalia > Rodentia > Muridae > Apodemus > Apodemus sylvaticus. The sequence goes on along the minus strand of NC_067476.1, from coordinate 84,826,885 downwards.
CAAACAACCCAAGCAGATCCATCAGCTCATGGGAAACCTATTAAGTGCTATGAGGTACTGTCGGGCTGCCAGCCCAGAGGGTGAGTCTTCATGAGCTGCAGGCTAAACATAGAAATAAAAGCAAGTTGCATGTTTTACAGCTTACTTTTATTTCTGACTTAGGAAATGGTTTTTGGAGAGTCACAGCAGGATTTTTAGAAATGAGATTGCTTGTCCTGAGTTAGGACATTAGCAACATCCATGACCTCATGAAGGCAGTCACATCTCCCAAAAATGCTTTTCAAATGATGTAGCTTTGCCTCTCTGAAGAAATAAATCAAAGGAACAGCCCAATCGCCCCAGAACTACCATCTACCCAACAGCTGTTTCCACTTGTGCTGGTCCACTTTTCAGGGGCCTGTAATGTCTAGGAATGTCTCTGTGACATAGCTGAGAAAATAGTTTAAAACTCACTGTGGGGCTCTTGATTCTGGGAAAAGTACATCACACCTTCTCCTCCAGAGGAATGATGTATGGAGGGCCACAGACAACATGGGCTGATCCTTGTCCTTCTCAAGCTGCTTCCATGGGCTGACAAATGCAGCCCGCATCACAATCCTGTGATTTGACAGCTTGTCCAACTGGATCATAAGCCGCAAATCTTACATGGCAGCTCAGACATGTGGTCATTTTCCCGGCTTTTGGACATTTCTGACTGATACTTCGACAGCAGAAACTCATGTATTTACCCAGCTTCCCAGTCTGACCTCACAGTTTGATGAAACCCCTTTTCATTGTAGCTGCACCACTTGGCCCTGGACACCCCATGGTCACCTAGTTGTGTACTTTGAGTGCTTGTTGATCTTTGTAGTAACCTCCATATGCTTCAAGAAGAACCAAAAAGCTTTGTGGATGGGGACTGAGAGCCACACTTATCAGTGTGTGTATGTAAGAGTCATGGATAAATGGATTATCACAATCACAGTAGATTTTATATATGTACATGTACATATCTATTTAGTAGTCATTATAAAAGATGTCCCAAACTTAATAGGGAGTAGGGGGAACACAGGAAGAGTTGGGGAAGAGGGGGGAATAGATACGAAGTAATTACAGTACTCAGGTATAAAATTCTCAAAATAAAAAAGACTTTAAATTAGAAAGACTTCTTCAAAGATGTAATCTGAACTTAACCTCACTTAGGTTGACAGCAAGTCTATACATTGCCTCTGTGGAACCTTTAAGCTGACTTTTATGGTAAACCGGAGTAAGAAAGCCAAGAAACCCAAACCGAAGCTTTTTTTTGCTAGAGGAAGAGGCTGGTCTCTAAGCATCAGCTCTCCCACCCCACCCTACCCCACCCCCACGCACTTGGTGCTCTTCCTGGTCCTTTAAATTGCCCACATTTCTTCCTCCTTCACTACAGATCAACAGCATCTCCCAGTGTTTGAATGGTCCTATCCTGAATTTTGTGTTTTCAGATGGTTTCTATCCGAATTGCACATCCACCTGGTTCTGCAGCCGCAGGTTGCAGATGTCTTTGGTTCTTCCAGGTTTGCTGTTCTACTGTGACTCATGCTCCCTTGCTTTGGCTCCTCACTTTCTCTCTCAGTGAAAGCCTGACACCCTATCTTGACCCTGCCTGACTCAGATCCTGTCAACCTAAGACTTGCTGACGGGATGTAACTTTTCCCCGTCACTTAAGTCATGTGGTATTTTCTCATACAAACTCATCATATAAAGTATGATGGGGTACCATGGTGACAGTGTGATGTTTGAAAGTCAGGCCCCACCTTGGAATGTTTTATGTTGCTATCTTAGTGTGTTTTCTGTGAACACCTGGCAAGAGGAGTCTCCAAAGAGAAGTTGTTTACTTATGAAATGTCCAGATATTGCAGAACTTAATGCCGAGGACCCATATCTGCTGAGAGTCTTCTTACCAGTGGAGAATATCTACTGAGTTCCAGAAGATACAGAATATTACATAGCCAGACAGAACAATCAATCAGATATATACAGAGAGAGCTCACTTTGACAACAAAGCCCCCAGCAACAATCCATTAATCTGCTAATCCATTAATCCATCAATGGATTAATCTCCATGGCAGGGCCTGTGTGACTCATTTACCTCTTAAACAAAATTAACAAGGGAGATTGGGAACTGACTTTTTCAGCAAACCCATTTCAGTTCCCAGACACACACTGAGCACCTTGAAACAAGCTGTCACTCCAGTTTTGGGGCCTCTGATGTTCTCTCTGTCCTCTAAGGACACCTGTACACATGTGGTGCACACGTACTCATCCAGGCTCCTATACCTATACAGAAATTAAAAAACAAATTTTTAAAAAGAACTCCCTCTTTTGACAAGGATATAGACTTCAAGAAAATATAGAAGTTCCCACACCCAGAGGTACAAAAAATGAGAATAAAAAAGGATGAGAAGATTGAGAATTATCAAAAACAATGAGCCATGTAATAACTTTAAACCATTGTCTTCTGAGACATGATGTTTCTTACAATAAACTCAGAATAATTCCAGAGAATCAAGTGCATAATTATGCAATGAGAAGCTATAGCAGAAGTATCTTTCTGCATTCATTCTAGAACATACACGTGAAGACCCTGGGCATCACCTATAGAATAAAAAGCAATGGGTTTTGAAGAGAACCAATAGACAGGGTACTTTGGGACCCATGGAACAAAACAGAATGAAACTCCTAAGAGTTCTTTTAGCCTCAATAATTCTGGAAATAAAGATGCTAGAAACCTGTGAGCACACAGCGACAGTCTAAATAGTTTCTTTCTCTAGTCAAGAAATCAGGGAATGTGTAGCCAACCAAGATGGGGAACTTTTGGACTATAACTTCTTGACTCTGTCAAAAGAACACGGGAAAAAGTGGTCCCATCCTTAACCAATGCAAGGGGAGGTCTGACCAGGAGGGCTAGAAGCAGAGATAAAAAGATTTTTTTTTAATAATTGAAAACAGGTTGGTACAATCTACAACATCAACAATGTAGTAAAACCATGCATAGGTATACGATAAAACAGCATTTGAGAGTGACTAGCATCTCCTCATGGTTATCAGCTCTCAGAGAAAGGTCAATACAGCAGGGAACATCTCCAACTTGGTAAATGAGCATCTGTGGGGAGAACCTACAGTGAATGTTTCAGTTGCTGACAAAAGACCGAATGCTTTGCTTTTTAATTTAGGAGCCAGGGGTGGTTCCCCTTTTCCTCAGTGCCACCTTTATTTAACATAAATACTACAAATTCTAGTCAGGGCACTAAAGCAAGAAGAGACAGCACTGGCGTTCCCACGGGAGAGGGAGAAATCTTGTCCTCTTTATTTCTAATGACATCAACATCTGTATAAAAATGTTAAGAAATCTACCAAAGTTTCTTAGGATAAACGAATCCCAGGAACTCATAGAGCATAGAATCAATATACAAAATTAACATCTGATTACAAAAATCAAAATGCAGTATTATTGATAGTCATTTAAAAATGAAGTATTTAGGTATGACTCTAATAAAATGTTTTCAGAATTAGCTATTGAAAACTCCAAAATACTGATAGAAGATAAATGTAGTGGCAGTCAAACTGTGGATTGTAATGTAAAGCACAATAAACATGCTAGTTCTTTGCGAATTCATTTACAAGTTTAACAGAAAGCCAAACAAAATCTCTGTAAGATATATTGTAAATATTGACAGAATTGTTCTGAAACTTATATTGAAACCTAAATACATTTAAAAGATCCTTTAAAGGAATAAATGAAATCATTCTGCTTCATTTCAAGCTGTGTTATACTCCAGTAGCCAAGGCTGATACCAACAGAAGGAGAGACACAGATCAAAGTAACAGCTCAGAACTCATGTGCAAAACTACACAGGTTTGCCCAACTGATGTTTTAAACATTTATCTACTTTTATTTCACATGCTTGAGTGTTTGCCTATATATATGTATATGCATCACACGCATGCTGGGAGCCTGCAGAGGTCAGAAGAGGGCACCATATACCCTGGAGCTGTTGTTACCTGTGGCTGTGAACTGCCCTAGAGGTCGTAGGAACTCAGCCCAGCCCATCCACCAAAGCCTCCAAGTGTCCTGTAGTTTTTCAGATGTTTTCTTGGGTAAGTACAGAGTTTCAATTTAGAGCTGCAATGGGTGCTGGACATTATAATGCAGAAAAAGACATTTCTGAAAGGGAGAAAAGGCTCTAAGATTAAGGAGCAAGTTGTATTTAAAGTAATATTTAGCTTCTAAAACCTTGAGTTGTACTTAATTATCCTATTAAATAAAAGGATATGTAGGATCATGTGGTAGAGGTGACCCAGAGCAAACGCCTGTGTCAATCAACAGTTTTAAAGATTTTAGTTATGCAGGTTCCAAAAGTGTTTTCTCTTCTTAATTTAAAATTTTATTTTGGAAATGTATTCATTAGATTTCCAAGTAATCTCTGCCTTTGTGAATAAATCTCTGTCTCTCTCTCTCCCTCTCTCTCTCCCTCTGTGTGTGTGTGTGTGTAAAAATTTGTTTTACATTTTCACACCATAATAAAGTCTTTTATATAATTACTATTAAAAAGGAGGCTTTTTAATTTATGTTAGCTTTTCTGCTACTAAACCACTTCAGTTGTAGCCCTGAAGCCATATCCCAGATGCCTTTTGTTTAGTTCTGCATTTTATTTTAGTCATCTGAGAAATATTTTCTCACAATTCATATCTGTCACCAGGCAGACCATGCCTCACACAAGTGGGTGGTCTAACTGACTTTTCTGCAAAGGGATCACAACAGCAGTGATAGACAATGAAGGTCCCATGTATAGACATCCAAAGCAGGGGCAACTTCCAACCTAGGTATTGTCCACTAAGTCTGGACCCAAGGTGATGCTTGTAGAAAGAAAGGGGGTGGATTCCAGTGATAACGATGGAAGCAAAGACATATGTTGCCTTACTTGGGTATGATCTGCTTCAAGCCATGATGTTCTACCTCAGAGGCTGGGACTGCCAAGCTCAAGACCAAACTGCCAAGACAACAAAACAGAATTGGTGTCTGCTGGGAGCATGAAGAACCCGCCAATATCATATCCAATTTAAAAAAACTATGTGGCTCCTTTTCACCAAGAAGCCCTCCTTTATGTAAAAGTGGAATCACTCAGCAGAGAGGGTAAGATTACAGGATCATTTAAAATGTGAGGTATCAAATTATGACCTATTTTAGTAAAGGCAGTTTTATGAGCACACATGCTTATATTTGTTACTATTATATTGTTATGGTAAAATGCCATGACCAAACCAACTTATAGAAGGAAGATTTTATTTGGGACTTACGGTTCAGAGTGATAAAGTCCATCACCATCATGGTGGGGAGCATAGCAGCAGGCAGGCAGGCAGGCAGGTATGGCACTGAAGCAGTAGCTGAGAACACACGCCTTGTTCTACAAGGAAGCAGAGAGGGCACAATGAGAATGGTGTAGGCCTAGTATAAGTTATTTGTAAACTCAAAACCCTCTTCTCATGACAAAGCCACACCTCCTAATTCTTCTCAAATAGTCCTGAGAACTGGGGACCACATACTGAATACATGAGCAGATGGGGACCATTCTCATTCAAGCCACTACAAGTCTCTTCATACCCTACAAGTGGCAGAATTGAATACTTGCAATCGATATTCATTGGCATCCAAAGCCAAAATTATAGCCCATCTGACACTTTACAAATAATGTTTGGAGATCACCATCCTGGAAGAGGGTGATTTGGGGGTCAGCATTGCAGTTTCAGGTGTGTGTTTATATTAGAGACACACCCAGAGCATGAACTTAGAAGCAAGGAGAGAAATAGAAGATCCAGGTAGAGTGCCAGTACCACAGCTGAATAGCATGGAGTACAGAGTCCCAGGTATAATCTGAGACCCAAATAAAATAATAGTTGTATTGGATGGAAAAACATCTCATGGATTAAAGTAAGACAAAGACTCCATAGGTTAGTCGTTTGTCCAATTTCAATGATTTTCTGGTGAGCTTGAGCCAGTGGCCAGTTTCAAGAGCTCATAGATATTCAGGTTCTCTACCAAGAGAGTGAGTTAGTATTTTCAAATAACGTGCACCTTTCTGTAAAATCAAAGGCAGATAGGCATATACACTCCAATTCCTATTTGATGTAGTCATTTATCATCCCATAAGCCATAGATAATGTGATTAAAATATTCCCCAGGTAGGGAAATGTTACCAGATTAAGCAAATTAAAAATATAAAACTTCTAATATAAAAGTTAAGTTTTAGATAAGCAAAGAAAAAATACTTGAAATGTTTCATTGAATGTTATTATCCTAAAAATTATTTAAGTGAAACTCAAATCCCACTGGAAGCTTTGCTTTTTGTCTCTCTGCAGTATTCCCAGGAGCTTATGAAGAAATGAACAATTTTTTAACTTCTGAGGATGCAAACAATGTCTAGACCAATGGGACATTTTTGTTCTTTTCTCTCTGCATACCCCATTTCTCACCTACCTGGTGTGTTTGTGTGCCTGCATGTATGTGTTTGTGCAGGTGTGTGAGTGTGAATGTGGTTGCACATGCACGTGTGCACCCATGCTCGGGAAGGCCAGAGGTCAGCCTTGGAGCTTATCTCTCAGTAGTCTTCTACTTGTGTTTTGAGGCAGGATCTCTCTTTGGCCTGGAGCTCACCAAGCAGGTTGTGTGTGTGTGTGGGGGGGGGGGGGAGGGGGCTGGCCCGCAAGGCTCAGGGACTTACCTCTCTCCACCTTCTCAGTGTTGGCATTACAAGTGTGCCCCTACGGCCAACCTTTTTTTATGTGAATTTGGGGGATCTAATTCAGGTCCTCCTGTTTATGAGGTTAGCAGTTTACCAACTGAGTTATGCCATATTGCTTCACCTAATTTTGCCTCCTGTCCCCTCTTTCCATTCTAAGAGCTGTTCTGCAGAGACCCAGTATTACCTATTGCCACCTCCCAGAATTATAATGTGGCATGAACTGGTCACTGACTGAGGCAAAGAAAGTCTGAAAACAGAAAGAAGAAGTTGAGCTTCTTAAGGTGACTCACAGGAAGGAAACCCGATGAGCAGGCAGTTGGATGATTGGCCTCTGACTCACTGGAGATTTCTTTGCTAGAGATTTGCAGCCGTCTGTCACCGTTACTGATACTGACGTTAGTGTGCTATCGACAAACCACTGACTTTCCTTGGTAGCACAATAGAACATCTTCTTGGTTAAACCTAGGCTTAGACTAAACTGCTGGGTACTTGTTGGTTCTGAACAAGGAATTAAAAATGAAATTTAAGGAGGTAGCTTTAGAAAGTTTCTTAGACAAATATGTACAAGACCCTGTGAGGACTGTGTTCATGGTTTTGAAGCACTATACCAGCACTCTATTCTGTCACCTTGGTCTTGGGGAATATTCAAGTAAAATCTGGGTCAGTTGTTCTATGCTGTGGTTGCAGAGGATACAGCTCACCTGATGTTCAGAGGATGTGGGCTAAGATTATGTTTAACAATGACTTTAAGAATATAGGGCACATTTAAACCTATTAAAAACCACAAAATCAGTTCCCCTAATCTATCAGGCTTCAGAAGCCTCCACAACAGCCTTAGAGGCTGTTTGATCTCCCTGAAAAAGTAATTTGTAGCTATAAGGATGGTACCCAGCTTACAGCCTCCCGCCTTGGTATCAGAACATATCTCTGGTTTCAAAGCTGAGTGCATCTCAGTCTCCCAGACACCCACTAGACAATGGCTGAACATGCTGGAGCATGGGCATTTCTTTAACTCATAAATTTCTCGAGTGAACAAGCTGTCTTTGTTCTGGAATTCCCCCACTGGGCTGGCCAAAACTTTTTAAGATCACTGTGATCCGAAGTTCTAAGTGACCAATACCATTTCCTTCCCCCTGTATCTTCTTAGTTATACCCCAATGTAGTGACTAGATGTCTGTTGCCACTGGGTTCCCTTGCTGAAATTTATCTCTCAAGGTTAATAGTGTTAGGAGGCAGGTCTTTGGGAGGATAATGAGTCAAAGGTGAAGTCTGAGATTAGAGCCCCTAAAGAGCCCTCTTTCTCTTTCTGTCATGCAGGGTACAATGAACAACCAGAGCCTGAAAGTAGCAGAGGAATCAGGCTAGCATGCCATATTGAAGTAGGCTTGAAGACATAATGGGCACACCAATATGGCTCCCAAGGAACTGACCAAGTCAGGTCATATTCTGTAAAGGGAGAGGATATCTTGAGGAGAGAGTAGTGGGAAAGGTTTATGACACATCTATTCCTTCTTTCCCTTGAAGGAATGAGAATGATAAGAGGAAGAATCAAGTCTTTAAATGTCAGGCCTTGCCCTCCTTGCTCCTCAGGGTCAAGCTTTCTCTGGAGAGTGAACTGTGGAAGTACTGAAAGATATGTGATTCATGGTCACATAGAGATACATCATGCTGCTGTCTTTGAAAGTCCCTCTGGCCATGCTGCACTGTATAACCCATGGACACTGTGCCAGAATACCTGTGGGGCTCCTGGTACTTCATTCCCAGAGGATACTGGCAGATACCAATATATGCTCATTTTTCATGTAAATCTATTCTTCTCTTCAAAACTCCAAATGTCTAAGGGAGCACAAGGGAGACCTTGTCAACTGTAGGAAACAAAAGTTGCACATTTTTTGCTTATCTGAAAGGCATTTGAATCTACTGATTATCACAGAGAGCTTGTACAAAACATTTTCATTTTGACTTTTAGTGGAAGCTGTAGACTAAGAGTAAAAAATATCAAGCCTGGAGTCCCTTATTTCTTCGGAATCACAGCTGCCTACAGAAACCTCCGATGGCTGAATAGGTGGAGTTCTCTAAGTGGTGAACATTTGGCTTCTCTCTAGAACACAACTTCTGGGGGTGGGGGAGCAGCTACTGATAAAAGCCAAGGTGATTTCAGGTTGTATGGGGGTCCCATTCATTATCCCTGAATCACTATCTCTTTGACAGTCTTGACCACATCCAAACAGTTTGGTGGCATCTTGATACTTTCTAGTTCTCCTTGGAACAGTAGAAGATTCAAGATACAGCATCAGGACCACCCCTATCTTTTCACAGCAGATCAAATGATCCTCAAGAGAACTCAAGGCACTTCTCCACTTGAGACTTTTCAATGGCTCCTGTTTAACACTGAAGGAAAGCTCGGCTTGCTCAGAGGCCCCTTGAGTTTATGTGCTGCTCTCCAGCCTCCCCTCTCACCTCCACTGCCTGCCTCTCACTTCCTTTTTCAGTCATGGTAGCCTTTGTGGAATCATCTTTCCATGGGTTCCAGCACAACCACTCCTTGCCATCTGTCAGATGTTGACCCTGACAGGACCCTGGTAGTGAACGCCTGGCTGTCCTCTATAGAATTACCAATCCCCTTCCTGCTCTGTGTATGTGTGAAGTACAATATAGTTTACTTGTAAACCTGTTATACTATTTGAAAAAACTATGTATTTTTTCATCATTTTTGTCTCTCATGAAAATGTAGGTTCTTTCCATGAGCTCAGAAACTTCTGCCTATTTTTTCCACTGTGGAACCCAGAACTTAAAACAGGGGCTATCTGGCAGTGGATACTTACGTCATATTTAGTAATTAAATGCGTGAAGCTTCAGTTTCCCATGAGCCCCTTCAAGTTGTTATCAACGAGGCTTCCTTTCCTCTGGCTCCCTTTAACTTTCTTTCTTTGTATCAAAGCAAACACAAAACAAAACACTTGCTAAATGCAGTGACAACCCCCTTTTTTCAACATATGGAAATGTGAATATAAGCATGTTTAGTTTCTCCTTCTAGATGGGCAGTGGGGAGCATGGAGCGTGGGCACAGCAGGATCTGCGCTGGGCTTCCTGACCTGGCTGGGCTCTTCCAGTTACCGTTCAGTCTCCTCCACCTCCTGAAGCCTCCAGACTCACATTCCTGCCTAGTGAGTTCTGGTTGCCTCCTCAGCAAAGAGGGTGAGCTTGGGTTGGTCTAGGAACAACCTACAGGCCTTCCCCTGCCCACCCCAAAACCCCTGCTCAACGACTACATCACTCCAGAAACACATGCACTGGGCCACCTCTCAGGGCCAGGCTATACACTCTAGTAGTTCACAGGGTAAATCACAAGCACGGATCTAGAACTCTGGAATGGAAAGTGGTATGCAGAGGCCTGGCCCAGACAGACTTCTGGAAGAATTCTTGGTAGGGTTTCCTCCTGTCTCCAGGGAAGGAACATTCTTAAGAGACCTCTGCTGAGCGTGGGTGGAGGCTGACAGGGAGTGAGGCTGGAAGCCAACACCCTAATCCTTGGCACTGCCCTTCCTCCCACACCCCAAAAGAAGCCACAAGAAGAGTTGGAATGAGGGTACTGCCTTTGAAATTCAACCCCAGGCTGGCCAACACCTACACTGAGGTCCTCTGTGCCTCTTTCAGGAGGTTATTGCTGCTAGAGTCACTGAGGATATGTGTTAATGTTATAAAGAAAATACCTGGTCCAGGGTTTATTTTGTTGTTGGATGTTCCACACACATACTGTTGAGCTCAGAAAAGACAGGTGGGCAGAGTGATTCTGATCTATTTGAATATAAGGCTGTGTGAACTTAAACTTCTGATTGCCTCAAGCCATGGCAAATGAGAGCAGACAAGAGAAAAGTCCCAAGACCTGTATCCCTCCTGGAAGCTCACCTGCCTTCAGTGGAACAAAAGCACAGCCCACAGGAGCATGCACCAGGAAGATTAAGAAGCAACTACCATGCCTCATCACTGCTAACTCCAAAAATCAGCTGGCACTTTCCACAAATCAGTGCCCAGATGAGCCCATGGCCTGACAAGCTTTTGGGAGTATTCAGTAATTACTCAGTATTCCTAAACACACCCAGTGCTTTCATCTTTCCAGAGCCTGTCAAGTCCCATCTCACTCTCCTTCACACACATGTCTCTCGAATAACCACACATAAAGAAGGCTCGCCTTCCCCTGTTTTCCAAATGAGAAGATAAAGCCTGGGGGAGATGGAGTAACAAAAAAGAGGGCCAAAAAAGTAGCTAAAAGGCATTTCAAATCTAGGTCTCATGGCTGCAATATAGGGCTCTTCTCCATCTCTGGTAGACAAGTTCCTTAAAAAGGAGCTGTGCACGAGTCTGGGGCATGAAACCACAGAGCCTACAGATGAGGTTGCAAACTGTAGCTCAAAGCCATGAGGGAATGAGCCAAGAAGAAGAGGAACCACGCTGCAGGAGGACCTCGTCCTGTCTCACGCATGCCGAATGTTTACATGTGTTCCTATTTAGTCTCCATAGCAACTGGCAGAGATGCAAAAATTCCTCCTCGGTATGTGTAAGAAGACGAGAGGAAGGGCCTCTGAGATCCTCTTTCTCCCAGCAGGCAGGGCTATTTCTAACTGCAGGCTCCATGACTTCTCCCAGCAGCTATTTTGGCATGAAGGTTTCGAATAGTGAATGCACTAGATAGGTATTTGAACTGCACATAACGGAAAGGCCTCATCTCCTGCTGCTGTATCCAAATAATTATTCATAGGATCAGGAAAGGATTTTCTTATTAGGCAGTAAAGGACAGAAAGGCTGTGGTTTCTAGCTTTTTTAACCACACCGTGGAAGGCGTGTCTCCATTTTTCTTACAATTTCCAAGCATATGTATTACCTAATTCTCCCTGAAGAATCAAAATTGCTCTATGATGTACTCATATCAGTGATGAGAACTGAAGTTCTGAGCCAGTGAATATCTTTCTCAGAATCCTCCCATTTAAACCCTATTCCCACATCACTCTTGAGGTGATCCCTTCCATCAGGGCCCCCCAAATGCTGTATGGGAATTTTGCAAGAAATAAAGTTTGCATTGCCACACAATTCAAACTGTAACAACCATGCAAGCAAAACGGTGTCAGTGTCGACATCTCAGTTTGTGTCCTATAATGGGATAGACAACGTGTGTGGTGTTAATGCATTTGTGAGTCAAAAGCATCTATCTACATGCTTTGGGGGAAGCAAGAATAAAAGTAGTTCTGCCTCTCTCTCAACACTGAGCTATTACAACTTGTGAATAAACCTTTCCTAGAGTCAACCAAACTTCACAGTATACAAATGAGGGACTCAGATACCGAGGCCTGTTTGAAAAACTCCTGTGCAAGTGTCTCTCTGAGACTGGATTTGGGACAGACTAGTGATTATGATGTGGGTATAGACAGGGCAGCTCACCAACATACTGAACAGAATCAGAAATTTCAAATATAACTCTCAGATGCGACCCACCCCAAGCTCTTATTTGTATTTTTAAATGGAAAACCATACATAAAGTAAAATGTCCATCATAGCTGTGCTCGATGGGGAATTTTTGATTAAAGACTTACATTGATTGAGGTTTTGTTCTCAAATTTCTGGCCTGCATTTTTATGTGGTTAAACATTCAAATTGGATGGTAATTTCTTTTGAACATTCATAGCAACTTTAGAAAAGAAGAATCACAAATAACAAAATCTGAGCTCCCCTCACCCAAACACCAAGGTATATTTTTAGGTAAGTTAACACCTTATAAGAGTCCGTCTCCTTCCGTCTTAGCAGCTAGGCAACTACATGGGAGTTTGGTGGAAGCCATCACCCATTCGCTGGGTATCTGCTCTGAATATGAAAATTGTAGAAATAAAGTAGACAGCCCCTTCCTTAAGAGATGTATAAGACTCTATCTGAGAAGGATATACATTTATAGCTTTTAGGAGATGGCTCCAGCTCATGGGCAGCTGTCAGACCTCAGTAGCTCCTTCCCCTGAGTGCTGTCAGCAGAAGGCTGTTTGACTGTGGACCAGGCTGATAACCTCTGTCCACTGGGAGCTGCTGTCCACAGCCTAACACATAGAGACTTGCTTTCTGTTCTTTCTTTAGAAGTTACTTTAGGAGAAAAATAATACCACTTTAAAAACCAATATAAATATACTTATGGTAGACCTTAGAAATATTATCACAAACATTATGATATACTTGCAGCATATGAGTCTTGGCTCTTTGACCTCAGCTGGTTCATTGACTTTGATCAAGTCCCATGACTTCTCTGACATTTGCTGTCTTTAATTGTGACATAGAGTTGTGACTAGGGGAAGAGAAGTTGTCTGCATATCCTCCAAGTTGCATTTCTGTTTAAAAATCCCCTGACTTTTTGAACCTTCTAGAAGTAATCTGTACTCTGCAGGCAAGAGTCTTTTTGCCTATGTGTGCATTTCCCACAGCTGCCATAGCAAAGGGCCACAAACAGTGTGGGATGGCAGAAATCTATTATCAGCTGTTCTGAAAGTTAGAAAGTCTCAGATCTAAGCATCAGAAGTCTGGTTTCTTCTGAGGGCAGGAAAGAGGCTCAATCTTGCTCGTGAGTCCCCAGATCTTGACTGTTTCTGACAGTCCTTATCTTGGAAAAACCTGACTTTGTGTCCATCTTTTCCTCTCCTCTCTGCACCTGAATCCAAATATCCTCTTCTAATAAGACACCAGTTGGGCACCTCACTGTCAAAGACAAACACTACCTTAGAGTAAAAGGCTGGAAGACAATTTTACAAGCAAACAGTCTCAGGAAATAAGCTGGAGTAGCCATTCTAATATCTGATAAAATTGACTTTCAACCGAAAGTCATCAAAAGAGACTCTGAGGGACACTTCTTGCTGGTCAAAGGAAAAATACAAGAAGAACTCTTGACCCTGAACATCTATGCTCCAAATGCAAGGGCACCCTCATTCATAAAAGAAACTTTACTAAAGCTCAAAGCACACATTGCACCTAACACAATAATTGTGGGTGATTTCAACACTGCAGTTTCCTCAATGGACTGATCAGGAAAACAGAAACTGAACAGGGACACAGTGAAACTAATTGAAGCTTTGGACCAATTAGATTGATCCAAATATATATATAAAACATTTTATCCTAAAGCAAAAGAATATATCTTTTTCTCAGCACCTCATGGTACCTTCTCCAAAATTGATCATATAATTGACCACAAGACAGACCTGAACAAATATAAGAAGATCGAAATAATCCCATGCCTCCTATCAGATCACTATGGAGTAAAAGTGGTCTTCAATAGCAACAAAAACAACAGAAAACCCACATACACGTGGAAACTGAACAATATTCTACTCAATGATACCTTGGTCAAGGAAGAAATAAAGAAATTAAAGACTTTTTAGAATTTAATGAAAATGAAGACACAACATACCCAAATCTATGGGACACAATGAAAGCAGCGCTAAGAGGAAAACTCATAGACCTGAGCGCCTCCAAAAAGAAAATGGAGAGAGCATACACTAACAGCTTAACGACACACCTGAAAGCCCTGGAACAAAAAGAAGCTATTTCACCCAGGAGGAGTAGAAGGCAGGAAATCATCAAGCTTAGGACCGAAATCAATCGAGTAGAAACAAAGAGAACCATACAAAGAATCAACAAAACCAGGAGCTGGTTCTTTGAGAAAATCAACAAGATAGATAAACCCTTATCCAGACTAACCAAAGGGCACAAAGACAGTATACAGATTAACAAACTTAGAAATGGAAAGGGAAATATAACAACAGAAACTGAGGAAATTCAAAAAATCATTAGGTCCTACTACAAAAGCCTATATTCAACACAACTGGAGAATCTGGAGGAAATGGGCAGTTTCCTAGACAGATATCAGACACCAAAACTAAATCAGGATCAAATAGATCATCTAAACAGTCCCATAACACCTGAAGAAATAAAAAGGGCCATAGAAAGTCTCCCAACCAAAAAAAGCAGGGGACCAGATGGCTTCAGTGAAGAATTCTATCAGACCTTCATAGAAGACCTAACACCAATACTCTTCAAACTATTCCACAAAATAGAAACAGAAGGAGCTCTACCCAACTTGTTCTATGAAGCCACAATTATGCTGATATCAAAACCACACAAAGATCCAACAAAGAGAGAATTTCAGGCCAATTTCCCTTATGAATATTGATGCAAAAATACTTAATGAAATTCTTGCCAACCGAATCCAAGAACACATCAAAATGATCATCCACCATGATCAAGTAAGCTTCATCCCAGGGATGCAGAGATGGTTCAATATAAGGAAATCCATCAATGCAATCCACTACATAAACAAACTCAAAGAAAAAAACCATATGATCATCTCATTAGATGCAGAAAAAGCATTTGACAAAATTCAGCATCCTTTCATGCTAAAAGTCTTGGAAAGAACAGGAATTCAAGGCCCATACCTAAACATCGTTAAAGCAATATACAGCAAACCGGTAGCCAACATCAAATTAAACGGAGAGAAACTTGAAGCAATCCCACTAAAATCAGGGACTAGACACGGCTGTCCCCTCTCTCCATATCTTTTCAATATAGTACTTGAAGTTGTAGTTAGAGCAATTAGACAATATAAGGAGGTCAACGGGATACAAATTGGAAAGGAAGAAGTCAAATTATCACTTTTTGCAGATGACATGATAGTCTACTTAAGTGACCCGAAAACCTCCACCAGAGAACTCCTACAGCTGATAAACAACTTCAGAAAAGTGGATGGTTATAAAATCAACTCAAGCAAATCAGTTGCCTTCCTATACTCAAAGGATAAGCAGGCTGAGAAAGAAGTTAGGGAAATGACCCCCTTCACAATAGCCACAAACAATATAAAGTATCTTGGTGTGACTCTAACCAAACAAGTGAAAGATGGTTACGACAACAACTTCAGGTCTCTGAAGAAGGAAATCGAAGAAGACCTCAGAAAATGGAAAAATCTGCCATGCTCGTGGATTGGCAGGATTAATATAGTTAAAATGGCCATCTTGCCAAAAGTAGTCTACAGATTCAACACAATTCCCATCAAAATCCTAATTCAGTTCTTCACAGAGTTAGAAAAAGCAACTCTCAAATTCACCTGGAATAACAAAAAACCCACGATAGCTAAAACTATTCTCAACAACAAAAGAAATTCTGGAATTCAGTATCCCTGACTTCAAGCAATACTACAGAACAATAGTATTAAAAACTGCATGGTATTGGCACAGTGACAGACAAGTGGACCAGTGGAATAGAATTGAAGACCCAGAAATGAATCCACACACCTATGGTCACTTGATCTTCAACAAAGGAGCCGAAAACATCCAGTGGAAAACTCTTCAACATCCAGCCTTTTCAACAAACGGTGCTGGTTCAATTGGAGGTCAGCATGCAGAAGAATGCGAATTGATCCATTCTTATCTCCATGTACTAAACTCCACTCCAAGTGGATCAAGGACCTCCATGTAAAACCAGACACACTGAAACTAATAGAAAAGAAACTGGGGAAAACCCTTGAGGACATAGGCACAGGGGAAAAGTTCCTGAACAGAACACCAATAGCTTATGCTCTAAGATCAAGAATTGAAAAATGGGACCTCATAAAATTACAAAGTTTCTATAAGGCAAAGGACACTGTTAAAAGGACAAAACAGCAACCAACAAATTGGGAAAGGATATTCACCAACCCTACATCTGATAGAGGGCTAATATCCAATATATACAAAGAACTCAAGAAGTTAGACCCCAGGGAACCAAATAACCCTATTAAAAATGGGGTACAGATCTAAACAAAGAATTTTCACCTGAAGAAATTCGGATGGCCAAGCGGCACCTTAAGAAGTGCTCAACATCATTAGTCATTAGGGAAATGCAAATCAAAACAACCCTGAGATTTCACCTCACACCAGTCAGAATGGCTAAGGTCAAAAACTCAGGAGACAGCAGGTGTTGGTGAGGTTGTGGAGAAAGAGGAACACTCCTCCACTGCTGGTGGGGCTGTAAGATGGTACAACCACTTTGGAAATCAGTCTGGTGGTTCCTCAGAAAACTGGACATGACAATTCTGGAGGACGCTGCTATACCTCTCCTGGGCATATACCCAAAGGATTCCCTGGCATGCAATAAAGACACATGCTCCATTATGTTCATAGCAGCCGTATTTATAATAGCCAGAAGCTGGAAAGAACCCAGATGTCCCTCAAAGGAGGAATGGATGCAGAAAATGTGGTATATTTACACAATGGAATACTACTCAGCAATTAGAAACAATGAATTCACAAAATTTTTAGGCAAATGGTTTTATCTGGAAAATATCATCCTAAGTGAGGTAACCCAATCACAAAAGAATACACATGGAATGCAATCTCTGATAAGTGGACATTAATTAGCCCAGAAGCTCTGAATACCCAAGGCACAAATCGCATAACAAATGACTCCCATGAAGAAGTATGGAGAGGGTCCTGATCCTGGAAAGGATTGATCTATCGTTGTAGGGGAATATAAGGACAGAGAAAAAGGAGGGAAGTGATTGGAGAATGGGTGGAGAGAAGAAGGTTTATGGGCCATATGGGGAGGGGGGATCTGGGAAAGGGGAAATCATTTGGAATGTAAACAAAGAATATGGAAAATAAAAATATTAAAAAAAAAGACACCGGTTGGGTTTGGGGTCTTCCCTGTCTCTACAACTGCATCCTATCTATACTGCACAACTAACTCCATTAACAAAAACTCATTTTTCCTAAATCAGTTTCATATTCTGAGGTATTTATTTATTTATTTATTTATTTATTTATTTATTGGTAGTGTTTCAAAACTTGGGGGAAATGCCACTTAACAACCCCTGAGACTCTTATGATCCAAGATGTTAGATAGTATTCTCTCATTTCAGTTGTCAATTCTAACCAATTGCTGGGATTAGATGGGATATTGTAAATAGAGGGCAATGAGATGACATCTGGAGTTATAAGGATGATTGATATTTTGTTTTGTCCTGTGTATGGGATCCAGAGAACAGGGGCTTATCAGCCCCTCTGGCGAACAGAAGCCATAAAAGCCCCATCCTCATCCCGGAAGTAGGGCATCTCACCAAACAATGTGAGGAACATAACACAACCACTTTTTCAGATCTATCCAATTGAGACAATCCCCAAAGGCAGCTGCCAGCTTGCCCTCTACCATTGCAACAGCTCTGGCTGAGGTACTGGCTTCATCTGAGAGCATCAGATCTCAAAGAGGACTTCGCAGGCTCAAGGTAAGAGAGATTTGGGAAGAACTGTCCTTTAGAAGGACAGTTCCCTGGACTTTCTGGGAATTATCTCTGCCGGGGTGGTGGGTGAGAGTTTGCTTCCACTGGAGTGGCTAAGAGCTGCTAAGAGTCCTGCTGGCTGAGTCACAGCTGGATCCAGACAGAAAGTGAGATTCTGGAAGCACAGAGAACAAATTCTCCATCCACTCTGGGCACGTACCAGTGTAAAACTACCATGTGATAACAGCTGCTGTGGAACTAAATGCAAGCAGAGGCGTGGCCAGCTTCAGCTAGACATGGCAAAGCAGCTCTTCGTGCCAATGGATACGAAGGAAATACTTTCATGTTACTTAGCAAGGAATGCCTGGAAATATTAGAGGTAGCTTGGGCTAGGCAGAGACATTTTTCATATTTTCTCCTCTGCTGGAGCTCTTATGGGCAGCTTGGGTGACTGGTTAAGGATGAATTATAACTTAGGAGAGGAAATTCAGCTGAGCCTTCGCATCTCACAGCATTTATTTATCTGAAGGCTAAAAAAATATCACTGATTCAGTACTTTCCTTATCATCAGAGTGGGCTTGGGTGGGATCCAGACTCACAGTTTTTCCATTGTTGAAGCCACATTATTTCCATTATGTAGTAGATTGGACGCATGTGATCCTAGCATTTTAATATCCCCCCTCCCCCCCAGAACCTACCCCTTTGGTAGCACCTTCCTCCACCGATTCCTCTCCTATGCAACTTGCTGACCCCAGAAAAGGCTTCAGAAATTCTTTTCCTTCTTGACTTTTGCCTTTGCTGAGACCATGCCTGCCTGGGCTGGTCTTGCTGAAGGTAAGTAAGTGATACATGGAAACAGCCCGGTCATCAAGACCCAGGCATCCTACACCAGTTAGTTACCCCAGTCACCTAACAAATTAACCACAAGCACATGAGCAAGTCCCGCTGACGTCAGCCAAGCCCCACCCAGATTAACAGAACCACCCGGTGACCAGTAGAATCATGAGGAATAATTATGAGGGGAAAAAAAGAACGGTTGTTGCTTACATCGCTTAATTTGGAGGTGGTTTCTTATACAACACTAATTACACAGCTGTCTCCACCGTGCTGGGGTAAAGAGGCGGGGGATCCGAGAGTGAACCCATGCTGTGTTTACTGTTGGAAGTCAGTTATGAGTAAGAAACTCTCAGCAACTGAGGAGACAGGTCTGTTAGAAGGGTGTTTACATTCATTGTTAGAATTTATCTAAGGAGAAGACTAAGTCAAATAAAGAAGGCTGGGAACAAAGCTATGGTCACCATTAGATGGAGGATGTCCAGCACCTAGCACCCCATGGCTCTCTGGCTAAGGCACAGTAGATTCTCATTTGACTCCCACTATTGCAGGTCCATGAAAGAAGAGGCAGAAAGGCTTACTTCGATGAAAGCTTGCAGGACACTCTGTCTCCGGCACCACGGCTTTAGAATTAACGTGGAGCCAGGGAAATGGCCCAGCCGGTAAAAGTACTTGCCATGTAAGCCTCGTGACCTGAGTTCAATCCCCAGAACACCTTTAAAAAGGCCAGGTGCCATGGTGTTTATTTGTAATTTACTCTGTGAGATGGGAGAGAGAGACAGGAGAATTATCCAGATGCTTGAAAACCAGCTGACCTGAATGACTCAGCTCAGCAGCAGAAACAGGGTGGGGGTGGGGGTGGGGGTGGGGGTGGGGGTGGGGGGTGGGAAAAAAAGGCGTCTTAACAAGAGTAGAAGGCGAGAACTGACTCTCAATAGATTCCCTCTGACCGTCACACAAATGCAATGGCATAGGCACACAGGAATACATGAAATAATTATAAAAGAAAATTAGTATAAAGTATTGTAAAGCTAAGTCATTCTAAGGGGATTTCTGTGAACAAAGTTTGGCATCCAGAATATTCTTGTGTTTTAGTCAAACTGCTTGGAAGAAGAAAGTAGTACCAAAAGAGAAGGACATGTTACATCCGTGTCAATAGTTACATCAACTCATTATTTCATTTGTTTGTTTGTTCAAATTGTGGTGTATTCTGATTGCATTCTGTTAGACTGTGTAGAGGGAAGACAATGCATCCTAAGGTAGGGTGCCAGCCCATCTGCAGCCTGTCACAGATGGGTGCACATTAGGATGTATGGCTGTCTTGTGTCTTCAGGACAAGGTACTGCTACTGCACTCATGAATAGCCCTTGCCATCATTTTCCAGGTTCATGGATTTTTCAAGACAGTCAACAGTTTAACCAAATTCTGGTAGATACATATAAGAAATCTAACCGCCTGAATTTTATTTCACAGTAGCAGTGGTTCCCTGCACAAGACTTGTACAAGAGCAAGCCAATCAGCATGCAGATACAGAGTAGGGAGGGGCTCATGAGCTTCCTGAGGAGCTGTCCACAGTCAATGGTTTCTGGAGTTGGGAGAGTGAGTTTTCTTTAAGGATGTGGCCCCTGGGTAGGTCAACCATGCTCCAGGAGTTGGCCCCACACCTTTGAGTATATTAATAGAATAAATTACGCTCTGTGAGTTAAAAAAAATAGAACATGAAGTTGGGCTGGGGATGGTGGAGTAGGGCATGGGATCTGGAGAGGGAGTGAAAACACATTAATCACTTATGAAATTCTCAAAGATTAATAAAAATATTATATTAAAAAATGAGCACTATAGTGGTACCCGCTTACCCTGGCATGGGTCCACAGGCAGTGAAGTAAAATTCAAGCAGTCAGATTTCTTATATTTATCTACCAAAATTTGATTAATCTGTTGACTGTCTTGGAAGTCCATGAACCTGGGAAGGGACGGCAAGAGCTGTCAATGGCGTTTAATAAACACTGGGATTGGCTTTCCAGGGGCCTTGACAGTGTGTGACACTCAGTCAGTTGTGTGAGAAATAAGCCTACCAAAGATGAACAGGCAAGGAGACTGTGGTACATAGATACAATTGAGTATTGTTCAACCAAAAAATAATGAAATTCTGTTATTTACAGCAAGGTGAGTGGAATTAGAGAATACTATGTTAAGTAAAATGGACAAATAGACAAAAACTATATATTTACTACTAACATGTAAAGGGGTAGGAGGGTGAATGGTGGTAGACATCACGGAAGATTGCGTGTCAGGGTCTAAACATAATTGGCAGGATTATGCTCTGATGTTCTACACCAGTGAGTTGATCATAGTTCACAAAAACATATTATATAGTTTACAGAGAGAGAAGCTTGAATAATCTAAATAAAAGGAAATTACAGGAAGTAAATGCTAATTACTTTGAATAATTAATGAATGCTATATGTATGTGCTGAAATGACACATCAATTTACATTAACATGTATAATTATTATATTAATAAAAATACAAGATAAGTAATAAAAAGTCTTCACGTTTACTTTATTTGGTAGTTTGAATATGCTTGGTCTGGGGAGTGGCACTATTATGGGGTGTGACCTTGTTGGAGAAAGTGTGTCACTGTGAAGGTAGGCTACACAAACACACATCATAACACACAAGACATATACACAGACCACATACATACCACACTATATTTGTATATCATATGACACTCACTAACATATACACATATACAATACGCACAGACAAGAATCACATATACATACCACACACATATCATACCATATATGTGCATGTATATACATGCACAAGACACCCATGCACACACACACATCACACAAATACCACATACACACAACATACTCATGTACAACAGAGACAGGTACACCAATATACATGCACATGAGCCATACACATGCATACCACATATCATATCATGCATACACACAACACATTCACATATACACATAACACAAACACATCCACACTACATGCACACACACACACATCTGTACCACATGCACACACATACACATAGCACACACATACATCTGCACACATGCACACACACGCCTCTGTACTACACATACATACCATTTCCACTTACATGTACACACACACATCACACAATGTACTAGATCCCCCACAGCTCTACACTACACACAAACCACATACATACACAGCATACACACCACACCACACACATATACCTAAAAAGAAAAAGAAAAACAGACCTCATGACACCAAAACAGTTGAAACCTTATTTGAGACTTCTTAGGCCTCAGCACTAAGGGAAATGAATTTCTGCTATTGATAAGTTCCTGAAATAATGGTCAACTCCTTGGGCATCCTGAAAAACAAAGACAGCTGGACCCTTGGTAGGACGTCTGGCTACAGGTCCTAAGTGGCTTTGCTGCCTGTGAGCTCAGGCCACGGGGGTGGGGCACAAGCTTCCCAATGGAGCAGCTGTTTCTCAGCAGCCTGGCTCCCATTCTCAGGCCTCTCTTGGCATGTGTCACTCCAGCCATGCCCAGTGTGTATGTGAGACCCATGTCATCATGTCACTGAACAGTGAGAAGGCAGACTTGGGAATGGGGCTGCTTGCTCTAGCCAAAGCCAACAGCCCCAGGGAAGCCAGAGGTTCTGGCCAAAGGCTACTAACACTGCTGTGGAGTCTGCTGTCTGGGGGAGGAGGATGCTGACCCCTGAGACAGAACAACAGCTGCCAGAGTGTGTCATGGCCGCATGTGTGAGGCTGGTCGGGTAGAGTGGGGTAGGGGAGCTAAGAGACACTCCACTGGATGGGTGAGCTCTGCCTCTTGCTCTCTGGGCTTTTGTTTCCTTTATTCTACAGGAACGAGAAACCCACATGACAGAGACAGAGCCTGTGCCCCCCTATGAGACAAAGGTAGGGAAGGCAGCAGACACTTGGCAGAGGCAGCTGCACACTTACCTCTGCAGCATTTCTCCTGGGCACGCTCGCGAACTCTGCAACCACAGATTCCACACAGGGTCATGGAAGCGAGTGTGTGCCTTGGCCTTTTGAAAGCAGGAGAAGGAAGATTCGTGAACACAGATTGAATTGCTCTTTTTCTTTCTCTCTGTACCTCTTTTCTTTCCTTCATCCCACTTGCTCTCTGCCCTTTATTTTCTTTATTTCTTTTTCTTTTTTTTTCTAGGCCTGTACCTTAGGCCAGGAATTTTCAATTGTCTCCACAAAATGTCTCTGACAGCTGAAGAAAAAATGAAATACCTAAGATTCTAGTGCCCAACACAGGTATGGGATTCCATTGTTGCCTCATGGATTTTTTAATCATATATCCATATAAGTCAGTTCTAGGTCTCGGCTGTAAATGGCATCCATTCTAGCTATTCAGACAGAACCAGGGGTTCTACTGAAAATGGACTGTACTGAGCCCTCTGCCTATCAGAAACACAACATAGCCACCTCTTTTGGGCCTGACCTGCTCCAGAGACTGCCCGTGGGATTGGCCTTAGTTTCAGTACTCCAGACCTACTGTGACACACCTGCTTCCTTTGAGCCCACTAGGGACCTGATAGAAAGATGTGTGACTTCTCCATGTGGAGAAAGATGGCTCTGCCAGGTGCTGCCCTCTCCCATATTGCCTCAGGTCAGCTGAAGTATTGAGCAGGTGGGTGTGTGGGGAACAACCTAGATTCAGCCATAATGTTGCTACAAGGAAGACTAAAGAGTAAATTCCAGCTTCTATATGTGGATGCAGGACTCCGAAGACAGACTAGTTCTTGAAGAAAGAGAATTTCAAAACACACCAAGTGGTTGGCAATGGACCTAAGCTATCCATGATCTATCTGAACATTATTTTTAGCCACCAGTTTGCAAGAGAAGTCAATGTTTCATAAACAGACTTTCTGTTCTCTGAAGCCTTGTCTCCTTAGGGTAGTCCGTGCAGTCTCAGGAGTGCAAGCCTTCTCTCCCTAGGCTCTGGTCATTGTTATGGCCTGGACCTGGGGCTAATGAAGTGACTCATCCTTATAGGAAGAACAGTTCCCAACATCTAGGAGATGAATTGTGTCCAGTACATAATTCATGTAGGAGCCCCAAGTCTTACTGTGAAGACCACATTCCAAGGTCTCTTGTAGTTGTTTCTTGTATCTTTCTTTCTCTGCAGCATGGGCTTAGATTCTATCTAGTAAAAGTGATTTGAATTTGTGTACAACTTTGAACTTTGTTCCTAGTGAAAGATTCGGCCATTCTTTTGTCATGGCTAACGATTCCTGTTGAAGGCTGGGCCAATGGCTCAGTCAGGAAAGTTCTTGTCTTAAAAGCCCTGAGCTTTGAGTCTCCAGACCCATGTAAAAAAGCCAGGCATGGTGGTGCATGCTTGTAATCCCAACAGTGGGGAAACAGAGACAGGCAGATCCTTGGGGCTCACACAGGAATGATGCCTGAACATCATGTACATACATGTACATATGTGTGTATACACATAAGCACGTATAGATATATAAAAAAGTCACAATTTCTGTCAGAAGTAAAACTCACCAGGAGACAGTCTTGAGGGGCCTGCACTCGCCTGGGACTTTGAGTTGTTTTATTTATAGATGTCCTGAAGTTTCATCCTTTCCATGAGCAGAAGGCCCCAAGGCTATAATTGAATATTCTAGAAAAACAACACATGACTCAAATTTCCCTGTGGCTGAAGGTGGTGGGATCATTAACCATGGAGGTTAACGCCTCTCTGCAAAATGCAAAGTGACATTCACCCAGAAACATGGCTCTGTCATTGTTTGGAATGCTTCTCCTGCAAATTCTCTTCAGGGAGTAGATTTGCAAGCCACTGGACAGATTTCAAATATGTACATACCAAATGAGAGATCCTTTTCCATTTGGTCACTAGAAATGGAACCTATGCAGGAGCCTTGAAGTTGGTAAGTTACCCACCACTGCATTGTTTTCTTCTATAGTTAGAATCACGGCTTTACTGTTGAAGATGTGAGACTCAGGGTCTTGTCCAGGGAATAGAAAGTCACTCTTAACTTCATGCAGCTCTTATTTCCTGCTTGAAGAGAGGCCCCACCTCTTGACATCTGATTTCATGTCTTTGAACAAGGATAGCTTGTTCCAAGCTTAACTATATTCCATTTGAAGGGTGTGACTCTCCATTTCTCTCCGTCCTGCTTAGACCAGTGGGTTAGGTTGCCCAAACTTGCTTTTGGCACAGCCTTAGAGTCACTAATATTATTTGTGTTCCTCTGAGAATTATCAATGTCTTAGACAAGGCAGTGGATGGACACTCAAGGTGCCACAAGCTCATGCTGAATGTACAAGGACATGTGTCCATATACCTACATATAAATTTGAAACATGACGTTCTTATCCCTACATTACATGGGGCGGAGTTACATAGATGAGATACAGCTGGCCCCTGGTTCTACCTACTGTCATACACATCAGCTCTTCTCAACTGACCCTCCAGTATATCTAAGTATTCTTAGGGATATGCCAAATATTCTCAAGCAACTCTTTGTCATTTCTATTTTGTGCCTCTTTATTCTCAGTCTCTATCAAAGGGAACTTCCTAGGCCCACGGAAGTGGAAGTTCTTCAGCCAGAGAAAGAATGCTCACACCCAAGACTCCGTGTATTCAAGGTCCCTGCTGAGTTTCATATTTAGGAATCCTTAGCTGCTCAATTTTTCTCACAGCCTGTCTTCTTCCAGAAAACTCACAATAAGAACATATGGGGCTTGTCCCAATATGGATGCAGCTATGACATCAACCATACTGTATCCACAATCATCCATCTTTTTTGCACAACAGATGGGCAGCTTTTTGTCAGGTCCAGCCTCTTTGCTAAGATTCTCTTTCTTGATGAGGTGCCAGTTCTAATCCACTGTCACCTTGCTGAGTGATCTTGGGCAAAATGTTTAACCTCTCTTGGTTTCAATATACTCTCATGTTAACTATGTGCTAGATAGCAGCTATGTTCTCTCCTGTTCTATGACTTGACTTTTTGGAAACACAAAACTTTGTCATCCAGTACACAAGAAGGCATTCACGACTGCCTGCCAAGGACTGGAAGGAGGAAAATAACAATTATAAATAAAAATGGTTGTCTTCTCCCTCTTTCTAACAATCAATGAGTTTCTCTGACCATCAGTCTTTTTAACACCCTCCAATGACTTAGCATCATTCTTTATAGAAACTTCAAGATGCAGTGCCATCCTGCTCTTGTGACATTACCTCACACTTAATTTGCTTTTCTTTCTCTCTCTGGAATGGGCTGAGCCCCATTAACTCAAGGTGTTTTCCTTTTTTTCCCTTTTTTGTCCTACCAGGAGTGCCCATCTCCAAGGCAACCTCGTATTGTTCCTTTCCCATCATGTATGTCCTTGGGGTACCTTGTGTGCTATTCTCCCCACTTTCATCTACTGTGTTCTATTGTGGCTCATGGGTGAAACCTATTGTCTATAGATTCTTTAGTGCTGCAAGAGCAGGCTGAGTATTATGTAAGATGCATAGTAACAGAGACTACAAAGTCTACAAGTCATCATCTGCCTCATGCAGGAAAAGATTTTTAACCCCTGCATCCCAAAGTGTCATTTACTCACATTGCATACCAGTACTTTAACTGTTAAACCAGACTACTTCCCACTTTGTTTGATTCTAACTTTTCTTCTCCTGACTGGAATGTAAACACCTCCAAATTGAGGGACTCATCTGTCTTGATCTGGGTAATTTTATTAGCCTGACATAAAGCCAATAAATAAAGGTAGGCCAGATGGACCAGGCCTATTTCCTTTTGCTCAACAGAAGCAACAAAAAAGTTTAGCATTCATCATAAAATAAATCCCTCTACCTCCTGACTTTTACAACAGTTCCATGATCCACTGCCAAGCTCTTCTCTGCTCCTGCCTCTAAATCTCATTATGTTAATTTTTTTCTGTGTGCTGACACTCCTGACTGCCAGTGCCTTCTCTTATTTCACTGTGCCAACTATCTGGCTCAGCCCTTGGCCCTCAGTGAAACTTACAGCCCTTCAGGGAGAAACTGATTGCTAGGATGCCAATCAAGGGCAATGCTGCCTTCCTTTGAGGTATTTATGAGGAATTCTAAATTGTAATGAACTCAGACAAAATTTTGAGGGAGTTTTGTAGTTAAACATCTCTTTGGGTGGGGGTTATTTTAAAAGAATAAATCTAGGCTCTTGGGGAATAGACCTTAAGGTGCAGACATTTTAATCTATAAAGTCCAGATATCAGTCATGGAGGAGCCCTACAGCCACCTTGGCAGATCTGAATGTCACATATCCAAGTATGAGTGAAGTGTGTCTATATAGTTTCCTTTATTAGAGTGTCAATCTCTTCATTTCTTCAGGGAGAAACCAGATTGGAACCTAAGTTTGCTATCTGACTTACTGGGACTAGAAATGGAAATGGAGTCAATACTTACACTACATCTTCATAAATTTTCACTTCAATAAATTGTTAGAATATAAAGGACTGCATATGTGAGATTGACCCATAGGAAGCCTGTGGAATGTTGTCTTTATTAGTTTGATGTGGGAGAGGCCAGATAACTGTGGGCAGTGCCACCCCTGGATAGGTGATGTAATCTGAAGTAAATCTTTTCCTTGCAAATTGCTTTTGGTCATGGTGTTTACCACAACAGAAAGCAAATAAAACAAACATATTCTATTTCATGATGTTCTTAAGAAGTAATTTTTTATTGAGAAATGCAGCTATTGCAACCTCACCTTTATAATGTTGATGTGAAAGTCTTGGTCTGTATCCATCTTTTGTACACTTCTACCTGTGATGACATTCCTAGTAAGACAGAGAGTAAACTCTGGGTCCAACCTGGCTTCTCCCTGAACACATGAAGAACTTGACACTTTAGTAAAGGAAGCTTTAGAAATGGAACCTTCTACCCTTTAGATAAACTTCACTCAGGGTTTTAGAGAGACAAGCTTCTCTTTTGTGGGGTGAGAAATGCACTGAGCAGTCTTTATTTGCCCTCTCATTCTCCCTTTCATTTTCCTCCACTTAAGCCATGCCCCTCAAAACTGCAAAGCTACAAAACTGCTATTTCTTGCCTGCCTCATTTTTTATTGGTTATTTTATTTATTTATATTTTGAATGTTATCCCCCTACCTGGTTTCCCCTCTGCAACACCCCTATCCCATTCCCCTTATCCCATTCTGCCTTCCCCCTGCTCCCCCATCTACCCATCTACCCACCTCCACCTCACCACCCTAACATTCCCCTACACTGGGGCATTGAGCCTTCACAGGACCAAGGCCCTCCCCTACCATTGATGCCAGATAATTGAATGCCTCTCTTACCTTCTAACTTCTGGTTGGATTTGGCTGCTGGTGGTAGACAAGGAAATGAGTTGGAGGATATCATGAATATAAGGTCACAGTATTCATTTCCCTGATATCCTCCCTGCCAGGCCTCAGTTTGGCAGTCTCTGTTCTCCCTGACAAAGGCAGGTTGTGTTCTTCAGATGAAGGTGTCCTGGGTTCTTGGAGCACCTCCATTCTCTTATCCCTTCAGGCTCAGCATTGTTATGGCTTATTCAGCTACCAGCTCCAGAGTGTTTTACTATTCCAGTTACATTTCTATACTTTTGACCCCTTAGGTTCTCTTCAATTCTTCATGTCAATGTATCATTTGTCTTCATTCATGTCTTCACTCAAACAGCAAATGGTACCAGAAATTGAGAAAGCAGCCTAAAAGCGAGACTCTGGGCTTGGGCTCTTCACATGTTTACTTAGCTCACAAGGGTGGCCACATGAACAGCACTGGTTGTTATGGTTTATAATGGCCTCCTGGCTGTGTAAATCACTCCTTATGGCAAGGGATGGAATGGAATGCACACAAAGAGTACTGTCTTAGTCAGGGTTTCTATTCCTGCACAAACATCATGACCAAGAAGCAAGCTGGGGAGGAAAGAGTTTATTCTGTTTACACTTCCACACAGCTGTTCATCACCAAAGGAAGTCAGGACTGGAACTCAAGCAGGTCAGGATGCAGGAGCTGATGCAGAGGCCATGGAGGGATGTTTCTTACTGACTTGCTTCCCCTGGCTTGCTCAGCCTGCTTTCTTACAGAACCCAAGAACACCAACCCAGAGATGGTACCACCCACTTGATCCCTAATTGAGAAAATGTCCCACAGCTGGATCTCATGGAAGCACTTCCACAATTGAAGCTCCTTTTTCTGTGGTAACTCCAGCCAGTACAAGTACAGACTTTGTAGTCTGTAGCCTCAGTTCTTTAGTCACTCTAGTGACAATGATGGTGAGGCAGTGACAGAAGCTGTAGTGGGACCTGGCTACCTACTGTAATGAGTACACACAGTGCAAAGAACAAATGGAAGCATTGCATCTCCAACCAAGATCACAAATCAGAAAGCCTCTGAGGTCTGCAAGACAGAGTCTGGGTAAGAGAGTGGCTCAAGGTCACTTTTTCCTCCTCCCTGAAGGCTTCCTGGGAATTTATGATGGTTAGTTTTTAAAAAAATGGCATTACAGGTCAGTTTACAGATTGGTCTACAGAATATTCCGGAATCAAACGGGAATGCTGACTGTTTCCTGTATATCTACTCAGTAGTGACTCTAAACAGATAATGGGATGATCAGTTCTCCAAGCTTTTCAAAGTTAAGAGTCCACTGAAGTGTCCACTGAAAAGCTGGTGACAAGAGAGAAGCCTTGGGAGAACTATATCCAGGGATATAGTTCTAGACCTAGGCATTTAGTCTGAAGATATTGATGTGGTCTGTAATTGGCCTGACACAAATACAGATATTCTGTGTCACTTGTGTCTCTCAATCTGATATATCAGACTATTGAAACAGTAGAGCTAAAGCCCAAGTTAGCTAAAACTATTCTCAATGGTAAAAGAACTTCCAGGGGTATTAGCATCCCAGACCTCAAGCAATACTACAGAGCAATAGTGTTAAAAACTGCATGGTATTGGCACAGGGACAGACAAGTGGACCAAAGGAATAGAATTAAAGACCCAGAAATGAATCCACACACCTATGGTCACTTGATCTTCAACAAAGGAGCTGAAAACATCCAGTGGAAAAAAGATAGCCTTTTCAACAAATGTTGCTGGCTCAACTGGAGGTCAGCATGAAGGAGAATGTGAATTGATCCATTCTTATCTCCTTGTACTAAGCTCAACTCCAAGTGGATCAAGGACCTCCACATAAAACCAGACACACTGAAACTAATAGAAAAGAAACTGGTGAAAACCCTTGAGGACATAGGCATAGGGGAAAAGTTCCTGAACAGAATACCAATAGCTTATGCTCTTAAGATCAAGAATTGACAAATGGGATCTCATAAAATTACAAAGTTTCTATAAGGCAAAGAACACCGTCAAAAGGACAAAACGGCAACCAACAAATTGGGAAAAGATCTTCACCAACCCTACATCTGATAGAGGGCTAATATCCAATATATACAAAGAACTCAAGAAGTTAGACCCCAGGGAACCAAATAACCCTATTAAAAAATGGGGTACAGACCTAAACAAAGAATTTTCGCCTGAAGAAATTTGGATGGCCAAGAAGCACCTTAAGAAATGCTCAACATCATTAGCCATTAGGGAAATGCAGATCAAAACAACCCTGAGATTTCACCTCACACCAGTCAGAATGGCTAAGGTTAAAAACTCAGGAGACAGCAGGTGTTGGAGAGGATATGGAGAAAGAGGAACACTCCTTCACTGCTGGTGGGATTGTAAGATGGTACAACCACTCTGGAAATCAGTCTGGTGGTTCCTAAGAAAACTGGGCATGACACTTCCGGATGACCCTGCTATACCTCTCCTGGGCATATACCCAGAGGATTCCCCAGCATGCAATAAGGACACATGCTCCACTATGTTCGTAGCAGCCTTATTTATAATAGCAAGAAGCTGGAAAGAACCTAGATGTCCCTCAAAGGAGGAATGGATACAGAAAATGTGGTATATATACACAAGGGAGTACTATTCAGCAATTAAAAACAATGAATTCATGAATTTTTTAGGCAAATGGATGGAACTGGAAAATATCATCCTAAGCGAGGTAACGCAATCACAAAAGAATACACATGTAATGCAATCATTGATGAGTGGATATTAATTAGCCCTGAAGCTCTGAATATTGAAGATACAATTAGCATATCAAATGATTCCCATGAAGAAGGAAGAAGAGGGCCCTAATCCTGGAAAGGCTTGATCCAGCATTTTAGGGGAGTATCATCAGGACAGAGAAAAGGGAGGGGGAAAGACAGGAGAATGGATGGAGAGAAGAGGACTTATAGAACATATTGGGGGGGGGGACTGGGAAAGGGGAAGACTTCTAGAATGTAAACAAAGAATATAGAAAATAAATTTAAAAAAATTTACAAAAGAAACAAAAGAAACAGTAGACTTCCCGAAACTGGGAATTTCCATGGAAGTCTCATGTTTGGAGAAGGGAAATCTCCAGAAAGAGATTTCACATAATTCTAATAGTTTGTTATACCACTATGTAGAATAAGACTGAATCCCAGAAACGATGGGTTAGTGTAGGGTGAAACTTCATATTGACTTGGACTTCTGGAGTGTTCATACCTTTGTCCCTCTATTTAGATTTGGACTTTAGTTCAGAACTCTGAAGATGGACTTGGGATGTCCTTTTTGTCCCTCTTTCCAATGTGGCTACATTGGGAATCTTCTTCTATTTTTCATTGTAGTGAGAATTTTGGTTTCCTTAAAAATACAGAAATGTTATGTGAATATGTTTTTGGTTTAATCCCAGATATGGGATATGGGGCTGCTTCATATTGTTCAGATTGTTGGCAGACTATGATTTGCCTTGTGCTCTGGTAGGGGCATGATTTTGCCAGCTGAAGATAGTTTACATTTGGAATTCTAGGAACTCTTCAGAGAGTATATATCTGCCAGAGTCCTGCAAGAGATAGTGATTGCTGATGCTGTTCATGTTGTTGGTGGTCCTGCTGGTGTTGCTGGTGCTGCTGCTGGTGCTGTTTGCTGTTTGCTGTTTGCTGTTTGTTTGCTGTTTGCTGTTTGCTGTTTGCTGTTTGCTGTTTGCTGTTTGCTGGTTGGTGGTTGGTGGTTGGAGATATCCTGACAATGTAGATCACACTTTCCCAAGGAAGTTAGCTCCCTCAATCAACAGGAAGTAATCTAATGAGATTGCTACACCTTTCCCCCTATAACCCTTTCCCCGCCAACACTACGTAGGGGTAGTGTAGGCCGGTAGGACAAAGACCCAGTAAAGTAGTCAAAAGTCTTGTTACATTCTACTTTAAATTTAGCTCTTTCAACTGGTTATGGAGGCCAGGAGGCCAGACTTTACTTGGGGCACAGACTGTGACCCCCTAAGTTTGATAACAAGGACACTCACTACAGATAAAGTGCCAATCAGATGGGCAGGCTGATCTGTCTAGATGATATTGGTCTCTTTTTTAGTACATATTCCACGGAAGTGAGGACACTCTACAAGTCTTTTTCAGATAGCCTTGTACTTGGTCTACGTATGGTTACAGAAGAATAATGTGTATACATGTGTTCAAGAAAAATGACACCCCGTCACCAAGACTGAACTAGCTATGACAATTACCAAGACTGTCCTGGAAAAAAAACGCCAACATACACCTCTAATGGAGGATCATTCCTTAAAAGACTTTCAACTATCTGATGGCAGTAGGTTTACAATGGTCCTTTCCTGTTATGGAAAGAATCTTTTCATAGGAAAAGATGCCTATTTTGTTCATTGAATCACTTTCCTTAAAGTGATCAATATTATCATTTTGGACTATAGGAACAATATTACCTAGTTTTCTGCTATTTTATGCATCACTGGCTGTAATTTGTCATTTTGTATCAGCAATAGAAGCATGGCACAGGGCTCAAGGCTAAATAATTTTCTAGAATGCTCTCTCATTCAGAAGGAACTGTCTGGAAGCACTTCTTACCCATGATCTTAGCACAATAAACAGTATCTGCGGCTTTCTGTGGGCCAGGTGCCTAAACATGGCTCTGCTGAGAACTTTTACTTAAGAGCTTCCACAAAGCCTCTAGCTAGGCATTGGCCAAGGCAACAGACATCTCAAGACTTGTCTCCGAGGAATAACTACTCCCACTCATATGTCTATTGGCAGAAGATGACAGCTTTTTGCCATGCAGATCTCTCCTGGGAGCAACTCACAACAAAGCATCCAGATTCCATGAGAGCAGCAAACAAAAGAATGAAAGAAAACAAACAAGACACAACTTTTCTTTAGCCTAGTCTCAGACGGAGATATCACTTCATTGTGCCATGTGCTATTCATTAGCATCGAGTCACTCGGTCTAGTGCATATTCAAGAGGAAAGAATACACATAACCAAGAATGCCCGGAAGCAGGGTCATTGGGAACTATTATAACTCGTGAAACAACAGTAAGATGATCTACTGAAGCATCAGGTTAGCTATGCCTCTATCCAGAAAGCAGCAGCTGTGAGGGCAGAGTGCCATTCTGGAGCATACAAAATACAGCTAGAAGTACTCTGTCCACCATGCAGAGAAGGAATAGGAAAGTGAGTAGAGGTAAGAGTACCCACATACACACACCTCACTACTCAAGAAACAACCTGATTTGGAGATAGTGCCTCTCTTTCTTATATTCTCAAGTTCAGCAGGTTTGGAGGGTCTAATGCCCAAGGATGGCATGTTTCCCCTAGGTATCACAGATAAGGACAAACACAGAAGAGAAAAAGGAACAGGTAATTGTTTTCTCTAAGATATAATGGGAATACCCACCATATAATGGAAGCAAGAAGACCTATGTTTGACACTGGGGCGATTTCAAGGCAAGTGTGGAAGATCAGAACAGTGGGGTTCATGTTAATTGTCACCTTGCCTGGATTTTTGAATAATTTAAGAGTTTTGGTGCGGCATCCTTATGACTGTGTCTATGAGGCTGTTTCCAGTGAGGGTTGACTAGGGTTGTCTTACCCTGAATGTGGAAACTACATCCTATGAGACGGAGGCTCAGATACCTAAAAGTGGAGAGGAGAAAGCGAGCCATCATTTCCCTTGATAGTGCATCATGCCATGAGTTGCTCTGCTCTGCCTTGTCCTCCCTACCCAGGTGGACTGACACCTCTGAAACTGAGAAAAATGAATTTCCTCCCTTAAGTTGCATTTGTCAGGTAGTGTGTCAGAACAATACAGTAGTGACAAGGATGGGGCCCTGACCAAAGAACACTCTTTGTTTTGGCGTCCTGATCATGTGGTTTCTAAATGGAGGAAGATATTACCAGTGAAGATATTGGCAAAGGGGAACATGAAATTGGGTAACTGGAGGTAACAATAGTTACCATTTTAGGCCAAAGGATTAGGTAGAGAAATAGGGTCTGCAGAGGCTGTAATTTAGGATAATTGTGTCTTGGGCTCTGTTTTTCTCCCACTGCTTTCTAAGAAGAGCACATGTTGTGACTAAGTATTATTTCAAGCGAGAGTATGAACCCCCTCTCTGACATGAGACAGTAGTGAAGAGACTGCCACAAGACAAAGAGGTGCAAAGGGAAGTCAGGAATGAGAGGCTGCCGCTTGCTCATGCCCCTCACCCTTCACTGCTTCTGCGCGCCAGGAGGTTGATATTTACAGGCCCCATAAAATGGGTATCTAAGCAGACCTGGCAAGACTCCAGATGGTGAGGATAGAGTTGTTCAGTCTCCTCACTTCCTTCGTGTCAACAGATAGTAAAAGTTGTTTTTCTGTCAAAGACTGGCATCTATGACTAAGTGTGGGTCCTTTCAAAGCCAATTTCTGAGGAAAAAATGGAATCTGAGTAGCTAATTTGGAAACTGACTCCATGAAGCATGTTAAGCCAGTGTTTATCACTGACCCATGTCCCCAGCCCCTACCTATCACTCTAAATGGGAGGGAAAGATCACTTCCCAGGCCCCCTGGCAACAAGGTCATTAACATGTGATCTGGACTCTGCCAGTCAGATATCATATCCCAGAGACTGCCCATGAGAGTAGGGAAGCAAACTCAAGAATTCTGGTAGCAAAACTGTGGCAACTGGGACACCTTCACTTAATCCCCTAAAGCTACCAAATCACAATTACAGCCCTAATATTTCATGCCCAGAAAAATGCTTATCTTGGCATTGGAAATATCAAGGTATGATTTTGGGTGTCATCCTTGGTTGTGTAGATTCCAGTCTAAGTTCATTTGCCCTTGCAGTTTTGTCAGAGAATCGATGTCTTTCAAGAGAACCCTTTCCCTGCTATAATAGCAAGAATCTGTCTCTGTATTTTTATAAAGCATCTAATAAACAGGGGAAAGTGCTTTCTGAGTGTGCAGTATCAAATTAATTGGTGGATTTAGAAGTGGAATCAATGACTGAAATAAATTGCATAAACAATGCTAAGTTTAAAGTACTAAATTTGAATGGATTATTGCCAAGGGAATCATTCTCTCTCTCTCTCTCTCTCTCTCTCTCTCTCTCTCTCTCTCTCTCTCTCTCTTTCTCTCTCTCCTTCCTGGGTTTCTGTATCTGTCTCTGTCTCTCTCTCTCTCTCTCTCTCTCTCTATATATATATATATATATATATATATATATATATAATATTTTATACATGTATTATATATTATATATGTATTATATACATGTAAATCTGTGTGTGTTAGCTTATTTTTTCTAAAACTTTTCCATTACTACCATGTCACTAAGTTTTACTGGTCAGAGCATCAAGCATCTGCAATTCTCTTTTTTGGAGGGTGGTACTTCCCAAATGTTTACTCTGTAAAACAGAGACTGTGGTGCCATGTCTATACAAAGTGCTTAGTAAATATTTACTTCCACATGTCAGCTCAAAATAATACATTTTTTCTTGCCTATTGTCCCTTCTTCCTGTTCTTCTAGAATGTCTTGACTAGACAGCCCGGCTAAGTAAACTCAAAGTGAACTTGTGCCTTATTAGGTGTATATCCATTTATGCCTTTATCTTTAGCTCAGCCATCCACTGAGTTATTGTAACTAATGCTTTTTTTTGTCATTGTAAGGATACAAAGATCTAGAAAATTTTGGCTCCAGGAACCAACAGCATAATACTCAAGTAGGAATGCAGAAATTCTCAAGCTGTGCCATAGCTGTACAGAGCATGTAGGGCCAAGACCAGGGCTGTCACAATAGGCCCCTAATGAGCCCCCCTTGAGACAAATGGCCCCTAACCTCAGCACTCCTCTGCAGAAATCAGCTGTGGAGTCCAGGTTTTTAAAACATGTATTAGTATTAGTATAAGTACTAGTACTAGTACTAGTATTAATATTAGTACTAGTATTAGCATTGGTATGTGTAAAGATGTTTTGCCTAAAAGTATGTCTTTGAAGCATACACATGCCTTGTGCCCACAGAGACCAGAAGAGGAACTGAACCCAAGTCCTCTGAAAGAGCAACGGATGCTCTTAAGTTCTGACCTATCTCTCCCTCTAGCATTCCTTTTAATTAGCCAAGATGGGGATTCCTCATCACCCGATTGAACCAGATGCTCCAACAACAAGTCCAAGGATTTTGAGTTTCTCATAGCTCCCAGATGCTCTCGAGTTTGCAGCTGGGGTTGAAACTAACCAAAGTAAACATACTCAATAGTTATGGGTTTCAGTAGCTGTAGTAGTTGTTGCAACATTCTAGAACAGCATTCTAGAACAGAAACACCACAATGCAGCTGTGAAGAAATAAACAATGTCCTGTCGATAATGCCACAATCAAAAACACTAGGAATTAAAACCCCAGGGTTAATTCTGGCTCCAGTAACAGCAAAGTACAGCCACAGACCACTACTTCATTCTGAATACACAGGAAGTTCCTCCCATTTTGTGGTTCCATCTTCCTCTATATGCTGGGCATCTTCCTTGTGCATCTGGTAGATAAAAAGACAGCAAAGATCTGACCCCACATAGGTTCACCTAACTCCAAGGAAGGCTAGGAGTGTAGTTCTGATGTGAACCCTGAATAAATAAATGTGAGACTTTATCAGGCATCCCAAGCATACATTTGTGATTTTTCTCAAATGACTGCCAACAGTCACCTTGACAGATGAACTCTGAGTTTGGGTTTTTCACAGCCTGGGCATTCTTGTTATTAATATGTTGAGTCCCCATGATTTTCAAAATGAATATAAATGAAGTTACACTGGCCACCCCCAAAACTGGAATGACTCTGAGGTAGTCTGAAGACTACATGTTTTGAGGGAAAAGTCCCAAAAGCAGAAGAAGAGGTTTTTATAACCAACCAGAAGCCATGGAGGAAGTAATTTATAAATTTGATTAAGATAGGGAAATGACCAGACAACCTGAATGCTCATTTATGCACATATGCATGATCAACTGAAGTCTCCCTGTGTGGGATGTGCCATACCTCAGTGCACCTGCCATGGGAATCTGCCAAGCGTTTGCCTGCTTCTTGCCTGTAGCAAGTTGGAAGGAATAATTGACCGCATCGTTCTGTCAGAAGTTAGCAGAATTACAAAGCTTATGCACCCCAAAGTTCATGTATCTTAGGCGACTCTCTTTAGTTGTTGGTCTTTTCACATATTTACAGTAGTTTCAAAAATGGCCAAATGATGGTCCCTAAAATTAGAGTGCGGAGTCTTTATTTGTGATTTCAAGAAAAGCAGTGAGAGGAGCCAGCATTTACCAGAAAGAGTACCAACTTTGAGGATGCAGCAGGGGTCACACCGGATGTGTAGTTGCTGTAGACTCAGCTCACAAGCTGGGTGTGAATATGGAACGGGTGATTGGCTTTTATGGTATAGAGTGGCAAGTTCTTTAGTGAGCATAGAGCCCTAGCTGAAGATAAGGAAACATATCTTTATAGCTGTGCTTATCTGCATATAACAGATTCTACCCTAATCTTCACCTCCTCCAATATAAACAGTAACTGCAACAAGTAGGAATGCTGTTTCAGGAGGATGGCAGTTTATGGTTGTGTGGCGCAGCTCAAACCTGCCGGAGGTGGGGTGGGGGGGGCTTGGCACATTGACAGAAGATGACACTCATCTTCATGGTCACAAAATGGTTCTTAAATTTCCACCAATCAGTTCTTCATTCTGGTCAGGAACAAGAGGAAGAACAAATGACAAAAATTATAGCTGAACCTGTCAGGTTTTTCAGAATCTCAATCCAAAGTGGTCTTATTTTGGGAGTTATGGCCGCGCCCTAGTTGGCTGTTCTGGATGCAGGGATGATGAAAGATGAAGAGCAGACTGCTAAATTTTGCTAAAACAGAGGAAACTGGAGTTTTGCTCATCAGGAAGTTGGGGAGACGGCTCCTGGGGGATAACGTTAAATCTCCCCAGAGCTGAGAGGAGAAGAAGTAAGCTTCAGGTTCCTTTGCACCCTACTGTTGCCCAGATGGTTCCTTTTGTGGCTGTAGACTCAGCCTTTGTCATTGTAGGTGACTATAAGGCTGGGGCAGAACATAGGTCCACTGAAGCCTGGAAATCTTATCCTGTTGTCAGCGGCTCCACACCATATCTGGTGACAACATGAGGCATCTCCTCAATCTTTTAAGGAACTTTATCTCAGGTGAAGCCAGCTTCCTGTCTTCATAAAGAAATGAATTTCAAGATGAGCCAGGATGAAGCAGAGTCGGAGATTACTGCAAACAGAAAGAAGGTGACCAGGGAAAGAGTAATCATGCCGAGAACACGGGAGTGCGTGTCTCAAAGAGGAGTCACACACAAGTGTCGCAGCAGTAGACTATGTCATTTTGGTTGCTTTCACCTTACATCTCAAAGCCTGCCTCCTATTTTCCTATGAAGGAGATAATAAGTGTGCCTGGAGATGGCACAGCCTTATTGGATGTTATTCTGATGAGATTAGACCACAGAGTCACAAGCAATGCACAGAGGCTTAGGACATTTCTTTCACTGTCAATGTGGTGTCTGGTGAGGTTCCTAGAAAATTGCAGGCTTGTAACTAGGAAAGGAAAGGAGACAAACTGTACTTAGGCCTTAAGCATAGCTTAAGTTTCTATTAAAACATTTTTATTTGAAATGCCTTTCTATGAAAAATACTCTCTTTGTGTTGTATTTACACTAGATTCAGAATTACTATTTTATTAATCTTATTTTATGTGTGTGCGGTGGTTTGCCCGAAAGGATGCCTGTTTGCCATATGCATGCCTGGTGCCAGCAGAGGACAGGAGAAGGCATCAAATCTTCTGGAACTGGAGCTACAATGAACTCCATGTGGGTGATGGGAATCTGACTCCAATCCTCTGGAAGAGCAATCAGTGCTTTTAACTGCTAAACTGTCTCTCCAGTCCTGTAGAATTCTTGACTCTCATCTGCTGGTCAAGCACACTCTGGGCTGTGAGGTCTTCGTTTCCTTCCTTCTTATATCTCATAACGTCTCTATCTGTTTCACTCTCACTACCACAATTTTAGGCAAACCACCTGCCAACTTCCTAAGGATGTGTACTGATGCTGACATGCAGCAGTGAACTACACCAAAGAGTCCTCACCCAGACCATTAAGATTTAGTGGGGGAGCTATGAATGCCACCTGGCCTACATCATTGCTTTCCCTCCAAGGCATTGATTAGGGAGAGCGAGTGTGAGGTCCCATTGTACAGACAGGGATATGGAGACTAAGAGAGAGTGAAACATGTCTAATTCATATTGCCAGTTGTAGAACAAGATTCAGTGAGAACCCCAGCCTTCTCCTAAGGCTCAGTGCTTTCTCCTTGGTTTCCAGCTCCTAGTACTCCCCAAAGAGGAAACAGAGCTGCAGCACTGGGCAGAACTGGGTTGAAAATCCAGCGCTGTGATCCCAGACACCAGAATAGCCATCACTAGCTTTGCTTCCCAGGTCTGTCTGAGTGCTTGTGGTCCTGGGTGTGTGCTGAAAGAGGAAATCATGACTCTTTCTTACAATCAGAGACTAAGAGGAAAACATCTACCCTACAACAAACAATCCCTTTAAATGCTACTCTTTCTTCTCCAAGCCACTGACCACTGCCCTTCCTTCATGCAGGGACTGGAAAGGTTGGGCATATGCCAGACCCTTCTTGCTCGTCATTCACACAGGGCTCTGCATGGGGGAGGAGCAGGGGCATTTTCAGGCAGATTCTGATCTGCCCTATGTCAGATAGGGCCCTATGCCCTGCCCAGTGGTCTAGTCCTTTCCCTTCCCCATGTGCTCATTCCTAACATTCACCTAGCGTCCCTTCTTCCATGTTCTGGGCAACCATTGCCCTTGATATTCAATATTAAAACAAATGTGCATGCTTCTCCCATCCATAGTGTCAGGGCATGAGCTCAGCAAGTAGTGTTAAGTTGGGACCTCACGCTGAACAATGACTATACAGTGTTCTGGCTTGCCCAAGGAGCTCTAAAGAGGATTGGGGTTTCTGTGCAGGCTTATCTCTGTTTCCAGTCCCCCCTCCAGCCTCCACGGAATGGAGGACTCCTCCTGTGATGCACATGTTCCCAAGCACTCAGTCCCTGGCTCTGGGCTTCATGTCTTCTGATAGACCTTTCTCCTCTTGACTGTCTGTGAGTTCCTTGCACACTCACAGTATCTAAACTTGGTTCCTACCCAGTGAACTAAGTTATTGCTTTTCTTCTGTATTAGTTGCTTTCTTCATTGTTGCCACAAAATCCGTGTCAAGAGCAACTTAAGGAAGGATGAGTTTATTTGACTCACAGCTCCAGGGTGAGGGAATTGTGATGGGGGAAGGCATGGAACCAGCACACCACACATTCTGGTGTGGGAATTAGACAAAGCTGTGGAGAAAGCTCTGCCACCTTCTTGAAACCCTCTAAGCTGAGATACTCGTTCAAAGATCTAGAAGTAATAATAGCTTGTGTGTGTTGCACATGTATTATGTTTAAACGTGGGCCAGGCACTGTTATAGGTTCTTTGTCTAGTATCTCTCTGGATTTTCAGAACTACATAGGGAAAAATGCTCTCTCCAGAAGCCCAGAAGGTTTAACTAATTTTCTCAAGATCCTGCAGTTATTTCAAAGGGCAAGCTAGTAATCAAATGTCACACATATCCCAACTTTCCCATCCACACAGGAGCTCATAGCATAGCCACAACACTGCCTTGCGGATCAATTAGACAAACGGGCAAGACAGTGCCTGCCCCAACCCTTAACATTCAATTATCATCCAAGTGTGAGCATGGGAATAAGAAGCTGGGAAAAAGTGCTGAGCCTGATGCAGGCACAGAAAGACTTACCAGAGAGATTGGGTCTTGTCCAGCCTGGGGGGATGCAGGACTAGGATCTGCAGATGGTGCAAAGGTTAGACAGTGGGAAGAGAAGGGATCGAGTGGACAGCTTCTGGCAGGTTTCTTCCAGGATGTCTAGAGTGTCTTGACTGTACTTAGCTATCATTTCAGGACAATACAGAAAGGAAACTTCCAGAATAATTTGGTCCTAATTAAGGTAGGAGGCACACAGAGCTGACACCATAGAGTGGAAGAGACAGAGCTGCTCTTTAGCCATCTCTCCAGGAGAAAGCAGGAAACAGTGAAAGGAGAGTCTACACCTGGAGGGAAGGCAGCCATTAGCTTCCAATCAGTGGGGAGAAAGATAACAAAGCCACTGAGAAGAGGACATAAGAGGATTGCTGTGGCTTTGTAAATGGACAGAGATTTCTTCTTTGTGAAAGCAAACAAGGAAGTATAAATATTCCAGGTAAGGCTGGATGCTACCCTATGAGAATCTTCTCCTCATTCCGGTACTGCTACTGTAAGAGCATTATTCCAAAGATTCAGATACTTCATACCTTCCTCTTCCTCAAAATGAACTTACATAGATTATCAAATTGAATAAGTGCCAAAAAAGTGTTGAAATGTCTAAAATTGGAGATTTTTCTTAAAATGAAATAGTAAAACTATCATATGATCCAACAACCTTTCTGTTGGGTGTATACCTAAATCACATGAAGTGAGTATGATAAAAGAAACATCTACAGTCTATGGTAACTGCCATGTGAATCACAATAGCCAAATTCTAGAATCAAACTGTGTTTGCCAATGGGTAAATGGGGGTGGGGAAGGATATAACTTAGCCTTGAAAAGGACCATGACATGGCTACATCTAAAGATGTGTTGTGATGAGCAAAACAAATCATTCATCAAGGCCCTGGAAAGATAAATACTGTGTGATCTCACTTATCTTGAAAAGCCAAATTCAGCCAGTGGAGGGAAGAGAGCACACGCTCTCCTAGCTCCTAGTTATAAATCTTTGGGTGATCTTTAGTACGTGTGGATTACACAAACTGATCCTGGCTAATTCTCAATATAATTCCTCCCATAACAACAGTGAAATTTTGGACTCATAAAAACAAACTCAATTGATCATTGCCAGAAATGAGGAGTCAAAGGCCTGGGCCAAAATTGGTGAAATGATACAAATTTCCATCAACAAGAACAAGATTAAGACAGCTATTTTACAATATCATGGCTATCAGTCATAAAAATTTTATATAATCGAAAATTGCTGATAAAAAGATTTTACCTTATGAGGTAAAACATATGAGGTAATGCACATGGTAAATAGCTTAATTTAGCCACTCTATAAAGTATGTATATGTCAAAACATAATTGAAGCTGGGTATGGTGGTGCACACCTATAATCCCAGCACTCAGGAGATCATGCAGGAGGAACAAGTATTTGAGGCTAGCCTGGGACCTGGCTTCTGGTATCTAGTCGAAGTGAGTGATGGAATAGTTTCCTCACAGGACTGCAGAGGTTAAGTAGGTTATAGATGTGACTGGAACACTGTCTAGCTTCAACATGTGGAACATTAGTTATGATCACAGTCCCGTCTTATAAATGAGGAACAGTGAGACTTAGAGAGGAAACCAATTCTCTCCAGGCCACATGACCAGTTGGCGGCAGAATGATTTTCTCTCTATAACTTAATCCCACTTCAAACCTAAGGATAACAGTTGCTCCTGGGCACACACACTCCTTCCTGCTCTCCACAGCGTGGATAATCATAGTCACTACACTGTGCATTAGGCAAAATTTAAAGGCACCTAGTGGACAGAACTTGAGAAAAGGTGAGCAGAGTCATAGGAAAAGGGGAAGAAACCGTTGTTAACACTTTCACTGTGACCCAGCAGAGGTCAGGACTCAGCATACCTTTTATGTAAAGGGCCACACAGTAAATATCTCGCACTCTGTAGGACAAGGCAGCCAGTCAGCTGTGCTAGCATTAAAGCAGCCATAGCAATAAGCAATCAAATGGTCACTGCTACATTCAATATAACTTTACTGTGGACACTGAAATTGGAATGACACAAGATTATACTTCCTATATTGCAAACTATTGCTCTTGTCCTGATTTTCTCCAGCCATTTAAAGGTGTAAAATCTAGGAACGAGGATGTGGCATAGTGTCTAAACACTTACCTAACTTGCAGGAGGCCTTGGGCTTGATCCTTAGAACCCTCACCCCACCCCCTGCCACACACACACACACACACACACACACACACACAGCATAGCTTGGGGATTCTACAAAAAAGCAGCAAGAGAACGTAGAGATCTAGATTCATTGACTTTCTGTGAGAATCCTTAAGAATCATTTTACATGCAAGGATATGGAGGTTCAGGGGTTCTCATGGGCCTGAGGACACAGCCTACTGAGAAGAGGAGCTGTGATTTAGGTCCTCTGCCTACCTGCCCCACGATGCTCTTGGATCTAGCTGCAGTTGTTCTCTCTGCAGCTGTCCTCTCCTGAGAGGCTCTGTGGGATAAGGCAAGCTGCTCTGACGGACATGCCCCTTCTGTTGTGACCATGGTAGTTTCTGTGTGCCGGCCTACAGGGAGAAGCATCACTTGCGCAGGACTCCTAGCTCCAGGAAATAATAGATCCCAGATGGAGCTCGAGGCACGCATCACCACAGGAAAGACTTGGTCTGTGGCTTGGGGAGATAGTCCTGTCTAAACAAACTTCTGGTCTCCATGGCAATCTGGCAGGATCCACCATTCCTCAGTATGTTCTTCAGCTTTCCATTATAGTCACATAAACCCCGGGAAATCAACTTAAGGAGAGGAAAGGTTTATTTTGGATTATGGTTTTGGGGATTCTACTTGGTGATTGGTTCTGGGCTTATTCCTACTTTTAGGCTTTGGGGGCACAGGTGGCCAAATACGTCATCAAGAAAGTACACTGTGAAGCAAAACTGTTCCGTTCATGGCTAGGACACACACGGAGAGTCAGCAAAGAAAACAAGCAGTGGTCTCATTACCCATCAAGGCCATGCCCTCAGCAAGTTAAAAATGTCCTCCAAGAGACCACCACCTCTTAATGTTCTCGCCACCTCCTCATAGTGCCAAGCTGAAGACTGGACCTTTAGCACATGCTCTAGCACCTCACCTTTGGTCAACATGGAGTGGAAGGCTCCTACAGAGGAGTAGCCTCCATGGGATAGGCAGAAGGTCGAGGGTCTTGGCATTGTATTGGGCCAGTGGCAAGGAAATATGAATAAGGCGCGCGCGCGCGCGCGCGCGCGCGTGTGTGTGTGTGTGTGTGTGTGTGTGTGTGTGTGTCTGTATGTGTGTTGGGGAGGGGGCGCACACACGTAAATGATCACATTTGGCCATGATGTTTTTTTCTAGATGGCACAGCCAGAGACTTGATGAGGTTTCTCTCCCTCTTCCTGCCTCCTGCATCTTGGACCTCAGCCTTGGTTTCTGCCTCCAACTCACACACTCTCACGTGAGCAGGTGTTGATACCAGGACCTGGGATGCAGCCTTTTCCTGCCCTAGAGGACACTATAGACCCACGAGTGCCCAGAACTAGAACCACAGCTGCCAGGCTTTGGCAGAATCGAAGTGGCTTCCTGCTCTCAGGTCTGAGCTTGTTCACACTGAACTGGAAAGGAAAAACACGCCCACGTCCTGCAATGGGCACTGGGGCTTACAAGCTGCAGCAAGTCAAGCCTCTTAGTGGCTGAGGGGGTGACAATAGAGCCGGGCACTTGCCTCCTTATTATGTATTCTTTTAAAATTGTTTCCAATCAAGCGATCTCAAAGTGGAAAATGCATGTAAGAAAGGGTGAGGGGAAGACTTGTCATAAGCCTGGC
Organism: Apodemus sylvaticus; assembly: GCF_947179515.1. Taxonomy (NCBI): domain Eukaryota; kingdom Metazoa; phylum Chordata; class Mammalia; order Rodentia; family Muridae; genus Apodemus; species Apodemus sylvaticus. Next base: position 84,781,904 of record NC_067476.1, on the reverse strand, counting down.
TTCTAGTAGCAACTGCGATTCCTTCCAGTCTCTTTGTTCTGTGCATGGGCGTATTCCTCATCAAGTCGGGTGCAGGACCCTTGCTTCTCTTTTTCACAGTTGGGCATGCATTTCTCTACATCAGCACACATTTTATTTCATTTTATTTTGTTTTGTTTCATTTCATTTCATTTCATTTCATTTCATTTCATTTCATTTCATTTCATTTCATTTTATTTTATTTTATTTTATTTTATTTTATTTTATTTTATTTTTGCCAGCCTTTTGTCTGTCTGATTTCTGGCAGGTCCTCTGCCAAGGGGGCACAGCACTGGGAAATCTCTGCTGTTTACTAGGCTCTCTGGCTTCAGGTGGATCATGGAGTAGTTCCACACTAGTAACACTTATGAGGGTAGACTTTGGTTTTGCCAAATGCAACAGCCGCAGGCTCATTGTCTACAATAAGATGTTCCTACCCAGCCCTTCCTGACTCATGTACCACCCTTAACTAATCACCCAGTCCCTCTGGGCCTCAGTTTCTCTACCTGTGAAACGGAATGTTTTGATAAATGTCTTTGCCAGCTCCGTGTTCCATGACTAAGCACCTGCAGTCTCACAGGCAGTCTCTAGGAGCCAGCCGGTAAGAGCCCTGACTCTGGAGGGGAGGGGTGTCTTTGATTCCAGCAGGGGTCAGGTGAACAATGGTCTGTCTTGATGTGCAAATTTGAACACCACCTTGGCAGTCAGCACCCTGTGCAAGCTGTGGTTCCTTGGCTTCTGCAGATGGCTAAGCTGTCTCCAGCTTCCTGTCCCCCTAACTCGGAGAGGGAGGTGGCTGTTTCAGTGCCAGCCCTGAGTTCACTGACCTTCTGCTTCTCAGTCATGGTATTCATAGTCAGAACCAGTGGCCAACAGCTGCCGGTTTTAGCCTTAGATGCAGAACACATGACTAACTGGTGCCTAGGGTGGTGTGTGTTGGGGGGGAGTGGGGGATGTAGTGGCCGGGATTGGGGAGGTTGGTTCAGGCTCTGGGAAAGAACCTGAACTTCCTCCTCCCTTTTTCCTTTCTCCTTTGCTTCAGAGACAGCAGCAGGCTGTAGTCAAGGTGCTTTGAATAGTCCATGGTGAAACTTGGAGGCTAAGCCGCTGTTGCTGGAGGCTTCACGGAGGGCCGAATGCAGGAAGCATGTGCAACAGATGTCTGTCCCGGAGCTGGATGGCCTCTTCCTTCCTTCTGTGCAAGCAGCGGTGATGAGAACAGCAAGAGCACAAACAGTAAAGCCACCAGGCTACCAGGCCACCGGCACTCAAGCTGCACTAGACACTGAGCCGGATCCTGGCTTGGCCTACTGGAAAGAGCTCAGAACGGTGGGCAGGAACGGCATCAGCCGCGTGTCACAGATAAGGGAACCAAAGCTGAAGAAGGTGAGGCTACTTGTTCAAAATTCTCCACCCAAGTCGCTGCCGGACTCCATCAAGCACTCCGGGCTGTGTGACCCTGAGCTTGCTCTCATGACCTCCTCGAATCAAATCTCTGCTTCTCAGCTGCTCAGGAATGGAGAGTCCCCCACTGTGCCAGCACATACATAATGCACATAAATAATCCTAGCAGCTTTGCCATGCAGTCAGTTCCCAGGCACCTCTGCACTAACTGACCATTCCCGACAACAACACATGCAAATTGTTGACCTGGTCCAGCAAACAAATTTAATATTTCAGGGAGGAGTCAAATGGCACAGATCCTGTGGGTTTGGCATGCATTAATTATGGTGTCTAGGAAAGAATGAATGTTTTCGGACCATGCCCACTATAGTGTGAGCCCCACCTCTGCCATTTACCAGCTGGATGACACGGCAGTAATCTTACTGTGCCCTTGTCTCATTCTTCATCGTCAACAGAAAGAATACTATCTTTTTCATAGAGTAGCTTTTGAAGGTTGAAGAGCTAGTTGGTAAAATACTACAGCATAGTATATGCTTAATCATTTTGGCAATTATTTTGAAATCGGGTCAATGAGGGACTGGCCAAATGGCAACCAGTTGAATGGCTGCAAATCACTTCCTTTTCTGATTCTATTCCCAAATTGAGAACAGTGTTGTTGTAAGAAGCAAATAAATTGATAAAATAAAAACGTACTGTGTCCCTGATCTCTATTACATATTAACTGTGAGAATGATGGTATCTTACTGTGGTTTTGGTTTGCACTTCCCCAGTGTGGAGAATATTTACATGTTTGTTGGCCTACTGTGATTCATTTTTTTTAAAATCTGTTTCTATATGTCTTGTCTCTGTCTCTGTGTCTCTGTGTCTGTTCTCTCTCTCTCTCTCTCTCTCTCTCTCTCTCTCTCTCTCTCTCTCTCTCTCTCGTGTGTGTGTGTGTGTGTGTGTGTGTGTGTGTATGTATATATGTGTATATGAAGGAGCTAAGATTGATCAATGTCTTCCTCCATCACTTGTCACCTTATCGCTTTGGAGACAAGATCTCTTAGTGATCCTGGACCCCTTTGCCTGGGCTGGCCGACCACTTGAAATGTACCTTTCTCTGATCCTCCAGTTCTTGGATTACAGATACAAACCACCAGCACTTAACTTTTACGTAGCTGTTGATGGGTCCAAATTCAGGACCTCAGTTCAGTAAGCCGTCTGGTAATTGAGCCGCCTTCCAGCACCCTGTTTTTCCTTTTTTTTTTTTTCTTTTTAAAAATCTAGATGTCACAAAGGAACTCCTTCAGTATAGGGAGGCTTCCAGTTTCCATGCAAGGATTTCTGCTTCAGGTCTGAAATGCACTCTCTTTGGACGTGACAGGGCAAGCTCACATGCTGTCCGTCATATCCGTCAGGTACAGGGTTCACACCACACAGTTTACACTCATTATTTTAATTGGTCATGAAAGCATCCTTACAGGGTGCAGAAGGCAGACAAGGAAATTGAGGCTCAGAGATGAGAAAACGGAGATAGAAGGACATCTTCCAGATCATGAACCTTAAATGTGTGCTCGGTGGTGTCCAACAGAAGTGGCTGCTTGCCCATCCAGCATGCGTCCCTTCCCTCTCCTTCAGAGTCTTGGTTTTGTTAGAGTATCTGAGACAGTGATGGTGGATCCACCCCCTACTGAGAGATTAAGGTGACAGTTACTAATGCAGAACAGGATGCGTCTTAGAAAAAGCAAAACCCAGTTGGTATGGCCCTTCTTTTCCTGGGACACATGGCTCCTAAATGGAATGCCTAGGAGGGCAGCATCTTAGGCCCACGTGAGAAGCAGCCTTAGGAAGCAGCCAGCAGCAGATGACAGAACACAAAGAGAGAAAGAGCCTGGGCACAATATCATTCAAGTGTTAATAGTTGTCCAGTCAGTCTGTCCTTATTTCTTGTAGTATTATTGGTGATTGAAATTTGTAATTTTTTGTATATAATTGAAATAATGTCATTAAATGGTGAATTAAATTATAAATTGACAATTTTGAAAAAATTGTCAAGAGTGTTGCTTCTCTACTGTGGGGATGCCAGCTAGCCCATCATCCTGGTCTCAGGTACAGGGGATGCCCAGGGGAATCCTGGGAGTAAGAACCAAAGAAGAGGAAGAAAGAAGGAAATGTGGCCCTGAGAAACCACAGAAGTTCAAACAGTGAAAGTGAGTCTTTTGTCATTGTCCTGGCTAGTTTCCTGCCAACTTGATATAAGTCATCAAAATGGAAGAAACCTCAATTGAGAAAAATGCCTCCATAAGATCCAGCTATAGGGCATTTTCTTAATTAATAAATGTTGGAGGAGGGTCCAGCCCACTGTGCATGGTGCCACGGCTGGGCTGATGGTCCTGGGTTCTATAAGTAAGCAGGCTGAGCAAGCCAAGGGGAGCAAGCCAGTAAGCAGCAGTCTTCCATGGCCTCTGCATCAGCTCCTGCTTCCAGGGTCTGCCCTGCCTGAGTTCTTGTCCTGACTTCCTCTGATGATGAAGAGTGATTTGGAAACATAAGACAAATAAACCCTGTCCTCCCCAGGTTGCTTTGTTCATTCACTGCATTTCATCCCAGAATTAGAAGCGCTAGCTTGGACAGTCACCATCCCAGGCTGGCTTGAGTGCTACAGTCCGCCCAGTGGCAAACTGCAGAAACTGGAAGCAAGTCATTTTTTAGTAGTCCGAGGGGCTGTTAGTTCATCCCAGGGACAATGCCAGGAAGGATCTGGTGGCTACATGTTCAAGCTATGCTCTTTTCTGTCAGCCATATGGTGTTAAAGCAGCCTAGTCTGAAAGAACCCAAATCAGTGTTAATATTAGTCCTATATTAAAATCAGTAATATTAGGGGAAACTAAAATATTTTTGGATACATTGTACTTCATTCAATCTTCATTATAACTTTATGAATTGAGTGCTATATTAGTTTTGTTCTATATTTAAAGGAATGGGGCATTGAGAAATTGAAATTTTGTTCGAAGTCACAGAGATAAGAAAGGCTAATTTGGGGGGTTTAAACCAGTTGTTTGCCCTTGATACTTGAGTGTGTATGTGTGTGTTGCACGAGTACCAGTGTGCTCAGAGGTCATTCTCAGGTGTCATTCCTTAGGAAGCCATTTACCTTGATCTTTGAAACAAAGTCTGACATGGGACCTGGGACTCTTATGCTTAGACTAAGCTGCCTGCCCAGAAAGGCCCAGGGCATTGTCTGTATCTGCCTCCCCAGGGCTGGGATTACAAGCCTGTGCCTCCACAGCTACCCTTGGGAATGTGGCTCTTAGTACTGACTTTATTGGTTGTGTAAATTCATAGCCATCCTCATCCTTATCAGCTGTCTGAGAAGATAATCTAAAAGAGGCTCAAAGCTGCATGCATAAATATTTCCATTGAAGTTTTCCAGACCATTGTAGCCCAAGGAAACAATGTCATCTGTGGTTTACTTCAATGAATTGAATACTTGGTCCATGGGAGGCTAGATGCAAATAAAAATGATAATTATAAAATTTGCATCGAAAGCTAAGCAATAAAGAATAGAAATAAACTGAATGATAACTCATGCCTGTAATCTCAGGAGGCTGAGGCAGGAGGATTATCCCAGGTTAGCTCGAGAAATAGTGTGATACCTTGTCCTGCCATTTTGTTTTTGTTTAGATTTGGCACAATGTAGTGTCATCTGAGATAAGGGACCCTGGGCTTGCCGTCGTGGGCTGTATAAGAAAGCAAGCTGAGCAAGCCATGAGGTGCAAGCCAATAAGGAACACCTCAGTTTCTGCTTCAGTTCCTGCCGCTGAGGTCCCGCCTGAAGTTCCTGGCCTGACCTCCTTTGATGGTGGGCTGTGATGCAAAGCTATAAGCCAAATAAACCTTTTCCTCCCCAACTTGCTTTTAGTCATGATGTTTTTTCAGAGCAATAGAAACCCTAGCTAGGATAGACCTGTCTTAGAAAAACAAAAAGCAACAAACAAGATTCCAAACAAGCAAACAAAAAGGCTCTAAATGAAAACAAACAGTAAAGGAAACAATCTGTATACTTTGTAGTTAAAAACATCTTTTTTTTTTGATGTTTTTGAATCATGTTATTGAAAACTGGAAAGAGGTTTACAAAAGTAAAGCACTAACCTTTAATAATAGTAAGGGACCTCAGAAAAAGGTGGTTCATCCCACCAAATGGAGGCATTAAGTTCTTCAGAAGAGAATTAGAGGCATGCTGGAGGCACTGTGAACAGAAGTTGGTGTGTGTGTGTGTGTGTGTGTGTGTGTGTGTATGAATTTGTGTGTATATGTTTATGTGTACATGTTGTGTGTATATGTGCACATCTGTGTGTTTCTTCGTGTTTGTGGTATGTGTATGCATATATGTGTTTATGTGTGTGTGTGTGCATGCATGCATGCCTGTGTGTATACCAGTTAGCTCAGTAGTGGCAGAAAGGTAACTGTATGTGAGGGAGGCTTGTTATGGTTTGGACACAGTTCAGCCTCATCAGACCTGCAGCTGTTAGCCTGATCTTCAAGAAGTCTGAACTCTAGCCACTTCTCATCTCTCCTCCACTTTCCTTGCTTGGACCAACTTACTTTTCAACTTGAATAGACAAGTAGATCTGAGTACAGGTTCCCACAGCATCTCGGAAAGGGAAATCTTGACCCTGACTCTGGATCACTTAGGTCCCAGAGTTTCCACAAGGGTTTCTGTAGCTTGACAAGGCCATTGTCAGCATCTCCAAGGTGCAGGCGGAGCCATGCATGGGTCTAGATGGAGAAGCAGCTCAGACACACACCACACACACTTCTCTAGAGGAAGTGAGGTACGAATGAGTAAAGAACAGGAAGTGGCAAACATCAAGGTGTGAGAAGGGGAGAACTTCTCAGATGGCAGAGAAGTCATCACAGCTACGTTGTCTCCTCCCAGCCTTCATCCGTAGGTGTCCTTCAAGGGCCATGACTGAGGCTTTCAGGTGAGATCACATTACAGCTTTCTGTCTACTTGAGTTTGGGCAATCCACTTAACTTTTCTGATCCTCTGATTCTTTAAGTAGCATTAGCCCATCCTCCAGCACAGAATTAACTGCGGTATCCTGAGAGAGCTCTTCTCTGGGTGTCTGCTGGTAACATTAATAATGAACTCCACGTTCTGTGTTGCTTGGGGCCCTGTAAAAGTACTCACAGTGTAGCCTGTCTCAGAGTGCAAAGCATTACCAGAATGTAGCCTTAACCCTGCCATTATTTCATCAAGAGCCAAGAGAAGCTCACTTATTTCCCCCGAGGGAGTGGTGTGAGGGGGCTGTCCTGAGCCTGCACTGGAGCCTCCCATCCAGTCACCAGGCTGCAAGTCAGTGAGAGTAGAGACATATCTGGGGCCTGAATGAGGCCACCGGGAGCTAACACTCTGTGGGTGGGGGAAGAGAAAGGGGCAAACCCAGTCTGAGGAGGTAGCAGACTGAGCAGCAAGAACCAAGTGCAGAGGAAAGGGCGAGTTTCAAGCTCTCCAAAACAGGCACATGTAGTCTGTAAGTCACGGGAGGGGATTCCATACCAGAGACAGGTCTGCAGGGGACGTGAGAAGCTGAGGGATGGTGGTGAAGATGGAGGCCGAGAGGGCAGAGAAGGGGATATATGATGGAGCATTCTGATCATCATTTTGGCAGGATCCAGAATCCTTGAACCTTGGAAACAAACCTCTGGTCATGCTTTGAGGGGTTTATAGATTCAGTGGCTTGAGCTAGAAAGAGCCCCTGTGGAATATGAACAAGAAACCATGCTGAGCACTAACATGTGTCTCCGCGTCCTGACTCCAGATGCGACGTGACCACTGTTCCCTGCTCCCATTGCTGCATCTAGAACTGTTCTGTGTGTCACACCTTCCCAGTCACAGGGAGCTGAATACACAAAACTTAGGCCAGAGTGCACACTTCCTTCCTGAAGATGTTTTTTGTCACCTGGGTAGTCATGGTAACAAGCAACCAAGAAAGAAAGAAGCAATTGGGCATGTGATAGAGGAGCAATTTCTGAGAGAATGAGAGCACCCCATCTTTCTCCTGCTTCCCACACGTGCACCATCACGGCACAGCACAGGCATATTGGTGATTTCTTCATGGAATGAAGCAAGGCTCTTTCTGGTTTATTTGTCTGAAGAGGTATAGGACCTCCCTTCCACCATCCTGGGTGTTCTTGTTTCACAACCTTTCTATTTACAAACAGGGATAGGCAGGGAAAACGCATAGCCTCGTCTGACTGGAAACGGGACAGAAGTGGCTCCCGAGAAGGCGTGGCTTTTGTATAAAAACCACCAAAGCTGATTTTGTTATATGGACTTTCCCTCCAACCTCTCCTAGTTCTCTTGCTCTCATAAATGACAAGGAAAGATTAGCTAAGCTTATTGACACATAGGCGAAGGGGACTGGCCTTCTTTAGGCTCAGATGACACACTGAGGTACCAGCTAACAGAAAATGATCAGCAGGAAGCCCTCAAAAGGACATCATAGGTAGTAGACCTTTTATATAGTGGTCTATCTATTTTTATGTTACTTATATAAAGCCTCACTGAAAAAATTAAAACAACAATAAGAGTAAATTTATTATGTATGCATAAATTTATTATGTATGTATAAATTATCAAAGAATGGACATTTTTAATGAATAAGGAATAAAATGACCAATGATGTAATGAGATTGTGATTATGTTAAGTAGCCTGTATCTCATAGAGACACATCGTGAAATTGTCACAGATTAAAAGATGCCATGTTTGCGGAGCATTTAGAAAGAATCCACCTGTGAGGAAGGAAGCAAAAGACGCTCACTGGTAAAATTGGCAAAATGTGCATCATCATGAACCTGGCAGTTGACGCTCTGGGACTCATTATCCATTTCTTTACCTGTGTAGTTATTGGGCTTTTCCATACTTGTGAGCTTTTATTTTCTGTTTCTACCTTCCTTTGGTGTTCTCCTCCATTAAGCTTTCCTTTATTTAAGGGAAAAGTTCATCGGTAAGTTCACACTATCTTCTGTCATTTTCCTGCCCGCTTGCCCCTCCCACCTGTCTTCCTTTTCCTCCGCCCTTCTTCTGGTTTCAGAGACCAACCCCAGGTTGTCTTACACGAGGTTGTGGCTCTGAGACTCACTTCTGGCCAATGGTCTGTAAGCGGAAGTGATGGTCTCACTAGCAGACATAGCCCATGGAAGCTTCACAAAGGGGATTTCACTGTTTTTTTTTTTCTTCTACCACATGAGTGTAGAATGGTCTATGGTTTTTCTTGCTTTAGGGTCTTGACTACTGTAGGCTAATGTGATGCTTATGATTTCCTAGCCCACACATAAAGCGCAATTACCTTAGCATGGCAGGAATCATCTTTGGTCACTGTGTTAAATTACTGGAATGTTATTGAGGCATTACCAAGACCATTCTAACTGATCCAATTTAATCCTCTCTCATGATCAGATTTTTCACTGTGCTCAGGATCCAGCTCATGCTATCGTACACGCCAGGCAATGGCTCTGCCACTGAGCTACCCCACCTAGCACTTGTGTTACCATTTTTGCATCCTGCAAACCCAATGTACATTATTAATCCACCAAGGAACTTTTACCCATTGTGTAAAGTCTCAGTGTCCTTCTTATAACATGACCTAAGAAGTCACCATGAGCTTTTAGGCCTCACCTATTTAAAGTCTTTCCATTGCAACTATCGTTGAATCCAAGCCTCCCACCATGGCCTACAACGCTAGCTAATGTTTGTTTCATCTCTCTTCTCCAGCCACATGAACTTTGTCTGCCTCCAAACCAACTAGAACCCTCACAGCAAGCCTTTACATTTGCAGTGAACTTTGACAAAATTTTCCCTAATTTTTGTGCAAATGTGGCTCAAGCCATCACCCTTTCAGACCAACCTGCCCCAGATAATTATACCCTGGGCCCATTTCCTCAACGATAAAGAGAATCTAGCCAGTCTTTGAGCTGTGGGAGCACTAGTATCTAGAGTAGGGCCTGGAATATAGAGGTGATTGCAAAATACTCTTGACCTAATGAAGACCCTGGCACGCCAGCATGCATCTCAGCCATTTTCTTGGAGGAGAGAAGGCAGGCTTCCTTCATCTTTGTCTCGCCTTTGCACTGCACACAGATGCACTCCGGTTGGTGACAGAATCTGTCACATTCCCATTTGATGACTGGAAAGCTTTATTTTCCTTCAAGTCTTGTTGATTTTATCCCCTCCTTTTATCCTCTACCTTCTTATACAATCACAACCACACTCCACATAGATATCTTTCTTCCTCTCTCCTCCCCCCTCCTGCCCACATCCTTTCTTGAGTTTAGTTCAACAAATCTCTTTGTCAGCCATGCAGCACCATCTAGATTCAGACTTCTGAGATCAGAGAATGGTATCCAGCAACGATACAGGCTTTGGCCTGGCTTCTCCTAGTCCTTTTCCTTTTTCATAAGTATTGATGTTAAGCCCCATCAGGTCTTGGCTGGAGGCTTACGCCTCTGCATCGGAGCCCAGAAGTTCTACCCTTTGGGTGTTTCGAAAAGAAGCTGTTACTGTCTGCCAGGTGGAAGGTTTTTCCTTTGAAATAGATTATTAGGCATGTCCAGGCAGAAAGGGGCTCTCTGACAAAGGCTTTGGAAGACAGAAGATCTGCTACTCATTTGGATCAGCTTGCAACTGTAGGCAAATCACTCTGGAATCTAGTTTCTGTCACAGTACAGGAAAGATAATGAAATTCTTTGGGTAGAATGTGACAATGTTAGGAGAGCTGGGAGGGAGCCAAGTCACAAAAGGAGCAAGAGAAGACCTATGCTGTACAGTCAAATCCTGAGGTTCAGACCCAGGAATGGGAGTCTCTAGATGAACTTGAGCCTCTTTACCATTCTGTAGGTGGAGTTATAGTCTCATATTCATTAAGCCTTTCTGGTTATAGGTAACAGAAACTAGTGTGGGCTAACAGAGGCAGAATGAAGGGAATTAGTGAGAAGGATTTGGGTGCCCCGCAGCAACCAAGAAACCTGCGAAGTGTCAGAACTGAGGGCATATTTTCTGCTACACACTGCCTTATTTTTTCTCCTGTCTCTCCATAAACAAGGTTGGAGGTATATAGCTGTCCACTATCCTTTTAAGCTTGTGTTATGTAAGTTCAGCTACATGGCACTTCCAAATTTCATGAACAGCTCTAACATGGCTAGACTTGGATCAGGCTGGGCCACTGGGATCATTCAGCCATGCTCATGGAAAATAGGGAGTCACATCATAAAGTTACAGAGTCAGGAACTAATTTTCAGGATCAGAGAAGGAACAAAATTAAGGAAAATTTGTTAAGTAAAATAAAGGTGTGAATCAGTTATCTGACCTTTCAAGATTCAAGGAGTTTTGTTTGTTTAAATCTGTAAAGTAATAATCAACTGTCAATAGGGTTTCTGTGACAATTAGATAACATTGGGTTAACTGTGGTAAGACTAACTTTTACAAGTCTGACAATAATGGTGTTTATGGTGACAGAAAATGGTGGTAATGGTAGTTGTGATAATGGCAGTGATGTTGCCAATGACAGTAATGACAGTGTATATGATGGTGTGATATTAGCTTTGTCAACTTGATACAACCTAGAACCAGCTAAGAAGAGTTTCAAATAGGAGTTGTCTACACTGATTTGCTCTATGGAATGTCTGTAGAGGGTTGTATTAATAAGTTAGTTGATATAAGAAGACCCAGCCACTGTGAGTGACACCATTCCCTAGTCAGGGAGCCCTGAGTGGATAAATCAAGCTAAGCAAGAGCATGCAAGCAAGAAGGCAAATGACCATGTACACAGTCGTTGCCCTCTGCTCTTGACTGTGGATGATATGACTAGCTGTTTGATTCTCTGCCTTCTTCACAATGATGGACTATGACCTAGAACTATAAGTGGAAAGGAATCCCTTTCTCTCCAAGTTGCTTTTTCTCAGTGTATTTTGTCATAGCAACAGAGACAAAAGCAGGACACTGGTAATGATTTCATGGCAGTCATGATAGTAGTGATGTTGATAGAATTGGTGGTGGTGGCGGTGATGGCAATTGTTGTGGTGATGAGGGAATTGTTATGACTGATTATTTAAAAACAAAGAATGTATAAAATGTGCCCACTCTTTAGTATTTGTACAATGCATTCAAATCCTATCCTCAAATATTCACACTTCTAAGTTGGTTACCAAGCAGTTCTGGGGCTGCGCACTCTTTTCTTAGCCCCAAATGTTCTATGTGAAAGCCACTTTGTGACTGACATGGCCAATTTAGAATCTAGTCTCCTCTGTCCCCTTAGCATTCCCAGGGTGCTGTAGTCACAGCAACTACTTGGTTTGCCATAATTTGAAAGCTTTATTAATACTAAAGGCCCAACTCTGTGGTCACGTCTAGCTAAATAATAGCCATTCAAAGCTATTTATGTATCATAAAGTTTCACTCATCCCTAGTTACCAGTTTGTTAGACTCCACAAATGATTATTTCATGAGAGTTTCTCACTATTGCTCATTTGCTTGCATAGAATTCACCTGTGACTGTGAACTAAGAATGAATTCTATTGAGAGTTTAATATTAACCAGAATGATTTTTTAACCCATACCTTGACAGACCAATTCTTGTCTCTGAAATGGTGTTCAATGTTTGTTCCATCCCATGATCCATCTGTGGGTCTCTCAGCCTTGCCTTTCATATTTCCACTCACACTTGGTCTATTTGGTCTAGATTTTTAATTTTCTTTGCTTAAGAAGAAGAGATTTATTATCACTCATCAGAAGCCATCATTCTATAGGAATGTCTCATTTGCTCATGTGAACAGGTTTCCCTGCAGGCTGATAAACAGGCCACGTTACAGAAAGTGCTGCCTGAGTGAGCCCAGCAATCCTCAAGTTGCCTAAATGGATCTACCTATGAGTTCATGTGACTTCCGAAACACCCCATAAGCTGTGATGGGAAAAAAGAAAGCAGCAATCACTCCTGCATTTGTACAGTGCTTATTTATGGATCATGATAGATAAAGCCAGAGACTTGGAATATGTCAGCTACTGCAATTGATGGATCCACCAAGCAGGCACCCCAGAGGGGGATCCTTATATCTTATTTTTCTCAGTATGCCTAAGCTCTGAAACGTTCTCCTCACCCTCCTTTTGAACCCAAATTTCCCAGAGGTAACATCGCTGATGCTCAGACTTGGGCTTTCTCAGCCCAAAGCTGATGACTGCATTCTGGCTTCTTTCCAAATCCTGTGATCTCATGACAAGCCCCACCAATTCAAGCTCTCCGGTTCAGTTTCCCATATCCATGTTTTGGCATACAAAAGATGACCGAGGGAATGCATAGCTGATAGCAAATGCCTAAAGTAAGTTATTTTAAGGATTATCAGTTTTGTATAGAGGTGCAAAGGAAAAGATGGACAAGACCCGGTGGCCCATGGTATGAACGAGGTGTTTAAAATCGAGGTGACAGGAAACCCAGAGATAATCCAGGAATTCCCAAGGGCTAGCCTGATATAGTCTATTATTGAAGATGAGTCATTTGTGGCACCAGGGCAAGCTGTCTCAGCCCCTTGCTCAACTATCGGGAAGAGACACAAGCCCTTCCCCTCTGGGAGAAAAATCCTAATAATAATTTCTACAGAATTTGCATGTCTCTCTACAGCTTGCAAAGCATTTTCAGTCAGTCCCCCGCCCCCATCTTCCACCACACACCTTTGGGTAGTATTGTTACTAACAAAGCAGGGTCTGGGGTTGGTTTTGTTTTTCTTTCTGCTTTGTTTGTTTGTTTGTTTGTTTGTTTGTTTTTCAGAATCTTTTGTCAAAATGAACTCTCTCATGGCATTCTGATATATAAGACTGACCATGTCATGTAGGCTGAGGGACAAGTGAAGAACATAACTCACTGTGAATTCTCCGCTCTGGCCTCTATGTCCTTTTCTGAAGGGCTTCCAAAGGAACCCCTGGGTTCCACAAAAAAAAAAAAAAATCATTGCTAGTAGCTACCTGTTTCCCTCTTTCCTTCCAAATAAAATATGACAAAGATCTTGAACACAACTGTGTTCATCCATAGTTTGCTGAACTCACTAGGATATTTACTCTAAGAGATGGAGGCCTTTATAATTTGTAACAAATTGTCTCTAGATCTCAAACAACAGAGTGGCTAGCTCTTTTCACCTACTGGTAAATTCTAAAGTGCTTTGTATTCACATGAGGCCAAGAGAGGTGCCTTCTCCATCTCAGAAAGGCAGAGCCTTGAGTCAGGCAGCCCTGCCAGGCACAGACTGGCCAGGGAGTGGTCTAGTGAGTCCACAGCCCTATCTATCGCTGCTCTCAATGTCTTTAAAATTGCTACCACAATGTTCCCCCTAACTGAAAAGCCCAGAATGAAGTTGTGAAGGGCACATAACACTGTGAATTAACTAAATGCCACTTCACTGTCCTTGCATGTGGATAAGACAGTAAATTTATGTGTGTTTTAACATAAAAATCATTTTTAAAACTTTCAATGGCTCTTGGTTTTCTACAAGACCAAGTTCAAAGCTCCTTGACGTTTACAACCTGGCCCCTGAAGAGTTAGTTCTCTAGTCATCTTTCCTGTTGTGTACGCTCAGTCTCTCCATCTGATTCAATATTCAATATTCTAATATTCTAGAATCTTATATTCAAGCCTTTCATATATGTATATGTGTATATGTATCATACAAAATATGCATGTGTACAGACATGCATGCATACACATATCCAATGTTTAAGAGATGCAAGGCTTTCAAAGCTGTTGCCTCCTCGTCAATCCTATGAAGTGAATACTACTATTAAACCCGTTTTTGTATTTGGGGAAATGGAGGCACATAAAAGCCCTTTGCCTATCTAGAGGCCATAAAGTAGTAAGCAGTCAGAACAGGATTGATGTGTATATTTCCAGGGATTCTAGTTTTGAATGCCAGCTACTCTTCAATAAGAGAATCCTTGTGGGGGCCCTGTCCCTGCAATTTCTCAAGAATTCCTTTTCTTTCCATACCTTGGGCCAAAGTATCATCTTTCTTGGGATGTCTCATTAGTGTTTCCAAGAAAATATTGTGACTTCTTTCTTCAGATTCCAGGACTGGTAGCATCCTAAACACACACACACACACACACACCACTCAGACACACACACCACTCAGACACACACACACACACACACACAGAGAGAGAGAGAGAGAGAGAGAGAGAGAGAGAGAGAGATTTTCCTTATCAACAGATCACTTCCAGAAAACCTAAGCTTCATATGAAACCTTCAGAAGATGAATTCTCTTATGTAAAATGGCCCAGTATTTGTATATAACCTACACATATTCTTCTAACCACTGCTTGATACTTGCAGTACCTACAAAGTGGAATGTAGTGTATTGTATATGTCACACAAAGCAGGTAAGTTGTATGGTTCATAAAATAATGAAAAGCAGAAAGCTTGTAGATACTCAGAACAAATGCAATTCTTATGAATATTTTTAGTCTATAGGTATAAAAGGCTGGCTGAAAATAAAATGATTATTTTTAATCATTTTAGTAGTTATTAAATGTGTGTGTGTGCGAGCACGCGCGTGCATTTACACTATGGCACACATAGACAGGCCTGTGAAAAGCAGAGGACAACTTACCTAAGTCACCATGTGGGTTCCAAGGATCTAACTTGGGTCACATGTTTGGCAGCAAGCACTTACCACTGAGCCATCTCTCCAGTCCCAGTTGTAGTTTTCCCGTATATTTTATATTGCAGGCAGCAGCTGGCCTGTGGCCGTGAGCAGTGCCTGGAGACAGAGACCAGGCTTTGCTTCTCTCGAAACCCTTGGGCACTCATTACGTGCTTGATGAATAAAAGGATGGACAGGTGGCTGTGTACATTTCTCTCACTCACTCTTCCAGTTTCTTTCAGTAAATCCCAAACTATCATTTTCCCTCAGAAATTCTGGCACGATTCATTCCAGGTCCTGCCATGGCCATGCCTTCTGTGTTTCTCATTCGGCAAGGAGTCCACTCAGATTTAGTTCACATTAAAAATAAGCAGAGCTTTTGATAGCCAAATTGCATCTTGCAGGGTATTAGAACCACCATTAGAACTGTGGTTTTAAATACGATTTCACCCGTATTTCAGCCTTGAAATATTTCCCTTGAAGACTATGCCAAAATACATCCCTCTTTGAGATTTATCAAGAAACAAAGGGGAATGTACTAAAGTTTGTATCAAAGAGAGTATAAAATGCAAACAAGAAAGAACAGTTAAATGTGTGAGTGGGTATGGGGAGGGGTGGACCGAGAGACAGGAAACGTGTCCATGCATTGGGATGGATGGGAAATATGATGAACGGATACGAGCTTAGGAGGGGTGTAAAAAGGATTTACGGAAAGGTGGGTGGAAGGTGTACAGATGAAGAGTACAAGAATTGGGAGATAGATTAGTATGGCTAGATTAGTGCATTTGCAGGAGGAAGATGGGTGGACAGAGGAATGGATGGGTGGATGTGTGATTTAAGGAACTGGTAGATATTTGAGAGCATGAATGAAATGTGTTGGGCATTCTTGGGTTTTCCCAAGCAAAGATCCGCTGAGCGGTTTGGACTTCTCTCAGAGGAAAAGAGAAAAGGACACTCCCACAAGTTCCCCACTTTTCAGTCCCCACCCTGGCCAGGAAGGCACTATCTACCCGGACAGATCTCTCTCTTTATTTTTTTTTCTCAGCTCCTCCCTAAAATAAGTCCAGCTTCCTGGGAAACCCAGTCTTTCCCTAGCCAGGTTCTCAGTTTAGTGGCAAAGGAGAACTGGAGGATTTTATTCAGAGGGGCGAGTCATTCTTCTTTATTCAGTCTTTCTCCTAGTCCCTGGCAGTGCTGCTCTTCATAGGCTGGCTGGCTGGGCCCCTGGGCGGGGGTGAGGGGGGTGGGGGGTGGGGGGGTGAGGTAGGAAGTCTGTGGAGTGGCCCTGGGGGACGTGGGCGCACGGGGGCGACAGACATTCTCATCAGCCCAGGAGAGCAGAACAGGGGCGCAGGGGCAGCAGGGAAAGCAGGCTGGTGTATCTTTAAACTTCCGTTGGCTGCTTAGTCACAGCCCCCTCGCTTTGGGTGTGTCCTGCGCGCGCTCCCTCCCTCTTAGGTCACTCTTTCAAAGCCTGGAATAAAAACCACAGCCAACTTCCGAGGCGGTCTCATTGCCCAGCGGCCCCCAGCCAGTGACAGGTTCCATTCCCCCTCGTTGGACCTCTCCCCGCGACCCTTTTCCAGAGGCGACTAGATCCCTCCGTTTCATCCTGCACACCATGGACAAGTTTTGGTGGCACACAGTTTGGGGACTTTGCCTCTTGCAGTTGAGCCTGGCACAGCAGCAGATCGGTGAGTGGCCCGCCAGCCTGGGCAGCGGGATGCGTAAGCGTGCTGCGCGGAGCGAGCGCCCCGAGGTCTCCAGCTGGATGCCTCTGGGTTGAATCGCCTGGAGAGGGACTGTAATGAATTGGGCTAGCAAAGCAAAGCTGGGGTTTGGGACTACTCTATGGGAAAGAGCTTGCGCTTGGGAAGTGCTGCTTTAGTGAAAGGAAAAGAGAACGGGAGAAGAAAGTTTGCTGGGCAGGTTGCCCGCCACAGATTTTGGGCGAGGTCCCCAATGCTTGCTGGAGCACATGGCTCAAAAGTAACTGTACTCTTGGATGCGCGCAGCCACTGTCCCAACTAAAAGGCTCTGGTGCTCAAGGTCTCCCCAAGCCAGGCTGGTTGTGCCAAGCCAGGCTGGTTGTGGCTAGCAGGTTGGAGCCAGGGACTGGGGCAGCGCTAGAGCAGGGAGCCATGGAACACCCCCCAAGGTGCTCACATAGCTGTAGGCCAGGAATTGGGCAATGAGCTTTTCAGAAAGGAGCCTCTGTAAGCTGAAGAGAGTGGATCCCGACTTAGACTAGTTTTCCAGCTCCTACAGCCAGTCCGCTTTGGTCCCCAACTGCATTATTTTAGCTTGTGGGAGTTTGAACTGGTTCTGTGTGAGGTTCCGAATGCTCCAAAGGTACCAGCATGGACCCAGGAGGACACCTAACAGGAGCAATCATTGGACCAGCCACCCAGTGCTTGCAGTGCCCTGGTTTTGCCAATCTAGGCAAAGTCAAACAGCAACAGGGTTCACATTCGCTGCCTGGCAGCTTCAGAGCAGGAGGGGATCTGTATCGGGGCAACAGGTGAACCTCACCAGTTCCTGATATCCCATGGAAATGAGGTTGGTGGCTCCGGTGGCTGTGGAGTGGAGGAGCTGAGGCCAAGTACTCAGGATGGCTTAATTCCAAGCATTTCCCTCCTTTATCTATATATGAACAGATAATTCCACGAAGGCTTTATCATCAGCATAGTTAATCTTCCTTTTAAGAAGTGCCAGCTAGGTCATTAAGTCAGCTCAAACTATAGTGAGTTCCTCTCAGCAAGAATTTATTAAATCCAGTTCTGGGGGTAAGGGAATGTCAAACTTTTTTTTTTTTTTTTAGACATGGTAGGTAGGGATTAGGAAATTGTACCTCCATTGTTGAATGTTAAATTTTGAATACTGATGCAGAAGTAATGCAAACAATAATAGCAAGACAACACTATTGGCCATTGTTTATGCCCTTTGCTGTGCCAGGCTTTATTTTAGGTAATTCACATATGCTATTTCATTTTATTCTCATGGTGATTTGTTGAGAAATGCCCCCCACACACACACACACATCAATAGGGAGACAGAGGCTCAGAGAGGTTAGGTGACTTCTTCTATTCACACAGCAAGGAGTGGTGCTGCGTGTTCCTTAAGCTCCACAGCTTAGACTGCCATGGGGTATCTAAAAGCCAGTGCTAGACAAAGTTGAAAAGACCCTCGGGACAGTGGCCAGCAGAGCTGCAGCGGAGGCTCCTGTGGGGAGCCAGAGCTCCTAGGGGCCATGGAAGGCAGAAACGGTCAGGATGGATGAGGGAAGGGCAGGGAACACCCTGGACGTGGCCTCAGAGGACTGAAGGAAGGTTGGGACACCTACTCCCACCTTTGTCGAGGCGAGGAGCAGAACTCCCACATTTTCCTGGCCGTCTCCCAGCTATTCTAAAAGGTCTACTCCCAGATACCCAAAGCCCTTCTGAACCCCCCTGGAGGCAGGTCCTGAGGCCATCAGGCTCCTTCTGCCTTGGGGTGTCTACCTTCCCGGTGTGGCTCCAGGACAAGTAGGGCAGGTGCCAGTAGTAGCAGCTACCTGGACCCCTGGCTTTCATGCCCTTGTCAAGGCATTGGAAAGGAAATGAGAGCCAGAAATGAGATGTGTCTTAGTACAGGATGTGTGTCTGGGCAGGCGGAGGGGAAGGAGAAAGGGGAGGGAGAGGAGACGCGTCATGATTGCCCCCTTCTGGGAGTGACTGGTTTGAGAAGATGATGATGAAGCATTGAGACTGGGCCAAGTTGGGGGAGGGGTGTAGGGGTGGAGTGCAGGGGGGATTTGGGAGGGGTGGAGTAAGAGAGGAAACCATCCCATGCTGTCTATGTCCAATGCTGTGTCAGAAGTCAAACAGTAGAGAAGTGGTGAGGCTGTCAGCAACTTCTCCCCCAGGGGAGAAAGAGGCCCTAGGTTGAAGGCAGAGGGGACAAGAGTCCACTTGTGTATCTCCTCTCCCTTTCCAAAGATCACGGCTAGGGATCTGCACCTCTATTGCTGTGAAAGATGGGGTTCATCTGAGAGTCGTGGGACTTGGGGGCAGCAGACGTGGCTCGGCTCCCACTGAGCTTGGGCAGCTAGAGTGTGGGCTAAGCCTTCCCCTGTGAAGACGCAAGGAAGTGAGCGCCAGCCTTGCTGAAGTGTTGCTATTCATTCAGTTATTCCCGGGTACAGCTATCTACTTCCAAAGCACAGTGAGGAGTTAATGTGTTGGCAGACTCTGGCAACTGAGGGGAAAAAAAATTCTATTTTCTGCCAATTTCCCCTTACGCGGGAAGGGATGCTGGGCCACACGAAATTCCTGCTCTATGACAGATCTCCTTCCATTCATTCCCTAAAAATTTCCTGATTCAATGTCATAGACTCAAAAATGGGAACTTTAAAGATCACTTAGGGAAAAAAAAAAAAAACCCTGCTTTTCCCCTAGAGGAAGCAGACCTTGGGGGACAGGGATTGGTGAGTTCCCTGCTCTGTTAAGGTGTGAGGACATCTTTCAAATACCTCAGTCTCCAAGTAGGAGCCCCACTGTTTCCCCTGAAGTGGTGAGGAGGAAGGTGTGGCCACGCTGGGGCGTGGCATAACATTTTTAACACCTTGAGTGCTACCTTACACACTCATCATAGTTTTGTGTTTTATGGCCCAATATATTCTGATTGAGTTTAAGAATAATGATCAGCATATCTTACCCTAAAGAAAAATGGCGCCCAAGACAGACATTCCTTGTTTCATATGACTCTTGAGCGTCACTGAAAAATTAGAATTACCCTATGTTTTCCTCTATCTATCTATCTAGCTAGCTATCCATTTATTTATTTTCATTCATTTATTCACTTTACATCCCAATTGCAGCATCCTCTCTCCTCCCAGTCTCCCCTCACACACTTCCTCCCCCACACCCTCTTCCCTTCTCTGAGAAGGGGGAGGCTCCCCCTGGGTACCAACCCGCCCTAGCACATCAAGTCACTCTAGGACTAGGCACATCCTCTCCAACTGAGGCCAGATAAGGCTGCCCAGTCAGGGGAAAGGGACCCACAGGCGACAGTAGGTTCAGGGACAGCTCCTGCTCTGGTTGTTTTGGGACCTGCACATCTGCTGCATACATGGGAGTCCAGCCTATGTTTTCTAGTTGGAGGTTCAGTCTCTGGGAGCCCCCAAGGGTCAGGCTATCTGGCTCTGTTGGTCTGCTTTTGAAGTTCTTATCCCAGAAGGACCCCTATTTTTAAAATCCTAGCATGATGCTATTGGATCTGAAACCCTTAAGAAGTGCCACTCACTGCTCTAATTCAGTTTAACAGTAGGTTTTCTTACATAGCCTTGCAATGACCACACACATTAAGACTTTCCTAGCCCCAAGGACACATGAGTAGAGTTGAGGTGTCCCATCATCTAACATCACCCCATCACTACCTTGGAGGATTCTGGAAATAGTGTGTGGTCTCTCACTGTTCCTGCCCCTTGTACTCAGCAGAGATCATGAACAGCCTCTCTTGCTTCTCTCCAGAAAGCTGTAGGCTCCTGGCTGCCCTGTCTTGCCCGCCTCTGTCCCATCTTTCCCAGGGCTCAGCCACAGCTGTTAGGAATGCCAACCTAGATATTTATTGCTAAAATAAGTTCGTTTCCTTATCAGAGTCCAGTTGCCCCTTTAGACATGCTCTCCTTTGTAGGCTTGGCAAAGAGGGAGAGGCTGCTCCTTACCTAAGAGACAAGTCAGGGCAATGCTCTTTGCCTGCAAATTAAGAAAGGCCCCACAGACACTCCTATGCTGCTCTCACAGGCATTTTGAATGCAATGACCCATAGAGAAATGCTGTTATATACTCTTTGGGTGGTTATAAATACCCACCCCATTTGAGGGGAAGTCTTGAAATTCCAGGCAGTGAGTTGGCATGGCTTTCTAGAGAAGTCACAGCTCTTGAACAAAAATCCACCGAGAACTTGGTAGGGCACATATGGCTACCCAACCAGGTAGACTCAGTTCTCCATTAAAAAACAAAACAAAACAAACAACAACAACAACAACAACAACAACAACAACGACAAAAACAGGAGGCATGTGTGTGTGTTGGGGGGTGGGGGATGGCTTCCCTAACAGCCTGACCTGGGGTTGCTTGCAGACAAAATATGGGCTACAGTAGTGTTTCATGAGGACCTCCATTTTAGCAACTCTAACCAGAGCGTGAGAGGGAAATGATTCTTGTGAAAGTGTAAGCAGGTGGCAGCTGTGTCCTGGCCCCGTGAAGGTTTCAAAGGGGATCTTCTCTACTTCAGAGAGAGATTCTTGGGGTTTACTTTGTGCTTCTGCTTGAATGAGGACACAAGAGTCTTTTAGGAGGGTCTTAAATTTAAGCCCAAATTTTCATTCATTTAGTGGTCTCACATATAGTTCCCTAGGGTGAAACTTGGTGACAATGTGTTTACCTAGCATACATGAAGTCCTGGGTTCAACCGTCATAACTGGAAAATCAAACAAGTAAACAAAAACCCTAAAGGTAAATAACCACAAGAAGAATAAAACCCAAAAGCCCATACTAGTTCCAAACAGGCCAGTAAGGATTTGGGGAGCCAGGACCATTAGTGAGAGATGGAAAAGGTGTTTCTGCTACTGGCCTTCTGGGCTACCCTGAGGGATTCCATCTAATCAAGGTTTAGGTCTCATTCACTTTTGTGGTACCAGATTCCAGTGCAGGCCCCCAATGAGGACCAGAAATGTTGGACTTAAAAGAGAGTCTGAAATAGAGAAATAAGAATTTTCACATATAGAGGCAGGTGGGCTGACATGTTGGATGTGCAAATATGTTTGTGTGTGTATGATAGCACACTGATAGCTCTGTCATTCTGCACAGGGCAGGGAGAAGGCTTGGCTGGACAACTGCTTACATAGGGGCTTCTATGTCATCTTCCCATGCAGAGAGTTTGTCTCTCTGTGCTTTTGGTGGCTGCTGGCTATGGAGCCGGTCTAAGGAGAGGGTTAGTGGATGGCTGGGGATGGGTTGATTACACCAAACTCACTCTTAAACCTCAAAATGAGACACTGTCCAGCACTGGTTGGCTTTGTGAGCTGCTGGTCTGGCACTGGGAGTCCTTGAGTCAGTGGCTCACAGGCCCTGTGATTCATACTTGCTTCTAGTAGGTGGGAGCAGCAGGGAGCGATACAGAAACACTTTCCAGAACATTCTGGTATCTTCCATGGCCTGCTATCCAAATGACACTACTGTATCCCCAAAGTGCCTAATCTGCAGGAAGCCTGGCAGCTAACAGGGCACCCACTGACTTCCTCTGCAGTGAGCTTGCCCAGTACAAGGTTGCGCAAGACTAGAGTAGGCCCTGCATTCCTTCAGATCACTTGTCTACCAGTGCTCAGAGACAGTCAGACACAGGATGAGGGGATGCTATTATGGGGGCTAGATTCACAGAGCCAGAACTCCATTAGGTTGGGGTGCCCCAGTTACCTGGGTGTGCCCGATTGGCACAAGTGTCCCTCCTGTTTGCAAGTGTGGGCAGACAGACTCAAAATGGGTGGGGAGGGCTTGAGTCACCAAGGATGTGATGTGTAAAACTCAGGTCCCAAGAACCTTCCTCAACTCTTCAGCTTTTGAAAGTAAAGCTTAATTGAAAAACTTGAGGGAGGAAGGAAAGGGTCATATGTGCAGAGCTTTAGAGCATCCAATACCTGGAAGTGAAGACATTTTGAGAGTTCCTACACTGTTTGTACTTGCTTTTTGGTAGCTAACTGTAGGTTTCTGAGCTATCATTACCAATGTTAATAATCATACAACCAGAACTGGCTCTCTCCTTGTTTTCTATAAACTAACTTGTCTAAATTATGCACCAATCTTCCCAAAACAGTGCTTTTATTACCATCTTTCCACATATGAGGGGGCCAAAGCACAGAATTTAAGAAAATGGGCCAGGGCCTCATAGTTGTAAAATGAGGGGACCTAGATGCAAATCCAGGTCCTCATGTGAGTGCAGGTACCCAAAGGTCCAGAAGAGGGTATCAGATACCCTGGATCTGGGGTTACAGACGACTGTGAGCCACCTAGTGTGGTGCTAGGAACCGAACTCGGAGCCTCTCACGAACAGCGAGCATGCTTAGCCACTAAGCTCTCTCTCCACCTCCTTGCCTTTCATTGTAAAACATGATGTCAGAGGAGAGTGCAGAACTTGCAGATTAAAAAGGGAGCAGATCATGTCCTCCGAGTGGCTTACTTATAAACACCTGATCGTGAGTCTAGTCCCTTGTTTGTGGTGAGGTTTTAGGATCTAAGTTAATGGATGGTGATCTGTGATTTTGTTCATGGTTGCTTCTTTTTTTTTCTATTTCCCTCCTGGGTGAAGGTGGACTTTGATGACTGATGTTCTGTCATCTAAAACTGTAACTTGTGATCAAAGAAAGCGGAAGGAGGCATGGAATGAATGAACAGTAACCAAGTGCTTCCTGTTTGCTGAAGAGCCTCTGCATCCAGGGTCTTCACTCTACAAACAGGAGTTTGAGGCAGGAGTTTGCCAAGAGTTGGCCAGGAGTTGGGTTTTACATCCAGGGCACAGAGGACTTAGTCCTTGGAAGCTCTTCTTCTCAGCTCTATGGCAAACCAGGTGACCTGGGCTTGGCTTGGTGTACAGCGAGTAAATGTCACTTGGGCAATAAGATCCTTTTCTTTGGGCATCCCTGGCTGAGAAACAAGTCATTCAGGAAGAGAGGTGAAGCACTTGGGTACATGTGACTCAGTCTGTGAAAGAGCTGCGGGCCTTTAATCTACTGGCAGGAACTCATTCGGGATTTCCCATCTGCTTCAATGTCACGCATATCTTTGCTATTAAGCAAGTCTACAGTGCCTTCCAAAAGCTGTTGCACACCAGTCATGAACGAGGCGGCACTGCTCCTTATTTCATTTTTTTAAAGGATACTAGTGAAACTTCTTTGCAAGGGTTCTCCACCATTGGAACTAAGACATGAGGGAAAAAAGAGTGGCTACACACACCTGGCACTTGCCTTTGCCCCTGACAGTCATTTCACTATAATCCTGACCCCATCCCTGCAGGTTCCAGAAGCATCAAATAAGTATGTCAGGCACAAATCCTGCCAATGATGACTACCCTGCCCAAAGAGCTGAGCCTCTCAGAGATGAGTTCCAGCTTGAAGCTTCAAGAGAACAGCTTGCTCCCTGTCTATAGCTAGCAGAGAGCTGTAGGGTTGCCCCACTGGCCAAGTGAGAACATGGGTTGAGAGAGGCCCAAAGAACAGAGGCCATGCATGCATGGGTGAGGTTTGGAAAGGAAATCTGCTGGCAGTTTGTCTTGTGTTGGGTCCTGTTTTTCATGATACCTTAGAGGTTACATTGACTCATTTAGACACTCGACTGTGTCCTCATTTAGTGTCCTCGACTGTGCACTAGTTGCATTGCCTGATCGTTCCTGAGAAGTTCACTTAGGGTGATACCTCAGTTGGTAAAAGGCTGGCCTTGAAAATACGAGGCTCTAAATTTGGTCCTCAGCAACCATGTAAAAAAGTCAGGTGTGCACTTGCAGTCCCAGCTCTGGAGAGGTGGGAATGGGAAGACCCCTTTGGGCAGCCAGCCAAGCCTGTTTGACAAATTCTAAGCCAGTGAGATATCCTGTCTCACCCAAACAAGGTGGATTACTCCTAAGAAATGACAGGAGGTATCCTCCTGCCTCCGTGTACACATGCACCTGAACACACATACACATGCACATATATACATAGGTATACATATATACACAAAAATAATAAAGGCTTAATTTTAAAAGAACCTAAAGCAATGTTCTTTGGTTGTAGCTATGGGATTCCAAAGTTCCCAATGGAAAACCCAAGCATTATGAACACTTCTGTATACATCATAGCTCCCAGCTATTAACCTATTTCCCCAACTATAGTAAGCTCTCTTTAAATATTTAGATGGTTAACTGAATAAAATTTCTGGACTTAACCTAGAAGAAATCACCATCATTAGCTATTTGAGATATTTGGGTAAGTTCTAGCTGTCTTATTTTCAGTTCTGCCTTTTCTTTTTGGTCTCTAGAAAAACATTTTCTTCCCTCATGCTTCTTGAAGCAAATCTCAAACTCCCTGAAGTTTCTTTTCTGGGTACCCTCTTCAGCTTAAGTGAATCTTTGTTAAGTTTTGATGGATCAGGAAAGGCAAGGAGGTGAAAAAGCCCATTAGAGTTTGTCCCATAGAGTAGGCCTCTTGATTTCCTTTAGGTCTGGCTGTGTGTGTGACTCAGTCATCTTAAAATCTGACCTTGTATATAGTGAACTCCCACCATCGAAATCCTGTTCTCAGCAACACTCTGAGACAGTGTTGGCTTTTTGGTCCCTATGTTAAAAATGTGTGAGGAGGTGGAGAGAGTGCAGGTCATTTCTTCCCATCAATGGTTTCCAGATCTAGGAGCTGCTCCACATCATCAGACAATTGGTGTGGGAATGAGGAGGGGGCAGTGAAGAGAGGGCGGTGCTGAAGACTCCTGGCTCTGAAACAAGAGTGATTCTAGTTCATTCTCTGTCATCCAAGAGCAGGGTGAGCTCGGGCCGTCACACCTAGAACAAGACTCAGCTCCTGCTCTCTAAAGTCCCACAGCACGCAGAAGTGCTTTCAGGAAAGAAATGATCCTCCGTTTTGTTTCTCTGTGTTACTAAGTCACTGTACAGTGCCTCACCACATCACTCTCCTCTATTTTCTCCATGTGTGAAAGGAGAGAATCTCTAGGTGATCTCTATAGTCCTTTCCAGGCCGCCCACTCTGTAAATTCACCACTCTGAGTTCACTAATACCCATGCTTCACTAAAGTTAGTGGAGAAAATAGTACTGCTATGATATTACAATAGAACGGTACAAAAATGTGATGTCCAGTATGGATTTAATGTCAGCAGTGAATTATTAATCCATGCCAGAAACAAGCACAAAGACCCAGTTATACTCCATAAACAGCAGCAGGCAAAAGCGAGTTCTAGGGACAGGGATTTTCCCTCCTTGCACACTACCAAAATCTCCCTCCTTCTTGGAAGGGGGCAGATGTAGCAGTTTGGGACAGAGAAACTAACAATGTGTCTGAGCCACACAGCTTCCACTGTGGGGAGTTAGTCCTGGGATCATGGGCAGGATCCAAATGAAGCACTGCTTGTTTCAAATGATAATTCAAACAATATTGTACCAGGAGGCCTGGAAGTCCAACTTCTGTGAGAAGAAAGAACCATGTCCTTCACTCTTTGGATTTTTTTTTTTTCCGAGACAGGGTTTCTCTGTATAGCCCTGGCTGCCCTGGAACTCACTCTGTAGACCAGGCTGGCCTTAAAGTTTCATGAGCATCCTGTATTTCTTAACCTCCTTCAAGGGGCCTTTACAGCATGTTAGTACAAAATGGTCCTTGTACCCTCTATAATATATGTACACATTGGCTGCAGCAATGGCTCAGTGGTTAAGAGCACTGGCTGCTCTTCCAGAGGACATAGGTTCTATTCCCAGCACCTACATGCTAGCTTACAGCTAACTGTCTGTAGTTTCACTTCCAGTGGATCTGACACTCTCTTCTGGCCTCTGAGCATGCCAAGCTCAGGCATGGTCCAGAGACATTCAGGCAAAGCACTCATACACATAAAATAAAATGATAATAACATATATGTACATAAGACAATATATTATGCATACATATAAAACATGTTATATACATATAAAGTTTTAGTAGGGTACTGTACAAAGCAGGCCAGTGAGATGAGTTTACTCCTTCTACCAAGAGCCTTCCAGATTCTTGTTCATTTTTTCTCCTGTAAAACCCAAGAAATATTTGCTCAGTGGGAGATAAAAGAGAAATCACAAATACTGTGATACTGAGAAGGGTTTCAAAGGGCGTCAGAGGCTGAATACCCTGTCTACTTCCAGCCCTCAGTCAGTTACTCTGTGAGAAGTGAAAACCCACACTCGGACAGCAGAGCCCTTTGCCTTGGTCACAGAAGAGCCGTGGGCGTGGACCCTCTTTTATCACTGCTCCTGTTTCCTCAGATATAAGATGGTGACAAACGGTCTGGTTTATTATACTGAGTTGTGTGATTGACAGGTGGGAAGAAGTGAGGGATGCAGAAGAGCTAGTCTTAGGTATGCAGAAGCTTGATAGCTGGAAGCTACTAACTTAGTAGAACCATCAAGCTTCTAAGTAGAAGCTATCAAGCTACTGAGAAGAAGACATCGTATAACTGAGTGGAAATCAGAAAAGGCAAGACATGCCCCAGAGCTGCTGGTGTGAAGGAAAATCCCAGGGAACTAGAAGAAATACTGAATGCAAAAGAAAAAAGAGCACAGGAGAAGGGAAATAGAGGGGGCATGTCATGAGCAAAACATTTAAAGGTGTGCACAGAAGAATGGGTTTGTTGAAGTTAAAGTCTGTCTATATAAGACTGCTCATGTTGAAGAGATGGATGCAACAGATTCCAGGTGACAGAATAATAATGGCATTGTCTAGAGGGTCCAGTTCTCCCTCAGAGACTCAGAGGAAGCCCTCAACTCTATCAGGCAGTGCTAACAGAACTTGGACCAAGGTGAATGCCAATGGTGGTGCCAAGGTGGTGAGTACTTTAAAACCTTTACCTTGCTTGGGGAGTGACAATTCAGGTGACTCTTAAACATGTCCTGTGACATCAGTTAACAGCTTTATTTCTGCTCATGTAGCACTTATTACTAATCAATAGAGGTTTCTTGGGGTGCTGTGTTAAAAAGCTTAATCTTTATACAAAAAAAAAAAAAAGCTGTGATCCGTTCATGATGTCTGCTATGGACAAAATATCTGAGCATTTGGCTCCCTCCTACCACACCAATGGCACCACACTAGAGCCCCAGGCTTCTCTGTGCCCTGTTTCTGATAGTCATATGTAGAATCCTCTGGAAGTTTAGCTCTTCTTGAATCTAGATAAGGAGCCATCCTCTCCACCTCTCCCCACTTCCAGAACAGTATAAAAATAGTCTTTTACCCAGAGGATAGGTGCAGTCACTTGTGCCTTCTCTTCTGATTCATGCTTCTTCTGTTTTCCCATCACCCCATGTCAAGTTAGATTCTTGGAGCCAGGAATCTTCTGTTTGAACCAAGGCCAGACAAACTGGCAAAGGCCCCCTTCTTCACATCACTTCCATCTGCAAACTGAGAAGACTAAAAAAAAAAAAAAAAAAAAAAAAAAAAAAGCGAAGCCTCACCCATGAGGGTGATAGGAGAAAGAACTGGCTAATGGGAAGGAAGCCTTTGAAGATGAAAGGGTTGTACGTGCATGTTAATTACAAGTTTTATCAGCCCCTGGAGCCTCTGCATTCTCAGCTGCCACTGGGCTGTCCTCTATGCTTCTCAAATGTAAAATAGCAACAACATTCCACAGACTGGCCCAGCTCACAGCATCCAAGTCCAAAAGCTGAATTCTAAGCTCAAGCTAGCCAGCCACGCTGAGCCACTCAAATTTCCCTACTGGTCCCCAAGGGAAAAAGTAGGCTCACTACCTAGGAAGGTAAGATAAGATAGGAGTGAAGTGTAAACAAAAGGCTCCATGGAGAGTCTACTAGAAATAGCCCCTGGGTAAGATTAGGACATTCTGCTCTAATTCCCAACCTGTGAAAGCCTAATTGTGTGACCTTGGGCTATTGGCTTTATCTATCTAATGCTTCGATATACTGTGTGAACCACCTAGGATAATAATCCCTCTGCCTCCTCTTGACCTCTGCACCTTGGCTTGCTGGTGTGAAAGTAGGTTTGTTTTGTTACCCTGCCCCCTTGCCTGGTCAGGCTGAAGCATGTGAATAAAACTACAAGGTGCTATTATTACCTGGACTAACTTTTACCTTTATCTGTGTCTCCTGTTGCTGGTTGACCCCAATCGTTGAAACCATATTCTTTGGAATGCTCACCAATCTTCTCAGAGCTTCCACCCCCTTCTTATCTAGGAGGGCTTCACACTGGCCCAGGCTTTTTCTTGGTTGTACCATTTCCTGAAGCGTGTGAATGTGTTCGGGCTGGTAGGAGACTGAGGTGTTCTGCACAGATGGGTCTCCATACTTCTGGTGGGATGACTCATCCACAACGCTGGAGACAGGTGGGAAGGTTATCTACTATTGAGAGTTTGAAAGGTGCAAGCTGAACTGGATCCCCACAGCAGTGCCATAGTATGGCTCATAAAATGGAGAAGTGGAGAAAGAGAAGAAGGAACCTAAGAGAGAAGTTGCAGTGGCCTTGGCACTACAAGCCAAAGAGGCTACCGAGTCAGAATGAAGAGTTGGAAAGTATATAGCACACTTGTCCTTATTGGACATCCTATTGAAACCTCAAGGCTTCAAGTGACTGTCCAAGGTCACACAACACATTATGTGTATATCCAGGTCCTCTGACTCCTAGACAAACTTTTTTCCATTTTTTCCTCTTTGAAACAGTAGAGAATAAGTTACTAAGCTCTGAATTACCACTCTAAGAAGACCTTGAGTATAAACAGAGAGGGATCCAAATGAGCAGTGTATTAGTGGCACAATGCAGAATGGTATAGGTGATTAGATTACACTCTTGGGGACCATTGCTGCATTAGAGCTGTGCATTTTCTTGCTTGCCTTATTTGTGTTCTTTGGATCATTTTTGCCTTATGGGGCAACTGAAACAATAGGCTCCACAGCAACCTAGACTGGCCTTTGTGACTCTGAGTGGAGTCAATGGTCATGTGTTTTATGGATTGAGTGAACAAGATGTGTACAACAATAACTAGTGTCTGCTAGACACTGATTATGTAACTTGAGATGTGAGGCACAGTCTCACTGGTGCTTCCTGGAATCAACAGTGTTACTGGGAGATAGACACTAATCAAAAAACAATACGTTATTTGAATATGCATACACATGTCCTGGGTTATAAATGAGACACCCACAATCTTATGAAGGCATATAGTAAGGGGAGGATTCTCATCTGTTCTAAGCCTCTTGAGCCACATAAGATGACCAGCATTAACTGGTGTCAACAGGGTATGTGGCATCCCCTGTTCTTTGAGGCCCCTATTGTTGGACTTCTCAGAACCCTATCAGCTCTATGTGAAAAATACAGTCTAGTGGGTGTGGTCAAAGTTCCCATAGTGATATTAAATAAAATGAGTCCCCCCTTTGGCTGCTTCACTCTTGGGTTCTATAAAAGAGCAAGAAATGTAAGTTCTCCAGATATTGAAGCTAGCTGACAATCATGTCTGCTTTGTAGTTGATAGTGGTAGATGAGCATCATGGGAATCTATAAACTGACTTGAGCTTTGGGGGCATGTGCCGGAGTGGCAAAAGAAGGCAAATTCTGGAGAAACAGAAAGTGCCACATGCAGCAGCACTGGGGAAAGATTATAGTTTACTCTTAGGCTGTGATGCTAAGCCTCTGTGTAGGATTAAAACTTTTGGTTTGGATCTAGGGTATGATAACATGTATGTTTGAGGTGGCGTGTTGAATGACTTCCCTGTGGTCATGCAGGTACATCCTTTGAGCTCAGACAAGATGAGCAGCTATACACTCTGGGATATGTCAACCCATTTGGCTTCAGAGGCCTCACTGCTTTATCTTCAGGGTAATTGCTGACTCTGAAAATGACAAGAGTAGATTCTTTCAGACTAGTGGTGTGGTTGTGGTGAGAAAGCAAACATTCAAAGTAAAATGCAGGGGATGATAAAAATGTTTACCAAATGGTATAGGCAGGGGCTGCCCCATGTGATCTAATTGTCAGCAACTATGTCTGATATAAGAGAGAAAAGTGAAGGGTATCTGCTCCAACATGGTGATAGGCATCATTCTCATCTTCTTGTACTTCCTTGGGTAGGTGAGATAAGGTTGGAGTAACAACTATCACAGCCCACCAGAAGCTACAATACTTTGAGACAGCAAACCGCATGCATCTCTGGGCCCATACTTGTTAGGGTATCCAGCTGAGCATCTCTGTAAGCAACAGAAGAATCAACTCTCTCGAAATAACTCCTCCCACAGTAAGAAATTTGATGGTAGCATAGTTTTTGTATCTCAGTGATATTGTCAAGACCCGTGACTCTCTTTTTCTAACTTTGCCACTTGCTATTCTCATTGTCTTATAACAAGTCTTCCTCATGTTGGCCATTTGACAACTACAGCTCCATGCATGAAAACTGGGTCAGTACTCATCAGCAGAAGCACCTCTTTTAAAATGGAGAAGAGGCTTTCCCGGGGTCTTTGATTTTTTCTTTCATTGGACCCATAGGATCACATAACAGTCAAGGAGAACTCAGGCCACAGTGATAGACTTAAGGCAGGCATGATCCATCCACTGGAGATGGAACTGTGATCTTCTCCTCTTCAGGACAGGTTCTAGATTTCTGTGCAAATTTGAGTTCAGTTAGATTTATATTGCCATGGTAACAATGTCTGCTATGATGTATAAGGACATAGAAAGTATCAATAAGTCTGGCAGACCTACAGTTTAAGACTCAATATGTGGCAAAGCCAAAATGGCAAAGGTAATTTCCCATTTTTCTGAGCTTTTCTGAGAAGCTGCACTCCATGGCTAGACTTTGAGAGAGACTCATTACAATTTGAGGCTCCCTTGGTCTATGCCTTTTCTCAGTTCCAGTATCTATTAATGTATCTTTTCCTCTCTTCCAGAAAAGGGAATAAAACATTGAGAAACACCCCTAACCTTGTATTAATTTATATGAGATAGCTTCCGGGCTCATCTTTTGCGTGCTTGAGCACTTTATTACTGGAAACTCATGACTCTCAGCCCATCTCCACACTGCTGGAGCTGCTCCGTGCATGAGGACCACTTCTCTGCAGTACTCCATTAAAAAAGAATTATCCTGACCTTGGATGAGCATTTCTTCCTGTAAGTTCTGGGATGACGACCCCCAAGGGAGATGGCCAGCTTCCCCTTTCTATTACATTTTTCCACTGGAGTGTTTTAATGTGTGTGAAGTGTTTTCAGCTTCATTATCTAATCCAGTATTCACATTAACTTCGTGGTTAGCATTATTATACTTTTTTTTCTAACCATAGTGAAGTTTTAATGATTTTTTTTTCCTCCCAAGTTTACTACAAGCCAAGGTCAGAGCTAATTAGTGTGCTCTGAGGATTTGAATCCTGGATTATAGCTTCAGAACCCATGTCTGTGCCTTCATACCACATTAACTCCTTTGGGGGCTGATTTAGCTTTAGGGAGTCTGGAACTGACTACTGAATCTTATACTAATATTGTCTGTCACAGGTGGGAGGAGCCCTTCTGTCTAGTTCCTTTGAGTTCCAAGTTCAAGTATTCAATATATTAACCTTTTAATAAATCTGAGGATGGATGGGAGGTTTTGTTTTGTTTGTTCTTCTGGTCTAATCTCCTACCCCAGTGCAGTTTAGCTCAGCAGTCTAACATCCTGAGAGAGGGAGAGGCCTTAAGGATTTTACAAAAAATTGTTAGCTATTTCATACATGCATATTAAGATCTTGAGTTAATTTCCCTCGCAATCTCTTCATTCATTCCCATTCTGTCTTTAGCCGAAGTCTTTCTTCTTCCCTGTGGGTCTGCTTCTTGCCCTCAAGTCTGTTTTTGTGTGTGAGTGACTGGCTTTAGTTATAGCAGCTCACATGAGCATGGTGGGGAAGTTATTTACTGGGACACCAACCAGCCCCTTGTCAGTGGCTACACTACTGAAGAAAGTGACTCCTTGTCTCCCAGCAACCACTGACTGCTGCTAGTTCCTTAGGGAAGGGCAAGGCTTCATTATCATTTCCTCTATTCATGATGAAATGTTGGCAGGTCCAATCTTGTGCAGGTTACCACAGCCACCGAGAGTTAATGAGTGTTAACAGTCACGCCATGTCCAAGATGTCTTTTTGGAATACAAATTCCCATCCCCCAACTCTTACACTCTTTCCTTCTTGTGGTGATTTTCCATTCCACTTTGGTTGCCTAAATACAGTTTAAGGATTTATGACACTATCCAAGGATGTTTAAAGACAGGTCTCATGGATGTGATCATTTAGTAGAAAAGAAGGAAACCAGGGTTTTCTCTATCTAATGATGAAGAAACTAGAGGAAACACATTCTCTTGGGCCAACATGACTATATTTTGAGACAAATTTCATGACTGTGCACCTTGCTGGACTTCAGCTTACTGAATCAGATCCTAACTCATCCTTCAGTTCCCAGATGGGACCTTGCAGAACAAAGGCTTGCTGCTGGAAAGAGCTCTTGGATCCACCACACCTGTGCTCCACCTTGGATCCACCACAACACATGAGCTGTGGAGTTGACTTGTCTAATGTCTGGCTTCTCCCCTGGGCCACAACTTCTGTTGGAATAGTAACCCTGTGTGCCTTATTTAATGTCCTGACCCAGGAGCATAGTACCCTGCATATAGAAACATTGGGAGAAGCCTTATTGAATAAACGAGATTGGGACTGGAATTCCTTTCTCTGGAGGCTTGTGATTTACTTTAGGATTGGAGAGGTTTGGGTGAGATTATGGTTAGACATGGTGAGTTTAGACTAAGTTTGAAATTGAATTTTTGAAAAGAAAAGCAACTTCTCTCTATTATCTATTTGGCAATGAATCTAACTATTTATCTGTCTATCTATCTATCTATCTATCTATCTATCTATCTATCTATCTATCTACCTATCTATCTATCATCTATCTATCTGCCATATATGTATTGTTTATTTAGCTTCTAAGCCTATTATTTATCAATTTATACTATCTCTTTAAACTATTTTCATATCCTCTCTCTTTCACACACACACACACACACACACACACACACACACATGAAGGATGCTTATCAACAGGCTACATCTCTTCCTGGTGCACATCCTTGCTCAGTCCCTCTGTGAGTGGCATCATCCATGAGATCCTTTTCTGTGTTTTCCCCAAACAATTCCACGCAGAAACTGAATGTGTGCAGCATCTGACCACTCAGGATTCATGTGAAAGACAGAAAAGAAATGTTCTTCTAAACAGAAGTGTGGGGGTCCGATTGTGGATACTCCAGGTCCCTTCTGATGGAGCACAAAGTGAAGTTCCCAAGGTTCTTCAGAGATGTGTTTAGATGAGTTCTCTCTTCTTTCAAACAAACGCCATTAAATGGTAAACTCCAGGCTTCCTTTAGCGGCTGTCTGTCTCTTCCTATGGGGGTGGGGGTGGGGGGAATGCCCTATT
Organism: Apodemus sylvaticus; assembly: GCF_947179515.1. NCBI lineage: Eukaryota > Metazoa > Chordata > Mammalia > Rodentia > Muridae > Apodemus > Apodemus sylvaticus. Next base: position 84,747,634 of record NC_067476.1, on the reverse strand, counting down.
AAGTGTGTGAGCTTCCTGTTTCTGTTTTTGGAGTGTTACAGTCATCAGCCACTTCTGGATTCTGCATTGTTTGCATTGTTAAAAACTTTGGAAAACTCATCTGGTTTCTTCTCCAAACAACTTTCCCAGACCCTCTGGAAGACATTCAGAAACAGGCCTCAACTTCAAACAGGCAAGCAAGAAACAATGTCTTCTAGAGCCAGACAGCCAGGCATTTTATCTTTTTTCTAAAGTCTGGAACAAGGAGTGTTTACTGCAGACCACATAGTTAAGTTTGGACTGCCGGGTTCATCCGTGTCCTGTATGCTCAGAAAGCACTGTGGGCCGTGGCACCACGGCTGGATTCCAGTCCTGCCCCTGCCAGCTCCTCTCGCTGCCTTAAGTGATGCACTTAGCCTCCCTCTCTGTGTCTCATTTGTCTCTTCTCTGAAACAGAGCTTTAATTCCCATGGCTTAAGGACTGCTGTGATGCTGCACATGAAGCCCTTGATAGAACTTCTGGCATAGAACAAGCATTCAAGAGTAATAATTATGATCATTGTTATGATCCTGAGGCTCCGAGTCCTCGCTCTTCCCCGTTCAGCCCTAACTGTGCTGCTGGCACATTGGAGGAACGCTTCCAACTGCCTTGGGAAAATTTTCATTTCATTTCTGAGCATAATGTTAGCTGATGAATTCTCATTTCATTTGGTGGGGTCAGTACCCTAGGGTGCTGACTCCCGCACGGGCTTCCTGGAACGCGTTCGGAGCAGATGACGCAGCCCGAGAAGTTCCGGGAACCTTGGCTGTAGCTGGTGAAAGCAAACTGGGAAGCACACTTTGGGTCTTGTCTTTACTTGCACACTTACAGTCAATCTCTCAGGCTGCTTGTGTCAGCAGGAGCAGCCTTTCCTGCCTCGTGTTCTTCCAGTTGGCGGAGGGGTGGCAGGAGGAGTGACTTTTGCCCCCCCCTCTGTGTGTGTGTGTGTGTGTGTGTGTGTGTGTACATGAGGCATAATCAAGGGCTGTGAGCATGATTGCACACAGGTGTGCATAATAAGGCCAGAAGATGATGCCTGGATGTCTTTATCTTGCTTTACCTCACTGTTTGGTTTGGAGACAGGTCTCTTCCTAAACCTGGAGCTCTTCTGTTCAGTGACATTAGCTGACCAGTGATTTCCAGAGACCCCCACCCCAATTTCTACCTCCCCAACATTGGGCTTATAGGCACAGGTATCCCCTCCTCACGTTATAGATAGAGGCTAGAAGTCTGATCTGTTTCTCGTGTTTGTTTGGCAACCATTTTGCCTACTGAGCTATTCTCTCCCTTCCCCAAGCCATAGAGTCACTTCTTTACAGTATTGTTCTGTGGCCTCATAGCACAGAGGAGCCTTTAGGGGGTTAGTTCAATGCAACAGCTTCCTTCTGCTGGAGTTTCTCAGGGCCCACACCCTTCCCACAAGTCCCAGCTTGGGGGCCAGCTTCTGAGGGCATAAAGTAAATGCCTACCTGCCTGTCGCTGGGATCTTCAATTCTTTTTTACCTCTAAAAATACCTGTAATTGCCTCTAACTGCTTAGTGCTGCTGTCCTCCAGAAGCCACTCCCAGCCACACCCCCAAAATGAGCAAGGCTTTTTTCACCTTTTAATAGGAATATTTGCATCTGAGTCAGCTTTCCATCTCCCTTCTATTTCATCAGAGTTTTTTTTTTTTTTCTATTTCATGGCTTAGGTTTTTTTTTTTTTTTCACTGTTGTTTGGAATGAAACAGCAGATTATCAAAGCAAAGATGACTTTCATTGTATAAAGGCATAACAGATTCAAAACTCAAAGGATTCCTTGGCATCTGGGGGAGTCAGGGCCAGCAGCCTATGGAGAAATGCATTTACTGAGCATGTGCTATGGTGTACTTCTTTGCTGGCAATGTACCTGCATTTATTGTCTTATACCCATCTATTCTTCTGAGTAAATATGTATTGAATAAACGATCGACAACATTTCTTCAGAGTCACGGGAGTCTGAGAAATGGAGGCTCATGAATCGGAAACATCACATCCTATGTGCTCAGATAGCCTTTAATTCAGAGGCGCCTCCCCTCCCCCGCCTTCCCACCAATTCACCTTGTCTGGGTAATTCTATTCTTCTGCTCTCCAGACTCAGAGGCCTAGAAAAGTCAAGGTCTCTTGTGTTTTTGAAGAATCTAGATTAAAAAAAAATTATTTTCCTGGATCTTTGAGTAAAAAGACCCAGTTGTAACAACTCAGAAGGGGAGTATGGGAGTTTTCCTCTTTTTATCAGGGACAATGGGGTCTTGAAGACCACCAGAGCTCAGGGAATCAGCCTAGGAGGCCAGTTCCTCATTGTTCCAACAGCAGCTTCTCAGGCAAGGACCCTCCCAGGACTTCGTTTCAATTGGCCCCATATACTGAAATTCACTGTAGGGCACACTGGGGATGTTTGTGGTAATTTAGGAAGATTCTCTCTAAGGAAATTAGCAACTCTGTTGTGTTTCACTTAATTGAAACCATTCTTTGCCTGGAGCTCCATTGATGGGTGGATTCTGGGCTCTGCACGCTGCAATTCGAGAACAGGATGCTATGCACACTTTTTGTTTTGTCTGCTCTTTCTCTCTGCTGACCAGTCCACCCTGCTTGAAGTATTCATTACATCCTAGCTGTCCAGATAAGAGAGCAAAATGCCACTTCTCAGTCCCTGGATCACTGAGAACGTTAATCAGCTTTCTCACAGACCTCTTCTAGACGAGAGGGCTGGGTTGGGAACTAGAGAGCTTCACACCCCACTTCTTTGATGAGAATCCTGGGATCCAGAGAGCTGAAGTGATGCCTTAAGCTCCCACAACTTACTAATAAGGATATGACAACGCAGCTCCATGTTAAATCAGTGCTTCCCACACTATTACCAGAGGCACTCTCTGACATGGTGGATATAAAGATGAATAAGGTGGGCCTTATGGGACCCACACTGGTTGGATGGGGGCCGATTTCTTCCTAGTATAATGCTCTTTATAAAAAAAATTGGATCTGTCTAATCTGCCATATCAAGTCAGTCCTATCTATCTATCTATCTACCCTCTATCTACATATTTTCCTATTTATGACTCATAATCTCTTATTCAGAATTTGAGTTGTAAGAAGCCACATATTTGGGTAGCTAGGGTCCAGGTCCTGATCCCTAAACATCTTGAGGGCTGGAGGTCTTTGGCATTAATCAAAGATATAACAACTGATCATAAATTAAGTTAGCACAAGAGGTGCTTTGCCTATAGGCTTCTTGGAAGTCACCAAGGATATTTGAGATATTGGCCAATAGCTACCAAGTATGAAGAACCTAAGGCTCAAAAGTTAAAAATGACATGCCCTACAGAGTCTCACTAACAGTAGGGTGCTAATTGTGGACAATGATTCAAATGATCTGTGGGATTAAAGCCCTAACATTTCCAAGTAATGGAATAAAAGTAATACTAGCACGGATGGTCAGAGTTACAGTTAGGCTACTCTGGAAGCCTGGATTGCCTTGAGTATATGGTTAAGATCTGGAAGGGACAGATACAGCCCTACTTTCCCCAATCCTGAAACCAGCTTATGATCCAAATGGAGCCCTTGTCTTCAAAGCCAGGTCATTCAGCAGTCATATGCTTACCTTCCAGTTCTCTCTCTCCTTTTTTTTTTTTTTGATTATATATATATATATATATATATATATATATAATTTTCTATATTCTTTGTTTACATTCCAAATGATTTCCCCTTTCCCAGTTCCCCCCTCCTCATATGTCCCATAAACTTTCTTTTCTCCACCCATTCTCCAATCACCTCCCTTCTTTTTCTCTGTCCTGGTACTCCCCTACAATGTTGGATCAAGCCTTTCCAGGATCAGGACCCTCTCCTTACTTCTTCATGGGAGTCATTTGTTATGCTAATTGTGAGCATATTCAGAGCTTCTGGGCTAATTAATATCCACTTATCAGAGATTGCATTCCATGTGTATTCTTTTGTTATTGGGGTACCTCACTTAGGATGATATTTTCCATTTCCAACCATTTGCCTAAAAATTTCATGAATTCATTGTTTTTAATTGCTCAGTAGTATTCCATTGTGTAAATATACCACATTTTCTGTATCCATTCTGTATCTGGATACTTCATTGAGGGACATCTGGGTTCTTTCCAGCTTCTGGCTATTATAAATAAGGATGCTATGAACATAATGGAGCATGTGTTCTTATTGCCTGCCGGGGAATCCTTTGGGTATATGCCCAGGCAAATATAAGAAGATCGAAATAATCCCATGCCTCCTATCAGATCACTATGGAGAAAAAGTTGTTTTCAATAGCAACAAAACCAACAGAAAACTGACATACACATGGAAACTGAACACTACTCATTGATACCTTGGTCAATAAAGAAAGAAATCAAAGACTTTTTAGAATTTAATGAAAATGAAGATACAACATACCCAAATCTATGGGCACAATGAAAGCAGTTCTCTCTTGTCTATCTTACAGAACCCAAATTCTAGAGGCATCTCGAGGGAATCAAAAGGAGATCTTTTGATCCCTGTAAGATAAAAATGAATCCTAAATTTATTTTAATCTGGAGATGGGTAGAGGAGAAATTTCATTTTGTCAAGTGTATTGTTTATATTTTTCATGGCTGTGAGCAAATACCTGACAGAAAGGGGGCTGAAGGAAGGACAGTTTCTTTGGACTTATGGTTAAAGAGTATAGTCCACTATGATGAGGAAAACAGGACAGGGTTTGTGGTAGCTGGAGCATGTCAGACCAGGAGATGGGGGACAGAAAATTCTGGCATTCCCTGCACCCTTCTTATATTTAGTCCAGAACCCCAGCCCAAGGGATGGTGCCAGCTAGACCCAGGGTCAGCCTTCCTTCCTCTGTATAGCTTCCCTGAGAAATCGCTCACAGGCATACCAAGGAGTGTGTCCCCAGGTAATTCCAAATCTAGCCAATTTGGCAATGGTGACTAATCTGGAGTCATATCCCACCCAAATCCAATAAACAAACAAACAAACAAAGAAGGGCAGTTTCCTAAGAGAGTGAGCTTCAGATCACACTGGTCACCTGCCCTTGTGTCATACAACACATCTTTTGTTTTCTGTATGGCATTGTTGGTACCAGAAACTGCCTCATTCGTAGGTTAGTGGCTTCCCTGTGTGCTGTTTGTTTCCTCACACACTCTTTGATAGCAGGGATTTGTCCTTATCGCTTGTACCCAGGATCGCAGCTGGCATACACTTCCATATTATATGGATGACCCTGTGAGTCAATACCTTTCACCATGTCCTTATTATAGGCTGCTGATTGCTTGAGCACACTGTGTGTGTGTGTGTGTGTGTGTGTGTGTGTGTGTGAAATTTAATCCCAAGTGGCAATTGTTCTCATCCAAAACTTTCTAGAGGTCTCTGTAGTGAAAGAAGAGCCCTTTGGCAGGTGTGCTCCCTTGTCATTGTGAATGGTCATTTCTTTTAAGGGAAATTAACACCTTATTTTCTTTTGGCAACTGATAGAGGGGTCATTTGTATCTTCCTTTGTTTCCAGACTTCTGTGTCTTCACATAAGCCATCTTCCCTAATAACGGGAAGATATGTTTGGCCTACTCTATGTGAGAATGTAATACAAGCTAAAGAGTCTTGTACAAACCCTGTGGCTTTACTTGGATGTAAGAGTTTGTTAGAAATGAGCTCTAGGAGCTTGGCATTTGAGACGGGCATCATTGTTACAGATGTAGTTGCACAGGTTGAAAGCACAAGGGCGTATGAATCACAGTCCCTCTGTTCACTAGGTGATTGGAAAAGTTCTAATTCTGGACCTCCTTTGGCCCAGATTTTGAAAGTCTCCTCCACAGTCCAGCCTCTGCTACATCTGTTTTACCCTGTGTGTGTGTTCAAAGGTGTCTGCAGAGTGAAGAGGAGTCAGGCTTGCGGAGGAGGCCAACACCTCCGGGCATCCCTACCTACTCACTTCAGCACACAATATGCAAAAAGAAAATGAGAAACAAGAGATGAAAATGTTGCAATGAGACCTGGAGGTTTTTATGCCTCCAACTTGGGAAGTGGTGGAGTCCTAGAACTCTGCCTAGTTGCAATGCTTTGTCATTGCAAATAAATACTTTTGCAGCTATGCCACGTCACTATGCTCTGATAGTGGAACTGGAAGATGGTGAGAGCTATCTAAAGGCGTGACCCTTGTTTTGCATTTTTGTTTTTTGAGACAGGGGTTTGTTTATATGTAGCCCAAGATTACCCAGAACTCATGATAATTCCAAACTATGCTGGCTAGTTTCATGTCAATTTGACACAAGCTAGAGTTATTTGGGAGGAGTGAATCCCAATTCAGAAAAATCCTGCATAATACCAGAACACAGAAAAGCCCGTAGAGCATTTTCTTAATTAGTGATTGATAGGTGAGGGTCCAGCCCAGTATAGGTGGTGCCACCCCTGGACTGGTGGTCCTGGGTTCTATAAGAAAGCAGGCTGAGCAAGCCATATGGAGCAAACAAGACAGTAGTCAGCAGCCCTCTATGGCCTTTAAATCAACTTCTGCATCCAGGTACCCATCGGATTTGGGTTCCTGCCTTGGCATCCATCAGTGGATTGCGGCTCAGTATACGTAAGCTAAATAAACCCTTTCTACCACAAGTTGCTTTTGGTCATGGTGTTTTATCACAACAATGATAACTCTGATTAAGACACCAACTTAGCCTCTAGTGTTGTTCCATCCTAATCTACCTTAAGTCACTATTGGTTATAAGGTGAGCTACAGATAAGTCTTAAGGCTTATGGGCAACTTAATTTATTACCAAACTCATAGCTATTCAGATAAGGCTTTTTGAGTAGTGCCAGGCAGAGGCCACTGGAGGTAGGAAAATATCTAGTAGCTACTAGACTATGAGTATCATCATTCGACCCAGGAACTGAATTGATAACATGGTGGGAGGGGCTACAAACATTAATCTAAATAGTATCTGAACTAGATTTTGTTTGTCACAGCAGAGCAGAGGTACTGACCTGCCTACTACTCCAGCCAAGCATAAATCCAATCTGTTCATTAGGATTTTTCTTTTCATCTAGGTCCCTAAAGGGTCCACCCTGTTAGACACAAAGCCTGTTAGACACAGAGCCCAGTGCAGTGCAGATTTCTGTATGAAATTCTCCACCCTAAAGAGAGAAAGGAATAATCATCTCCCATCAATATTCTAATTCCAACTCAATTTGCATGGAATTAGACTATTGAGTCCCTGGTCTCCAAACTGTGTAGGAAGAGACCTGACTCCACTTCTCATGCGGAACTTCTGGAAGCCAAAGTGAGAGGCAGCCACATGTGCTTCCATGAGTAAAACAGGAAGGCCTTTGCTTGACGCCTAATGGTACCCCCTTGGGTAGGTTCCTTAACTGCTCAGTCTCAGTGTTGTCGTCTGCTGTCTGCATAAAGGCTTGCGATGGTTACAACACGTATCTCAGATGACTGTTATTAGATGAGGCAATCACTGTGCAGGGGCTAGCAGATGTGCTCCTTTATGTTAACATAGCTCAGAAGCCCAGAAAGGGCTCAGTGGCTAAAATTATCAGAGCCAGTATTTCCCAGCCTGCTGTGCTGCATCGTTGGCTTGCATGTTGAGTGTCCCAAGCAGGCAGCCATGGCTTTCATGAGCTGAGTCTCAGCTTACTAGCTCGGCCTCTATCTTTTGCCACTTTCATGATAAGATGCTGGGCTAGCTGTTTTCCTTAACTGTGTTTTCCTGTGTTAACCTCTGGATGTTGTTCAGAGAGTCCCAGGTTGCAGAATCTTCAGGACACTTGGGCTGCCGTCTCACAAGAGTAGCAGCTCTGTACTTGTTGGAGTCTTTTCACTTCCACTTCAAAAGGGGCTAAAAGAGCCAGATAAAAGGAAAGGAAAAACAATAGGCCCTACCTTAGACTTTATGTGGTAGATGAGCTTTGTAGGATGGCTTTCGCATCCCTCCTCTAGATGACTCCATCTTGAAGGACCAATAAGCCTTACTTCAGTGGCTGAGTCTTGATATTTCATCAGGTCCACTGTTTACCCAGCCACAGTCATGGCAGAATGTACAGAAAATTCAGCCTTTTCTTGCAGTGTCTTCTCTGCAAGGTCAGTTAATGGTGAGCCTCATGGGGGTCTCTAACTTGCAAGGTACTTTTATGTTTGAGACAAGGAGAGAAATGCAAAAGCTATAATACTAGCAATATTACTTCTAAAGCATTTTTGCGTGACGTATCTTACACGCAACACTCTTGGAGGTTCAGGGCCCTGTGCTCATTGCTCCTTGTCTGTTTCCATAAACATCCATGGGGTGACCCATTCTCCCGGCACATTCATCTCAAGACTGACCAAAGGATGATTATCATTTAATGACTGGTCTCTGCCTCAGAGTTTTCCAGACTGGTTTAGATAATCCTTTAGGGGATTTTTTGCAGGTGCCTGGGTCACTGAAGGGGTAGGCTAGGTACTGAGGCAAGAATAAACAAGGTAGATTCAGGCTCTAGGTCTATCTCAAAGCACTCATTCTGGCTCCATCTCAGATAACTCTCACTTGTCTTAATCATCCTGAATCTTCCCAATGCATCATGGCAGTGAAAGAAAGCCGCTAACACCACTACCTTGCTATGTGAATGTCACTGTTGCCCCTCTTTGTCCTGGTTTCAGCCAAAGGCAATGAACAACAGCACCACAGGACATTGAGGAATTCAGTAGACCCAGATGATCTGGGGCAATATCTGCATTTATCAAACTCTCCCTGCATCTCTTGTTCCTTAAATTTTCCATCTGTAAAATGGGTGCATAGCACCCACCCTTAAGGCTTCAAAGGACTGTTTTGGGATGAATGTGTTGCATACTTCATGAGATAAAGACCTACTTAACAAGGTGATCAAGGTCTAAAGTACATGACACATTCTGTTCTGCAGAGAGTGACACCGAAATATGTCTTTATTCCTGTGGGAATTTTAAGGACCTTTCTGATATTTGAATGTGTCTCAGATATACAACCCCATAGTTTAGATTTGAGATTACCCTTGATTAGTAATTATACCATTTAGTTAGTATTATGATTTCTAGTCTTTTAAAAATGACTTTCCATGGGCAGTGGTGGCGCACACTTTTAATCTAGCACTTGGGAGGCAGAGGCAGGCAGATCTCTGAGTTTGAGGCTAGCCTGGTCTACAGAGTGAGTTCCATGATAGCCAAGGCTATACAGAGAAACCATGTCTTGAAAAACCAAACCAAACCAAACCAAACCAAACCAAACCAAAAAAAAAAAAAAAAAAAAAAAAAGACTTTCTAGTTAGCATGTGCATGATTGCATAAGGCTATTTCCATAAAACATATTTGAGCATATTCTTATTTTACTGAAGGAGAAAGAAAGACTAGCTATGTCGGGATCCTGTTGTGAGCAGTTCAAGGTCACATAGCTTATCACATACACAGGATTGGGTATGACCCGTGCATCCTTCTTCCAGATGGAGACGGACTCCCCAGGATGCCAGAACCCACTGATCGCATCTCAAGTGCAGATATTAACAAGTCACAGCTTCTCATTCTTCCTTGCCTCTCACAAGGTCCCCTTCTTGATCTGCTATTCTTTCAAAGTGCTGCCTCTAGACTTGGGCAGAAGCTGTACTCTAATTAGATGATGTAGAAGTAATTACAGTTGCCCAGAAAAAAAGTAACTGCAAGACAAAGTGGAGCTGTCGTTCTTGCCTCTCCTAACTGCAGCAGGAAAAAACCATATGTGGCCTTCTGCTGCTTTGTCAGTCCACTTAACCACATCCTGGGTTTATGCTAGTCAATCTGCTAAATCAATAAGATCCAAAAGAGAAATAAACAAAGGTGTTGAGGCCAGTGGATTTCCTGATTGCCATGGCAACATGCAAGGGTACACACTGTGGTTTCTTGTTTCATCTGTCTACCTGGAGGCCTGTTCCCCACGGAGGACTTGGACATACAGAACTCTTATGTAGTAAGGTAACACTAGGGGCAAGCAAGCACCTTAATTGATCCAGAGGAAGGGGTGGGATTTTCAGCAGGGTCTTACTGCCCATGTCCCCAACACTGAGGCAAAAGGCAGGAAGAAGACTTCTCAAATTCTAAAAACAACTCAAGGCATCTCTAGACTATGCAGTGGCTTGGCTATTTGGAGGAGTTGGCAGGAATGGCCAGGGTGACAGCTTCTGAGAGGGTTGTTCTTTCATAGAGTCCTGTTGGCTCATGATAGACTCCTTGTTCCTTAAACTAGAGACTGAGAGGTCAGGGTGTTCAGCCAGGCCTCCAGACATTGGGGTGCCTTTCCTCTCTAAGGGCCAAGAGATGAATAGGTCAATTAAAAGCACCCCATGACAAATTCTGGAGGAAATTCCCCCATATGATTGTGCATGACTGTCTTCTCTGCTCATTAAACCGTCACCCGCCTTGGGGGTGATTCCGGGAGAGACTGAGTCACTAGGTACTCATGGTCTGCAGTGGGCGGCCAAAGGCTATCTTGCACCAAGAATGATTTTGGCTTCGTTCAGAAGTAGATGCTGAACAATATGCTCTTTCATCAGGTACCCATCACATGGGAGTCAGACGATGGGACAAGTGGTGTTGGGGCAATGGGAAGGCTGCCAGCCTTCTGTACTGGCAGGCCTAGTGGAAGCAGGGGCTATACCAGCTTGAAAGGCTACCAGATGGAAACTTCTGAGCTGCAAAGACATCACAGAAGTGGAAAAAGAGTGACTTGCCCATGATGTGCTTCAGAATGATGCTTCATGGCCATGAGTTGTGGATTTATTGGGAACAGCATGCTCAAACATCTTATGAAATATACTGTGCCAGAAGCATTGTAGCAGGAGTCAGGATGCTGCAATTAAAGTCCCCTGAGATTGTGCTTTCTTCATAGTGGTCTAAGGGACCAAGCTCAGTGCCTCTCGATTTTATTTTCTAGTTTTTCACAGCTAATTTGTTTTTGGTCCCATGTTATCTTACCTCTAATCATGAATGATCTAATTACCAATATTTTTTTTTAAAGAAAATTGGCACATTCCCTCCATGCTTCTAATCAGAATCAGCTCAGCTAGGCTCATGAATTGTGTCATCTTCTGTGTAGGATGTAAGCTCTGGAAGTCAGAGAACAGTAACAGAGCCTTGGCTTTAAATGACAAACACTGTGAAAGTAAAAACCTCCTATGCATTGGGCTGCCACTCACTGCCCAAGAGATTTGTGTGGCAGTGTTATAGAGGGCATGATTCTGTTAAGGACCATCAAGCAAGAGCGTCAGGTTCCAGCTAGATCAGCCTAGAGTATCTGCTTGCTAAGTCTAGACCTTTGGGATTGCCAATAGACATTTCAGAAAGTCACAAGTGAACACAGCTGTGGGCCAAAGCAGAATATATGAGCTAGCTCTTCTCATTAGCTCTGCCTAAGCATGGCTGGAACACTTGGGATCTAAAGGACAGAAGGCTGAAACTGCAGCCAGGACTGGACAATTCCAATTCTCAAAAATGTCTTCAGAAGAGAACAGGATAAGATCACAAAGAATTGTGGTTGGGTAAAACCAGTGAACAACTGCAACTCAGGACTTCTTCCCTGGGAGAGGGTAAAAGATACAATTGTATGATGAGTTTTCCACTAAACCAACTCAGACCTGTTGGGTGAAGGTCTTCCCCTTCCAGGCAGAGTAAAGGAAATAGGGTGGCAAATGAGATTCTAATAGTGTTCAGATCCGTTTTTATGTCTAAGCTACCTCTTAACCCTGTGACTCCATCAGCATGACTGTTCAGCTTGTACCTGGCTCTACCAGTTCCCTAAGACTTCTCAATGGATTAATCAACTCATGTGAAGTGTGGTTAATAAAAGAACCCACTGCATAGGATTGTCATGAGAATAAAACTAATTATTAAGTGCAAAACTACTGAAAACTGAAACATTACCCAGAAAAGGTGCTGCCTCTGCTTGCTGATGTTCCTACAACCCACGAGAAGCAAACTGTGGCAATTAGGCAAGTCACTGAACACAGGAATTGGTCTGGCTTCTATGTCTACTATCTCTAAGACAGCAACTTCTTTCCACCACAGCCTACTATGAGCCAAATCAACAGGAAAAATACTTAATCTTGCCATGTGACTCCTGGGGAGAGAGCAGAGACCAGGCATATGGCTAGTTCATGCTAGCAAGCATTAATTCTTTTGGAGTCATCTCAAGAAGTGAGATTTGGAGAGCTAGTCACCTCTCTTGGGCACAATGTATTCATAAGTGTCTCCTGGTGGTCTTCATGTGTGATATATTGCTGTCTATTTTCAGGAGGTCTAGCTTCATAAATGACCCCCAAACCTGTGCAGACATCATTGCAGAGATGATGTCTTCAAAAGCCAGTTACAAAAACACAGTCTTCGGAAAGATTTCCTTTTATGGAAAACAGCCAGTATTCATAGAAACAGAACTTCAGACTCAGACATTTTCATTGGCCGATAGAGAATCCTTAAAGAAGCCTGACCGGGGACTCTTGGTAGATATCAGGAAGGCACAGGAATGCTGATCTATTTGTGCCCAGATGTCTATCATCCTTCTCCTAGAGCAGGCTCTGCTCCCACTCACCTCTCAAGCAACTTTGGGAAAATGCAGATAATGGAAATGTGAGTGGAAATTACATAGTAGCTCCCTTTTCAATGATGTTATGATTTTCTTCCAGTTGGGAAATAACTGGGTTTATGAAGAATCCATTTCTCTCTGACTTTACAATGTAAGCAAAGTGTTGAAATGGGTGTTTTCCCTAGTGAAATCTTATCTTTCTTGATCTGAAAGCCTTCGGAAAAACCAGAGATAAGGTAGATAGTACCATAAGTCAGTTATGCCTTTCCTGAGAGTGATTTTTAACCTGTTGTAGTGTTTTAGCCTACAACAGGTTAGAAGTCTGACCTTTCTATTTGGATGAGTTTGGACACGACTTAGTGCCTCAGAGTCTTTATCTATAAAATGGGTTTTCCATATTCTTCCCCAAGAATAGTGCTCTAACTGGTAATCTAACATTAAGTGGGCAGACCTGAGGTCATATACATATATGTAACATTAAAGGGATTGAACATTAAAAGTGTGTGTGTGTGTGTGTGTGTGTGTGTGTGTGTGTGTGTGTGTAAAAAGAGGTCTTGACTAGGAGCAAGTAGTCTGAAGAGAGGAAGGGAGAAATTAGGTAATTATATTTTAATTTCAAAATTTTTAAATTTATAAATTAAAAAATATATTTAATTTCATAATCCTAATAATTTTAGGAAAATGACTTGGCCGATGTGTTACCTCATAACACTAGATGAGAATTAAGTGAGATGAAGATCATAAGGCACTTAGCAAATCTCCAGTACTCACAACCTCAATTATTATAAGCTCCATTTTGACCATTTTCATTTAGTGAGTCCCACAGACTCTGGCAAGTTGGTACCATGGTCCCTACAACAAGGCTGAGCACCAGAGATGTTAGGCAGCTCCCTGGCTGGACCACCTTTGAGGAGTGACAGAGTCTGGGTGGATCTAAACTCAGTTGAGCTATTTCCTTCTGGCTATTGTGGACACTCTCAGGTGTCTCCTTCCCTTGGTCTTGGGGAACCTTGGGTGATGAGTCTAGGGATGACCCTGCTCTGCTCATAGTCTGTCATAATGGGCACTCTAAGGGAGTGGCATGTCCTGGAGGCTTCTCTCTCAATCAGAAAGTAGCCCCAGTCTACATCTTTCATTGAGCCTATTCTGTCTGTCCAAGGGAGGGGCTTCAGACAGTTCAATTCATTGCAAGATAAAGGAGATTTATTGGAGACCAGAGGGTTCCAAACAAAGTATTCTTGATGTATCTTCATATGAAAGGGCTTGTTTAAGAGATACAATTACCATTTAATATAAGCCTATTTGTGTGTGTGTGTGTGTGTGAGAGAGAGAGAGAGAGAGAGAGAGAGAGAGAGAGAGAGAGAGAGAGAGAGAGAGAGAGAGAAAGATGTGTTTGGTGTACTCACACATATACATGCATGTTTATGGGGTGCACATGTGTAGGTGTTTAGGTGTTTGCCCACATACAAAAGCCAGAGGACAGCATATCTCTCATTCCTTAGAAGCTGTTTAATTTATTTATTTTCTTCAAGACAGTGTCACTCACTGACCTGGAGGTCACCATGAAAGTTAACGCTAGCCGTCCAGTAATGCCTGGGCATTAGTCTGTCTCTGTTTCCCCAGCACTAGATTACAGGAGTGTATCACCGAACCAGCTTTCTTAATAGGACCTCATGCTTGTTCAGCAAGCTTTTTGTGGACTGAGTTATCTCCTCCAGCCTTAGTATTTGTCACCCAAGTCAGAGGACTCCTAGATCCCAGAGGCTTTTGTTTCTAAGGAAAAAACTGTAGATAGATATATAGAAACTCTTCCTCCCCGATTGATGCTTGGTCTGTTACTACCATGGATACCTGAGCTCTGCTGGAGACGATCTTTGGTTGGTGCGGCTCCCATCTCACCCTTTCATGATGGGAATAATGTTGTCCATGCACTGGTGGGATAAGGAAGCAGGAGAGCTACCTCCCCTGGGGTTAGGAGAAGAAAGTAATGAAGCTTGTGGGTCCCAGGAGCCCAGTTCAGGTGGGTCTGAATATCTGCTTCACCATCACAGTGCAGTGATCTCAGGCATGTTTCTATATTCTTTCCTCTCTGTGCCTCAGTTTCTCTATCTGGAAAATGGTGATTAATATCACCTGCCTTTTAAAGGCATTTTAAGGAGAAGATTAGTTAGCACTTGTAAAATGATTGTAAGAGTGCCTAACACCTACTGAAGCACTCACTACTGCTATCGTTCTTGGAGAATCATCATAAATTGCCAGGGTGTAAGTGACACACAGAGTTGAAGGTTTGGCCCATTTTAATTAATGCAAGAGTGATCCAGAGTTGATGGCTTATCAGCTTAGTAGTTGATGTCTCGGGAACCATCATTGCAATTCTTAAGTGTCTAAATGCCATGAGGGTTTGGAGCTGGATTCTGTCTCACAAGATTAAAATAAAGACAAGCTTGTACTTAATATTTTCTGAGAATTTCTTATTGACCAGGCAGCCATTTCCAGATGCTGCAAGTATATCAGGCCCCTGGCTAAGGTAGCAAGGTGAAGGCTGAGTTTGTCTGTCTTATTCTGCCCTTGATGGTCCAGGCATGCACATAGTCTATTACAGGCACACTTAGCCAATAACCACCATGTGTCCACACACTGTCCTGAAAGTCACATTGGTTGTTACACATGGAACAGGAGGGATTTTACTCAAAAGCCACAGCTTGCATTGGGTTCTCTTGCATTTGCATATTCAATCTGCCAGGTGGCAAGCTAGAATTGATTTTCATAAGAAAGAGACTGCCTCTCATCTCCAAACCATTGTCCAAGCCTCTGCCTTTATTTTTAAACTACGAGTTGACAGCCACCACCTGGGCCAGGAGCCGGCAGGTGGCATCTGTCTGAAGTCACCCTAACAGCTCTACCTACAAGAAGCTGATTTAAACATTTCTTTCTTTCTTTCTTTCTTTCTTTCTTTCTTTCTTTCTTTCTTTCTTTCTTTCTTTCTTTCTTTCTTTCTTTCTTTCTTTCTTTCTTTCTTTCTTCCTTTCTTCCTTATGTATGCTGGAGCAGGGAGAGGTCCTGGAAGGGCTGTCTCTCTGAGTGAGAGGCTCACTTTGTGAAACTGGCCAACTGAGAGCTAAGCTGCAAATGTCAGTAAAAATAAATAGCATTTCAAAGGGACCTTGTGCATTTCCTTCCTCTGTGTGCTCATTGCTTCACCAGCCAAGAATTGCACGAGAGCCTGCGCAGAGCACACTGGGCCCCAAAGATAAGGAATTGACTGCACAAAGCCTCCTTTCTTTATTCGTCTGCTTCCAGTGTTTCATGGGCTATTTTTGGTTTTTGTTTTGTTTGTTTGTTTGTTTGTTTGTTTTTATGGTACATGGCTTATGCCTTCTTAAGGGCGCCTTCTTTCTTGGTTTCACATCTGTCGGACACTATTCAGAACCTGCTTCCTGCTCTAGAAGAAAGCAGCTGTCACCTGCACAGTTTCATATTAGTGGGCCCACTTTTGTCATCATGAAACAGTTGGTTGGGTGTGCCTCTCCCTGTTCTAAACCTGAAGGACCTTCTCCGTACATGGGAAGCTGGTTCAGACCCCCACTCCCCCGTGTAAGGGGATTAAACACACCCGGAGGAGTTCCCGCCTCAGCCTTCTAAGAGCTGGGGACTTGTGCAAGTTGCTTTATTTTTCCCCAGCTTCTGTTTCTTGATATTTAAATATATATGCAAAACTTATTTTTTAGAGTATAGATGACAGAACCTCAAGAATGCAGGACATCGAGGAACAATTTAGGGGGAAAAATCCTCTTCTCCCTCTACAGTCCACTCAGAAATGAACTGTAGAACAGAGTAGGGTCCAGGCAGAGCATGTGGCTCTAGATAGAAAGGGTTACTTCCTTTGGCAACTCCTTTCTTTAGCTTTTGTTCTCTTGTTGGTAAATGTTGAGCTTTGGAGGGTCCAGAGTCTGGGTTATAGCCACTTCTTTCTGTCTCTAGACCCAGAGTCAGATACCTCAGTCACTGCTGACAGAAAATGCCGCGGAGTGACAATTGAGAATATAATTAAACCATCACTGCCACTACAAGGACAGAGCATTCCATATAGAAGAGAAAGCAGGGCTGGGTTCTCAGGCCTGAGGAGTTCAGAGTAGCTGATGGCATAGGGGAAAACTGGAACTGGAGCAGAGCCAGCAACTCCCAGGCTAGAGAGGGAGAGAGACCATAGCCAGATCACATTGTTCTTGACCAGAAGGAAGTTTATTCTGGGTGCAGCTGAATATATAGTGTTAGAAGTGATAAGGTAAGGAGAAACACCAGTTGATTGTGGAAACGTGCTCAGAATACAAGAACAAGTGGAAAACAGGATCCCAAATACAGCTGTGTGTATGCGTGAGTGTGTGTGTGTGTGTGTGTGTGGTTTCCTTAGTAGTTGGCTGTGTTCCTTTATTACTCCCCTAGATTTTATTTTGTCTGTTTCCTATGAATTTATATTAATTTGAAGAATGTGCCTAAAATGGTCTTTATCGATGAAGAGACTAAGGATGGGGTCTTTTATGGTACCATACCTCAGATCTGAGTGTCCTTTATAATGTCACATCTTAGATTTAAGTTTGATGTATGTTTGGAAAGCCAAAGTGAATTTTGAAGGCCGTGTCAGTAGTGATGGCTTATTTGGATTTTTGTTATTTCTAAGATAAGCTTTTACATTGTACGTGACCCCAACTCACCATGTAGCCCAGTCTGGTCTTGAATTTAGGTGATCCTCCTGCCTCAGCCTCCCAAATGTGGGATTTCAAGTGTGAGATAACATGTGCGGTTACTTGGTTTTCATGTATAAGCATGTATGTGGATGTGTGTGCATGCGTGTGTAGGTTCACATTTGTGTGCTTGTTCACATAAGTATGTTGAGGCAAGAGAAAAACATTGGCTTTCATTCCTCAGGTGTCATCGACCTTGTTTTTAGACACAAGGCCTCTTATTGGGCTGTAATGCACAAGAAGGCTGAGCTGGTTGGGCAGCAAACTCATGGGATCCACCTATCAATCCAAGCCTAATTACAAATGCTGACCACTATACCCAGCTCTTTATAGGTGGATTTTGAGGGATTAAATTCAGGTTCTCCTGCTCCTCAGGCGAGCACTTCTTTGGCTGGGTCATCAACCTAGCCTGTTGCTTGGTTTCTCCCAATGCCCCATTTGGCCTTTTTAATTCACTTACAAGCACTTCTTACCATTGATCTAGTTTCATGCAAACTATTTATGTAAACGACTCTAACATTTCCGTTTCCTCCCACAGATTTGAATGTAACCTGCCGTTATGCAGGTGTATTCCATGTGGAGAAAAATGGCCGCTACAGTATTTCCCGGACTGAGGCAGCTGACCTCTGCCAGGCTTTCAATAGCACCTTGCCCACCATGGCCCAGATGGAGGTGGCCCTGAACAAGGGGTTTGAAACCTGCAGGTAAGAGAGCAGTACCTTCACTGGGACAAGCCCACTGGACGGGGCGGGGCTTATGGCTGGAAGGTTCCTCCCTGACAGTTGAATGAGTTCTTGCCTAAAAAGGCAGCCCTACCTATTAATTTGGCCAAGTCAAACTGAAACCGGTATGACAACTGGAATTTAAAGTCGGCTAAAGACACCTTTGTGAATCATAGGGAGGGAGGCCAGAGGAAGCCATTAGGGTCATATCAGTTGCAACCCTCTTGCCTAATGTGCTCCTGTAGCACTCTCCTGGCTTTGAAGAGGCATTCAGTATCACTGTCGGAACCACAAGAAAACGCAAGCCAAATAACAGTGTTTAAAATAAATAGGTAGCTGGCAGAGTCTTGGCTGTGCAGACTTGACACAAAGCACGTTCTTCAAACCTCTCTCTATCTCTCTTCCCCACCCACTTCTCCCTGAGCTTTTATGTTGAGCTTCTTTCTATGTTGCTATGGTTTGACAAATAAGATATGGAAGCTTTAAAGATATATTACATTAAAGTTATTATCAGATGCCTTGAGAGGTCTTTTACAAGGTATACAGGGCCCCAGAGGACCTTCCTCAAATCATTTTGTTCTAGTATAATTGCTAGAGGCAGAGAATATTTTATATGTATAATTTATATTATTTATTATTATATATAAATATATTAAATATAATACTATATATTATGCACATTTTATATAGACTATATATACACATTAATATATAAAGTAATATATATGAAATGTTATATACATTTATACATATACATATTTTGTGTTTCCTGCCTCTACTGTGTGTGTGTGTGTGTGTGTGTGTGTATACTTTTTTGTGGTCAGTGGTGTACAAGATGAGGGGCTTAGTGACAACCTCAGTTGAGTAATTAGTTTAGTTTACTTTCACTAGAAGAACTAGATAGTCTTCATAAGTACTCTGAATCCCCACCCAAGCCTACAGCTTAGGCAGTGTAGTTCCTTTCCTGCTTCCGTGCCCACATGTGTGCCCACACACATGCAAACAATGCTTTCAGAAAGTCTAGTGCAGCCCTCTTCATGGAAGCTATTAAACGGAAGCTGACAGCATCTCTCCCCTCCCTTAGTTACAGACTCAGGCACCTACCTCTTGAGTGGTAACTGAGACTCTTGCTCTACCTCATGGTAACCATGAGCCACGTGTGGTGAGTTATATTTAGGTTAATTAAAATTAGGTTATATGAAAATGAGTTCTTTGATGGCACTAGCTGAGTTTCAATTGCCCGGTGGCTGCCGTATCAAACGGCATGGATTACGTAGAGACTATCTTCATTGTTTAAGAGTGTTCTCTTGAGTAGCACTAGCTAGGCATCTATCTGTAACTGTCCAGAGCTACGTCTGAGGGATGTTAAAGAAGGAGTGATGGCTCTGCAGCTATAGGACCGGACTCATTAGTTTCATGAAGGATGGCCAGTTAGCAAAACCTACTCCTAAGGCTATGTTTTAAAATGAGGTCTGACTAGGTCACTGTGCTAAGAAAGTGTTTTTAGGAAGCTGGTCTATGGTTGTGAAATGCAGTTAAGACATACTTGTGAAATAGAGTTTTTCCCCCTTAGTTTGTTTGTTTTGCTTTGTTTTGTTTTACCTGTTGAGAGCCAGAAGAAAAAATACAGAGTATTAAGCTTCTGGGAGAATCCCAAAGGCATCCTTTACTTTAATTCTTAAACTGCCCTGTTTATTTCTAAGACATTTTGTAGAGGAATCGACTGAGCCCCACAGCTTGTCATGGGTCACACTGCCTGTGCTTAGAGGAGACACAGTGTGTTTGTGATCAGTCTGAGCATAATGACCAGGCCCTCCCAAGGGACAGAGGATAAAGGGAGAGAATGCAAGGACTTGTTATATACGTCTGTCCTCCTGTTGACAGTCAGTAACTCAGGCCATGTACACATATAGAAATTTTAGTGTCCCCAACTCATGTATAGTACATGCTCATATAAGTGTCAGGTAGAATAATCTGGTGAAAAATCATAATAACCTACCAGGAGAATATAATCAATTCTAGAATGTCACACACACACATACACACACATACACATATATACGCATGCATGTGTGTGTATATGTATACATGCACATACATATATTATTTGTCAACATGATGTGGAAAGGCAGGGTAAAGAGTAGTTTCACTGTTGAGTATTATTTAGAAAATAATAAGAAAAAACCTCTGCTGCAGAAATCTGTCATCGCACCCATAACTGGTATTAGTGTTTCAAAACTCACTTTCATAATTTCCCTTAGGTGGCTAAGGAATCAGATATCTGCCAAAAGGCAGAAGGGATCGTCTCACAGGCTCGGCCAAAGCCTCAGCAGCGACTTTTGTCTTGTCTGCCCCACCCTGATTAGTGGCAACTCTCAAGACCATGAGAACTTATTAACGTTTAATTGTGTGCCCTCCCACCACCGAGCTAAAGAGACTTTGGGGAAACCAGTCTGTCAGTTTGGAGTGGGAATTAGTCATTCAGCTTCCATTGCAACACCCACATAATGAGAGACTTTGAGCTTAGGAGCTTCCAAGTCACGCTCACTGCCACAGGTCTTGCAGGGTGCAGTGGTCTGTTCTGTTGCCCCTGCAGCAGAGGGTAAAAGAAGGAAAGGATGGTGCTTTTGAGCTTGTGCCGGACGGTCTCAAACCCTGCTGATTTAGCATCTCCCTCTTTGTTCTCTTGCTGTCACACACCTTTTTCCTTTGAAGTAACATTTTGTCAGTCCACATTTGTGTCTTGAGACATTTTATATTTATATGGCCACTAGGGTGCTTCTGAGGGTGGTGGTGATGTGCATTGTGTCTGAAAAGGCCACCAGACCTAACTGACTCCCAGAAGCGCCTAGATGTGTGTGGAAGTGGATAGTGTGTTCCTTGAGAACTGCATTAAGTGAGCCACTGCCATCTATTTCCATAATGACTGCTGCTCTCAGCTCAGTGATAGCAAATCATCTCCATGGTCACAAAGCCAGACATGTGACGTGCTCAGTGCAGGAGCAAGGCTTCATGCTGGCGATGGTGGGGCAAAAGATGAGAGTCTTGAGGGAGAAGGTGAGGGCAGGAAAGAAGAGGAGGATGGAAAATAAGGCAGCCCTGGAGTCTTAGACTGAATGGAAAGCCAATTCTCTTGTTATCTTGAGAGATTGGGCCATTTTTTTTAATTATATATTTTTATTTTCTATATTCTTTGTTTACATTCCAAATGATTTCCCCTTTCCCAGTTCCCCCCTCCCCATAGGTCCCATAAACCTTCTTCTCTCCACCCATTTTCCAATCACCCAGAGGTGATTGGAAAGAAAAAGAAAAAAAGGAGATTGGGCCATTTTATGTCATTTTTGAAAATTATAAAGCTAATTTGGTGTCAAGTCTTCCAGTGTGACTTCTTTTCTTCTGTAACTCAGGCTTCCTGATGCCTTTAAGAACATTGCCAACCTTACTTTGTATATGGAACTCTTGTTTTCTATTCATGGACCTTTTAAAAAAATTTATCTAAAAACAAAAAAAATCTCCAGCCTTTAAATAAAATCACTTTGCCTCTGTCTGTCTTCATCTCTCTCACTCTCCCCTGCTGTTGTTACTGGATTTTACATAATTCAGTTGTTGGAACCACTAACATTCCCAGTCAAGTGTTGTGCCGTATTAAATGTCATTTGATGGGATATTATGAAATGACATCCCAGCCATTCACATCTATTGTTTCTTGTTTTTCCCTGGCAGGTATGGGTTCATAGAGGGAAATGTGGTAATCCCGAGGATCCACCCCAACGCTATCTGTGCAGCCAACCACACAGGAGTGTATATCCTCCTCACATCCAACACCTCCCACTATGACACCTATTGCTTCAATGCCTCAGGTTGGTTCTAAGTGTATGGTTTTGGGGTTGCCTGCGGGAGCATTGGCTGATAGCGGTTCTGTTGAAGCATGGGCAGAGCTTCCTGAGCTCTTCCTCAGAATGAGTCCTGAAGGTTTCTACAGTAGAAAGAAGAGCTAGATACCTGTGTTGGTGATACTGATGTGCCAGGTGTACAGAGCAGATGATAAACAATTAAATATCAATTATTTTACATGACGATGGAGAGTGCATAGGAAGGCACAAGCTTTAAGGATGCTTTTCATCTGAGAGGTGAACAGGGAGGGTACATGTGAGGAGCTATTTAGGAGAGCCATAGTCAAAGTAAAGGAGAAAGCTAATGGCAGATGGGAAGGACGTGTAAAGCCAGCATCAAGAACATCTTAATTCTATCCAATGAATACCAGGGAATTCAACATGGTGAAAGTTCAACATGGTGGTCCGAGGACAGGGTTTCAAGCAGTCAACTTTGAGAGGTATGGGGAAGGGTAGCTAGAGCCTTCATTGTGTTGGAAGATCAAAGCATTTTCTTTTTTCTTTTCTTTTCTTTTTTTTTGGTTTTTTCGAGACAGGGTTTTTCTTTGTAGCCCTGGCTGTCCTGGAACTCACTCTGTAGACCAGGCTAGCTTTGAACTCAGAACTCCACCTGCCTCTGCCTCCCAAGTGCTGGGATTAAAGGTATGCACTACCACTGGCCAGCTCAAAGCATTTTCTAAAGGACTAATCTATTGATCATTTGAGGGTACAAGCCAAATGGCTAAGAGCATTCTTATAAATGGAGTTAGGGAAATGGCAAGAAGGATATGCTGACTCTTGACCTTCCTGAAGGCCTCTTACCCAGCAGTTGAGATCACTAGGAATAAGAAAGCTAAGGGAAGATAGACGTGCTGGGCTCCCTCCTTTGCCTACCAAACCTTTCCAACCATGAGCTTAGAAGATGTGCCTACAAGTCTAATTCAAGCCAACACACACGCACAGTCACAGAATTCTATGAACTGTAAATTTTCAGTCATCTGAAAATAATTAAAACCATAAATGTCAAAATTTTAAATGCCAACAATCAAAAGTCTTAGTACGCAAAGTGTATCTTCTATTTCTCCAAAGGGTTGAAACTATGTGGCTGGAATGGAAAAGTTTTGAGATGAACTTGTCACATTTCCTAAGACTGAAATTTTTCCTTAAACATGGAAGGAAGTGGAAATGGATTGGAAAGTTAAATGGAAGTTAAATGGATTGGAAAGTGGCTTAAGACTTTATCTCCTTGAAACATAGATAGTGTAATATGGTAGTAGGATATAAAGTGTGGGCTTTTAAGGTAACATGGGACATCAAGGGCACTTGGAGAGATTATATCAGTGTCTTTAGGCTGTGTCAGTGCCACCCACCCATCATTTCACAAGCCCTGAGGATCAGAGTGGAAATTCAGAGGGGGAAATCTAGAGTTTTAGGGAAGAGGGTGTGTGCATTGAAGTCTAGTAGTTGAAATATAACATATGAGCCCAGTGAATCACTTCGAGTATGTATGGGGCATGGAGAGACACAAACACAAAACAAGGGGAAATATGGAAAGTTTACCCATCCCTATCATATGAACAAAAACCACATGGAATTTTATCAAAATGGGGAACATCCACCTGAAACTCTACAGGACACTGTCCATATTCAGTAACATGACCCAAAGCCCAAATGGATAAACAGGCAGTACACAAAGAGCAACCTGGGTTTAACTTCTTCCATCTTGGTGCACGGGGTCAGGAAAGAAAGGGTTGGACAGGTGGCAAAGACTCATCTTGATGTAATCCTTCCTGCTGCTCAGTCTCTGGGTTCTGGCTTTGCTTCTCCTGCTGAATCTTGTCCAGTGAATGTTTGCAATAAATCACACGGCTGTGTTCCCACACAGTCTCGGGTGTTTTACAAGTTGATGTCACTTTGAGTTAAGGTTCTGAGAAATGTAATTGAAACAGGCAAAAGCACATACTGTTTTATGGTCAAGAGTTGAAGTGATCCAGGCGAACAGCTACTGCAGCTCTTCTTCCTACCCTTCCTGCTGCCTGTGCACTTGGGGCCATCCCTAGCACAGGAGTCCATGGTGTTGATGAATGCTCTTCTCCTTAGAGAGGTGGTGTTAGTTCAGTTGAAAACCAGAAGATTAGAGATCTGCTTCAAACCCAAATGACTGTTAAAAGTAGTAACATTAAAAAAAAAAATAGCATTTTCCTTTTTTTTTCTATTTCCACATGGACTTGATGTTGATAAGCTTTTATAATTTCCTTTTAAGTTCAAAGACAATATTTATTGTATATTATACTATTATAGTAGTATCCTCCCGCTATTTCGGGCTAACTATTTTGAGGGTAAGAAAGACCCAGAAACTATGTTTCTTGTCTTAAAGGATTTAACAATCTTCTTGAAGCTATAATAGTAGCAGTAGTAGTAGTAGTAGTAGTAGTAGTAGTAGTAGTAGTAGTAGTAATACAGAAATGAGAGACTGGAATAAATATGGCTAGGGATAAGCATATTGCATATCCTGGATGCTAGAGCATGAAGTGAGCTGAAGATCCCGGCAGTGTCCAGCTCCCTGCCAAGAATGTCTTGAAAAGAGTCTTAGAGTCGACCTAGCCCAAGGACTGCAACTATGAGATCTCAGGGAAAGGGAAACCCATAAACATGCAACAGGGAGAGGGAGCAGCAACACATAACCGTAGCGGATAACTTCTACAAGCTTAAAATCCTGCTCATATTTCTATGACTTCCGAATGAAAACTAAGGCAGCTTGAAGAAACGCATTATGATTTTTTTCCTGCTTCATCTCTCAGCATCCAAGACCTGGCATGAATGAGCCTGGTGACTTCTGGTGAAGGAACACAGATGACTGATGCATTCATGGTCATGATTTAAAGCTTGCTTTCAGTGAGATGTCTCATTCTCTTCTTACAGTAGAATTAAGGAGCAGATTTTACATTTGTGACTTGTACATTCACTCATTTATTTCTGAATTGTCAGAAAATGTATTTATGGGACAAGCTATCAACTCTGGAGTGCCTTTCTATCTGGCACTTGGAGCTTAGCACCTAAGCTGAATAGTTATTATCATAGCCCTTTGGAGCCAGTGGAGCCAATGGTCCTGAGAATACAGCCTCAGGGAGCCCAGTTTAGTATTTATTCAATGAGCCCCTGTGCTCAGGGATACTCACAGCCTTGCCTTGCTTAAGAGACTGACGCTCCATCTAATGAGGTCAGATGAGTAGACACCGGCTTGGACGAATACGGTAACTACATATTTGGGTCACCATGAATCTTGGCATCTAGGCCAGATTTAACTAGTGTATGACATTTTAGGTGAAATGGAGCACGAAAAGGCTCTGTGTGAACACTCTCATCACTGACAGACCAGCCTCAGTGTTGTTGACATGCCCCATCCATTGCAACTTTGTTCCCAGAAACTTCACAAGCTCATTTCTGGGGATGCTCCACATTCGGATACTAGAAACATCTCCCAGATTGGCTCATCCCTGAGACAAAGAGAATAATACCTCCCAAATCTCTCCAGTAAATTACATTGTCCTTACTCTTTAATACAGGGATTTGAAGAATATTTTAAGGAAGAAAGAGTCAGAGGAAATATTACTCTCTTAAGACCTTGTGAATTCCTTAGAATCAGGGATAGGATCAGGTTAATCTTTTGGCTGTCCTTTTTCTTCTATGGCTTGGTCTGCATATATTGAGAGGTCTATAGAAAGAGTGGATAAGCCCGTATCCTCCAATCACTACTCAGAGCATCACTTCCCAGGCGTATCCACAGGCCTCTGTTGATATTTGTGGACCATTTTAGGAGTTACCGTGTTAGATGTGCTTTCCTGGAGAACTGAGACCTTCCCTCTCTTCTCTCATTTGACAAATATATGCTGAGTCTCTGTTTCTCTCACAATATTTTGCCCAAGCAGATGAACTTAGTACTCATTTTGTAGAGCCCACACATCTTTGTGGCGGGTTGGCAAGCAGGAGGTGGGGATATGAGAATCATATGAATTGCCATAACAAAACATGGGCAAGAGAATTTTAAGAATTTGCATTTCTGCACATGAAGAAGAAATGCAAAGCTGCTATGCACTGGTAAGAGGCATCTGGAAGGGATGGAATCCTGGCCTCGCCAGTGGCACCTTGTTCATTTAAAGGTTCTATTAATGGCTTTTCTCATAGCAACTTTTGCAAGAGTGCTTTTCCTAAAACATGTGCTTCTACTATTGAATGTCTACAGTTGTTACATCTTTTGTTTTCAAAGAACTGATTGGATAAAAAAAAAAACCTGTCTCTTTCTATTTGACTTCTAGTTATTAATAAGCAACCATTACTTATGTGTCCAATTGCTTGTTTCTACCTGTGTTCTGAGTGTGCAACAGTTTATGGCAGAGAACTTAAAAATGCTTGTGACCTGCCTTCCTTGTGACTGTTGTCTGCCAGTTACCTCTGGTCCTCCAAACCTCCACACATGTCTGTATGTATCCACCCACCAATTAATCTCTTCCTTCTTTCATCTTTGTCAGAAAGCAACGCTAGAAGAAACTAACCTAACAAAGTTTCATTTAACATTTTAGTGGAAATGTACACTATAAAAGCTGTTATGCAGCTGAGTCTGATGGCAACACTCTTGTAACCCCAGCCCTCAAGAGGCTGAGGAAGAGTGATTATAAGAGTAAGAACAGCCTGTGTTTCATAATAGGGAAGTGGGGATCCCTGTAGTACACAAATGGAACCAATCTTCGTATTAAAGCAGCACCATTTTATAGCTCTCTGGGGATTGAGAGCTCTGTAGTCACTGGTGGGCACTGAGCATTGGGGCATGACTGGAGTGGTAGTTAAGTCAACATTGTCTACTCTTAGAATTTAGGAAATAACATGAAAGTTAGGGCATAGGTCCTTGCTTCTGAGGGTATCAGGCAGTACTGGCCAGAAGGCTACTGGAAACACCTGTGGGTGACCAGATAGCCCAAATCATAGCATGGAATCATAGAGAAGGGACTGGGGTAGAAGATAAATAGAAGACAGGAGAAAAGGAGACAATTGATATATGCTAAGATAGCACGAGTGCCCACGTCAAAGGTGGCCAGCCCTAGCCGGACACTGAGAAGCTCTGCATATGGAGGAGGCACTCATAAATATTAGCCAAACTAATGAAGCCATTAATCTTTTAGTAAAAGACTGGGGATTTGTTACTTGTTAAATATTTTGATTATCAGGTAAGTCCATTGGTCATGTTTTAGTCCTCAGAGTCTTTCAATGTTCATGTTGATTGTGTGTGCTACCACAGTTTCTCATCACCCCAATTGATATCTGGGATTATAAATTATTTTTCATGATAGACTATATATGCCCTTGTTTTAATTTTTTCACGATGGTTGCACATTTCTTTTTTAATTGAAAAGAGTCTCAGAATCCTCTCTAATGGAATACTTAATTAGAGAAAGGGCCTATATCTATATTATTTCTACTTAAACATGAAACATCAGACTTGTTACAGTACAGACACAAAATGCCTGCCTCCCACTATCCTGGGATAGCCCAGTGTGTTTGTCCCAGCTCTAGGATTACAAGTGTCAACCTGCCTGACCTAAAGCCCGTGCCTTTCTTAATTAATGAAGTGGCTGGGGTAGCAATAGTAAGTTTATTGAAACTTTTGAAGTTAAATAAGATTGTAAAAGCACATTACAAAGTAGTATCCCTTTTGTATTTACCAAATTTCAGGAAAGAAAGTTATTTAGGAAAAATTAGATTAAATTAAAACATTAATCTAATAGGACACATTAACTGTGAAGTTTTTTTTAATTATGTATTTTTATTTCATACCTTTGTTTTCCTTCCTCACAGCTCCTCTTGAAGAAGACTGTACATCAGTCACAGACCTACCCAATTCCTTTGAAGGACCAGTTACCATAAGTACGTATCCCTTCTCATTTCTGGTGATTTGTCTTGTTCTTGGGAAAGGCGTCTGACATGTTTTTTATTATTAATATTTGCATAGGCTATCAAGTTATATCCCTAAGGGAAGAGCAGCCTTGAAACTGTTCCCTGATTTACCCTTTGTCCCATTCCTAAAACCTCAGTCATTTGAAATCCACTTCCACATTTTGCAAACCCATCTGTGTATTACACAGCATTATAGTTTACTTGATTTTTTTTCTTGTGGTTGACTCTCTCCTACTTAAAATACATTTGTATTTCAAACAAGACTGCCAATGGACAACCAACATCACTTGTCATAAATTGAGTGCAACCTTAAACATAAATTTAAAGTGTAAGAAAAAGTAAATAATATCTTCAACTTATAGAAGACCACGTGTCTGAGCTGTGTTCTGTTTAACAGAGAGTAGAGTAGTCCAAGAGGTGGAGACTTCCACTTGGAAATTTCCTGGTCCTGTAACTGATGTACATTTTTTCCAACTGAGAGTTTCATTTAAGCAAGCTAATTAGGTGAAACAAAGAAATCCTTGGTACCACATATGCAATTCAGCAAAAACAATTTCCTGCAAAGTACACACATGAGTAGCTGTGTGTAGCAAATAGCTGAGGATCAAGGCAGAAAATATATTTTAAGGATGGATAATTAATTGATTTCATTTTTACTTTTTCTCTTCTAGTTCATTCTGGTCACTTGCTTATTAAACCAAAGATTCTGATATATATATATATGTATATATCATATATATATATATCATATATATATGGATATATAGATATAGATATATACATATATATATGTATATATCCATATCTATGTTTGTTAATTTTAAGGTTGAGTTCCCCTGAAGATGGTTGAAGCTTTGTAAATATTTAGACAGACCAGTTTTCTAGCCAGAAATAGGGAATTTGATTAAACTGACAAAAGTTACCTTTTCAAAAGAATCTTTCTAATGGATTGCAAATATATGCTTTTTGTGGCAGCTATATGACTACTATTTTAAATCTTTCTTGGGTTTAAATGGAATTAATAGTAACAAAATGTACCCATATTTCAGAAGGGACTATGTAGGATGGGAGACACGTCACTCATTGAGTCTCCTCTTACTTTGACTACTATATTGCGCACTAATAACAAGTCATGTGCAGCTCTTGACAACCCCATCCAGAAGGCTGGACCATTCCTTTACTAAGGAAAAAAACTGAAGCTCACAGGCTACCTTGCTTAAAGCTAGGCAAAGGTCAGATTCAAATGTGGGGACTCCTCAGTCCTTTAACTTTCTTCTCATTTCCAGAGGAAGTGGGCGAGGGGGATGACCACATCTCAACATCTCACACACTCTAGGTGATCACTAGACAGATTTTTTTTTAAGCAAAAGAAAGCAGCTTTAATGTCATGTTATAGGACAATCCATTATCTTTCATATACTTGAGATACATTGACTATGAAGTTCTAAAGGCACATCTGTATCTCCTTCAGCTATTGTCAACCGTGATGGTACCCGCTACAGCAAGAAGGGCGAGTATAGAACACACCAAGAAGACATCGATGCCTCAAATACTATAGATGATGATGTCAGTAGCGGCTCCGCCATCGAGAAGAGCACCTCAGAAGGCCACATCTTCCACACCTCCTTTCCCACTGCAGAGCCTACTGGAGACCAGGATGACACCTTCTTTATCAGGAGCACCTTGGCCACCAGTAAGGAGAAGGAAATCCTGGGTTTTCCTCTAGCAGTTCTTTGACAGAATTCCAATGGCCTTCCTGAGTAACGCACACTCCAGAGTCTGTTTTCTGCCATCCCTAGGCATCTAGCTGTGGGAGAGATCATTTAGGGAGTTCAGCTCCTGTTCCTGTCCATGGTCCTGGTCATGGTACAAATGGCTTCGACTCCCCTTCACATCTCCTCCATTTTCACGTTTGAACCTCTTACCTTGGGATAAGGAACGCCATATTGGAAAGGTTTCCTTAGGAAGGTGCCACTTTTCTCTTGCTCCTAAGGACTTAATGCCTCAGACCTGTTAGAGAAATAATTTGTAGTGTTGCTTGTTTCATTCTTGTCATTTTCCACTGTAGAGAAAACTGTTCGCTTAACATCAGAGCTGTAGAGTGTACGTTCCAATCTGCTGTGTCCTATTATAACAACACCTTAAAAGATCCATTCACACAAAAGATTCTGTAATGTCCATATTCTTAACCCTAATTTTCAAACCAAGGAACCAAAAGTGAGGGATTTTCTGATTGCCTTCTGTCAGCTGCAGAGTTCTGGGTTGTGGTCCACGAGGGAAGACCCTAACGCTCTTTGGGTATCTGTGGGTAATAGCAGGGGAGGCTGTCCATGTAGTATTGAGTGATTGTAGGTTGTGCAGCTGAACTCTGTAAGGAGGTGCTCAGAGCTTTTATCTCCTCCAGTTCTCTCTCTGTGCTTTCTATATGGTTTGTTTTAGAACGAGATTTTAGAAGGCCGGGCTCCTTTGGGGGAGGATTATTCAGACCCAAAAAGGGAAGCTAAGCCTTCACTGGGTGTCCTAGTATGGTGTGGATTTTCTCATTTCCTGGCTGAAACTCAGAGGGGTGGAACTCTGGCTTTTTCACGGGTTGACAGGAATGTACTGGCTTGAGAATATTCAAGATAGGTCCTTTTCTAATTCCCTTGTCATCCAGAAGCCATGAGGCCTCTATAGCACTCTGATGTAAGCTGAACCCACTTAACAGCGCTTTAGATTTCTGTTATCAGGTTGCTGAGTGAGGAGAAGGGGTGATATGAACAGGTGCTGGATTCCAGTCATTCCCAGAAAATTCTTTAAAGCCTTTCCAAAAAAATATTTAAAAATCCCCCATCAGATTCTGGGGGTTCAGAGATAGCTCAATGGGTAAAGTGCTTGCCAGATAAGCACACAAGGACCTGAGTTTTTTAGATCCCCAGCATCTACTTAAAAAGTTGAGCACGACAGTGCGCATCGGCCATCCTAATATTCAACAGAGACAGGGGAAGATCTAGAGCTGCTGGCTAGCCAGCCCCGTCAAATCAGTGAGCTCCAGCTTCAGTGAGGGTTTCTATCACAAAAGCTAAGGTGGACAGCAATCAGAATAACATCTTTATGTCAAACCCCAGCTTCCGCACATGCACAAGTACACAGATTCCATCCGTCTACACAAGGCAAAGTTACTCAAGCCCTCCCAGGATTTGTCACCTTGTCTATAGTGTCCTAGGAAATACCTCTCCACAGAGGCTTCTGCAGAGCAGGCAGGTGATGTTGCTAGCTATGTGCATCTGCTTAGGTTCCCTGTCCTTTTGATGCAGCTATGGTCTGATGTGCTTCTCATTGGGGTGTGCAGTTTTGACAGATGTTAGCAAATACAGTGATTAGTGGTCTGATAAGGGAGCAGAACAGGTCTAACCTAAAGTCCTATTTCCCACCCCAAAAGAACACGCTGGGACGAAATCTGTCATGTGGAGATTGAATGCAGCTGGAGTCCCAACCTGTGTGGGGTAGGAGTTTCACTTGTGCTTGAAGAGAGGTGACTGGCCAATTATATTAGCATCCTTAGCCGGTCCCTAAGCACTGCTCCTTCCCCATCCAAGCTGGCTGGTCAGTGAATCCATTTTAAGATGCTTACTTTGTACCAGATGCATTCTCATACTCAGAGTCCCAGGTTGAGCATGGCAGCGTGCATCTGCAGTTCTAATAACAAGGGAGACAGAGACAGGAGGTACTCTGTGGCTTGCTGCCTAGCCAGTCTAGCCAAATTCAGGTGCAGTGAGAGATCATCGCTCAAAAAATAAGGTGGAGACCAATCCAGGAAAATGTCTTTATGTCAGCCTATGGCCTCCACACATGAACAGGTACACAGACCCCATCCATACACAAGGTGCATCTGTTCAAGCCTCCCATGCCCTCCCAGGTCATTTCCTCTATGGTTAGAGTGAATATCAAAAGGAACTATGGTCAGTGAAGTTTTCATCCATTCACTCCACATCGTGTGTCTTCTCTGCTCCAGACACTGCTGTAGTTATGAGGGTCAGAGGTGAATCTTCCTTCATGGATACAGCTTCCCAGCCCAGAAATCAAAGGAAAGGAATGCCTGAAGCTTAACGAAACACAGCTCAGGATTCAAGGGAAAAGGAGCTTTGCTTTCCTTTTTTTTTTTTTTAACAGAGCATGTGGCTTAGTTCTTTGTAATGGGTGTGGAGGAGAGGCCAGTTTGCCTATCAGCTTATGTTTACTTGAATGTAGCATGTAGCACTATAGTTTTTCTATCTGAGCCTCTGAATAAAATGCTACCTTTTAAGTCCAACAAGGAGCTTCCCAGGAGCTTGCTTATCACTGTTGGGTGGAGGCTTGAGACAGTGAGAGGGAGTGAATGCAGATTAGCATTCAGGGGAGCAGAGGTCAGGAGCTGGGCTGGCTGAGAACGTGGAGGAAGCTGTGCCTGGCTTAACCAGCTCATTCCTTCCTTAAGGGGACTCAGTGGGTGGCGACAGGGAAAGCTAGCAAGAACAACAGGCTCCAGAGACTTGGGTTGTCCCACTGGCTGCTTAGTATAAATGTTATTTTTGGAAGAGTCTGCCTGGAGGTGTGTCATCAGTTCCTTCTTATTGGTCATCTGGAATTCTCTGGAATCAAGAAGCCTAAACTAATTTAGGAAATAGGCTCCTGCCTTGGAAAGCTCTACTTCCTGTCTTCTGGGTGTCAAATGAATAATTTGTTTTTCATCTTGCATGACCTTACTCGGGTGGGGCAAATTGAAAACTCATGCCTAGGCTGACGCTTCTTTCACTGTCTCCTCTCATACAGCTCCACTTAGGGAGGTGACATAATGCTCATTTTGTCTTCTGTATATCCATCTTTGATAGCTCATTTTTTTCTGGGGTATTTCCAGGTGGGGGTCAGTGCGATTTTCCACGGGAGGCAGTCTGTAGCCTTTTGTGGGTGCCTTCCTGGGAGCATTGTAACAACCTTCTCTCGCTGCTCTCACTAAAGTGCTCTTTGGCATTTGTTATGGGTGATGCTCCATTTCTAAACCGGAGTTCACATGGAATCCAGCGGGTTCTCCATGGTATGCTAGTGTCACCTGCAGTATGTGGACACCATAACCTAGATTTTAAGAGAAGCGTTCAGTCTAAAACATTTTCTTTTTTATAAAATCCCATCTGATTCAGACAATTATCCCAATACCATTTGCTATTTTGTTACTATGGGGGAAACATTCTGGAAACCAGTCCAACTTGAAAGTCAAATGGAATATTTTTTTAATTACAAAATGTTCTTATTATCCTTTCTTTAACTTGAATAGAGCTCAGCAATTCTTTGCTTTTGTCATCTCTATATGGGGACGTGATAGACAGATACTGGAGAAAATTTTATCTACCAACAACATTTTAGATATACACCCTCTACAAAATTCTTGACCAACTATAACATTTAAGTTGTGTTGATGGGTATGGGTGGTGCCTTGAAATGCCAGTTGTCACAGACTACCTGGGTACAATGCTGAACAGACAGAAAAAATACAGACATCTTCAAAGGATCTCTGAAGATAAATTAATGGAAGCAATTGTAAGCTCTGCTGCACGGAAGACCTCCAAATCGTAGCTGAATGATGCCATCAAGAGAAGAACAAATCTCTCCCCGTCAGCTACTTTGCTGCTTGAGGTAGCTCTGGACATGATTAAGGGGGTTTGAGTAGAAGGCTGAGAAGCACTGAATTCATGCCCTAATCTGCCTTCTTGATGCTGTCCTGAAATTCTGCTAGATGGTAGGGGTCTGGCCTCAACTTCCCTTTTTAAGTCCTCATTCTATAATAAGTAGAGATATTCTATTAGGACAGAGCACATAGATTTTTATAGAGGACAGGCGAGTCTTACTAAACACTATTTTCATAATCTAGTTGCCTCAACTGTGTACTCAAAAAGCCATGCAGCAACTCAGAAACAAAATAATTGGATATGGTCTTGGTTTGGTAATTCACAATCCACAATTCAGACTCAGGAGCCCACCACGACAGCAACTACAGGTAAACTCTCATATTTCTTGATGATCACCCATCTTGGGTGAGGTGTTAAGGAGGATAGATGTTCACTGTCATATGTAGACAGCATCCTTGCTGACATCAGGGTCTGCTGTCTTCGGTGGCCACAGAGGCATGTGGACCAAGTGTCTTCTAAATGCCTTACTTTCACTTTGGCAACCGGCATACAGAGTCAGGTTAGTTTTCTGTGTCTAGGAGAGTCATTGAAGAGATGACCTCATAAAAGACATTACTGACCAAACGATCATAGCAATAAAAGAAAGAAGTAATGATTAATGAATTAAAAGCATAGACTTTAAAAAACTTTTTGACACTGAAAATCTTTTCTGAAAACACCAAGAAATGGCATGACCCGTTGCTTTATATCAGTGCCTAGGGGTTAGAAATAAGCTCTAGGGATTTGTGGTCATTAGCTCTCAAGTATTTTGACTTGGTAGCTTTGCCCTAGGGTGCTGGGAAAGGGAATCAGTCTATAACAGCAGTTCTCAACCTGTGAGTTGAGACCTATTTGGAAATTGAATGACCCTTTCATAAGGGTCACCTAAAACCACCAGAAAGCACAGATATTCACATTATGATTCATAACAGTAGCAAAATTACAGTTGTGAAGTAACAATGAAAATAATTTTATGACTAGGGATCACCACAACATGAGGAACTGTAGTAAAAAGGGTTGCAGCAATAGGAAGATTGATAACCACTGTTTCTAATAATGGGAGGTAATAGGAAATTCTTCATTAA
Source organism: Apodemus sylvaticus (assembly GCF_947179515.1). Lineage (NCBI taxonomy): Eukaryota > Metazoa > Chordata > Mammalia > Rodentia > Muridae > Apodemus > Apodemus sylvaticus. Next base: position 84,712,983 of record NC_067476.1, on the reverse strand, counting down.
CCTATATTGACAGATAATATGGCTATATTTCTAAATAAACATTCTCTCCTCAGAAATGGGGAAATGGATGTATGTGTATATGTATGTATGTATGTATGTATATGTCCTTGTAATAATCTAAGGAAACCCTGCTGGTATTCTACTATGGTTACTCCATCACAATGATTAATACCATGCTGAGGTGGGTGGCTTTGGGGGAGAAATGTCAGAATAAGAAAATGCTGTTTGTATGTGTGGACTTGTATAATACATCTTCATAGGACAAACCATGGAAAGGAAAAGGGCTCTGCGGCTGTGTTTCTTCTTGAATTGTTACTGGGCTTTCTTGATAACTGGTAAAAGGAATCTCATTGATCATTGCATTTGGAATTTTATTGATGGCTTCAGCTTTCTCTACTTTAACTTATCCTGGTATTTTGGGTTCCTAGTATTTCATATTCCCATGTGCATTATAACAACATAACTGGCAATCTTTGGGCATATTCAAATTTAGTCTGTTGTTTTGGTATTGGTGGAGTTATTGGATCTCTCTCTATATTCCTGAGTTTCTTGGTTTATTATACTACCTTTTTAAAAATGGACTGCTCTTTCTTGTAAAGAACAGTGTTGACAAGAAGATGATTATGGGGCATGTCTCTATGGTTTATGCGTCCTCTTTGGAGAAAGGTGGAAAGACTTCTTCTATGTCCCTCTTCCTGTCCCATTCTTGCTTGCATTTGGGACTCTTCAGGTCACATACCTGGGACTTTTGGCAGAGATATCATACTCTGAACTCCAAGGGAATGATATTGGTTGGCCACATTCAATTGTGAAGCCTATCATAGGTCTTGAGTTCCTAAGAGCTGGCCATTAAAGTAACAAATGGTTAGATGTGGAGAGGATCTTAAATGATTTAGTTCAACCAACTTTTCTAATCATCTTATACTTAAATTCTAGTTTTTAGAAGAACATTTCATTTCTGAAATTCTCACCATGGGTCTTAATTTGGCCTGGTGAAAAAGGAGACAAATAATGAATCCCTGTTCTATCTTATAGTCTGGAACTTCAGATAGTTCTCATGCAATTTTTGGGATGTCTCTTCTGCCAATTGGACTTCCAGTACAGCTTTTTCATCTTAAGATGAAAGCATGAACCACTTGTTAGTTAAGGTTCCTCCACCTCTGACATTCTGTGAACTACAATTTGGGCTCCTGAAAGAAATGGAACTTTTCTTTTACTTCCCTTTTTTCCTTTCAACTATGTCAAGAAGAGGTGATTTTCTATCTAGGGAGAAAGTGAAAAAATTTATGGTGCTATTTCTTAGGAACTGATAATTAACATTTCAACAATCAATTCAATCATGGTTACAACAGCCTTGATGACCACCCCTGAAACACCACCCAAGAGTCAAGAAGCCCAGAACTGGTTTTCATGGTTTTTTCAACCATCAGAGTCCAAGAGACATCTTCATACAACAACGAAGATGCCTGGTAATGAGTTATAGACACCATATAACATATGCCTGCTTGACAACCTTTAATAATTCTCATTAACCTATGGGATGTGGTTAACATCTAAACAACATTCTGTCTCACAAATAGGTGTGTCAGTTAAAGAAGGATCTTGAACTCTGTGTTCTGTATGTTTGATTTAATATTACTAATACATCATTTTCTTCTCTATATTTTATAGGGCTCTATATAGCCTAGGACAAAGATAATTAGGAAACTATGAAGTGGGGGCAAGTTTTTGGTGATAACAGAACATTTCAACTCTAAAAGAGTTTCTGGGCATACCCCCAAATTACCAAAGTCAAAAATTATTTTATAAGAATGTAAAATATCATAGTCATAGCTACCAAATTATAGATTTGTATCAATTGAATTAGTCTTGGGTTGTACACAAATAATAATAAGACCAAATGGTCATCCTATAAGGTAGCCTGAATTGCATTAAAAAGTTAGAAGAATCCCTTTTAGTAAAGAAAAATCTTCTGCAGTAACTGTTGAGAAGAGAACAAAGGTTTCCATTTCCTTTTGAAAAGCTGGTTTCAATAATTGAAAGGGAGAAATCTTCAATATTTGGATTTTGTTCCACTGTCAAATTCTTTTGAAAAATTTTGCATGATTAATAAATGGCAAAAACATTCCTGTTAATTTATCTTTTTCCCCTTTATGGTAAATTTTATTGAGAGTGGGCAAAATCTTAAGAACTCCCTGCTTTTATTCATATTAGAGATACAGGATCTGATGCTAAAGACAGAGAAAGTACATGTGCCTTTTTAGAAATATCACAATGAAAACCCTTGCTTCTAGTGAATGAAACACTTTACTTCATACACTGAACCCTGAAAAAAAAGTAAGAATAAAAGAGAACGAACGAATTTAAAAATTTGAATGCAAGTATAAGATTTTAGAAATGTGACATCGGACTGTTACTCTAAGTGTCTTGGAACAGCAAATAGGGACATGTGAAACCTTCTTATTCTTGTCCTGACATCCTAGCTTCAATATCAAATGCTAATAATGTAATAAGAAAGACATCTGAAAGCAAGGGGGATTTGCATGGGCCTGTGTTTTGTTGTGCTTTGCTCTAACTCCTTTGGCTGGCTCTACTGATGGTTGTTCTTCAGCCTCCTTGAAGAGAATGTTGAGTTGTAAAGATCATAGCCAGTCATTTTAAGGCTCACATATTAGCTTCAGTGATGAGGGTTTACAGATATACAAACCTATTCTCTCATTTTCTTCTTAAAATCTTGGGAACTCCATGATATCTCCCATGCCTGACTTTCTTCCTTGGTGAAATGGGTTGCTTGACAGCCAGCTCAACTACTAATGTAAGTCACCACAACAGGTACGGAGTCAAATACCAACCCAACAGGCTGGGAGCCAAATGAGGAAAACGAAGATGAAACAGACAAATACCCCAGTTTTTCTGGATCAGGCATTGATGATGATGAAGATTTTATCTCCAGTACCAGTAAGAATACTCAATTACAGTAGAACCATTTATGCAAGGCTTGTTGAGGGACCTAAATGTTACAGTATCTCTCTTGGGAAGCGGATGATGTGAACAATGACTGAATCTGTAATTTTTACCTTAATTCCATTCTAATGAGACTTTCGGAGGAGGAAATACAATTTCATAAATGGGAATCAAAAATATTGTTGGGAAAAAATAGTTCATAAAATTTCAGACACCCAGAAAGTGTTCTTCCTGTTCTGTTCATCAATGTTTGCTTTATAGAAATATCTACATTATCATGTGTGACTGGGGGGTGGCTTTTTAAAGCACCACAGCTAATATTCATTGTGTCCCTGCTGTGCCAGATGATAGGAACACAGGGATGGAAAGGCCAGAACTTTTTCCTACCAGAGGCTCACAGACTGCTAGGGCAGATGTTCAGACTTCCTCCTCATAGGAGGATGGTCATTAAAAATTGTACATGACACAAATTGAAAGCTTAGGAGGCCCAAGAATGACTTAAAAAAGAAGTCCGAGCTCAAGAACTACCTCAATTAAACAAAAAATGGTTATGAAATTAAACCAATTAAATGAAAAAAAAACTCAAAAAGTTCCAACAAATTAATCTGGACACTAATCTGGACAGAATGGCACTGGAAGGCCACCACAGCCTTAAAAAGACAAATAGTTACACTACTAAAAGCAAATAGTGACACCATTGTGTTACCATGTCCAAACCTATGAGCTCTATAAAACTTCCTATGGACACTGGGGTGGAGATTGTAGAGGAGAACATCCCATCTTGCCAGATGACAAATTCCGTATACTTGTCCTAGGTGAAGATTTTGTTGGAAAGAGATGAGAATTATAAAGCAGATTCAACTAACTTTTGGATACAGGGTTTTGGAATGCTGTATCAGCTACCATAGACAATAAGAGTATTATCTATTCTATTAAAATTGGAGGACTTCATTCCCAAGTGAATAGTACCTAGGGAGGGCAGGATCTGTAAGTTAGCTTGTGGCTTGAAGGCATCTGGAGTGTGTGGCAGTGATACTGCAAATACTAGAGACAAACCCGATTTTCTATATGTAGACTTGAGTGGTGTATTTCTTGGGTTGGATTCCTCTGCAGAGCTTAGGAAGTTAAGAAAAGATCCAGAGGAACTCCACATATTGATCATTACTATGAAAGTGTCTTCTAGGTTCAGGATGTAGCTTCCTTGCAGATATTCTATATGGTTGGGTTCTGGGAGATAAAGCTCCTATGCTCCCCTCCCCCATCTTTATAGAGTGTATTCAATTTCAGTTCATTTTTCTATGTAACACATATACCGTTTAATTCAACAGGATGCACTTTTTCTTTTGGAGACTTGGGCTAACTACCACTTTTTCAAGATTATTAGAAATGTGGCTAATGACTATAAATTATTTTCTTAACTTGTGAAATGGTTTTGTGTTATTTGAGTATCAAAATAGAATTTTAAGGAGGTTGAACTTGCAAACAGCATATATTTGCAAATAGCAAATATATTTCACAAAATATATTGTTTCAGATTTTGTCAAAATGGATCTTTTTGCACCTTCTGCTCTAGATTTCCTATTTTGCATGCTGTTGTTGGGGCATTGGTGAACTGACAAGTCTTTGTTTTCCAATACGCTGTGCTGATGGTAGATGGTTACTTCTGGCTCTTTTCTATAAGCATATGCATATTGGTCGTCTTTTGTTAGCTGTAAATGGCTTGCTTATATCATGCTTTGTATCCAATGGGACTCTCATGGATATTTAGTATATGATCAGAAAAAAGTAGCTGAGCCAAATGGCTCTATGAAACAGGTATTCCTTCCAAAAACCATCTACAGGAAAGCTTTGGATTTTGTGATTCCTCTGTTATAACTCAGCTATCAACTTCTTCAGCTTGAGGATCTACAGTTAGCACACCTGCCAATGATACCAATGAATGGCTTGGACATTCAGGAGCAGAGGGTTCCTGTGATTTGCATGAATGGGCAAACCTCTTCACTGCTTTGGTCATTATTGGTGGAGGGTTAGTGCTTTCAAAGCTTATCTTCCTTCTGCTACAACATCCTTTGCTATTATATTCAGAAGATCTCATGTTCAAAACCCAAAGGCATTCTATGATAGAATTCAAAGGACATTGAGATGCAAAGCAACATGGTGGATGAAGCTAAGGCTCTGTCCTTCTCCGTCATGTCCACTCACCCATCTATACAGCCCAGTATAGATGAGCTGCTGTGTAGTCTACAGAAGAGACCAATGTACAAAGCAAGCAGTGAAGGCTCAAGAAATAACATTTTCCTAATTGCCTCAATCATCATTATGACAGTTGCAACTACTCCAAGGGTTTCTGCCCACACAGAACAGAACCAGGACCAGACCCAGTGGAAGCCAACCCATTCAGACCCAGACGTACTACTTCAGACAACCACCAGGATGCCTGGTAATAAGTTATGCATGTATCATTAATGATACTTTCTCTCAAAGCTTATGATGCTATGAAGGTCAAACCTTTGTATGCGATAAGAAAATTAATTAAGGTCTCATCACGAATTCTTAGTGAACTTTCCACACAGGAGTCATTTATCAACCATACTTCCTGGACATAAGGCATTTTATGTCACTTTGTTATAAAAATGAATATATCTGAATGGTTTATGGTACTCTCTATGACAAAGTGGCTATTCTGGAATAATAAGTAATATGAAAGAATTTTGTACCTGTTCATTTTCTCTTGGGACAAATTAGTGAAATCTCTCAGATTTATTGAGAGTAAGTACTCAGAGATAGTGCTTAGGCACAGGACCAGTAGATAGATAACATGTACTTTAGTGGAAGAAGAGAATTATTAACGAGTATTTGATTAAAAGTCACAGTATACTTAACCATCATTGCAACAGATATAGACAGAAACAGCACCAGTACTCATGGAGAAAATTGGATCCAGGAACCACAGCCTACTTTCAATAACCATGAGTATCAGGATGAAGAGGAGACCCCACATGCTACAAGCACAAGTAAGAAGGATGATGCACTGAAGTTCTGGTACCCAAGTTATCAGAGATGCTGTTTAGCTGTTGACTACGTCTTTTGGGTCTGCATGGTAAATTTATCTGCAGAGCCTGAAAGGGGCCATTTTTAAAAATAAGGAATAAAGATACCAAGTTGTCAGATTTTCCAAGAGAAAAGATTGCTTACAAAGTAGATTTGAGATGCTGGTTTTGTGTTAATGGTTCCTAAGCGTTCTGTTTTGATAGCTGCTGTGTGTTTTTGGAAATGTGTGATGCGAGTGTGCCCTTCAGGTATTAAGTTTTGGATCTGGGAGAAAAGCTTCACGAGTGGGCAGATCTTTAGAGTCTTCTTCCATGAAGCTCTGTGATACACTCTCTTTTATCACACTCTTTTTCTTGCTCTTTGGTAGAATGGAACCCCTTCTGTCCTTGGCGAGAAGTCAGAGACTCCTATGGTCTCTGTTTTAATTCTAAGCTACCTTTCTTTTGTTTAAACAGGGCAAGTTGGGAAAGGCCCTGATGCTCCTACTGTTCTTTCTACTTATAGACAAATATTTCAAGTTTTTCAAAAACAATCTCATGTTTCACCAATGGATTGTGAACCTAGGACAAGAAAACAAAGAAAAAAGGGAAAACTACTCATCTTTCATCTGTATCTCAGAGAAATGTCTAATAATTTGGAATACAACTGATCCTTGAGATGATATTTTATAGCATTTTTAAAGTTATGACTCAATCTCCATTTTTGTATACTTGAACATTCTTAAAGGGAAATGTAAGAAACAACTACTTAGAAACCAAAGAAACGCTGGTTAGTGGTGGTGCATCCCACCAGCACTTGGGAAACAGAGGTGGGGGGATTTCTGAGTTTGAGGCTATCCTGGTCTACAGAGTGAGTTCTAGGACAGGTAGGGCTATATAGAGAAACCCTGTCTCGGAGAAAAAAAAAAGAAGCCAAAGAAACTTAGGATTTCTTGGTTTGATGGATGTGTTCACAGAGAGTCAAGGAAAGCAATTAGATATGAGGTAGTAAGTCCTGGGCATTGTATTGAATGTCTGACAGACATTGTGAGAGACATCTGTTATTTATTCCAGTAAAGTTGATATAAATATTAAGGATTGAATTAACCAAGAAGTAGAATGTTGAAAAATAGAGGGGAAACAGATGTCTCTTAGGAATCGGACCCATTCCAGTCTCCTGTGGGGTCTATCAGAAATATTATCAATTACTGTAAAACATTTGCTCTTAAGAAGAATGCTAATTAAGAAACTTGGAATTAATGTGTCTAATGTCAAAATATGATGGTTGAGAGGCATCCTTATACTAAGAAACTTTGAGAACCCAGATACAGTTAACAAAAAGAAGTTACTGTCAATGTTTGCAAAAAATTCATATGACTTCACTGAGGGGACATTACAACTTCCAAAAGAGTCAGCCCTTATGGAATACAGTGGAAGTCTACTGTTACTAACACATTTCCTGACTGTTCTGAAAATGCCAAGGCATGTTTGGATACTTGAAGGTCCATTATATTTATATGAGAGATGATAATGTGAATGTAGACATATGTGTAAGCTTGTGAGCACACATGTGTGCTTAATAACTTAAAATAATAGAAACTAACTTAAGATTTTGAGCCTTTCTCCCTTTGGACAATCAGTTAATTTCCAAAATAGATAGAAAATTATGAAAGCAAAATTAGCATGAGTCCCATTTAAAAAGCATATTTGCTATTACAAAGTCGCACACATCATTTTCTAAGATAATGAGATAGAGTGAATTTTGTTAAGACACAAAGTTCATTTGGTTTGGCAATTTATATGCTTTAGTTTTCTTGATGAATCAGAAATTGGCCATGAACTGTTACAGATGAAAATGTCAGTGGCTTTCTGACTTTCCCAGGAAGCACCCTGATGGGATTTTATCCCAGTCATCTCGACTTTTAAAAACAATGCTTGAAAGGTTAAGCCTGTCTGATACTGTTATTATTTATATAATTCCCCAACTGGCTAGAATAGGTTTTTCTTCCACTGAATTAACTTTGTTAAGAAGAGATTTTTAGCAATTATAAATGTCCCTAGACAATCACATAGTAGATCAGTGTAGTAACATCCCAGGCATCCCGAGAGCATGCACACCAGCCATTTCTGCTGAGTGTTAGTATAGGTTATGCAGCCTGTTTGCAAAGGTTTTCTATTACAGCAGTGGTGTGAGTTGTTATATAACATGTTTTCTCCTGAAAAACCACCCAAATATGAAGATTATTCTTCCAACAGAGGCACTGTCAGAATATGTAAAGCCATAGACAATATTAAATCAGGAATAATACTGAGAGTTCATAATTCACAGGTCAGCATCTAGTCCTGACTTCGTGCTCTTCTGGCACATGATTGTGGTACATGATTTTCAGAAAATGAAACTTGTTTTCCCATCTGAAAAATTAACAGGTTGCATGTTGAAGTTCTAGAATCTACCTTTCAGAATATTAGTAACTGGTTGCTATTATCTTTCTATCTATCTATATATCTCTGTGTGTATGTATGTATTGCCCATCCATCTACCATTCTATGTATATATGTATATGTCAATCATCATCTATGTATGCATATATCTATCAACTATTTATTATCATCTATGTATGTATGAATCATCTGTCATCTATCATCATCTATATATGTATACATCTATCTATCTACTTATCTATCATCTATGTATTTTGTATCTATCATCTATGTATATATATTTGTAGTATCATGTATGTATGTATGCATATGTCTGTCTATCTATCTCTCTATCTATCATCTATCTATCTCTCTATCTATCTATCATCTATCTTTCTATTTCTACCTGAATGCAGAAAGGAATATCAAGACATATCAGAGGGTTTGTTAAGAAACTGGACAATATGGCTCACCATTATCATTCTCCTCTCGCCTGGGCAGCTCCTAATAGTACAACAGAAGAAGCAGCTACCCAGCAGGAGAAGTGGTTTGAGAATGGATGGCAGGGGAAGAACACCCCTACCCCAAGTGAAGACTCCCATGTGACAGAAGGGACAACTGGTAATGGAGGGTTTCACAATGTGGGTGGAAACTACCTTCTGAGTTCAGTGCTGGACATTGAAGATACTGCACTGAAGGAAGTGGTCTATTTCTTAATGCATCATGTTGAAGTAAACACAGATTCAGAATCTAAATGCTCCTAAAAAGCTACCCAGCCAGGCATAGATAGAAGCACACAAAAGAAAGTGTCTTTCATATCCAAATTGAGGTATCAGTGAGACAATGAGAGAGCTCCTTTCCAATTAAAATCACCTTTCTGCTTTGTAAAAATCATTCAATATATAACAAGACTCTGCTTTTTCCTTATATTTATGTGAAATACTAGTCTTAATCAGAAACCTAGTGTTGGGGGATTGGATCCATGCATTACAAGAACAACAAAAAGCACCTATGTGATATCATCAAATCTTTTCTTCTTGCCTGTTTCTTATATATCTCCTCAAATGTACTATTGTTTAATCACATTTTCAAATAAGCCATCTTCTCTATTCTGCAACTGTGGGGTTCTGGGAATTAAACGTATATCTTATCATCTCTGAAGGAGTCTGGATGATAACATGTCTCTGCAAGCTCTGGTGCATGATTCTTTTGTCTGGATGATAAAGCATTGGGATTCACCCTGCTCTGCAAAGTGTGTGAATTCCATGTTATCACTTGGTATCAGTGGGAAATATCTCCATGTTTCCATCTGCAATATAGATGCATAATTTCTTTGCAGTGCATGGCAACTTATAAATGAATCACTAGTAGAACAGCAGGTTTGGTGACTAGCTCGCTGGTGCATTTATTTCTAAGGGATTCTATTGTAATCTTTCTTCCTGTACTTCTACAGTGGCACACAGAATGGAACAAAGGCATAAACCGTGTGCCTACATGCTATTTGCCATTGTTAGAAGACAGTGCTTCTCCATCTGTGCTTTGGTGATGAGTACCACTTTCATGTTTATCACTTGGGAAGCTATTACCTTATGTCTTCTGTATATCACCTCCAGCTCATTGTGCATTTCACTGTGGGATGTGTTTGTCTCAGAGTGACATCGTGCACTTGAGATCTCACACCTCCTTCTTAAGGAGACTGTGGTGGCATGTGTCTAGAATTACTTCCTCTTCCCTTGATACCTATAATTCATCCTCTATCCATCACAGCACTTGTTAATGCTATGCTTTCTCCAGCTCACATGCTGGTGACCAAGAAAGCAAGCATAAATGAAGTCAAACCTGGGAAACATCCTAAACTGATGCAGCTCCTTGTCCCCAGTACTAGAAAGCTATTTCTATTATCATCTATAGGGAATAAAGTCTTTTTTTAGAAGTAAGCTTATATATCCCTGACCAAATGCCAATTAACATTTTGACAATTGTTTGAACTGCATGGTCACAACAGCCTCAGCCCACAACAACCATCCAAGTCAAAGAATAACAACACAGAGTCAAGAGGACGTGTCCTGGACAAATTTCTTCGACCCGATCTCACATCCAATGGGACAAGGTCATCAAACAGAAAGCAAGGGTAATAGTCTCTGAGAGTTTTTAATGTGCTGTGTTTCTTATAATCAACCAAGTGCCTTTTCCCTTTGAATTGTGCCATTGATTTTAGTTCAGTCTACTTTCATAAGCATCCTCATGTGTCTTCAACAATAAGTTTGTTGATACAAGTTGGTAAGGAGTGGATGTGCACATCCATACACACACAAAGTTCTATTTGGAGAGTGAAGAATTTGGCAGAAAGATTAAAAGACAGTTAATCTTAGGCTGACAAGAGTAGAAGTTATTTCTCCTAAGGGAGAGGTGGGTTATTTCTTACTTTAAGATGGTCTTATGACATAGCCCAAGCTGGTCTTCAATTCTTGATGGTCTTCCTCCCTCAGTCTCCTGAGTGCTGGGATCGCATATACTGTTATGCCTTTGAAGTCCAAAGATTTTGAAATAAACAACAAATAATGGATTTAGTGACTGTTTCCTTTATAAATTCAAAGATAAATTTTGTTTTTGGTAGAGAAATCCAAGTGGCTAAACAAGTTGGTGAGTAGTTAATGTAAATAAAGAACTTAATGACTCAGAAAATGTTAAAGCTACTTCTTGCCTCATTTAGAGATAATGTGGTATTGAAGGATTTAGGATTTAGACCATTTGCGGCCCTTCTTGAGTGTCTGAATTTAGTGAATAGACGTCTCATACACAAGACAAGAACAATTAAGCAATTTAAAAAGAGCAAAAAGTGAGTTGCAGTTTTGTAAGAAAGGTTGTAAATTATTTCACTATTTTTTATATTTAAAAGCAAATTTCGTTTATTGTAAGAGCAACAGCCTGTTTGACAGAAATATCAAGAATTGATAGCCTCTGCTCTCTCAGTATTCAAGAAATGGAAGACTCTGTTTCTACCACACTCATGGATAGAGTCGTTTGTTGTTTTGTTTGTTTGTTTGTTTGTTTTAAAAATACCCTTATCACAGAAATGTAACATTCTAAAAATAACCAATAGAGGGGTACATTTTTTCAGAGAAGTTTCACTTAGATGTCTTTTCTGGGTACAAATTACCAGCCTTATACTCTACATGTATTTGAATTGAAATACATCCTAATAGTTCAGTGACTATATCTCTCCATATTAGATATCTACACTTCCTGTTGTCTCCACCTGTTTCTGTGTTTATTTTGTGAAACAAAAGCAAAGAGACAAAAGGGGAGACAAGGGAAGCCACTGTCTGTTTGAAAACTTTTAAATCACTGTTGTTTTGCTTTATTTGGCCTGGTGAGCAGGAGATGACGAAATGATGCTTGTGTGTGTTCTTCGTCTCCATGTGTCTGACTGTACTTGTCTATCTTAGAATGAATCAAGTCACACATGGGTCATGCTTCTGCCCCTTTGCAGAGACTGTAAGCCCCATTATGTGCTCATGTAACTTCCTTTCAGACTAAGCAAAACAAACCAACAAATAAACGTGACAGCTTTCCTCTACCTCTGTCCTGGAATAAAAACCATGTATACCCTGTGATATTCTTGAAGAAACAATAATTTATCCTAATTCAGGACATGTGAACCTGTTCTTTCCTCTCACCAGGCTGAATATAAATATTGCTTGCCTATAGGACATAAATGGCCCTCGGGTCATTTCCCAGCATAAGGAATATGGCAATAACATCAATTTGATTCCTTCAGATACAGATTCCAGTCATAGTACAACCATTCAGCCTACTGCAGCTCCAAATACCCATTTGGTGGAAGACTTGGACAGGACAGGACCACTTTCAGTAACAACTCGTAAGGATAATGACACACAGTCTCTTTGTTGACTTGTCTTTCTACTTCCCATCTGGTCAAGATGTTGCATTTGCTGGTGGAATGGTGGCAGTCTTTGCTAGGTGGCTTAGCTCACCCCGGGTCTGAATCTGTTTTCATTGTCGGCCTTTCTGGTAGAGTATCTTCTAACCCAAATTTATTTTCATCCATGGCCCACTCCAGAGTCAATGACATTTTATTAACAAAAGGATATGGAAATGTCGTTCATCTCCATTTTCCATCTCTAACTATTCATGTGACACCGAAAACTTATAGAGTGGTGTCTATGTTTTAACTGACACTTTTTTATTCCCACCTTTCTTCCAGGCCAGGCAGAAGAAATATCGTTTTTATGATTGTATGAAGACACATAAGAGCCAGATCATTATAGTGAATAGGGAACTCACATTTAGCTTTTAGAGAAGGGGCGGGGCATGTTGATAATTGACCAAGGTGGCGGAGTCCCTGGAATCAAAAAGAACTATTTGCTAACATCTTTTTCTATCACTACACAGCTACTAGGAAGAAATGTGAAACTTTTAGTACCCTTAATTTTCAACATATTTATAAGGATAGCTCAAGGATCAACCTAAAGCCATTCATAAATTCTTGGCAGAATATCAAAGAAACCCCAAATTAAGAAGACCTCATTTCACTGCTTGATACACATAATGGGCAGAATCCTTTGCAGGACCCCTTTAGACATAGGAAAAAAGCCAGCGGGCATGTGTTGATTTTCATCAATATAAATAGCACCGTGTTAGGCATCAAAGGGGACATAAAGAAGCCTATAAATAGCCCTTGTCAATGCACGACTTGTATTTCCATTTTGTGTTACTGTTGGCTTTTCTTTTTCTGATATTGGCTTTGGGGTTTAGTGAATCTTTCTTTAGTGTTTGGTGGTGGACATGGCTGATGGGTGTGTTTCATGGGGCTTTTGCACCTGCACCTCAGAGGTCAGTGCCTTTCTTCAAAGAACACAAAAGTAAAGAACTCAAAACAGTCAAAGTGATTTCAGATATGGGCAATGATTCAATCTCAATTTGATGCAAATCACTGAAGGCCCTGTGTGTGCCCAGGTGAGCAATTCCTCAGTGAAGAGAAACCCCACTACCGGGGAGACCAAAGCCCTACTAAAAAAGTAGTAACTCAAACGCAATGCTCTCTACAAGTGAATCATATATTTCCTTATAAAGTTACTCTGAGTTCACTGACAGAGATGAGCTTTTTCTTTTGTGTTCACAGACACTACATAGCAATATTTTCCTTATAGTCTAATATCTAGGCAATCTTTATGGTTGAAGGAAAACTAAAATTACGGCACCGCTTTCTATGGTCTCTGTGATCTTTCTTTCTGGGATCCTTGCTGCAGCTGGGTCAAGGTGGTCCAGGGAGGGCAATGCTTTGGCTTGAGCTTCAGATTGAAACTTCACTCAGAGTCAAAGAAGCTAACCAGGGACAAAATATAATTGTTTTGTATCTTTGTATTAATCAGTGGATGATAAAAGGCACAAATATTCTCCCATTGTGTCTGTCCATCGGATATTCTATAACTAGATTGTCCATGTAAGTCCATGTGTTATGGTTTCTAATTAACAATGGCTTCATCCCTCATTGAAACAGCACAGAGTCATTCTCAGAACTTCTCTACATTACCTGGAGAGCTGGAAGAAGATGAAGACCATACAACTTCTATTCTGCCATCTAGCAGTAAGGATCATAAAGTCCAACTGGCTTTTAAGCAGAAATCAAGACTTTATGGGTATTTTGTGGTATCTTTGGTGGTGGTACTTTTGTAGTATCTTTGGTGATGGTGTTTTGTGATATCTTTGGTAGTGGTTCTTTGTAGACTCTTTGGTGGTAGTACTTTTGTGGTATGTTTGGTGGAGGTACATCTGTTGCCTGTTTTTATACATTATTTTTGATCAAAAGGTGTGTCTGGTGATGGTTGCTGAGTTTTCTGCTTTATATACCTTTGAGAAGCCATTGTACATTAGGTACAAACTTTTCTGCTGAATTTTAAAGGTATTAGATTAGGAACTTGGTTTAATAATGATTTGTTTCTGTAAGATTTCTTTGCTCTCCATTCAACTAATATTTCTGATTTGTCTTCTGGACCAAAGCTCTGTGGTATTGGTGACTACAAAGAATGTTGTACTAACACAGAAAAGAAAATTTAAGTAGTAGACTCAGGTCTTTTGGAACTTGAGCTTATAATTCTAGTTGCAGGCAGAATGGTTTCATCTTTCCATCCAATGGTTTGTTTTTACCCCTTCCTCAGAGGTGGATCCAATTGAGACAAAAAGATCAAAATTCTGTAGTACCTGAGGTGATTTCAAAGTCACAATGGAATAACCAATATTCTTGATGACTTAGACAAGTCTTGTAACAAGTGCCTCTTCTGTGTAGTATGTAGTCACCAAAATCTCTTCTGTTGAGTGCTATCTGGCTGGTGTCTTACAAAACATTGTTTTCATTCAGTACCATTTGCTTTTGGTCTTGGAGAACAAAAAGAAAGATGTCTTGGAAACTTTACCTTCTGAAGACAAGCACACAGTGGGTGGTAACCTTACAGGTGTGGGCTTATCATTGACTCCACCTCCATGCAGCTAAGAGTGGTGGTAAAGATGCAAGAAGAGGTGGAAGTCTTCCCAGAGATACAACTACTTCACTAGAAGGCTACACACCTCATTACCCAGACACAATGGAAAACAGGACTCTCTTCCCAGTGACCCCTGTTCAGACTGAGGTCTTTGGAGAAACTGAAGTGACTGTTGCTATGGACTCCAACTTTAATGTTGATGGCCCCATACCAGGTAATTTAGCCATTTGTCTCCTGACTTGCTTCTCTGGAGAAACAACATATATTTTTTCTATTGTAGGTGATATTTTCTGTGCAGGCTGTGATTAGATTACTTTGTGCTGTGGGGATGGTTTTCATCATTGGTCAACAATTATAGTGTCAGCAAACTTGGATTTATTTGAGATTAAATAATGCCTCCATTTCCTGGTATATCATCCTTGTGTGTGTGTGTGTGTGTAACTTTGTTCATATGGTAGATTTTCTTGCTTTGTCTTTTTTTTATTCTTTGATATATTAACTTGAATCATGTGAAATTGATATTTTGATGGATGAAAATATTTGAATATTAGCGATTTTATTTGATTCAGATAATATATTCTGCCTATTTAGCAGTGCTTTACTAAACATTCAAATGATTTTCATATGCTGCTATCTTTGCTCTGAAATTACCTTTAATTAGTGATGGACTGATTTGTTTTAATTTTGGTGATGGATTGGTATATAAACTTTTTCTATTTGTGGTGTGCTCCAAAGTTTATGATTTATTATTAATAAACTGAGACCCTCATTTTTATTATAATAGTAAATATATGACTTACTCAATTAAGTCTGACATGGACCCAGAACAAAACTTTTATCTCAAGTAAGCAATCCTTTTCACTTCTTTATTTCTTAGTTTGTGTTAAGAAACTAACACTATAGAAGGGAAATTGGAAAGGGATTTCTGTGGTTAAGAAACTAGCCACCTCCTCCCACTAGTGCCTGTAATCTGGGTACCTCTTACAATTCAACCATTGACACAGTAAAGATGAATACATTTAAATATAAATATGTACGCACATGCACATATACCTAATTTGTAGAAAGACTCTACCTCCTCCACTCTCCCAAAAGACAAGTAAAAAAATTATCTCATGGGAATCCCATATGCAAAGCAGAACATCAAACATTCTGATTGATGGAGGGAGGGAAAATCCAGGGTGTTATATGTTTGGTGCAGTCCCTCTGGCTTCCTACTCTAGGGCTTCAAGAAAAGGAGCTTTTAAAAACAGTAACTTCAGGAAGTATTGGCAAAACCAAACCCCCTTATACTCTGAAGGCTTTTGATAATTGTCCTTATTGATAATCTTCTTTTCCTCATTAAAATCTCCAAGTGCTGTTGTTAGATTCATGCTGAGTGAGTCAAAGGAGTGCCACGAATATTCTCATGCTAAAAAGGCCCTGTCATGCTACTTAATGGATTTGCATTTAAAATGACGATTTGGGGAATAGTTTCTTAGGTGATTTGCAGAGTCTACTTGCTAGCAAATAAAACACTTTCTACCAAATTAGTACTCCCCTGTGCTGATGCCATCTAATCAATGTAAGAAAGGCAATGGTGCTGAGGGATATCCTTCAGTTCTTTGTGAATTCAGTGATTAGTAAATGGTCTGATTCTCATCCTCTGTTTTAATCCAGAAGAAATACAGAGTATATTTTTTGAGCATAAATATTTCTGTACACTGAACATAAAGCATTGAAACATGCAAAGGCAGTTGTGGTGATGGACCTGGTGAAGGCGATGGTTTTGGAAATGGTGATTTTGGTGGTGGGAGTCTTGGTATGGCATTTCATCAAGTGCTGTGGTCTGTTATTATGATCCTTCTCCAAGGAACAAAACAGTCTCTCTATAATAGTTATGCACAATTACAAGCAAGCCCACCTCTCCTAACCAGGGAATCACATACAGAGCATCTCACGGTATTCTCTTTTCTGACACCTTTGTAATGATCTGTACCAACTTAGGAACCCTTGTGCATATTTGTTTCCTGTATGATTTGACCTTTGGACTTAAGATTAGCTACTCTCCAGTTTGTCTCTACCTAAAGCTTTCTGGTCCTAGATATTTGAGAAGAAGGGATTGTATCGATGATTGTTGATCATGTGGGCTTAACTTTTTAAAGAAAACGTGAATTGAGACGTCTTCCAATGCTCGTCCATGTCATTCACACCATATCACTGATTCTTAATTACACTTAAGTTTGACCCTTCTCTGGATAAATGTTTATTTTTCCCTTTGAGCCTTTGTCTCGTTCTTTTCTAAGATTCTTTTGTTGCAGATTCAGAGAAACCTCCTTCCGTGCTGTATAGTCTGATCCATAGTGAACCCACTTAAGTGACCATATTCTAGTATCAAAATCCTTATTCGAGCTATGAAGTATCTCATTCAAAACTCAGCTCCGTGAAAGCATCATACTATTTTTCTTGGAATAGTTCTTAGCTCTATTCTTCGATTTCTACCCACACAAGTATTTTTAGTGCTCATCCAGGATGGCCTGTGCTGCTTCAGTTTCCTTAATTTTGATTAAAGATCTAGCCTGTTCATCGATGTCTTAAAGGATGAACAATGCCTTCTTCGTTTTCCTTAGCAGATGATGACTTTCTGAACATGCAGTCAATGAAAGGGAAGATGACAGAGTGAATGGAGACACAATGCTGACTGGTTTTATTGTTTATTATTCTAGGAGATAGAGACTCATCCATGGACCCCAGTGGGGGTTCCCGAACTGTGACTCATGGATCCGAATCAGCTGGTGAGTATAAAATATTCAGTCACTGTTATAATCTCTGAAGCCAATGATTGCTAATGAAGCATGCGTCAGCGCCCCTAGAGAATTGTTTCACACTTTTTTCAAACATGTATTTTCAGTCACAGGGAAGGCTTATTAAATCACTTTGCTGGACCCCACCCTGAAGTTTCTGATTCAGAAGGTCTGGGGTGGAGCCCAAGCGTTTGTATTCCTAATAAATTCCCATTCGTCCTGATACTGCTGGGATGGGCACTAAGACAACTAACACTCTAGCAGAAGAGCTTCCCTGTGAAAGGGTCTGGGAAAATTCAAGCAGTACTACTCTGCTGGCTAGTTTTATGGCAACTTGACACAAACAAACTAGAGTCATCAGAGAGAAGGGAGCCTCCATTGAGAAAATGCCTCTGTAAGACTGGGCAGTAGGCAAGCCTGTAGGACATTTATTTAGTTAATGATTAATGTGGGGTGGCCCAACTCATTGTAGGTGAGACCACTGCTCAGCTGGTATTCCTGTATTCTATAAGAAAACTGAGTAAGCCACCAAGAGCAAGCTAGCAAGCAAACTTGCCCCCATGGCCTCTGCATCAGCCTGCCTCTGGCCAGGGTTGAGTTCCTCCTGTCTTGCTTTCCCTCTGTGGACTGTAACATAGAAGCCAATTAAACCCTTTCATCTCCAAGTGGATTTTTGTCATGGTGTCACACATAGTATCACACTATGTGACCCTAATAAGGACAACCCCATTTTACACTGCCCATTTTGAAGTCAATAAGAGGGCTCTTTAGCATAAAATAGCTTGGCTTTGATCCTTAATCCTCTACCTATAAATTGAGCACGATGATGACAGGGTCTGAGATTCAATGTCCTAGCTGATAATCTGGATATAATCCAGGGCACCCTTTACAAACCAAATGACAGAATAAATACCTGGAAAGTGATTAGCATACACCTGATAATGTAGCCAGCATTTCAAAATTTACTGTGTGCCAGGAAGATTTCATTTCTACATTGAGCTACATGAAACTGATATTTCTGTAGGACAAGTGATCCTAATACCGTGGAATTTAGAGCTCGTTTACTATTAATGTATCTAATTTACTTGCAAACCCTATAGTATATGAAAACACTATTACCATCATCTTATTACAGATAAGGGGACTGAGGTAAGAGGTGAGAAAGGTAAGAAGAGGGAAGCAACTTGCCAACTTGCTATGACCAGAAAGTGGTGCAGCCAGGTTTCCAGCCTGGGGTCTCATATTGCCTCTCCTAAGCCCAATCTAGAAGAAAATTCCATAATGACCGTAATTACTGCCAGACATGCATTATTAAATAGACTGCTGTTGGCCATGACTCAGATCAGCCCCTGGAAACATTACTCCAGGCAGCAAAGTCTGACATGAGGCAAGCTTACTTCTAATCCCTAATGCTGGGGTTACAGAGGCATTCTCTTAGCACCGCCTTCTGTGAGCTCCTGATTATTACAAATCTCTGTGGTCCGTGGGATCCAGGGAATCCACACAAATTAGCAGGCGCTGCTGCGTGAGTTTGGGGCAAGTGCTGCCTCTAGTGTTGTAGTAAATCTGGGCATGGATCTTTACTTGGCAGCTTTGATAACAGCCTTTAAATGTAGGAGCTCTGGGGTGTAGGGCTCTTAAGAAATCATCCTAAAATACAGAGTCATGTTTCAAACTCCATGGGCTCTTTAGAACACTTGGTATTCCCCAGCTTTAGTTTCCTTGTTAGTAAAAATAAACCTCAGCTCATCTACCTCAGTTATCGAGGTTTCACAAGTCAAGGTATTGAGAAAGTAAGAGATTCCTGTTTGAAGGCATAGTTTCCAAAGCCAAGAGAGCTCTGTAACTATGAGTGTAGCCTGTGAGCAGCAGAGGCTTCATACAGAAGCTTGCTGGAAGTGCCTAATCTTGCCCCATCGAGAGATATAGACTGGCTGAGGGTCTGAGTTGCTCAAGGCCCTCCCCTTCAGCTGATTTGTGTGCTCTCCTCTCTGCTGCCTTTCTCATAGTCGAATGATCTCTGTGCCATGTCTGGGGTTAGGCCACATTTCCAAACCGGTGTGTCTAGTGCCCTGTGTTGCAGAACTAGTTCTCCGGGCCTGTTCTTCCCTGGTTAGATTTATGGAGCTCTGGGGCCTGTCTGTGGCCCATCCTCTCGGGCTTTTGCTTGAAGTGAGAATCAGGTGGGTGGGAACTGGTCTTTTTCCTTTGGCTCCTGTGCAGGTGTCTATTGTTCAAACAGGAGGTTTCATCTTGTGCACACACCTAGATCTTTCCTTGCTGGGAGCACTTCTTTGGAAAAGGAAAATAAATAGATTATGATCTATTAATGGCCTCCTTTTCAAATATCAAAGGCTGCTGTGAGTCAGACAACAGAGACCAGTGGGAGTGACTCTACCTTTACAGTGGTTTTCAAGGCCAAAGTTCTCCAGTTTGGGGGTGGATACGCCATGACTTGTGCGTACAAAACCTGACAGTTGCTCAGGTCACTGGCAGGTGGGTAGAAAAATTGCCTTGGACTCTTCTGAGATCTGTGAAGGACGGGCCCCTCTCAGAATAGGATGAGGTCTGCTGAAACAACGCAGATGTTCCTTGACTCTATTTTGTTTGATCTTTAGCAAATACAGCAAAATATACAAACCATATCTAACCTATGTGGTTAGATTTTAGCACTCACTCTGCAGAGTCTAAAGTTTGACCCTCTCTGATCTTTTCCTTTAAGCCCAGATATCCTGGCCAACGGGCTAACCAAACAGTCTTGTCTGGGCTTCTCTTTCCTTGGTGACCTTCAAGATTCCAGAGTAGGGTGCTGCATAGTAGCAAGGAGTAAAGAAAGAAATGAAACAGAAAACTAATACTTCTTTTTTAGATGTGGAAAAGACATGGTCTTCCTTGTTTTGAAAAGGCACCTGGCTTTGACTCGGGGATTGTCTTCTTCTCATAATGCTTCTTTGCAAGTAGGGAGTTTTGTTCATTTCCTTATTTGTTTTTTAACAGTAGAAATAATTCATCTTTCCATTATGTTTCACTGTATTAGCATAGACTCTATTAACCTCTTATTTATAAACAGAAAAAGACAGTGTAACTGCCCCCCCCACACACACAATGGCAAAAATAAAATCTGCATTCACACAAATACCTACAGTGTTCATACTAGTTTGCTTTCAATCACTGTGATAAAGACCTTCACCAAAGTACCTTAGGGTGGGAGAGATCTATTTGACTTTCACATCCAGAGTCATGGTACACTAAAGAAAGTCAGGGCAGGCACCTGGAGGCAGAAACTGAAGCAGACACCATGTAGAAATGCTACTTATAGCTTCCTCTCTATGGACTGCTTAACTTGAATTCTTATACCACCCAGGACCATTTGTCAGAGGTGGCACTACCCTGGTGAGCTGGGCTCTTCCATATCAATAATCAAGGAAGTTCCCCCCACAGATTTACTTATCTGATGGAGGCATTTCCTCATTTGAAATTCCCTCTTCACAGATGACTTGGGCTTGCTTGTATCGAGTTGATAAAAACTGACCAGCACAATTTGCATGTGATTTTTTTAGACTTACTTTGGGCTTTCTGAAATATATAAATACATTAGGTATATTATTAAAATGAAGATGTCGTTTCTGGAGGTTTTGAGTGTTGCTTGAGATTTTTGTATTTCTAGCCAGCTGCCTAGTGAGGAGGTCCTGTTGGCTCACTGTTTGTAGAACTAATAAATACATACAACTACTCTTATCATATACTTCTTTAAGCCTTTGTAAGATAACAATGAAGTAGTTTCTGTTATGATACTCACTTTAAAAGTGAGAAAACAGAGAGTTAGGGATAATGACTTGGTCAGGCACATATTGCTACTAAGAGGCAGAATTAGGCCCTAAACCCAGGGTTGAATAGCTCTGGAGCTCAAGTTCAAACAGTGGCCATCACTGTATTTGGAAGCTGTAGCTTAGTCACTCTCAACTTTCTTGGGAGGTCTTGAGAGATGATCTCTTTTGCCTAACATTTTATAACCTTCGGTATCTTGAATCTATTTATAGTTTCTAGTGAGGCTGTGGTTGGAGGGTAGCCCAGCACCGTGTTGTGGAAGGGAACTCCTGAGTATATATTCCAAACTTGGGCTGAAAGAGCTTGTTTCTTTTTCTCTTAGGACACTCAAGTGGGAATCAAGACAGTGGTGTGACCGCAACTTCTGGTCCTGCACGTAGACCTCAAATTCCAGGTAAGTTTCCCACCATGAAGCAAACATTAGGTAATTACAGCAAGATTCTCAGAATATATAAGATGAGACCTCATCAAATGCACATCTGGCTCCCCTCTGCAAACTTAAGTATGAATACAAATGCTACAGTCTCCTTGTAGTCCTCATGGTTTCCCCCTGTAGGTGCCCATTAGGTGGATGAGCTCACATTGAGGCCTACCTCAAAGAACTGATGCATCAGTTACTAAGGCATTTTTCCCTCATGAATAATGATGTATCATCCAGAGGACCCCATGGCACACTAAGCCCTTCACAGCTCAACCCAGTTTCTCCTATATTTCTGGCATCAAGGTGAAGTGTGTCATTCTCTTGCATTGGCAGGCAGGGAGGAGATACCAGATCATCTGTGTTGTCTGGAGTGAAAAACATTCCTCGGGTCCTCAAACTGCTCTTCCTGGAGGGACAGTCTGCTAATGCAGCCAGAAGAAACTTTTTATAAAGTCTTACTCACTGTAGGGAGGGGAGATTTGACATCTGGCTGTCCCCGTGCTACAGGATTTAGCATTTGATGCAATTTCTTCTTTTAGCTTGGGGTTGAAAATGAACATGTGTAAAGGGGGAGATTCCACAAAGGAAGTTTCCCTTAATGCTGTAAATTACCCCTTTAACCCTTTCTTTGGAGGACTCCAAAACAGCTTTTCTTGTGGGCCTTGCTCCTGTGTCTCAACTTACTGACCAGCCGAGGAGGCAGGGTATGTCCAAAGGGGGAGTGGACATCAGGGAGGAGCAGGCAGGTGATGGCAGAGTGAGAGCAAGCACGAGAATTCCTCCCAGTCTAGTGAGAAGGAATGTGGACTTTTCAGTGTGAAGGCCAAGCAGGGTGGGTGGAGGAAAACCAGAAATGGCATCTTCCTGAAAGTGTCCCGGCTTCCTTGAAGGGGATGCACGGTCTGAATTAAAAGGAAAGCGAGACTTGCAAGGAGAACTGTGGCTGACAAATCCATCTCTTTCACAAGCCTCCATTTACCACACACATCTGCAACAGAATCGATTCAACTTCTCACTCCTGTTGAAACCCGAGTTTAAAACATGTGCATAATATTGCACCAATCCACAAGTGGTACATAATTATCCAGTAGACATTAGAAATTATAACTTAGAAAATGGAAGGAAAAATCAATCACTTACTGTATCTCAATACCCACAAGTCTTAAAGCTCCAGTCTTAATTGATGTTCTTCCTAATATTTTTTTTCAAAGTAATTTATTTCAAAACTGCCACATGTGCTGTTTGGCTAATATTTTCTGCCTGTCAGTTCCACTTTTCATGCCATTAAGTAACTTTCCCTGAATTATGTAGGCCATAACAAAATGTATGAATTCTGATCTATTTATTTAATCCCTCACCATTGGGCATTGGGTAGGTTTCAACTTTAACGGTATAAGCAGCATAATGGTGGACATCTTCACAGCTACCTTTGAGATCCTCCAGCTTTTTAGAAGTGTAACTGCTCAATCAAAAGGCATGAGTAACTTGGAGTCTGTCATCAATGAAGCTGAGTGATTGAAAGAAGCAGAAGTCTGCCTTTTTTTTTTTCACTCTTACCATAGGAACGTCCTTTGCCCACTAGATTGTGAACTCCATCTTTGTTTTGAATGAAATGCAAGGCAGATGCTCTTACACAGGCCTCGGCTGTTTCTGTCAAGAGAAATATAAATTTCCTTTAATCTCCTTAGCATTTCACCCAAAACCTGTACAGCCTACAGCAGGTTGCTTGATATCTTTTTTTTGGAAACACTTTTATTCTGGAAGAACTGTTGATAAAAGGTTAATAAGAGAAGCCCATTGGATGAACGTCTACGGCAGAGTGTGTCTTAGGATGTTTTAGCTCAGCTGTTGGTCAGACCTCTCTGCAGAGCTGAGGGGCTTTATTTGGAGCAGATCAGTTTTAAATTGCATTTTGTATTACATAAAGCACGTTTGTGAAGCGCGGGTATGTTCTTTCCTTCACCCAGAATGGCTCATCATCTTGGCATCCCTCCTGGCACTGGCTCTGATTCTCGCCGTTTGCATTGCTGTCAACAGTAGGAGAAGGTAAGAGAGAGTTCTCCACAGATCCCATGAAGCTTAAGAAGGAAGACCAAAGTGTGGATATTCTGGTCCTTCTTAGATAGGCTACAAAATACCCATGGGAGGAAATACAGAGACAAAGTGTGGAGCAGAAGCTGAAGGAAAGACCATCTAGAGACTGCCCCACCTGGGGATCCATCCCATATACAGTTACCAAACTCAGACACTATCATGGATGCCAACAAGTACTAACTGACAGGAGCCTGATATAGCTGTTTCCAGAGAGGCCCTGCCAGTGCCTGACAAATACAGAGGGGGATGCTCTCAGCCAACCATTCAACTGAGCATGGAAACCCCAATGGAGGAGTTAGAGGAAGGACTGAAGGAGCTGAAGGGGTTTACAGCCCCATAGGAGGAGCAACAATATGAACCAACCAGAACCCCTAGAGCTCCCAGGGACTAACCCACCAACCAAAGAGTACACATGGAGGGACCCATGGCTCCAACCACATGGGTATCAGAGGACGATCTGGTAGGACATCAGTGAGAAGAGAGGCCCTTGGACCCGTGAAGGCTCATTGCCCCAGGGTAGGGGAATGCCGGGTCAGGAAAGTGGGAGTATGTGGTTTAGTGAGCAGGGCGAGGGGGATGGGTTAGGGGGTTTTCGGAGGGAAAACAAGGAAAGGGGATATCATTTGAAATGTAAATAAAGAAAATATCTAATTAAAAAAAGAGAGAGAGAGTGTTCCCCTTGCAGTGGTCCACTTTGAAGGGCATTGTGGAACTTGGGTTTTATATCTGTGTTGCTCAGACTGTAGTCCTTGTAACTGGTAACCTTGGTACCCTGGAGCTTGTCAGGCATGTAGGATTTCTTGCCTGACACCAGATTTCCTGCACCAGAGCCTACCCTTTACCAAGATCCCAAGGAGTCCTGCCCATATCATAGTTTAAGAAGTCCTTCTCTGCCCATTCTTTAGAAAAATAAGACATCTATGATGATTTGGAACATCTCCTTTAACTAGTGGTTGAGTTTTCCTGTTCCTAAATTTTTCATGGTTAAACCCTATGGTGACTATCAGGTAGAAGTTATTAAATAGTTCACTGGAAAGACACATAAAGTATATACTCAGCCATTGGCTCATTAAACAAATATTAACTAAGTTTTTTCAAGGCTTAAAATATTGTATAACAAATCAAGAACTGGTCTTCTTCCTTTGACCATTGGAAGCTTATGGAACCTTCTAGAATCTTTGCCCAAAATTGGCGGGGGCTTTTTTTGTTGCTTGTTTTTCTTTAAGAATGTTAGTTTGTGTTTTGTGAAAGATTCAGTGGAAGGAACTCAGGGCATTGCCTAGGGAAATCTTACTTACAGTGAGGTCTATGAAGCACTAATAAACTAGGCCAGAGAATCTGTTCAGTACCAGAGAAAGGACAAATGGGCTGTCTTCACATCCTTGAAACCCCTCTCTTCCTCAGTAACAAAGGCTCTGTATTCTGAAAGTCATTTACATAGTGTGCATATTTAATTAATTTATAATCAGCCTCTCATTAGAGTGCCACCCAAAGTAAAATGCAGAACAAAAGTTAGTAACTCTAGCACCAGGAGATGGAAACTTTCAGCCAGGTCACTCAAAAAAAAAAAAAAATCTAAGTCTAAATTCCTTCCAGACATTTTAAAGATGCATTGTTTTTTTCCTAAGTGTCTGCTGCAGACATTAAGCTTTCTGTGAATATCCCTTGGGATTGCCTGTTGGAAGGTTGGAGTCTTCTTGCTTAACTGGGCTGCCTTTGCTGTGCCTTTAAATCACCTTGCAGGCCCCAAATGCTTCAGATTCTGAGACATCAGGAGAGAAATATATACTTTGTTGTTGCTGTTCAGAAACAATAAGTACTATTTCCAGTGGCCTGCACAGTCTCTGATGGGCTTCTCATCATCCCTAGAAAACAATAACACTTTTCTACAGTGCTTTAATTCGTGAAAGTGCTCACTCAAATCATGGTTGCTGCTCCCTACGCCTTTGAGGGTGTAAGAACAATATTAGTTATGAGTGCTGACCACCCATGGAACAAAAACTGGGGAAAATCTGAGAGACCTCCTATGGGCTCCTACAATTAGATGAAAACAAATATGGGAGTTGGGAAAGCCCTTGAAAGAGCTTTTATTCTTCCTATTGGCATCCCTGTTTTCTCTTGGATTATTTTTGCTCAATTAAATATGAATTTCCTTTTGTTTGGAATCAGCCTTTGATTTCAGGCCCTAGAATATGTCACATGTACAGTCCATAAGCTTTGCAGATGTCACCATGGAGATGTCCCAAATGCTGTTGGCGTTGGGGCCCCTCCTTCAGCAACTCAGCTGTCCTGGAGAGCAGTCGGAATCTGCACATTGTAGCATCTTATCCCTCATGGCTCCCTGTCTCCTCAGCAGGAGAGAAAGGACCTCATGGCCTCCTCTCCCCTTGTCCCCAGGCCAGCCATTACCCTAGCAACCCACAAACAGGGACAGGCAGAACCTGGCTGAGCCAGCCTCTCCCTGGGAAAGCAGCTTCACGGACTCCATAAATTATTGTGTCCTGATTTGATAATTGAAAACAGATTTGCCACACTGTTGAAAAGTGGTTAAGGACCACATGGGCTCCTTAATGTGTGTTGTATTCCTAAAGCTAATAGCCCATGGGCCCCTTAATGTGTGCTGTGTTCCTATAGCCCATCTCTAATCCTGTTAGAAGGCAGGAGCCTTTCTGTTTTGAGCACTGCATTTAAGAAAGATATGGAACCCTATTTTCATCAAAGAAAGTTTGGTCCAGAGGGGATCCATTTATTCAGCAAGCATCTTTTGCAGGCATCTATGGCTGCTAGCATTAATGAGGAAGGAGAGAAAATGAAGAGCATGCCTTTTTTCTAAAGCAGTCTTGAGGTTTAGATGTATGGAGGCCTAAGGCTGGCTGCCAGCCGGGAAGATCTGTTAGTAATGTATTGCTATGCACAAATGAGGGCCTGAGATTCATGGCCCCAGAACCCACGTAAAAAGCTGGTCATGATGGTGTGATCTCATAATCCCAGCACTGGGGAAACAGAGGCAAGAGTTTCTCCCTGGAGCTTGCTGGCCAGTTTAGTGAAATTAGTGAGCTCCAGATTCAGTGAGGAAAAATCTGTTTCAATAAAGAAGATGGAGAGTGACTCAGAAAGACACCCAACATTGACCTTTGGCCTCCATGTTCACATGTGCCTAGGGGGCCAATAAACCTAAATGTATGCATGAGTACACACACACACACACACACACACACACACACACACACAGAGAGAGAGAGAGAGAGAGAGAGAGAGCGCTGTCATTGAGGACACTTTTGGTGCTCATTGAATCAGAGGTGGCATTAGCCACAGATACTTACTCCCAGCACTTCTTTTGCAAAGTTCTCTGCGAGTCAGCATCTGAATGGTCCTCATGGGGAGGAGTATCCAAGAGATGGCTCAGCAATTGTAAGCACTGCCTGCCCTTGAGGCGGACCCATGTACAGCTCCCAGAACCCACATGGTGGCTCACAAACACCTGTAACTTTAGGACCATACATCTACCACCCTCCTCTGGATTCTGAGGGCACCTGGAAAACATATGGTACATAGATACATGCAGGCAAAGCATCCATGCATATAAAATAAAAATAAACAATCATTTTTTGGAAAAACACTGATGTGGGGTGGGGCTTCATGATTTCCTCAACTTTTCTCACCCTTGGCATGATCCACACCAGTTCTCTGATGCTTTCATGAAACCAGGGGCCTGAATTTAAGCTTTCTGTGCTCCCCATAAGAGCAAGTTGCATCAGGAGCCAGTTGGGTTGGTAGATATTGGATGAGGCCCAATAGTAGCAGCCCTTAGGCGCCTTTCCCTTGAAGAATTTATCTGATGTGTCTGGAAAGGAGAAAAGCCACAGGGGGCTTGCCAAAGAAGGCTTCAGAACTCTGGACTGGTCTCAAAAGACTTTATACTGGCTGTGAGGAGCGGGTCACATCAACCTCCCCTTTCATGAGAATCGTGGTATTGTTAGGGAACCTTTCCTAGTCATAAATCTCCATGATTTGGTTAGGTTTTTCTTCTGTTGGGTAGTAGTCAAGCTTTGTCTGACCTGTGCTCGCTTGAACTGGTTCTGTGTCCTAGAACAGTGCTATCCATGAGACTTCCTCCAGGGGTGATCATGGTCCACGTCTACTCTCTAAGCTACAATCATAGTGACTTTAAACTTATTCTATCATAGAGTAAGACGTTTCCCCTCAGGAAAAAAAAATATTTAGAAATAATATGAGCTGAAAAAAGGGCATGTAATAGCACATGGGTTTGGAGATGCCCAGGTTGCACATCACTAGAGAAAAAAGCAGCATAGCAACACATTTTTTTGGGCGCTTGGAGGTAGCTAGAGTGTTAATCATAAGGATGCGTTTGTTAAAGCAAATTTTAAGAAGTGAATTTTAAATGTTCTTTGTTTAAATTTAACTGCACATAAGACTGGGCATAGCAGTACACCCCTGTAACCCTAGAAGCTAAAGCTGGAGAATCATGGGTTTGAAGCCAGCCTAGCTGCATAGCAAGACCCCTGTCTTAAAGTCAACAGGTCAAACAAAGAAAGAAAGAAATAGTCACATGTGGCTGGTGGCTACTGTATCGGCCAGCACATCCCTAGTACAAATGAATTCATAAACATCTGAAAGGATTTGGGGATTAAAAAAAAGCCATAAAATCAATGCCAAGTTTTTCGTCTAAATAGAGATAAATTCCAGGATGCCTCTGGTTTACAAACACCTCTTCAGCACCCATCTTCTGTCCTGAAAACTATAACTAAGGGAAAGGAAAAATATCAGAATAGTCTTTAAAATAGACTTAAAAGTGCTTATTAAATGGCCAGAACACTTGATATCGTACTGTTTCTTAGACTAATCCTAAGTTAATCTTCTTGAAGGAACATAGACCGATAGTAAAGACAGAAATCTAGAGGTCAGTGGGTCAACACAATGGACCTGTCTGCTATTACATACTTTCAAATCAGTTCCTTCATTTAGAAAAAATGTTCTTAAGCTGGGTTGTAACCCCTTTAGAAATTGAATGACCCTTTCATAGGGCTTGCCTAAGACATCCTGCATATTAGATAAATATCTAATATTATGATTCATAATAATATTATGAGCCAAGTTATTAGCTCATATTATTATTAGCAAAATTAGCCAGGCGGTGGTGGGTCACGCCTGTAATCCCAGCACTCTGGGAGGCAGAGGCAGGCAGATTTCTGAGCTTGAAGCCAGCCTGGTCTACAGAGTGAGTTCCAGGACAGCCAAGGCTATACAAAGAAACCCTGTCTCGAAAAAAGCAAATCCAAAAAAAACAAACAAAAAACAAAAAACAACAACAACAAAAAAAAACCTAAAAAAAAAAAAAAAAAAAAACGACCAAACAAAAAGAACAGTAGCAAAATTACATTATGAAGTAATGAAGTAGTAACAGAAATAGCTTTATGGTTGAAGGTTACCACAACATGGGAAACTGTATTAAAAGGTTAAGAATGACCAATTTAGAGGAACAGCGTTAATCTAGCCCTGCCTGTATGAATAGACATATTTTTATCCTTAAAAAGCACCTTGCTGTGTTTTATCCTACCTCTCAACAATCTGGTTGATAAACAAGTGGGACTTAGACTAGGCAAGTTTCCTCTAAGAACACAGGCGGTGTCACCTGAGAGTTTGGAATAATACAGGCAGTGTTTGCCTCCAGCTTTGGAGTTATCTTGCCAATGCATAGAGGAAAGCAGGTGGTGTGCTGGGGTTGTTAGCCTGATCTCTGGCAGCTCTAACAAGCAGGCTTTGCCACCCATTCTCAGTAGACCAGTTAAACAGGTAAGACAGTGCAAAGCAAAGAAAGAGGAGGTAGACAACAGGACCATTGGGAAGAGGAATAAATAAAGATAGACCTTGACAATCCTTCCCCCAAATCCATCTCCAGAGTCCAGACATGAAGTATAAATAGAGGATAAGATGTTTGTACAACTAAGCAATTCCGGTGACGGCAAGACCCCACCCATCATTGACCCAGTATTGTGTGGGCCCCAGGCTCTCTAGCATGGCAGCCGTTAAAGCTGTGGGAAAGATGTGAAATCTCTTTCACAAAGATAAGGTCACCCTCTGGCTTGCACCAAGATTCAGTTTTATCTTCTCCCAAGTATGATATCCTTAGGAAATTCTAATTTCTTGGTGTCCCTTGTTTCAATGGTCTGATAGCCCAAAGGAGGGGAACAAAATTCTCTATAAGGTGCCATCATTCCTGTGAGGACAGTTGCAGTGAAAGCAGGGAGAGAAACCATTAGAGTTCATGTCACTTGGCTTCCATTCTATTAACTACAATCTGCACTTGAATGCTTATTGTATTCCACCTTCTCTTCTGATCATCCAAGGCCTTAGTTTGTTCAATCCACAATATTCATAAAAGTAATAAATAGCAGCAGTAGACTGTCTATTGAATTCCGGCCATCCTGTGGGGTTGACAGTCCTAACAGCCTGATTTCACAAGCACATAAACTGAGGCTCAAAGAAGTCAAGTGAGTTGCGTCAGGCTACACTGCTGCACTGAGCGTTTGAAAGCTCTGTGCCTCATCCTAAGTGAGGTAACCCAATCACAAAAGAATACACACGGAATGCAATCTCTGATAAGTGGATATTAATTAACCCAGAAGCCCTGAATACCCAAGGCACAAATTGCATAACAAATGACTCCCATGAAGAAGTATGGAGAGGGTCCTGATCCTGGAAAGGATTGATCTAGCATTGGAAGGGAATATAAAGACAGAGAAAAAGGAGGGAGGTGATTAGAGAAGGGATGGAGAAAAAAAGGTTTATGGGACATATGGGGAGGGAGGATCCAGGAAAGGAGAAATCATTTGGAATGTAAACAAAGAATATAGAAAATAAAAATATGTAAAAAAAAATACATTTAGGATATAATTGAAAAAAAAAAAGAAAGAAAGAAAGCTCTGTGCCACGCACCCTGCTGTCTGACTGCATCTTCCTGGTTTTCCCAGACATCATTTATTTCACAGTTGAAACATCTTCCCTTCCACCCTTCCACCCTTCCCCACACCTATGCTAGACGATACAGGATCTGCTTCCTGCTGAGACAGGATATTTTTTACTTCCCCAAACAAGAGGTTGAAGTTTGTGGGCTTGGCAGTCTTACAGGGAAGAGCTTATGATCACAAATAATAGACATTTTGTCTCTAGAGTTCAAATTATCCAACAGCAAAGAGTACTGTTCCAGTTTGATACTGTTTCCAAACCTCCAGCATTGGCAGAACCAGGCAGAGCACAGCGACTTAATCCTGAAACTCGAGATCTGAGTACGGTCTCACTCATTCTTACTTATGAGACCCCCCAAGCAAGCCTTAAAAGTGCCCTGGCCCTCATTTCCCACTGCTGTAAAATGGGAGCGATTGCCACTTTAATGAGGATCATAGCAACTTCTTGTACTTTGCCTAGAGTTAATCATGCACTTGGTAAGTGTTCATCCTTTCCCCTCCTCATAGCTGTGAAGCTGGAAGACTTGGCTTCCATTAGCCTAACCTAACTGCTACATGCACAGCTACAATCAGGTTTGAACAAAGAGAAAGCTTTGAATCAGGCTGGGAGGGGACAGGCAGTGCCATCCGAATCACAAGGGCAAGATCAGAGTCACACTTTACCATAGAAGTCCTTCTCCTGCCTTAGAATCTTGAGTCAC
Source organism: Apodemus sylvaticus (assembly GCF_947179515.1). Lineage (NCBI taxonomy): Eukaryota > Metazoa > Chordata > Mammalia > Rodentia > Muridae > Apodemus > Apodemus sylvaticus. The sequence continues at coordinate 84,681,253 of NC_067476.1, read as the reverse complement.
ATTGCTAAGAAACCTTAAAGTGGCACAAATGGCTTATCTTCTGTTGATATCAAATGTCCTGTTGCAGGTCTACGTGGAAATTAATCAACCGTGGGAAGAAAAAAATCAATATGGCCTTGTCCTTCTAGACTACTGTTGCTTTCTTATTCCCCATACACCACAGTAAGACTGACAAAGCAACGCAGTGTTGACTGAAAGAGGAAGTAGCAGAACTTTCTTGAGTACACAGATCAAAATGATTTACAATCATAGTCGTCATGGTTTATCTGAGGCTGCGGAACTATAATGCTCCAGAGGCAAACATTTGCACTGCACGGGGAAGGAGAATTGGGGCTCCACAGTCAGAGGAATCAGGGTCTGAATCCTCACTCTTTCATTGCCGGTTGACTAACTTAGAAAGACTGTTGGATTTTCATGCCCCTGAAAGTTTCTTCAGCTCTAAAGGGGCTAGGGTGTAATAATACCTTTGGGTTTCTACACTCTTGCTTCTCAAAGGCTGCAGCAGAAGCCTCTGCAGTGTGGTGGTTTATTGTTTGTAGTTCTAAAAAAAAACAGAGACTGAATTTAGAGTGGTGATTCTCTATATGGAATCTCGACCCCTTTGGGAGAGGGCATCGAATGACTCATGGGGGACACATGTCAGATATCCTACATACCAGATATTTACATTACAATATGCAATAGTAGCAAAATTACAGTTATGAAGGAGCAATGAAAATAATTTAATGGTTGAGGTCACCTCAACGTGGTAGGCTGTTATTAAAGGGTTGCAGCATTAGGAAGGTTGGGAACCCTGACCTCAAGCACCATGCACACTAGGCAAGTCCTCTTCCACTGAGCTATATCCTAAGACCTCTTTGCCTTCTTGAGAATGGGTTTTATTGGTGTGCATCCTGGCTATCCAGGATGATCTCGAACTTGATTTTTGTAGTCTAGGAAGGCCTTGAACTTGTGATCTTCCTGTCTCCAGAGTAGCTGCAAATATAGGCTGTTAAACTTCAGATTCTGGACCCCAGCTCTTGATCGTTCTGATTTTTTTCTTCAGTAGAGTAGATTTCTAATTTCCACATCTGAGAAATTCCCTTTTGATGCTAGACAAGGGAATCTCACTTTAAGGAGTGGTGGAATCAGGAAGATAAAGTAGAGAAAATACCATGCTCAGTTCTTGCCACATAAGGAGACCATGCTAAACTGTAGTGATGATCATCATGATATCCCCAGTTATACTGGTCATGATGACAATTGTTGGTTGGTTGGTTGATTTCTGCACCCTTTCTCATATGATGTTTTTAAAAACCATCAGGTGTGGGCAGAAGAAAAAGCTGGTGATCAACAGTGGCAATGGAACAGTGGAGGACAGGAAACCAAGTGAACTCAATGGGGATGCCAGCAAGTCTCAGGAAATGGTGCATTTGGTGAACAAGGAACCATCAGAGACTCCGGACCAGTTCATGACAGCTGACGAGACCCGGAATCTGCAGAGTGTGGACATGAAGATTGGGGTTTAGTGCCTACACCATTAACTTGAAAAGACACCACAATTGGACACATGTCATTACTGGGAGCTGGGACCCTTAACAGATGCAATGTGCTACTGATTATTTTTATTGGGGATTCTTTTTAGCATAAAATTTTCTATTCCTGTTTTACTTTCTTTTTTTTTTTTTAGAGTCTGTTCCAAGTTTTGAAAATAGCATTGCTTTCTGAAACTAGGGCCCAAAGTATACTCCATTAAGAATTTGACTCTTCCAGTTCCTTCCTAGAGGCCTTGCATTACCAGGGTATGCTATCATAGGCTTCTACCAAATGCATATTCTTGGTCCTTATTGAACCTTATTCCTACCTAAAGTCCCAGGAAACATCCACCAGCTAAGGATTTTCCCCAGAACTTAGATTGGTCTCTGGGAGGAAATTTGAATGGGTCCATATTGCCTCTCCAGTAGTCCAGTCCTTCGGCATCACTTTCCAGTGGGGGTGGGAGATCAGGTGTACTGGTTACACACACTCTTTATAGACTCCCTTCTGCTGGAAAATGTTCAGATGCTTCTGAGAGATCCCCAAAGGGTGACGCTATTTATCTTTAGTAAGCTATTTATCTTTGTTTTTGAAATATCAAACCCTGGAGGTCCTTTGTTCAGTGTGACTTTTTTTTTTTATTTTGTTTTGTTTTTTTTTTTTTTTAGGTTACTTTGTCAGAAGCATAACAGGGTATAAGTTGGTTTATAATAAATACCTGTCCATCTTCCATCTTGACCCATTGTGCTGTGATCCTTCAGTTTCTAAACTAGCAAAGTCTGAGTTTAGCACATCAGTATGGCCTTAGTATGGTCCTCCTAAACTCATGTTAGAGCATCTGTGCCCGGCTTGGGTTCACCCAGCTGAATCTAATAGAAGACTAAGGACAGGAGCACTGTTTTCATTCTAGGCTATCAAAGGGGTTTCTCTCTTGTTCAAGAATCTTAATTGAGAGTAGGAGATCTTCAGTCCCTTTTGTACTTTGGTGCCCACCCTTTTCTAGTTCTTAAAGAACACATTAAGTTTTTATATCTTAAAACTTTTGTGGTCCTGTACCATAGCGACTGATATTATTAGTGATTTCACAAAACAGCATGGTGGGGACTTGTGACACCTTATCATAAAAGGAGAAGCCAACAGAAATGAAAGTGTAGACAGCCAGCGGTAGATTGGCATAAGGAAGTGTGATGTACAACCCCATCTCACTCTTGCCATGGCTGTGTTTGCTGATGCTTTCATAAGCCAATTGGTACTTAGAATCAGTTCTCCAGGAAATCCCTCAAAAAGCCACAGCACTGCCCACCGCTGGAATCTTATCCCCAGATACGCATGTTTATGGTTTAGCAAAAGGAGAATGCTCTCACCCTCTAACCTCATAGTTTTCACATACTGAGCAAGTGTTTATTCATCTGCCAGGATGTTGTATTGCTCCTGGATCTTCCTAGGTATCTTGTAGAAGATACTAAATCTATAAAATGAGGCTGTCTCTAAAATGGAACTTCATTTCTAAGTTTCCAATTCTTACTGTTGACTAAATTTATGTGTTTAGTAGGTTTTTTTTTTTTCAAATAAAAACAAAAAAAAAAGGAGAAAAGTTTTGCACCTGAGTCAGGTGTGAGTTTATATCAAGAGTGGATGTGAAGGTTTTATTTAAAGGAGATCTACAGACTTTCTGACACTCACTGCAAGTCTCAGTTCTCCTTACTCACATTCCTGCCTCCCTCCTTGCCTGTCCAGCTCTCCCCCAGGGCCCTGGCTTTCACAGACTTTCTTTCTCTTTGTCTGTGAATACTATTAGCCAGTTCAATACTTAGACACCTGGTTTTCCTATTCAAATAGACACTAGATGATCCTTTGCTATTCTCCACTGATATTAGAATGCTCCCTGTCCTTAGAGCTATCCTGGCCTACCACACCCACAGCAGGCTCCCTGGGGATCTTGAACCTGTATGCAGCAAGGCACTCTGGGATTGGGCATAAAAGGGCTTTGTCAAGCTCTCAATGATCCCTTGATGCCCGTTGAAGGCACAAGAAGAGTCATGCAAGACTCAGAACTAGAGATGATTCTCCACCTATTCTAGAAACATCCATTAGTTGGGTTGTGGTAGGATATTGTTTGCCATAGTGGCGATGATTCTGGTAGCACCATCTGACTTTGTGTTACTACTACCAATGACTTGCCAGGTGATATGAGCTAAGTCACTGAACTGGGGTCTTGTTAATAAAAATAATGGGTTGGAATTTAGTAATTTTGTAAAGTATTAGGAATACTTAAAGTGTTTTCTTACCATCAATTCTAATCTCTTGTCTATTCTGAAGGCTTTCCTTTAGTTTGCCTTGGGTAAAAATCAAATCAGGTGAAAGATACTTTCATGTCTATATTTTGTATGTTATAGATAGATAAAATGGATGTTTCCAGAAGAACCTTTAAAAAGCTTTATATTGACACCCATAACACCAAGAAGTGGTTGGGTTGTTTTTTTTTTTATTTTTATTTTTATTTTTTAGCTAAAATCCATCCAAGAGTGTCATAGCAAAGTAAAAGAAAAGTAAAATGTCTTCTTTGGAAAAGTAAAATGTTAATAAGTAAAGGATTGCCCACTGTGATGTCCTGTGTCTTTGTATAAATTTGAAAAGCATTGACTTTTCAAACATAGCCAATTGCTAGGCATGTACAATGCGTTTTTCTATTGTTCCTTTGATTTTTCAGAGACTACCCTCTCCTTTTCTAGTTTTTGTATATTTATTAATTGACTTATAATAATGAGGAAAACATGATGTGTATATTACCCAATTGAAAGTGTGTATTGGAAAATATTAAAAGGTCATAAGAAATGGAACCCAGGGTCTTTGCTGTGAAGGGCCTGGGACATGGACAGGGGCAGAAGGTGATTGTCTAGATATCTGAATAATATGGAAGAAGTCAGAGGTAGCTGGCATAACGTTTCTTTATTTTGTTTTCTTCTTTTCTAGACCCCTTATTTTTCTTTTGTGTTTTGTTTTGTTTGTTTGAAACAGATCTCAGAGAGCTCAGGCTGGTACTGAACTCACTATGTAGCTGAAAATAATCTTGAGCCCTTTCTTTCCCTTTTCCATGTGTGTGTATATGTGTGTGTGTGTGTGTGTGTGTAGCACATATGTGTGCATGCATTTGCATGTATATAGAAACACATGCAGGAGTATGTTCCATATGCATATAGAAACCCGAGGTTGATATCAGAAGTCTTCCTTGATGGCTCTTTTGCCTTTTTTCTTTTTTATTGGATTTTTATTTATTTATATTTCAAATGTTATTCCCTTTCAGGATATTCCCCCCAGAGACCCTCTATCCCATTCTCCCCTCCTGCTTCTATGAGGGTGACCCTCAACCACCCAGCCACTTCCGACTCCCTGCCTTCCTATTACCCTACATTGGGGCATTGAGCCTTCACAGGACAAAGGGCCTCTTCTCTCATTGATGCTGGACAAGGCCATCCTCTGCTACATACAGCTGGAGCCATGGGTCCCTCCATACTCCTTGGTTGGTGGTTTAGACCCTGGGAGCTCTGGTTGGTTGATATTGTTGTTCTTCCTATGAGTTGCAAACCTCTTCAGCTCCTTCAGTCCATCTCTAACTCTTCCATTGGGGACCCCATGATCAGTTCAATGGTTGACTATGAGCATCCCCCTCTGTATATGTAAGGCTCTGGCAGAGCCTCTCAGGACACAGCTACATCGGGCTCCTGTCAACATGCACAGCTTTCTTTTACCTCATTCTTTGAGGCAGTGTCTTTAAATCAAACTCAAAGCTCTGCAGTATGGCTGTTCTTGCTAGCCCGCTTCTTCTGGGGTTACAGGTGAATCACCATGCTCACCCAACATTTTACAGTTCTGGGAATCTGTTCTCCACTCTGCACACTTGCATTTTAACCACTGAGTCATTTCCCCAGCCCTAGGACCCGCCCCCCCCCCCCCATCACCCTGCCTCTACATCCCAAGCGCTGGGATTACAGGCCTGTACCACCACCAAAAGTTACCTCTTTTTTTCCTAAAGAAAGAAACAACAAAGAAACAAACATCTGCACAAGCTTCCATACTTGAAGCCAGTGTTGAGGAAGTTTGACTTTCCCACAGGAGATGTATATTTCGGAGTCATCTAAAGTGAGTCAGATGCTGTAAAGTGTGATTTCCTAAGATGCCCAGAGTGGCCTTAGGTTCCTCAGCTTAAGAGAGCAGGAAACATACCTCCATTCCATCGGGGAAGCTTCTTAACCACAATGAAGAGGCACTAGGGCTGGAGAGTAGTTGCGAGAGAACTCCCAGCACTATACTTATTGGTTTGGTTGTGCATGCCAATCCCGGCATTTTGAAGGTAGGGGCTGTGGGATCAGAAGTTCAAGGTCATTCTCGGACACATATTGAAAGTAGGTCCAGCTAGGATACACAAGACTTTCTCTTAAACAGAAAGACAGTATAGAACTAGAGAACGACTCCCAAAAGGAGTCTGGAAGAAGAAGCAGCAGCAACAGCTCCGAAGCTGGAGAATCATGGTTAATTGGTAACCAGGTGAAAAATTTGGAAGTGTTCAATCCTGAATCAGTTGTGGGGGAGTTGAAAAATAACCCAACTTATCAGTTGAGTGCCACAGAGGCTCTGAAATCAGCTATCCTGCAAATGATGAGGGAGGAGGAGACACTTAGAGTCTTGGTAAGAAGGAGTTGGAGCCCCCAGTCTCTGCCCCTACTCTGTGCAGCCTAGTTTATAGTCCTTTCACAGACCCACAGAGAAGCAGAATTCTATCATGTGGAGAAGGTAAAGTAGTTAAGGGCAACAGTTAACAATATAAATCTCTCTCTCTAAATCTTTCTCTCTCTAAATCCCTCTCTCTCTCTCTCTCTCTCTCTCTCTCTCTCACACACACACACACACACACACACACAAACACACACACTGAAGCTGTACATATGGAAATGTTCAAATCCCTGGCCTTCTCTCTCTCTCCTTGGCTCTCAGAACACTGGCAGAGAGTCCTGTTTCCGTCAAGAAGTTCAGCCTTTCTATGGAATTTTATAAGCCTGGAAAAATGTCTGAAGATACTCATATGATAGTGCCCCAGGGAAACCATCAGGGACTGTTCAGTAAGAGTCACAGCTCAGGCCCCATCAGGCACCCAGTTCTCTGTGCCTTACTTTGTACATCAATAAGAGAGAGAGGTACTAAATCCTAGCAGAAAGCACCTAGCATCAAAATACAAGGACCAAAGCAAATACAATAAAGTCACGTGGAAGAGACAAAAACAATTCATGGAGAAGAAATTAAAAAAAAAAAAACCAACAACCATCACTAGTAACCTCATTAAGAGGCAAACATGAAGCAAGAACAGACACTCAGGGAAGAAAGGACACTCAAACTATCTCAAGATGGACCTATCATATACTCAAATGTGAGAGGGCAGATTTTAAAAATAATCCCAAGAGAAGGTTGGTAAGTAAAATTGAAGAAATGTCATCACAAAGGTAGCGACAGACAAATGGAAACAGAGAGATGGGCATCCCCAAGACTGAGCTCTGGTAGGAAATCGAACCTGCAAATCACAAGAAAACACAGAAAAAGAAAACTGGTGGTAGACAGGGGAGATTATGTAAGAGACAAAACAATAAATGTCTCACAATTTATGAATATGAATATTTGATTAAGGACCAGGTATGTGTTTAATAAAAGACAAAACCACATCAAGTCATATTGTCTTTAAGTTTCTTAACATTCTGGGGCAAAAGATGATCCTGTATTTTCTATAAAAAAAAAAGGCATTATGTATAGAACCAAGAGTCGGAACTAGGGCCTGCACATAAAACTGTAGAGCTGGATATGGTAGTGTGTACTCATAATCCCAGCTCTCAGAATTTAAAATAGGTAGGACAATCATAAGTCTTATAGGCCAGCTTCGATAGATAGACATTATCTCAAAAATAAAACCAACCAAAAAAAAATCACAAAAGAATCAGACTTCCCACTTGTCACCTTTGAAGAAATAAGACCAAGAGACAAGGTAGGATCAAAGTTTCCTGACTAGAAGAAGCTTGCCAAATAGAATGTGCCCTCAAAAGACCTTCCCAGAGCCTTGGGTATTTCCAAGAAAAATAACTTGTAACCCTCAGACCATGCTAAGCCTGGTTAAGTAGTAAAATCTGTGCACCTGTGGAACCCTTCTCAAACCATGGGCCCCTAGAACTGTAACAGTAAATAGTAGGCCTTCAAGAATACAACACTGGAAGTGTTACCTTGAACTAAATGAACCTCATGAAGGTGTTTTGTTTAGCCAGTATTAAATTAAACTTTTGTAACTATTCTTAAAGAAAATGTGGAGGGAATTATTTCCAGGCTAGACTCTTGACTGAGCTATGATACAAATTAAGGGTAAGAGGAGAATTGCAGATCTACACAGTATCCAAGTCCATTCAGTCATTCTCAGGCAACCCCCAAAGGATACATTCTACCTAAAATAAATGTTTGCCAAGCAAAGAAAGATGTGAGGATGAAGAAATAAAGAGGATTCTTAAAATGGTGGAAGGAGATCCCAGGGGAGACCATCCAATCTAGGGGAAAATCAGTCCAAAATAGAGAACAGTCTAAAAATGGAATAAATATATGTTTTGCCTCTGTTGACTTCTAATTAAAAAGGGATTCACATTGCTTGTATCAGCTAGATGCAGGAAAATGAGCTCTAACATTAGATGCTTAAAATAACAAGCATTAACATATTTCTCCCAAGTCTGAAGGTTTATTCAATGCCTCTGCTGATCTGGGCTGGCTCGGTTGACTCATTCATGTTTATGTTGTTGAAAAACTGCTCAGAAAGACTCTGCCTGATCTAGGATGGTTCCATCATGGATGCCAAGAGATTGTTTCCATATGTATCTCACGTACTACCAGCTGGTTTGTGTAGACCTGGCAGGGACCTAAGAAGAAAATGAATGCTTACATAGTTCCCAGTAGCTAGAGGCCAGAAGTAACTTTGTATGATTCCACCATATTGTTTTGGCCAAACCCAAACTCCAGAGTAGCTCAGATTTAAAGGAGAGAGAGAGAGAGAGAGAGAGAGAGAGAGAGAGAGAGAGAGAGAGAGAGAGAGAGAGAGAGAGAGAGATTGAGTCTGTCTCACAGTGGGAAGAGCTACAAAGATACATTCCAAAGAATGAAGCAGGAGGAGACCAATTACAAGGGCTTTTGGTATAACCAGTTTAGAGTTAGGTGTGTTGAAAGATTTTCATGGCTTTAGGGTACCTGTGTTGTTTATATTTATGTTTAAGAAACACCATTTAGGCCATGTTGGCAGTTAACATTAGCATGGAAACCCATAAACAACTTCATAAATTCTATGCTATTGGAAAAGAAGGAGCAGACACATGCAAGTGTGTGTGTGGTTGAGAGTGTCCAGAACATTATAAAGACTATGAGCACTGGTGTCAGGACTAAAAGCTGGGTTTTTAATATTGTTTTTTTTTTTTCACCTAATTAGCTGTCGAGTCCTGCTCACATTTCTTAAAGAATTGGAGTTGTAGTTTATCACCTGCAATAAAGAGTGGACAGGAAAACTATCCATGGCTAAGGTATTAGGCAAGGTTCTTAGTGTTGTCTAGTGTGTTATAGGCTCTCAAAAGTGTTAATTCCAGGGCTGGGGAGATGGCTCAGTCAATAAACTATCTGTTGTCCAGGCACGAGGGCTTGCCTGAGTCCACATCTCCAGCATCCAAGCAAAGAGGCCTATGCTGTGGTGCCCCAACCTCTGCAGCCCCCTGCAGCAGACCTCTGGAGCTCATTGGTCAGACAGCATAGCTTAATAGACTTCCATGTTTAGTGAAAGACTCTGCCTCAAATTCAAGGTGGAGAACAATCGGGGTGGCCAAGAACCTTTGAAATCAATCTCTGGTCTTCCCACACAGCCATAGGAACACATTCATACAATACAAACCCACAGACACATAGACACACACATAGACACACACAGAAACACAAGCACACACACATGCATGAGTACACAACACCCTCAGACACACACACACACACACACACACACACACACACACACATGAATTCCTATCTGCCATGTCCACATTTATACAGTAGGTCTTTACTTTCTCCCATCCCCATCCCTTCTGGTTTCCTGAACTCTGACCCTAATTGTGTGGTTATTAACTTAGGGTGACTATATCCAGAGTACTTCAGAATCGAAGGCACCTTGTGAGGAAAGGTCATTGATTTTCACAGAAGAGCTTTTGTTTCCAAAGCAAGACCTAAGAGCAAGGAATCAGCAAAGCAAACATCTGGTATCCTAGATGAAACACCAGCTATCCAGGCTGTGGCTGCACATTAACCAAAATTGGGCACCAACCCATGTCTTTGATGTCATCCTCAGGAAGCGTCTCACCACACCTTTACTCAGACTAAGCACACTCCCCCTTCCTAGTTCCACCTTGGACTTGTCCACATGTCACTAATGTAGATCAATCTTATCAATTTCCCCATTGTACTTTCTCTTCCACTAAAGCAGACTTCTTGAGAACAGGCTTTGTGTTTGTACCTCCAAATAGGGACAAATGTCCCAGTTCAATTATGGCCTCCAATGTTACTATCTAGTACTGATCACTTATAAATGTCTGTGTTTATACATTCAACCAGTGATGAAGAAATTCTTATTCCATTTTTAATGGATGAGTCAGCTAGGAACACAGAGAAGTATATTGTAGTCTCCAAACCACCCAAGTAGAAAGTGGTATAGTTATGCTGGAGCTCTGACTTCCCCTGTCTTATTGCCTATTGTCCTAAGTTTGCTAAGTTGAATTTGTTGATATTAAGAGATCATTTTCAAACCTTGTAAACCAGGCCAGCACTCCAGAGCTCTCGGTGGGAGTCAAAAGAGTCTTCCAGAAGCATAAATGAAGATATGCATCATGTAGGCTATACTGACAAAGGAGTTTATTTAGAAACCCATAAACACCTTGTGGATGCTGCATTTATTGGAAGGTGAAGGATCAGGTCAAGTGGAAGTGTGGGGAGTTGTGCCATGATGGCCCACGCAAAGGGTCATAGAATAAGGGTGTCTGATCCAGCACCCTGGCCTCAGGCCTCACTTCTTGCCTCTGCTGACATCTAGTCTTCAACACCAGTAGTTTGTTTGCTTGTTAGGGCTCCCTATCTCCCGGGCCCTCCATTCCACCCCAGCTCAGGCTTCCAGACTGCTGAGCTCATCGCATGGTGACTGCTCTTTTCCAGAAGCTTCCTCCAAACCACTTCCTCCATCCTCACTCCCGGAGGAGAAAGGACAAAAACTCCAGGAAAAGCAGTTAGCATCCAGTTTTAGTATGACTGTCTTTAAAATGAGACCCTGAGTTCAAACCCAACGTCGTCGGCATCCTTTCTTATGTGTATCTTAAGTAATTTAGGAATGATGTGTCTTCATTTTCTCCTCTGTAAGATGGGACTAGCCATTTCTATCCCAGAGCGACATCATCACCATTGTTGGGTAGTACACAGCAGGGATCTGGAGAGACTATGAATCATTACTGGAAGGGAAGTCAAAGATATTCCAAGAGTCTTTGGGACCCCCCCCCCCCCGCCCGCTTAAAGCCTTCTAAGAACAGAAATGCTGAAACCCTAGTCCTCTCACACAGACACTCAAATAGCTATCAGAGCGGAAACAAGGAGCCCTCCTGTTTTCTGGGGAGTGTGGAAGTAGGCAGGTTTGTTACTATTTATTTTATTATTTTATTTTATTTCACAAAGGGTTTTCCAGGGCTTAGTGTCCTCTAGATGTAGAGAGGAGAGGGTGGGTGCCTCATTCCAGGGCCCAGCCTCCTTAGAGCCTAAGCAGACGATTTGGAACTCGTCTGATTTAGAAGTGGAGAGGCAGGTTTTGAGCAGTTGGAGACTTGAAGGCAATTAGGATTTCTGGTTAGGTCACTGGAGTTCTTGAGAGCTTTGCTTTTTACTTTCCACTCCCACCCCTTGAAGTCTCCTCAAGAACAGAAGAGAGACTATGTATATGATAAAAAGAAAAATGTAAAAAGAAGAGATGGATCAAAACAGTTACTCAGGAACACTTGGGTGACAGTTGTTTATTAAGTCTCCTCTGTGAACACAGTAGCTATATAAATCACAGTAGCTATAAAGCAGTGGGGTTTACAAGACAAACTTCCAGGGCAGGGTAGATTAGCTGCTCTTGGCTTCTCTCCTAACTGTTTGAAGCCAGGGTTCAGGGACCACTGAGGCTCAGAAATACAGAACCTGAGTTGCAAAGCCATTGGGGATGCTAGGATCTGTCTCAGTGTGACATAGTGCTGGAGCCTCACTGAATGAGGAAAAAAAAACCCTGACGCCTGGGTTCATGTGCTTCCTAGAAACTGTCATTTCTTTGTGGTTTTAGGCCAACTTGTTGGCTATCTCTGGCCTGTTGATAATGTGCCCCCTAGTGGACATCCCCCAAACCTCTTTTTGATCTTTGTGGAAGTTGAAAGCTATCTGATTTTAATCCTTGAATCCTCAAGGCAAATCTAGAAAGAAGAAAGAGGGTGAAGGTGGGGAACCTTTCACTAAAGACTTGTGTGGAAAAGCAGTGTTTCTGGGTAGTCTTTTCTGAAAAGTTCACAGTAAAACTAATGTTCCACGTTCTGGTTTAATCGGCATCTTGTATTTGAAAAGGGTTCACAGATCATGGGGGAGAGGCAATAAGTTCCAGCACAACTATCATTTGCCCAGTATCTGCTAATTTCTAGACATTGTCCGGTCTATTCGGACACATCTTTATCTGAGGAATACAAATTATAGTAGTCAAGTGACTTTTCTGAGGAAGATACAAAGAAAGATTTTGACCTACGACGGATGGTCCTGGGCACTGGTTGTCTTTCAGGCACTGTCTTAGACATAGTATATACCAAACTGAATTTTTTTCTCTGTAGACTAATAGATATAGATAATAGAATGTGGTTTACAGGGCTTTTACAACAAAACACATTTATGTTAAAGTTCTCGGAATATTACCTAACAAGGAGCAGGTGCTTTAAAATAAGAAAATCACAGCGAGATGTAGAGCACCTGAGATAAAGCTCTGTCTAGCCTCACCCTCCAGACAGGAAGACCCAGGCACAGCAAGCCTGACCACCCCACTAGGCTGGGCTCTGCATGAGCAGCCTGGGCCAGAATACATTCTCTGAGTTCCTACATAACTGTTTTTCCTCAAACATACCAAGCCTTCTTTGTGAGGGTTGGTGTGAGGGTACCGTTGTGTAGGAGGTACTTGTGGAGTCCAGAAGTTAGCCTTAGGTGCTGTTCCTCAGGACACCACCCATTTGGGGGTTTAGTTACTGTTGTTGGTTTGCTTGTCGTTTCATTTTGTTTCCACGCAGGGTGTCTTCCTGGCTTGGAGCTCAGTGATTCAGCCCGGCTGGCTGGCTAACAAACCCCAGCGATCCACCATGCTCCACTTTTAAAAGTTTTTACCGTTTTCTGGGGATGAAACTCGGGCCCCTATGCTTGTGTGGCAGCATGCATTTTGACCAACTGAACTCTCTCCTTTTAACTAACAAACCAGTTTTTTTTCATCAGAAGCATTTTCATTGTAGTTCACAAAGAATGTTGGTGTCAACTCTAATAAACAATTAAACAAATTTCAAGAGGATCAAAATAGATGGAAATGACTCTAAAACGAGATTGGGATTTGCCCATTAGACAAAAAGGTGGATTATAAGTGGATGGTTTAATGTCACTCCTGTTGCTGTGATAAAATACCTGAGGGGGGGGGGCGGAACAACTTAGAAGAGAAAGGGTTTACTTTGGCTTACAAATCCAAATTAAAGTAAGAAAAATCAGGGAAGGAACTCAAATATCTAGAAGAAAATGTATCTACAGCCAAGACAGAGATAAAATAGTGCATATATCCTCACTTGTTTACTTGGTTTTGCTACTGTCATACAGTTTAGGATCCCCTGCCTAGGGAATGATGCCACTCATAGTGAGCCAGATATCTCCATCAATTGACTTAATTAAGACAATCCTCCATATATATTCCCATAGACCCACACAATGTGGAGAGTCCTTCACTGAGACTTTATTCCCAGTGAATAATAATTCCAGGTTGTGTCGCGTTGATAGTTAAGGCTAGCATTCACACTGTAGCACAGATAACATGTTAATTTGTATTTGAGGATCTGATCAACACTATGCTCATATTAGGCTCTATATTTTCATTTAGAATTATCCTTCTGGCAAGTTGAATTTGCTAGAACAAAATCTAGACATTGCAAAGACATTGGGAAAAGAGACCTGCGAGAGGAAGATTTGAGCAGAACTTGGAAGGTAGGGATCACACAGCAGAGGAAGCTGTCTGAAGTCAGTGTGGGAAGCTACAACTTAAAGTGTGGTCTGAGTGAGAGCCCCAAGACAGCTTTGGGGCTGGAGAGATGGCTTAGCAATTGGAACACTTACTGCTCTTCAGTTCCCAGGACCCACTTCAGACAGCTACACAACCACCTGTAACTCCAGTTCCAGAGGATCCAACATCCTTCTCTCACCTCTGTGGGCATTGTGTGTGTGGTCACAGAGACTCATGTCCACACATACATGTGCACCTGAAATAGAAGACAAACCCATCATTCTGGGGGTTTTGCTTTTAAAGGACTGTCTAGTGTCCTGGTGGAAACTGCCGGTGCTTCTGTGCCAGAGACACCAAGGGCACAGAGATAACGGGGTGTAGAGTGGGTGAGGAATATAATTCATCCCTCTTCTTGGGACTTGGAGTCTTTTACAAAAGTAAAGCATAGGTAGGAAAGTCATCATTGAAGTCCTGTTGAGGCTGCATGCAGTAGCAGAACGGGTGCATGGATGCTGGGGTGACTCCATCCTGCAAAGGTAATCTGTCTTTCAGACTCCAAAGTCTTAGTAGAAGATCTCTGGTCAGCACCTTACTTAGCTGACATTGTACATGAGGACGTCTCACTTAATGGTTTCTGCCTGAGGTTTTTTTTTAACTTGCCAATAGGAGCTAGGGAGGTCCCTAGGCATTGAGTGTTTAAAAATTAAATCAATGGACATTTGTCTGCCTATTATCTGTCTGTCTGTCTATCTATCTGTCTGTCTGTCTGTCTGTCTATCATCTATCAATCTTTTATTCTCTCTTATCTAGCATATATTTCTATCATCTCTATCATCTATTTGTATCTGTCTCATCTATTTCTGTCTATTATCTACCTATCTATCTACCTACCTACCACCAATAATTCAAGTATCTCTATATTTATGTTTGTTTATACCTAGACTACTGTATAAATATATGTCAGGAAATGCTGGTCAAGAGCATGCTCTGTCTATTCTACTCGACATTTTCCCAAAGAAAGATCGCAACTGGAGAAATGACTTATCTCTTCAGAGAATGATCGTCCCAAGGAGTAAGAAATGAAAATTTATCATTATGTTGTGGCAATTATGAAAAGAAACCAATCTGTCATTTTAGTTTTCTATAACATGACTGATTTTTAATTGTCTTATTGTTTTGCTGCGTTGCTTTTCAGAAGGGGTTGTTACTTTTGTTTGTGAATTCTGTTATTTATTTGTTGTTGTTTTGAGACATGGTCTCACTGTATAGCATTGTCCAGCTTGGAACTCATTATGTAGACCAGGCTAGCTTCGAACTGGCAGAGATAGATTCATTTGCTTCTACCTCCTGGGTGCTGGAATTAAAAATGTGCGGCACCACACCCAGATTAACTTAAAAAATAATCATACTTTTAATTTGAAATTGATACAGTAAAAATATTTTTGTTCATGTAATTCTGAAGCTTGTGCCAGCTTTGGTAAACACCTGCAGATCTCATCATCTTAGCAGAGGCTAGCTCTCTTACCTTCCCCTGGGTCTGTCTTGCAAGGAAGTTTTCATGTCTATCAAACATATTATCTTCTTAGACATCATTTGTTACTACTGCATAAGAAGTCTCTTACATTATTTTCTAAAAAGCTGACTACACAAAAAATATCTAAGCTGAAACAAAAACTGGTTTTTATAGAGTATATTTTGCTCAAGTTTTCCCCTCCTCCCATTTCCTCTCAAGTCCTCCCCCACCTCCCTACATAGCATACACCCGGATGCTCCTCCCTACATAGCATACACCCGGATGCTTCTCACTCTTCCTGTGTGGTCTGTCTCTCTGGTCTCTCTCTCTCTCAAAACAAACAAGCAACAAACATAACCAATAAGACCAAAAAAAAAAAAAAAAAAAAAAAAGAATCCTCAACAAACAAAACTTCAGAAAAAAAAATGGAGTTCACTTTGTGTTGGCCACCTCCTGCTGAGCAGGGGCTGTTGTGTAGTCTGTTTGATATATCCAGTGACTGAAAACAAAACAAAATGAAACAAATGAACCTGACTTCCTATTTGCCAGGAGATGTCATTTGCAAATGTCTGCTTGGTTAGGAGTGGGACCCCCATGTCCACTTCTCCCTAAGTGCTGGGATCCCGTCTGACTTGGATTCTGCAGGTCCTATGTGTTGCCGCAGTGCCTGTGTGTTCCTGTGTGCGTCTGTCCCATTGTGTCAGAGTCATCCACTGCCTTGGGTCCATATAATCTTTTTGCTTCCTCTACTCAATTGATCCGTGATCCTTTCGGGGGTGGCTTTGATGAAGGCATCCCATTTAGAACTGAGCGCTTCAGAGTCTCTTTCACTCTGCTCATGGTCCAGTTATAGGAAGAGACACGGTTTTTAAAAGGCCTGCTGCTAGCATATGAGAGCATCTCATTCAAATATATTAATAGGGGCTAAAGCAATGGCACGGTGGTTAAGGACACGCGTTGCTTTTCTAGAGGACCAAGGATCAGTCCTCATCACCCACATAGTGGCTTACAAATGGCTGTAACTCCAGTTTCAGGGTATCCCATGCCCTTTTCTGGCCTTCATAGGTATTGCACACACATATATTTAGACCGCACTCATACACATAAAATAAAAATAACTAAACCTCTAATCCCGGAGATGACTCAGTCAGTATAGTGCTTTGTGAGAGCCTAGGTTTGATCCTCAGCAGCTACATAAAAAGCTGGCTGTGGTGATGTGCACTTATAATCTAAGCACTGGAGAAGCAGAGATTATTGGGTCTCTGAGGCTCATAAGCAGCCAGCCTAGGTAAAGTAGAGAGTCCCAGGTCCTAGTGAGAGATCTTGCTTCCAAATAAGGTAGACAATATCTTTCCTCCACATAGAAATGTACAGATATACATTCATACATACACATACACACATTTATATCCCCATACACAGCTGAGCACACACACACACACATACACATACACACACACACACACACACACACACGCTACCCCTTTTCCAAAAAGAAGAAATGTAATGCCAAAGAAACCATGGATCTCAACTAGAGAACTCACCCATACCTTGTTCTGGCCTCTGGAGACATGCCACACATGACATGCTTTCACACAAAATCATACATACATACATTCAAATAAAAATACTAATACAAATGAAAATCACTAAAAAAATATGTTCATTAATACTTTATTATTCACTAACAGCTGACTAAGATTGTGATGGGATCTAGACATTGATGAAAACAGGGATGAAAGATGGAAGCAACTGATAAACTCCAAGACCAAGATGCTCTCCCAAGTTTCTTACAAGTTCTGCTTTTGGAGCTATTAGGAGAGAAGTGTGAACATCATCCGTGGGTGAGCACGATGCAGAGGAGAAAAGAATGAAAGAAAGGCAGCTACTGGGAAAAAAGGCCCAGCCAGAGTGTTCTGAATGGTTCTTCTGGGTTGGGCACATTCCACAGAAATGTTTTTTCTCATGACATTTGTCTCTATGAGGACATGAGCGCTTTGAGTTGGGAACTCCCCAAGGGACTCTCCAGGAAAGAAAAAAGTTGCTTCATTTCTCAAAATCCCTATTTCATTTGGAGGGTGGGAATTTCATGATTCCATCCCACTAAGCAGCCTTTTTGACCAGGCTGAGGCTTGCTCAGAAGCCTTTTCCTTGAAGAAACCCTATGCCTTCCCTCCTATGCCTCCAATGGAAGACATCCTGAGTACCAGACAATGTGACCTCAAGTTGTCCATGAAACTTCTTTAAAGGATGCATTATACCTGACCAGTTCAGGAGAGGTCAAAGTCTGGCAGCAAAACTCAGGTTTGTGGGAGGGCAGCTGATATGTAGACTATACAGTACCTGAATAATATGGATGGGAAAAGGCCAAACTGGAAAAGGGAGGTGTGATTTCTTCCAGCTTAGCCACTAAGAAGTTGGGATGGATAACACAACGTGGTGTTGATGGTCACGCTGCTGCTGGTGGTGATGATAATGAACGATGATGAAGATGGTAACAGCTCTCATTGAATCACTGCTGTGTTCCGCATTCTCTGCTACAACTTTAAGGGTATTCTGCTATCCATGCCTCTACAGAGCTACAGGAACAGCTGGAATAGAGGAAAGCAACTCCAGATGGTAGAGTGCTTGCTTTATAAACAGGACAAGCTGAGTTCAATCCCGCCACCCACATAAAACACTAGGCATAGTGCTATAAACCCAGATTGGGAAGACAGAGACAGGGGGATGGTCTCACTATCCAGCCACCTAAGCCTAACTGGCAAACTCTAAATTCCAGTGAGATACTTCCTTAAGAAATAAGGTGTAAGGCTCCTGAAAATAGATACCCAAAACTGACTTCTGGTTTTCATATGCTTATGCATACATGTGAATGCATATTAATGTGTCCCCTCCCATGACACACAAACACACACACACACACAATCATTAAGGTCATATACATTGATAAAATTCCATTCTATGGAGGAATAAAGCAAGGTTACATAAACACTCAATGGCTCTACAGCAGCGAAAAGAAACAGGACTTAGCCTTGACTAGCCACTCCATTACCATTAGATGACTTAAATGAAGATGGTGGTATCCTCTGCAAAAAGATGCAAGCTAGTCTTGAGATACTCTATCTCCCTCCAGGTCCTTTACCACTTCCCAGTGGGGTATGACCTCTGTCTTCCTCTCTGTGATGAGAAGGAAGCCTGCTTCCCAAAAAACAAAAATAGTCTAGCTGGAGGTCAGTGGGAAGCCATGGATGCCCCGCTTTCAGGCCGGTGCCAGGGAGAAGCTCAGCAAGCACAGCTTTGCAGCGAATGAGGGCAACTATATGTTTGCATTCCCGCTTAACTGGAAGCTACAGACAATAGTTGGAAAGCTGCAATTCTGTTACCCTAAATAACAGATGAACGGCGAGGAGGGAGGGAGTAGCAATGGAAAACATTTTCTCTGTCTGCTTTGCAGAGTGCATCATTCTGCCTGCCAATGTGCATGTGTCCAAGCATCAGTGTCTTCGTCATGTTCACATCATTTGGGCAAGTTTCATGGACTTTGATCCTGACTTACACTGTTTGCCTTGCAAGGACTGTGGAGTTATGACCCCTCACTGCCTCAGCGAGAGAATGAATTAACCAAACTTTTTGTTTTTTAAGTTCATAGTATTTTTTATTCGATATATTTTTTATTTACATTTCAAATGATTTCCCCTTTTCTGAACCCCCACTCCCCGAAAGTCCCATCAGCCCCCATCCCTCTCCCCCTGTTTTCCCACCCAACTCTTCCCACTTCCCTGTTCTGGTTTTGCCCTATACTGCTTCACTGAGTCTTTCCAGAACAAGGGGCCACTCCTCCCTTCTTCTTGTACCTCATGTGATGTGTGGATTATGTTTTGGGTATTCCAGTTTTCTAGGTTAATATCCACTTATTAGTGAGTGCATACCATGATTCATCTTTTGAGACTGGGTTACCTCACTTACTATGATGTTCTCCAGCTCCATCCATTTGCCTAAGAATTTCATGAATCCATTGTTTCTAATGGCTGAATAGTACTCCATTGTGTATATATACCACACTTTTTGCATCCACTCTGCTGTTGAGGGATACCTAGGTTCTTTCCAGCTTCGGGCAATTATAAATAGGGCTGCTATGAACATAGTGGAACATGTATCCTTATTACATGCTGGGGAATCTTCTGGGTATATGCCCAGGAGTAGTATAGCAGGATCTTCTGGAAGTGAGGTGCCCAGTTTTCGGAGGAACTGCCAGACTGATTTCCAGAGTGGTTGTACCATCTTACAATTCCACCAGCAGTGGAGGAGTGTTCCTCTTTCTCCACATCCTTGCCAACATTTGCTGTCTCCTGAATTTTTAATCTTAGCCATTCTGACTGGTGTAAGGTGAAATCTCAGGGTTGTTTTGATTTGCATTTCCCTAATGACTAATGAAGCTGAGCATTTTTTAAGATGCTTCTCCACCATCTGAAGTTCTTCAGGTGAAAATTCTTTGTTTAACTCTGTACTCCATTTTTTAATAGGGTTATTTGTTAACCAAACTTTTTAAACTACCAGGAAAGGATCTGGAGAGATGGCTCAGCAGATAAGAGCACTTACTTCTCTTCCAGAGGACCAATTACTTCTCTTCCAGAGTTCAGTCATCAGCACCCACGCGCTGGCTCATAACGGTATGTAACACCCTCACTCAGACATACGTGCTGGCAAAACACCAATTCATGGAGAATAAATTATTCTTTTAAAAGCTACCAGAAAGAAACTATAAAGCTAGAAGAACTTTCATTTTTGCAAGGGAC
The DNA here is from genome assembly GCF_947179515.1 of Apodemus sylvaticus. Lineage (NCBI taxonomy): Eukaryota > Metazoa > Chordata > Mammalia > Rodentia > Muridae > Apodemus > Apodemus sylvaticus. Next base: position 84,661,083 of record NC_067476.1, on the reverse strand, counting down.
TCCCCCAGTCTTCTTCAACTCTGTGGGCAGCACAGCCTCCTGGCCTTCTTGCCGAGGCTGAGAAACTTGATGAAACTTTGTCAGAGCTCCCCTGGGCTAGCTGAGCAGGCTGGCTCTGCTCTTCAGTGCGCAGAGCCTCACTTCCTCCTCATACCACTGTGCTCAGGAGATACCACAGGTTCGTGCTGCAGGGGCAGCTCCTCCACAGTGCATCCTCTTCAAAGCCACTGCCCTGTGTGCATCACCACCCTCTGGCCTCAGGCAGTAAGGCTACAGTAAGCCTAGAGGTTGTGCTTTCCCAAAATCCCAGCAGACACACTGATGACAATAGCAAGTGGGACCTTTGGAAAGTGGTTAGGCCAAGAGGACAGAACCCTCAAAACTGAGATCAGAACCCTTGTTAAAGGGACTCCAGGGATATCTCTTGCCCTCTGTCTTCCATATAGAGACACAAAAGAAGACAACGGCTTTCAAGTCCTTCAGGTGTCCTTCTCAGAACCTATGCAGTCCCCTGGACTCAGACGTCCAGCCTCTAGAAAGATAAGAAGTAATTATCTATAGTTTCTATACTGCCTAGTTTATAGTACTTTGTTGAAGTGTGGGCAGTTCTTGAGAAGAATCTTTTGTGACTTCCTCTGGAAATGGCAATTCCTAAGACAGTGAATAGCCTGCTGCTAATGGGCAGAGGCCTCACACCTTTAGCTCAGTGAAGACATCAAGGATCAAGGATCAAGGATCAAGAGGGGCCTGTCTAGCTAGCTATTATCATATGAGAGAGAGAGGGAGGGAGGGAGATGGAAGGAGGGATGAAGGGAGGAGGCGGGAGGGAGAGAGGGAGGGAGGGAGGGAGGGAGGGAGGGAGAGGGAGGGAGGGAGGGAGGGAGGGAGGAGGAGGCAGGCAGGGAGGGAGGGGGAGGGAAAGAGAGAAGGAGGGAGCAGAGAGAGAGACAGAGAGAGAGAGAGAGAGAGAGAGAGAGAGAGAGAGAGGTTTTATGGAAGGGTAAGAACAAGGAGGAGCCAGGCTCACACAATCTTGCATAAATCTCATCTGTGCTCCTGTGTCTGAGGAAAGAGGGCCTCTGCTTTTAAACTTAACTCCCCTCCTGTTAATGTCTTTGCATGCCTTGGTGTCTCTGCTGAGATTCTGACTCCCTGAACTAGGCAGCAGTGTTTAGATTCCTAGGTTCATTGAGGGTGGCCCACAGTGAGGAGGCCATGGAGAGTCTGAGCAAGAGCTCTTTCACTATATACACATATGCCTCATCACCATCACCATCACCATCACCACCATCATCATCACCATCACCATCACCATCACCATCACCATCACCATCATCATCACCATCATCACCATCATCATCACCATCACCATCACCACCACCATCACCATCACCACCATCACCATCATCACCACCATCACCATCATCACCATCATCATCACCATCACCATCACCACCACCATCACCATCACCACCATCACCATCACCATCACCATCACCACTATTATTAGTAGGTCTCAGAGTGTACCTGCACTGTCCTGGGGACACACACAGGAAATATAGACAGATGTTCACATCAGCTCCATTTGATACGAAGAAACATTTAGAAATGAGGCAAGTGTTCATTGGCAGGAAATCAAGTAGCAGAATGCAGCATATTCACATGTTCTCCTGTTACCGTGTGCCAGCTATTTGAAACAACATGGATGGACTGAGAAACACTGTGCTGAGCAGAGGGGGTAAAACAAGTTTGTGTGACTACATGCATTCTCAATTCCTTTTCTCTAAGCTTCCGAAGCTAGTGTAGGTGTTCAGGCTTGGTCACCAGGGTTCGCTTTTAAGGGAGATTGTGAGAGAGCCTACCTCTCACTCTTCTCAACCCAGTCGTGCTGTGCTCCCCACCTCCCTCTCCCTGTCCCTCTCCCCCTCCCTCCTCTCTTCCCACTTTTCCTCCCCACCCCTCTCATGTGGTCAGTATCAAGTGTCTTTTTTTTTATGGTTTTCTTCCTTATTTTTTGAGACAGGGTTTCTCCTTGTTGAACCTGGAGCTCACCACTTCAGTTGGATCAGCTTACCAGGCATCCTCCTGTCTCTACAGCTACAGAACTGGAATTCCAGGTGTGTGAGATTATGCTTCCTTCTCTACGAAGGGGCTAGGAATCCAAGCTCAGGTCCTCGTGCTTGTATGCAAGTATTTTACCTACCGAGCCATCTCCCCAAGCCCAGACTGGTGATTAAAAAGCAGAATATGGAGGGGTTAGGGTTAGGGTTAGGGTTAGGGTTAGGGGTTAGGGTTAGGGTTAGGGTTAGGGTTAGGGTTAGGGTTAGGGTTAGGGTTAGGGTTAGGGTTAGGGTCAGGGAGGATGCAGGATAAAAAAGGATCATACCTGTTTGCATTCCATGTAGCATTATGGTTCATATTTAGGGGACATTTATCCTATTGTAATGTGAAGTTACACATACACACACACACACACACACACACACACACAGTTACCTTAGTTTACCTAGATGAAAGCATTTAAATTTCACTGTTAAAAACTGGGAGAGTTGTTTTTTTTTATTTTTTTATTCGATATAATTTATTTACATTTCAAATGATTTCCCTTTTCTAGCCCCCCCACTCCCCGAAAGTCCCATAAGCCCCCTTCTCTTCCCCTGTCCTCCCACCCACCCCTTCCCACTTCCCCGTTCTGGTTTTGCCGAATACTGTTTCACTGAGTCTTTCCAGAACCAGGGGCCACTCCTCCTTTCTTCTTGTACCTCATTTGATGTGTGGATTATGTTTTGGGTATTCCAGTTTTCTAGGTTAATATCCACTTATTAGTGAGTGCATACCATGATTCACCTTTTGAGTCTGGGTTACCTCACTTAGTATGATATTCTCTAGCTCCATCCATTTGCCTAAGAATTTCATGAATTCATTGTTTCTAATGGCTGAATAGTACTCCATTGTGTAGATATACCACATTTTTTTGCATCCACTCTTCTGTTGAGGGATACCTGGGTTCTTTCCAGCATCTGGCAATTATAAATAGGGCTGCTATGAACATAGTAGAGCATGTATCCTTATTACATGGTGGGGAGTCTTCAGGGTATATGCCCGGGAGTGGTATAGCAGGATCTTCTGGAAGTGAGGTGCCCAGTTTTCGGAGGAACCGCCAGACTAATTTCCAGAGTGGTTGTACCAATTTGCAACCCCACCAGCAGTGGAGGAGTGTTCCTCTTTCTCCACACCCTCTCCAACACCTGCTGTCTCCTGAATTTTTAGTCTTAGCCATTCTGACTGGTGTAAGATGAGGTGCTTCAAGTGTGCCAAAGACTTGACCTACTGAAGTTTGGTTTTGAAATGTCCCCTAAAAGCCCATGTATTCCAGGCTTGGCAATTAATGGGAGCCAGTGGAAACTTTGAGGTGGCAGATCTGCTGAAAGCCTTCGATCTCTGGGGGTCTGTCTTTGAAGGTGAGTGTGGCTGCCTGCCTCTTCCTCTCTCTCTCTCTCTCTCTCTCTCTCTCTCTCTCTCTCTCTCTCTCTCTCTCTCTCTCTCTCTCTCTCTCTCTCTGCCCAGTCATGAAGTCTGAAGCTTTGAGCTCCATCAGGTGTTTCCCACTCTCCTGTGCTTCACTGTCACAGGCCACAAAGCAAAACCACCAATGAGCCTTGGCCACCAAAACTGAGCCAAAGAATCCTTTTCTCTGTAAGTGGATTTCTAGAGGGTATTTCCTGCAGTAACAGAAACTAACCATTGTGTTTACAGACATTTTCAGAGTCCTAACTTCTGGTCTACAGATGGTCCTTCTATACTCACTCCAGATTAGACTTTCTTCATCTTTCCTTGCTTCTACATCATTAGCAAAGCAACACTTGGTTCACACAAATTGATAGATCCTCACCTATGACCCAGGAGTGTTGGGTTCTTGGCCCCACTCAAGTCTCTGTTAGTCTGTGTTATCCTTGGCAGAACTGGCCAACACTGGCTTATTTATATCCATTCTAAATGTGAAATAGTCACTTGAACTCTGGTTTCAGCTGTTGGCCATCTTTAAAGAAAAATGGCATCCCAGAAATGTGCTGAACAGCGTGTTTTCCGAAATTGAGATTTTGGTGCTATTTTTACTGTGGATGATATGCAGGCTTAACTCCAAGGGATGTGAGCATCAAATTAAGTGTTCATTTTCACCAGCAATTTAAGCAAATTGTTGTCATTCGTGACAAGAGGTATGCTGTGTCACATCTATGAATGTTGCTTATTCAGTATCAGATGTGTGTTTCTTCCCTCTCTCAAGAATGGAAAGGCAGTAATCCATCCCATCCATCAGTGGGTGCCCCTCCCTGTGAAATGTGAGCCTATTGCTATCTGGGTGGACTTTAATTGCATAAACATCTCAACATGTCTATGATGATCATCCCATTGAAGGCTATGAATTTAATTTCTCTAACATGTCCTTTTTAATGTTTGCCATGCTATTCCTCGGGTATAATTGTTCTAATCCTCTTGCAAGGCTAAAAGAAAATTGCTGTGCTGGAACACTAAGAAACTGTTTGACTATGTCTTTTATGAACTGTTTAAGAAATTCAAGGGAGAATTTCATTTCCCTTTCCTTACCATATACTTGATGAAGTTGTACTTCCTTGCTCCATAGACAGAGCAATGCTTTGGCCATTGAACCATAAGCACAATCGAGGGACCATAAGCAGAATCAATCAGGAGGGAGTGTTGAGGGTGAGTACAGGTTCTTCTGTCTCTTTCAACCTGCATTGGTAAACATGGAGACGGTCTCCACTATACTTTCTGTTGTGCTTTGTATGTAGACCTTTCCTTCCCACAAAGGTTAATGTGCTAAAATCTTGGTCTTAAGTGTGCAAATGTTGAGAGGGGTAGGACCTTTAAGATGTAGGATATAGTGAGAGATGACTAGGTCATCGAGGCTATCTTACTCCAAGGAGATTAATGTCTGCTTCTAGGGAGTGAGTGAGAGGTCTCATGTAACTTGATCTTGGGAATGGGGTGTAATTGTTCAGCCCATGTGTTTATCTTCTTCTAACCACCACACTGGTCACTGTTGTATGAATTTCTTCCATGTCATGTGCCCTGCCTGATATGACATCATGAGGCTCTTGGCTGACCATGGCCACCTGAACTCAGACATTTCAACCTCCTAGAAAAATGACCCCAAACAAACCTCACTTTCTCACAGTGTATTCATGTCAGGTGCTTGAGAGATGCCCCCAGTGCGGATTAAGTAAGACATTCCCTGGATGAGGACAGCAAGGAACAGTTTCTAGCTAAATGGGGATTAATATGCCACATAGATGAGACATGAGCAGGGGTTTGGAAGCCTCCCTAGCTTGTGTGGTTCGCTGATGAGCCATCATAACACACATCCCACTAGCTTTGTTTCATTAGATGTGACTTTACCGAATGCTGGGGTTTTCCAGAAAATATTTATTTGAAATATCATAGACTTCACTCCACAATTTCTTCCAGAAATACCACTAAAGATATAACTAACACTCTGCAACTAATAGACTACAATGAGAAATGAGGAACAGGTGACTACAAAGAGAAATTGGAATCCACATTTATTGATGAGATATATATACACAGGAGTTAAAACACTTAGTGAAAGATTGAATTCACATGTTATTTCCATCATATGAAGAATATCCAGTTATTTTACACATGAAATGTTACAGTCATGAGTCCACATCACAAGGAAAGCTAAAGATGAACATAGGAGATCTCAACTACCCAAGGTGTGCTTTGCCAACAAGGCATTTCCTAGTACCATACATAAGAAACAGCCCCCAAATTAGTCCCTTTGCATTCATTAGTCTTTAAATATCATGTGCTATATAGATGCACTACGGTACATGACATCAGACTAACGGGGACTGTGAATGGGAAGGAAACCATTAATCTTATCTTTCATTCAAAAATAATTCTGGTTAATAATTCTGGAAAAGTCTCCTTTTCTTTCTGTACTTTTTTTCCACCCAGAATTTGAAGGACACAGCCACCACATGCCCCCACTCCACACATCTGGAGAAGCCCCTGAAAATGAGTGTGCTTGCTTCACATCTCCATGATCTGTGAGAAAAGGGAGGGGGCATGCGCCAGCACATTGCTGTTTCTTCTGTCTTTGTGGGGAAGACAGGGGTTACAGGAACTACAAAGTATGGTATTTAGTGAGAATGCAGTTTGGGAGGTCACATCTAATTGCAACTGTTAATCTCATCTCCACCCACTCCACACATGCAAACAGAGTGTACTGGGTAGAGGGGACCAGCTTCCTGTCACATACTCAGGATCAGTGCATCAAAGGTTGGTCCTCTGCCAACGCCAAGGTTGGCCATTGGCCTTTGCTGGTCCTCAGCTATTGCTGGCCCCTGGCTGTTGCTGGCCCTGGGCCTTGGTGTGCTTCTAGTATTGTTGTTCCCTTACAAGTGTGCAATTTGCTGCCAGAACTGTGCTTTCTTTCGGGGGTGGGGGGAATGTCTCACCTGCATGGTTGCTAATCAGTAAATACATTCTTATACTCCAACTCAGGAAGTCAAGGGTAACAAGGTTCTTCATAATCTTAGGCCATGAGCATCATGATGAAGATCTGACAACCAGAGAGGTTGACCCTTCCCCAAAGACATGAGCTGAGTATGAGGAGGAAATTGACTTTTTTATTTTTTGGTCTCTTTAAGCCCAGACCACTGATGAGGGAGGAGAGACGATCATCTTCATTCTAAACCTCCCTCAGACTTGGCAACCACAGTTCCATGGGTACACTGAGTGGGAATGATGCAGGCATAGGATGACACTTCACTGAGTAACAGGAAACACATTCACCCACCCCCATCCCTGCTCAGGGTTGTATTTACAAAGGTGCTGGACTCAGAGATTTGCAAACAATCATCAGTACAGAGGTTTCATAGGTAAGTTCTTCACTCAGGTCACATTGAGAAAGAGAAATAACTCTTAGGCGATACCTAAGACTGCAAAGAAAGGTTTCCAAATGGCAATCAACATATCTATTAAATTTAGATAAACAGCCAAGAACAAGAGTTAAATTAAATTACATCTATACACCATTTCACTGAAATTACATACAAAGACCTACATTATAGCTATACAAAGTGCATAGGCACTGTCTTCATGCGTGAACCAAGTATCAGCGTGTACACACAAGAAAGTCATGCTCTGATAGCTAGCTGTGAAAACAGATACAATCTTAGCCAGTCGAGGGCACATTTAATCTGTTGGCTTAATGAGGAGCAGGTTTGAATACATCCTAGTATGTCATCTATGTAACGGGCTATTCTTTCAAACACAGTAAAATAGCAGTCCTCCCACCATTGCGGAGAGTGTGTTTGGTGGAGAAAAGACACCTTGTGTTTTCTGTGGCTACTGGTTTACCTTGTGGGAAGGTTCCATAAGTTTGTTGCCTACCTGAGGATAAATGATTTGGGTTTATTCTAAATAATCTCAGTATGACTCTAACTCCCAGCTCCAGCCCCCTCAATGATACAGCATGGATTCTGAATGGGTACTAAAAATATGTTGTCTTTAATTCCTTCTTAAAAATATATGTTCAATTCATATAACAATGTGAGGTTTTGCTATCATTTTGCTTGGCAAGACTTAAGACTGCACCAACCTGTCCTGAATTCTTTTCTTACTAATCATCCTCAGTCTTTGCTACTCTATGTTTTATTAGGCCAATTTTCACATAAACATCTAGTAACGCATGGGAGATTCTGATATAGCAGCAGCCCCGCTGTTAGCACCGGCCTTTATTCATCTTATGGGAAAGTAAAACTAGAAAGGTTGATCGGGAAAACAAGGACTAGTGTTGGAAAAAAAGCAATCAGCACCATTTCTTGATGCTGAAGGATTAACTATTCAGATGCATATCCCGACTACCTATTCGATCTTCTGAGTTTGGTCAACTTACTCATTGCATCTTTAATGACTGAGTTCCAAAGTTTCTTAAATGTGTCTGTATGCTCAGGAAACAGTTGATACCCCCCAAATTGCTATAGAAATGTGTGCTCGAATTAGCTATACTTCTATCTATGTGGTTGTATAGAAAATACCATAAGAAAATATCTGTCTGAAAAAATTACAGATACCAAAGAGACTATATCAGCCTACTCTGAGTCTTTATGAGTTTTGAAGAATAGATACAAATGTGTAACATCATTAAAAGTTAAATTAACACTAAAACTTGTAATATCCAGGACTATAAATATTTCTCTGTATAAATAATAGCAAAGAAATTTGGGGATTTGTGGGAAAAAAGAATGTGAGATTAGGTCAAAGTAACTTTGTAGATTGGAGGTGCAATACTGATCAGAGGGTGATATGTTGTCCCTAGTAGCACAGATTCATGCCAGGAAGCTAAAATATATCTGCTGGCATCAAGATAAAATTAGATTCACAGTTTGCCAGCTCTCTCCTCAATCTGTAGAAAACAAATAGAAAAAGAATATACAAAAAATTCTCCAAAAAGTAGGTTTGTTTTAATATATACAAATCTCTGTAGGGACCAGCTGATCTGGTCTGTGTTGTGCGATGTGGGGATGGGATGCTGAGATTTTATGGAGGGAAGAAAGAGGAAAGTGTTGAGGTGGTTTGTAGAAGAATCTGGATACCAAAGGCTCTTAGAACAGGAACTTTGTGGGGACTAAGCTTCCCAGGAGCTGAGTTTCTGGTCCTGTGTATCAGGGAGTTTGCTGCAGCATGGAGAGAACTTAGGGATCTGTTTGACCACTTCCTCGCCTGTGAGCGTACCTGCCCCCACCTAAGGCAGCAGCCATTTCCAGGAAGGAGTAGTAGTTGCCATGGGGAGAAAGGGAGCCCAGAAGTAGCAAGGCTCTGACTGCATCATCCCCATCCCAGAGGATGCTGATAAGGATAACAGTCGGTTGTTAGGTTCCAAAGCTCACCCAGGGATTGGGGGTGTCTCCAGAGGAACCCAGATATTCTGCCACCCGTTGTCTGGGTTACGTGATGCCTCTGCCTAGCACAGGTCTGTTCCAATAGTAGATTTTATTCTCATCCTAAAAGCGCCTCAAAATACAATGTGAAAGGCTTAAAAATACCAAAATGGGTAATTAGATCACAGGATAAAACAAGATTCGGCATAGAAGAAAAACTGATGAGAAATGGTTCAGAGTGTTAATATGAACACGTATGAATATCTCCCAGGGCCCTCTGGACTTCTCCCTCTTTCCTGCAGTGACCTTAAGTAGGTCAAATAAGAAACATCTTTCTGCTCTCACTTTAGATCTCCTGTCACCTTGAGAGGAGAGTAAAAACCCGCAATCACTATCACTGCCAACAAACATTAACCTTTTCTGACCTGACTATCCATCTTGCTCCCCCAAAATTGAAGAGCTGAAATCTTTGCTGGCAATGAAGATATTTACCACACTAAATACATCAATTTAACTCTGGCTAAAATTTGGTCAGAGAGAAAAAATGCAAGCTCCAGCCTTTTATTACAGAACCAGAGAGGGTAAGTAAGGGGCAACCATCACTCACTGCCATAATAACTTAGACACTCTGTGAGCATGGGAAGGGGCAGAGGTAAATGGAAAACACAAATCTAGTGACAGCATCGCTCCCAATGATGTGATGTCTGTTATGCAGGTAAATCAAGAGGAAAACTTTCTAATGAAATCAATCAAATCCTCCTGTGCGTCCCTCCAGGGAGAACAGGCTCAGAATGGACGCACATGTCTGCAAGCATGTGGAGGGAAAGGTGTGTGGAGACCGTTGCTGCTGCTGTGTAAATCTTGCACCGAACGTCAGGGGCTGTTCAGGCTTGTTTGCCAGAGGCTCCCAAATCCCCACACAGGGTTGGCAATTAGGACTGTGTGGGGAAAATGATGTGGGCTGGGTATTTGGAGTGGGCACTGTTGCTACAGCAGGCATGATGCAAGAACTCAAAATGCAGACACTCGGTGTCTGGTCCCTCATGGTGAAGCTGCAGAACATTTCCCTGAGCAGAATCACCGCTTCCATGAGAACAGTGAGGTTGGGGAATGGGGATTTTAACCAAAGGATATTTACCGATGTCTCAATGCTGGAAACTGGGATACTGTGGCCACTCTTCAAGTTTGTTGTAAAGTATGGAATGTATAAAAGCTTGAGTTGGAGTTTTCCCAAAATGGATGAAGAAACATCTACATTGATTATTCATTATTGTGTGTCTTTCCAACTTACGATATAAATAAGCCATGCTTGAGAGCAGTTAAGACGATGGAAGTGAAGCGGAAACTGCATTTGGTCCAATGCCTTCTCATTTCAGAAGGAAGCATGAACAACCTGGGCACACAGGGGCGTGTGTGAGCCTTATAGCTACAAGTGGGGAATGTCTTAATCAAATGTCTCCTCTCCAATCCACGCTGTTTTTAAGCATCTCAGTCGTTGCCTGATTATGGTGTGAGGCTGTGAGACTGGCTATTATTCAGTTAAGATCTCCTGTTGTCTGCTTCCAAGCCAACCCCCTCTTAACTATTTGGCCATTTACTAAACAGTCATTGTTGAGCAATGAAACGAAAGAAAAAGGAAGGGCAGCGACAGTGGACAGGGAAGGGAGTTTTAAGGGAAAATCCTAAACTGGTTGGTGTTCTTGATGAGATTTTATCTTACTCCACCCATGGAAAACTAGCTGTCATGGTTGCCACCTGACACATGTGGCTGGGTTGACACACAGTGATCCTTCTTTTGGGTCTAGCCAGAGACTACCATGGATACTTAGATCACGAATCTTCAGTGACAACTTGGTTTAGGAAACCTAAACCTTCAGACCTTTTAAACTTATCTTCTTATGCCCCTTGGGCCCTGGAGCCCTGCAAGAATCCCAAACTGGAAAATTCCATCTGGTCCTCCTTCTTGGATGATATTGAGATTAGATACAGAATAAGCAGAAAAAAATAAAAAAGAAAAAGAAAGCAGAGCAGACAGATTGGTCCTAGTAGAGAAGCAAACAGGCAGGTTGGCCCCTGGGGTGTAACCGCTGCTGTTTTAGTCATCAAAGGAGGCCTGAGCTGCTCGGGCTTGTTTATTGAGAGCCGGAGCATGTGAATACCTATTTGGGTTTATTGCCCTGTTGCATGAAGAAAATAATGCATAGGCAAGAGCCTAGATTCTGACAAAAGTGAAAATTATAAGAAGGTTCTACTTCGGAGAACAAAGGGAAGATTACTTGCAGAAGCAAGGCAGGGTTGAATTTTCTTCCAAGGCCTCTCAGCTTTCTGAAGGGCACCTGACTACGTGCACTTCTATGTGCCATGATTTTCCAGCCGTAGTTGGAAATTAGCCTAGATCCTAATCATCAAACCACTGAGATCCCAGCATCCCCCAGCAGGGACTGACCCATAAACTGAATTCCTTGTACCCAGTTCTCCACTTTCTTCGTTTTCTTCAAGGGATATTTTCGCATCCTTCCTCTGCTCTGTGAATGTCCAAACTTACTAGTGACTAGTGAGGAGAAAAGGCTATTTGTCTTTTATTCAGGATAAAAATTTCTACAGGCAATGGGGCCACACAGGCTTTTGTTACACCACCCTGTCCCCAACAACAACAACAAAAAAAAAGTAAAAAAAACAAATCTGGTAGTGATCTCAAGGTCCTAAAATCACCTACAGGCCTTTACTGAGGTTTTGAGTGCTTAGTTCCTGATGGCTGCCTGGATTCTCTGGTGTCCTGCCATCCTCAGAAGCCTACTGTGAAATTTTACCTTCAAAACAACCACTCTGTTCACTGGCTGAATTGACTTTCTGGGATTTTACTCAACAGTTAACAAAATGACGATTTGCCTTGCTTCTCGTAGGGAGAGGCTGAGAAAGAGAAGCATGAATGGCTGCTCACTTTTTTTTTCTGAAATGATTTTGATCTCTTAAAAGTATTAACTGAATCCATTAAGGAAAATAGCGCTGCCAAAGTCCCAATATATAAACCTCCCTGGTACCTCTGTGTGTGTGTGTGTGTGTGTGTGTGTGAGAGAGAGAGAGAGAGAGAGAGAGAGAGAGAGAGAGAAGGGGGAGTGTGAGTGTGAGAAGGAGAGTGAGACAGAGAGAGGGAGGAAGGGGGGAGAGAGAGAGAGAAAGAGAGAGAGAGAACTACACATAAAAGATTAATCATTATGGGCCTTCAGATCTACCATGGCTCCATTCATACACACACACACACACACACACAGTGACAGGGACCCTATTTAGACTAAGGCTACAAGAACACATTCTGGGTCTGTTCCTTCAGCTTCCCACACCTTTTCTAGGCAAGGGAATCCCCAGTGGGCACTGCATGGGAAGAGTTAACAAGGCCTTACAAAAGTAAGACACAGTACTACATCAATTCTACCACATCCTGGATTTTTAGGGTATTCTCCAATTTGATAAATTATTTATTTTAATAAAATTTATTAAATTTTCAGACAAATGTGATTTCCTTAGCAAATCCTCTCAATGGATGTAATCAGGAAAACTTGACTTGTGAAGTAGTGTGCTTTCGTTCTCCTGAAAGCCCTGTCTTCTTCACATGGGCTAACAGGATTGCTAGGGGAGAACTGAAGACAAGACAAACTAGAAAGATTTTCAGACAGAATCAGAGATGGCAGGCACAATCATCCTGCGAGTGCTCTTGAGAAAAGGTCAATATTCAAGTACCCAGGTGGCCTGTGTCTTCTTGTGTGGGGAGACTCGTTGTGTGGAATGGCCTTTTCCTCCCCCACACAGCGAAACCCAGCATGTTCCTGATGCCTTGCCTAGATACACCTCCTCGGCATAGGAAAGCCCTGGGGGAACCACTTACAGACTGTCTAGAATAGCTCCACAGCTAAACCGAAACCCTTCAGTCCTTCTTGTCTTCTAAGGGATTCATCGCTGGTCACTGCTACCCCGTTCACTGTCCCTCAGAAGAAAGTGAAATTAAACAGTGTCCTGCCAGCCTATGCAGTGGTGCCCACCTGTGATCTTAGAACCGAGGCAGAGAAGTAGGTTTGAGAGTTTGAAGCTAGTCTGGGCTACATAGCAAGACCTTGTTTCAAAAGTCAAAACCTGAAACAGAACAAACTAATTTATTTAATACTGCTCAATAGTGATCCTTGTTTAAAAATAGTTAGGTTTTATGACATAACGCAACAGGAATCTCTTGCCTTTTGTATGTGTCCAAGCTGTCTGATTTGAAGGAGAAAAGTCACAAGAGAGGCTAAAAGGAGAAGTGATGGCCCAGTGCACTTCTTCAGAGGCGTTGGGTGCAATTACTGCTTATGAATGTCTCCTCAGCCCTCCTTGCCTCAGAGGACACACATGCCCTGACCGATGCCTCAGGTTCCATCACTCCTTCAAGTTGAATTTGTTTTGTTTCTCAGTGGTTCGAGTTCCCAGCTAACCGTTAAACCCAGGATCTCAGGAAAATACTGTGCATTCTTCAACAGAAGATAATAATAGGGACACATTCACAATTTAAGCTTGCACAACCCATCATTAAGAATTCGCTGGCTGCCTACCACAGGCAAGCCATCATGCTGTGCCAATTATATTATTTCTTTCTTCAGACTTTCACAGTCCCTGGAAAGGATTCTATCTGGAAAGTTGTGTAGGGCCATTCTTGGTCCCCATTTGATGGTTTGAGGCAGCCTGGACTCTGTCACAAGAACCTTTATAGGATTTTTATATAGATGTTTGCTTTCTGTTCCTTTCTCACCAAAGAGGAAGGATGCTTTTGTGTTTTGTGATAGTTTCCATGTGCTTTAATATAACAAAACACTTTCTACATAGTAGACATATACCAAGGTGATAGGGAAAGAGTCATAGCCAACGTGTGTCTCTTAATGTGAGGAAGGTTCAGCCATGTAAGCAGACAAGGACGTGATGAACGTGATTTGGAAATATCTTTTGGTTGGGAACCAAATCTATGTTATTAAGTGTGAATCTATGGGTGGAACAAAAAAAAGCATAGATCAGATCATCACACTTGACCTCACTATGCTCTATGAGTGCAAGTCAAACATGAGAGCTGGAACGTTTAATTCTGGCTAAACTTCAGGTTGACTCTGCTCCTTCACTTTCCTCAAGGTATACAGTGATAATATGCAAATAATTCCTAGATCATTTTCAAATTTCCCATTTGTCACACATACACACACACACACACACACACACACACACACACACAGACACACGGACAGGCAGAACTGTGGCCTCTACAGTCACCTGCATTTCAGAGTATGGGCACCCACTGAAATTCTGAAACATTTTACTTAGACAGTGCACCAAAAAGGTAAGTTGTCAGATTTCCCCAGGGCAGATGCTTTCCATCAATGTAGGTGTCAACTCTACAGGCTGGAGGGGAGTCCTTCTAAAATCTCCAAGCAGAATCTTTTGTGCAGAGCCGGGGGGGGGGGGGGGGCTGTGAACACTTTAAGGAACACCACACCGTGTGTACTCGTTGTCTCAAGTCCCTGGAGGGTACCACACTGCTTTCATCCTGTCCCCTTGGGAAAACAGCATCCACAGTTTTGCACTGAGACAAAGGGAAGCTAGCAAGAACATGTCTTCCATTCAAAGTGGTTTCTCCAGCAGCATCCATTCAGACAATAACACAAGTAAGAAAATTAGACAGTTATGAAGCATTATTTGGCAAAGACACAGCATGGTGCCTGTCCTCATGGGTGTACACAGCTCCTCTATGCCTCAGCTAACAGATTAAGTAAACATAGAAATATATGCATTTTTTCCTTTTGTAAAGGAAGCCTGTTTAGAGCATCTTTTACCATAAGATACGCTGGGGAGTTTATTCAAGAATTGGCTGAAAATCAGGTCATTATTTTTCACGTTTCCAAGGCTCTTCCTCAACACTGCAGTCAGCTGACTTTCCATTGGCCGCCAGAGTTACCTGAAAACAATTACCATCAACATCCAACTTACAGGCCACGAACCACAAGAAACACCGCCCATGGGTCGTGTGGAGAAGCACCAGATCCGAGCTTACAGTGTATGTGGAAACCATAGTTTTAAATGGTATTCCTTCAAAATTAGTTTTGAGCCCATCTAGATGTTCAACAGAGAATGGAGAGTTGAATTGACCATATTTGCCTGAAGTTACTGAAGGATCACAGATGCTCAGCAATGTAGGGACAACTTCAACAATATTTTTAGGATTGTAGAATATCTCACTACCCAAAGACCCATCACATACCACTGTAGTCCTTAAAATACAGTGAGCGCCACGTGCTACTCCATACAACCATACAGAAAGCAATCCAGAATTAGGCAGCTACTTCTACTCATGCATGTAAAAGGTTCAGTCCCAGTGATGCCAGGGGATTTCATGTGTTCAGTCTTAATTACTGAAATGATGATGTTTTGGCTCTACTGAATAAGTCTTCTTGGCTTTAGAAATTAAAACCGGAAATGTTTGAAAGTGGGGGCATCCGTAGAGGTGCATTTCAAATCATTTTAATGTAGACACTTGGGAACCTATAATTGTATTCTGTTTTTCTGGCCCAGAGCAAACTGAACCTTTATGCAGGAGGGAAGTTCTCCCATCCATTTCTAAGCAGGTTTCCTAGCTTACCTTCTGTCTGTCTGTCCTCAAGGTCATGTGCAAACTTAAACCCACGACTGATATTCCACATAATGAAGAGACTGGATTTATGGAAGCATTAGGATATGGAGACATGACAAATGCAGCAAAGTTTGAAAGAAATCGGACCTCCTTTTTACCCAAGTGGAAATGAAATGCATGCAGCAAGAGCACGCGGCATGCTGGAAACAGAGACCCAAGTGCCCTTCGTGAACCATGCAATGAAAATTAAAAAAAAACTATTTATTCATCCAATCCACATTAGTACATGCTCCCCACCCTGCCCATACACACAGAAAGCCCATGCAATTAGCAGCGTTGGCTCACATGCTGTTACTCAAAGGAGAATTAAAAGACTATTGCAAAACTCCAAACTACGGTGATGAAGAGACCAGCATGACATAACAATGCTTGAAAGTAGTTTTGACCAGAGCTGCAGCAAACTGGTTTCCCCTTCAATAAACTGTCAAGAAAAACTACCAGAGACAGACTGCCTGTTCCTTGTGGCCTTGAATGTGCCTATTTGGCTCGTAGTGATCAATCACATCAATGGCAGTACACAGCTATCAATCACAACAAGACATCCTGAAAGAACCAGACAGCATGTGGGGGATGTTCACTTTTTGTTTTAAATAGTGGGACCTATATTTCGAAGGTAGTTGAACCTTTGCTGAACCAAAGAAAACTAGAAGCCATTCCCTAACCCATTCTATCCCTGTCTTGCTCAGTCAAGGGTGGGGCCTTGGCAAGAAGAATTGACACTCTTCTTGCTGGGCTCTAAAACCTGGACCTAAAAAGTGGTGAGGGTGGGAGTTAACTAGAAAGAAGTCCAAAGAAATGAATATATGTGACGCAGATTTTTCAGAAAAGGGTGTGCACTTATGCACATAGTTCTGCTGGCATCCTTCTATATGAGTGACAACACAGGTAGCTGATTTAAAAGGGAGAAGCCTGGGGCTAGGATCCCCTTCAAAGAGCTAAAGCCAGTTACCTCACTAACAACACAAACCTCTAAGATATTTATAGAACCAATACACCCAGATCCACTATCCTAAGGACCTGCTCAGACTGAATATTGAACATCTAAGTGCTAATTATTTTACAAGGATGCAGAAGTTGATTGGGTAGTCAGTTTTATGGAGAAACTGAATAATTTGCTCTATATAACTGTCCAATAAAAGGCTATGTAAGCACAGCATGGAATCACAATACTAGCGGATTAGATTCAACAAATATTTATTGAATGCCTACATCAGCCCAGACACTGTTTGGGGAGTTGTATGTGATGATCAACAGAAACCAAGAGCACTGCTTACCAGCTTGTTTGTAGGGACAGGGTCTATGTTTCTCCCTCTACTTTTGCAAAGTTTTGCTTTAAACACATAGTAAATACTCTTGAAATCTTTAAAGAATGAAAAGTAAGTAAGTCAAAACCATCTCCTTCCCTCTATACCATACTTTTTAAACACTCCAAAGTATTAAGAAGCCATTTGAGGAGCTCCACTGCCCAAAGAAGCTCCCACCATTGACTAGGATTCTTTTTCCACATAACTGAAACAAAAAACACATATGGTGATTCTACTTTGTCACGTCCTATGCTTCCCTAAGTGACAATGATCTGAGGTAAAACCTTCTCTCTTGTATTACGCTGCATATTCTTGTTTGTATAACTCCAGTAAATAAGTTGGGGTCCTATAGCTATAGGCACTCAGCAAATACTTGGAGAATCATCAAAACATAGGATGCCAAGGGGAAGGGTGAAGACACACCACTAAATCATACAAGGCACAAAATAAGTACTCGATAAATATAAGAGTCATTCCATGAGAATGGTGACCCTTATTAATCCAAACTAACATTTCTATGGAAAGTAACTTAACCCTTTACTTGAATGTGAAAAACAGTAATGTTCCAAGAAGATGGATTATAGTCCCAAAGGACTATCTGAAAAATTTTAAATGAAAATCATTTTTGCCTTGTCAATTAATTAATTAAAAAGAATAGCCTAACTCCCAAGTTTGTAGCTGAGCTCTGGCTCTCCTGCATGTGTATGTGATATAACTGGAGCAAGACTCTTTGGCCCATTAGTGCTCTGGTAGTATCCAGTCCAGTAGATAGAACTGTTAGCTCTCTCTGGCAGAAACAATGGTGCTACTTGGACCTAATCCTTAATCAAGGAAGAAAGATTAAATGTGATCATATTTGCAGGCATCAAAAAAGTAGAAGGGATTGCTTCAAACTGACCTCTGCTAATAATACACTCAATCGTTTAGCAAGCTAACCCTTCTCCCATCTGCCAGGGTTTCTCCAAGTTTGCATCACTCTGGTCCATGACACTGTCTGTCAATGTCACATTAGTTACAGTGAAGGCCAGCTAGAGCCCATCAAGCTTAAAGACTTGGCACCCAACAGCTCGAAGGAAAACCCAGAACACCCACACTGCAGGAGAACTGGAGTGTGTGATACTTGGTATATATATATATATTTTTTTTTTAAAATAAAAACTTTCTGGATAACTCTTTTGGAGAACAATTATTCTTGAGACTGCATACCCACTTGGGATGCAAAATAAACTGGGCTGCAACTTACCCTCCCACCAATAAATAAATAAATATAAATAAAAAATAAAAGGAAGACAGCCAATTGAACTTTTATATGAGCTTTTTAAAAAGCCATTTGTAATACAGAGTAGGGAGGAGTACTCGTGCTATATAAAGTCAATGATATTTGGCCTACATTTTTTCTGGCCCTTCCTTTGAGGAAGAGAATATCTGAAGGCCATCAAAGTTCTGACAAGCACAAATTATTGGCCCAAAGAGTGAAGAAATTTGATCAAATTAGAGGGGTGAGGTGGATGTGGGAATCTGTTGAAACAAGCAACTGATTGGTCCTTTTGGTGTCAGACTTGCTGATGTCCCACCAGGCTGGATGCAGAGTGAGATGGTCTGGGCCCTTCAGAAGCTTGGGTGACATGATTCCTTACAAAGCATGGTAAGAATGGATGCAAAGGGTTGTGTTGATTTTTAAGGAGTCCAGCATGCACTATTCATATGCAGGTCTCGATATCCAGGAATGGGAAAGGTACCTTGCACTCATCTATTACGACAGAGTTGTGTGCGGCATAGACACACTGATTAGAGTTGCTTTCCCTGTGGTTCTTCGTGTCATCGTAAATGGACTGCGTCTTGGTCATTTCGATGTCTTCCTGCATCCGGTGTTGGGAGTCAATGCTGTCCAGCTCGGACTTGGAAAGATGATAGACAATCCCAGCTCCAAAAGAATCACCCACCACATTGACTGAAGTTCTCATTCTATCCCTAAAGATGAAAAACAAAGGTTGAGTTAGAAACTGCTTTCTATGAACCTAAGAAGAATATTCCAGAGTGCTGCCGGAACCAGCAAGTATCCAAAATATCTTTCTTCCTCATGACTTAGGTTGCAAATTCTGCATTGGGGGCCGCCAGGAAAGCTCACTGAGTTCTTAGAGGTAGCAGTGCTCTCCCATTGGGAAGCACTAGCTGGTTTGTGTGAAGGAACCTTTGATGACATTTCCTACACCTCCAAAGTTCTATCAAGAAATGTGCTGGAAAGCCACTAGAGAAGGAAATCAGTAAACAAATGAGTAACTGTGACAAAAAGAGACAGGAGATGAGGTGATGCTATGGCCAGGAGAGCTTTAACTGAGAACACTCCCCTCCCATTCAGATTCTAGGAGTATGATTACATCACAGGCAGAGTGGAAACATTAATTTTAAAATCACAACAATGACCTAAACTAAAGCCTAGCTGTTGTGATGAAATCTGTCTTTCGGAAGTGGGAACAATGAAGCCTCACTAGGAAGAGCCAGGCAGCTCCCTTGTAAGCCCAGCTGTCCTGATTTCAACCTGGCACATGTGCCTATGGTGCTGGAGGCGGGGTGTCGAGTGATCAGAGCTGAACTTAAACTCCTGGGTGTGTCTCTGCTTTTGAATGCACTGGTTCCTCTTCTGCTCTTGAGAATCTGGCTGAGGTAAGGGGTGGTGGAACCTGCATCTGAATGAAGAGTTAGGCTTGAGTACATCTACATCACTTGAGCTGATGGAAAAAACTCCCAGCGTAAGGGTACAAAAAGGAGCCCAGGGCAGGCATTAAGACAAAGTGTTACACAGTCACATAGGAGTAAGAAAGCCCACTGTGGTACATCAGTGGTACATCAGTGACCACATCAGGGTCACTAGGACCATACACCACAAAGATAAAAGAAGGATGTGGGAGTTTTTATCATAAAGAAATTATTTCTGAGAAGATATATATATATATATATAAATATATATATATATATATATATATTTATATATATATATATATAAAATCAAGATAATATGGGAAACCTCTCATATATATATATATATATATAAAATCAAGATATTAATGGGAAACCTCTCATATATATATATATATAATTGTGAGTTTTGTGTTTTGAAACATAAACTTACATGTATAATTTTATATACATCAGCTAAAATAAGTGCCTGGGATGTAGCTCTGAGAAAAAGGGCTTATCTAATATGTGCAAAGTCTTAGGCTTTACCCATCGCACCGTAAGAGAAAAAAAAAATCAAGGAATGGACTCCCAAGGCTGCCTGGCTTGGATTCAAATTTGAGTTTTGTCCCTTACCTGCTGGAAGCTCTTAGCATCTTAATATTTGTGGGCCTTCTTAAAAAATGAAATAACAAACAGGGCCGGTGTACAGGGTTGTTATGAGAGTAAAACAATATAAACAAAATGCTTATCATAGTTTCAGGCACTTGCTAAAACCCATTTAGGAAAGCTATTTAACCTGATTATGAGGTACGTATAGTATTACTATAAGTTTTATCCAGCCAATTCAAATGTATTTTGGAGGTTTCTAGGCAACACATCCAAACATGACTGGCTAAGCTACTATCTCCCTCTGAAAACATTAACCTTATTTTTACTCCAACTCCTATAATAGGCAGCGTGCGGCAGACAATGCCAATGATCCCCTTGAGTCTATAGAAAAAAGAAGTATCTGTAGGGTTTAGTAACAAAGAGCCTGTTGCTGATCCACTGAGAGCAGTTTATCAGAACAGAATTTTGCTCTTGCAAGTTGTGTGGCCGTGGAAACACTGCAGATGGGTGTCTGTCTGTGTAAACCACCTCTGCTGAGAAGGAAAGCAAAGAAAAGGACCAGCTGATGGCAGAGGCGGAGAATACGGAAAAGGATTTCTGGATTGTGTTTACTTTAAAAGTGAAATGCGTGAAGGTGAGTAAACATGAAAAGAAAGCCACTGAGAAGACAGGACTAAAGGGCCAGAGAAATGATGATGGTCTCGGGCAATGCGTCCTGGACGGATTTGGGAAAATGGGATCTGAAGTGCAATGACAGTCATAATTTGGCAGGGGCACTCAAATTCTATCACTATAGAAGTGAAGAGACAGAAAGTTAATGGAAGTGGGTTCCTCCCAGAGCTGACGCATATTAAAGGATGTATGCCAAACAGTAAGAACCCAACAGAGATCAAGTCCCATCCTGCCACCCTCCTGTCTGTCGTTATGCATCCTGGGAAGATTCCAGTCAGGACATCAATCATGGCTATTCTGGTTATATCTTTTATTTATTTATTTTTTTAAAGAAACTTCTAAACCACTAGGGAAATGTCTTACTGACTCCAGGGAAGTACAACTTTGACCCCAAGAAGAATATGAGAATTTCTGGTTCATATGTGAAAACTTTTCCATTAGCAAATAACTTTCACTTTCTATCACACTTATTCCTGACCTCTTGGGAAAGTCTAACTTTCATGATGACCTCAGTAGTAGAGAGAGAAACAGAGGATTGCGGGGGTGGGGGAGATTGAGAAGAGAAGAAAAGGAAGAAAAAGAAGAGAAGAGGAGAAGGAAGGAAAGAGAGCAAAAGAAGAAATGATAAAAATAAAATAAAAGGAATGACTTGTTGATGCTACCTCTGGGATTCTGTCTGCCAGGACGGCAAGAAGGCAGAGGGGTTGGAAGCAGACTCTTGGTTCAATGAATCCACTATAAATGGCTCAGCTCTTCATTCTGGGCTGCCAGGAACCCAAAACCAAGAGGGAGCTGAACAATCCTCACACCAGTCACTGGCTCTGGCTTCTTTGAAGAAAACTAACTGCCAAGGTAGTCTGGCTCTTTTCTTCTCTTCGTCCGAGTCCTCTGGCAGGGAGAGGAGAGGCTGTCTGTAGGTCTGAGTTCTCACACAAAGTCTGGGTCACTCACAGCTCATCTGGGTCTTTGTCATGTGCTGAATCCTCTGAGATGATCATTGTTGCAGATGTGAAAGAACCAAGAGTGTCGGGAACGCAACCAAGAAGAATCAAAGCATAATGCATGTTCTTAGAGGACATGGTGCCAGAGTTCCTAACCTGGGGCCACCTGGCATTGGAGAGCTAAAGTCACCTGACTGTTGGTTATGATACGATTGGATTCCAGCCTGGGATGCTATCATGGCTCTAACAGGCAGGTTCGTTAGGTCTTCCTATGCAGCATTCTCATTTGTCAAAATCAGAACAATACCCACCGTGGGTAAGATAATAACTGCTGAGAGGCTCTCCACATGTGAAAGGCTGATGGGGCACAAAACAAGTGTCGTCCCTTTAGCTGCTCCTGAGATTGTTATTATTAGTCAAGTGGAGAGTTCGCTTCTTCATTTTCCCCAGCAGATGCATACGCCTCATTTTTCCACCTAGCACTGTTGGGATTTCTTGAGCATACAACATCTGGTTGTTGTTTTGAAAGTTCTTTACTAGTGTGTAAGCTCTTTGAATACAGAGATCATGTTTTATAGTTTCTATGGAAGAATTGACTTCAGGACCTCCCACAGATAACCAAAACCACAGATGCTCAAGTCCCTTACACCAAATGTCCTAACATTTGCTTGTAACCTTCAAGCCTCTCCCTACACACTAAATCACCTCTAGATCACTCTCAGTCCCCAAGACAGAGGGGACACTACCTAAGCACTGCACTGTATTGTTTTGGGAAGACTCATAAGACAAAAATGTCTATACATGAATGGTTCAGATGCATTTTTAAAAAATGGTTTCTAGCATACTTGGTTAAGTCTGAGAACACAGAAACCAGAGTTGTGAGGATTCAGCGTGGCCTGGGGCGGCTTGGGAGACTTAGGAGGTAGATCGGAGCAGGAGCAGGAACAGGAGTGAGAACAGAGTGGATCCTTCATTTGTATTAGAAGCAGATGAAGTAGAGAGAAAGAAAGCGTTGTTTGTTTAGCAAACCATCTGGCAGGATTTGCACAGTGAAAAGCAAAGAGGCAAGCATCATCCAAGAGGAGGAGAGAGTCACAGATGCCAGACTGAAAGAGGGGGACAAAGAGCTGGGAAGAGACCCCAAGAGAAGACCAAGAGGACCCAGCAAGACAAAAAGACTGAAAATGGTCAAGTTGAGGCAGGGAAGATTTCAAGAGGTGATCTTCAAACATTACAATGCTGTGTTTTAGGGGAAGGGATCCTCAGCATTAAACTTTTTATTGCTGGGGCAGGCTCAGCAGTTACCTGTGCCGCTCTTTGCAAAGGACCTGAGTTTGACTCTCAGCATCCATGTGAAGTAGGCCACAACCTAAACCCTATTCTGGACCAGGAAACCACACTCACATGCACACCCCATACACAGAGACCTAGATACATAAATAAAACTAAAACAAAAACTCTTTTTTAAAAAATAAATTTCTATGCTGATATATCATAACTGTAATTTGGGGTTCAGAAAACACTAAAGCTCAACTGTAGAGGAAGAAGACTTTCCATTTCATTTTCTGACTCTCTCTAGCTTTTGTGACATATTAAAGATATTGTTGCTGCTCAGACTGAGGCATGCTCCCAGCCTCTGGAGCTGGGACTGTCTTGCCTTGGGCCAGAAGCCCACAGGTTGGAAGGGGAGGACTTGGTGGAGTGTGGATCACATACCACAGTGACTGATACACATAGGAAATAAGATAAAAAGGATATGAGGATAAGTCTGTATGCACGGAGAATAAAATCCAAAGAATGACATAAACATAAAGCTTCTAGAGTCTCCAGAGAGATAATGAATGTAGGAGTTGGTTTTCTTTTCCATCAATGGAGTGGAAGCTAAGTAAGTTTTGTATGTAAGGTGGTGGTGGTAGTGGTGGTGGTGGTGGTGGTGGTGGTGGTGATGGTGTTGTTATGCAAATGTGAGTGTGCATGCTTGCACGTGTGTATGTGTATGTATTTACAACATTGGCACATGGATTAAATAAGGATCAGAGAACCTATTTTCTCACGCCTCCAATACCTTAGAAATATCTAAATTGTCATTATTTGAAATATATATTGGTCATTTAATAGCCATTAAAAATGATGAATTACATCCCTCAGTTACAACTATGTGGGGGCATATACTGTTAGATTCCTTATCATTTGCTGTAATTTTTAAATGAATCAGTGCTAAGTGATCAGAGCAATGTCTAATACTCAACTCACTAACAATGTAATTTCATTTAATGGGTGTATAAACTGGCAATAGCCACTCAATATAGATACTTAGATAACCAGATTCAGGGAGATCCTGACTGATCAGGCACTCCATCTAGCTCATTTTCCCAGAATTAAGATCCCTGGACTCTATCTCCAGCACCAGCTGGGAACTTAGTAGAAATGTCCATTCTTAAACTCCATCTTAGACCTCCTGGATCCACATCAGAATGATTGCAGACTCAGTTTGAGGATCAAAGCTCTGCTCCTTCCACAGAGGGGTACTAACACAGAGTGTCTGCAGGGTGGGGAATATTTGGAGTATCCCTTTAAGATGTCATCTCAGTCATACCTACCCTTACTTGGCAAACATGAGTCCAGGAAAGATCTCCCTAAGAGTGTCATATGAGAAGTGGACCACACGTTCATGTTGCTGTCACTGTGTGTGGCTTTTCCTTTCTGTATCTTGACGGGCCCAGGAATTGATTATCTGTCTCTGGTATCAGTATTATTTCAGTTCTCCTTTCATCTCCCCTCCTTAATATCTTTCCATAGTTTCCTAAAATGATCTGAGTTTTGATACAAGGGGTTTCTTAGAAAAACCCATCAGGAGATGGGCTAAGTATTAACCAGACCTGCCTTTCCCATACCTCAGGACTTGGGCATTGGGAAATGCTCTAGAACTTAGGTTTTCACCATGACATTTACAGACAAGGCATCTAGGGCTTAGCAGGCTGTAATGAGGCTAGATTCCAGCAGTTGGCAAACATTGTGACACATTAAATGTCACTGCGGCCTCTGGTTTTAAGTGGAAAAATTGCTAACATTATGAAGAGCTTACAGACTTTTCCTAAAAAGGAAAAACTTACCCCATTCTCTTTCTCTCTAGTCTTCCGCCATCAATTACTTTTCTGAAGAACAGTCAGCCTCGCCTTGCACCCATATCTCAATCCAGCCCCATTCCCACTATACACCAGTACGCATCAAAGCCACAGGGTTTAGCAAGCTCAAGTGCCTGTTTCTAGAACTCCCACTGGTATGGAAGAAGGTGGCATCAGTACTGATTCAAAGCAGACCTAACCCAACCCTGATGCCCACCTACCCAAGATCCCCCATGCTTCCTTCTTCCCTTCTTGATCACATGACCTCAGTACCTCTGAGACCAGAGCCTTAAAACTAGAAAAAAGCTTTTCACTGGTCCTCTTCTTTCCCATTCCAGCTCAGAGCTGGTTGTTTATTTGTTTTGTTGTGTGATTTCTGTAGGGAAATTAATCCTGATGTATCACTGGGGTTTTTGGTGATGGTGGTTCAGCCTACTCCTTCCTGCTAACATACTGCAGACATACAGTTAGGACACCATCTTCTACACAAGTGTGAGCTGGTGAGCATTTGCATGGTGAGATCTGAGAGGACCCAACCTTCCTTTTTCATATGCTAACATTTAGGTCAGGTGTAGGCAGGGTCTTCAGTATTTCATGAAGTGATTCTCTTCCAACAGGCTTGAGAGCAGAAGACTGCCAAGAAATCCAGGGCAGACTTGGCTGGGCTGGAGAACTTGAATTTTAAGAGTTCCTAAGGCTTTGATCCTACCTCATTGTTCCCTATTTAGGGCTTAGCAGGCTGTAATGAGGCTAGATTCCAGCAGTTGGCAAACATTTATATTTTAATCCTGGAGGGAAAAAAACAAACTGAGCACAAATACAAGGGTCTTTGGTTGTTATTACATAGAAACAGGGATGTCTTTGTCCATTTGAGGTATTGTAACAAAACACTTGAGACAGGAAATGTATAAAGAACAGAGCCAGATGGTTTTAGTGCAGAATTCTATCAGACCTTCAAAGAAGACTTAACACCAATACTCTTCAAACTTTTCCACCAAATAGAAACAGAAGGAACACTACCCAACTCCTTCTTCGAAGCCACTATTACGCTAATACCAAAACCACACAAAGATCCAACTAAGAAAGAGAATTTCAGGCCAATTTCCCTTATGAATATCGATGCAAAAATACTAAATAAAATTCTTGCCCACCGAATCCAAGAACACATCACAACAATCATCCACCATGATCAAGCAGGCTTCATCCCAGGGATGCAGGAATGGTTCAATATAAGGAAATCCATAAACGCTATCCACTACATAAACAAACTCAAAGAAAAAAACCACATGATCATTTCATTAGATGCTGAAAAAGCATTTGACAAAATTCAGCATCCTTTCATGCTAAAAGTCTTGGAAAGGACAGGAATTCAAGGCCCATATCTAAACATAGTAAAAGCAATATACAGCAAACCGGTAGCCAGCATCAAACTAAATGGAGAGTCCATGTGTACACGTACAAGCGTAAGTGTGTATATTTTTGGGTGTGCAGATGTGTATGTGTGTGTGGGTGACATGCCAGAAATCAACCACAGCTCTCGGCTATCTTTCATCAAATACCAACTACTTTGTCTGTGAGATGAGTCTCTCATCTCTCACGGGCCTGGAACTCACTAATCTGGCTAAGCTGGCTAGTCATGAGACTGTCTCTGCACTCCCATTGCTGGGGTTACAGTTGTGTACCACTATGCCAAGCTTTAAAATTATTTATTTATTCATTCATTCACTCATTCATTCATTCATTCATTCATTCGTGTGTGTGTGTGTGTGTGTGTGTGTGTGTGTGTGTGTGTGCAATCTGTGAGGTGGTTCTCTCACTAAGCCCTCTTGCTGGCCCACACCTGCTACTTTTTGGAGTTTGAACTCAGGTCCTTAGGCTTGCAAGGCAATTACTAAGTGAGCTGTCCACCCCACCCCCACACTCAGCCCCACCCAGCCCTGAAAAGATGAGTTCTATGGGTGGATCTCAAGCTTCAGAAGCAATACAAGACGAGATGAGGAGGCGATGGAGCTACAGCAGGACAAGAGACTCTACAGCAGGACCTGAGGAGGTTCAAGAGACACAGAACTGGGAAAGAACTGAAGCAACAAGTAGCAGGCGGAGGGGTGGAACTTGAACAATTTCCTTTGTCACTTTTCTTGTGAGGTTAGGGTCGGCAGATTGCCACTATATCCTGTGTCCCCAGACGCTGTTGATGCCTTTCTTTCCCCTTGATCCTTCTCTGCATTCACCTCTGACCTCACCTTTGTCATCTTTCTTCTGCTTCCTCCTCCTCGTCCTTCCCGCCTTCACCAGTAACTCAACGGCTGCTTCATCTGAGCAGAGGGCACGGTCTGTCAGTGCCAACACAGCGCACAGGAAAACAAAGCAAGATGGAACAAACCCACAAGTTCTCAGAAAAGAGCCTTCTACCAGGGTGTGAGAGGCCGGCAGAGACAGACATGAAGTCCCAGTCAAGTCGTCTCCGCAGCATAGCTTAGATGATAAACGAGCAAGCCAGGACACACCATGGTTTCCCAGCTGCCCTGTGGGATTGAACACGTTGTGTCCACAGAACCTCTTCTTGCTCCAAACCTAGTCCCCACTGACTGTACAACACCAGGCACAAAAGATAAAGAGGCCAGGCTTCCTTCTAGCTATTTCCCTATGTTCTTTGTCCCTTCAGGTTTTGCATTTTTGGAAGACATGGGAGGGCATGGAAGAGTTAAAACTGTAAGTCCATAAAATGTGCCTTCTTCCTCCTAAAATTTATGCTAATCAAAACATTGGCTCACAAGATTGTTTGAAAAGGAAGTGCAGACATTTTGGCCTTCCGTCGCTGTCAGTACTTGTCACAGTGTACCTCTGATGTTAAGATCCATGACACTGTCCAGCACTCTGTTACTAAACTCCAAGAGTGGACATGACCCATTGGCACTATTCTCAAGGCACAGCAGTGTCCTCACCAGGCCCCTTACAGGAGCTCCAGTCCAGTCTCCTTGTTTGGGGGATGGTCTGGCCAGGCTTTTCCTCAGTTGCGAATGGGCTTTGAATCTTCTATGTTACAAAATGTTCTTCACTGGGATATGCTGTCAGGCTAAATGCACACGGTCAGACTCAAGCTTCCCTACATGGCCTCCAAAAGTATTGCCTATATTACAACACCTTCCTTCACTTAAAACACACATTGCTGTCCCAGGGCCTTTGCACAGATGGCTTGGCAGGGAAGCACTGTTTCTCTTCCACCTCAGTGTCTCTGGGCTTCTCAACAGTTATGTCTGAGCATATCTTTCCCTGCCTTCTGAAAATTGAATCTGAACAAGAATGTGATCGACTGACTCCAGAACCAGGCCGATCTAAGGTCAAATCTCTGGCCATTCCTCAGTCCAAGCCTCAATGTCCTGACCTACAATATGGGGACTTTCAGACTTTCAGACGAGTCTGAAATAGCTTGTTATAGGAGCTGACACACGGGACACACTCCAATTCAGCAACCACTTCTACTGTTTTCTGATCCTTTCCATCTTAGACTGATATAGATAACTTTCCATTACTGTGCTTCTAACTGCATTTAATTGAAATTTATGTATGTTAAAATTTACC
This sequence comes from Apodemus sylvaticus, assembly GCF_947179515.1. Lineage (NCBI taxonomy): Eukaryota > Metazoa > Chordata > Mammalia > Rodentia > Muridae > Apodemus > Apodemus sylvaticus. The sequence goes on along the minus strand of NC_067476.1, from coordinate 84,632,541 downwards.
CGTTTATTTAAACACAGTGCAACAAGTTTCAACAAATAGATATAGAAAATGTGGTATATTTACACAATGGAATACTACTCAGCAATTAAAAACAATGAATTCATGAAATTCTTAGGCAAATGGTTGGAACTGGAAATTATCATCCTAAGTGAGGTAACCCAATCACAAAAGAACACACATAGAATGCAGTCACTGATAAGTGGATATTAGCCCAAAATCTCTGAATACCCAAGATACAATTCACATATCAAATCATTCCCAAGAAGATGGAAGGAGAGGGCCCTGGTCCTGGAAAGGCTTGATGCAGCATTGTAGGGGATTGTCAGGACAGAGAAGTGGGAGGTGGTGATTTGGGAACAGGTGGAGGGAAGAGGGCTTATGGGACTTAGGGGGAGGGGGAAATCAGGAAAGGGGAAATCATTTGGAATGTAAACAAAGAATGTAGCAAATAAAAAATAAATAAATTGTACATTTATATACATACATATATTTAAAAAAAAAAAAACACCTGTGAATGTGGGACATTTCCAGCATTTCTCATTTTTCCTTGTACGTTGACGCCAGGGAACCACTGATCGCTTTCTGCTGCTGTGGCTATAGAGCTTCGAGCAGACACAGTTATTCACACTCACATTCTTTTGTATGTGGCTCCATTCGCTCAGTAGGGGTGTTCTGAGCTCGGTCGAGTGTTTTGAGATTCTTTGCACGTGTCATTAGTTGGATCATTACAACTACGGTTTCTTTTTGAGACAGTACCTCACATAGCCCAGGCTAGCCTCAGAACTCACTGTGTAGCCGAGGATGATCTTGAATTCCTCACCATCCAAGTACACTCTCCAGTGCTGGGATTACATGCATGAGTCAGGCTGCCTGGTACATGCAGTGCTATGCAAATGCTCTACCAACTGAGCGGTATCCCAAGCCCTTTCTCTTTGCTGTATTTTATCTCTGTATTATGATTTATCTGATTCCCACACTAGCCTACAAGGCCCTCAAATTACTTTTGAATTCTTTGGTCCTCCTGAGTAGACATAGTAACCTTTGTAGGAGGGAGAGGAGGGTCACGTGGAGAATTGGCTAATGTCTTATTGCAATCTTGTCAACTGTCCACCCCTGGGATCTCCAGTATTGGGGATTCCCACTCACCAACCCACGGGCACTTACAGCAGCCAATCCACCGCCACCAGCAGACTGATGTCCTCGGTCGGCAGGCCCACAGCTGTGAGAATGAGGAGCATGGTGACCAGTCCAGCGCTGGGAATACTGGCTGCACCAATGCTTGCCAGGGTGGCCGTAAGGCTGCAAGGACAGAGAAGCCCAGGTCACAGGAAGAGAACGGTTCTTGGCCATCTTAGAGACATTTAAACAAGCAGCAGCGGCAGCAACAACAAAACCTTCCAATTTTCCTCCAGTCATTAAGGAAGGGATATTATATCCCTTCCTTTTTTCTCCATGGAATAAAGAAATGTGAAATACTAATACCCAGGAACTGAGGTCAACAATGATGGGCACTTATAAATACACAGATTGGAGTCATATCCTTGGCATGATACCCATTTAGTCTAATGTACACAGGACTAAAGCAGGTGACGTTCTATAAGGAGACAAGGAGAAAAACATTAAAGATTGTGACATAAATCACCCTCAGCCCTCCTATGGGAACACAACTGCATTCATTTCTGGTTATGTCTCCATGAGTCTGTGGTGCCATAGTTCTTCAGACTACGTGGCAAGAGTCTGAGGAGGTCACTGCCAGTGTTAACATGGGGACTTGGAATAGAAAACAACCAGAAGCAACTCATCAGGGGAAGCAAACAACATATTCCAAGATGCATTCAGTTTCACTTGCCTGGCCATTTCTCTCAAGGCTGGAAAATGCATTATTCAGAAAGAGGGTGCCACATAATGGTAATGGAACTACGGAAAATTTCTCAACGTTTCTCTCTTTTCATCAACTTTTCAAGCAATATTAGGAGCATACCTGGTGCCATTTTGAACTCTTTCCCCAAAATTTAAAGTTTAGCCTTGGGTTCAAGTGTCCTGTCTACACACCAGAGGGTTTCCGAGGCTTACCAACTGGCAGTGGCTTTTTCATCATGTACGTTATTTTACAGAAGTAATCATTTCTTCTTTGTATTTGTTAATTGTTTGTGAGTGTGTACATCGGGGTGTACATGTTAGTGTATGTGTTGTAGAGGCCAGAGGACAATCTCTGATGCTATCTTCAGATACCACCCATACTCTTGGAAGCAGGATTTCTCATTGGGTTAGAGCTCACCAGCTAGAAGCTGTGTCCTAGGTATCTGCCTGTCTCTCTACTCTCCGGGTTAGCATTAAACAGACTTGCCTCCATACCTGGCATTTGCATGTGGGTTTGGGGATCTAGCTCAGGTCCTGGGGTCTGACGAGCAAGCCATGTCCTGAGATCCGGAGCTGTCACTTCTGAATAGAACCTTCTTCTAAAAATAGGCCTTCCATGTGACTTTGTGTACTGAAACAATGAGGGCTGCCTGCTTTGTAGTCAAAACATTAAAATATGTCTAGAGCAGGCACTCAGACACCAAACTCCAGGCTTTTGGGAGGTTTTGACCAAGTCAGGGCATCAGTGTGGCCCAGCCTAGAATCCCAAGACTTGCAACTGAGAACAACTTGAAGGTCCCTGGAGCTCCAATGGATTAGCATGTTTGTTTTAGTTTGCTACCCCTTTCAGGTTTATTGCATGCCTAGGTGCATGCGATGCAGAACATGTCTGTGCCCTTTCACTGTCACACCAGCCTGGAGCTGGTATATTTCAGAGAACCCCATTTGAGACAGTAGGTAGAGTGCATAGCAACTTTTTGAACCTAAACAACCTAAGTTCAAATTCTAGCTCTACCATTTGTCACCAGGCATACACAACTTTGGGCAACTGTATTTTTTGTACCTTGACTTCCTCATCTGTGCGAAGGATAAACAGAGGCTTTCCCTTTCATGTGGTGGCCAGCAGCTTTTAGGAACCAACAAGTACATGGGTCCTTAAGAGAGGTAGGGCACACTACAGTTCTCAAGCCAAGTAAACTGAAAATTCTTATCAGGAATTCAAGGACGAGGTGAGACAGCTGTGGGAGTGAAACTTCCCTAGAATCCCAGACAGCCGAGATACTTCAGCCCGTCCCAGTATTGACAGGACAGAAAGGAAGAGGGGATTCCCAGGTTCTAGTCATCCTTAGCCTTGGCTGTTTGGTTTTCAACATGGGTTGCTTTGATAATGAGTCACTATTACAAGCACTGTGAAAATTCTTGTTGGGAGTCAAATATTAATAGCCGCCCCCCATGGACAGTTTCTTATCTAGGAAGATCCTTAGCCTGCTCCTGCTTCCTTGACCCATTCTGCCTTGTCTGGGATTCCACTCCCCCGGCTGGCTGCTCGAGAGACAGGTTGCTGGATGCTGTGCCAAGCTCTGTGTACACAACATCAAAGCAGAGCCTCACAGTAACCACGCAAGGTACATAAACAGCTTCTTTCACCATGAGACAACCAGGGATCCGATGGGTCAGGTAACTTAGGGTCACACAAATTAAGTGTGGTCTTCTGGGATTTGAACAACCTTCTGCTTGATTCTGCTTCATGCTGGCTCTTGATGAGCCTGGCAGTTCTATAACTTAGTAAATATACAAAAAGTCCTTGGTCATTGTAGTCCTACATGAGGGGGAAGAGCAAATGAGGACTCACAATAGCACAGCATAAAGCTAGACTTGACCATTTCTCCCCCAAATACATTGCAGGCAGAGAACTGTGCATATGCCATGCAGGTGTCTACGTAGGCAGAATCTTCAAATGTCTACAGTTAAAGAGGATTTGGCTAAATTTGCCCAGAGGCAAAGACTTAAACATATATAGCTAACCTTATCCTTTGTTCACTGAAATTTCCCAACAGTAGCATTGTTAATACTAAATAAATTCCAGGTAGATGGAATTATGTAATACCAGTGAAATCCCAGTCTCTCAGTCACTACTGATTCTAATCCCCATAGTGTGCACTGGAGGGTAGATCTGGTTGCTGTAAGGGCCAAGAATGAAAGGACATGAAGCTATCTTTGCTTGGCCAATGACTTCATTAAGTCAAGAGTTTTGACTCGTGGGAAGTCTCACATGATATCTGTTTTGACAAGATTCATGCTTGATACTAAAATCTGAAGCAAAGTTTTCCATACTGAGTAACTTGTGGTACTCACTGGGTCACAGCTGCTTTCTTGTTTCATATTATAGGGCAATAGTTATAGTTTTTTTGAATGTCACTGGTATGAATAATTCCAATAGTTACCATCTATTGATATGTGATAAGTACCATGTATGGTGCTCCTAACCACCCTGATTCTGTGATTGCTCTTATCATGGTACAGACAAGGAGATGGAGGTAGTATGGGATGTTTGTGAAGGTCAGATAAATCAATGCACAAAGGCAGCCTGATAGCAGTATAATAGAGGCATTTTGGTAACCTGATTTGAATCCTACTGCACCACATATAGACATGATCTTGGGCAAGCTTTTTCTTCCTTCGTGGTTTGTTGTCATGAGCTGAGATAGACAGAATGCAATACCCATTTTTCTAAAGCCCCTCCAAAGGCCACACATTAAGATCCGCAGTAAGCAGAAGAATCGATCAGAATTTGGGAACCTGAATTTTAGCCTCTAGATGGCCCTCCCTGAGCCTCAGTTTCCTCATTTGCCAGGTGAGGAAATTATTTATATTTCCAGATCAGGTGTTAAATCTGGCGAAGTTTCATTTTCTTTGTTTTCTTACTTAGTTGTTCAGCCAAGCTCTGATGTGTATGGAATGCTCATTAACATCTTCTGGAATGGCTATCAAGACAGAACTGGTAACCCAGCAAAAATAGCTCCAAGCTGGCTAAAAGGCTCGCAGATAGACAAATGAGGTACAGCTCAGACAGGGCAGATCCTCTGGGTATTAACTCATAAAACACTGAGAATTTCCAATGCCAATTCTGAGTACAGTGTTCCAATAATCTCAGCAAGTAGAGAAATCAGAAAAGAAATGTATGCCATCTCATTTGGTGACCCACAGCCCACCAAAGACCTCCTGGAGAATGAGCTGGTACATAAGCCGTGGGCCAAACAGACACCAGCTGTCACCATAATTTCTAAAGTAGAGGAGGACCATGCCGTTCAGGGTTTGAAGGGAGGAAAAGGTCACTATGTGAATCTGGACACAAAGGATATGGCCTCTTCTTCATGTGCAATAGAGATAAGACCAATAAAACTGCTATTCTAAGAGCTTCCTTTGAGTTAAAGTCAGGAAGGAAAGAGCATGGAATGGAAAGATATTGGCAAAGGAATCACTGACAACCCTGAAAACTAGGTCTGCCATATAAGCACCCCGAGGCTTGTATCGCTGTTCCTTGACATGAGGACAATGGCCACCCTTCCTTTTCAGACTGCCAGGAATGTCTGAGGGAAGCTATGAAGAATGGCAGCTCAGGGGCACCACAGGACTGGAATTGTCCTCATTTGAGAAGCTAGAAGTCATTTCCCTGTTAGTCTAATCTGTTCTCTGAATGAATGAATCGATCAGTGGGGCTGTGATTATTATAGTTCTTTGGAATTTCCTTTTGCCAGCAAGTACATTGATTACACAGACTGTGACCCACCTATCCTTTGTATTTACTGATCTCATAGAATCTGAGAGAGAAAGAAAATGTAACTCACAACATCCCAAAGCTATAACTTTAAATGTCTTAAAGTGACAGGCAGTAGATGGTAGGTGACCAAGCTAGGTCTGGGTGATAAGGAGCAGGGGTAGGCAGTACATGGAAAACACCTGTCTTAAAAGACATTAACATTTTAATTATTTTACAGCGTATTGCAAGGCAAACAGCAGGGTTCTGGGCTTGCTTCAGGCCACCTGCTGCCAATTCACAGCCTCCCTACAGTTCTAAAGACCTTCCTCATTTGAGACTCTGGAAGTGGCGGTGAGATGTGAGGGGAACAGGAAGTAGCTCGCTGGTTTTTGTTTGTTTGTTTTGCTTTGTTTATCTTCTACTTTAATTAAAGGCAGAAACTGTCTTCTCGTTTACCAGAAGCTCCTAGTTGGAGCAGACATGATGATGCGTAGATGATGCTATGGTATGTATGGTATCAGCCCAATGCTGAGCAGTTTGGAGACTGAAGCTTTCCATGACTCTACTTACAAACAAGATCTGAGTTTGTGGAGAAGCAGTTCACTTTCGATGAACCCTCAGGACAATGTTCTCAATTAAAAAAATAAATAAAGACAGTGAATAAAAGCTGTAGGGGAAGCAGAACCTTGTGCCACTTATTTACAATAATAGTATTTACTCAAATACTCTGTGTTGTACTGAGGAATCTTTGTAGCTCATCATATGCCTTGGAATTGGGAAAGAAGCATGTTTTAAATTCTAACTTGGCATGTTTAGGTGTCTATACAGTACATGTATGGAGATCAGACGACAACTTAAAGAAGTTAGTTGTCTTTTGCCATTATGTAGGGCCTTGGGATTAGCGTCTGATGTCAAGTACCTTTATCCACTTAGCTATCTCACCTACCCAAGAAGGGGACATATTTTAATGACAGAATAATTGGGCCCAGAATCAGTAAAAGTCACCCCAGCCATAGCCATGCCAGCTCATGAGGCGCAGTATAGCCTTGAACAAAACATAATACTTCCATTTCAACCTTGTGTGTTGAATGAGCATAGAAATAACTGTAGGGCCAAATTTATGGGACTGTTAAGAGTCAAATGGGATCTGGGCCCCAGTGGGCAAGTGCAATACATACAGATGGGATGTCTCTGTTTCCTCTGCATGCACGTCACTCACCTTACAGTCACAATCTGACCTCCATCCAGGATGACCCCATTCATCTGGGCTATGAAAATGGCTGCCACGGCCTCGTAAAGGGCTGTACCATCCATGTTAATGGTTGCTCCGACTGGGAGGACGAATCTGGTCACACGCTTGTCAATCCCTAGATTATCTTCCAAGCAACGGAAGGTGACAGGCAAAGTTCCAGCACTAGGGGTGAGAGAAGAGGAGAGAGAGAGAAAGAGAGAGAGAGAAAGAGAGAGAGAGAGAGAGAGAGAGAGAGAGAGAGAGAGAGAGAGAGAGAGAGAGACTCTGCTTTAGAGGCAGGGCAAAGCACAAACCAGAATGACACAGCAAAAAAAAAAAAAAAATAGCAGAAACTAGAAACAACTCTAATTAAGCTGCTGATAGGCAACAAAATATTTAGTTGGTTCAGGCTTCTCAGAACTACTTAGTGCCTGCCAAGTCCTCTGTCCTTCAGTCCCTGTTTCCATCTTAGGGTAAATCTCGAAGCTCATCTGATTGTGCACATGAATTGGGCTGCAAAAAAATTATGTCAGCTGTCAACAGCAAAACATAATGAGGAACTTTTGAATGACCCATAGTTTCATGCCAGAAATGCTATTCCAACAAAATGACTGCACGGACAGCATCCAGCCCCTGGGAATCATCTTGAGTTGGGCTCACTAACTTGGAGAATGCTGAACAAACATGCTGTACACTTTTTAGCATGAACCCAGGCTTTGAACAATCCACTGGGGGAATCTGACATACAGTCAAACTCCCAGACATATGGCTACCAGCCAATCCTAAGTCTCTGCAATGACAGGGGCAGGAAATCATGTGATCTGTAGCTGAAGGTGGTGTGGAGTGACTTCACTCTCAGTCCTCCCAGGCATGCGCTGGTGATCCACCCACGTGGCCCACCCTTAGAGGCTGGAACATTTGACATGCTCCTACATTTTCTAAAATAGGACACCTAAGAGAACAAGGTTTCCTCGCGGCCAGACCATTATATCCTTTTAGACAATGGTGCGGAAGAGATTAGGGTTTAAAGAATGTTACAATCAAGCAAAGGAACCAAATAGCACTGGTTGCTTTATAGTTTGTCTTGCTTTGATTACTTTCACCCTATTTAGGTGAACTGGAAAGTTTCCAGTGCAGGCAGCATTTGGAGGCATTTTCAAGCCCTGGTCATAGTTACTCCCTGACACTAGTTATAACTGGGGTATCAACAAGACTAGTCACATTCTGAAGGGTCTCAGTTTCTCAGAGTGGGAGAAAAAGATCAGCATAGAAATGTGCAGATTGCAGGGCATACTCAGGACCAATAATTCTGGAAGTTATAAAATAAGAGGCACCCAAGTCCACATCTTAAACTGACCGAGTAGGTATCTTAACAGACAGAACATCTTTTGTGATGACAGGTCAGGGCTCTGTAACACCTCCTGTTGGTCTTATGGTAGGAGAAGTCAATTGATTAGGTGGTGTGTTGGGGGGTGTCATTCTCATTTGCATGCAGGAGATACCATGGTCCTGGCTTACTGCCTCAGCTGTTTCTATTAGAAGTTGGTGTCCTTGTGTTCCCCTCGTTCCCTCTCCCCACGTCCTGGGACTGTTTCCTAGGGTTTCCTAGATACCATGACTGATCTAAAATGGCTGCCTAGTCATTGTTGCTGGCTGGGTTCTCAACCATATTGCTCAATGCATACTCCCTGGATCACTAAAATGTATTAATTTTTTTCAAAATGTCATCAAAGGGTCTTTGGACAGAGAGATGGGGAAAGGGTTTGTGAAGCTTGAAGACAGCTCCTGTTTTTCTGCTGAGCTCGTTTTTTATGTTTATGCCCTCTAAATCCACGCAGACTCAACTGACCCAACCCAGGACTTGAGGACTTGAGTGCTTTCCTGTGCCGACAGGCTGACACTCTGGCATTGCTTTTTGGCTCCCATCTGAGAGACCCAATGATGTTGCTAATAATAATGTCTAAGACTGAGATTCTCCCTGTGAAGTGATACAGCCTCACAGCATGCTCTGAAGCCAGAGATCTGGAACACATTCCTCTCTGGTGCTGGTCTTCATATTCATCAGAGTCAGTCAGCCACCCTCAGTGTTGCTACTGTTGCTAGGACGGCCCTGTTTGGAACCTTTGTGGCATAAGGTTTAAGTGGATCTAGGCCGTTTGCATGCACCCTGAGGCTCTTAAGCCTTGACTCTGTTTCTGATTCCATCTCTGCTACCTGATTGTCACCATCGGAAGTGAACGTCATGAGCTCCCCCTGCTATGGACAGGCCTGTTCACATTTCCATCTCTCCCTCTCCACAGGAAGAGTGGAGAGGAGATTGTCTTGTCTTTTAATGTTACCAGGATAACTGGCTATTCAAAGGAAAAACAATAATAATTTTTGAAATAATTTAAGGACAAATTCAAGAAAGCATTAGAAAAATATAAGGCCTTATGTTATAATTGTGGATAGAAAAATATTTGAGCAAAACTAAGTTTGTAAATTAAAAAACAAAAGAGTATTCACAGCTTTTAATATATATAAATAAAATAATTCCAGTGCCAAAAAATAGTATTTATGTCCAAGACTGATGTCTAGGAGGGAGATTTCTTATCTGTAGCATATGATGTAAGAATTAATAATTCATGTACATAATGTGAGCTTGAAAAACATCCAGGAAAGGATGAGTACCCACCAAGAAAAACGAGCTGGCTCACACATGACTCAAGAATCAAGAAATGGGGAGGAAAAGGGAGTAAGAAATAAAAAAAGGATGTATTCCCTCCTCTGTAATCAAATACATGCAAATTTGCTGAGTAGTTTTCCCACCAATCAGATTGGAATGCATCAAAGCAACACAGATGTAGAATACCCAGCTCTGGTGAGTGGGCGGGGAAGGACACTCAAACACAGTGGGAACATTATATTCTGGACTTTCTGAAGCGTTCATTGGCAGTGCATTTCAAAACAGCCGGTGTGTACCCCTTGACTCAGAAAGTTCATGTTTGAGTAATTGGCCTACATGTATGTATGTGTATGCCTGCTACCTATGGAAGCCAAAAGAGGGTGTTGGCTCTCCTTGGAACTGGAGTTACAGAGTTGTAAGCTGCCATTCAACTACTGGAAACTGAACCCAGGTCCCTTGCAAGAGCAGCAAGTGCTAAGCCATTTCTCCAGCTGTTTTTGTCCTGTATATTATAATGAAGCTCACAAAATAGCAGCAAAGGTCTATATTAGTAGCTATGATTTTCATGGTCTCTTGAGCTGGGAAAAATTAGAAGTCTCTAGAGTAGCATAGTAAGGAATGGACGATATATAAATGTGAAGATTAACCTCAAGGTTATTGCCCATTGCTATTAGCTGAAGACATACTTTTCTGGGGAGGTTCATTCTCTTCCTCAAAATTTTATTCACTGTCTCAACCTTGTCACTATTATGACATATGCACTTATGATCAGATAACAATATAAGGGTGGCTTTTATTTGCAGGAGGATGGTTAGCTTCTCTGAAGAGAAGCATTTTCATGGATATGGACATTTATCTACAGAGAATTTAAAGCATCAGGAAGTAAAAGGGAAATGTGGAAGTGTTCCCCCTAGCTTCTGGAAATGGGATACTAAATCTGGTCCCCAGTATTGTACACATTTCAGCCTTTTGCTGAAAGCTCACATTCTATTCATATTGAATCTCACTGGCTTCCAATATGCAAATACAATTTGGCTTCCCACTTGGCTTTTGGGTCCCTTGAGAAGATTCTGAGCCTGCACAGGGCATTGGAAGGTCCAGCCATGCTGTGTCACTGAGTGGGGGTGTCACCAACAGGAAACAGTCATGGGCTCAGCAGCTGGACCTGGTGGTTCCCTACTGTGGGTTTCAGCATTTGCTGGGTTCTGAGTTGCCTAGTGTTTTATGCTTTCAACTCAATTTCATGACACAAAGACATATAACCAGAAGTAAAACACTGATTTCATTCTGAAAGAGTAAAACACTTCAGTCTTTGAAACTCTAAGATTCTGGATGCATTTTGCCTTTGTTTTGTTGTGTTTTGTCTAACATTTGTCCAAGATTATATTAAAAATTACTTTTGTTTCCTATGAAATCCTTATTGATTGCCTAGGCCCTGAAAATATATAAAGAAGCAGGAGCTAACTTCTATCAAGGTCAAGTCATTTAAGCTGGATCTGAGGTGGGCAGGGAGGCCATTGGTCCTGCAAAGGCTCGATTCCCCCAGAATAGGGGAATGCAAGTCAGGAAATGGGGGGGTTGCAGGGGTAGGGGTTTTTGGAGGGGTAGCATGGAAAGGGGATACCATTTGAAATGTAAATAAAGCAAATATCTAAAAAAGAAAAAGAGAAAGACAAAAGAATCATTAAAGTCAAAGAATTAGCTGGTTTCTCATTGTTGGGGGTAAATCACCATTTACCCTATGAAAGTTGGTTCTCCTGGTGTCAGTGAGAACTCAGCAGTTGCACAGAAGACCTGGGTTCAGTTCTCAGCACCCAGATCACACAGCACACAATTGTTTCTAACTCTCTTTTCTGGCTTTTGGGGATACCAGCCATGTACACAGAGCCCATACACATGCAGTCACACACACACACACACACACACACACATTATAAAAATAGACATATCTTGTAAAATATAAGTTGACTGTCTTACTTTTAAAAAATTATTACCCAAACCTCAAGAGGTTTTTCTTTAAGAAAAGAAAAAAAAAAAAAAAGAACTCCAAAGCACAGGTGAGTCGTTAAGTGACCACCATCAGGCTCCACCCTCTGGTTAATATTTATGACTATACTACTTTGGTGCTTCATGGCATGCGAATCCACAGCATGCAACATCTAAACACTTAATACGAGGTCCTGTTTCTAGGCCAGTAGCAGACCACCCACGGGCTAACCAGGAGCTTCAGCAGTATGCAGGAGAAGCCAAAGGTTCAATGTGTTGACCTTGTAGAAAATATTCCCATACGTTGTGAAAAGGTGTGAATTTAGAGAAGATCTGGGAGAGAAACAGGAAGCAGCAAAGGGAACAAAAGCACCAACGTGGAGAAAGGTATTTTTTCCTGTCCTCTACCTGGAAGCGGTTCCCAGGGCCGTGATCCAGGCTTGGAAAATGCCAGCAAAAAAGGAGAATGGGTTTTTTCTGGTCACTACAAAGTAAATCAAGGGGAGAAAGATGCCCCCGTGAATGATAAGGCCCACGATCACCGTGATCATGTACATCCCCAGCTGCCTAGCAACCACTTCTAAGTCCTTGATGGCGATGATCTTCCCACAGATCAAGCAGGCGATACCCAGCGGGGAGTACCTGAAAAACACAAAGACAACAGGAGCTTTGAAGACATCCTAAAGAGGTTAGGGCCCTAAACCTCACCTGGGGACCCGAAGCTGGAGCAAAACCCTTCCCCTTCTTATTTATCATTTATTCTCTACACATACTCACGCGTGCCGCACACGTGCACACGTGCACACACAGGAGAGCATGCAGGCATTCGCACGTGCTCTCTCACACACGTTTTGCTAAGAAAGAAGATAAGAACCAATACTTTGAATTGGGTGGCTTAACTGCTTTATGGGCCTAGTGACGCATGTTCTAGCGATTAGGTCCAAAGGCAAACTTTATTGCTCAGGTGAGTTTCAGGAGTAAAGGGGGCATGCCTTGACATCCTTTAGTTTATCTTTCTGTAAACAACTGAGTTAAAGGCTGAGAGACACAAACTGTGTTTCTGGAATTCTTTAACTCCTTCCTAGAATTTGGGAAATAAATGAGACTTGTAAATGTCCATTGTTTTTAATCCTGGAAGTTGGGGAATGTATTTAAAATGATGGAGGCATTGGGGGAAAGGCAGAGAAGGAGTAAGGGAGGGGGGTTGCCAACATGAGAGTGTCTGTGCCAGAGAGTACATTTAGAGAAATGGGTTTTGGGACTTTTGAGCCTGAGACTCTTTCTCCCGCCTTAACAGCAAGAAGGCTGGCTCCTGTCCACTGTACTGCAGGCACTCAGAGCCTCGCTTAGCCTTACCGCAGCTGAACATCAGTGCTATTACTCAGTAATTAAGGAAACCATCATTTGGAAAAGTTCAGTCACTAGCCCAAGCCCACAGAGCCCAAAGGAGAACCATGGCACTTTGTGAAAGCCCTGAAGCCAGGGGTTTTCCTTACCAAGCCAAACTTCCTCCCTTTAGCACCCTGTTCCAGTTCCTTGTAAGCCAGCAATCACCATACACCGGTTTATCCAAGATTGACATTTGTGTGCTGTCGTTATCTTATAAAGGGGCTTGAAAACTGTCCTGTTCCCACTTGTGGGAAAACTCTCTCATCTCAACTTTATTTTTTGCTCGTCTGGGGTCATTCTTTATTATATCACCACCACCACCACCACCATCAACAACAACAACCACCACCACCACCACCAACAACAACAACAACAACCACCATCACCATCAGGTAGTGGAGGTGTTGCTAGGCATGAATTTACTCACACTTTGATGGTGTCTGACTGAAATAAGATATTTGTAGGAAGACTAACACCTCATTAATAACTGTAGAAATATTTTTGAGAATAACTAAGGAGGAAATAAAATCCCCAGACATGGTTCCCAACATAGGGGTCAGGAAAAAGGACCACCTAAGCAGACCCCTTCTCTCTTTGTTTCCTCCCCCTCCCTCCCTTGCTCCCTCCCTCCTTCCCTTCTCCTCCCCATTCTCCCTCCCTCCTTCCTTCCCTTCCTTCTTTCCTTCTTCCATTCTTTCTTTTGTTAATCAGGCCCAGCCCCAGGCCTTTCCCAAGTTAAACAAAGGCTACAGAAAACAGATTCCAGTCTTTAAACGCAGAAAAGACAGACTTTGTGCAGCCTTTCCCAGGCTACAGGACCTCATTTGGTGACATATTCTCATTTTTCAAATGTGCATCAAGGCTGAAAGAGGCTGAGTCCAACATTGCAACAGGCAACTTTGAGGCTCAAACTTTCGCATGTGCATCCGCGTGCACTGCTGAATCTCCCTCCTATCCTTCTCAGCTTGATTCCTTACTCTTCCCAGGGTTTCATAACAGTTTCTGTTTGCACATACCTGGGTCTCAAGTCCTCTCCTGGTCCATGCCTTTTTATCCAAGCCTGAGTTAATGAGACTTTCTAAAACCTCTCACTGGCTAGCCAATGGCAGATGGTTTGGTAAGCAAACCTTGCTCAGAAAGAACTGACAGCAACAAAACAGAGCTTTAGCGTGGCTCTGCTCTTTCCTGTGGGACTTTCAGCCTGATCCTTGCTTGTCTCTTCCCTGGGGTACAAGCTGGCCATGTTTGAGAACTGCTTATCTAGACATTAATAAGACTGTGAAACAAGCTTTCTGTCATGACACCAAACCCTCCTTCTGGCCATGTGATACTCTTCTGGTGTGCCCACAATCACAACATCTTATAAATCAGCTATGGAGTCCCAGGGACCAGCACTTTGTCTTCGAGACTGTAAAATAACTGAAGAAACTGCACCTTCCTATAAAGCCCTGAAGGACTTGTCTTCATAAACCACGAGATCAATTATTTCCCCAACACTAGTCAGCCTTCCAGGCTGTCCACAGAAACAGTTATGAGCTATTTAGAATGCTATTCAATCTTCTTTCATTTCCCCTCCCCCTCTCCCCAGGTCGGGTAATTTATAGAATGAACAAAACATATTTTCAAGGCACTTTTCCAAGGAAGATCAGTTATAAAGTCCCCCAGGGGGAGCACATTTGAGTCAGAGACAAATGGACTGGAGTGAAGGGCTTACCTTAGCTACACCCAGTAGGCAGGGTATAGGCAGTAGGGGTGGGCACTAGTTCTCACTGTAGATAGTATTAGCCAAGGCTACAAGGTGAGGCATAAGAGTCGGCGAATATGGAATGCTACTCCTAGTAGCACTCAAACATCTAAAATAAAATTAAATATTACTGCACTGTCAATCCCTAATAGGATGTGTGTTAATGGAGCATAAAAGAGCCCTTGCCGTTTGGCTTGGGGCCATTACTTCCCTATACCTGACTTGAGCTGTATTCCTGGGCTTCTGTATCAATAAATGAGCTCATTGGAGATGAGATTCCGTGGAAAAGAATGGGGCAAATGCCCCAAGACAAAGTTACCACTCAACACTGCTGAGATGAAACAAACAAGATCACAAGTTAGTAGAGCTAGAGGCCTAAGGCTCCACCCAAGAGTTCTAAAGCCACAGAACATTCAGTAATTATTGGATCCATTTCCAATTCAGAAAGATTATAGTCATTGGGACAGAAGTAGGGATGTCTCCACACTACCCACGGGTGGGCTGTATTCTCAGCTGCAGGCCTGTTTATGAGGCCACTATTCACATGTAGTCCATATGTCATTCCAGCTCCCACCCCCTGTGAATCCTGGCCCTCCTTTGTTGAAGGGTTTCGCCAAGTTGACCTTAGCATGGCTGCTCTCCACTTCACAAGCACAACCTCACCCACAACATTTAAGCTATCCAGAACCCAGTCAAGGTCTGTGTACCCGTAACCAGCTGCTTCACAATGCCCTGAACTGCCTGATATCAAGGTGTGTGCCCTGGGCTCCCACCAAAGACTGGTACGAGGACTTGTGTGTTTTTAAATGTGTTCCCTCAGATAATTCTGATCTGACAGAAAGTTGATATTTCATGAACAAAATTCTCATTTGCAAGTGATGAAATGCAAATGCTCCTTCATTAGCCTTTTAAAACTGTTCCCCTTAGCTCTCATTTATGGCAAACAAGTGAGGTCCTAACCCACTGACTTGTACTTTTAGGCTTGGTGCAGATAGTTAGATGGTGTGTGAAGTGGAGCTAAGCCCCCACACCTTCTCACAGTGCTGTCCTGTAGTCCCACTGGTTTGGCATCGCATGTCTCTAGAAACACTGTCACTGTCCAGGCTCTTAAAAAATGCAATTGTTATTTCAGCTATTGCTGAGAATTACAACAGACAGGAAGAAGTGACAAGCAGTTCACACAGCTTCCAGGTCTGCTGTCCCCGCCCCCCCACCAGGGGACTCCCATCACAATTCAATGAGCTCTAACCCCCCAGGGGCCCAGAGAGCCCTGGAGGCTCTGACCCACTCAGAGCCTGGCTCTGAGATCTCTTAACCTTCCTCACTGGCTCCAGATCTCTGTTGTGACCCTCGATAGCCTTTCACTTCCTCAGAGGACTCCTCTCAGCCTTTCAGCTTTCTGCCTGGTATTTACCATACTTCACTCCCACACAGCCCATCCTGGCCACTCCAGCGTACTTCCCTCACTCTCTCCCCGACAGCTCTGCCTTTGTAGTCTGTATTACTTTCGTAGTCTGTCTTCCCTTCCCTCTTTGCTAGACCCATGTAGGCAGAAACTCTCTGTGGTATTATTCATCATGGCCAATTTAGAAGGGATTATTTATTGAGTGAAAGAGCAAATGGGTTTGGGGGAAAAGTTCTTTGCTTTTACAAAACTTCAGTTAGATCCTCCTTCTGTAGGCTGTTTCCCTCCTTTCTCTAAAATACTGTTTCAGCAGAGAACCCCACTAAGTCAGTTTGGCAAGAATCCCCATCCTTCTGGGTGTGGGTGTGTGGCTCTTCATTTCTGATCATGTTCCTCATAGTTTAGCATCCCCAAGTGGTATCTGGCCTCCCTGACCTGGCTTCAACAACAATTCTGATAAGGTCTTAGCAGAACCCTCTGACTTTCGATGTGCTCCCACTCCATTGGTGATAAATTCCCACCTTCCCAGTATATCTGGGTCTGAGCCTAGCCCCTCTCTATCACTGTAAAAACAGTTGCTGTGGCCCTTATACACTCTGAGGCAGCCCTGCAGAAAGCCTTCCTTCCTTGCCTTAAAAAGCAGCATTGAATCTCTTTCCTTAAATAATACGGACGGTGGAGGGGCAGTAGTCAAGTAGCAGAACCAAAGGAAGGGCAGAAACTTCTTTTTCAGATAGAGGAAGACTATGGGAAGTTTTGCTTTCTATTTAAGTTTTTCAGAGTTTTAAAAAATAACAGTTTTAAGGAATTTTTTTTTATAAAAATGAGGATATGAAACTTAAAACAAAACTATGGGGTTTTCAGACTTCTTAAAGAACCAATGTGCACAGAGATGCCGGGGATACAGATGGCATAGATGGTGATAATGCCAGCAGTGGAATGACCACAGGCCCATCGACAGAAATGCTGTGGTTCTGGACACAGAACAGTTTTAGTGTCTGAGTTCTCACTTCACCTAATTCTCTGAGCAACTTCACAACATGGGTTTTATAGTTACTTTGTTTTACTAATCAGAGTATTGGGGTTCAAATCTGTCTAGAGTGCTTGAGGTCACACAGCTTGTAACCAGATGTTCCTAGATTTCATCTGCTTCAAACTCAGGAAGAAACAGAATTAGAAAAGGTGGGACAGTGCAGTTCTGCAGCACTGGGCAACTTAATGTTTGTGCTTAGTGTTATTATATGGGAAATGGGCTACAGAAAGCATCTAGTTTGCCAAGTATTACCGGAACAAATAAATGCAAACAAGGAAAGTTACCAGATTAATACTAAGCATACTGAAAAACTTAGTTAAGCCTTTATTATGATTTCATGATAATTATTTCTTAAATAGATGAGTTAGTTCAATAATATAATGATTAAAGTTGAACATGTGGCAGGATGAAATCTTTCTGATTTTCATTTTGATGATTATAATTTTTAACCCAGACATGGAGGTACAAACCAGCGCTCAGAGAGATGGTCCACTAGGTTATTCTTGGCTATGCTAGCTCAGGCTACATGAGAGCCTATCTCAAAACAATTTTTTAAAAATGAAACTAATAATACAGATTGCCTTATCCTCACAATGCTAGGTTTTGCTATTTTTACTGTCCTTACCACTGCATAAAGACCTCCAGGGGTCAGCTAACAGTCTTCGTGATTTTTCCCAGGTCCTTTCCAAGGGTTTTGAGTTTTCCAGTGGTGATGCTGGTGAGGCACCTTAAGAACAATGGGAGTAGGCCTCTCGTCATAAAAGCCCCATCTGCCTTCCTGGATGAGGTAGTAGAAATCTGTGAAGAACCCTCCTTCAGGCCTGACTCACTGCCCTCTTTACCCACCCCACCCGTGGGGGGCACAACTTTTAGGGGTGAAGATTCCACCAGACAGACGGGAACATCCTAATCATTCAGTGCCTCATCAGCTTTCCTAGAAGAACCTAATTTCCTCCAAGGAGCCCGTAGAAATGGCCTGGGCATGAAGGAAGGAGGGAACACTATGTTACTCATGCCATCTGCATCAGTAGCAGAAAGAGGAACTGCATATTTACTGCAGGGATGACTTGTGGGCTTCTGGAGGTTCTAGGCAGCACGGACACGAAGTACCATTCAAACAAGAGGCTGAAGCTGCACTGTCACTGTCTACCAGGCCTTCAGAGACTCAGAGGGACCTAAAGGACACAGCATTCCCATGCTAGCTCAAGTCTTCACAAAAAGAGACATTTAAAACATTAACGTTGCCCAAGGAACTGAAAATCCAATACCATAAAGGCAGAGAACACAGCATTTTTTCCCCAGCATCCCTTTATAACTTTTTATTTTAAAAGTCCAGTGAGGTAGTGAGCTGAACATGCCAGGACTAATATTTTAGTTATCTTATTGCGCCAAAACCTCAAAACCCTCTGCCAGGTTCTTGTTCCTAAAGTTTTAATGAGAATCAACCACAAATGCATCACATTTGGTTCTGTGGAGATGATGTGAACTGCTTTTAATTTTTGTGTTATGGGATGTTCTGATTCTGTTGGCTTTCTTTTTCTTCATTTTGTTTTCTTCACCATTTAGATGAACTGAATGTATGCCCCTCCCCTTATTTAAATGTTTAAATGCTGCTGCTGGACGTGTAGCAGCGGAGGCTGTGGAGCTGATTAGGTAACACCCCGATGAATGGGACTGGTGTCTACTAAGTTTGAATGGTTTTGTCCCCTCAGATTCCTTTGTGGTGAGTCATAGCCTCAGTCCAGTAGTTGGGAGATGGGCCACTTGGCAGTGAGCTCTCTTCAATGTGAGTCTTTGGGAAGTCTGTTTGTTCTGTCCACCATATAACAGCATACAGAAAGAGTCATCTACAAGGACCAGCCCCTCACCAGATACCAAATCTGCTAATGACTTCCCAGCCTCCCATTCCTTTGTTTATAATTTTATATTTTGTTATGGCAGTGGACATAGACTATACATTTAAAGGCTCTAGAAAGGAGACCCAGGAGGCTCTTTCCCTTTTGTTCCCACTCTGAGTTGTATCTCTTACAACTCAGATGAATGTGCTAGACTTTGATTATACAGTCACCTTGATTTCAGACTTGCAGTCTCGTGAACTGGGAGAAATATCTGGGGTCTGCAACTCATTTAGCATACAGCACTTTGTATCAGGGGCTTGGGCTGGACTGGACCTATGAGGCACTAAAATCTGTTCTCAAGCTGAAGGATACACAGAATTAGGTGACATGTCAAATTTGGTCCAATGAGCACTATTGTGGGAGGAAGGGGAAGCAAGAAGAAGGAAGGGAGGAGGGAGAAGAGTTTTCCACCCCTTCTCCATATCTTTTTGGTCTTTACCCACTCTTCATCCTGGGAAGGATGCACTGTCTGCTGGGGACCCCGAGGCTTTGTCCCGCACCATGGCACTATTACAATGAAGTCGGAAAGCATAGACTCACCACATGATCATGATCACTAACTTCATTACGATCTCATTCAGAATGTTGAAGAACTCCACCATCAGCTTGGCCTGCTCACCCATCTTCCCCATGGCAATGCCGAAAGCGATAAAGAATCCGATCAGACCTATGGGCAATGACATTACTCAGGAGGACAAATGGCTAAGTATTTGCTTCGCTTTCTCCTCACACTTTGGCATGATTGATATACAGGGTCAATTCTGCCTGTCAGTCACCCTTGGATAAACTAGGAATTAGAAGGAAAAAAAGCATTACAGTTCACACTGAATGCCCGCCCCACCCCCCTATCCTATAATTATTGCTTTTCTTGACATTTTTTTTCACTTGAGCAAGCTAAACTCTAAGTAGTTGAGGTGTGAGTTCCGTGAAGAAAATGAATTCATTTTCATTCCCAAATGAAAGGTGCTGTCTTCTCTTCCTCCTCACTTTGGCAAAGCCTGTGTGCACAGCTCCTGTTACCACACAGATTAACAGGAAGGAGCTGTCAGGACTTGGGGATTGTCATGCAAACTTTGGAACCACTATTGGAACAGCAGAAACAACTAGCCCTTGCTGCAGAAATGTCTAGACCATTTAGGTGTTGTTCTGAGGAACACTGCACCTGGAAAATTCCCTCCAGCTACACAGCAAACGAGGAAGGAAGAGGAGTGACAGAACCGGAAGGAAGAAGAAATCCACGCTAGCTAAGAAGCCCCAGTTAGCCGCCCTTTCAGAAGTCAACTTGTTATGTTCCCTTTTATTAATCTTCTTCAGGATGATAAAGCCAGAATGTAGCGTTTATTGTTAGATTTTGCCAACACCTACCCAGTCAGTTGTCTTCTCTTTTTTCTTTTTCTTTTTTTCTTTTTTTTTTTTAAATTTATTGATATATTTATTTACATTTCAAATGATTTCCCCTTTTTTTGGACCCCCACTCCCCGAAAGTACCATCAGTCCCCTTCCCTCCCCCTGTTTTCCCACCCAACCCTTCCCGCTTCCCTGTTCTGATTCTGCTCTATACTGCTTCACTGAGTCTTTCCAGAACAAGGGGCCACTCCTCTTCTCTTTTTTCTTGGCATCCTAGTTCAACTACACATCAGCCTCGAGTGTTATCCCTAACTCAAGACAGGAAGGATCTGAGGAGCTCACTTCCTACCCTCTCAGAGGCAGCTTCATTTGACTACATCCTGAGGCAGATCCCATACTCAACCCTTCTCACCTGTGGCTAAGGACCTGGTGATTTGCCCTTGGGCGTGTTAGATCTTCAAAGATCAGGCCTGGTTTTTCTTTCCAGAAGATTCACTCACAACCACCCATAACCTCAGTACCTCATCTTAACACATCAGGGACTTGGGCACACTATGTGGCTAACACTATTCTCTGGGCTACCTTAGAACTGTCTAGACTTTCAGTTATAATCATGTGTGCTCCTGGGCCCCCAGTCTTGGTGATCTAAGTTGGACTACACATGTAGAGTGTAAGTCACGATTAATCTCAAAGCTACAGAGCATTGCTTGTCCATTTGGCTTGTTCTCTGATCCTGAAGTATTGGGCATCTTCTAATCTCTCTCTCTCTCTCTCTCTCTCTCTCTCTCTCTCTCTCTCTCTCTCTCTCTCTCCATACTATTCCCTACCCAACCCTGCTCCATTTAGTAGGGCTACTTTCCCGTCTTTCCTTATGCTATCCTGTTATGTCTGATTTTGGGCTTTCATCAGATAAATTACAGCATTATGATTTGATTCTCTTAGACATACATTTCTTCTCTCTGAACCTCTGACTTTACTTACCCTTTGGTTCTCATTCGCCAAAGTCACCCTTCTTTCTACATCAAGCACTCGTCAACCTACTTAACTACACTTGGTGGGATCCCATCTCTCATTAGTGAAAATAATACAGCCCTTGTACTCAGATTGTTAATGTTTGGAATTTTATATCTCCCCTCTTCAGCTCTTGACAAGAGTGATTTATAAGTGACATCACAATTGAGTTATTGTCCCCCTCCCAAAAAAGATGGGACTTAGTAAAGACAGGGTACGGGTCAGAATGAACCAATTTTACAGTACCATGAAGACGCTGGTCTCAGCTCTTCCTCTACCCTTCTTTTAGACCATGGAGGGCAATTTGTTGGGTATGGTGACACAGAATCTATCTGTGAGGACTCAGACTGAGAAGGCCAAGTATTACTTAGTTAATGCTATTTGATAATGCACAATATCTTAGGGTCCCAAAGAATTAGAATGAAGACTCTCCTCAGAAACAACAGACATTGGAGTATCTATGAGTATATATATATATATATATATATATATATATATATATATATATATATATATATATATATATTTACCAAAAGGGAAATAAAGTCAGAGGTTCAGAGAAAAGGAATTTATGCCTAAGGGAATAATAATAAATATTAAATTTTATATATATAAAGAGAGCAGTTAGCACCAATTTAAACAACTGGAGTTAAGGTGGGGATCAAGAATTGGTTTGGGGGTTCATCTATTTGACTGGTTTTTGAGAGCAGTCTTGATCTATAGCTCAAATTGGTCTTTGAATAATCATCCTCCTATCTCAGCTTTCTGAGGGCCGGAATTATAGGTGTGCTCTACCACAAACTAGGTCTCCAGGATTCTTAAGAGAAAAACATGTCCTTGGAGAAGTGGAAGGCTGAGCCGAGATTGTGTATTACCATGCTCAGTCCTTGGGGCTTTCCAAAAACCAAAGACCAGAAATACAGAAAAATAAAACAAAAAACAAAGCCACAAACGCTGCCCTTCCAAGGCCATGAAAAGAACCTTATTTCAGCTGTGATTGGCAAATGGGAAGTTTCTCAACAATCTAACTTCCCTTGGCTTCACAGTGCCTGGCTGTGTACTTGGATGGAATGCTGGATTCGGCCTGCCTTGTCCCTGGGTAAACATTGCCTAATTGAAACTGCTCACTGGAACAGGGGTATTTCACTTGAACAAAGCCCTCTTAGACTTGGTCGTTGGGGTTGAGCGAGTTGCCAGTATTTTGAAACTCCCAGGCACAGGCAAAGGTCATGTGACTTTCTAGAACTCATTAAGACTCTGGAAAGACCAGAGTCCTCTGAATTATTCACTCCAAAATACCAGCGGTTACTTTGTCAAGGAGGGTGGGATCTAAAGCTATGACCCACCAGAAGGGCCCTCAGGAATTGAGAAGGCCCTGAAAGGGTTGTAGATCTCTTTGCAGTGGAGAAAGAGGGTTCTGGGTTATCATAAATGTGTCCTTTTTAGAGGGACTCTCTCACTTCCTCCTCCTCCTCCCTGCAACTACCTCTGGGTTGTCACAGATTATCAACTGTGTTTACTGATCTTTTGTTGCCTGGCAACCCACTCAGCTTATCTCCTCCCTCACTCTCACCCCACCGGCTTTCTTCCAGGCCAAACAAAGAACATCTACTTCAGACCTGCAGGCACAGGGCTGCCCTCTCTCTCCTCTCTCTCTCTCTCTCTCTCTCTCTCTCTCTCTCTCTCTCTCTCTCCAGCACCGATGTCCATGAAATACAAGCACAGTGCACAGTGAAGAAAACAATCAAAAACACTGCCAATCACATCCTACATATGAATTGTTTTAAAAAATTATTATTATTATTATTATTATTACTATTATTATTATTATTTAGATTAGCCCATGCACTTGGGACATACACTAAATTATTGTTATTTGTATTGATCTAAAAATTCAAGTTTATCTAATGACAGTCCAAGGAGACAAGGGCATTTGATCTCTTAGATGAAAAAAGAGACAGGACCACTGAGCTCACCCATCTCTAAACAGTTCTCACCCGAGTGCTTAGAAATTTCTTTGCAAGATCTTGCTTATAGATTCATATTTCTCCTTTCCCCCCCCCCCCATTTTGCAGGCAAACGACCCATTTTCTCCCATTTTCTTAACACCATTAAACTGAAGAATGATGGAAATGGGGGTGAATTGGCCCACCCTAAAGTCCTAAGGTGTCTGGGTGATTAGTAAGTCTGGGCAAATTGGAGCCAATCCTGTGAAGGAAATCACCTCGACCCCGCACTTCATGGAATGCTTTCTGGTTGAGCTCCTTGGCTCTTCATCCACTTTAAAACTGACCAGAGCTTGTGTGAACAGAGCCCACGGCATGTGCTGGGGTACTTTATACGCACGACCTCACTTCATTTTTACAACAGTCGGGCCACAAACCCCGGCCAATCCCATTTCCAATGTATTGCTGAGGCTCAGAGAAGTACAAAGACTTGCCCAGGAACAGACAACCTCCCAAACCCACATCTGTGCAGCTAAAGAGAACATTAAGCTTGAGGAGAGAGGTCATATATACTCTGTGAAACCCCTTTGTTCCCTAATCTAATACTGTCCAATACTAGTAACTCTGCATTTGTTACAGACTCGAAGCTAGGATGGGGCAACAAGCATGGTGCTTCTGTAAATGGACAGCTAAAAAAAAAAAAACAAAAAATAAAAAACAAAAACCAAACATAATAAATAAAAGATAAGCATATTCCAGTTCATTAAATGGCTAGTTAGATGTGCCTGACAAATGTCAGCTCCTTCCTCTTTTCCCATCCCTGATATCTGGCTGCCATGTCCCTTTGGGGTCCCCCTTCTGCTGATCCTCCTGTCACTCCTTCATAGCTCAGCCCTGTCTCAGTGACTCTCATATTGTTCCCCAGCGAGAACCTTCTGTGCCACCTAGAGGACAGAGTGAGAACTGAGTGAAGAAGGCTGCTGAGAAAGGCTGGCCACTGTCTGGAAGTCAAAGGTCATGGATGGATGCTAACAGCCACTATGCCTACCTAAGACATTCATCCCATCCTTGAACTCCAGGCCCTTCTTGATAACGATCTTAGTTTCTTCAGGGGCCTCGTTCATGGTCTCATTCAACATGGAGATGACCGCCTTGGTTGTATTGGCTTCCTCAGACGGAGGTGCCACCAGAACTTTCTTTGTCACTGTCTGAATCTAATGCAGCAGGGAGGAAAAAGAATAAAGGTGAGGGTTAGTCTAAAAGGTCAACAGCAACCCAATCAGCCAGTCATATAGTTGAACCTTCCCAAGATATTAACTACAGCTATGAAATGCCAAAACAAGGCTAATAAAACTGGGAAATATTTTAAGTTTATATTCTTAATAGAGTATTAACTCGTTGCATATGCAGCATGGTGCAACTATCTTAATAACAAGATTATTACAAAGTTTGTGAAATTCATTTGTCCCCTAAGTACTCTAAGCAGCACAGTTGCTATAGCTGGGGGGATATATGTCCGTTTTGTCCTTCCCATGATGACACCTTGATTGTGATTGGGGAATGATCATCACCTTGATGATGATGTGATTGGGGAATGATATCACCAGTCCAATTTAGTTGCACTTCCAAATTTTGAGACCCAGGTAGATGTTCTTTCTGCTGGACAGAGCCATCAAAAGCCGGTCCTAGGCTCTGGGTCCTTCCAAAACCGGGATCTGCTGGGAATCTCCATCTGGACATCAGGGGTGACAGCTACTCAATAGTCACCTTTCTGGGATAATATAATTCATATGCAAGGTGGGAAACATATACTTCTTTCAGGCAAAGAAGCCAACTCATTCTTGCCTAATGCTCCCCAAGCATCTCCCATGCTATTCCTCGACATCCGTGGAAGTAGGTCTAATTTTAAAGGTGTCAGGCATCCTGCATGCAAAAATTCACATCTCAGCCTCAAAATTTACCACTTTCAAGGGCATTAAAATAGAAATCATTCAAAATCCTAGAATGTCTATGCTGGCACATCAGAGGTGACAGATGGCTGAACCTTGAATAGATACAGAAGACGATGCAGGGAGAAGTCAACTGGATTTTCAGACGTCATAGTTATTGGCAGAGCTGACACTTGAACTCAAATGGCCCGACCACCACTGAGTTCTTCCCACTGCCTGCACCATATGCTAAGTTATACTGACTTGATCCTTGTGTGGCTGGGCTTGACAGCTAGCAATGCTGAACTGAGATAACAAGTACAGGAAAGAAGAATGGGCAGGCTTCTCTAGGAGGAGGCAGGTGCCTTCCATGCTAGCCTGGCCGTATGCACTTGAGCAGGGTCAGAGAAGACCCAAACTTGGCTACATAAGCAGGGAATGAGCCAAGCGCTGGGCAATAGAGACATGAAGAGAAACCACAAAAGTGACCAGAATGGAAACTTCTGGATGTAGCTGCCAGACTCTAGGCAAAACAAAGATGGAGGCTTATCCTCAGAGGGATGAAGAAGCCAAGGTGTGGACTAATTTGAAGTGATTATCATGGATGATAAGCAGGATCTGGTGGGAGGTTGGTTGCTAAGGGGGTCACATCTTTCATGTCCTACAAATAACCCAAGACCTGATTTCTATTAAGTCTGTGAAACCAGATACAACACAAATCATGCTAGACTTCCAAATGCAGCTTCCAAGCTGAAGGGGTTTCAGTTGGAGATGAGACGGCACACTGGCCAGGTCTTCTGTCCAGGACTCAGCTCATATTTCCATATATCGATACATACATGTTGGGTTTGGACCACCATCCATCTGCATATCTGCTGTGGTACCTGAGTCCAACTTACCAGCATCCTTTGCCAGAAAACTCACAAATGTCTCCTAGTTGACTTACATGCCTTCCTTCTTTCCAGCCTCCCACTTTCAGCTACTTGTAGCTTTGTTTATATCAATAGCTATCACACTGGTTATTTTTCAATAGAAAACCAATTATTTCCCTAACTCAAGCTTTCTTAGAATAAGAACCTGAATTTGACCTGACTAGTGACTACTTGAGCTGAGCTCTGTCTTCCTGTGTGTTATACGAGACATATGGAAGTCTTTCTTCTCTCATCGGTCCCTAAAAACAGATGGGAGGCTGTTGTTTGCTTTTAAACATTCAGGGTCTGACTTGAGCAAGCCAAGCCCATGGAAGGCTGCCTCTAATGGGAATTATCCTTCCTCTTTTTGCCCTAGTTTCTAACTCTAGTCAGGAATCTCCCTTCACTCAAGACAGACAATCTTAAAACACTCCCTGCCGGGCCACAGGGATCCAGAAAGGATGGTAGTGACCCTGTCCTCTATCTCGGTTGTGTTACTCTGTAAGAATGGTCTTCTCTGGTCAAGGTCCTTAAAGTCAGGGTAAAGATCTACACTCATTCTCACTGTCAGGCAAAGGACTGTGCACTGCTATTCCTCAAACTGCCCCGACTCAAAGATCTTGACCCTGGTCTTAGCTAGGGAAGCAAAACTAGGTTGCCACAGGATCATGGCAGGGATGGAACACATCCTGTTGTAGTCTTCTATTCCCTAGAGTCCAGACAGTATGCTTTGCCATGGGGCAAAGCCCACCATTAGCCACCATGGAATTACCCAAGTGTGAATATGGCTAACACCACAAAAGCTCAGTCAACAACAGCAGAGCAATGGCTCTGAGTGCCCGGAGATTTCTGGTCTTGCTTCCCAGGCTGAAATGAAGGTATCTGAGCAGATGTGGTCAGACACAGGAAGAAGGTCCAGATCTGTCCTTCCTGGGAGCTTGCATGCCTCCCCACCCATTTTCTCTTAGCGAATTTCCTAGGATCCATAGCTCCAAAACACACACTTCAAAAATTTCAAAATTCAAAAGCAGCTACTTGTATCTACCACTCCAAAGCAAGAAACTTTTATCTTCCAAGGCAGGGCGAGCAAACACATGAACAGGGGACCTCCTAGAGATTCCTTTCTCTAGTTTCTAGTCAATCTTTCCCCTGCTTTTCCAGTCTGGAATGGGGTTCTTTAGCATAAGTCCTCATTGACTTAATTACACATATTTATGGTGTAAAATGGGATATTTCCATACATGAATACATACATACATATGGGATATTTCCACACATGCTGTCACTGATCAAGAAAGTCAAGATGATGGGCAAATTTCTCATTTTAAATATTCATCATTTCTTTTAAAAATCAGGAAAAAAAAGCCCATCCCAGCCTGATATAATGAGGGCTCAGTGGGAGTTGGCACTTCATTTTAAGGGCTGGAAATCAGACTTTTCTTCTAAGCTGTCTGTCTTATAACTTCATTCTTCAGTGGTTCCCTGAGAATGACTGGAAACCACACAGGCTCCAGCTTAGTCTTCTTCCTGAGCTAACGGGGACTGAGGTATGTGCCAACCTTAGCTGGCTCTGTGGACAGGAAACGGAGCACTGAGTGTGGTTTTGGCTGGTAATTGGGTGGTTTAATTTAGCAGGATTATCTGTTCTTAAATGTTATAAGCTTGTGTGTGTGTGCCCATGTGTGATTGTGCTAGCATATATGTGCAAGTGTATGTGAGGGCCAATCAATCACTGTTATCAGCATCTGCGTTGGTCTTTCCCCCTATTTTGTTTTGGACAGGGTCTCCTGGTAAACCTAGAACTTGCAGATTTAGCTTTACTGACTGGTCAGCAAACCCCAGGAGTCCTCCTGTCTCTGCCTCCCTACTGCTAGGATTGTAGATGCATGATGTTTTCGAAATTA
The DNA here is from genome assembly GCF_947179515.1 of Apodemus sylvaticus. Classification (NCBI taxonomy): domain Eukaryota; kingdom Metazoa; phylum Chordata; class Mammalia; order Rodentia; family Muridae; genus Apodemus; species Apodemus sylvaticus. Next base: position 84,604,523 of record NC_067476.1, on the reverse strand, counting down.
AAATATTGCACTCGCTCCCCTGTGTCATCTTGAGAATGGATTACAGATTCTCATTTTGTAGGACGGATTAAGTCAAGCACTTTTTTCTTTAAGGGCTACAAAGAGCTTTGGGATAGTGTTGAGAACCACTGGGCTATTTAGAGTGTTATGAACAAGACTAGTAAAAGTGTTTGTGTGCACCTGAGAGACAGGAACAAAAAGAAAGGAAAAGGGGCATCTCAGAGTGATAGTAAGGGTATAAGCAATAGTTATTCCAGAAATGAGGCCATTTGATTCTACACCTAGAATACTCCAGAGCACATCATACAACAACCCAAGCCTGACAGAGATCAGAACATATTTAGAAAACTGCTATCAGAGTTGAAACTATCTCTAAATTATCACGGATTAGGTGGGAGATTGGATAGGGGTAACCCGGGGCTTCAGGTTACCTGTTGGAAACAGGCTTGCACCAGGTTCTCCGGGAAGAGATTTCTAATGAGATCCAGGAAGGCATCCAGGCTAGACACCTCATCGTTCTTCTTGCCAGGCCCCAGCTGCTTCTTGAGTTTGGGATTGCCAGGGTGGATGGCCAACACCAGGATGACCCCCAGCACGGCGGCAATGATGGTCGTAGACATGTAATACACCATGGCTCTCGTGCCTAGGCGGCCGCTGGCTTTAGCATCCAGGCCTGACAGCCCTGGGTTTAAAAGAAAGCCACAAAGATCAGTTCTGCTCTTTTCCATTCATGTCCTCCTCTCTACACATCTGCAACCCCTGACTTCCTATCACTCAGATCTATTAGTGGTCAACTAGCACTCCTCCGACTACAAATGTGATCAAATTCCACACTTTACATTTCTATTTTCTAAGGTCATTTTTGAGATTCTTGAAAACCTGGGGAGTCGGTGACTCACAGTTTACATATGGCTGATCTTAACCTACCTGTCAATCACTATTATATATGTGAAAATAACATTGAAGAGTTTTTATTTTTAATTCCAAGATAATGTCTTTTCCATTTTCATGACCTTTGGTAGTCTTCCCTGAAGCGGCAGTCTTAGCCAGGCTAGCGTTTCACTCAGATATTATTATGACTATTTGTTGTCCTTATTTAGGAGAATCAAAAGCTGGGACATCAAGGTCATGGTCAAATGTCTTTAGAATACACTATGAGAGACTGGAATGGAGAGCCAGCATGGCCTCCCATGTCCCTGTGTTGAAGCACAGTGGCTCTCATGTCTAAGCTCCTGTGGCTTTCGGGGAACACTGAGAAGCAGCTGCCAGCAGCACCACGTGCAGCATCTGTACTGAGGGCGGTCTGAGGAAACTCCAAGTCAAGTCATCCAGACCTCAGCCTCTGCCTCTGCTGGGGTTTTTTCTCCAGTTGTTTCTTCAATGTGCCCACTTCCTGGTTTCAGTTCCTACCTTTACTACACACACAGAGAGAGAGCCCTTTTCTGGGGATCTGTCCTTTTTTCATGCCAGGGGAAGAGGTTGGTGTGAATTTCTCTGAATTAATACGACCCACATACGACCCATTTCTCTCTTGAACCCAAAGTCTAAATCTGGGGCAAAGGAAGCTGGGTCTCTCTACCAGGCTGCCTTGCATATAGTCTACTGAACAGGCCTGAAAAACATCTTCTCTGGGTTGGAGAGAAGCACAGATTCACTCAATCCCAGGGCTTAATGATCAGAAATTTAGGTTCCTGAACACTTGAACCTGAAAGCTAGTGTTTCTGGTGGAAGGCTGGGACAATTGGCCTAGTGTCTGAGTCAGCTGGGGTCACTGAAGCTCCCTTCCCTCACAAGGGTGTCAGTGCAGAGGACAGCTCTGAAGGCCACCAAGCTCACTGGTAACTAGCTGTGGACCAACTTAGAGCCTCCCACTATCAACTCCAAACTGGTCACTAAGCAATATATTATACCCTGTTTCAATAATGTTGTCTAGTAAAACTATCAGTATGAATTCAAACATAGGAGAAAACTCAAATCAATTAATTATTTTAGCCAAAAATATAATAAGAAAGCATGTTATCACATATTAAGTATATCTTTCTATTAAAAATATCTTCAGCTTTCATGCCTAGCATTTAATCTCTTTTCAATTCATATCTTCCTATATGCCCAAGTAAATAATAAAGGCAGTGTACTTTTTCATTTACAATCTCCATCAGCTTCTGAACACACTGAAAATATTAAAAATGAAATAACAAGATAGTATCACTTTTAATACACAGCTGTTCCTTTGTCTCTGTGACGGTTAGAAGGAAAGGCAAAGTGAATGACAGATGTCTTGTCTTTCCTTTTAGGATCAATGATTCCTATTTCAAAGACAGGAAATCGATCAGAGATGCAATGATGTAGAGAGTGGAACCCACTGGCTCAGCCAAAGAGAAAGTCTTCTTTGATCCCCTGCGCCAGCCCAGGGCTCTGCCATCTGTGGGCAGGAACTGGGAAGGCGCTCTCACCTGTGATTAAACTGGAGATGATGAGAGGCAGGATGAGCATCTTCAGCATTCTCATGAGGATGTCCCCCGGGAAGGCTATCAACATGACCACATCCGGGTGGATGGGAGATGCCAAGCGAAGCAGCCCACCACATACTGCTCCCAGGATGACACCTGTTGAAGGGACAGAAGCAACCTGAATTCGGTTTTTGTCCCCTAGTCAAGTAAATAACTCCATAGATTCCTTTGAGTGATTATGATCTTTTTCATGTGTCTGGCTAATAGACTATGAATACCACAAAATAAAAGACATTACATAAGGGAAACTGATTTTGACAGCCAGCAAGACACCTTTCTGTAACAGCTCCAATTATTCCAGCACCAGAGGAGTCCAGAAGAACATTTTTAACAATTCATGGGGAAAATGAAGACTTGACTCCAAAATCTTTTGATCTATTGATTGCACATAGCATCACGAATTCTCAGAAGAACCAATTCCCAGCAGGCTGTATGGTGTCTTTCTATCAGCCAGATCTGCCAATGTGATCTGGTATTGGGTATGTTGTATGTCTTCCTTTTTAAGTGGAAGTCGGATACATAGGAAAGGGCCGTAAGGATCTATATAATCTGAGAGAAGTCAAGTTGAGCAAAGATGTTGGCAGAAATGGTGTTTTCTTTATAGACTCTGACATTCCACCAGAAAGACTTTAGACTGTTGAAAATGGCTGGCCAGCATAACCCCCAAAAGCATAACCTAAAATCTAGGTTACAGACCCCCTGGTAAATGGGGGAAGGAGTTGCCAGGCATGTGGGTTACGGAGTTAATTCTAGTGATATGCAGAGAGGTCTGCAGCAAAGGGCAGATCCTTTTCCTGTCTCTACAGGCTTAAAAAAAAAATCATACTGTCAATCTTCTTGAAGTCCTGGCTGAATCAGATTTGATTACATAGTGGATGATTCTTTAAAAATCCAGCCATGGCTGCAGTTCCCTGTTTCTAAGTGAACTGACAATAAATCCCCAGTTTTGATTCTGGTCCACTGGCAGCTGAGATGCTAAAAGTAATCCAGGGCAAGGGGGAGATTGGGGGTGTGCGGATGATGGTGAGGAGATGGGGAGATGAACTTTAGCTGTTTCTCTGTGTAGCCTCACTCAGTGAGAGCAGAAGATCAAGGAGGGCGCTGGAAAGAGAAACTGTGCAGCTGTCATTACAAGAAGCTTCCAGTTAGTCTGCTTTCAATACACGCTGTAGAAAACCCAAGACCAAGACTGCACTGCCAGCTCAGACAAAGGAGTAACCCCAGAATGACTTGAAGCAGAGGCACTCCTCCAAGATGAATTGGAACATATCTGAGCATCAGAGTGAGCCTCCTCCATGGTCCCCTCCTCAACTCGATCAGTCAATCAAGTCAACTATGCTTCTGACAAAGGCCTGATCTTCTTAGTGGGGTTTTCTGGTCCTGTGGTCCTTATCTTGATGTATGTCTCTGAATGAGGTCTACTTTGACCTCATTCAGAGACATACATCAAGATAAGGACCTGCTCGGGGTCGTTCAGAATGTTGGCTGCATTGCAGATTCCCTGGCCCGCCTCCCACCATCTCAAAACAGTCTTCACGAGCATGACTGGGAACCTGCATGTTCACACTCACAGGAACTGTACACGGACATTATAGAGAACCCACAGATTGCAGGGGAGAAGAGACGCCTAGAGTTGGTTTAGGAGTAGATTTTTGCCACTGGGGCAGTAGTGCCTAATTAGGGCCCCACCCCTAGGTCACCTGTCTTTCTTTCCTCGGGGAGCACACTCTGAGAAGATAGCTCCCATACAAATCAGGATAGCAAGGGAAAAAAGGGCTTGGGTGATCTCGGAGAAAGGAGTATAGAGACCTCAGGCACCTACCAAACACAGTCAGTGAGAGCAGGAGGTTCTTCCCCAGCTTGTCGCACATGCGCATGCCCAGGTTTCGGTGCTTTGGCTCCTCCGAGCTGAGATGGCTGTCGTGCATGCGCACTTCCACCTGCTTGGGCATGGTGTTGGCACTGCAACAAAAAGGAAGCTCCTGGTTAGTGATTCCCTGGGCTGAGGTAATAGGGCTCTCTTTAGGGCAAAGTAGGAAGACAAAAGCAAAATGATGAGGTCACACACTGTATTCCAGTTGACCGTAGGGCGGATGGATACATTTACCCCCGGTATCCCAGATTCCCAAGGTAAGAAAAAGTGCACCATGAAAAATTGTCAGGTTTCTCAGGACTCATTCCCTTGCTGACTCTGGAACGGGAGGGCCTCGACTCCATTTTGCTGGGGTAGGCTTTAAAAATCAATGGGACATTAAGGTTTCAAATCCAGATACATCAAGTTCCAAAGTCTAAGCTCTTTCATTCTCTTAATAATGAGGGACAGGCCATGTAATATTTTTCAGGAAAGTCACGGCCTGAATTACACCCAAATTAGAATGCCCCCAAGTTCAAATCTTCCACATCCCACACAGGTGAAAGTCACATCTGCTGGTAACTCAAACCCTCCCTCTGTTCTGAAAAAGCCACTGTAGACAGCTAAAAGAAAGGTCAGTCAATTGTGGTTTCAGACTGTCACTTATATAACAAGAACTCTGGTAAACTGCCCACAAGTAAAGGCCACTCAGTCAAAGCAGTGTGGCTACAGGCAGCCTTTGGACCACTATCATCTTTGGATGCAACTCAGCCATTTTCCAGATGCCCTGCCCCATTTAAATGCAAGCTATCTTGGGAGTCTGCTCAGTAGAAACCCTGCTGGACAAGAGAGGACCTTGTTTTCCCATATTACCCACAGGCCAGTAAGGTTTTTAGAACGATGCTTGTACATTTTCACGTTGATAAATTGAGGATACTTTTTTGGCAGTATCTATTTACAAATATTATTTGATGGATGAAAACAAAAACAGATGAAAAAGACAGTAATACCCGGAGGGACGCATCATTGATAGATGGTATGACAGTACCTTCCAAGGAAGGAGGCTGGTACCCTGCTCAGGTATCCTTCCCAGACTAGGCAAACCTCGAAAGAAGCAACAGCTTCCTGCGGAGAAATGGCCTGGCAGCATCACTAATGATAAAGGGAGGAATGTGGGCTTCAAGCATCTAAGTGCTCACTCTCCTTGCTAGCTGTGTGATACAGTGTTTAATGTGTGTCTTCCTTTTTAACTGGAAGCCAGAGGCATATAAAAGGGCTCTAAAGATGTATCATCTGGGAGGAACCAGATTATATTTAATCCCCAGATTATAATATGGGGAAGGGAAGGGTCTGCTATTCCTTCATGAAAACTTAGTAAAGGTGGGGTCGAAAAATGGTTCAGTAAGTAAAATGCTTGCCCTGCCAGCAGGGAGCCATGAACATGATTCTTAGAAATTGCATTATAAATCTGGTTGTCGTGACATACATTTATAATGCCAGAACTGGGGAGGCACAGACAGGTAGATCCCTGGGGTTTGTTGGCTAACTGGTCTAGCCTATTAGTGAGCTCCAGACTAAACAAGAGACCTTGCTTCAGAAAAGAACATTTTGATGGCACCCGAAGAATGATCTTTCACCTCCACGTGCACATGCAGACAGGTACACACACAGCTGCACACACATGTGCACGCATCTGCCTGTACAACACACATATAAACAATAACAAAATGCTTAACAATATACAGCGGTGTGGAGCCTGCCATAGGCAGTTTCTTTCTCTAGAGAACAGGAAGAAGAGGAAAGGCTTATCAAATTCCTTGCAAAGATGACAGTAAGTTAAAGGACCTACCTAGTGGCCCCAGCCTTCCAACAAGACATTGAGAATTTAGTTTAAAGCTAAATCTCTGGACTTTAACCCAAGGGTCTTACTTTTTCATAGCAAGCTGTTTTAATGTATTTACTATCAAAATGCCCTAAAACTTAGGAATAGTACTTCATAGTCTTCCAGGAAACTAAGATGAGAGTAAGTAGCCAAAACCTAAAAGCTTCTTAGTGTCCCTTAAGTTCTCCTTATTAAATTGCCGTTGTAGGCAGCCTCTGAGTTCAAGCCATGTGTGGGTTCTGAGGGTCACTCAGACCACCTATAAAAGAGAAAGCAGTGTGTCTGCTCACAGGGACCAGGGAGCAGCCAAGGCCACTTCCTCCACTGCCAAGTGAAACACACAGGAAGTGTTTCACACAGCAAGCAGGAGGAAATGATCAGGACCATCTCTCTACAGCACAGATATGTCACATTTCCAGTTTTATACCGGGATCTTTTTCCATCTTTAAGCAATTCTCCAGATAGAACTGTGCAGTAAAATGAAGCTCAAAACTAGAAAATGGCCAGTGAGGAACAGGCAGTCCATGTGCTGAGATCGTGAGCACACTTCCTTAGCCAGCCCCTCCCCCAAACTCTGGCACCTCCCCCCACCTCCCCCCACCCCCCGAAATCAACCCTCTTGCCTTCAGCTTCATTTGTAACCCGCTGCCATTGAAATTAGAATCCCACCCATTCTCACCACAAAAAATGAGGCTAGCAAGTATTGAACGCAAACATTCTGGCGAGACCCAGATGATGTCAAGAAAGTGTTAGGCATCAAAACAGTCATGCTGAAGTGGAAACACGCAGACATTAGGCTCACATCTGCACCCGGCCCCAGACGGGTCTGCGTGCCTGTCGCACACATTTCTTTGCTATACAAAACTACAGCTTGCTTAATCGTTTGCTTTTGTTAGCTGTGGCAAAAATATCCCAGAAACCCTGACTCAAAACAGCCACATCAAAGTGGCAGCATCAAGATGTCCTGCATCCACAGTGCTTACTTAGAAGGTCTCCCACTTGCTTTCTTAGAACTAAGCAGATGTTCATGGCTTCTGAGAGTTCCTAACATATACATGTGAAAAGTGAATTTGAATGTATAACTTTATTTATTATCATTATTGGGGGACTCCACCAGACTCACATGGAAGGCAGAGGACACCAGTCAGGGGTCTGTTCTTGTCTTCCACCACTGGTTCTGGGATTCATTTCAAGTAGCTGGGCTTGAACAACTCTTACCAGGTAATCCCTCTTGCCAACACAGTCAAGTTTTAAACTAAGTCAGAGCCTCAGTTGCAGCCAGAGATGCAGGGAGTTCCCAAAACTATCTGCGAAAATTTCTAAGTCTAGTCAGTGGTCGCATCTCACAGGCCACAAGGGGAGAAGATTCCAGAATATTAAATGTGAAACATTAATACCAAAGATGAATACACACCACAGTGTAGAGCTGCTTCTGAGCCTATATCCCTTTAGAACATTTGCTGGCTACTAAACAACCAGCAGCAATGCCCAGCAGCATGCATGGATTTATTGACTATTCTCCATTGGTCAGACACTATGCTCTGTGATGAGAGCCTCTGCCTGGAAAAGGAGAGGAAGTGGGGTGGACTGTAATTACCTGCTTCACGTCTGGGCTGTGATAAAGTCCTGCATGGGTTGCTACTAGGAATCATTATGAATTGTGCTAATCCAGCATTGCGGATGTTTAGGAAAGGTCTCTTGGAGGGGCCGATTCCTGACCTGGATCTCAAAACTCTGTTTTTAGCTTAAATCCCTGCATCCTTTACCAGTCTATGAGCCCAAAGTGGGCAAGCCTGTGACCCTCCATCTAATCACTTGCTAAAACAAACTGGGAATTGAAAGGCATCCCTAAGAGATGCCTGGCGTTCTCCTAGGATGCCCTCCATTCTCCAGACATTGGCAACACGTTGTTCCAGCACCCTCACTCAGCATTTGGCCTCCAGCCCTCGGATTTCTTCAGGGATCACAGTGCAGTCCCCACTCTGTAAGAGCTACTGAGAAACAGTACAGTAAACAAAATAAACCCAGACCCAAAACCTCTTGCTCTTGTGTAGTGGGAGAAAGAGCAAGTGGATAGACTTACTGCAATGGTGATGGCACTGGACAGAAGTAAAGACAGTATGAATATATGATTTTATTCAAGTGGTCTGGGCAGGTTTCACGATTAGGGCCTATGTGAGCATCAGCCTGGAGAAAATGTGGAGCCTCTTTGAATTCTGAAACGTGTTCTCAGTTTAGTAAGTAAGTAGAATAAACACGATATGGCCACCTGTACAGCTATCCCAGAACCTAAAACTCCCACCAGATATAACCCCTTACATCTAAATGTTGGAATTTAGAATGTGCCCTGATTCAGATAGTCAAGTAACTGGGGCCGAGTGCCACCATGAATGTGGCAGAGTTTCAATGGCTGTCCCAGCTCCTGCAAGACGCATGGCCACTCGAAGGAGGGAAGATGGACAGGCAGAAGGTCTAAGGTCTCCAGACTGTAACCGTTTGCTTCCAGGTCAATGACCAGAAAGGACAGAAACTGCTCAGCGCAGTTCCACTGCACCAACACAGTCACTTCAAGTGTGCGCGCACATCCTTTTGTTAGTGTCCACTCACTGTGCAAATAGAACATGGTAAAAAGGAGTTCAAACACCAAGACAGGGACTTGGGGTACAGCAACCCCACAGTGCCAGGCATTCCTCACCACTGTACCCCAACTCCTGAGCTGCACCCCTGAGAATGTTAGTCACCTCTGTTCCTACTTGGGTACATCCTGGATCAAGGATCAGACATTGGCTTCTCAACACTGGAAGCTGGCTCAGCCAGACCCTCTCTCTTGGTCTCCACTGCCCAACAAAGGCCTTCTGACAAGACACCTAGGTGTGGCAGGAGATAACTAAACCTCTACTGTGAACATACACTTTCTTTTAACCTTAGCTTCTCCACTGCATTAATTAAACAGCTGTTAATGTTGCAACTGTTACCCAGCCCTTTCTCACACACATGCACCCAGCAAGTCCTGTTTCAATGGCAAATCCAGCTTATCATGCAAATTGTATTCCTGGACTCAAAGGGAGCACATGGTGGAGAGATGCTAAGTTTGCTCTGTATCTGCTTTTCATTAGCACTCAGTTCTCCTTGCTTTGCCAAGAGCCTCTAATAACAGGCTCATTAGATGTGGCGTTGGGTTCCGATTTCCTGCGGCACACTCATGTCTTCTCATGTGGCACCAATCTTTTTTTTGTTCCCTCGCTCTCTCAGTGTGGTAGCAAGAGAACGTTCCCTCAAGAAGCCCATCTCAACTGGTGCATTTTGCCTGAAGTTTGTGAAGTCTACAACACATTTTTTTTCTCTGCTCCTCCAGTGCCCAAGTCCAAGCACAGGCCTTCGGATCTGGAAAGCACAGTGGGGCACAGATGTCACCAGATCACTTTCCTGGGAGGCCGTCCCTTAAGAACTGAAGCTATGATTACCAGCTTCCCCTCTGTGTTTCTGTGGTGTTCCATCTGAGCACATGCATCACATGGCGGTGACAACAGCTAACATTGTCCCCTAGGAAAGATTTCTCCAGCTCCCCCAAAGGACACTCCATTATTGTTGTAAAGGGCTTGGGACTCTAAGACAGGCTGGAATTTAAACAGCATGCAACAAGTCCCTCTGATTGCTGTATCCTATAAAGTTTGACTAAGCCATGAAGTCTCTCTCTGACAGTTACTATGACTTCACAAATCCTACACACATCATCTAATGAGTTATAGACTCCAAAGTCTCCTCGGGTCCCTTTATCTGATCCCTTTTCAGCCCCTGTGCCCATTCATTAAGCCACAGAAATGCTTTCTGGAAAAGTCCTAATGACCATGGCTGCTCCACATTCCACTAACTCCTCCAGGCTTTGTATCTGAGGGACGAGGGGCTGCCTAGAGCACAGCCTAAGCTGTCCCAAGTCAGGAGGTTAAGACCTGGGAGATAATATTTGCCAAGGCACCAACAGAGTACTTGATATACAGTTGGCCCTGGATTGGATTCCTCTCCTTTCACTCAAATGCCTCCAATGGGGCAAGAAGACTGACAAGTTAGCTAGACGTGTTTAAGTTTTAATAAGCCCACTTAGCTATAAAATAACCTTATGATATTTTAACCAAGTAAGTGGGGCCCAAGAAGTTCCCACAGCCTTTGGCCCTCTTTAAGGTAGGATATCACCAGACAATTTCATAAGAAACATCAGGTGAATCATTAATCCGTGTCTTAGTTAGCTTTCTGTTGCTGTGACAAACTGCAGCTTAAGGCAACATGGGAAGTAATGAGTTTATTTCATTTACACTTGCAGGTCCCACTCCATCACTGAGAGAAGTCAGGGCAGGAACTCAGGCAGGAACTTGGAGGCAGAATCTGATACAGAGACCAGTGAGGAACACTGCTTACTATAGGGAACAAGCCTGTTTTCCTATACCACCCAGGGCCACCTGCCCAGGGGTGGTGCCACCTATAGTAATCTGGATCCTCCCTCATCAACCTTCAAGAGAAACTGCTTGCACATGGAGGGACCCATGGCCACATGGAGGGACCCATGGCTCCAGATGCATATGTAGCAGAGGATGGCCTTGTTGGACATCAAAGGGAGAAGAGGCCCTTTGTCCTGAGAAGACTTGATGCCGCAGTATAGGGGAATGCCAGGACAGGGAAGTGGGAGTGGGTGGATTGGTGAGCAGGGGGAGGGGGATGGGTTAGGGGATTTTCAGGGGTGGGGAGAAATCAGGAAAGGGGACAACATTTGAAATGTAAATAAAGAATATATCTAATTAAAAAGGAGAGAGAGAAACTGCCCTACAAATTTGCATACAGGTCAGTTCTCTCAATACATTTTCTCAACTCAGAGTCCTTTTTCCCAAATGACCCTACCTTGTGTCAAGTTGGTAGAAAACTAGCCAGCACAATCATGACCTCTCTGTACTTTAGGGAAATCCTCCTGAAGAGAGACACCTCAGGTTGTCTTGACCTCACACAACTGCTATTTCCATAAAGATTTACTCACTAAGCATAGTTAGTTCCTAGGGTCTGGGGAGGGCTGGGTTAAATGTTTAACCATTCTAAATTGGGAATCACTTCTAAAAATAAAGATGATGTATGGCCTAGACATAGACTAGCATGCTGGCCAGCCCAGTTCGCAAAGGTACACTTCCAGAGTCATTGCTATCCACCTCTAGTTCATAGAACATGGGACTGAATCTGAAGCCCTCACATAACTCCAACAAATTAGGAAGACCATGCAGTATGTCCTGAGCTGCAGGGAATATGGTCCCAATTTCCAGATGAATAAAGGCCATGTGACTTCCAGCAAACTGTCTCTTCTGGTCGAAGTACCCCTTTCATCCCTCCATCCAGCCCAGCCTTCATAAGTGATGTCTACTTCACTTTCAAAACTTGCATGCTTTCATCAAAAGGCATCCATTGAGTCCCAAGTTCAAGATATAGATCCTTCCTCCCCAGGGTACCACATCTTCCATGATTTCAAGGCCTCTCTCATAGTTGGAGGCTTGTTTTCCTCCATCAAAAGGTAAATACTGGAATAAGGCTCTCATAATTTCTCCCCACATGTAGCATGATTTCTTGGGAAATTATATGTTTAATAACCATATGTTGGATGGATGGATGGATGGATGACTAGATAAAATATTTAATCTAGTTACAAGTTCTGTATAATACTCAATTTTAAGAAATAGAATAGTCCAGAAGTCTAAGAATGGGGGAGAAAAATTAGAGAAAAGGGAACAAAAATGTCAAACAGTAAAGTCCTATCCTACAAGAAGCCAGGACCATCTGCATTAGGAAAACCAGCAGAGATCGGGAAAGGCCAGGTCAGTACACAGTATTCTTCTTTGAGAGTCCCTTGTCAATGCCTACTCATCTGCATCTTCTAGAAGCCTCTTCAGAGAGGCAGTGTGTCCACCAAACTGACTTGTCAGCATCCCTTACTGAGATGCCAGCTGAAACCTAGATCTGTACTTTCCTTCCCTCTTTGATCACCTGGATGAGCACAGACTAAAAGTACACCCTCCTCTGCACGCTGGGTAATAAGTTGCCTCTAATCGCTTCCCTCATGGAAGCAAGCATTTCACTCCTCCCAGGGGATTTGTGCCATTTCTCACTTTGTTTCTTTCTTATAAGCCATTACATCAGAGGCTTTTGATTGGTTGCTAAAAGTTCAGTCCCTCTGATTCCACCAGCTTACTGCCTGCATGCTCAGGTCTCAACTAATTTGATATGCTAGTGTTTCAGTGAATGAAGTTCTACCAAGAGATTTCTTTCTACAGAGGAAAAGGTCATTTTTCACACTCAGAGCCTGTGTGGAGAGCTCGTTGCTCAATATTAATGTAAGTAGAATACAACTTCTTTCTTCATCCATTCCCATCTCCACTAAAATTCTTAAAGTGTTTGTGTGTGTGCACACACACACACTCTGGCTTGGGTGGGGTAGATGTCATTGCCCGTGCTTGTGGCACAGCACCCGTGAGAAGAGTGACTTGTGGGAATCAGTTCCCTCCTCCCACCACGTTGAGCCCAGGGATCAAACTCAAGTTGTCAGGTTTGGCAGCAAGAACCTTTTAGATGCTGAACTGTCTCGCAGGCTCTAATCCCCACTTTTTAATAGACAGAGGCAGTTCAAGGAGTTTTAGAGTTAGTTCCTATTTAGAACAGAGTTCTCATCGACTCTTTGAAGTCGTGCTTGGAGTAGTTCCTTCCAGAACCCCCAAACCACTTTTCATGTCTCTCCAATCTTATATTACACAATATGTCCCAGTCCCATGGCTTGATGCGTGCCTCAGAGGATGTCCCAGTAGACTACAAACGTAATAGAAAGAACGTACTTGCTATTCCAAACCCCGGGTATCTGTGGATGGATGTTGGGACTCCTGAGGATACCAAAATTTGAGCATACAAAGGTCCCTTATAGAAAATGACCTAGTGTTTACATGAAAATATACAAACATTTTCCCCTGAATCATGTAAAACACACGTCATCTCATGTGACTGACTGTACTGTGAATTGTTGTTCTTCTGGAAGGTTGAGAAATACAGACAAGCGCATGGCTGAGGTCTATATGTCTTCACTGCAGCCATATTTTTTTGCTTGTTTGTTTAAAATATTTTTGGCTGACTGAATCCATGGATATGGAATCAGTATTGGGTACAAGGTGCATAGCTACAACAGGGTGAAGGAGGAATGATTTTAGGGTATTAGAGATTCGATCCATGTCTATAGAATCTGTGAGATACCTATAGGAACAGTGGAAGGAACCTTCTATAGTCTAACAGGGAGCAAGTGGTTTCTCTTATGGATATACAAGGCCTCAGAATGAGGCATAAAGCAAGCATGAGAAAGGAAGTCTGAAGCCCCTTGGCCTACAAGTCAACAGGATTCCCAGGTCACACCTAAGGATGCCACCAAAGGCAACTAGGCCTTTTATGTGTGGCAGGGGGTCATGACCCCACTTTTTATGCACATCATGCAGTCATTCCAACAGAACCACACACCAACAGCCCTGGAAGTGGTAAAAGGTCACCATATTGGCCACTGGATCATCAACGCTAGGCTCTGCAGCATCTCAGCTAAAAGGCTTTCATTCCAAGTGTCCTGGAAGAAAAGCTTCACTCGATGCTCAGTTTATAAAAACTTCATTTCGGGGTGTGGCAAATGTTTTTCCTGCATCAATGGCTTACATGGTCGACTTTTAAATTATGATACCCAAACTAAGATCACATCTGTCTTTGCTGAATCCTCTATAATATGGCACACACAGTAGCAGGCATTTATCAGTTATTGAGAAAAACCGGAAGATTGAATTAAACATTAGGACAAAATACAGTAATGGGATTAGATGAGGTCTACAGTGTTTCTTAAAAAAGGCCAGAGGACTCAAATACAGAGCAGGGCTTTGAGTGAAGACAGAAATGTCAGGCTTTTTGTGTCCTGCACATTCTTGCTGTCTTCCTCCGCCCACGCTCTCCCAATCTTTCTGAGGCGACATTCAGCACACACTGAGCCTTTTGTACATTACTTGAGACCAGACCCAACTCTGCAGCCCATTAGTAAGAGACAGATACTGTACTTTATGGGGATAAAGAGAAGAGGTTTACATCATAACCTACCCAGAAAAAATATGTGGTACATTTTCCTTTGAAGAACTTTTGTTCTTCCCTTAGTCCAATGTGCTAACACATCATAAATCTCCATCTGGAAGAGGAACGGGCTCCGTGTTGGCCCCTGTGTCATCAGCATCTACTCCTGAGTATCCAGGTTAAAGGCCTTTCCAAGAGTCTCTGAAGAAAGCTTTGTTTAAGCTCAACTTAGAAAACCTTCAATTTGAAGTTCGGCAAGGCTTTATCTTGAATCAGTGGCTTACCTGGTTGGCCCAAGGCTGTTGCTTTTATATTTGAATTAACTACACATAAAGGTAGATTGATTTCATTTCAAAATCCATATTTTACATCTCTTAAAATATGGAAAATATAACCATTATGTAATTCACCCCTGACAGTTAGAAATGAGAAAAAAATACTTTCAATAAGACTCCACTACAACAGTCTCCACCAGTCTTTATTGCCAACCAATAAAACACCAAGTATCAATTAGCATTCATCAACAATCACTCCGTGCTGCCTTTCTAAAGGAATATAAATTGCCTCTTTCCTGGCTCCTCTAAAATTGGGTTCCATCACTGTACAGATGAGACCATCCTCAAAAGTAAGCATTGGGTAGTTTAACAGTGCATCGCTTTGATTTTACCAAGGATGTCACAGAATTTATAACTCTGAGTAGATTCCCTAGGGACAAATGTGCAAACAAAATTGATGTCACTTCTGGCAAGTTATAGGGGATGGAGGGGCCTTCATCTTCTTTGCTGTCCTCTCATTATCAATGGTCTGAGATTAGATCTCTCAAGAGTAATGACTCAGTGTGTGCTAAGACACCCAGCCATGACTCCAGCCTTTTCTTTACAGTTCTACAGTGTGTGTGTGTTGGGGGGGGGGGTAGGTGCTACAGACTGGGTGCTGGGCTCACAGCCTCTAAGGGCTGGCTTGACAGCTACACTTTACAGCATCTTTCAAGGCAGATGTTTTGTACACTATGAGGAATGGCTTTAGTTATATCCTAGAAGAGGAAGCAGTGTTGACTAGCTTGCTTGTTGTCAAGTAGCCGAGAAAGGGTAGGGCTGGGAATGACAGCTCTTGTGTCTCCATCAAAGCCCAATTCTCTTCACTGTGCATAGTGGCTAGAGGTGCCTCTAACTTTAAGATGAGAATAATGTCCACAGGTGTTGTTTAGTTACTTACTAAACACAGAACTGACCTCATTTATCTCTCTCTCTCTCTCTCTCTCTCTCTCTCTCTCTCTCTCTCTCTGTGTGTGTGTGTGTGTGTGTGTGTGTGTGTGTGTGAATAAGGATTGCTTTCTTTTATTTTACTGATCTCAAGCAAACTTCTCATTCTCCAGTCTTACTAAGACACCCAGTGTCAAACTCACAGCTACTGATGCACCATAAACATCCACAAAACTCACGTATGAAAAGCAAGACACCTTCCTCCCAAGATGACAACCATGTGGGCATCAAGGCATGTGCTTAAAACCTAGGGATGGCAATGGTGTTTGCATAAGCAGGGACAGTAAGATGAAGTCACCAGGACTGCCCCACCGAGGGTCCAGGCCGCTCTAACCTGCCATCACCTGTTACCTTAGGTTTTCAGGTGATGCTGAAGATCTTCATCCCAAGCATAACATTAGTTGAACTCTAGATAAAAAAAAATAATGTTCATATGAGTTTGAAAACACTCTTTTCCTCAGAATAATCAAGACACTCGGTTTTGGAGAAGGGATGATGATTCACCAGAACTTAGTCCCAGTATTCTATGGCCATGCAAAGCAAAGCACCACCTAGGCCCTTCAGCCCTTCCCTAAAGAAGGTGCTGATGAAATATTTCTTGATGCTCTCAGCACAGAGCTCTCTGAAGGAGACCCAGATAGACAAAGTCATTAAGATGTGATCTTTTGTTTAAATCTATTTTAAACAAGATATAGAAACACATAAAAATATACAAATTACTATGTGACACTTGAATACCTAAACATATTGTAAAATGTGTAGATTGAATTAAACATACATATCTCCTCAAATATTTGTCATTTCTTTTTGGGGGAGAGCATTAAAAAGCATCCTATAACTTTTTAAAATATATTGTACATTATTATTTTTCTCTCTTGAGTAGTTGTTCTCAGTTGCTAGGGATTTGTTGTAATGTTTTGTCTTAATGAGGCTTCCAAATCACATGGGAATCTACATGTCCAGACATTGAGGATCCCTGTCCCCAATTTGATTTGATTGGTCAATAAAGTTGCTAACAGCCAATGGCTAGACAGGAGACAGAAGCAGGACTTTTAGATTTCCCAGACAAGGGATGAAGGGAAAGAGGAGGAGCAGAACTGCCATGATGGAAACTCAGAGAGATTATTTAAAGAGTTGCAGGAGAGAAAGCATCCAGCCATGTAACAGTCAGGGAAGCAGATCCAGGGGCCACTTCCTCGCTTGGGTCTGGGGTAGCAGAGATGAAATACATACAGATTTAGTAAATATTAACTCAGGAATATTAGAGGGGAGTGTCCTAGCCACTTGGAGGTTCAAGATTGGCCCAGCCCTTGAGCTAGTTAAAGCATATTAAACTATAAAGTCTCTCTCTCTCTCTCTCTCTCTCTGTGTGTGTGTGTGTGTGTGTGTGTGTGTGTGTGTTTATTCACTAATCCAGAGAACTCTTGTGGGTGGTAAGAAACTCAATCACCCACTGGGAGCTCAGAGAGGTTTAGCAGATTACCTCTACACTCAGTCAGCAGGTTAAGCGGTCCTGATGATACCATTAACATCCAAGAGCTTTGAGGGACAGTGACTATTTTCTGCTTCATCCTCCTAAGAGCAGCATTATGGGCTGGCAAGGCAGGACTGTGTCATGTTATTATAACCCTCAAGTTAAAATGAAGAAACTGAGAATGTTTAGCTTGCCTAAAATCATGTACCAAACAACACATCCACAGGAGAAACTCATGTTACTCCAACTTCAAAAGCTCATGCTTTAATACTATACTCATGTAATTGGGTAGCCTACTCAAATACTCCTCTGTCCTCTGGTCCTATATTTAAACCCTACTATCACCTCAGTGGAAGCTGCAGATCATGGCTCCTCATGGAAATGTTTGCTGGCTTAGAAGAATGGCAGACCAAATTCCCAACTCTGCTTAGCTCTCCATAGCACTGGGGAACCAAAGATTCTAGGGTTTGTTTGTTGTTGTTGTTGTTGGTTTTTTTTTTTTTGACTCACAAAAAATCATTTTTGTAATAGGTTTTGTAAGTGGATTGGGGTGATGAGAGTGGGGATAAACTTAAAAGGTGGGAAACCAGAGCTGAAGAGTTACCCCCCCCCCTCCTGTGATCACTGCAGAGTGCCTGGTTAACCAAAATCCAGGGAGAGTTTTCCAGAGTTGTAGAGAATTCGATGAGTAAATTTCAGGGCACACAGAAGTTCCCACAGGCCTCTCTCTGGCCATGGGGAATTTGAGGGGAATCCTTACACCAGCCAACCTGAGGTCCTAGCGGTTTAGGCAGTTCCTGCCTGCTAAGCCAATTCAAACAGTAGCAAACTGGGTAGTCAGTAATGGTGCAGTGAGCGACCAGGCACCTATTCAGCTCTTTGCTTTCAAATGCACCGAGGGACATTTCGTAAGCTTTGTGTGAGATGAACATCTGAGTCATGTTAGCAGCAAGGACTTTCCCAGCAACCCCCAATCCAAATCAGCTCTTTCTACTAGGTCACAGACATGGCAAGAATCTTAATGATACTTCCACATTTCCCTACCTGGTGCAGACAATAAAGAATATCCGTTGTGCATACTTGTGTTCTGATAGACCCTGCATACCAGATTACCAGATGCCTGGAAGATAGAATCCGCCAAGACTACAAGAGGGGCTGGAGGAAACACACAAATTCCAAAGCCACCCCCAACTTGTGTGAACTTGTGCATGTGACATTTTTTACCTGAGCCTTGGGTTCATCTAGTTTTAGGGGTGAGGTAGGGGTTATGAATGTATGTGCATATGTGCAAAACCAGGAGAGGAATCCGAGCAATCTGACCTAACAGTCCTCATCTGAGTCTCATGAGACGAGGTCTCTCACTGAACTTGAATTTCATCATTTTTGTTCAACTAAGCTGTCTGGTTACTGATCTCTAGTGATCTCTTTGTCTCCCCTCTTGCTCTGTGCTGTGATTACAGATGGACAGCTGCATATTTGGAATCTGAACTTGGATCCTCATGTTTGCACAGCAAGCACTCTTACCACACTGAGCCACCTCCCCAGTTTTTAGGGCTCAACTATAAAGTACAGTATTTGTGTAGCCTACCTGGGTGCTGCCTTTCAATTCTATGTGTTCATGGTGGGAAAGCTCAACCAGCAAGAAGAAAGCATCCTAGCATACAATACTGATACCTGACTCACACTTTATCTATCTTGTTGCTCCGTTAGTGCTGTTGGAATTACCACCAATGTTATCATTGTTGTTACCCTTACTTCTGTATAATGTTGATAACCAGAATCCATTGAATACTTTATACATGTCATATAGGATTTGCTGAACTTTCTACATTATATAGAAGAAAAAGATTTTACATACTTCACAGACCAGGCTCAATAAACTAGTCACACACAGACAATGCCCAGCTCACTGACTGTTCCCATAAACAAGGTTTCATTAAAGCACATCTTAGACCAAAGCTTAGCTACTGCGCATGGATTTTTTTTTTATTCCATGAGCAGAATTGTGCAGTTTAAATAGAAATATCAATATAAATGCTAACTGGCCCTTGTGGAAAAATGCATGAACTTCACATTACAAACCTATTGCTTTAACCTGTCTAGGGCCTGATGCTACCTTTTCATTTCTAACTTCTTGATTCTCCTTCTTCCACTCCTGTTCTTGTGGTTTGGGAGGAGCTGAAGTCCTGTCCATCTCAGCCTTGGTATATCAGGATGCTCCATCCACGACCAGAAAGATGCAAAGGTAGTGTCTCAGCTAGGAATATTATTGCTGAAACACTATGACCAAAATCATCCGGGAGGAAAGGGCTTATTTCACCCACAGTTCTATGTAACAGTTCATCATAAAAACAGTGAGGGCAGAAACTCAAGCATGGCAGGAACCTGGAGACAGGAGCTGATGCAGAAGCCATGGAGGAGTGCTCCTTACTGGCTTGCTCATCATGACTTGCTCAGACTGCTTTCTTATAGAACCCAAACTGCCAGCCTAGGAACAGCACCACATACAACAGGTCCTCATCCATTGATCACTAATTAAGAAAATGCTTCACAGCTGGATCTTATAAAGACATTTCCTCAACTGAAGCTCTATTCTCTCTGATGACTCTAGCTTGTGTCAAGTTGACATAAAGCTCACTATATAAGGTGAGTACTGGAATTAAGTTGATCCAGTGAGATTCATTCCTACAACTTTTATATAAGTAGTGGGGCATGAGACCCTCATTTGATGAGGTTTCTGAGTTGCTATAATGCAAAACCAGATTATTCAGACCATCTAGAGCCCACATGGGAGTCGTCTACTTCTTTTTAAAGACACAGAGTCATGACAGAGAAAGTGATAAGACTTAGCCTCTGTATGTTAAGAAGCCTGAAGTTACCTCTAGAATATTCAGCTATTAAGCTAACGTTGCCTACTTCATTGAAGCCAGGTAAGGTTAGGCATCTGCCACCACTAAAGTAAAATAATCATTTGAGAGAAACATAATTATTTAATTATGTCCCCATTAAGACTTAACTGTTAAAAATCAAAGTGGGTCGTAGAAGCTAGAAGCTCCTCAAGGGGCCAGTCCAGAGCTCCCCAGAAGAGCTGCATAAGATCAGGAATAGATACAACAGGTTTGTTTCATGCCTTTGAAGAAAGAAAGCCTTTCAGAAACACCGAACTACTTTTTAGAAAGCATTCTTTGGGGATCATGCCCAGTAGCTTACTGACTTCTCTTGCAGGCAATTTTGGAATAAATTATGAAGAGTGGAATCAGACATCTTTCAGCCCTTCACTCTTGCCACTTAACTGGAGAAAAATGTTGCTGCAGACAAAGCTGATTTCCTTGTTGGTAAAGTGTTTTGTTATCCAGCAAGTTATATGTAATCAGGCTGTATTCTTATGGAGACTAACATTGTAAGTTGGCATTCTTCTATGGTAGTTAGGGCAGACTTTCTGACGCCCAGGTTCCATGGACTCCCACCCAACTGGAACTATCATTGACAAAGGGCAACTTCTTCCATGCTACTTTGAATGAGATAGGACCCAGGAGATGAATAGTGTAGTTTATGTAAACAAAAGCCTTCAGGGACATCTTTGGTGTATGGATCTACGTTACTCCTTCCATAGCTGAAGGACTTTATAATTATGTCTGGGTCTCAGACAGGCATCCCTGGAACCCAAGACCCTCTATTAGGAGTGTACTGTTCCTGACACAACCGCAAACAAGAGATTGAATTCAAGCATGTTTTGCATTATTTTTTTTTTTAATACAAAGAGTTAGGTTGTGAGGGATGGATAACTAGCTGACTGACAGGCAGGATGGATGACGATTCAAAAGAAATAAATAAGGGGTAAATTTATTGTACATATACAAAGATTGCAATTATTATTTCTGGGACAGTCATGGAGCAGCTGATGGCTCTTAGGGAGAACTCCAGGGGTGTTGCCTTTGAGGAACTCCAGGCGTATTGCATGGAAGGAGAGAGTCTCACCAATCACTATCTACACTTCCATGTGCTTCTAATATTTTATCACCTAAGTTTATTATGTTGCAATGTTATGAATATAATTTTAGAGGAAGTTATCACAAATACATTTAGTGACACACCCTTCTTGGGGGTTAGCCATCACTCTTACTTGATGGTCCAAAATGTTACATAACCATAATACCTTGCCTCAGACTCTCTGGGTAGGTGTGCTTTTGTGACTTTTATGTTTGGTGATATCCACTATTGTGGATGCTCACATTGACGCAAGCTCTCTGTTCATGTATCATTTCCCTGAGCAGAGAGAAGGAATCACAGGACCCAGTTCACACCAGGCACATGTTACCCATGAACTGCTCTTCGGGAAAATATCCCAGCTCAGTGCAAAGCTGCAACAAATGATAAAAAATGAGAGTCTAAAAGTCCAACCACAAAGACCCCACCTCTGTCCATCTCAGCACAGCAGGTCCAACACAGAGCATCCTTGGCACGGAGATCAAAGTTCTGGCCTCAGTCTGGACTCTGGTGTACCGAATGTCCTCAGAAAGGACTGGGCTCCATGTCTGCTTTGCTGAAGTCAGTGGGCAAAGTTTAGACTTCAAGAAAACGGGACATAAAACAGACGACTGGTCCAACTGGGCACTACTCTCCCATCCTACATATGCGCATGCACACACACACACACACACACACACAGGAGGTATGTATGCACACACATACACACGCATGCATCTACACATACCATCCATACACAGATACCTCATATACAACTATACACATGCACACATACACTATGCATACCCAACTTCACGCACATACCAACCTTATTAGACTGCTTTACTACTTGATAGCCATATAGTTCTTAGTAAATCACTCTAATCCCCAAGAGCTTGTTTCCTTATCCACCATAAGTATGGGGGGAGTCCTCTGAGGAGGGTAGGTTATTAGTAAGTATATGCTGCACAATAGCAATCCACCAGCACCATCTTTTCTTCCTTCTCTGTCCCCATGGCCATCTCTGAATTAAGGGGATGTTCCTCGAATAGTTACTGAGAGACAACATAAAAGTCAGTTCAAGGGAATCCAGAGATTTTCTAAAAAACATACCAACTCCCCAAGTGGCATTCTAGACTCTTACACAACAAGTGACAAAAGGGCAAACTTAGTATCTGTGCCTTCCTGAATTATAGTATAGCACCTAAGGTCAGAAGGAAATTATATAAGTATAATCCTAGAACATCAGCAGGCCTGAGCAGAGAGCAAGCAGTTCAAGCAACCAGTGAATGTCTTAGAAGTTAGGAACCATTAGGAGAGATGCGCACTGAGCATGGGAAAGGGAGAGGGGATTATGGGAATAAGTTTGAAACTGAATGACATCAGGATGCCAAGTTATTTAGTCAGAGCCTGGGCTTGTTCTAGAACTCTGAAGTGCTTATATTAGCCTTCAATGTCTTTTCAGGGGAGGTCTGCGAGCCAGGCCACAGAGGCAGGGGATAGGATAGGGGGGGGTACTGAGACTTGGAATTGACAAAAATGGCAGAGGGAGCCTTGGGCTGTGGGATTTCATCTACAAGGTGGGTGAAAAACTGGGTAATAAGCTAAAGTTGGACAGTATGTATATTGAATACATTCTATAGGTTGTTGATGTAGCAAAGATTAAAAACCTCTTCAAAAGATCACCAGTGAGCTGGCATACAAAAGTATGGAGATGCACTCTACATGGAGACTGAAATCTGTATCTGCATGTGAAAAACTATATACATGGAAAGAACTTCTGCAAAGTAAAAGGAAAAAAAAAACTATTTGCACACGTTGCCTCTGAGAGTGGAAGAAAGTTCTGGAAGAAGATATGTTATGAGAACAATTCCACATTTCTAGAGTTTTAGGGACAGTTGTACTGTGTTTTTCTTGGCTTAGTTTTGAGACAGGACCATGCGGCTTGAAGTGTGTAGCCAGCCCCTGCCTCCTCAGGCTGGCACACCAGGTGTTCTTCACCGCGCTCATGGCGCTTTCTTTTGAAACAATGTTATGTTTCTGTATTGTGCTGCACAGTTAAGGCTTGGTCACCTTGAATGGAAGAGGACTTATAAACTTTTGAAACAATGAATGCAAGCAGCTGCCTGTACAAAGGCAGAGGCTGATGGGTAGCCTCCTCCCTCCCCCCAGCTCACTTGGCGCAGATGTTGACAAAAGATAACCTTCTGCCCCAACAATGCAGAGCTTATGTGTTTGAGAATCAAAGCACAAATCTGCCTACCAGAGACAGAGGGTGTTCTTTCCGGCAGAAGGTACCTCCCAGCAGAGTGTGCAACCTCTGGATTCTCCGCTTCCAGTAGGAAACATGGCATGTTAATCCCTTGTATTGAATCCCTTTAAATTATAGAAACTTCAGGATCCTTTCCTCGCCTTAATCCCACTGCCCCCTAGTCAACAGCAGCCCCAGCAGTGGCGTTCCCACATCGGAAGGCACTTGCCCTAAACTGATCCTGTACATCTATGCTCAACCATGGCACATTCCTGAACAGAATCACAATGTCCCTAGAGTGTGTAGAGTGTGACGAGTTCACAAGTGGGACTCCTATATGTGTCCTGCTCTGTGCACATATGCAGTCTCAGACAAGTCACTAAACTCACCATGTCTTCAGGACCTGACCCTCCATTTCTACACACATGCACACC
This sequence comes from Apodemus sylvaticus, assembly GCF_947179515.1. NCBI lineage: Eukaryota > Metazoa > Chordata > Mammalia > Rodentia > Muridae > Apodemus > Apodemus sylvaticus. The sequence continues at coordinate 84,580,783 of NC_067476.1, read as the reverse complement.
ATGACATACAGCTATTTTCCATGCCAGGGCTATCTACACCACTACTTCAGGACATTTGGTGCCAAGCCTATCCCACCTCATAACTCTCAGTAAGTCCCAGGGTTCCAATTACAGTTTCACTGTAAAACACCCCATAAACGGTTCCTTCCTTGCTTCTGTTCCTGCACACACAGCCGTATTTCCCTCCCTACTCCCCTAAGCCAATCACAACATTACTCAGGAGGGTTGGAGCCCCCACTAGTTGGCAAGCAAGACAGACAGAGGGAGGGATGCAGAGGACTGGGAGTAAAACCTTCCTCCCTAAACTAAGTAAATCCTGAAGTACCCACAATGGGCAAAGTTAGAAGCTAGTAGGATCGCTAACAATACACTCTTTACCAATGAGACTCTGTCCCCATTTCAAAATATAATGTTTTATTATATGGTTTTCAAATTATACAAGTAATGTACACTTTTGTTTCTACAGAAAACTGTAAAAGTAAAATAGAAAACCAACACTCATTCCCATTGCCAGGAAATTTTAAGTAATAGTCAACATTTGTACTAATGAGTACAGTACAATGTTCTGTACTCAAATTTGTTTATTCTTTTAGATTTCCCAACCATTTTATTGGACTGGGTTGTTTTAAGACCTGTTTTTCAACTGAGAACACTGAGACATAGATAGTGTAAGGCTCCCAGCCGAAGGGCTGACACTTAAGTCCATATAATGCTCTTCACACATCTTAGCTCCCTGCTGTCCCCATCCCAGCAAGCTCCTGCTACCGAGACTGAGCACCTCTGTCCTAGGCTGCTTGGTTGGTTCTTACCAACAGCCCTCCAGTCTCAAGTGTGCTTTCTAAGAATGACATAGCTGTCCAAACAGGAGGAGAAGCCACATTTCAACCAACGAGGGGAATATGCACTGAGATGAGGAGGTGTGGTGGTAGAGGCAGGCACTTGAACAAGAGAATAACAGTTGTGATCAAACTCTAGGCTTGACTAGGGCCCGATTGCCTCGCTGCCACAAGGGGCTCATAAGATGCACTTCATAACCATTGAGTGACTATGACAGAGCAAGAACTATGGCTAGTGGCATGTGTGCCCTTCAAAAAGCTCAGAGGAGTGGCTTTCTCAGTGAATAATGAGGTTCATGGGCCAGATGCAACTAGAGAATGGAGAAAAGGTGGAGACAAGATTTCTCCAGGGCCCTTAACTGACATCATACAACTTGTCCCCTGGTAGAATAAAGCCATGTGCTTTAAACAAACTGAGAGAGTTGTAAGTGTAAGCACGGGTAGACAATGGAAAAGATCCAGTGCCTGAGGAAACTGAGCTGCTAGATCTGGACTGGGGAGGTGGAACTATCAGGCTCTCCAAACAAAAGAAGGCAAGGAAAAAAAGATCTTAAGACAGGCAAAACTTAAATCTTAGGAGACAGCTCTTTCTGGGAGGAAAACCCACAACAGCCAGGCAAAAAGAAAAGCCATAAGACCTACGGCATGCCAGTGTCTCTCAGATCAGCTTCTCGACACTACTGAGGGATTTTCCTCATCGTTCTCGACACTACTGAGGGATGTTCCTCATCAATCCTGGCCAGACGGAGGAACTCAGTACACACAGTCTCTTGAGCAGTCTCCACAACCTATCTCAGTGGCCTTTATATTATTTTAGAGACAAAAACAGATGTGAATGAGATTTTACCTCAGGGCCAGCATCTAGCTAACTTATAGTGGATGGGTTCCTGGAACAATGTGTGGAGAAAAATCCTGAGGTAAATTGCAGAGTCATTGAAAATGTGATCTATTAGCCAGGTTTGCCATAGACACAATCTTGATGCACATCCACAAGTGTGCCCATCTTGGCCATTCTTGCTTTGTGGAGGAAGGTAGACATTTACTGGTCATTCTGGTGAGTTCTGGGGATTATCACTTGAGGAACAATAAGCAGCGCTGTCCTCTAGTCTCCACATGCATGTTCACACATGTGCTCACACATGTACTTGCACACACAGAAAAATACATGTGTGCACACTCAGAATCCTCATCATCAGGCATCTGGACAGATGCTTATGCTTTTACCATGTGTCTCTGTAATCTATTTGCTATGGGCTGGGGAGGACATAGAGAAGAAAAGACAGTTTGGGGGCTCTGGAAACTTAGAACTGTGCATATGAAAAGTTCATTCCTATCTATTTCCTACATATCTGTCCCGCCAGTGTCAGAAGTCTAGGTTGTTCGGAGTGGTTACAAACATGGACAGCAGAAATGTACAAATCTCAGCTCTTCCATTGAACAGAACTGTAAGTGAGCTCTCAGTGTCTCTGACTCTGTCCCTGCCCCCTGTCCCTGCACTGTGAGATGAGAGCACTGGATAGGGTCACCTATGCCAAGCACTGAGTACAAAGCTTCGTGCCTCATAACCACTGTCTGACATGAACCAGGAAATTCTCATGCCCTGTTTTTTATCAAGGGAGACTGACGGTCAGATCTGCAGAGAATATCGCTCAGACCCTCCAGGCTGAGCCAGCCCCTGCATTTGGTTCTTATTTTAGTTTGCTTCTCACAAATGAGGAACCTAAAAGACTCTCTGGCCCTGCCTTGCTTTATCAAGTAGGTGTGGGAGGCAGGCACAGGCAGCGCCTCCCTCTATGGACTGTCTGCCCCCAGTGCAGTGTGATGCCACATGCTTCATAGCCTCTGTTCGCATAAATCCTCACAGGTCCCCCAAAGATGCAAACACTCACTCCAGGTTGATTAAGAAGACAGAGAGGCTGGGGTTGTGAAACTTGTTCGAGGTCATGGGACTAATAAACTGCAGATCTAGGTTGCAATCCCAGGCTGTCCTGTGCTCCGTCCTGGCTTTGATTTGAGTTCTACCTGTGCCTGAAGCACCTGCGGATCTTGGCAGAGATGCACACTGTGATAAGATTTCATAACTCAAAAAGCTTGGCTTAGGCAACAAGTCCTTTGATGACTGACTCCAACAGACTTGGTTGACTGATCAAACCTGATTAGAAGATGCTTGAAACTTCTTGTGAGCCACTGAAGCCCCCTCAACTGTCAGCCAGAAAACGTTATATAAAGGAATTGCAGATTCTGTTATTTCAGTCACACTAATCTTAAGCCTGCCACCTCTCTGAGAACATAGCCAAACCTGTTAACAGGCTTTGGGTTTGGTTTTGTTTTGTTTCATTTTAGAATTCACAGATAATTCCAATGACATTTAATTAATTTTTACATTTCCACACATGTATGCAATGTATTTTAATTGAATTCACCCTTCTACTCTTCTCCTACCTCCTTCCAGATCTATCCACTTCATGTCTTTTTAAAAAATAAGCCAGCCGCCAATTCCAGTTAGCACTGCCTATACACTCATGGGTGTGGGGCCATCCACTGGAGTGTGAGTGACCCAACCTTCAGTAAAACTGACTTTCCCTCTCCTAGAAGTCATCAACCATCAACAGTTCTTCTTCTAGGGGTAGGGTCTTGTGAGCCCCTTTTCTTATCCAGCTAACATCCTTTATGTGTGTATCTGACCTCCCCAGTGGCCTAATCCAACCAACAACAATCTGCTGACCCAGATTCACGAGAGAGATGAATAGCAACAGTGTATTAATGACAGTTTATACTTACGGGAGTCTGGCATTACTCTCCAACAGTTCAGCAAAACAGTTCCTATCAAAGTGCTACTTCACAGAGGAGAAGAGACCATGGAGACTCAGAAAATTAAGTGTGATGCTAACAATCAGATACCTCATGAGGGGCAGGAGCAGAATCTAGTCAAGAGACCCTATTTGGGAAGCTGGTGCTCTACGGCCTACATGCTGTCATCTCCAGAGAGGTCATGGGATATTTTCATTCATTCTCCACTTCCTGGAGTGATCAGAGTGCTCTTAATGTCCCTGGTGGGACTTCAGCTTCTTCCAAGACTGTGGAGTCTATTTGAAGGACATTCCAGGTCACAGGATTTTGATACCAACATACACTTGTCTTCTCCCAGCCACCTCCTTAGCCCTGGTCCCAAGAACATTTTAAGAAAAAAGTTGTATGGTATGCAAATAATATTTAGTGAATCTACAAGATAGAGTGCCTTCAGGAATATGTTAAGTGTGCATTTAATAGGCAAGATAGAAAGTTGCATATGCCCTATGGAAAGAAGCTTTACAGGGCTAGGAAAACTAGGCAGAGGAAGACATTTACAACCAGGGCTCACTGTGTACGGTAACTTAGAATTCTGTCTTTTGTTTGTTTAACATGTAATACTTCTGAAACGTTGGTGCATATAGATTCATACACTATAACCATCTTCTATGGTGACTTTATTACTCAAAGACATTCAATTCAGTGCAGCTTACACACATGGAAGTGAAGCACACAGGTGCAGCTGTGGAAGAACCGGACACAGGCAGGTGAGGGCACGCCTTGACTTTCTCCTTTCCTGCCATCTTGATGATCCAGCTACTAGAGACGTCCGTACAAACGCTGGCACGCAGGGCACCACACTCTCCATTCTCCTGGCAGGCTCCTGTTCATCTTTCTCACCAGGGTGCATCACTACCTTCTCTTAGAAGCCTCTCTGACTTGACTGCCCAGGTCTAATCCTCTGTGTCTGACTCCCATCATCCCTGCTAGACTGCACGCCCTATGAGGATAAATGTAGACCTCTCTGGTTGCCACACTGTGTTCTAAAACAAGTGTTTGATTCTCACTTCCAGTGACCAGATGTTTCTTTCAGTAAGCTTTGGCAAACATCAGATAGAGGCCCAAGATACAAAACCATTATTAGATGACAAAGGTGTATCTTGTGGGTGACATCCTGAAAAAAAAAAGAGACCCCCTAGAATGAAGAGCAGAGCCTAAGTCCAAGAGGGTTTTATTAGACAGCTTTCAGAAATCTATCTTCTGCCCCGACATTGGCTCTAATCAAGGCACAGTTTTGTAACTAATGGAGGCCTGGGTTGTCCCACCTATAGGAAGAGATGCTATAGTGGTTACCAGCCAGGACTGTTGCTAACCGTAGCTGTCCTACAACAGAGACTATCTGGGCCCAAAGGAAATTAATGGCAAGTAGAGAGATCCTACGTGGGTGGAAATGAGGAGAGACAAAAAGCATAAAGAGGGCCTCAGAACCCCTCACTCTCCCTACCCTGCCCATCTCACCCCTGAGCCCCAACAGCACCTACAGCTGTGCACCATCTACTGAGGACTTGACAGCCTCGGCCTGCTCACGCTGTGTGCCAGAGGGCAGCTCTGGGCCCACTAGAAACACGAGACATCTCCAGGCAATGTTGTTTTTTTTTATTAATATTCTAAGATACACACTTTTCTCCCATTTAAACATTTCTGAAACGGAATATGTCTTATAATTAATCTGATTTTTTCTAAAAAGAACTTATAAATGATTACACATTAGAAATCAGGAAATTCTATGTGAGTGTTAAGATACTCACACAGAAATAAATACAAAGCCGTGATGGAGTGTGACATAAAATTTCTGAGAATCAAACCAACACAAGGCTTCCTCATTGAATATTTCCCTTCTGTTGACGTGTAAGCCAGTGCACAGTCTTCCAGTCTGCTGTGGAAAGTCCAAAGGATAGAATTTGCCTTTAGGATGAAAGACCTATGGCCAGAATTCTGTGGATGACACTAGCTGAGAAAGGCTTACTGTCAGAGCTGCAGAACCATGGAGTGCTGGTCTCTCTTCCCACATCTCTACTCCAATCACACCAGCACTCCTTTGTCTGTTTTCTTCCATAACTAACACTAATCCAGGCAATCAGCCCATGTGGACATGAGAGCTTCTGGGAGAGAGGCACCCACGAGTTCTCTCTGCCAGTTTTTTTCCTGTGCTGCAAACAGCAAGGATCGAGACTCAACCTCAGAGTGCAGCTGGCTACGAACTTGCATACTAAGTGATCATTTCCTGTGACAAATTAGGTCACAATGGGCAGTTGCTGTCTTGTGTAGAAAGTGGAAACACTGACCATTATGGAGCTTTGTATATATATATGTATATATGTTTGTTTATATGTGTGTATTTATATGTATATATATGCATATGTAAAATAATATTTTTAGTAAAAAATAGTAAGCATTACTTAACTTAATTTCTTAGCAAACTTAAAATGTTCACTTAAGCAAATCCAATTAACTTTTCTTTCAGGTCCCTAGTATGACAGTAAATCAGAGGAAAATAACTTAACCCGTTCAAGAGTGTAGTTTTGTGCCAAGAGGCACACGCAACACCATGGTTACATAGCTATTCTATCTGGGCTTGCTCTTGCTGGAAATTGGTAGGGAGTATTTTAAATTGCATTTATTGGCCTAGGAACCATGTTTTTCAAATATGGTTCAAGGAGTTATCTCTAAGAAAATAAAATGCCAAAGCAACAAAGACAAGCATTTTCCATGCTAGTTCTGAATCAAGAGAACTAGAAACAGGCCTGTTAAGTCACCGAGAAAAATAGGAACCAGGAAAGATAGAACTCCTTATCCACATTCATGTGTGGCAACTCCAGTGTGTTTAAAAATCCAATCACCAAGCACATCTAGTACATTGTCCTCTCAACTCAAGAGTGGTCATAAGAGCAATGTCCAAGGGGCTGGAGAGATGACTCAGGGATTAAGAGCACTGACTGCTCTTCCAAAGGTCTTGAGTTCAAATCCCAGCAACCATCCATAATGAGATCTGATGCCCTCTTCTGGGGTGTCTGAAGACAGTTACAGTGTACCTCCATATAATAAATAAATAAACCTTTAAAAACAAAACAAAACAATGCCCAAGGCTAAAAGGGAGTTAAATAAGATTATACAGTAAAATGGTCTAAGTCCATTTTCCTTAAAACAAACAGTGAAAGGGGCAACCATAAAAGCAGGCACGAGAGTCAAATGGCAGAAGACAGTTCCAGATGTTTCCTCTTACACTGTGACTGGAAGGAGACACATTTGGAGCTTTCAATTTGTATTACCTCCAGCGAAGCAACAAGAAAGCCCTTGCTCAAAATCTATGTGGTTCTTTTTGGTTTCCTGAACCAGTGCTACCAGTAGTTTCTGTTTCATTGGTGCCTTTTATTTAAAAAAAAAAATTGCTTTCTTGGACTTCTGAAGCTAGCAACCAGCATGCAAAAAATTCAGTATTAGAAGGTTGTCTAAAGATGTGTGGCAGAACTGGGGATGCCCCATCATTTTCTTTTCACATCTGGAAAAGGAAGGGTAACCTGAAGAGGAAGTTAGCTGACGGAGTGAGGTGGGCTGGTGATCTCTGTAACACCTACACTGTGTTGTAAGAAGGGAAAGAAGCACATTCTAATTCTACAAGTTTCCAAAGATAGCATCAGTGTAGATACTTCGTGGATTTTGCAACACTAGGAAACTACCTTTCACCATCAAAACTAAGCCAGCTGTTCTTTCCCTGCACACCAGGAACCGAGAGTCTCTTAGCTTGGGCATCAATCTTTGGCCTACAGTGCATTCAGCAAGGTTAACTAAAAATAAAATTTTGGTAACACTTGTTCTGCCCTGACTTTGCAAGTACAATGAGAGCTATCACATGACAGACAGATGAGACAGCAGAGCTGGGCTATGTAGATTCTCAGTAGTGATTGCTGAAGACGCTCGCCTTTGAATCTCTACAAAATTGAACATGGGTCAACTCAGCGCATAGCTTATCGCTGCCCCTCTGCATGCTCAAGTGTTATATAAGAACGTCATGCGTGATAGTTTGGTTGATGATCCAGCTTTCCCAGCTCACCACTGAGCATCTTACAGACATGCGATTTAGGAGACATTCAAGGAGGAAAAACTTCAGGTAGAAAGATGAAAATCAGTAAAAGAGATTCAGACCCAAACAGCACAAGTACACTGAGAATCGTGCCGTGAGATGCCTGGATTCTCATTGTGCACAAAGGTTCGAGCCCTACATGTATAACACACCATCCACAGACACTTCCTAAGCACATACGATGCAGCGCCTTTCATCCTTTCGCTCACAGGGCCTCTCCATTTCTAAGCAAGGTCTGCTCAGCCATGGTCAGCAGATGTTGCCGACTGCCAACATTGGTTCTCACATATTTTTTAATAATCTTCCCTCTCCCCCATCCATCTTGGTCCTCTTCCTTCTGTGCTCCCTCCCTCCTGTCATGTCTCACTTTTCCAGGTGTACAATCCTTCTTCAGCCCTTTTCATTGCCTTTCACAGTTCACCCATACCATGCCCCACCCCAGATGTCTGACCTGGCCAGTCTCTCAGCTGCAGGAGTGCACTGGCTTCCAAGTTCTGGGATGAGCTCAACTGTCCATCACCAGCATGGAGTTGGGTATTTTAAAGCTTACCTACCCAGTGTTTTGATGTCAAAGAAGTCACGTGCTGTCCTACTGATGGCTTTCATTTGGCTCCAGTCTCCAAGGTTGCTAGGTGTTTGTTTGTACATTGCATAACTTAGAGAAATTGAAGGCCTCATTGGAACTATTTGGGGCCTTTGATGTCCCTCTTCTCTCTGTGAACAAGAGCCAGAGCTGTCTGCTTCCTAGAACCTGTGGATTTCCATGGGCTAGCCCACAGTTTGGCAGCTAGCTCTGGAGCCCAGCAAAGTTGCCTAACCCCTAGCCTTGTCATTGCATGCTCCTCCCTGGTTTTATTTCCTAAATGTTCTTCTCCCAAGCATCATCATGAACCACTTAACTCCTCAAAGCCATGCTCATTTGCAGTTCACTCTGACTTATCCTGGTATCGATGCCCAGGATTAGTCCAGCGTCTGAGCCTCCCTCTCCATGTGCATTCTCAATGTTCCACGGTTTAATTTACTCAATGGATTCTGCCCAAGGAACTCAGCTTTGGCTCCTAAGCACCCTCATGGCCTCCTCTGATAGGAACATCTTTTCCCAGACTGTGTCTCTCTGAGTACTATTAGCGCCTTCAAGTGTTCCTTGTTCTAACGGTAAAGGAGCCTCCAAAAGACTGAAAAGAGACGCATGCTCTGTCTGATAATGTGAATTTGGGGACCAAGCATTCTGAAAAGACCCACTGTAATGAATTTCATCAAGGACTTGGGTGGCGATGGCTCTGTGGGTTTAATGCTTGGGTCTGGGATTAGCCCCCCTCACCCATGTAAACCTAGGTGCAGTGGTACCTGTCTTAACCAGTGTTCCTGTGCTGAAATGAGAGGTAGAGACAATAGGGGCCCCAGAGGCTCTAGGGCTGGTGTATGCAGTGGCAAGGGGTGTCCATATGGGCACTGTGGCATATTAGTGCGCATATTCATACATTAAAAAATAGATGTAAAGAGATGGAAGGAGGGGAGGAATGTAGAGATGGAGAAAGGGGGAAAGAGAGAGGAAGGGAGGGGGAAAGAGGGAGGGAAGGAGGGAGGGAGGGAGGGAGGGAAGGAGGGAGGGAGGAAGGGAGGGAGAGGCACATACACACACACACACACACAGAGAGAGAGAGAGAGAGAGAGAGAGAGAGAGAGAGAGAGAGAGAGAGAGAGATTCAACATCACTCCATGTGGTCAAGCAATTCCCAAGGAACGAAGACCCAGAGCCTGTCTACTTTCCTTTGGGATCAGTGCATGCATCCCATGTTTAATGAGCCAAGGTGCGTACTCTCTAACATGCACATGGGTGACTCCTGAGCGCTGTTCCCACAGCTTTGGCAGGCACTCCAAACTGTGTGTTTGTTTCAAGTTCAGAGCAGAACAACTGCAATGAGCTATAAGGTTGTAGTCTCATGCTATAGAAGATACAGAAATGCTTTTGTCAAAAGGTGGTAGGAGTCTACGTGCCACATAGAATCATCTGCCTGGTGGTCATCTGTGTGGTGTGCAGTGTGGAGCCTCTATTTTTATCGAGGGACACCCAGACTGGGGTTATCTGCCCCAGAATATGGACACCATGAACATTTCACAGATGAACGGATGTGACTGTACCCCACCCCAGGTTAAGCCTCTACAGAGTTCCCTAAGTTTCAGATCTCCCAGACAGTCCTCTTAATGTGAAGCTGTTTCATAGAGTATGTCTGGCCTCATTGTGGGTCACTTCAGGCCCAATTCAAAATTTCACAGGGAATTGAATCTGAGAAAGACATGTACCTAGCTTGGTCCTAATCACAGCTATAAATAGACATGGCTGGATTATCTGAATTAGCGCACGTGGTGACATCTGCCAGAGCACCACCCAAGATGCAGTCAGTTCTCACTCTGACACTTAGGAGCTGCGTGACCTTGGGCAACTTGCTTTAACCACACTGAATCCCAAACACATCATTCACACAAGGAGTGTTTCTGATAGTAATAACAGTGCTTGGGACTGCAGTAAAAATGTAAACAGTTGTCATGTGCAGAAGCACCTGGAAGAGAACATGGGTCACGGTGGGACTATTATCATCATCATTAGCATTTGTTCGATCATTTCATAAATATTTCTTGGGCAAGAATATTGCCACTCCTTTCTGAGCCCTGATTCCCACTGAGGCCATTTTGCTGCTGCAGATTGATATTGGAATCAGAGCAGAGGCATGATGGACTGGGATTTTCTGCATCAGGCAGGCCTGGACTCATCTGGAAAATGCCCTATCACCTTCAAGATCTGCAGATGTTATTATCTCTACCATAAGGGATGTCTAGAGTCTCCCTTGGACATCCCAGCCCTTAAGACAGCCAAATGTTCCCATTCTCGAAGAATTTCTGTCTCACTGTGAAATTATTTGAACAGCCTTCGGCATCTCTGGGTGGCTACCATTGTAGCTCCTGTCTCCACTGTCTTTTTTCTCCTATTAAGCTGTAACCTCTTTTGGCAGGAAACATCTTGAAAATTAGCAGGGGACAGACAGTCTGCACCATTGGTTTGCTAAAGGGTAAATTTTCCCCTGGGGAAGTTGGCAATATCTGATCATTTTAGTCACTAAAGAAGGGAGTATGCAGAAGGAAGTATGCAGAAGTACCTTTGTGGAGGTGAAGGATGCTGCCAAGCACAGATGAACCACATCCCTGTATCAACACATCCACATCTCTACCACTAAAGAGCTCTCAACACTTAATACCTCGGAGTTCATTCTATTTGTAGAAACTGTACTTTCATTTTCAAATGTTTTCTATATCCCCATGGAAAGATGTTACAACCCTCAGAACACATTCTGCCAAAATATATCCACAATTCCATGCCCTCATATCTCACACCATATCACAATGGCATCAGGTAAGCGGCTACCTGCTAGTGTCTCTGACTTCGCCTAGGGCCCCTCGGAAATGAGGAGTTCAGTCTGCCCGTGTTCCCACAGCCTGAAGCACTGGAGAGCTGACCTCCAAGAAGCAGCAATGATCAACAAACTCAAAGTGGTAACACACTAGCCTGTGGTGGTCTGGAGCTCCATGACCTGTCTGTCCCAGCTACTGGCCCTTCTTTGGCTCAGTTCCCACTTCACTAAGATTTCCTGAAAATGAGCTAAATGAACTCAAGATTCTTGTCCTGGAACCTTCCCCTGAGAACTCGAATAAACACAGAGTAGAAGTCACACCTGTCACCTTCTGAGCAGAAGCATGAAGAGCCTTCCCATGGTTCCGTTATCTCTCTTTCTCCCTTTGCTCTAAGATGCACCCAGGCAGGATTGCCTCTTGGTATGAGCTCATACTGAGAAGACTCAGGCAAAACTTGATGTTCACACTGTAGCAGTTGGGAGCCTCTGAAATTAAGGGATGTCTGCTACTGAAGCATGACCTGGTAGAAGCTGACTGAGCTGATTCAGACTTCTTCCTATTCCTGAATGTTTGTAGCTGAGTGTAACAGGAGACTTGGACTGCTTACCTTCCAAGTGGTACTCTGTACAGGGAAAATTGCCCCACATGATCATGTTATCAACTGGAGTTTGGAGACAATCATCTCTGTCTTTCTCCCTTTATGGAGTTTCTCTGTAATTCACGGTGTTCTGTCTAATGCTGGGACATTGGGAAATGTCTGTAGGCTGGGCGATCTAACGTTGAGCTAGCGAGTTCTACCATGACTCAGGTCATACTTCGGCGCTTGCCATGGAGTCCAGTTGCTGCTATGGGGAGAGACTGGCAGTACTGGGGCTAGAGTGGAAAGGAGCAAAAGAAGCCACGCAGAAGCTGCCCTGAGCACAGCCATTATGGGGAAGCCCTGGCCTCCTCACAGTTCCGATGCAGGCTCTGACCCCAGAGCCAATCCTGCATGACTCAGCTTTTATGGTTCAATGAAGACAGAAATGAATGTCTGTTTCTCATTCTCCTGCTTTAGCCCTCAGCTTTCAGAACAAGCTCGGTTAACACCCATAGTTTCGGTGCAAAGATTAGTGTTATCCAGCCCATAAGAGGCTTGCTTCACTTATTAACAAACTAGAAGTGAGAATAGCATTCTTCTCTCCCCAATGACTTTGACATGTGTTGGGTGTGAACCACGGGTTGTACATGAACTGAAAACCTACTAAAGGCCACCATTCACGCAGCAATCATCCAGCCTTCTCCAACCTCCGTTAGCTTTAAAGTGTCTCGGGGTTAGCACAAACTGCATTTTTTTATTCGATATATTTTTTATTTACATTCCAAATGATTTCCCCTTTTCTGGACCCCCCCACTCCCCGAAAGTCCCATCAGCCCCCTTCCCTCCCCCTGTTTTCCCACCCAACCCTTCCCACTTCCCTGTTCTGATTTTGTTCTATACTGCTTCACTGAGTCTTTCCAGAACAAGGGGCCACTCCTCCGTTCTTCTTGTACCTCATTTGATGTGTGGATTATGTTTTGGGTATTACAGTTTTCTAGGTTAACACCCACTTATTAGTGAGTGCATACCATGATTGATCTTTTGAGTCCGGGTTACCTCACTTAGTATGATGTTCTCCAGCTCCATCCATTTGCCTAAGAATTTCATGAATTCATTGTTTCTAATGGCTGAATAGTACTCCATTGTGTAGATATACCACATTTTTTGCATCCACTCTTCTGTTGAGGGATACCTGGGTTCTTTCCAGCTTCTGGCAATTATAAATAGGGCTGCTATGAACATAGTGGAACATGTATCCTTATTACATGCTGGGGAATCTTCTGGGTATATGCCCAGGAGTGGTATAGCAGGATCTTCTGGAAGTGAGGTGCCCAGTTTTCAAGAGAAACTTTTGCATTGCCTGTATCATGAAAAGCCAAAATCTCCTGCCATGACTTCAGCATGAAAATAAAGATAGCAGGAAATGTTTTTATTAAGACTGGCTAGGTCCTGTTATTTCCTGGAGCCTCTGATGCCTGCTCTCTCTGTTTAAAGGGGGAGGCTGAAACATACAGGCACAGTGTAAGGACAAGACAGCCTGTTAGCAGCATTTGATCTTTGCCATGATCAGAAAGATCAAGAGAAATAAAAAGCAAGTGCTCTCAGCATGTTATAAGTCTTTGAAGTTCCTCACTAGGACACCTCAGCCTTCTTGTGGTCTTCTGCCCTTCACCAGAGCCATTTCACACTCATGATGGTGATTTCATTTCCCTGGGTCCTTATACAAGTATGGCTGAGTTAACAACAGCACCGGCCTTATGGCCTTCCTCTGCAGAACTCTGTCCTGTTCTGCCTCCCACCTGTGTGGCACTGGCAAAGCCACTAAGCCTCTCTGAGTGCTTTCCTCAGCTGCAAAGTAGGGATAATTGTGGTCTCTGGTTATAATGTGAAGGCCTTCAGAAAAATCTTCGTTCAGTAATGTTCAGTCAGTCATGCCTGCCATCATTACTTACTGTCAGTGCAGTGCTGCATGCTTTTATTTTTAATGTTCCAGTTATAACTTCCCCACTTTAATTAAGTGCCACTGTGGCTCACCAGCAAAACATTAAAAAAAAAATCACAGCACAGAGCACTATATCTATTGCTCATGTTCTTTTTAGCGACCTTCTTCTGAGGTTGGGAAGAAACCTTTGCACATTATTCCATGATGCCACCCGCTATATACAAAGTTCACACTCAGGAACCATGCAGCTGACTGACAAAAAGAAATAAATGAATGGTTTTTAAAAGTCCTCATATTTTAAGCCCAATTACTTTTTTATATTGTGCTGCATTCATAGCTATCCTGGGGTGCGTGTGGCAAGCAGACTACAGGTGCACACCAACCACAGGGCTGCTCTGGGCTGGAAGTGCTTGTTCAGAAGTGTTAGCAAAATGTTTGCTTCTTAGTCTTGCTCAGTGGGTGGCCACAGGGTCAACTCAAGGCATTTCTATATCTATTGAAGATGCCATCAGAGAAAGCTGCATTAGGGGCCTGGGAAGATGGCTCTGTTTGGGAAAAGTACTTGATACACAAATATAAAGAAATGAGTTCAGAACCTATGTGAAAGCTAGGTATGGCAGTGATTGTAACTCCAGCACCAGGGCGACAAGAGGCAGAGAGATGGGTGGATCCTATGAGCAATCTGACATAACCTAAACAGTGAGCTTTAGGTTTAGTGAGAGATCTCATCTAAAAAGACACCACACACACACACACACACACACACACACACAAGAAAAAAACAAGAGGTGGGACACTGTAACTGGACTTTGGCTACTATGTGGTACTATGTGGGTTCTTCTTTCTTAGACTCCTTTCTACCCCCTTTCCACCCTTTCAACCCCCTAACACTAGACAGGAGAGAGGAAAAGGATAGAGGGGAAAGAAATGACGTTATTGTTAAACTACTTCCAGCTGATTAGGGGGATTGATTTCCTTGGGGCAAGTTTGATCTTAGCTGTCAGGATATCTAATTTCTTCTTGTTGTTATATCATCTTTGCACATAACAAAAAGCCAAGAACAACAACAGCCCATAATCAAAAGTCAATACACCATGCCTTCTTGGGCATGAGCATTTATATACCATATAAAAAGTTCCCAGAATTCCAAACATCACACAATCACAAAAACTATCTGCAGCTGGCTAAATCACGCCCCTGCTAGAGCGTGAGGAAAATCATAGTCAGCTGCTGTGGAAAATCTAAAACAGCCCCATAACCCACATCTTAGATTAAATAAAAAACATATTCTTATATTTCTTTGATTTTTCTTTCTTTTTTTACAAGAAACCAAAACTCTAAAATTGTTACTACAGAACACCACAAGAAAGACACCTAACTTTGACCTCTGTGTGTGTGTGTGTGTGTGTGTGTGTGTGCACACTCACACACACACACATACACACACACACACACACAGAGAGAGAGAGAGAGAGAGAGAGAGAGAGAGAGAGAGAGAACCCCAAATTAGGAGAAAATGGTGATTTTTTGGTATGACAGCAAGAACCAAAAACACCACTATTCTGTTTATGAACTATCATGTTTATCTTTGAAATTATAATCAAATTGTATAGCTTCCACTTACATAAGTACTCATCTTGATTTAACTTTAAGTCGGTTTCAGTTTGTAAATAATTTTCTTTTTTGGAAGCTAGCCATGCTTAGACTGAGATAGCTGGGTCTACCTCAGAAGGACAGATTCCTCTCAGTGCTTTATGGTGTGGTTCTGTGTCTGTGCCTCTTTTTGACTCACATTTTCAACAAATCTTTTTAACTTGTGTGGGTTGATGAAGCTATTAGAAAAGGCGGGAGAAAGCTCAGTCATGAAGCAGAAAGGCTTCAAGAAATGCAGCAGTGGTATAAACACTAGGGTGGGCAAGGGTTAGAGAGGAGATGTAAGTATCCTCACGGGGGCCAGGAAAGATGAGAGGCAGAAGGCTGAGAGTAAAGGCCCCGTCAGCATCTGTACTGACCCAACGTGATATGTGCTACTGCCATTACTCATTCACCACAGCCCTAAGAGAAAGGGGCCATCTTCATCACTATGTCACACATCAAGCCTCACAACAGGTCTTCATCACTCCATGTTACATATCAGACTGCACAAGAAGTCTTCATCACTCTAGCTCACGCATCAAGTCATACTACAAGTAGGCAGCAGAGCCAGGATACAGCGCAGAAGTGGGGTCTTTCTTCTTTAACTGCTTGTCTGTTTGTTTGTTTGTTTGTTTTTCAATCAACATTAGACTCAATCCCTCTGTCACTCATTCTCTGAGTTGTTTTCAAGGCTGCGAGTGGGTTAGGGTAGTGAAACAGACTGAAACTCCTGAGCACACAGCGGTGCCAGGTACCATCCACTGCTGCACCAGCCATCACAGAGGGAGTGATGAGCGTGATGTACTAGAAAGGCCAGCTGTCCTCCAGCACCACACTCCCTGCTAAGTGGCAGGCCAGAACCGAACACTGCCATGCTCCTGATGACAAGCTAACTTGCTGCTTCCCTCACCAAGTGCAGACTCACACGCTGAAAATATCATCACACAGAGATCAGGACCTGAACATCCAACAGGCCCTGAGGTGAAACACTTTGAGGCAGGTCTTGTGGACACACTGATGTATGGATTTGGCCATTGTAATGTGGCCTGTTCAATTTGTTAAATCCAAAGAGTTCAGACTCTAATCAAGCAGAAGACCATTTTTTGTTTGCTTGTTTATATGTTTGTTCTGTTTGGGCCCTGGAAAACGTAAACACCCATTTTTTTTCATTCAAGTATGAGTTTTCTTTAAGGAATAAGATCTTCAATCCATTTCGATAAATGGTTATTGCTAAACATGTACACATATGCATACATACGTGGAGGGTAAACAAACCAAACATCGTAAAGAATGTGGAAGCCCCTTTCTAAGCTTTAGATAGAATAAAGTGCCCATCAATTCAAATTCAAGCTTTCAACTGATTTTATATTTGAGATATGGTCACTATCACCACTGCCTCCTAGTCTAAGGACCCATTCTCAGCTTAGAACTCCAAATGCTAACATAAACATAACACAAGGCATAAAAAAAAGTCTAGAAAAGGGCGGGTCCTGCACGGCAGGCTCATGCCTGTGGCTGGATGCCTCTGCAGGCTCTCCCTCAGGACCCATTACTCTGGAACGTTGTTTGGGTGAGGGCTCTCAGGACCACGGGGGACCTTGCCTCCTGGGAAAGCCATTCACTCTAACAGCTCACTGCTGCTCCACCAGAGACAGAGGAAAGGCCAGGAGAACGTGGCTGCCGTGGATTCAAACCCACAGCAACCTGGACTGGACTCACTACCATCTACACCTCCCAGAGAGCTTACCCTTTGGATTTACAAGAACCTCTAAGCACCCCATTCCATTTTTCATGGAAACTGAGAACAATCATCACAACATTAAAATGTTTCTAATGCTCTGGAGCAAGGGCAAGAGGAACCGAATGGATCTTTAACCTATAACTGAATTTCTCAAATGGGTTAAATCTCAGGTCTCATAGTTAAGGCTCTGAAAAGCAGTAAGATCGAAAGAACAGGATGTCTCCAAACATACACCCCATGACTATCTTCAGCTAAATTCTATGAAAAGTCAAGTCTGTAAGGATGTAGTTAAAGTTGGAAAGGAGACTCAGCCCCCATAGCGGACTTAACTCACAGAAGGAGAACATGAAAAGTGACTATGAAACCAACTGTCTTTGGATTAAATTCACTAAAATGCATGCCACGCAGAGAAGTAACCTGGTGCACAAGAAGTGCTTTGTAAAGGGTAGACACCTTTTGCTGTTGCTGTTGCTCTCACTGTCATTATGAGACTGCCCTGAGTTCATGAAACCTCTAAATACTTTGCCACATTTAGACAATGCAGATTGAATCGACAATATACTGCTTCTTTTCTTTTCTTTTTCAGTCATAAATTCCTAAGAAAGCAAACACCCACCCACAGAGCCAGGCACCCCTGCCTCTGCCATGCTCCCTGGGAGCGACCACCTAGCAATCTGGGAGCTCAGATGACTTCACTTGAGGCTTGAGAAGATGCCAGAGACTCTCCATGAAAGCTAGCCCTGAGAGACAGACATTTGATCGAGCTTTCCAATGAGAAGCATATGTTCAGGGCACACACACTTCTTTCTGTCATGTATGGAAAGGAACAATGTGAAGTACATTTTGTCCCAAGAACTGACTCATACTTATCCTTTGAGGATTAACTATTTCATTTAAGACCCAGGACCCGGCCAGAAACAGGCCAATGGAAAGATTGTTCTGAGAACAAGTTCTGGGCAATCGATTAGCCAAGTAGCAATTATTGGTGGGAAACATGAAAATTGAACGAAGTCCAGGCGTCCTCAGAATTGTTTAAAAACAAAAAGAGGCCATTGATCACCTCTGTTTCTCCTTTCTATGACCATCTCTCTAGCAACATCTAGTCAGTTCCATTCAATCAGCCAACGCCACGGCCCGCATGCTCTCACTAAGTAGGGTTCATTATACTGTTAGACACAAGATGATTCCAGACAGTGTATGAAAGGTCAGATCTGCTATGAGTCACATATTTCCATAACCTGTCTGAGCATATCATGTAATCCCTTGGCTAGCTTTTGAAAACCCCAAGAGCTCACTGGCTTGATAAGGCCACCCAGTTAGAGAGCAAGCAGGCTTTCTAACTGTAGCTGTAGTGCAAGATGCCAGTACTCTGACCTCTTCAGACACAGAAGAGAGGCACACACGTGAATTAAGATGACCCTGGCTCCCTGTATGGTTCAACTCCACCTAAAGGTTCCACAGAAAGACTCTGGAATTTTCATTTGTTTTTGAGGAATAGCTTTTGGGCCCTGCTCGGCATGCACACTAACCTTCTCTGAATGCTGTGCTCCTTGGGTCTCTTCATGGACACATTCGGGAGGGTTAAGTCTAGGTGATCTCTTGGTAAGGAGTTTTAGTTTAAATCCCAGCTAATCTGCGTTGCTGCGGGGACTGGTGTGATCTCTTGACACATCTTAGTTCAAGTCTACAGAGAACAGCAAAGTCTGTGCAAACAAACAGTGCTCTCAGCTTCCCTCATTTCCTCTCCTCCACACAGTTCTCTTCCACCAGCTGCCCCCTCGTCTCCTTTATCAGCTGAGTCTTAGCGGAATCCAAAGTCAAACCAACCTAGGAAGGAGGTGGAGGAGCCTGTGCCTCTCCCTGCAGAGCTGGGGCTATGGCGGCTTAGTGGCTGAGTGTCCATCCCAGGTGGGCACGCCCTGCTTGTTTGCAGTGCTCTGGGTATTTTTAGCATCTGTCTGTAGGGAAAAGCTAAGCCACACCGCGTGGCTGTTATGCTACTAATGACACCCTGAGCTCCAAGAAGCAGCAGTCACTGCAAATACTGACGCTTCAGGTGCAAGCAAACAACACTTCACTGAAAAAATCACAGCCTTGAGGAGGTGGTGTGTGGGGTGGGGTGGGGAAGAAGTTCATGAATTAAGCTGGCGTGAGGTATTGCATTGCTCAGGTGTAAGTTACCTAACTGTGGGAATTTCTGAGTAGCAGCTACATATATTTCTCCTCTTTCATTTCCTTTCCATTCCCTTCCCTCCCGCCGCCTTTCCCTATTGTTTTCTTATCATCTCTTTGGAGAATCATCCATTTCTATGTGCTCCATGAAAATATAAAAAGTAACCCATGCCTAGCCAATGGGAGTGAATTTTTTTTCTCACCAATCACACCAGGAATGAATGGAACTGAAGTTCACCTAACTAGAATCTTCCCAGGGGCCCTTCCTGGAAGCATCAGGAAAAAAGGGGGGTGCCATTTTCATTGCTGTGATTATTAGCTATGAAGGCACCGTATGCCTTGAGCAGTCAGGACCCATCACTTCCTGAAACAAAGATAACTCAGAACCAAGCTCAGCTAAGAGACTAAGTAACACAGATCGGCCGTCAGTCCTGCTACAACTAAATCTGTGGCATCCCTGAGCACCTCGGTCTCAATTACACCAGCCAGTAAGATTCCCTCCTCTTTCCTTTTGGCATGGCACCAAGAATATTTAAAGGAAGCTGGATATAGGGCCATCATTAAATGGTTTAATTTTTAAAAACTTTAGAGCAGAGAGACAATAAGCAACCCACAAACCCATCCACTGATACCCACTGTGCTGGTTCAGAGGCCCCTACACTGCCTTTATCTCCTACAGAAAGGGTGAGACCCTTAGTCCCCCTTTGCACTTCCAGAAAATAACAGGCTCTGCGGCACCATTTCATTGGCTGCCTTTCCAAGAAAAGCTAAGAATCCATAGTGGCCTACAGGTGCTACACACAGAGGGCGAGAGTGGGAGTTAGCACAAGGTCCCTTCAGGGAGGGGAGATGGCTATGATGACAAACAGAATACAACTGATGACAGTGGCCTGCAAGAATCCACCAATAACCTCACATTCTCTTAGTGTTCACCACAACCTTGTGAAGCATGTATCACAAAGGGTCTATTTGACAGATGGAGACAGTGGAACTCAGAAGGATTGGCCAACATGTCCAAGATTGCACAGCAACTAGCATGCGAACCAGGCTTAAAAGTAAAACATTTGTGCCACAAAGGATGTGTTCAGCCACTGTGTTGACCTTTCTATGGATTCACCTGCTCATTGTGGGCTTTTTTTTTTTTACATCATTTCCCACTGCCCTCCTTGCCCTGAGCACCTTTTAAAGTTTTCTCCATACCAGAGAATCAACTGCTCATGAAAAATGTACTTAATATTCGTGAAAGTACAAATCATATGTCTCCTCATTTATCCTAAAACATAGATGACCAAGATTGTGTTTCAAACATTTGAGATAACTGTTTCCCGTGATGCAGGACTGAAAGAAACTTAAAAGGTTTGGTACGGATTAGGTTGAATGCACAGTAGGACAAGCACTCTTCCACCCAGTCATATCCCCAGTCTTTAAATATTCTCTCTGAACCTTAGTCTTCAGTTTGATTCAGCTTTTGCCGCCAAGACACCACAAAAGCTAAAAATCTCCAACTAGCTGAGTAAACCACCCAACAGAGGAGAATGCACACACAGAGAGGTTCATCCAAGTGCTGAGCAGAGAATGAGACCTTAGAAGTCAGGGAAAGATCCAACAGTAGAGGACTTACTACATCAGCTTCATGGTATGGCTGTGACTTCAAATACATGTAAACTGACTGGATCATTGACAGTTACATCAAGAAAGAATGTAGTAGGAAAGATATATAATGGGTTTCTAAATAAAAATAGCACACTTCAAACAGAAGGCATAGGTTTTTGTTGTTTTATTTTGATTTGATTTGGTTCACTTTAGTTAGGTTTGGTTTGGTTTGGTTTGATTTGGTTCACTTTGGTTTGGTTCGGTTTGGTTCGGTTTGGTTTGGTTTGGTTTGGTTTGGTTTGGTTTGGCTTGGTTTGGTTTGGCTTGGTTTAGTTCAGGGTGGCGTACTTTTTTTTTTTTTTGACACATGTCTCACTGTGAGGCTTGTGTTTGCCTGGGACTCACTGTTACAGTACTGATGGTTAGTTTTTCATCAACATAACACAAGCCAACGTCATCTAAAAAAAAAAAAAGGAAAGTGCAATTGAACAAATGTCTCCATCAGACTGGCCTGTAGGCAAGTCTGTGGAGCGTTCTCTTGATTGATGGCCCATGTCGGAGGGCCAGGCCCAGTACGGAGAGAGACACGTCTGAGTAGTTGGTCCTGAGTTATAAGAAAGCAGACCGAGCAAGCCAGTGAACAGCACTCCTCCATGGCTCTCCTCCAGATCCTGCCTCCAGGTTCCTGCTCTGAGATCCTGTCTTGACTTCCCTCTGTGATAGACTGTGACCTGGATATGTAAACTAAATAAACCCTTTCCTCCCTGTTTTGCTTTCTGTCAGCATTTTTATCACAGCCAGAGAAAAGCAAGGTAGGGCAACACCCAGGCCAGCCTCCAACCCCAAGCCAGTCTCCCATTTCAGCCTCCTAAGTACTGAGGTGACCACACAGGTGAGTCTCCATGCCACATTACACTGTTACATTCATATAACAACCACACAGACTTAAAGGCCATACACTGACAGCAGAAGGGTTACTGTTGATTTTGTTTGGGTTTGTTGTTTGGTTGAAATGTATTTTTTGTTTTACTCCAGGAAGATTATTTTCACAGCACTGTTGCAAAAGGAATAAGCCTAAGGGCGTTATAAGGCCTGAGGAGATGAAACTATTGCTAGGACTTTGAAGAAAAGGGAAGGGATGGCCACACTGAAGGTGGAGGGGCACATAGTGAAGGTAGATACTGGGTGTGGCTTGGTTCTCTGCTCACCAGGTATGGAGTATGAGCAAGGTGTCTCTCAGTTCATCTTCCCTGTCCACAACACTATGTTGTCTCTGCTTACAATGGTTGAGTTCCCATAGTTTGTCCATAACCTACCAAGGCATGAAAATAGGGAGCTGTTCATTCCAGAAATAAGCAGATCATACATCTTCAGTTGCCATTCTGAGTATCATGACTGCATCTTGTGGCAGCCAGCCCCAGCCTACCAGGCCAAGAGTCAGCCTTCATCCTGTGAGGGCACGTTGTGGATGCTACCCACTTTCTGTCACAGAGTAAAAACTCAGACAAAAACAGAATATAGTCATGTAATCCCACAAACTTGGTTCAAATAATGCTCAGTCTACTTAATAATGGCCCTAAGGTCAGAGTACTGATGCTCAATACTGTATTACTATGTAGTATTATGGTCTATCATTAGATATTATTAGTATCTTACAAGCCTCATTGATAAAGTATTTTCACAGGTAAGCATGTGTAGGAAAAACATAGTTTATTTAGGGTTTGATACTGTTCACCTTTGCAGATATCCACTGGTGGAGGTATTTTGGAACACAGTCCCCTACAGGCAGGGACAGGTGAGGGATGGAACAGTATTGTCCACTGTGTGTTCTGAAAAATCACATGAAGCAACACATTTGATGCATTTTAAATGCTGCTTAGATCACTCCTATTACAATGCAACAAACTACTCAAAATTAGCTCAGCCAACCACTTGTCTCTGAAGTTCTACCAGCTACCATCAGATTTGACTAACAGTGCATATGTGTGTGTGTGTGGGGGGGGTCTAATCAATGTCTATGGTGTGGTGCCCAGTCTACAGGGTATTGCTGATGTTCTGAAGAACAGGGACCGCCTACACCATTTCCTTGTTATACACACTGTGCACCATCTCCTGCCAGATTCTGTCTGTTGGGTCTCCAGGACAACAATGTCCTACTGATACCCGTGGGGCCTTGCCAGTCTCTCAGGTGAAAGGGGCCACTGACAAACTCTATTGTCACAACACAGCAGAGTTCAGCAAAGACACGTGCTTTTCTCCCCTTTTCTAGTCAATACTCTGTTCAGTTGTTTGAGGAATAAACATTCATGGGTGTAAAGAAAAGTCATAGCTTTCTCACAGAATTCAAGGACATGGAACAGAATGATAGCAGAATCTGTCTTGTCAAATGTGATTCGCATCTGTGGTTGGGTTATAATCAGCAGTTAGAGCTGGGAATGATTTTTCAATGATACTATAATTTTATAGATATTTGAACTGCAAAGTAGAAGAAAGTCATTGACATGCCAAACTTGGGATGAGCTTGGATGTCATGGAAAATAGCTATCCTATTCTGACCTCATCCTTGAGTTCCAAGAAGCTCTGAGAAGGAATGTATAGATAATGAACATGTGCCTCCACCCTCCCACTTAGAGGACATCTGCACAACACATGGCCCTAAATCAAACCAGCAAGCACACACTGGGCCCAAGAATCCTAAAGGAGTCTCGGAGAGCTTCAGCTTTCTGGCCTGTGGATTAAGGATATCAGCATTGAAGACACTTGTCGGCTGGGTGGAGATGCCTGGCCACAAGCCACAGTGGGACATTTATCAGCATCCTCAGTTCCAAGTCTCCAGAAAGGAAAGCAATACCATCGTGGAAGTTATGGCCTTCCTATGTTTGTTCCACTGGACAGCTAGGTATACAAAGACTTTCAGCCATGCAATTGTGAACTTAAGATGAGTTTAGAAATTCAACTCTCCCACTAGAACACTAGAGAAGAAAAGGAGTCGGTTGGTGGCAATGCTGGCGGTGGCCTTTAGAATGAGGAGTGGATAGTTTCAGAGTTCTAGTCAATGGTTTTCCCCATGTGTAGGTGGCAGTTATCTGCTAGGCTGGAGGCATTTATACCATAAATACATAGTTTATGGAAAGTTAAGGGCAGGCAGGTTGGTGCTGATGATTTACCCCCGCCCTCCATGGTAAGTTCCTACCCCATTTGAACATCACTTCTAGAGACCCCACAGGGAGGGAGGGAGAAAGTGAAATACAAATCTCCTCCATCCAGCCAGTCTTCCAGTCAAGTTAAGAAAATGAGCAGCTTTTCCAGAACACAGAAGGAAGACGGTAGGTTCTCAGATTCCCTACCACGATAGGTTATCATCACATGAGTTCTCCCTGTAAGGAAAAATTCATTGTTTGCCTCTTCCCATTGGGCAAATGGAGGCTCAGAAGGGTTTTGAGGTTGAGCCATTCGCCCAAGGTCCCAGCTCCTGGGATCCAGCTCTAAAGCAAGCGCACCTTTCACTCCTTGGCTGCCCGCTCTCCCTCGGGCCGATGATTCAGCAGAGAGGATCATGAGCAGCAGGTATAGGATTATTCTAGAAAACCATGAAGAGACATGGGCCAGGGCCCCAGGGTCAGAACTAGGGCAGCCATGTGCTGTGCTACTTAATTTTCCCCAAAGTTGTTCTTCAAAGCTGAATCTTCTTTCCCGGTTTTTCCTGGATCACCCGGAAATTCCTGGATATACAGCAGACAAATGTTCTACTAAGAACTAGCCACAAGGCTCTTTTTATAGTTTGCTTTTTTAACACAGAGTCCACATGTAGCATGGGTTGACCCTAAACTCACTCTGGAGCCATAGCAGACCTTGAATTTTCTATCTCTTTGCTTCTGCTTCCAAATCTCTGGGACGGCAAGCCTGTAACAGCAGGCTGACCTCAGACTCACTAAGAGGCTGAAGATGACTGTGAACTTCTGACCTTTCTGCCTCTACCTTCCAAGTGCTGAGATCACAGATGTGCACCAGCACACTCAAGGATTTTTGTGGTTCTGCACACTGCAGGTGCTGTGGTTGAAGCTCTACGTGGAGCTGGGCTTAGCATAATATTTTTAAAAGACAATAAATAGCAAGGAGTACCGTTAAGCCTTAAAATAATGATTTTATTTGCTTTGGTTTCATAACCATGTTCCCTTCTTTAATTCTTTCTAACAGCAAGGTTTGTTTCTTCAATACAGGGCCTACAGTCTAAGGCTACGTCTCATCTCTCATCCTTCATTCTCATGCTGCATCCAAAATAAAGAAAGAGAAAACATGCCTTTTATATTAGGGGCTAGAGCGATGGCTCAGTGGTTGGGGGGCACTGGTTATTCTTGCAGAGCATCTGGGTTCAAAGCCCAGCACCCAGGGGGCAGCTCACAACTACTTGTAACGCCAAGATCTGACACAGAGACATAAAAGCAGGCAAAACACAAATGCACATAAAAATAAAGCTAAGTAAATAAAAATCTATACATATATATTAGTTTAGATTCAATCTGTGATTTGCATTTCCCTAATGACTAATGAAGTTGAGCATTTTTTAAGATGCTTCTCCGCCATCCGAAGTTCTTCAGGTGTGAATTCTTTGTTTAACTCTGTACGCCATTTTTTAATAGGGTTGTTCGGTTTTCTGGAGTCTAACTTCTTGAGTTCTTTATATATATTGGATATTAGCCCTCTATCTGATGTAGGATTGGTGAAGATCTTTTCCCAATTTGTTGGTTGCCGATTTGTCCTCTTGATGGTGTCCTTTGCCTTACAGAAACTTTGTAATTTTATGAGGTCCCATTTGTCAATTCTTGCTCTTAGAGCATACGCTATTGGTGTTCTGTTCAGAAACTTTCTCCCTGTACCAATGTCCTCAAGGGTCTTCCCCAGTTTCTTTTCTATTAGCTTCAGAGTGTCTGGCTTTATGTGGAGGTCCTTGATCCATTTGGATTTGAGCTTAGTACAAGGAGACAAGGATGGATAGATTCAATCTGTGAAATAACAGATTTTGCTTTTTAAGCTAGATATTTATTCCAGATACCTTCAGACATTTTGACCAATTCAACTTTGAAGAAATTGTCCATGAAAAGACAATCAAAAGCTGTTCCTTGGTTGATGGCTTCAAGCATGGTCTTTTGCAAGAACAGAGAAGAAAATTAAATTTATTTTTGAGAATTAAAGTTGTGGGTTGATGAAATGGGTCAGTCAGTAAAGCACTTTCTGTGCACCTATGATGAACACCTGAATGTGAGGCCCAGCACCATGGTAAAATAATGAGGTAATGAAATAGACTTGAGGAAGTGAAGACAGCTGACCCCAAAGTCCTATACACGGCCAGCCCAGCTGAGTCAGTGAACTGCAGGATCAGTGACAGACACTGCTTCCAAAAACAAACAAACAAAAACAGGGCAGAAAAGAATCAAAGAAGACATCTGATATGGATCTATGCCCTTCCCTTCAAATACACATGTACACGGATGCACTAGCACCTGCCTGCACACCACACATACACACACACACACACACACACACACACACAAGCACGCACGCACGCACGCACACGCACGCACGCGCCGCCCCCCCCCCCCCAGAAACCAAAGTTGTACTCTATATTTTGAATATCAACAGAAGCAGGGAATGGCGGCGTATGCCTGTAATCTCTGCACAGGGGTGCCTTAAGTAGGAGGATTGCTGTGAGTCCCCAGCCAGCCTGGGCTACATAGGGAGTGACGGGCCAGCCTAGGATACAGTGAGACCCTGTGTCAAAGCCCTACCTCAAAAGATAGCTATATCCCAAGAGATTTCATGAGCTGAGAACCATAGAAGCGTGAGGAACTGCTCCGGGAAAAATCATCTGAACAGCGATGGCTGGCACACCGCAGGGCTTATGGCGTGATCCTTCAAGTTCCTCACCACTAACAAATGTTTCAACCTAAACCCATTTTACACGTGTGAAAACTGAGGCTTGGAAAGCTTAAGTAAGTTGTAGTAAAATTCTCTTGTCTTGGAAACTTACCCCCTCAGTAAACTGCAATCCTTTTTATTGTTAAATGAAAATGAGGGTCAGGAATTTATAACTCAGTCTGTTGCACAAATGCAGTGGCTTTCCTCTACTATCGTCTTTCAGAATTAGAACAGGGACTTGTTTCTGGTCAGCCAGTTACTGGAGATGATGGCCTTAATCTGTGGGAGAGGGTTCTCTAAGCAGGGGTGAGTCAGATCTTCAGAAGAACAGAGAAAAGCAGCAGGCATGTAGGGGGCCAGTTTAAACAACCTACTTCTGAAATCATGATTCAGACCAACCTTTTCTGCAACTCCTAAATGCCAGGGGAACAAGGTGGCCCTTAACCGGTGAAGGCTGGTCCCGGCAGACCCTTCCCAGAAGATGAGACAGCAAGGAACACTGCTCCGCATAGTGACCGCTTTTTACCTCCTCCTGAAATACCGAGTGTGCTTATTAATTGTGTGCTGGACAAAGCTCATTAATAATTCACTTTAGGATGATTGACAGGAGAGTGTTTGGCTGCCATGGTAACAACAGCAAGACAGCCCATCTGCTTGCTTTAAAACAACTACATAGAGCATCTGGGATATGTTTTTTTCATGAATGTTGAATTCCTAAAGAGACTGTATGAGTGT
Organism: Apodemus sylvaticus; assembly: GCF_947179515.1. Lineage (NCBI taxonomy): Eukaryota > Metazoa > Chordata > Mammalia > Rodentia > Muridae > Apodemus > Apodemus sylvaticus. The sequence goes on along the minus strand of NC_067476.1, from coordinate 84,553,294 downwards.
ATGAGTGGATGTGACTGGTGATAGGTGGAGACGATAGATCTTTAAACTGTAGTCTGCAAGCTACTAAATGGCAGGGCATTACAACAGGGGAGGCAAGTGTCGTTCTCAGCTTCATACTGCACCCTTCTGGAAGGAAAAGGAAATAAGAGAAATGCGTCATATTACTGGATGCAATTAGCTATGTTTTTATGAAACTTTAACCATAGGGGAAAAATCATGTAAAGCATATGTAATCTTTTCCTTCATTTCCTTAATATTTATTTCCAGTTCTATAACTGCATGTGTGTCTGTGTATGGCTATTGTGCCCATGGGAGCCAGCGGCATCAGATGTCCTGGAGTAGGTGACTGGGAACCACCTGAGAGGCGTGCTGGGAACTGAACTGACTGTGTTCTCGCTATTTCTGATGTTATCATTTATGGAACTACAAGATGATATTAAAAGCTTTTCTGTGCACCATTCTGGGTCCCTCTGGCCTTCCCCCCCCCCCCAATAAGAAGACAGATGCCTTCTTTATGGTGAGCTGACAGGATAAGGACTCTTCCCAGCAAGGGGCATGCCTGACACGTCACATGTTTCCCAGCATGTGACTCTCCCAAGATGCTCAGAGATCAGTATCTCTTCAGCCTTGGTTCCCAAGGATCAAATACTCAGGAACCTAAGTCCCTGGTTGACTCAGTCTCCCATTAGGGTGCTGAGAGGATAGTGAAGTGTACAGGAAGGAGCTATTCTGGCTGGGCAGAGGGGCTTCCTCCTTGTAAAGTGTCTCTCAGAAGTCCATGTCTCTCCTAGGCCTTCAGCAGTCCAGGTGTCCGTTTGTGTTCTGTCAAGTGAGGATTTTTCTCTGAGAGTGGCATTCCTAGCTTGTGATGTTGACTTGTAATTTTAAATGACCACCGTGACACTCAATAACTGGTTTAGTTATACACCTTCATTTGGACAGTAGGTAACTTCGCCCCTCCCCCAGCAGAGCCTGGAGTATGGAGATGGGGAGTGGAGAGCAACGGAGTGTGTGCGCGTGCGCACACGGACACACTCACGCACACATGCTTGGATGTGCAGGAAGCAACCCCTCCCCTTTCCACATAGGGGGTACACTGGTGCCTCCTCGTCCCTCATCCAGGAGCAAATGCTGCCTGTTCAGATATACTGTGCTCCTCCTGTACAAGCATATCACTGATAAAATTTAATTTCTCAGTTAAGCACACTACAAGATCCACAACAATAACTACAATGATATAGAACAATCAGAACAACATACTATAATAAACCAGTTCTTCCCCCACCCCCAATCTGAGAACAACTATACTATAATAGTTCATAAATGGCTTTATTTTGATTTTGATTGCCTTTTGCAGGAAGACCAATCCTATCACTCTGTCCCATGGCCTGGGGACCTGCACTTTGGGATGCACTAGCTGAACAGGCTCTCAAGCACATGCAGCTATGCAAGGAAACAAAACATGCTAGAGGTCGAAAGCACGCAGAAGATTCTGAAAATAAAACCAAGCTGGTGAGATGGAAAAAAAAAAGAGTAGGTTGGCAGCCCCATAGGAGGAACAAAAATGAACCACCCAGTACCCCAGAGTTCCCAGGGACTAAACTACCAACCAAAGAGTACACATGGAGGGACCCATGGCTTCAGCCGCATATGTAGCAGTGGATGGCCTTGCCGGACGTCAGTGAGAGGAGAGGCCCTTGGTCCTGTGAATGCTCATTGACCTAGTGTAGGGGAATGCTAGGAAAGCAGGAGTGGGTGGGTTAGTGAGCAGAGGGAGTGGGGATGGGATGGGGGTTTTCAAAGGGGAAACGAGGAAAGGGGGATAAGATTTGAAATGTAAATAAAGTATCTAATAAAAAGTTTTATCTTTTTATCAGATATTTTATGTGCACAATTAAAAAAAAGAAAAAAACAAAGAAACAAACAAAAAACAAATGAAAATAATACCAAAAATAGGTCAGGGGCAGGGGAGATGGTTTGGTGGGTAGAGCACTCACTGTATAAGCATAGGGATCAGACTGTGGATCCACAGAATCCACAGAAAAGCCAGGAGAGTGTGGTAGCCATCCTATAATCCCAGCTCTGGGATGGGAACATTCAGGCTGGCCAGACTGTGCTCTGGGAGACCCTGCCTAGATATATAAGGTGAAGCAGAAGAAGAGACTCAAGCCTCTACACACAGGCACACACAACTGCACAGGTGTGTGCCAACACACAAGCAGGCACTCATACACATACATACATGCCCCCAGAAGACAAAGCAAGTAAAATATGCCCTGAGCTAAACTCTAAGAACTAAATTAATCTCTTCCTTCTTTTATTTTTATTACTGTGGTTATAAGAAAATTATGTATGTGACTCAATTATTTATCTATGGTTCAGGAATGATGTTTTTGTCATTTTTATATTCTGTGTACATAGTACTGGGTTACATAATGACATTTCATGCAAGTCTATATTACATGTTTAGTAGATGCCCTCCACAGCCCCTTCTGACACCCCTTTCGCCCCCACCCTCTTGTTACTTCCCTTTGTTCCCCTAGAAAGTTTTATTTCCACTTTTAAGTTGTGCTCACAGACAAAGATGTATCTATATAAAATCTAGAAACTACACTTGAGAGAAAATACTCTGTCTTTCTGAGACTGAATTCATTTGCTTAGCAAGATTATCTCCAGTGGTATCCACAACATCAGCCTACCATGGTCCAATATGCCCTGTCAACTGTTTCTGTAAATAAAGTTTTATTGAAACACATCCACACTCATTCATTGACATCTTGTCATCCATGCTGCAATGACAGAGGTGCATGGCATGAACTGACCATGGTATGGTCATCCACAAACTCTAAAATGGTCACAGGCTCTTTGAGAAAAAATAGTCAGCCCCTGAATGCAACTGGCTCTTCAGGTTCCTCCACAAATGTCACAATCTGCAAATGCTCAAATCCCCCAAATACAACTGTGAGTACAGTATTTTCACATAACTTGTTTTCAACACAATGCCTTCCTGTGCAGTCTAAATCACCTGCTTATAACAGCCACTGCAGTCTAAATGCCAAGCTACTATGCTACTTAATTGTGGTGGTTACTAAGTTGTGTTGCTAGGAGGATAATGACTAGAAAACATCTGTGTAAGTATGGTGCAGATGAGATGGAGTGTTTTTCAAATATCAACAGATATGTTTGGTCGAATCCATGCACACTGTACACAACACAAGTGATGCATGTTCCCAGAAATCAGCTTATCTGAGGTTACCCACCTGGTCACCAGGAAACAGAACCAGAGTCTGTTTCAATACATACATGAACATGTGCTCAACACATACATGTTCAGGTACATACACAGACACACACATAGACATGCACACTGTTACTCAGTTACACACACAAACAAAACATTTGTCAATCTTATCGAGGCCTGAGATACCATTTCTACCTCATGTACACTTTCCCAAAACTCTAAACACTCAACTTATCTCGATATTGGTGGGAAAAAAAAAAAGGCCATGCCTGTAACCACCACCCACATAGGCACGAGCCATCCCAGAAAAAGGGGGGCAGGTGTGGATTCCCCTACAGGATCGACCAGAGAACTGAAGAGTTTAAATTGTTCTTCCATTTCAGATAAAGCTTCTCCACAGCATGCCAGTAAATGCTGCCTTCGGAGCGCCTCCTGTCCCGCTTTCTGCCCCCACCCTCCTTGCTCAAAATGGAAGGTGTCTGCACCTGTCCATACTCACATCAAGGGATTTCCTCCAGAGGTCTTGGTTTCCTTATTCAACCCTCAGATCTTAGGGCTTCCATCTCAGAGATCTCAATTATTCAAAGTCACCTTGGAAACAATGGAAACCTTGGAAAGTTTTTCTGGGCTGTTTTAAAAAGGGACACTGCAAATAATGAAACTGTTTGTAGAATGATACCTCATCTCAGGAATCAAGTAACAATCACTCAAGACCGTGTGTGTGTGTGTGTGTGTGTGTGTGTGTGTGTGTGTGTGTGTGTGTGTCTGACTGTCTGTCTGTCTGTCTATGTGTGTGTGTGTGTCTATGTGTGTCTGTGTGTCTGTGCGTGTATCTGTGTGTGTGTGTACCTATACATGTATTCATTAAACACCATTCTCAGAGGGTGAATGGGATTCTTTTTTCTTACATCTACTTTACATTATTTCTATTGTGAAAAGTCATTTGCTTGTATAATTTTTTGTTCCTGGTTGGAAAGAGTGCTGTGAAAAGAGTCTGTGGGTAGGGAAGGGGAGGGGTTGAGCCCACTGCCAGGTTCCCACTGACTTCTGTAGGAAGGCACACAACATGACTTCAGGCTGGGATAAAGGAAAACTGTGATGGTTTAAGGTTCCCTTGGAGAGGCTATCCAGCCAGATTTGAGCAAAAGAGAGGCTGCAGCGACCTCCTGTGTCAGGGCAGTGGAAGTCCCAAGCACAAGCAGAAAAAAGCATAATTCTTTGTATCTCAGGAGAGTAGACCCTGTGGGGCAGTTCTGTACAAACTGGGGTTCCCAGTGCCAAGAAGCAGTTAAAGCCCTCTTGAGTTTGTTGTTCATATTTCTTCTTGCCAAATAAGACATCTGAAAAGCCCATGGCCTGCTCTTTGGCCACTCACAAGGCCCAATGTTCCCACACTTATTTTTTTCTCCCAAGGGAGCAGGGGTCTTGGGAAAGCCTACTGAGGGGCTGCTCTGGTCCCTTCCGTGTCTGGACTTGGCATCTGCAGAACCTCCTTTTTGAGAAGATTCAGAATCAGTGAGGTACACATGTTTGCTTAGAGGAAGAGGGTAATAAATGCATCGTTGACACATCATTGACACCGGTTAAAAGATGTTTACTTCTGGGGGTTTCAATTGTGTGTGTTTGGGGGAAATGTAAGCATCATTGGACTTAAGCAGCAATAGCGATGAGTTAAATCAGCCACCTTTTCTAAGCACTTTTGTGTTACATCACAAATCAAAATGACAGGTGACTAGTATTTCACCCCCCAGGGCAGCTGCCATTGCCCCAATGTATAGAAACCTTGTATGATAGCTAAAACTATTCTCAGCAACAAAAGAAAATCTGGGGGAATCAGTATCCCTGACCTCAAGCAATACTACAGAGCAATAGTGTTAAAAACTGCATGGTATTGGTACAGTGACAGGCAGGAGGATCAATGGAACAGGATTGAAGATCCAGAAATGAACCCACACACCTATGGCCACTTGATCCTCGACAAAGAGGCTGAAAACATCCAATGGAAAAAAGATAGCCTTTTCAACAAATGGTGCTGGTTCAACTGGAGGTCAGCATGCAGAAGAATGCGAATTGATCCATCCTTGTCTCCTTGTACTAAGCTCAAATCCAAATGGATCAAGGACCTCCACATAAAGCCAGACACTCTGAAGCTAATAGAAAAGAAACTGGGGAAGACCCTTGAGGACATCGGTACAGGGAGAAAGTTTCTGAACAGAACACCAATAGCGTATGCTCTAAGAGCAAGAATTGACAAATGGGACCTCATAAGGTTACAGAGTTTCTGTAAGGCAAAGGACACCATCAAGAGGACAGATCGGCAACCAACAAATTGGGAAAAGATCTTCACCAATCCTACATCAGATAGAGGGCTAATATCCAATATATATAAAGAACTCAAGAAGTTAGACTCCAGAAAACCGAACAACCCTATTAAAAAATGGGGTACAGAGTTAAACAAAGAATTCTCACCTGAAGAACTTCGGATGGCGGAGAAGCATCTTAAAAAATGCTCCACTTCATTAGTCATTAGGGAAATGCAAATCAAAACAACCCTAAGATTTCATCTTACACCAGTCAGAATGGCTAAGATTAAAAATTCAGGAGACAGCAGGTGTTGGAGAGGGTGCGGAGAAAGAGGAACACTCCTCCACTGCTGGTGGGGTTGCAAATTGGTACAACCACTCTGGAAAGCAGTCTGGCGGTTCCTCCGAAAACTGGGCACCTCACTTCCAGAAGATCCTGCTATACCACTCCTGGGCATATACCCAGAGGATTCCCCACCATGTAATAAGGATACATGCTCTACTATGTTCATAGCAGCCCTATTTATAATTGCCAGATGCTGGAAAGAACCCAGGTATCCCTCAACAGAAGAGTGGATACAAAAAATGTGGTATATCTACACAATGGAGTACTATTCAGCCATTAGAAACAATGAATTCATGAAATTCTTAGGCAAATGGATGGAGCTAGAGAACATCATACTAAGTGAGGTAACCCAGACTCAAAAGGTGAATCATGGTATGCACTCACTAATAAGTGGTTATTAACCTAGAAAACTGGAATACCCAAAACATAATCCACACATCAAATGAGATACAAGAAGAAAGCAGGAGTGGTCCCTGGTTCTGGAAAGACTCAGTGAAACAGTATTTGGCAAAACCAGAACGGGGAACTGGGAAGGGGTGGGAGGGAGGACAGGGGAAGAGAAGGGGGCTTACGGGACTTTCGGGGAGTGGGGGGGGGCTAGAAAAGGGGAAATCATTTGAAATGTAAATAAATTATATCAAATAAAAAAAAAAGAAAAAAAAAAAAAAGAAACCTTGTATGAGAAGCCTGCATTTCTACAAGGCCAAATCATGTGTCCAGGAAGTAGCTTTCACTGAATTTGAACATCTTGAGGTTTGTCAATGGTGCCTGGTGTCTTACACTAAGGCTTAGGCCAGAGTAACCTGTCGTGGAACAGAAAACCCAGCCTGCCTTCTCTGAGCATACAGGCTGCTATGCTGTGTGACTGCCAGATGGTAAGTAGCTGACTGTCATCCAGGCCACCCCTAGCACCTAGCAGAGGGCCAGCTGATCTGTATGCATCTGTCAAATGAATGGCTGGTGCCACGTTTTATTGCCATCTGAGTGATCCGTGTTATACTCCAGGAGGTCTCTCTGTGTTTACAGCCCCCACATGCAAGGCATTGGCAGTTTGTGATCTCCCTCCAATGCTAACTAACAGTGGGGTTCCTTCCCTGATCGCTTTAAAGGCAGATGGCTGGAGATGTAGTCCCCAGCATGCACAGCCCATTTAACGGACTCTGAGAGCCCAGCTCCTTCAGTCCTTCCTACAGATTCATTGTTCCAGGCAGGGAAGGGAAGTCAACTCCCAAACCTGAGCTCATTAGAAAGTCTTGAATCAAACTGGACTTTGGCAATGAGCAGGGGGCATCCAGACAACAGGTGAAAGGGCAATTTACAAACATGGAGAAAAGTCCCCCACCACCTCCCATTCGGATTTGAACATGTGCTTCTGGATTTTTGTATCTTCCCTAGAAAAATAACCAAATAAAATTTATGAATAAACCAAAAAAAGATAACAGAGGGGCTCTTTGAAGTACAGTGGGACCGACACCTAATTTACCCTCAGTGAAGTAAAAACTGGCATCTGACCATTCAGTTAATATACCTGATAAATCCACATTACAGCTTAGACAAGACTATGGTGAATGTGCTGAGACCTTTTAAACTCATCTGAGATAAGGCCTATTCTAAAATAGTGTTGAATACCTTAGACAACTCAGTGTCTGTTCTATTTAAAAGCAATAACACAGAGTGTGCATGTGAGTGAACTCTAGAGATCATGAAGCCAACAATCAATCACAAGTCAAGACATCCTAAGTCAGGGACCATCTGGTTACCTGAAGTGGACCAAGCACCCTCCGGTTCACTTGACTGTGAACCTTTTGTGTCTGAGCGTTCCCTCCATGGGCTTCATTCTAACTCTCGTTCCAGTACCTCTTCTTGACCCACTGAACAGGCATCACTTCCAATCCAAGATCATTTTTTTTCCTCAAAAAGGCAGACCATCTCACGCCCCCCTCGCCCCCACACTCAGGTAGCCCCTTTGTCCTGGCTTTCTTAGGACACTTGCAGCACAAGTATTAGATAGATACCCTGTCCCTGATGTATGTGAGCTGGGCATAGAGCCACCCAAAATCACATTCAGGTCTCCGAAGCCTCTGTGTGCTGTGCAGAGACCACAGGAACAGGCTCCTTGTTATCAGCATCCATATCCTTGGTCCTATGGATGGTGGATATACATAGGAACACGTGAACTTGAACATGCAGATGTGTAGAGGTACATTGCAAATACACCAAATACATGAAAGTTCAAATAGCTAATTGAATTCTCCTGGTTGAAAATAACAATAAAACCTAACTTCAGCTCAAAGACTGTGAATCTTGTCCTATGTAAAATGTCGCTGTGATCCAGCAATAACTGACCAGATGGGTAGATGCCTGCCTGCCCTTAGAGAGTGTATCCCATAGTCTCACCCTCCCTTAATTCCACAGATGCTGCAAGGTTGCCAATCTTCTGGCCAAGAGCAATGGAAAACCAAGTAAATTGAAAGCTGGAGATAGTATCGGTCTATTAGGAGTGACCACAGTCATTTGCCCCTGGGCTTGGAGAGCCCCAATATTGTGTTTCAATTCTATTACATGAGAAGCCATTGATAAAGGAGGAAAGGGCTTTGCCCAAAAGCACGGGTCCTCTTTATTATGCCCAAGTAACTCAGATGGAAGTTATGTTGTCTGAGAAAAGTATTCCTCCCCTTTGTGGGCTTAGAGGGTACCTGAGCCTAAGAGCCAGTGACTGACCTCAGAACCTGGCACCATGTGGGAAGTGGGAGAGAGAGAGAGAGAGAGAGAGAGAGAGAGAGAGAGAGAGAGAGAGAGAGAGAGAGAGAGAGAGAGAGAAGCTCTCACAGGGTGCAGACTCAGCCTGTGCTCCTGGCTGCGTCCCTCACTTCGAGAGTAGCCCAAACTGAACAAGTATGGACTGTTCCTGATCAGTCAGGACACTGGGATCATGTTACAAGTCATGGAAGCTCCCCTTGGAAAGGCCAGAGGAGAGACGTGTCCTGTGATGAGGACAGGACTCAAGCCAGGCACTCATATTGAGTTATCTCTCAGGAGACTGCCCATAAAAAGCTTCCAAGTAGTTTTGTTTTAAACAAAGAAAACAGCTAGGTTTATAGTTACCATTATTATGTTATTTTATTTGTCTTTAATAGAATCTGTACATTGGCATCATACCTATATGCGTGAGGCTGGGTGGGGGGGCAACCAAAGGGGACTTGAACTTTCCCATCTCACTCTGTGACCAGGACAAGACCTCCAGAAGACACCCAGCCTAGGGAGAGGCCCCAGCCTCACAGGAAAGGAGAAGGAAGGGCACAATGGACAAAGTAAGGGGTCTGCGAAAGTGTGCTTGCTGGACAGAGAGAAAGGAGACGTACGGTCTTTCTGAACCACGTCTGGAAGCTTTGGGCATGGTACTGTGATTTTGTGTGTGCATCCCTCCATGGTCTATGTTGAATTCCCAATCTCCTAACTGATAGAATTAGGTACTGGGTCACTTAGCAGTGATGAAGTCACAAGGAAGAAGCCCCAGGAAATAGGATCATCACCCTAATAAAAGATGGACCCTAATAAAAAAGCATCTTCCCTTTCCTGAGGACACAGGGAAAAAATGTCAATCCTCCTAAACACAGAAAATTTCTATTATTCGTTAGCCACCTACCTTATGGAAACTTGTGAAAGCAGCCTAAATATACTAAGACATAGAAGAACCTCATTTTCTTCTTTTCCCAATCTTCAAAACTCAGAAGGCATCTTGTGAAAGCTATCTGGTCCAGCAGCCAGAGAGATTGAGGAGCAAACACTAGCCTTTCCTCTAATTTTGACCTTGAGCTTCAGGATAATGAAGAGGAAATGTTCTGGAACATTCTGAGTCCATGTTGACAACCATTAGAAATGTTGTATTCTCCCTAACAGTATATAAGTCAATCTGGCACCCACTTCCTACTTTCACACCCACTGGACACTCATAGTTTTGGTAAGGGCGAAGCTAGAAGATGATGTGCCGGTCCAGGGAAGCACAACCTAAACTCAAAGTGTCAGCCACAGCAAGCATTCAGTTTCCAAAGGTCCACTGCCTAGTCCACAGCATCACCACATTCTGTTAACAAAGGCTGTTCCAAGAGGTGTTTGGAGATCTCCAGTTTAACTTGTATTAGTAAATCAGCCCACTGTCTGACTCGATCTGGGAGGTGATGGGAATCATCTAATCCGCTCTGTGTGTCCATGTATGCATGGGTCTATGTGCGTTCATGTGTGCATGTAGGCCAGAGGACAACCCCTCAGACGTGATCCACCTTATTTATTAAAACTGCATTTCTCTCACTGGCCGGGAACTCACCGAACAGGCCAAGCTGGTGGAAGCAGAGATCTGCACGTCTCTGCCTCTCTAACTCCAGGATTACACACATGTGCTACCACTCCCAGCTTTTGACAAGGATGCTGGGTCCTTGGGCCAAGCAGACACTCTACTGAGTCATCTCCCCAGCTCCACCTCACCTCAGGAGTGCTGAATGGAGGCAAAGTCTTCTCTTCTACAGCAGGAGGCTGAAGCCTTCATTCACTCCACTCTTGGCCCTGGGAGTGTAAGAAGGGGGGTCTTTCACACGGCAACCTCACAGCTAGAAGGGACACCTCCTCACTCGGCCTGCAGCATCTGCCCATAGCTGGGCCACCTCGCTGCTCTTGGAGACACATGATTTATGCAAGTGTATTTCCATCAACCTAGAAGTCGCTTCCAAAATAAAAACGTTTGGCTTGCAATCTGTTCCTACCGTGTGGAAAGGGCAGACCCACCCACATTCGCCTTTAGCGTGTCCTTATGTTTCCTTTCCTCCTTCTCCTACCCCTCATCCTGCCATCTGACCAGTTTAGTCTCCTTTTATCCCTAAGAAAGTCAACAGTCGACCTTTAACAGACTCCGGCTTCCTACAGAAACTTCCTAAATCACAAGGGAAAGTATAGTAAGTGCCTTCAATTATTCAGTCCACTCACCTTACCTTTGACCTGAACCAGACCGACCCCTCTCCTCTGTTTATCCTGAAGATTTGTTTTTTTCAAGTCTTCACCTGACTCTGTTATGTAGATGTCTCTCCCCAAGACTCTGGTACAAAATCTGGACAGCCATCACAGGAGGGAGTGAGGTGTCTGGGAAAGGGGCAGGGCTAGGTCTGAAGGCGTGATGACTGTGGTGAGGTGATGGTGGCTATCGTGTGGCAGAAGTGGTTCCTTCAGCATCATATTCCCACTCATTAGGATAACTGGCTGGGTGATGGATGGTTGGATGGATGGGTGGGCAGACAGACGGATGGATGAATGAGGACTCCTCGCTTGAAGAGGTTCTGATATTACGGGGAGTCTATATAATGGAAAAATACGTGTTTGGTCTTTGAGGTGGTCTGCTAAGTGTCTTGTATGTTAATGAGATAACTCGTAGGGTTTCCTAGATAGTTTCAGGTATGGTCGTTCACTAGAAAGATCCAGATTGGAAGTTTCAGCACCACCCCAAGTTCCCCAGGGGTGGGAAAAGGTTAGTCACCAAGGACCCATGATTCAGTCAGTGGTACATACCCAGCTAAACTTCCTTAAGGGGGATCCATGAGTTTTTATGTTAGTGGACTGAAGTGTGGGAGGGTGTACCCTGAAAGGCTAGGGCACTATGCGCCCCACTCTACACCTGGCCTATGCATCTCTCTTTGGTTGTTCACAGTTGTGCCCTTTACCATAAAACTAATATAAGTTCTGCCCATGCTCTGACAGTGGTACGTACCATGCTCATGTTCTAGTTATAAACCATAGGTAGGGGCTTAGGATCCACCTAGATTTATAGCATCTACGGTAATAATGGAGGCCTAACTCGGATACTAACTTCTCAGTATATGGTGTCAGTATGAAACTGCCTATAGAATTCCCTTCTGGTGTTGGAAAAGAAACTGTATATTTGGAATACAGTGTGTAATAGTTAAAACAATAGTCAAACCCTGTTGAGTAGGTGGCATTGCTCCTACTTTTAAAAAATGACACCCGGCCTTAAAGAGGCTCATTAATTTTCCTGAAGTCTTAAGCTAATGAGTGAAGAGACAGGAGGTTTTTCTTAGGTCTAAGTAAGGATTCAAACTTCCTTGTAACTGTGCGCAATGCTGGCTCCTAGAAGCTTCTTTTATGAAAAGTATTTTATCGTTACCATTGACCACTCTAGCTTACAGTAGAGCGGCGGGTGTCCTCCAGGTCTGTTCTCATCTTTTAGCTGGTTCACAGTCACCATGAGGAGGACTGTGTATAAGTCCTGCATGGCTCCCTGAAATGGACACACAAACTGTGAGGAGTTGAAAGCACAGGGCTGGGGGAAATCTCCTGGCAGCCCACAAGTGCAAACACGCCACTCACACCAGAAAAGACACCTGGGCCGGCTTTCCTAATCTTATAACCAATAGCTTTATGGAAAAGACCTAACAAACAGACCTGTGGGTGCAGACTAGTGTTACCAAGTAATCTAGGAAGTCAGGAGGCTGGTGAAAATCCCATGCCAAGCACAGCAGGCCACAGGTAACCAGAGAGTTCCAATTCCAAGAACAACGACAGTTACCATTACCCGGAGACGTCCATATTCCAGGCACTGTGCCCAGAGTGGCTTCACATACACCTTTTGTGCCAAACCCTGTTGAGTAGGTGGCATTACTCCTACTTTTAAAAAAATGACACCTGGCCTTAAAGAGGCTCATTAATTTTCCTGAAGTCTTAAGCTAATGAGTGAAGAGAGAAGAGGCTTTTCTTGGGTCTAAGTAAGGATTCAAACTTCCTCGTAACTGTGCGCAATGCTGGCTCCTAGAAGCTTCTTTTGTGAAAAGTATTTTATCGTTACCATTGACCACTCTAGCATACAGTAGAGCGGCGGGTGTTCTCCGGGTCTGTTCTCATCTTTTAGCTGGTTCACGGTCACCATGAGGAGGACTGTGTATAAGTCCTGCATGGCTCCCTGAAATGGACACACAAACTGTGGGATACAGAGCAAAATAACAAGCTGGCAGCCGCTTGTTATCCAAAGGTTCAGCCAAACACTACAGCACATGCCCGTGAAGCTGCTGGCCCTGCTTCTCCGGTCCTTTCTGTTTGTTCCCAAGTAATCTGAGATGCTCTTGATGGAAAAATCTGAAGTTCTTATGAGAAAGACTCCTCTAGCGAGCTTCCTCTCCGGAGACTCTCACTCACTTACCCATTCAACAAACATGCTGTGAGCTAGGGGCAGCAGGATCCAAAGCTGCACTGAGAACGTCTCTAGTAAGACAGTAAAGCTATGTCTGTCTTTCCTGCTTTGGGAATGCGGGCAGGTCGCCCCCTCACTGGCTTGCCTCCCGCTTGCCTCCCTCCATAGCTTAGCCACAGGCAATGAGGAAAGTCCTTTAGAGGACATATGGACCCTGACTCCTAAGGGAGAGTATCCTTTAACTAAAACAGTGTTTCTATGCCTACTTTAATCTTGTTGCCAATTGGCTTGAAACACAAGCTAGCCCTCTGGGGTGCCTAGTTAGTCATTTTGGATAGAATATCTGCTTTCATGCCTCCATTCTTGAACTATTTATTCTGGGGTTCCGCCAAGCTTTCAAATGTTCTCTTTATTTCCTCAAGTACCTTGCTGTTCGGCCCCAGGGCAGACGCCCGTTTCATTCTACACGTGCCCCCTCACCTTAAACCAGTTTGCCAATAACCCAGACAGAAACATTTTGGACATACCTGAATCCGGAACCAAGGATCGTTCTTGAATTTTGCTGAGGAGAATCCAGCAGGGTGAGGACAAGGTGAGGAAGAGGATCTAGGGCCAAAATGGGTAACAAGAACCAAGGCTTCCAACTCCCTCCCAGCCCGAAGGTTTTCAGTTGGCCGTAGCCCCCGGAGAACTCTGGATCTCTGGCTGACAACTCAGAGTAACTTGGATGTATGAAAATCAAAGCATCAGGGCTTTTCCTTCTTTAAAATCCAGGGGTCAGCTGGTGCTGGACTGGGAAAGAGCGATTTGCCCTCTGGCTCTCCCTTTAGTGTGGCAGGAAAATCCCATTGCCCGGCCTGTAGCCATGCAGCCCCACAGCGCCCTCTGCTGGGAGAAATGGTTGGGCCTGTTTGTGGAACAATGGTCGATGTCCTGTACCCTGGTTTGACTAGAAATTCATGAAGAGTCTCCCAAAGGAGGAAGACAGTACAATGGTGCATGCCTGGTTCTTAGAACTTACAATGGCTTCTGTGTCGGAGGAAACAAGAAAATGCTGAATTTGTACTTTGATTCTATTTTCATTTCAAAACCTGCAGAGTTGGATTTGAATCTAACAGGGTTTTTGTATTCACGCACTCTATCAACCATGAGGGAGGCTGCAGCTAAGGACTTCCCTAGGAGGCTCATATGCTAGCTGTTAGTCCTGCCCATGGTTCCTGCCATGGTTTTCACCCTCCTATCCAATGAACATCACAAATACCACCAAACACAGCCAAGCATCAGAAAAGTAAAGAACTACATTCCAGAGGGGAAATGTGTGAGTACGAGTGTATGACTGTGTGTGTGTGTGTGTGTGTGTGTGTGTGTGTGTGTGTGTGTGTCTGTCTGTCTGTCTGTCTGTGTAAAACATTCTCCTTTGGGTTAGCAGCAAACATACATACTTAAAGACATCATTTCTCTACCTGCAGGAAGTCACAGTAAGGGGACTCCATTGGGAATGATTAAATGTTCTAAGAAGCTCCTTAGTAATCAAAAGCAACAATTTAGCCACAGAACTGGCAGCTTCTGGTAACTGTTCGTCTTCTAAATCAGCTTTATAAGCAGTTAAACTGTCAAGCCCCAGGTTTTATTCACTGATGCAATTTAAATAGCAACTTTGACTCAGAGCCCTTCTTTGTATCTGAATGCCTAATTCATTGCAGCGCCTTGTTTCCCTTCCCGTTGCAAAGAACAAGGAAAAAGAAAAGACAAGATTCTGGAGGGAGACAGAGAGTCTCAGGAAAGGCGAGGGCTCAGTGCTGCTCATCTGACCAGAATCGTGCTCTGAAAGAACAGGGGTGGGGCAGGAGGGGGGGGGAGAGAGAGAGAGGGAGGGAGTCTTTCCTAGGCAGTGGGGCAAGGAGGGATGCAACTGACCATGGCAAGTCTATTTTTGGCTTCAGGAGATGAGCTGTTGCCCAAAGGATGGCTTTGTAAACTACTTGAACCCTGCTAGCTGTTAGCAAGAAGGCTGGTTATTGGCTGCTGGGCCGCAATATTTCATTGACCACCAGCACCCTATAAAGGTGATCACCTAGTAAAGAACACAAAGGCACATCTTCCCAACCCTGGCCCTATCACTGGCTTAAGCCTCTTTCTTCTCTCCCCTCTATGCCCTTGTGAGTTTCTTTCCCAAAGTAGACAATTCAATTACACCAGCATTCCCTGGGATGGAGAATAAGAGGAAGTGAAAATAAACTAAGTTAGTTCTGATTCTAGGGGAGATCTAAGAGACAGTGAGCAGGCAGACCAGAGAACACTTGGCACTGTCTGATCTAATGAAGTGCTAAGAGAGGTCTGAACACAGCATAGCAGGACAGCCTCCCTAGACGCCCAACTCAAATGTCGCCCTCGTAAGAATCTATCCCTGTTTTCCCCAGACCGACGGGACCATCTATTTCCCATGATTGTTAAGTGCATTGTGTTAATCCTAACATAGGGTATTGCAAAAATCAACTGGTCCTCAATATTCTTACCACCCAGGAGAGCCATAGAAAGAAGGGGATAAATAATCGAGATATTTGAAAGTTATAATTGCTGCCATGAAGGAAGAAAATATAAAGCCTGAGGTAGAATTGTTAACATGTGGAGTGGGAGGGGGGGAATCCCCTCTAGGAAGTGGCATTGAAGCAGAGCATCAAAGAATGCCCTGGAAGAGGCACTGACTAGCTACGGAATGGCAGGGCAGCAATGGAAATAAATGGTCTTGGAAGGAAAATGGGTAGGCAAGATGGAGGCATGGGAAGATTGGAAAGGTTGGAAGCTATGCAGCCTCCAGGAAAGCAATGGCTGTTGCCTGGGCTGCAGCCATACCTGTGGCAATAGAGAGAATGGGTGAGGCTTAAGAAACCATTTGGAGAGAAGGACTTACCTGGCAAGCTGGCAGATCAGAGCTGAGAAGAGAGAAAAAGCCAGGGACAAGGCTTGTCTTTCTGACTTCCGTACTGTGGCAGCACTGTTGGCTGACATGGGGGAAAAGTGGGGGAGCCCTGGGGCTTGAAAGGAGTGAGTCTACAGGGAAAATATCAACAGCTCTGCTACAGTACATTCAACCCTATGCACTCATGCATTAAACACACAGGAACACCAAGTAGGACAGGAGATCTGTCAGCCTAAGGGTAGAAAAGACCTGAGAGAGTAACATTCTTCTCAAGGTATCAGGAGGGCAGGGGTACGGAAATGTTCCAGAAAGAATCCAAAGAGAATGCGGAGCCCAAAAAGTGACAGAAATAAGATTGAATCCAGGAGGGAGAGAGACAGCTTAGTGGTTAAATTTCTTGCTATAGAAGCATGAGGACCAGAGTGCAGAGCCCGGGAGCCACATAAAGACCCAAGTGTGGCAGCATATGTCTGCAACTCTTGCACTTAGATAAGAGGGGAAGAGACAGGAGGCTTGCTGGTCAAGCAGTCTAGCTAATTGGTGAGCTTTGGGTTCAACAAGAGACTCTGCCTCAAAAAATAAGGTCGAGGTAGGTAGAAGAAGATGTCTGAGGTTAACTTCCTGTCTCCACATGCACATAAAGGGATGTGAGTATTCACATGTGCATATACAACACACACACACACACACAGACCACTAAGTCTAAGAAAGTCTACACAGATGTTAAATAATGACCTAGGTCTATGGGGAGAAGAAGGACTACTCCAGCTAAGGAGATATAAGAAGACTTATGAGGCAGGATGAACTGACTGCCTACATCTTCAGATCATTGATTACATGAATTTGGCCACTTAGGCCGGTTGTGTTTCCCTTCCTCTCCACTGTGAGTCATCCTCCCTATGTGTGCTGGCTAGTCTTATGTCAACTTGATACAAGCTAGAGTTATCTGAAAGGAGGGAACCTCAATTGAGAAAATGCCTCCATAAGATCCAGCTGTAAGGCACTGCCTTAATTAATGATTAATGGAGCATGTTCCAGCCCAAGGTGGGTGGTGACATGTCTGGGCAGGTGGTCCTGGGTTATATCAGAAAGCAAGTTTACTAAGTTCTAAGGCATAAGCCAGTAATCAGGACTCCTCTGTGGCCTCTGAATCAGCTCTTGCCTCCAGGTTCCTGCCTTGTCTGAGTTCCTGTCTTGACTTCCTTGGGTCACTAACAGTGATATGGAAGTATAAGCCAAATAAACCCTTTCCTCCCCAGCTTTCTTTTGGTCATGGTGTTTTGTCACAGCAATAGAAGCCTTAACCAAGATACTATGGCATAGGATTGGCTACGTGTCCTATAGGAAACCTCAACCAAGAATTCCCAGAAACATCCTGCTCTCCCCTACAGAAAGTCCAAAGCAAGCAATGAATTGATTTCAGTTCTGCCTCTTTGATTCAACATAATCTTCCATGAAGATTAGTCTGAATGCCTTCACTGACCCAACATTTCCCTCAGCATATAAACATGCTGAACTCACACACGCGCAGTCTCAGACACAGAATCCAAGGTACAACCGTGTTCCATGTGTCAAATTCCCTGTTAACATCCTCTTCTTGATTGCTGCTCAAAATAATGATAGTAATAATAACTTCAGGGTGGAGGGATGTCTCATGGGTTAGGAGCATTTGATAAACTTGCAGAGGATCCAACCTGTGTCTGGCAGCTCACAGCTACCTGTAACTTGAGCTCCAGGGGACCCAATGACCTCTTCTGGGGGCACCTGAACACACTTGTGCACACATACCCCCAACACACACATATGCACATAAATAAAAACAAACCCTAAAAAAAATCCTTTCATCCATTTTTTGCTCTACACACCAACAGCATGAGAGGAATCACCTCGCTGGCTCTGGTCTGTAAGGATAGCCTCAAGACTGTCTAATGACCACTCAGCAGACTTTGCATTTCAGTATGTCTCTAACAGCCACCATCAGCCACTCTGAGACACCGGGTCCCTTCTGCGCCCTCTCCTTATGTCTCCGCATGGCACCATTTTAATTACACTCATCTGCCGCCTTCGCAGACATGGCTGCTCCCCGGGATCCTTCCTCAGCTCCATCCCCTCCTTGTTTCATGGCCAGTCACAACGCGTTGGTTACCTCTACCAACACAGCATCACTCCATGGAGACTCAGATGCTCACGTGAGCATCTCTGCCTGGTGTCCCACATACATAAACATTTTAGCCCAGCACATGAGATATACATTCTTTATCTTCCTCCTTTAAGGGGGCCATTCCTCCCCTGAATTTCTTCTCTGCAGTCATCCTGCCCCTGATTTGTTTAAACCAGACACCTGAGATTTGCCCTTATGCTCTGCTTGTGTCCGTAGATACTTGGTCGTCGAGTACTCCTAACAACCCCAGAACATTCACCTCAGGTCCTAATTCCTCCCACGATCTTATCAGCATCAGCGTGTCCACCTAAATTACCACTCTTGTCTTCTCACTGGTCTCGGCGACCCTGCCTCAGGCCTCCATTCACTCAGATCCCACCAACATTATTATAATAGACTCAGCAAAGACCTACATGCTAAAAAGGCTGGCTAAATTGATTACTAAATAACATACTGATTTATTATTAGGAATTGAAATATATGTTTTAGATGTGGTATATATTACACATAACTATGCATACACACACACACACACACACATATCACAAACTTATACACCTGAAGTATTGGGGTAGAAAACCAATGAACTACAAAAGACTGTATAGAACAGCCCGATTTGTATATTAAGATTAATATGTTTACACACACATAGAAAAATATTTCAAACACAAAGAGGATTTCAAGGGAACAGAATCGGAGCTGGAGATATACTTTGCCTTTATGGCCGTCTATAAAATGTTTGTTTTTAAGAATGCCCATATTTTGTCTTATGGGGGGAATGGTAAAATATTTGTTAAAAACAATGTTTGAGCATGGCTACCTTTGTTAAAAACAATGTTTGAGCATGGCTACCAAGTCCTTCTGACCTATATATTATTTCTATAAGCAAAATATACTAAATTATATTTAAATCTAACTCATGTATATTAAAACTAACCCATCACCTCTTTACCTAAATACTGGAAACACCCAAATACCTATCTTCCACAGCAAACAGCAGAAGTTATAAGAAAGGAAAGTGATGACCAATGAAACCGGCTAGCTTGCTTGACTTCCCGTTGCCCTGCAGTTGAGCCCCTTGGACTGAGCTGTACTGCTAAAAGCACACCCACCGAGGTATCATCTCAAGGACTTGGATTGTGTACAAAAGTGTCCTTCCACCTCGGAACACATCTTCATCTCCACCAGTGGAGCCGAGGTGCACACGCACAGGGGCTTTGCCGATGCTGAGGAAGTGCCTGCCCTGGGTCACCAGAGCAACCCAGCAGATGTTCCAGAGAGGGTTTGTCCAGTTTATTGCTCACCTTCCCCCAAGATAAGGGACCCAGGGACAACCCCAGTGGGGACAGAGACACGGCTGCTGTCAACCCTGCAAGTCTCACTAGCAGTTATACTCTGACCTCTCACTGTGTTGTTTTTGGCTCACCTCATGAAACTCACTGCGCCAGACAGGAGACAGACAAATGGAACCAGAGCTGATGTCCCTGTCTACGACATTTCAGATTGCATCCTCTCACCGGGCCAGGCCTCCTCAAAGGACTCGAGTGGATGGCTCTGTGGGTTGTAGCTAAAACTGAGGAGGATGAAAACTTCTAATTTCCCCCATAAGGATTCACTTCCCCTTCTATTTTCTCCCTACCATGCCTTCCTTTTAAGGCCTGATTGGCTTACGTCTAATTGTAACTGACAACTAGTTCTATGTACTTGTGGGTTACAACGATGCTTACAATGATATATATAGACCCTCACATGACGAACATGAGCTAATTAGTTCATCTATTACCTTTCATGTTGTTGCTTGCTTGCTTTGCAGGAAGCAAAGGAATTGACACTTAGACTGTCAATTTTCACATATACAATACAATGCTGTTAGCTGTGGCCCCTGTGTTGTGATCTGGGAACTTGAGCAAGGGAGACGGCAGAGCAGATGAAGTGCTTGCCAGACAACCATGGGGACAGGAGTCTGGACTTCGAGCACACATATACATGGAGAGCAGAGCAGGTGCGACAGATATTTGTAAACCCAACACTCGGTGGGTCTAGCAGGGATCCTTGGGATACGCTGGCTATCTACACTGGGCGAAGATGTGAGTTCTGGGTTCAGGTGAAGAGACCCTGTTTTAGTATGTAAAATGGGGAGCAATTAAGAAACACAGCCAACATCAACTTTGGAACAGCATACACATGAAAACACCCATATACACATACACACACACACACACATGCACACACACAAACACACACACACCTTTAAATGTATTCATCCTGTCTGCCTGAAGTTTTGAGAATCCTGTATGCACTAACTGGCATGACACATCCTTTGGCTACAGAGGATGGCACAGGGGAGGCAGTCGGTCCTCCTCCTCAGTGCTCAGGCTGAAGGCAGCTGTGATGGTCATGCTGTTTCTCAAACACTTACATGAGGAAGAAAATGGCTACTGTAGCCCACTATCCAGATGGCCAGGCCTTCAACTTCAGAAAAGAAAGATTCATTCGCTTCCCTGATAGGAGACCCAAACTGACAGCTCTTGGCTATGGTTTCTTCTCCATCTAGAGCTATGTCCCTGCCCCAGATGAATGGCTAGTTAATACAAGAATAGAAAATACAAATGCGCATCTTTCCTCAATCAGGGAACGTCTGGAAGTGCTCACTCCAGCTCATCCTGCGGTGGGTTGAGGCCTGGGCTGAGTTTCCCCCTCTCCATCTGTCCATCCATGCTTCCTTTATTCCAACCCCACAGACTTCCAGTATGCCTCACACACGTCCGCCTCCAGCTCAGACTAAGCTCCCTACAACCCACCAGCACCAAAGTTCTTACCCAACACATCACACATCACGGCCTGTGGGGGAAAATCCACTCTCATGGTTTAGTTCAGGAGAACTCCAGCAGTGGTCAGTTCTCTCTTTGAAATGTTTGCATTTGATCTATGAGCAGACCGCCCTGAGCACACCTGATCTCATCTGAAGTGCTTATGGTCATGATCTTAAAATCGATGGTTAGCTCAGTTTTATGACTCTGCAATGATTTAAAAAAAAAATGTTGGCTAATGAATGACTGTGAATTCCAAGGAAACACCCGGAATTAGATCCGGTCTATAATCTCATCACTCTCAAGTCCATCCTTAGAAGATAGTCCAATGTCTATGTTTGACACTTGTTTTCTAGAACCCATGTTGCATGCAAACATAAACAACAAGAACTGCAACCAACTCCAGAGCCATCCGTCCGTCCGTCCATCCATCCGTCCCTCCCTACGGAGCTTCTGAATATATGCTGTCAGCTGATACCCATCCATTTCAGCCCTAGGCAAGCACTTCATTTAGAACAGCTCCCACCCACTTTTCTATATAATCTGGCCATCAAATCCCAACTGGCCATTTAAGTAAAGCCTGAGATGAAAACAAGCAAACAAATGATCACTAAGGCTTAGCAGGCTGACGTAACAGGGGATGCTGCCCTTCCTCCCTGTGTCCTTCTTCCTTATCTCCTCTCAGCACGACTACTCCTGTTGGAAAGTCCTCCAGTTTGATGTCTACAAACTGGGACAGGACAATAGTTGGCCATTACCTAAACTTCCTCTGACGTTGTTTTACAGTGCCATTTTCTCTGAAGCATCCTCATTCAGAGATAAGCTAATTTCTTTCCTTCTTGGGCATAGCCTGTGACATTTGTCATAAACTTGTTTCCCCAGGGGCACTTGCTTTCTCTTATCAAAATGACCAGGGACACACACTCACAGAAATGGAAAAAGAAAAGGAAGGTTTATTAAAGTTGAAGGAAATATGGCAGAACTGTAAAATGTAGAAAATGCTACAGTCAGATGACAAAGGGTGGAGGGGCGGGGGCTAGGAACCCAGCAACAGCACTTAATCAAAACTTCTAAGCTTCAGTATCTCTCTATATAAAATGAGCATAATATTATGAGCTTTCCAAAGATTAAGTTGTCATAGACGTGCAGTCATGTGAGGGTGACATCTTCCAACACTTTAGTATATGATAATTATCTCATTACTATCAGACTGTGTGTGTGTGTGTGTGTGTGTGTGTGTGTGTGTGTGTGTGTTGGAGAAACTCTTGTTTAACCAAAGCAAATGGGCTGTTGTGCTGTGCTGTGCTGTGCTGTGCTGTGCTGTCCTGTGCTGTCCTGTGCTGTCCTGTGCTGTCCTGTGCTGTGCTGTCCTGTGCTGTCCTGTGCTGTCCTGTGCTGTGCTGTGCTGTGCTGTGCTGTCCTGTGCTGTCCTGTGCTGTCCTGTGCTGTGCTGTCCTGTGCTGTGCTGTGCTGTGCTGTGCTGTGCTGTGCTGTGCTGTGCTGTGGGTACTGGGAATTCCTAAGGATGGAAGGGCTTCCTAAGGGAGTCACATTTCCGTGGACATTTACTGCTCTTAACTGGCCCCTGTTGGGTGATCAGCAAACTGGGAGCTAGAGAGATGGCATTACTCTCTAGTACAGCATTGTACAGATGATCTGAATTCAGAGGATCCATCTCCAGGGAGCCCAGAACCCTCTTCTGCTTCCTTTGGCGTGGGCAGATACCCAAACACACACAAATATAGATAAATAGAAACCAATCTTAAAACTACGTCACACAGATCCAGATCTTGCCAGTTCAGGAGGCGTCCTGAGGTCATCACTGTCAGCACTACAACAAAATAAACGAGTAAGTCAAATCACTGCCCTGAGCTGACCACATCTGATGACTGCTGCAGGCTCAGGTACATTTGTGACAAAGAGGCACGGAAGCATAGCTCGGCAATCAGCCCGCTTGATCATCCCAGGGCTGTCCGAAGTCACCGTGCAGAGGTGAGACAAAGCCATTAGCTTCATAGAAATCAATTATTAATTAATTAATTAATTAATTATGGGGGAGCCCTATTAAATGCAACTCATGGCAAAGTTAAAGGAAAGAGGAAGTGGTTAGGGGAAGGGGTGGTTACTGGTTAAAAAGAAAAGTAGGGGCTGCGGAGATGGCTCCGTGGTCCCCAACTTTCCTATGGCTGTTCCTTTATGATCTGGTGGCCCTCAACCAGAAAATTATTTTTGTTGCTACTTCATAACTATAATTGTGCTACTGTTATAAATAATAATGTAAGTATCTTTTGGAGATAAAGATTTACCAAATGGGTTGTGACCCTGGGGTTGGGAACCACTCACTGGCTTAGCAGTTTCTGTTCTCGAAACGAATCTGGGTTCTGCACCCTGCATTTCCGTGATCACATACACCATCTCCAGTTCCAGTTCCCGGGCCTCAAAAGACCTCGTCTGACTTCTGTGGGCACCAAGCACGCGTGTGATACACACATGCACACAGCCAGGTATTTATACACATAAAATAAGAATAAATAAATTATTTAAACTTTCTCAAAATGACATAACATTCGGGCAAAGTCTTGCAAGCTCAAACTGTAAACACACTTAAGCAACAGGATAACGTAACACTGCCATGGCGAGCTTGCGCGCTTGGTTGCTGCCCCAGAGGCTGGGAGGAGGGGTGCTCATAGGATGTGACCATGACCGCCATGGCCTCCCAACAGTGGGGCCCAAGATAAATGCATGTGTTCTATTCCAGGGTTCCTCGTCTCCATCTAACCTCTGCCACAGAGAGAAAGGAGCGCCGCCCACTAGTCAAGGGCATGGCTCCATGATTCCATGACCCCCCGAATTTAAGATCTAAGACATTTGTATATAAATTATTTTATGCCACAGTTGCTATTTCTAGAAAAACAGGACTAATCATAATGCTATATTATATATTATAAGAACTAAGTTACTTTGTGGCTGCAAAGTACTTTAAATGTTGTTAGAGCTGTTGGGCCTGGTGGATGGCACAGGGATGTAATCCCAGCTTCTCAAGAGGTTAAGGCAGGAGGGATAGCAAGTCCAAGGCCTGCCTGGGCTGAGAGTGAGTTCAAGGCCAGCCTGACCACCTTACAGAAACCTTGTCTGAACATTGGGGTAGGCAGTGCGGTGAGGTGGAGCAGGCGTGAATAGAGAGAATGGGCTATATATAGTTCAAAGGCAGAATCCTCGCCTATCAGGTGAAATCTGTAATACCAAAGACACACGTGTACATGTATGAATGCATACCTACACATGCCCACACGCAAGACACTAGCTTGTAATCACATAATAAATGTACTGACAGAAAATTTAGTTCTACTGTTTTGTTATTACACGATGAATGTATGGAGGCAGAAAAGTGAGCTCTTTGTCACCAGAGCTCTAATTTTCTAGAGAAGCTAAAGTCAGGGGGTTTGGGACTACAGATATGGCTCAACCATTGAGAGAGCTGGCTACTCCTCCAGAAGACTCAGGTTTGATTCCAAGCACCCACATGGCAACACACAACCACCCTTAACTACAATTCCAGGGGTTCTGACACCCTCTTCTGGCCTCCATTGGTGCCACACATACATGTAACACACAGACATACCTGCAGGCAAAACATCCAAACACATAAAAGAAAAGAAAAATTCAGCTTTGGGAATTGTTTTCTAAGTAGGCAAATAATTCAAACATTTTCAAAATCCTATGAGATCCAAAATAAAAACACACTTCTGGGCCACACATGCTCTGTGGTGTCCAGCACCCCACTTTCAAGGCTACGTGAAAATCAAAGCCAAGGTAAATAAAGGCTCTGACGCTGGCTCCAATTCTGTGATCCCAGGAGAAAGTAGAGACCAGAAACCAGGAATGGGAGCTCGGGATTCAGAGTCCCATGCCAGATTAGGGACAGTAAACGACAGATGGTCGTCCTGATCAATGCAACAAAAGAAAGTCCCGCCAACCATTTGAATGAATCCCTTAATATATGTGATGCACAGAGACAATATCTACATCCTTGTCCCTGAGGACTTCCTGTAAGATCTTTGCCATCATCCATCCTAGAGGGGACACAGATCAAGTCCAGCTGCCCGAGTGGAGTTCATTCCCTGCCTTCTCTTTTCAAAGGCCAGTCCTTACTCAATGAGTCTATAATCCAGGGCAGCTGGCGACATTGCTGAGAACTCCAGATGACAGTTCAGCAGACAGTTACCACATCTGCTTGTCTCAGTGAGGCATTAAGTAAAGAAACGGAAGAAAATAAGAAAACACCAATGCCTTTAAGAAAGAACCTTGAAAATGCAACAAAATACTATGAAAAAGGGTGCACCCTTTAAAAGAGTTAAACTCTCCCTTTCATTGACTGGGGCCCATTGTCTTCCCTGATGTTATATGAAGCCAACCAGACAGGTTGATAGTTGAGAGATCAGTTCTTTTCTCTCCTGCCGACAAATAGGCAGCCCATCTGCCTCCAATCAATAACAAAGCACGTGGAGACGGAGCCATGAGATATTTTTAAACACTCCCCCTAATTAATTCATTCTAAGGACCTGGCGCTTTGGAAAGCTGAAGGGAGAAGGGCAGGCAGAGGAGGGGAGAGCAATCCAGCAACCCTGGTAAATAAAGAGATTTGCTGTAATCTGGATTCCAAACCCTTTCTGTGAAGCATGCCTCCTGCTCTCCCTGTCCCCCTTCCCCCTTCAAACAAGCAGTTAAGAGCAGGGAAAGAACAACTGTGAGCAGGCAGGCACTGCCTGACATTGGTCAGACCGTGAAGGCAAGTTCTTGAAATGAAAACCTAAATATGATTTTTTTTAGTCTTGAGAACTGTGCTCTTGCCTACTAAGGCTAGAAGATCTTAAGTTATCTATGTTTCATTAGATTAAAGTAATGACAGCAGTCGATTGAAACGGTGATTCAATTCATTCCAAGAGGCAAGGCAATCCAGTGAGAGAAACAACTCACTCTAGAAACCAATTTAGTTTGCCTTTAAAGGGAGGAAACTCAGCCATTGTCTTTACACTGATACAGCCATGGGGCAAAGCGCAAAGGGAATTGTCAAGGAATTAGCCCGTGCTGAGCTTCGAACTGTGAAGAAGGCAGGCATATCTGGAACTGAAGCCTCTCTGGCACACTGACCCAGAGTACTGCTGAAGCACTGCTTGCTTGTGTGGCCAGGGTCTCATCTCTGAAGGACCCTGCCAGGCCTGGCACATCACTAAGTGCAGAAGCCAAGGGAGACAGCACCTCATCGTCCAAGGGAAGGGGGAGAAGGTGCTCAGAGCCACCGTTTGGTTTGTAATGAGCTGCCATTTCTACTTCGAAAGCCTCATTTGGATTTAGAAATTATTTCTGGAGAATTAAGCTTTCAACTGCTCACAAGAGATCGCCTTGGTAAACATGGACTGACTTTATCATAGCTCTGATCATGTCCCTTTTACCCAAGGAAGACAATTTCTGTATTCTTGAGAATGGGAAATGCAAGATCTTCTAGACCCCTGTCTCCCCGTCCCTCCACTCACCCTGTAATAAGCCCACTGTACGAGCTCATCCCCCTCCTCCTTTCAATTTCATTCTCGGAGGGGGGCGGGCGGGTAAGGCAAATGCTGTGTTTATTGTCATGTGCTGGGAATCATAAATTCAGGGGTCTCCCTTGGCAAGGCATTTTTGCTGTCAGCAGTTTTCAGTTTCACTCGCTCTCTTCAGTCAGACTGAAATCCAAGCCTTCCTGATTGGCGCAGCCCTGACCCCTTGGCTCCAGGGAGCTGATCAGAAGACAGATTGCCAGGAGCCTCTGATGAATGTGGAGACCTGGCCATCACTAGCCTCTAGAAACATATTTCTGAAATGGTTGTCTCTTCAGCATCTGGCCACGCCACTGTGACCCAGTCAATAACAGACACTACTCAGCCTGTCACCAGTGACTTATAATCTCTTTCCAATTTGGGTCAGGAACCTAAAAGCCATCTCTGTGATTCCAATCACACCCAGGACTCAGTAGCATCAGCAGCAGCAACAATAAAAAAACAAAAGACATTTGTCTGTCCAATTGAGCCTTGCTTTTATAAGAAAACACTTCTCAGAACCTGGAAACTATGAGAGCCACTGCTGCATTTTACAAAAGCCAGGCTGATATTCCCAGTGAAACACATCAGAAACTTCAGATGACTGGACAGTGGTGGGTATACTCTGTAAGACAGCAAAGATCAAACGCAGAAGCTATGAAAATATTCTAACAGGACACTTGCTGGAGATTATATATAAAAAGATTTCAAAAAAAAAAAAAAAGCCAACAATAGACACCAGCCATGGCTCACAGGCTCATTACCAACAACTGACATTTCCAGATGATACCCCAAAGCTACGCCAAATCCCAGAATCATCCTGGAAAGATGACATTTTGTTGTATGCAGTTTTAAGCCTTCAAGTCTATTTCATTGGATCGCCTACTTCATGGAGCTATTGAAAGAAGTGAATGTAAAAATATACATGAATGTATACAAATGAGCTTTGAAAAGAGTGCTGAACAAATGCATCTCTTGCCTCCAATAATTCTATAAAAAGGAGTAATTAGCATATGTTGTTGGTGGCAACATGAACACCAAATAAACATTCACCAGATCGATTGGTTTAATATACCAACCACCCCATTACCCCAGCATTCTGGAGCTGAGTTGAGCTGAACACGTATAAACTGAAAGCATGTAATTACATTGCTATTTTGGTATCCTTCTAAGCAATATATATTTCAGAAAAAAAAAACCGGCTTTAATATTGTTATAAGACAAAGGCTAACAAAAGGACCATCCTGGGGATGCTTCCTGAATTTCTGTTACAAGGTACATTACCCAAAGATATCAGAAGGGGCCAACAGATCTCACCAACCCAGGAGAACAATTTAGTACTAAAAGTCTCCACTGAGACAGCCTTCATAAAGTCCTCTCCAAGGCTATCTGTGCCTCTTTATCTCTACCAGAGAGCCTAGCAGGTGCATTCTACCCAACAGAGACTGCAAAGGCTTCTGGGAGAAAAGAAGTGTTCGAGAATGTTTCCAGTTGACTGATGACTGCTCTTAAATAATATTTTTTTTTACATTTGTTTCCCAGTTTTCATATTTTCCCCAAATCTTTCATCTCTTAAATCCAAGTTCCTTTGACAATCATTTCCTAACCTTGCACAATGCACAAAGAGGGCACTAGCTGGACTAGAAATGGTTTCCGTCCTGAAAATCGTATCTGCTTTACTTTGAATGCCAAGCCATTTGGCAGCTCTCACTTAGGACAAGGGCAAAAAGCAGCACACTGAGTTTGGGGAGGTTTGTTGCTCTCTTTCCCCCTCTGGCCATCAGAATAGACAGTAAGTTGGATGCAGCATTTGGAAGACAGTATTTCTCGAAAATGTTTTCCAACTGAGACTTTGAAGGCAGAAATAATTCAGGAAGGGCCCCGTAGATAGCCAGACATACCTTTATTCCTGTTCTAAAATGAAAGCCCTTTAAATCAAACACAGAGGAGTGCTGATGTTAAGTCATGTGGGTTCCTAACATGTAATTCTAGAGATGTCTCTGAGCACATGATCCTGCCTTCCCTGCACACAAGCACCAAACTCAAACACCTTTTCAGGAAAGTAACGACTACAAAGCTCTACACTGGTAAATAGGCAATGTAAAGAAATTTTATGTTAGATAAGATGCTCAGCACCTTTGGAAAGATTTGGGGGGGATGAGAGAAATAGATGGATAGGTTCTTTCTCTTGGATGAAGATGGGCAGGTTTAGAAGTCTTTTCTTTGTCTGAGGTTGGAATCTCGAAGCACCATTTCTCCACTCCTGCTTAGAGATCACCACCCATCACCTCACCGAAAGTTGGTAGAGTTCGTTTTCTATTATACATGCTCCAGAACACGCCAGAACCAAGGGCTCAAGTATAGAGTCCCCAGAAGCCCCTGATACTTGCTTTGGAGGTCACATGTGGGTCCACTGATCTCTTGAAAGCAGCTAGTGCCGTTTGTGAAATAGCCCAAAGGCTGGGTTATTCTTCCTATTCCGTTCTCGGCTCCAGAAAGCCTTAGAAGTGTTTTGGGAGACAGGACCAGGATGCCTTGGAGTGAGTATTCAAGGGACTCTTGCATCCCCCATGCTCCCCTTGCTAAATACCGCTGCCCTTCTGCCACAGAAGGGGTCATAATGCCAACTGCAGCCTCAAGAGGCAAGGAGCGACTCCAAGGCCACAGGCAAAATTAAAAAAAAAAAAGCCAGTGATAATTCAGATAGAGTTTAGAAACTCTTGTCTTGCTCCAAGCTACAGGTTTTCTCCTCTCCTCTCGGGAAGCACCCAAATCTCTTCCACCCTTCCTTGCAGTTAGCCAGAAAGATTCTGATATCCAAAGGCAAAGATCTCTTGGGATGGGGGCTTGCCCTCGCCCCCCATCCGCGCGCGCCCCAAGCTAGCATTCAAGGCTGTGCGCTTCTCTTCGCCCCGCCCCGGCTCTGGTCCTGGCTCATTCATTCCAACTGGTCCCCACCTTGCAGCCCAGGCAGTGTTTCCTGCAGGCTCCATGGACAATCCTTTATTGTCTTTAAATCTCTGAAGGAACGGTTTCTGTTCACACTTTTTCACACCCTGACGGTAATTCACTCGTTTCATTAGATCCATTCCTCTGCCTCCCCCACCCGTCCTCAAAAGACAGCTAGTCTACCAAAGAAACCCGACCCCCTTCCCCACCACCTCCAGCCTGGCCCTGGCCGGCGCTCTGCTAGGGTTTCAGAGGTCCGGGGTCACAGTTCTCTGTCCCCATCTGGGATAGGGTAGCACCACCCCGCGCGCGGCTCCCGCTTCCCCACGGGTACCCAGAAAAGCTCTCACCCCTCCGTTGATGCCATGGTGTGGGGAACGCCCCCTCCTCCCGGGTACAGTCTGGAGACGGTGGCGGCGAGCTGGGTGAGCCCGGAGTGCGGCGGGGAGCGGTATTTAACGGGCAGCCTCTCTCCGCCCTCGCACCCCCCTCCTGGGTAAGCCCTTTAGCGCCTCGGCGCGCGCGGGAGGCTGCTGCGGGCGCTAATCCACGTCCCGGCTTTCCACCGCGCGCGGTCCCGTGAGCGGCTCGCGGCCGGCGCTCGGAGAGGCGCTGCGGGAATCCTACGCCGGCTCCTGCGAGGTCGCGCTGGTCGCAGGGCTTCAGGAACACACTTCCCGGGTCCCAGCCGCCACCTGTGTATGTGCGCGCTTCGCCGCGGGGCAGACCGGTGCCACCAGTGGCCCGCACCAAGCGGGATGGGGGAAAGACCGGGAGTGCGAGTGCGGGGGAGTCTGTGCGTGCGTGCGCGTGTGCTGGTGTGTGCGCGCTGGGGGAGGTGGTGGAGGCCGCTGCGCCCTGGCTCCGCGCCGGCCGAAGAGGGATTGCAAGGTTTAGTCCAGCCGGAGCTGGGGATTTGCAGGCGATCCCTCTCTATTTTTGTCCAGAGCTGACATCACCCCCGCCGTAGCCTGGGGCGACTTCTTTAACCATCGCCCCTGCCCCCCATCTTTAGCCGCGGTCCCTCTTCTGTTGTCCCTCCCCCACCAGCCTCCAGCCATAAATTTAAAAAAAAAAAAAAAAAAAAAAAAAAAAAAAAAAAAAGCCCCGCCGGTAGTCCGGGAACGCTTTGGACAGCTAGTGGCAGAATCCCAGGGCCTAAGGAGTCGCTATTGTTTCCTCTCGAGTCCGAGTGGCCCCAGGTCACCCTGTGCTGGGCCAAGCGCTGAGACCCGGGATGCCCCTCCGTCCCCAATCCTTGGAAGAGCCTTGGCGCTCCCCCATCACTCCCTGGACATCTGCTCAAGCTCACATCACACAAGCCGGCACACCCACCCACATCCTACCACGACTGGGATGGGGAGTCCCACTGAATCTGAGCTTCAGAAACACTCAAATGGCCGGAAGGAACGGCGACCCAGCTTCGGGTCCTTCGCCCGGGCCCGAATAAATCCGGACATTCAATCATTCGTCTAGATTAATATTAATGTGGTTCCCCGAGGGTGAGCAGGGTGTGAGGGAGGCCATAATCTCTCTCTCTCTCTCTCTCTCTCTCTCTCTCTCTCTCTCTCTCTCTCTCTCTCTCTCTCTCACACACACACACACACACACACACACACACACACACTCACACACACACTCCAGGTCCAAGGGCTGGAGACACATCTTCTCCACCCACCCGGGGTTCAGTTCTCTGCAGGCCTCCGAGCCCACGTGGGGGAAAGCATGCAAAGGCAGATGGGCTTCTGCAGGGGAGAGTCCGAGCCTCCTGCCCCGCTTTGCATACTAATGACAAGTTCTGCTTAGCTTTTATTATGTCTGGGACTGGGACACAGAAGACACCTACAGGTCCTCCACCTGCTGACCCCGTGGTGGCCCACCTGAAAAGCCAAACCTTCTTTTCCTCTGCGGGACAATGGGACTCAAAAGTACCCCCTTTGCAGGGCGCTGATGAGAATTAAACTGAGAGGTTTGCAAAGTGTAAACAAAGATGTCAGAAGGTGTGAGCCGGTCACTTGGGGCCTGCCGGTCTCCTCTGAGCAGCATCTCAGAACTCCAGCCGGCCTAGTTTCTTTTCTCCTCGGGCTCCCCTCCAGGATTCTAGCTCGGAGGCTTTCTCATCCATGCTGCACATCTTCACTTCTTTGCGTTGATGGCAAATTGGGGGGATCGCCTTCATTCTCAATAAGTAACTAAATGAAAAACATCCAAAAACTGTCTGTTAAACCAGGTGTGGTGCTGTATGCTTGTAATCCCAGCGCCTAGCAGGCCGAGAAAGGATGGTCTCAAATTCAAGACGTGTGGACTACAGAGTTAGCAGAGACTTCAGAAAACAAAAACAAAAACAAACAAACAAACAAAAAACCTTCAGTTAATGTTAAGGAATCTTTAGAGGATTGTTTCCAGGCAAAGGAAGAGTAGGCAGAGATGAAAGAAACAAGGAGAATGTGGGGTGGGGCTAACCAAGGTTAGCTCCCTCTCCTGTTTTGGTTTGCTTGTTTGTCTTCCTTGTTTGCTTGATTTTTGTTTTTGTTTTTGTTTGTTTGGGGGTTTTTTGTTTTGCTTTGTTTTGTTTTCATCTGCGAATTCACTGATCAGCTCCCTCCCTGTTCCCTTCAGCCAGAGAGTATAAAGAATCTGACTCTGATTTGGAGAGATGGCCCTTGAAGAGGCCCTTGGTTAGATCCCTAGCACCCACTTGTCTGCAGCTCATGAAGGTCTGCAGCTCCTTTTCCAGCTTGTCTGGCACCTTCTTCCAGCCTCCACAGGTTCCTGCGGGGCCATTGCTCGCAGTGCACAGACACAAAACAGAAAAATTAAAATTAAAAGGTTTTTTTTTTGATAAATCAGAATTATCTTAACTTGTACTTTCTTTAAAGAATAAAATCTTTAATTGTTCCTTCATACTTGGGATTTTAACTTTCAATAATAATAATAATAATAATAATAATGCATGTGTATAAAACTGATGTTTTGAAATTTTGCAGTGGTCTTGACATCACAACCCTGTAGACGGTGGCTTTGTATTTAGGGGTTTCCTTGCTTTTCTGCTGAAGTGGCAGCTGGAAAACAGACCGCTCATAGGCTGGGTACTCAGAACCCCAGGAGCCCTCCTCTGTTGCCAGCATCCCCTTTAGGCAGAGCCTAAATGAACCACTATATAATAGCAATCCTCAGCATCCACAGAGCGCCAGAGGACTCAGCTGAACCACTCACCAGCTAGCAGTGGGCTCCTGATGCGCCCAATGCAAAGCAAGTTAAAGGACAGGGAAAGGAAGGCAATAAAAAGGTTTCTATTAAGCTATCACATTGAAAATCATTCTTAATTATGTTTTTCATGGTTGAGGACCTTAGAGGATTCAGGTGACTGAATCATTAAGTACGCAGGATTAGATAGGTATTGTCATGGTGACTTGCAAACTTCCCTGTAAATGGCTGTATCTGGGTGCCCTGACACCACCTGCCGTGTTAGAGAAGCATTTGCATTCAGTTGTCTGGGAAATTATGTCTATTAATCCTGTGGACTATGCCACAGATGATTCTGGCTCAGAAGAAACTGGTTCTCTGTTGACCTCACATCCCTACCCCACAGACCTGTGAACATTCAGCATGATTCCAGCACTGAGTGTGAGCTAAGATATTATGATAAAGATTTAATTTGGTTTGGTTTGGTTTGGTTTAAACTAGAATATTCAGGTTGCTTTCTTGAGATTTGGTTCTGTCAGTCTAGAAGATCTGTTTGGTATCTCTGCCCCTACCGCTCCCAGGTAAAAACTAAATATTCACATATAAAAGAATAAACCATATCTCTATCTCCTACCTTATAAAACCCACTCAAAATGAACCAGGGACATTTAGTGCAGAAGCTGAACATGGGAAACTGCCAGTGGAAAACACTTCAACATCTTGGCATATTCACGTGCTTATGAAAGACCCCAGCATCTCAGGAAGTCGCAAGAAGACCTGGCAGATAAGACTACATGAAGTTAAAAAGCTTCACAGAATGAAGAAAAGCCTACAGAGTGGAAGAAACTCTGTGCCAGCAACACATCTGGCAGGGGATATCTAGAATCTATGAAGAACTTAAAACACCATAAAGGACTAAAAATTTAAAACACCAAAAAGTCATGCAATGAACAAATGGGCAAATAAATTGGATAGTTTTCTAAAGTAGCACAGATAGCCAATAAATATGTGCAAAGATAATCGAAGTCTTATCCATTTGGAGAGTTCAAAATTGCTTTGAAACTTATAATGGCTTTTGTGAAGAAAACAAATATCAATGCTGATGGTATGTGGGAGGAGATAAACACTTATGCATTATTAAAGTGAATGCAGATTAGTGTAATCACTGTAGAGACTGGCATGGAGGTTCCTCAAAAAAGTGAAAATAGCACAACCATGATTCCACTGTATCAGTCCTGGATGCATACATACATACATACATGCATACATACATACATACACACATACATACACACATATACACAGACACACATATACACAGATATGCATACACAGAGGCATACATATACACATACATACACACACATACATACACACACATACATACACACACATACATACACACATACATGCATACACACAGAGACACACACACATACACATACATACATACACACAGACATACACACATGCACACATATACACATATACACATACATACACACAGACATACACACATGCACACATATACACATGTACATATACATACATATGGACACATATATTCATACATACATATACATGTTCACACATACATACATATACATATACATACTTACATACATTCATGCATACGCACAGGCATACATACATAATACATACACATATACATACATACACATGTATACACATACATACATATACACATACACATATATACATACTTACACACACACATGTGTATTGATGTACTACTCAAAATAGCCAAGATATAAAAACAACAAAGACGTCAATCAACAGATGAATAGATAATGGAAATGAGGCATATATTCACAATGAAATTTTATTCAGCCATAAGAAAAAGAATGAAGTCACATAGTTGTAAGGAAAATGATGTAAGTGGAGATCATCATGTTAAGCAAAATAAGCCAGGCTCAGAAAGGCAAATATTGCATGATTTCTTTTCTATACAGATTCTAGAATATATATGTGAATCTAAAAGTGGTGCTAACCTTCTCTGTAGTCCACTTTTACGAGCCAGGCTCTAGCGCGTGAGTGCCCCACAGTCTCCGAAGTGAGGGACATTGTATTGAAAAATGAGCTTATGAGGAACATTTTAGAATCAAGCAGCGACAATGGCCATCTCAGATTGTCCTGAGGATTAGATAGGATAACATGTAGGATGATCTCAGTCTTACACATCGAGAGGTCTCTCAGACACATGCACACAGGTACACATACAAAATTGTCTTTACTATTTAGCTCACTTGTGAATCCAGTCTCCTCATCCAACAGTGCGAGCACTGTCCCCTTCAACCCCGATGGCCGTCCCTAAGAAGTCAGTGGATGGAGCCTTGACTTTGAGAACAAAGCCACTCTTATCGGTACTAGGGTCGTGTTTTAGTGTCTTTCTCCTTGGGATTCCACACTGTGCAGGTGGTAGAATGCTCTGACATTTGCACACAGACTTATCTTCTTAAGTCAAGCTCACATGTTCTCCAATATCAGTGTAAAATCCATTCTCCAAAATGAATAAAAAAAAATCAACTATATGCATTCTGAAAGGTGACTACTTAGAGGGATTTCTTTTTAAGTAAAGAGATATTTTTCTTCTTGTTTCCTTGACTTGTGACTTAAAATCTAACCCAAGTTGTAAGAAGTGACTTAGAGTTGCATTAAGGTAGTGTTTGGGTATCTTCCTGCTAGTCAGAGCATTACTGTAACATTTACTGAGGGCTTACAATGTATGAGAAGGCCCCCATATTCAAAGCTAGGTTTTATTCTCAAGACGATCTTCTACAGAAGACATTAAAATTGTCCCCAATTCACAGAGGAGAAAATTGAGGCCAAGGAGATTAGTGGAGTTCTTAACATTACACAGTTGTTAGTTGTCTCAGTCTGGATCCTAGCTTGAATATTCAAATTAAACAAATGATGGTGAGTTTCATTAAGAGACCATTTTGAAGGATACAGGGAGAGTGTTGGAGAAGCAGAGCTAGGACAGGTCTGTGCTAGTAACCATGTGACACAATTATCTCTGCAGAGCCAGAGATTGCCTACCAGTTATAGAATCCAAAAGAACATCCAGTGTGGAGAAGGCCACCAGAGGGTACCTGAGGCCTTGGGACTACAGCAGTTCACTGGAAGGGACACACAGCTAAACACTTCTACCCTACTTCCATTCTTTCCACCCTTCCCTCCCCACAGGGCTTCTCAGTGGCTGGAAGTTAGAGAGTGAGGCCCAGCAGCAGCTCATGAAAAATCTTTGTATTTCCTTCTTCCAGAAAACAAGAGAGGAAGAGAACGGTACAGAGAGAGCTCCAGAGCAACAGAAGAGGCTGGAGTTGGAGCACAAGTTGTCTTCTTGCAGAGCCTCGTTTTACCCTCTCTGTGCTGTCATACTTGTGTGGCGACAGTCATTCACGTTGATACAGGCTGTTCCTATAACAAGCAAGGACACCCTACACTTCTGGCAAAGAAACTGATTTAGTCAGATCCTTTGCTGGAGATCAGAAAAATGTACATTTGTATCATTGGAGGAGTCACCAATGGCCCCAGAGGGTCCAGCCCTAAATTCCACAGGTCTCTAAGATCTTTTCCAATGATTATGGGGAGCTTAGTTGAACCAAGGAAGAGACAAAGACTCATCTTCTTCTCATTGTGTCTTCTGAAGATTCTATCTTGCTTTTCTTCCTAAGTGTTTGAGGGCTGGTTCTTGCATTTCCATACAGAGACCAGAAAGGTGGGCCTCCTAATACAGGAAAGAAAAACATACTATGTGACTTTCCCATAAGACTGGTGAATTCTACCATTCTCCCTCATGGTGACAACAGAGGAGAAATGTTTTAAACTTCAAAGCTTATCAGAATAAAATGACATAAAGAGAGAAGTAGCCAGGCGGTGGTGGCGCACGCCTGTAATCCCAGCACTTGGGAGGCAGAGGCAGGCGGATTTCTGAGTTCAAGGCCAGCCTGGTCTACAAAGTGAGTTCCAGGACAGCCAGGACTACACAGAGAAACCCTATCTCGAAAAAACCAAAAAAAAAAAAAAAAAAAAAAAAAAAAAAAAAAAAAAAAAGAGAGAGAGAAGTAAACACCAAGTGACCCCAAGATTATTCATTGTAGAAAGAATATGGACCCATATGGACTCCCATAGACTCACATGCTTGCACAGTTGGTCTCTAGGAAAGTTGTAGAACCTTTATAGGGAGGCAGACAGAACTGGAGGAAGTTGGTCACTAGCTTTAAGGGCTATTGCTCTCTCTGCTTAGCCCCGGATCTCTGTTTTCTGGACAGTGTCACCTTGTAACATGATGTAGCACCCTCCTTCCACCATGGACAGAACTTGTCAAGCCATTGCCCCTGCAATGGACTCTACTATAGTGAACTGTCAGCCCAAATAAATTCTCTTTTTCTTACATAGCTTCCATCAGGTGTTTAGCTACATGAGAAACCTAACTGATACACCCTCTCAATGGGACTTCTCTTTGTAATGTTTGAGAAATATGTATTCAGTTCTTACCCCTAATGCAGTTACTGTTTCATCTGCCCTGTTCTTTCTGATGATTTATGCTCTCCAAAACTTGGTAACTAGAAACCTACCCACCACCAGCTCATTAGATAAAATAATAGTGTTTGCGGTTCTTCACAACGTCAGAACCACCCAGAGAAGAAATTTATTCTTTCTCAAGTGTCTAGGTAGGTGTTGTTAGAAAGCAAGACTGTGTGGAGGCAAGTCATCCTGTGTTTGAATCCTAACACCTCCACAAATAACACCAAGTATGACACTGAATGCATCACCCGACTCCTTTGTTTCTAAGCTCTGACCTTTGTAAAATAGAAGTTATTCTCATAACTCTAAAATTATACTTGTAAAACAACTGTCACAGGGACACACACACACACACACACACACAATGAACCCACTAAATATCTGTGGTCTGACCTCCATACATACTTGAGGAATTATAAGCTGTGTCAGTATTTTATTTAAGATTTTGATGCAAGCTGAGCAGGGTGGCACACTCCTGTAACCTCAACACTCAGAAGACTGAGACAGGAGGATTGCCACCCGGAGGCATCTTATGAAATCCTTATTTTACAGAACCAAAAATTAAAAATAAAACTACCAAACAGTAACTATAACTCTTAAGTCTAGACATTTGAAGGTTTTTAGAAATTAATAAAACATAAGTTACTTTCATTAATGAACAGAAGCAATAAAGATTAGTGTAGAATTTATATTTTTGAGGACAGATATGTTAAACTGCTCTCTACAACACTGGCTCAGAAACCGAGAGCAGTCAAGATAGGAACTAGAAATGCCTGAAACTAAAGGTCTTAGAGAAGGGCAGCTGGTGCAATTAAAAAGCAAGAGAGGAGCCGGGCGGTGGTGGTGCACGCCTGTAATCCCAGCACTCTGGGAGGCAGAGGCAGGCGGATTTCTGAGTTCGAGGCCAGCCTGGTCTACAGAGTGAGTTCCAGGACAGCCAGGGCTATACAGAGAAACCCTGTCTTGAAAAAAGCAAATCCAAAAAAAAAAAAAAGCAAGAGAGGGATTTCTGCTGATGGAACCTGCTCACTCCAAGATGGAGATTGGAAAGAATGAGCCCTGATGCTGCAATGTGGCCTTCAGAATTAAAC
Source organism: Apodemus sylvaticus (assembly GCF_947179515.1). Classification (NCBI taxonomy): domain Eukaryota; kingdom Metazoa; phylum Chordata; class Mammalia; order Rodentia; family Muridae; genus Apodemus; species Apodemus sylvaticus. Next base: position 84,514,974 of record NC_067476.1, on the reverse strand, counting down.
TAGCCCAGGAACCATCCATCCCGAGCATGTTTGGAGCCCTGAGACTCAAGCTGATTTAATCATCTTCTCTTTCTATTTGGAATGACCATGAATAAATCACTGATTCCTATGGTCAACCATGAGTGTAGTAATGAATGGGATCTGTCTCACAAAGCTCTTGGCACAGTCCCAGGTACGTGGCAGTAACAATTATCACCTCTATGATGCCATCCTCCCGGGTGTCACTAGTTCTTCATTCAGAAAGTCCATAGTAGAGCTTTGAATCCAGCCACACTAACAGTGAGCCGTCCAATAGCCTTGTCTTTCCACTGCAGCCACTGAACAGGACAGAAAGGAGGTTATTCTGTCGTGAATGTGTGGAGCTTCAATATACAACTTGAGTTCATTCATTTTTCCCCTGTGAGCACACTTTCACAAACGACAAATGAAGACATTCTATTTTCGTCTCACTCTCCAAGCTAATGAGAAAAGAGATGTTGCTTCAGCATAGCTTCGATTCAGACTGAAAGCTTGGTCTAAATATAATCTCTACAGGCATAAACCCTCTCATTAAATACCCAGAAGATTGCAACATTCCACAGCTACACTTACTGCCTAATGAATTCTAATAGAAACAGTGAATTCATTCTTGCCTAGACAGAGGAGGTGGGAGAGAAGATAATGCAGAAAGGTGAATTGTGAGGTCTCTGTCTGTCATTCCCAGATCAGCATTTCTAGTACAAGATCCCTTGGGGCCCAGTGTCAAGGTTAGCTCAGATGGTACTCATTTGTGTATCACAGCTCTTTGAGTTCCAGTGTCTGTCTCTTTCTTGGATGGTTGATATTATATAAGACGGGGAGATGTTTTGAAAGTAAGTAGTGGTATTTGAATTTCTACATCCAGTTTTCCCCCATTCTTGGCAAAGGCATCATCTTCCACAGTGTTGTCGTCCCAAATAGTAAAAGGAGAAAAGAGAACTGTATTGTCTTCCAGGGGATTTGCCTGTCGCCAGTTCCTTGTGGCTAAATGCTCTGTGAACGAGAAAAGGAACTGGACCAAGAACCTAGGCCTGGTTGTGATGCCTCCAGGAAACTCAAAGATGTTCTATTTGCCATATTTACTTCTTATAAAATTCCTTAATAATTATGAGAGAAGCTATATAGCAACTCCCAAAACATTTTTTTTCTTCAAAAATGACTTCCATTAATAAAAGAGAACAAGATCCTAGAGTCACAGGTCATGTTTATGCGCTAAAGGCTAAAGACCGACATCGTGCCTTGGCGTACTCTAGTGAGCTGGAACTTGTTTACCCCAGTTCAAAGGTCCGTCATTCATACCTGGACACTGTTTTGTTTGTGACCCCCCCCCCCCCGTCCCCTTCAACTTCAAATAAACTTCCTGAGTCCAATTAGTCTCTTGCTTTCTTTCTCTCCTGTGTTAAATTACATTCCTAGAAATTGTAAGTACAAGAACATAACCAGCTGTATTTTTTTATTTTCCTAAAAGAATTCAATCTGGAATTTTTTTTTCAGACTTCCAGATCTGAGAATATTGCTCCCCGACTCGATGCCCTTGCTTTGTTTACTTGGTTAACAACAACCTCTCTCCCAAGCCTAGACCAAGCCTCTGGATAAACAGTGAGTGAATTGGGTTACAAACGTGAAGTGAGCCCTTAAAAACACAGCCATTGAGACCGTCTTCTTAAAATGCTGGGCCTCAACTGCACATCCGGGCAGAGCCCTGCCAGGGAAAGTGAGGGCGGCTGCCAAGAAAAGCAGAGGCAGACCACAAATTGCTACCAAACCAAATGTTCTCTCTCCAATAGTGCAGAAAACATAAACTTCCCCGAGCCCCAGCGATCCAAAGGGTTTCATCAGGATCCCAAAGAAGGTGAATCTGGCACGAGTGACAGGTGGCCTCCCTCCTCTCACCTACCAAAGCTGTCAGCTTTTCCCATGAACTCATCTCTCTCATGTAAGATAATTCTGTGTTACAACAGGCCAGTGCTGTGCAGTGCTGAGTCTTAAGGTCTTAGTTCACACCCAGGCTGAACAGCAGAAACATCCAAAGCCAAGAGATATGCCTGATTTAAGGCCTCATTATGAACCCCTAGAGCACATGCTAGGAATTAATAGGATTCAGTGGGTACAGCGCCCCCTACCCTGACACCCCCTCCCGCGCATGCGCAGTGCTCTCTGACCGGATCTGTTCAGTATGGCTCCATGTCCTGTGACTTTGTCCCCATCCTTACATCCCAGCACTCTGCCTGCTGTGTTTTCCTCTGAAGCCTTACTGATTTTCCAAACATTCTGTTCTGCAAATGAGTCAGGAGTCTACCTCCAGATCTCTATCGATGTCCTTCTCTCCTTCTGGAATGTTCTTCCCACTCCCCTTCCTCATTCTTGTACTTATATCCTCAACTCAGCTTCAGGAAGGCAGGGCTGTTTCCTGCAGTCCTTCCACACTAAATAACTCCAAACTTTAGCTCTTTAAAGCATGCTGCCTTTACCTCCCCAGTACTGACAGTGGGCTTTCTCCCTCTCCCTCTCGCTCTCCCTCTCCCTCTCGTTCTCCCTCTCCCTCTCCCTCTCTCTTTCCCTCTCTCTTTCCCTCCCCTTCCCCTTCCCCCTCTTTCCCTCTCTCTTTCCCTCTCCCTCTCTATCTCCATCTCTCTCCCTCTCCCTCCTTCTTTCCCTCCCCTCCCCCCTCCCCTTCTCTCCCTCTCTCTCCCTCTCCCTTCCCCTCCTCCTTCCCTCTCTCCCTCTCTCTCTCTCCTTCTCTCTCGTTAAATTTTTTTCATACAATGTATTTGATCAGGTTCTTTCTCCTCTCCCAACTCCCCCCTACCATCCTCATCTCCATGTTTTATCTTTTTCCAAAACAAACAAGCAAACAAACACTTCATGCTTTGTTTTTTTGCAAAAACAAAAACAAAAACAAAAGTCAAAAACATTCAACCAAACAAAATCAAGCATAAATCACACAAAAATATGAAGTGCATTTTTCGTATATGGGCATTCAGCCCACCCTGGGATGTGGCTGATGTACCCACTGTCACTACATTGGAGAAAACTGATTTTCTTCTACCAATGAGTTTCAATTGTAGATAACTTCTTGGTTAGGGGTGAGACTTTATGCCCAATTCCCTACTCTGGGCTGGGACTTTTGTCTGGTTTGAACTCCCTCTTGATCCACAGGCAGCAGAGGGAAGATTGCCACACTGGGTGTGGCCTGAGCATTTGAGACCTCAAAATCCATCCTATAGAGGCATGCCTTCTCCAACAAGGCCTCCTATTCCAAGAAAGCCACACCTTCAAATAGGGCCACTCCCTATGGGCTTATTGGGGATCATTCTTATTCAAACCACCACAGTGGGTACTGTACTGAAAAGAAGGTTTGATGACTGGGAACTCTGATTCAGGTACCACTCTTGTCTCACTCTGCTTCTTCACAGAGGGGAATGTGTTTTTAAAATCCCTGTAAGTCCTGGCTCCATGTCTCAGGAAATTGTCCAGATAACTCTTACCTCCTAAGACCCTTTGACCCTTGACCTCATGGGTTTCTGCTCATCCTTTCTCACGATTAACCCTACTCTAAGCTTACTTCCCTATGTGCAGACCTCAAGTGCATTCTAAAGCTTCCTTTCCTCTGCATCACCCCCCCTCCCACATCCTTTTTACACATCTCATAAATGGCTTCTTGAATTCCAATCTTTTCCTCCTGGGGAACAGAAACAAAACAACCACTGCTTTAATAGCAGATAATATTTTTAGAGTGCAGTAGGCCCAGTACTGGTTACATTCTTAGCTCTTAGAAGCATTGTCTCACTGACTTAAAATCATGTCACTCCCATTGCAGATAAGATCCTATTGTGGGCTAGTTAGAGACTGTGTCCTGCTCACAGTCTCACCGTGTAAATGACAGAGCTGGAACTTGAGCCCAGGCTGGCTCTTCTAGCCCCTGTCCAAAAATGTCTTTTCTAGAGCAAAGCTTCTGTCTTTTTATTCTTCTAACAAAATGAAATGACTGCACACAAGGTACAAGAAGCACATTACTGGGGGAGATGGCCCAATGACTAAAGTATCTGCCTTGTAAGTACGGGGACCTTAGTTCAGATCCTGGAGCCCACCTTAAAAGCAGAGCCTGGTGTTGGATGCGAGGGAGGCAGAGGCAGGAGGATCCCCGGAGCTCATTGGCCTGCTATTCCTACTGCAGTGTGAGCTCCAGATTTAGTCAGAAACTGTATCAAAATACAAGATGAAGGAGTTGGGAATGGTGGCACATGCTTCTAATCCAGCATTCCAGAGACAGAGGTAGATGGATCTCTCTGAATTTGAGGCCAAGTTAATCTATACAACTAGTTTCAGACATGTCTTGGAAAAAAAGATCATGATGGAATAATACAGCTAAGGCCAATGTTTGTAAATACAGGAGATACAGAGTGATATTGCTTGTCTCTTCATCCACCATGGCCACAGAATGACCCTTCATGTTAACCTCATTCTTGGACGTGATTTACCTTTAGAACGGTTAACACCTTAGCCTTGCCAATAAAGCCCCATCAACCACAATACACAAAAGCCCAACCCATAGAATATAAGGGATTACACATGCATATATGGACCAGAAAGAAGCCTGTGAGCTGGCTCAGAACATGAAGGCACCTGCTGCTAAGCCTGACAACCTAAATTCAATTCTTGGAACACACATGGTGGACGAAAAGAAGTGACTACCACAAGATGTCCTCTGACCTTCAGATGGGTGTCACGGCATGTGCACACTTGAGCAGCGCATGTAGACACATGCACATTTACCCAATAATAAATAATAAATAAATGCTTTACATGTTTAAAAAAACCAAGGAACTACTGCAAAAAAAAAATGAGGACTAAACTATTGTAGATAAAACAGGGATAGCTTGGCCTCTTCCTATGGTATCCTGAGTTGAGAGCCACTTTTCCAGCACTAATATTCTATCACTTGTCATGGCTTTATACTATGCCAACCTAAGGAAAGTGCAACCACGCTGCAGAGTTCTTTGCCCTAGGGGGATCTATATTAGAGTGGACATAAGAGAAACAGGAACTTTGGAAAGAAGGACATGACTGCCTTCATACTGGGAAACTTGATACAGTCTAAGTGACACTGCAGCAGTTCACACCCCTATTACTATAAGTTCACCCTGCAAATGTGAGAAAGTACCCAGCCCCATATCCTCCAGCACCTGTTGAAAACCTTCTTCTGCCTTCTGTGAATTCTGGACCATGTGAGAAGGCCTGTATTCTCCAGCAGGCTACTCATCATAGTCAGCAAAAGACAAACAGGGTTCTCATTTGTCTTCGTAAAATTTAATACGTCTTTATTCTGCCAAATTCATATCATTTTCTTCCCAAGTGATGGCCTAATTGATTTGGATCCATCACTAGGAACAAAGGCACTGGTCTTGCACATACTTCTCAGCAGTGACCAATATTGCATATGGCCATCAAAAACCCTTATTTTAGATGACTCTTAAGAGTTCTGGTTCTTACCAAAAGCCTCAGATTGATGGAAACTCCAAATTTCCAGCTTAGAGGTAGCCTCTGAGCCTTGGAGTTCTATTGGAGAATTCTACACAGAGACTGAGAATATTTGAGCAGCAGCAAGATATGGCCAACAGATAGGTTTGTATCTGAGTCTCACATCCTGACTTGGGTCATAGTGTTGTGGATGCAAAGACATAGCTATCACCTTGAAGAGGGAAAGAGACAATTTATTTTAAATCAAGTCTGAGTGATTATGGATGGGTACATGGACATGTTCCTTTGTGGAAACAATTAGGAGATATCTTACTACTGATAGAACAAGAAAGTCATAAATCCAGGCACTTCCCGAATACATCGATGGGCCTCACCAGTAGGTGAGTCACAGCAAAGCAGAGAAACTCTGCTAGAGGGTTCAGAGGTCACCTAATGACATTCTTAGCTTTTGGATTAGTGGACGGTGCTTGTTGTTGTTTTTTTTTTTCTTCTAAAAATACATTGTAAAGGTTTTGCTCTTCACAAGGATGTTAGGTCAGACACAGAGATGGGCCATAAATGGCTTTCAATAGAACTAAAAATAGCCCAAGATCATTGGCTTTGGCCTGTAACAGTTTAAGTCTGTAGTTGTCATTTTCACCCATTTGGCCTTGGAGAATATTTAATGACTATTTGTCCTTTATTCCTGGAAACTTCAGTTTGCAGTGTGAATGAGTACTTAGGCCCACAGATCCGTGCTTGGTAGAGAGATCTAGGAGTAGCTACTGCTAAAGCTGTCTGCAGCCATGAACATTGAAGTCAAGAACATTGAAGTGGTATTTTGTGAGCTCATGGGAAGATATGAACTAGAGTCTATTCATCTCAGACAGGGCACTGACAACAAACAAAAGAAACTATTCCACCATGTCTAGCCTAGCAAACCAATGAATTTATAAGGCTACGTATAGGAACGTGGCTTGAGGCGGGAATTACCAACAGGTACACATGGGTGACACAAAGACAGCTGCATTAACCAATCACCCACCCCTACCTCAAATGAAACCGTTCTCCACCCGGCTGTGGTGGCGCATGCCTTTAATCCTAGCAGTTGGGAGGCAGAGGCAGGTGGATTTCTGAGTTCAAGGCCAGCCTGGTCTACAGAGTGAGTTCCAGGACAGCCAGGGCTACAGAGAGAAACCCTGTCTTGAAAAAAAGAAAAGAAAAGAAAAGACAAGACAAGACAAGAAAAGAAAAGAAAAGACAAGACAAGAAAAGAAAAAGAAGAGAAAAGAAAAGAAAAAGAAACCGTCCTCCAATTTCCAACATACCAAAACTGTGTGAGAAGAAATGGGTCTTCTTTTTAAACTGCCAAATGTTGGTTAAATGGTAATAAGTAATTAATTTGTTGCCCTTTGATTAAGCCATAAGGATGAGGAGAAGGATTGTATGAAGGAGGAGTGGGGAAAATGACTCATAGGAAGTCCCAGGAAGGTATGATAAAAGAGAAAGTTGATATCATTCTCTTCTGGCTCAGAGAAATCTTTAGAGGCACAAAGGTGAGGAGGAGAAGAACCTGACTAAAAATGTATCTTAGGGCTGAAGTCATCTATGTTAAAGTTCTCTGACATAGGAAGAGGGAGAATAAGGTTCCTGGTAGATGGATATGAAGCTAATGTCTTCCAGGATAGTCTGTAACAGGTCTGGGTTCTCCCCTCTTGTATGGAACAGAAAATACTTATAAGGGCCCACAAGCTCCCAAAGTAAGAAAAGGATGTCACTGGGAATGTGGCTGGGTAGTCTCTGCAGAAGCTGTCACTGTGGCCAGGAAGTTGAGTTACCCAGATCAGGGTCAAATAATAGTCAACAGCAGAGATCTAAGAATGCCAGTCTCCACAGGGCTCAGGAGGAGCTGGGTCACCATAAAGAACCGCAGAGCCACATGGAAACCAAACAGACCCTACACTAAATATTAGGAAAACACCGGAGAGTTGGAAAGACCCACGACACCCACCCAAGAACCAGCGTGAACTCAGGAGTTCCCCCATTGCCTCAGTACTCTGGGATGCAAGCCTCTAAGACGCTATCTGTGGGCAAAGATAAACTTGTGTTGAGAAAAGAAGGCAAACCATCATAAGCGTTAGCCCCTAAGAGAAAACGTAGCGGAAGGATCAGAGAAGGTACTCATCAGATTGAATTTGCTTTGTCCTCCATTCTAGTGGGAAGCGGGAGGGGTTTTTCGAGGATACTCACATTCATTGTAAGAAATCTCAAAGCCTTGGGTTCTTAGCAGATCAATCCTGGTGTAAGAAAACATGTGATTCTGATTCAGCTGCTTAGGAAACATAGACCTGTGGAGGCTCAGTATGTAATGGCGGTTGCCACCAAGCCTGATAACTTGAGTTTGATCCCTGGGAGGAGAAAACTCACCCTGAAAGTAGCACACACACACACACACACACACTGTATACATACACGGTACACACACCATACATACACAATACATACATACACACAATACATATGTACATACATAAATACACACAATACATACATACATACATACATACACACAATACATACATATATACATACATACGTACATACCTGTAATAAAAATGTTTAAAGATTTATGAGGCTGGAATGCAGTTTTATACTGGCTCTGAACACAGAATCAGGGAGACACTTGGAATTAGTTACTCTACATTAAAAACCCTTGTTGCTCTAACCTGAGAGAAATAATTGAAGATGAGAAAGGTTCCTTTTGCTCCTGGTCTCAGAGGTTTCACTTCATCATGATAGGAGTTACATGGGAAAAGGTAGCAGCGTGCATCATGGCTGCCAAGAAGCAGAGAGAAAATGCCTGCATTGGGTGGCTTTCTGCTTCGTCCCCTTCATTCCATCTGAGCCAATAGGCTGGACTGTGGGAACCTTCCCACATTCAGGATAAGTCTTCTTCATTAATCCTCCCAGGAAACAGACACCTAGAGCTGTGCTTTACCAATCCCAGCACCTCTCAGTCCAGCTGAGATTGCAGTCGAGATTAACCAGTACATCACTTATACTTTGCTCCCTATGTGTTATCTGACTTTCCTGTCCGATGACCCTCCAAGCTCCAACGACTGGTATAGAAAAAGCAACACTTGACTGATACATTGGAAAACCATATTCCTTGGCTCTATGTTAAAGGGTTTTCATGAAATTACTAACACAAACCCATATAACTCATGAAAACAGTATGCAAAGATAAGAGCAGAACTTTGGTTTGGTAGGTCAGAGCCAGACCTTGTTTTATTGAAATGTGTACAGAAGATTGGAAAGGAAAAGGATCAAAAACTCTTCTTGTGACAATGTACACAGGAATATGTGCCACACCAACGTTCCTTAGCCCTGGGCTGTCATGCACACTGTTCTTTGGAACTTTGATTGAAGCCAGGTGCAGCCCAGGTCTTCCCAAGTCAACCTTCTCAACCCAAACTGATTGACAGTCACATCACTGTGAGTGGAGAAGGAGCGGGAGGTTCTCATTCTATTCACATGAACTTTTCTTTTGAAGAAATCCAGTTCTTGTAAGACCTGGCATTTTTAAAATGATCCCCAAGCAGTCAGGAAGACAGTTCCCTGACAAAAAGTAAAGTCTATTCACGCTTTTTGAGATAAGTCCTTGAAACCAGAAGCCTTTCAGTAGCCATGGTCATGGACAAAATTGCACTTCAGGTCCACACTGTTCCATACATCATATGTACAGATGGATGCTGGGGAAAAGCTTCTCAGTGGCCTTGTGGCTTATTCATTTCATGTTTCTCTCAATCCAGTCTTTAAAAGGCAACACCTTCGTGAAGGCTGTGGATAGGCCATTGTTACATGTCTTGTCGTAGCTCCAGCTGACCAGCCCCACCAAATGCCAACGTGGCTCAGGGGATGCTCGGCCTGGGAAGGACAAGGCAGCGATGCCTCCTGTCTCTGCAGTGCAGATTTCAGAAGGGGTACTGGGATCTTTGCTGGCACAGAACATGTTGTCAGTGACACTAACTGGAATGCCATGATCTTCATGCTGTTCCTCACAAACCATTGAGTCTACCACCTTGACCATTCCATAATGCAGGGTATCATTCTTAAAGCCAGGGCTCCTCACATCTGCTAGGATGTTCCAGCCAGCCACAGTGATGTGGGATTCCTGAAAAGAGGTGCTGAGGTCCCGAGTGGTAGCCAGGCAGATGGGTTGGACACGAGTACTGATGCGGGCCTTGTCTAGGAGCTTCAGAACGGCGATGTCAGTGTCAAGCAGGATAGGGTCGTAGTTGGGGTGCAGAATGATAGCAGAAATCTATAAACGCAAGGAAGAGATACCAGTGATAAACAGCTAGCTCTGGTGTGGACAAGAAGAGGCCAGTTAGGGTCAAATTGTTGAGAGAAACTGTCTAAGTTAAAGCTACATTTTTTTTTTGTAGCCTTGCTCAAGGAATCATAGAAAGTAATTGTTGTATTTTCATAGTTGTCAACTCAATGACTACTAGGGCCAAGAAGGGGGTATTAAATAAGTAGAGTCCTCAGGTAAGGCCATAAAAGTGGGCATTCATCTCCCATCTAAAATAGGCAGATGATATTTTGTACACTGCTATACAGAGATGTGACAAGTATTCTAATTTTACCAGAAAATGGACTCCAAGTCTTTCTCAGAAATACCTCAAATGTTTAATGTCCAACCAACATATTAAGAATACATAGGTTAATTAGCAGGATTCATGCATCAGCCCCGGAGGTTACTGGTTTACAATCTCTAGCCCCACTGTAAGCATAAGAGGAATGGATAGACCGGTGGAAAGAATAGAGTAGGATATACAGATGGACAGAGGGATGAATGGAAGGAGGGCACAGAACAAGTGAAACGTATATTGTAGTCAGGAGTATTTTGGATAAAACTTATGTCCTCAAAATCTAAATAAATGGGATAAATTCCCAAATCCAAATATGATAGACAATTACTTCTCTTTTTTATTCTAAAAACAGCCATTAATCTATCTTGACCTGGGTAGCTGGGTCACAGTAACAAGTCACAATATCCCCAGAACAAATAATTTCAAACAAATAGCTTCATCAATGTTTAGTGTACTGTAATTTCTAGTACAAGATAATAAAGTAATGTACATTTTAATGTAAAATGACTGTCTTTTGAGGACTACAAGAATAGTTGATACTTAGCTCTACCTTTTTTCAAAACAAGCAAAAGTGTGGAGGACCACTGCATGGTTTGCTAACGTTCCTTATTAGAGTTGGTTAGTATGAAACTCTGAGCCCCTCCCCTGTTGCACGCCAGGCATAGGGATGCACACTGACACGCTAGGAATAGGGATGCACACTGACATGCTAGGCCCTGCTCTTCTGCTCTCATAACTGGTTAAGTCAAAGCTCCAGTTTCCAAGAAAGCCATTTCTCACCCGTAAATTCTGGATGGTCTTCTCATCCCGATCATCATCCCTGTAGAATTTTCCCAAGACAACCTTGAGGTCTGCTGTCTTGATGACGGTGACCTTCCCCAGCTCAGTCACACAATGGGCAGCCACAACCACAGTCCGCTCATTCACCAGAGCACCACTGCAGACCAAGAACCATGCACCTTTGTGCAGCCCACCATCATGGAGACCACTGGTTCTCCGGTAGATGGCTGCCTGCCATGGCCAGCGGGTCCCTTGGGTCTTTGGAGAAGTAGTGCTCTCGATTTTTCCACAGACTGTGAGGAAACATCAGTTTGATAGGATCAAGTCAGACCATTACTATCTGAACACAAATGGGTCACTCAACCAAGACAGTACAAGTCTGAAAGGAAAGACCCACTAAGTAAATCTATGGTTCTTTTTTCATTTTGATTTAATTTAATGTATGTGCTGTATACATATATATGTGTTTATGTGTGTACTCATGTGTGTGCTAGCGTACAGATACATGTTTACATATGTGTGTGAAGGTCAGTAGTGAATGTCAGGTATTAATACCTTTCTTGCTTTTTCTTCTCATTATTTATTGAGACAGGGTCTGTCACTGACCCTGGAGCTCACCAATTTGCCTGAACTGATTAGCCAGAAAACTCTTGGGATCCTTCTGCCTCTGTCATTCAGGGTTTACAGGCACATAACCCTGTGCCCATGTGCACACGACCCTCAAACTTGTACGGCAAGTCCTTACCTGCCAGTCCATCTCCTTAGCACCCCTCCCTTTGGTATTAAGCAGCTTACATGTCATTGGCTATAAAATCTAGAGTTAAAAGTGGAGGGTTTGTAGTTCAGTGAAACAATGGGACTTTGAAGAAATTATCTGGCCCCTTAGAACTTTGGCTTCTTTGTCTAGAAAATGTACAGGGAAATAATAATGACTTTAGGGGCTTTTTGAGTGTCCTGAATGGGATGATGCAACAGACAAAAATCCCAGGACTGTTTCCATAAGCAAGGCCACAACAAACTTTGTGACACTATTTCCTTTTCTCGCAGAGGGTGAGGAGGGTAGGTGAACATGTGCAAGCCTCTAATCCAGAACTCCCACATGCTATCTCACGTTATCTACTATCACATCATTATTTAATTCGTGTCAGTTAATTAGTTCACTGGAGACTAAGTATGAAAGTGGAGCCTTGCCGAGGCTGTGAAGATAACATAGGTGTCGTCCTCTCACAGTTTCGGCTTTATCCCCACTTGGTACTGATCACTGCTCTTTTCTTTTTCTAAGATAGTAAGTTTAAGCCAAAAGGAGGGAGCTCGAACTGCGGAATTCCAAAGGTCACAAAACTGGGGGACTCGATGAGAGAAAATCCACTTGCACAATTTAGCTTGTCGTAAAAGCCTTCCACAATATTAACAGCAGTTAACTAGTGGCCATGGAAAAGGAAGGAGGCTCAAACTCAAAGATGAGCCTTAACTCACTTGGGATACAGGACGGCGCCCGCCCACTCCACTTCCCAGTTCTCAGGCATGTCCTCCTGCTGCTTCCCAGACGGCGGTAGAAGGGCGAGATACACTCATACTGGACTTGGGTGTGCAAATGTTGGTACCCAGGGGGCAGATCTCCAAATGGAAGGGCTGGCTTTTTGGTAGAGGCTTCCTGCAGTTTCTGCTTGCTGAAAGCTGTGGAATAAAGCTGGTGTAATGGTGTCTCCCTGGATCAAGACACACAGGACCAAAGAAAGAACAAAAGTGAGACTTTAGCATCCAGTTCTCGTTCCCATGATGAGGTTGGTTATAGGAGATAAAAACACCTTCCATTTCCATTTTTTCTCCCTGTCCTTTCCTCCCTGTTTGTCCACCCATGTTCTCTTTCTCTTCTCTCTATTCTCTCTCTCTCTCTCTCTCTCTCTCTCTCTCTCTCTCTCTCTCTCTCTCTCTCTCTCTCTCTCTCTCTCCCTCCCTCCCTCCCTCCCTCCCTCCTTTCCTCCCTCCCTCCCTCCCTTCCTCCCTCCCCTCCCCTCCCCCTCTCTCCTTTTGCTACTGAATAAATTTTCTTTGGCATTTTTCCAAGTACCTAGGATTTTAAACCAAACAGAATAAAGTCTGACATAATGTTATGATCCAAATGTATTCTTTATGTAGACACACACTGAGAGTGAAAAGGAGAGGAGGGGAGAGGAGAGGAGAGGAGAGGAGAGGAGAGAGAGAGAGAGAGAGAGAGAGAGAGAGAGAGAGAGAGAGAGAGAGAGAAAGAGAGATTTAATTGCAAAATAAACAGAAAAAGGAGTTAATTTGATGAGAGAAAGCCAGGCACATTGTTTTCTCTGAACATTACCATAATGGGGCAATATTAGGAATTGACTTGAACTAAACAGTGTTGATACAGTAGCTTGATTTGCCAATTAGAAAATGTAATTAGTTCACCTCAGAGACTAGAACTTTCTCTCAGGCAGCACTGCTTGGGAGAAATACAAAAACTTGCTCGTAAATGGGAAAGGGGGCATTAAATGAGCTTGAGTTGAGGCCCCTAGAGCCGTCTGTGGGGAGAGCACACACCCTACAGCGTGTGATCACTTTACATCGGCACATTATGACTGTCAGGTGGCAGACTGGGCTTCCTTCAGGAATTTATGTCTTCATCCCTGTGTAATGACAAATGGGATCATGAAGTCTAGAGAGGCACTTGAGGGGGAGGGTGCTTTGGGGCACAGTAAAGGAAGATGACACCCAAGATAGCATTTAACAGTCACCATTTCCACCATTTCCATGATATTCTATCATATCAATTTCATCTATTTCTTGTATCTCGCTATGGTGTTTGGCTCAAGAAACACTCAGTCCACAGTGACCTCATTCAGAAGATAGCCATGCTGGGTCTAGGAGATCCATGCTGTGTTATAGCTAGGTCTGAGCTTCTGAATGCACAACGTGCTTGCCTTTGGGTCACTGAAGTTGATATTTGTTTTGGGAATCTACAGAACCTAAGAATACCCACACTTCAGCAGCTTGCCTTGCAGAAAGACACTTCAACTAGATTTTAAGATTGCTTTCTCAATTGCAGGAATCACCTAGCACCTTCTCCCACAAAACTGCTGCAACAGTAGGAAGCCCTATTGTCTCTTTGTGTAGCTCAGGACTCCTGTACAGGTGGCATCACCTAAACAGGGAAAGCTTTGCCTTTAGTGGAGAGCCCACTCCAGGGAAGCCACCAAGACAGAGACAAGATGAGACAGAGTCTATATTCTATTGCCATTGTTCCCAAGGGAACACCTTGCATGGAGAAAGGCCAATATGGATGAGAACCTGAGCAGGGGTGAGTGTGGTTAGCAACTTTCACTGAAGGGTAATCCAAGTTAGTTCTGCTTTAGACTGACATCGTGTTCTGGAAATCACTTAACTCCTTCGAACCTCGCTTTCCACATATTCAAGGATATGTTAATAAGATGCAAACAATAATAAAAATATCCAGCTTCTGGGGTTACTGTGAGAACTAAGCAAACTAATCTATGTAAAGAGACAAGAGTAACAGCTGGTACACAGCGTCAATGTCATCTGTCTGTGTGGTTCAAATCCTTACAGCAATCCTAGGGGACCATTATTAATTACCTCTGTTTTTCAAAAAGGAAGATGAAGGCCCATTTAACTTCAGGAAATTGTTTAAGTATAACTAGGATTAAAGAGAGGCAGAAGTAGGTTTTAAACCCTTGACTGTTAATCCAGTTTACTCATTCAAGAACTATTTACTGAATGGCTTCTTTGTGGCAGGGGAGAGAGACAGAGGGGGGGGGGGATAGGGATTCCAAGATGAAATCAGAATCATGGTGAAGGCCATAGAACACCAGATAACGAACCAGCCTGATGGGCTGTCAGGACACATGTGATGTACATGTGATGTTACTAGTTTTATTTCTAATGAGAGCTGATAGGACTGGAGATGTAGTAGTAGAGTATTTATCTCGCATAAAAGATCCGTCAGATATGATCTCTCTGCTAGATGAAAAAGCAGAGAATGGGGTGGGATGTGATAAGCCTCTGTGAGATCCAGAAGAAACAGTTTTCAGACTGAAGGAGCCACAAGTGTAACTTTTCTCAGACAGACTTATGCTTGAACTGGTGGAAGAAAACCCAAGAGATCTGTGTACCTGCAGTAGAGAAAGAAAGAATGAGGATGTAGAAAAGAGTAGAAATTGGCCTCCTTTCTCACTAGCAAGTGGGTCTCATCTTTCTTCCCAAGAGGAACAGAGAGTATACGAAAGAGTTCATCTCTCATAAGAGTTCATGTCTCTCTTATTGGTCATTTATCTCTAGCTCCTGGGCTCCATCAATCTGCCCCATCTGATTGGTCACCATCAAGACCATCTTCCTAAACCCTGGCTGGCTGCATGATTGCCAGCCCCGGGAAGCTGCCATACTAAAGAAGTAGCCATTTCAGGAAGACTAAAGTATTAGAATCCAACTCCTCAAAGATCATCAGGGAAGCCTTGCTTCTTCTCACCAACCATCTGCTTTCCCACGATCCAATAAAACTTGTACTTCTTCCAATAGTAGCTTCCTCTTAGCCAAAAGCAGCTGGCTAATGAGCCTCCATCTAACAAGCCCCATTCTTTCATGACCAGTTAGCACTAAATGTCCCTTAGAAACGCCAGGCTGTCTTTGGCCAAATGCAAGTGGAGAAGGGAAATAGCCATTAGCCTTGAAAGAGGAGTTCAGGTGCTTGGCCTCACCTTGACTGAACCTGCATCGGAAGGACTTTCCTTCTCACTAGGTCTGAGATCTTCGGTTCCCTGCAGGCTAGAAACAGATATACCATGCTGTGTGATGCTTCTCTGTCGTCACTGGCCACATCACCTCATTCAGACTCCCACCCTTCCAGACACCATGCGTTCATTCACGGGTCTCAGGGGCTGCATGGGTTAGAAAAGCTTCAACAGTGCACTTAGCAAGATGCCAGCTGCTTTTCACCCAGTAATCTCCTCTGAAAAACTGTTCTTCCAAGGAGACTTAGGACAGTGGCAGTTAGTAGATTAGGGCCATCTGTTCATGGGAATGGTGTCAGCAAACTAGATCATAGTGAAATAAAACTCAAAGTGAAGGCTCCAAAATAGAGCCCACAGAGGGAATTAGGAAGTCCTTGTTTAAGACCAGACCACAGTGCCAATTATAAATAAGTCTTGAGTCACCAGCCATTCCCTGTCCTGTCTCTGCAAGGAAGGTTCCTAGCAGTCACCAGAGGACAACTCGGAGCCCAGTTTCAATTCACTGAAATCCTTCTTTTTTTCTTCCAGGGAATACGAATCCTTCCCATCTCTCTTTCCCAATCTAGCAGCCAACATTTGTCTAATTAGCAACTTAGAGTACTTTGGTTGTATTAATTTGTAAGAGAAAAGTTGACAAAAAACCCTCCAAGGACATATGCAACACCGTTCCCATACTTAATGAAATAAAACATCAGGCCTTGTGCTGGGAGGATGAAAGTTGCTTCTGGCAAAAGTCTAAAGTGATTTATCCCTTTCACATTTATGCCTTTTTTCTCTTTCATTCCTTTCCGCGTGGTTCAAGTTGTTGACAAACACCCAGCAGAGAGGGTGACGGGTAGGGGCCATGGTCTTGACAATCTAGGACATGAGCACACTTTTCTTCTCAGTAAAGAAGGCGTCAGCCCAAAACGACCTAGGAATGAAGTCAGGGTGAAGCTGCTCTCCACTGAGGAAGGCTCCAGCTCCCAACACAACAGTCCAGGGTTTTCTGCTTCCAGCCTATATTTTAAATCTTACTTCCTAAATGGCTTGCCTTGAGATTACCATAAGACAGATGCTTATGGTACTATATACTTCCGTCCATACCCAGTTTTTCCTCCTGTCTTTCATCTGGAATATTATCCCAGCTCCTCCTAGCATCGTAAATACCCCCTGGCTTCACCCAATCCTACCTACCTCACACTATCACCTCTATCTCTGGAACACTGATCTCTCTGTTTTCCAAACTTCTTATTCATTCATTAGAGGTTTGAAGGTCTGCTGTGTTTGGTTTTAGCCATCTACATCTGTAGTGTCACCTCATATAGGTGACCAGACACATGTGCTTATTGGCTCTTTTATTAAATACAGATGTGCAAAGGGCTTACAATTTCTGTCCTTGGATTGATTTCCATATCTAAAACCCAGCCTTGGCATCATCCCCCAAATTGTTCTTCTCCATCATCTTAGGTAAGATGAGAGAGAAGACTTCTTGGGACCCAGAAAACAAGACACAATGTTTTTAAAGGATATTCTCCCAAGGCAGGAGTGACATATGGTTAAAAGATGAGCCTACAAGTAACCATCATTCCAGAGACTTAAGGCTGGCATTGGACCTACCAAAGAGTTACAACGACTCTGTGCACATCTGTGGAATCCAGAGAGGTCTATGATTTACCTTTCATGCAGACAGGTTGCTTTCCTGACCACTCTCCGTTCTGCTGGCAAGTTCTTTTCTCATTGCCACTCAGAACGTATGAGCCATTACAAAAGAAAGACACAACCGTGCCGATTTTGACATGGCGCTCATTGAGAAGTCCAGGACCTCCTGTGATCTTCTTGTACCCATTGACTGGGCCTCCAAGGTCTGAGCAGTTTCTTTCTTCAAGGACTAGAAGTGAAAGGATAAGGGAGAAAAAGAACTGTTAAAAGTCTGAGTCATCCGGTTTTAGAATAGATTCTTTTCATATTTCATTTAATTAAAAATACATGGACAGGGAGCCTGCTAACAGCAGTGCCTGGAAGAGTTTCCCAGAGAAAATTCATTGTGGAGAAGCATGTGACCGGCATGTCATATGCTTGTTTCATGACTTAATCTTAAATGAAGAAACCACTCGTTGGAAATATAAATAAGTTTGACACTAAATCTGGGTCCTAGATGACATTTGTTTCTTTCTCAAACTGCAGAAGCTGGGCAAGCCTGGGCAAATGTAAACAGGCCACCTGGATTTCTCAATTAGTACATGGTGGTGATTATTTTTGATGGTGCTATTTTATATGTTTCATTTCCTAACACACAATTAACCCACACTCTGCCATTTTCCTACTTACAGATCTGAATTAAGAGTATATGGCTAAAATGGATTTAGAATTTAGATTCAACTCCAAGAAGAGAACAGTATGCTGAAACTTTTAGTTTAAAAAACAACCAACCAAGCCAAACAACCAAGGTACAGGGTACCAGGTAGTGCTGGAGAAATAACTCAGGAATTGAGAGCACTGGCTGTTCTTCTAGAGGACTGGGGTTCCCAGCATCCACGCAGTAATTCCCAACTGTCTGTTACCTCTGTTCCAAGAGGATCTAACGCCCTCTCCTGGTCCTCAGGAATCAGGCATGTAAGTGGTTCACAGACAGATGCTGTCAAAACACCATACACACAAAATAAAGTCAAACAAAACCATGCTATTGTGGATCTAACAGCCTCCCCCAATCTGTAAAAAGAGCCTTTTATCTTCATACTTAACATTCATTACAAAGAAGTTTCTATTCTTTTATTCCTACAGGACAGAGACTTAAAGTTGAAAAGGCATCAGCAGCTATTCAGAACATTGTAGCTATGACCTGGAAATATTCTGTTGGATAGGTAACATAATTGTCTGAAGCACATTAAGACACAATAATGAATATAACCAGCCTAGGGAAAGACAGAAACTCATGAAAAATCTAACCTTTTATTATTGAATTTGAAACCAAATCAGTTCCATCAGTTTCCCTTGTTTCTTACTTATTTTAATATATATTTATGTGTATGTACATTTTGTTTGCATATATGTATTGCTATATGTGTGCCTTGTGCATACAAAGGTCAGAAGAAGCGGTCAAATTCCTTGAACTAAATCATTGAGAGCCACCCATAGAACCTGGGATCTCTACAAAAGCAGCCAGTGAGCCATCTCTCCAGCATTTATCCCTGATTTCTTTTCTGTCATTTCTTCCAAGGCACAGACTCACTCCTCTGAAACAGTCCCCAAGTATTGCAATCATAAATTCAACAGGCCTTGTTTCCTATAACTGCCCCAATCACCTTCCCAGCAACGTATTTACTTGCTCTCAGACAACAAGAGGATTTCCATCTGGACAATACCTCTAAATTATTCAAAAATCAAAAATAAATAAATATTGTTTCTATAAGCCACTTGGGAAAATTTCTAGAACTAGCCAAATGAGTAGTTTGACCTTCCTTGAAAATTGTCCATAGGCCATATGGTAATAGATCAGTCATAGTCGATGTGCCTTGGGGTTATGTAATACAATCAACTCCTCTTGTGAGCAAATTCTAAGCTCCTATTTTAAGTGTAAGAAAAGGGACCTCACTGAGCAAGCTGTTCAAAAATACTGAGCTGCCATAACAAGGAAGTGCAGTTTTAACATCTCAGTGGACTCAGAAAACCTCAGTGCTGTGTTGTGGGAATGACATGGTGTGGGAGAAATGGCAGAGGAAGCAGCGAGTAAGGCTACCTTCATCCACTACAGATGCTTCAGTCCTGAACACACAGCCAAAGTCCACTGCTGGGACCTGGAGATTATAACGAAAGGCAGTGTATCCCACATGCACGTTTAAAACTGTGGAATTAGTCATAAAATAAAAATTGGGAGATCTTAAGTCAAGTTACTGGTCTTTAAAGTGATTCAGGACTGAAATGCTTAGATATATGCTTCCACATAACACCAATCAACTGGAGTTTGGAGTTGATAAGTCCTGCTCTGCCTACATGGGACAGTTATTTACTCGGCCATGACCCTCTCCCAGCTAGACTGCCTAGCTCTGGCTTTTACCTAAATCTGTGCCCAATTAGTCAATGGAAGAACTGAAGTTTGAGTATTTACAAGTGTTGTTCTTCATCTATTTTGAGCTTTGCTCATGACCAAGAGAGACAGGGAGGTATTTAATGCTAGTCCTGAAATGCAGAGAACTAAAGATCTCAACTGTAGCCTCATCGGCTTGAGAAGAAGTTTTAAAAAAATCTTTTCTACTGATGGTTTGGACAGGTAAAGCTGAGAGCTGGTTTTTTTTTCCTTGGAAGAAGGCACTTTCGTGGTAGGATACATTCTCACATCCTGATTAGTCATGGCGTAGGCCCTCAGGGTATGTACATCTGCTACATTTACTGTGGGTTTGAACACTGAGAAGTTATTGAACTTTTAGAGAAAATAAAGATTTATAATTTTGAAGTCATTTGCTTCTCTCACTGGGAAAACTTTAAAATAAGAATGAAAGAGAAGCTAATTTGGAATATATCAGCACCTCTACCCAGGGTTTGACTCTATTCCCACAATTCTTCAGTGTATATATTTTCCCACATGATATTTGTCAAATCAGATCATAAGTAATTTTTTCATATAGCACATCTTACTTCTGAACTAAGAAAAGTCGCAGGTACCAGAGCAGCTGAAATTTGGTGAGACCTTGGGATGGAGAATTTTGAGAATACTTAGTGGACTCAAGTTATTCTATATATGTCACCAGGATGGAGCTAAGCATACTTAAGTGATGATCCTTCTAAGTGATGACTCAATGGAGTGAATGGTGTCTCCCTCAAAAGCCTTCTGTAGAAATCCTAACTACTTCCATAGTAGCATTCAAAGGTAGAATGCTTGGGAAGTAATTTGATCATGAGGATAGAACCTTTATGAGTGATATTACTGCCTCTATGAAATGGAATCCAGAGTTTCTTCCCCTGCCTTTCTTCATATAAGGCAGCAGCAAGATTGCAACACCTATAACTTAGGAAGTAGGTCTTCACTAGATAAGTCATCTAGATGCTAATATCTTGACCTTGGACTTCCTAGCCTCTATGACTATGAGAAATAAACATTAATCAGCCAATGCATTCCATTCTGTTGTAGCAGCCTCAAACTGGAGGGAAGACCATGTAACTGAAAATCAAAAGAAAAAACAGACCAAAGAAGGAGAGTCATAAAGCTCTAGATAATGTTGTTTTGTGATACCACTTTAAAATGTAAAAAATGCCAAATATCCTCAAGGAAACCAAGGACAAGATGGATAACTTTAGCAGATAACTATAAGCCTTAAAATATAACCAGAAGAAAAATCTAAAATGGAAAAGTTCAATGATGAAATAAAAAATTCAGTGGATAATTTAATAAGAAATCCAATGAGGCTGACGAGTACTAATAAGCTGAAAGAATACTTACAAGAAAAGAAACATAAGGAAGCCTAAATGGCCAAAGGGTGAAAATGTATACGAAAATTAATATGTGTAGGAAAATAAATAAATATGTGTGTAAATTGATGTCCCTGAATGAGAGGAAAGAGAGACTGGAACAGAAGCAATGATAAGCTTCCAAACTCAAGTAGACTCAGACTTCTGGGTACCACATGTGTTTTTGCTTTTACAGTTTTAATCCTGCATACTAAAACCTTAAATTTTCACTCCTATATCAAACAGCACCTAGACGTTGTCTCCTCTCTCTCATTCCTCATATTTTCCAAAGCTGAACCCATACTTGTGATGCTTTTGAAGAGAGTCTAAGACTTGGTCTGCCCACTGTTGTTTCTCCTCGTTTAGACATCCCCCAGTGGGTATACAGACCGTCGCATCTCATCAGAGATCCTTCCCACAGGTTTCAAAGCAATCTCCAATCCTCCGTGTGTTCTCTTTTTAGAAACCTTTGTATCTCCCCAATTGGAAAGATTCATGATTCTTTTCTGTTTGATTTTTTCAAGGGCTTTATGTCTCATTTCCCCTCAGTGGTACAGATATTTCAGACAAAGCCAATAGAGAATTTAAAATATCTCTATCTCTATCTCTAGCATAAAGGAGCCAGAAGCCTTGCTTTGCTAAATAGAACATCCCATGATTAATAATAAATAGCACATCGCCTTGCTCTTTTTGATACTCAGCCTGAGAACAGAAACACATTAAATTGAGCATGTCCTTATATGCTAATTCATTAACAAAACTGTCACCAGAAGGGAACTTCTCTGGAATAGTGTTTCAGATGAACATTTAAAATCTTCTATATTCTTAGTCCTTACCTCCCCAAAGAGCACTGCATGAGGTGGTTTGTTATGTTGCCATTTTAAAGGCACATGTTACAGGTTTGTTACTCCTCTCATCTTGAATTCTACTGGAGGTCCTACCAGGTTTCTCATATCCCTGTAGGAACACAAGGGACTTGCTTTGTACTGTGTGTCTTGCTGCTTACAGCTGGCACCTGCATCCTTCAGCGGGCTGTCCTTGGGTATGAAAACTAGCTTGCCCAACTGAAGTGAGCTGAAAATTAGCTTGGTTTTGTTTCATCATTTATCCAAAGTTTGCCAATGCGATGGCTACACCCCTTGAACTTTGATTTTTGCTTTCTAGATCCTGTGGGATCAGGCTGCATTTGAAAACACTCTTGACTGAATTCTTCCCCTTCTGTCTTCTCCAGTTCCCTTACTGGTTGATCCTGGGAATGTGTCATTTAACAAAAACAGAGTCCCAAATGCTTGATCCAGTAGAAACTAGCCTAAGGTGGCATTGATGCTTTCTTAGTCCCTGGTCCCAGGACTTCTCACGCCTTCCCTTCTTGGCTCTGCAGACAATGATGGGGGTCTAGTAAGGCAGTGTCACAGAGCCATCGGCATGGCAAGGGTAATGAGGAACACGGATAGGAAAATAACAGGTAGACCCTTAGAGAAGGGCTTCAGCCTCCATAAACCATCTCATGCTCAAAGCTAGATTTATTCCAGCCACGCTATTGTACAGGAAGGGATCAGGTAGCATAGACAATGGGATTTCTCAAGATGAATAACAAAGACTTGCTTAGGATTCTCCCTGAAAGCTTCATGCTGTCTACATAATGTGATTCTGTGGGTGAAGAAGACCCCTGCAATGACCAATACTGAAGTCCCAATTATAGTTGTGAGTGTTATATTTAAGTTGATTTAAAGCAGATACAGTTATATTGTTTTTCTCCCCTCTGGTTAGTACAGTAAGAATCACTACTGATAGCTGAGATGACCAAGGTCAGATAAGAAGTGGACATGAAAATGGCAGTATTATACAGTATGCCACAACCTTATGGCATTGTCTCCAGGAAGAGTGGTTCTTTGCTGCACACTAATAGCACTGCTTTCTAGTGTCCTCTGGGCAATAAGTGACGTAGTCTATGACAGAAGGAAGTTCATATTGGAACCACCTGGGGCAGAGCCCAGTCTTGGAAAGACAACCTGCCCTCTTCCCTTATATCATTATCATATGATATTCCTGTCCACAAAGGAAATATATTCTATGAATGAATCTAGAATTTTAATGTGACACACTAATCTTCTATGAATATTTATCATTTTCCTTTTGCTTAGACCTCCAAGCTATAAGTTGAGATTTTTAAGGAAGACTGGTTAAAAAACTGCTCAAGAACAAAGAACCATTTAGTTTGTCTTTCCAAACTTCTTCATGTCAGTCTTTGGAGGATTGAGGTGATGATCGATCACATAATATTTAATGAGTGACCCCACTCGTGCATCCTTTAAAAACATTTTTATTGTTTCAGAAATACATACATAAGTATAATGAAGTTTGATCAAGTCTACTCCATATTCCCTCCCCTCCAATTTCTTCCCTCTGCCCCAGCCTTACCACTGTTCCCTACTAACAATATGTGTTCTCTCTCTCTCTAAGATGGTTAGTGTTGCTTGTATGTGCATGGGTACAGGACCATCTACTGGAGCATGGGTAGCCTTTCAGGGGCTGCATTCCTGAATAAAACATTTTCCTCCCCCATGAGCCATCAATAGCTTCTGAGCTAGGGGTGGGACTTCATGAGGACTTCCCCATCCATGCTGGAACGTTGGCTGGCTCAATTTTGTGCAGGTCTTGTAGTACTGCTGTGAGTTCACGTGTACAGAGAGACTCTTTCCTTTCTTTTCAAACCCAGAAATACAAGTACTTTTGGTTCCGGCTTATTCTAAAGGCACTTGTGTACCCAGCCTCTCCTCAGCCTCACTTAAGCACTTGTGAATAAAAAGGACTCACAGTATTCCATTACTCTTTGTGATCTCCATCACTTATTATTTGGGTCTGAGTTTTACCAAACAAAATCTTTGGCAATGAAGTAAATCCTGAGCCAGGCCTAGTGAGATCCCAGGGACTCAGGAAGCTAAGTGAGGAAAGACTGAAAGTCCCAGGCTAGCGTGGATTACAGAGGAGGTTCAACCGTCAGCCCAACTTGGACCCTGTCTCAAAATAAAAAAGTGAAAGTGGCCTGGCCATAAGGCCTAGTAAGATAGTGCTTCCCAAGCACATATGAGATCCTACATTCAACCCCCAGTCCCATCAAAACAAAGAAACATCTGAGTAGTTCAATTAGATGGTTAAGGGCTGTCACTGTAAGAAACTCAGTTTAACTTCTTTTAGCTAACTGACTCAACTCATTCTGACAGAGAAAAAGAAGATACAAGTGAGGTTGGGGGAGTAAATATATACACCTTTTTCATTAGCACCAGCATGCTGTGACTAATGTTTTTATTCTAAAAATCACATCAGAAGATAGTGTGCTAACTGAGGCTTAAATAAGGTAACTCTGGGGGCTTTAGGTGACTCTGAATAGGGTGTAAAGGACCTCAGCAAACACTAGCCAACAACAGAAGTTCTCTGTAGTCTGGGAGCCACAAAGGCTCACTCCATTAGGTAAAATTGCTGGAACTGCCTTGATACCACTTAGCCAGTTGTGTGGTCAGAAAAAAAGCTTTCTGAACAGATAGAAAGCCAAGTGAAATGGACTCAGATTCTAAGTTAGAAATTCTGCTCAGAATGAGTATTGGAGACTTGCAATTAGAATTCCCGGTTTTATCACATTTGTGTCATCTCTAAGGTACTGGACAGTGACTGCCACTTAGCCAGGGCACGTGCTATAGGCAGTGCAGTTCAACCACTGATTCAGGTACAAATCCACAAGTGTAAAGATGAGGCATTGAGATGAGGCCCAGAAACGCTTCTCTATGATGGGAGCATCTATGTACCACACTGTCTGGAAAATGCTAAGGGACAGTTTGAAGATTCTTTAAGAAGATATCAAGTCCTTTGAGAGACAATATTGCCTCTCTCCACAAGTATTGCTGCAGCCTCTATTCATTACCATGACCTTAAGAGTATTTGTGTGTATCTGTCTGTCTGTCTGTCTGTCTATCTACCTATCTATCTACCTATCATTTATCTGTGTGTCTGTCTGTGCACATGTATATATGGGCATGCATTCAAAAAAACTCAAGTCTAATAGGTCTTTTAAATCAACAATACAGATGTTTCATGTTTTGAGTACCCTTAAATAACAAAACCTAAAAATGCACACCACTACTTAACATTAATATTTTAAAAGCACAAGCAGATGGTGATCAAACTGATTAACCATCATGATTCTATCTTGTCTTAATCAACTGACACCAAACATCACTTTTAAACCATACAATGTCACTCTTGCTCCCTAAAAGGTTCGTGTTCATCTCAGAATTCAAAATAAATTCACTTCATTCCTTAAGTCCCAATAATCATTACAATCTCACTACTCTTCAAAAACTCAAAGTATTTTCTGAGACTCAATGCAACCTCTCAGCAATATGAGCTACTGTGAAATCAAAAGGTTATGTACTTCTAATATTGGCATAGAGTAAACATTTCCATAGAAAAGAGAAATGGAACCAGCGCAAGACTAAAACCCAGCACCAAAAAGGTCAAACATTATAGTTCCTGTCCAGTATCTGGGGAATAGGCTGTCCTTTATGAGCTCCAAGAGACTTGAGAAGCCCTGGCCCAGTAGCCTTCTGTTTACACCTCACATGGCCACATCATTGGCTCTCTGTCCTTCAAACTACATCACCAGATTTTCTGGGTCTCTACAGAGAGCAGGTGGTGGGACTCCTCAGTTGCACAGTAATATAATCGTGCATGCGTGTGTGTATTAGAGAGAAAATGAGTGTATATGTTTGTGTGTAAAATACACACATGTATATACATACACATATACATAGGATATAGAGCAGAAAGAAGTTCAGGTCACACTAAAATAAATGTTTATACATCTAGATAAATTTGTGGGTGACTTTTGGCTAATCTCACCATCTTCTTCTAATTTTTATTGTTTGTCTTATTATTTTAAATTAGTTATTATTCTGTACTTTCTTCTTGATTTCACAAATTGTCTATAGTGAATCACAAGATAATGCATGAAGAAGTATATTTGTCTTTTGGCAAATGTTAATCATGAAATATTTGTGATAGCCAGGTCACCCACCGAGGAAAAGTTGCCGTTAGTATCCATTCTCCATGAGAGCTCCAGAGCATTATAACAAAGGACTCAGCCCCACCATTAGTAGAAGTCATTATCCTTTGCTCTCCCTGTCATGGGAGCTGGGACAGAGGGGTATTCGTTTCAATTCTTAGCATCCTCTTCATATCTACCCAACCTCACTCATCACCAAAAGCAAGGAAACAGCTTGTGACAGTTTGGGCTCTGTTTAGATAAGGCCTTAATGTTCTCACTAAGGCTTTGTGAATTCTGAAATCCGACTTAACAGACCCAGTGCTCAGAGACAAGTGGGTGATGGCCTCTTTTGTCTTCCACACTTTTTCTTGCTGGGTTTATGGTTGAATTTGGTGCTTCTAGACTAAAGCATGTGTGTTGGACTCTCTTGAAGGTCATCACTAACCAGACGTAATGACACCAGCTGATAAAGGAGACTTCACCAAAGTCTCTTTTTATCCCTTTCCAGCCAATAGAATTCTGCTTTGCCATGTTTTCCAGCCCTCTGTGGGTGTGAATGAGGTCCTACTCATGTGAAGTTATGCTTGGATAGCACACACTGCTACTTATTCATCCAGCAGCAATTTGGAGACTGAGGCTTAATTGGCTATTTGATCTTAATCAGTATTGTCTTGGGCCTCTGGGACACTGTGTCTTTCAAACAGCACTTTCCGGTGCTTGGATGGCCTATTTAAAACTGCCCATGCCCAAGAGGTAGTCAACATTGACAAATTTTCAGCAAGTCTTAGTTGTTTAATTTCTTGTCCCAAGTCAAACTGTGATAGAGTAAGTGGGCCACTTACATGATCTGAAAAGCTCAATAGATCTGTTGTACTACTGCTTGGCAGTAGTAGTCTTTTTTAGTTTTCCCCAAATTTTAAGGATTTTTTTTTGAGTCATGGTCAAGCTGGATAGAGAAATGGGAGAATAGCTCAGTAAGTAAGATACAAGCATGAGGACTTGAGTTCGAGCCCCAGAACACACATAGAAAAGGTGTGTGGTGCATGCTTGTAATTACAGCACTGGGGAAGAAGGGATTTGAGGAACCCTGGGGTTTTCCAATTAGTAACCCTGGCAAAGGCAATGAGAGACACTCTGAAAAACAAGGTGACACCCGAGAAAGAAACCTAAGGTTGACCTCTGGCCTCCACGTGTACATCTGGACATGTTGTAGGTGTACAGACACACACACACATACACACACACACATAGAGATAGAGAGAGGGGGGATCTAAACCTCTAAACTACTGGGTGAAATATCTCCTAGTAGTTAGCAGAATCACCTTTTTGAAGTATAAGAAATTTCACTATGAACATCCCTGGACAATTCTGTTGCTTAGCCTTGAGTGTGATGAGAATTACCTTGCAAAAGGTTCCTGAGGCACCAAGTGCATTCAGTCTGTGGAGACTGTGTCTGACATATAAGAGGCATTCAGTGCCCAGTGTCCTAGGTTAGCACTGGGAAATCTGTAGTGGGAATATCTTGAGTTCAAAGCCAGCCTGGGCTACCTAGTGAGACTCTCATTGGTTAATCCTCATCACCACTACCAAAGTTCTTGTTAGTGAAAGTCCTTGATGGGAAATCTACCACATGTGACCCTTTCCTCTGCACTAGGAAAGCACTGAGGTTAAGAGTGTTGTATGAGGCTGAAGAGATGGCTCAGTGGTTAAGAGCACTGACTGCTCTTCTGAAGGTCCTGAGTTCAAATCCCAGCAATCACATAAAGAAATCTCATGCCCTTTTCTGGGCTGTCTGAAGACAGCTAGAGTGTACTTACATATAATAAATAAATAAATAAATAAAAGTCAAAGACAGTAGAATGGTTAACTTTATAAAAAAAAAGAGTGTTTTATGGCTTTGTCAAGAGGAGATGATACACAGCATATACCTCTATTCCCCCAGTATCTAGTTTAATGGGTACCCCAAAACATTCCTAATCTATAAAGTGACGATGATCCAAGTATCCATTGTGCTGTAATGTTGATAAAATTGAGTGGATAAAATGACATGACGCTCAGAGGCTGGCCTATATTAAGAATAAAGCTGAGTATAGAACCGTTTATTTCTGTAATCCTGGTACTTGGAAGCTCAAGGCAGGACTTCCGAGAATTACACATCAGCCTGGGATATAGAGTGAGTTATAAGGCCAGCTTGGGTTGGAGTGAAGTCTATCTTTAAAAAAAATGGAATTTTAAAATGTATAGGAAAACTGGGGTACTGGAGAGTTGGAGAGCTATCTCAGCCAGTTAAAGTGCCTGTCACACCTTACCATCTGAATATGGTAATGTACTTTGTAAAGTCAGTACTTGGTGGGTGGAGACAGGCAGATCCCCAAGTTCACTGGCTAGTCAATCTACTCAAGCAGTGAGCTGTTTCCATGCCAGACCCTCTCTCAAAAATATAAAGTGGAGAGGGACTGAGAAAGACACCAGATGTTGACTTCTGGACTCCACAGGCACATTCATGTGCACCCATGCATATACCACATGAACACACATAGATACACATACACACACACACACACACACACACATACACAAACACACACACATATACAGAATAGAAGAGCAAGGCACAGTGGTGCATGTCTGGAATCTCAGAACTTGGAGGTTGAGGCAGGAGGATTGCAAGTTTGAGGTCAACCTGGGTGACATAGTGAGACCATATCCAAACTGTTGTTGCCTTGGAATTTACAATGATGAAGCTTTTACCTTTTGAAGCTGGTGGGGATCAGGCAAAGAATGTTCTCAAAGGCAGGCTTTTAAGAAAGACAGGAGTTTTGTGTTCTATGTCTATGGCTGAAGTTCATCTGGGGCTGTGGCCACAGGAATATTTGTCTCCATTTCAGGTTAATTCTTTGGTGCCCCCATACTCTGTGGGCACGCAGCCCATCCTAACTATAATGGTTTACCTCTTAACCCCCGACCTGCATAAAATCTGCTCCTGCATATTGCTCCCTGTCTCAGGGACCTCACCTGCCAAAGCAAAAGCCAAAAGGGCTAAGACAAGGACAGGCAGAAGGACACAGCGGGAGCAGCCCTACAGTAGATGGCCCTTCCCACATGGTCTGCTCCATCCTATGCTTGTGGGAACAGTTCGGCTACTAAGTAATTTCTATGCCGTCAGTCACCTGTTTTCCTGGGATTTGAGGGAACACTTGTTGCTTACGTCTGACTAATGAAACTCTCCCCATCACATGAACTCTCCAGAACATTACCCTACATGAAATGAGAGACAGAGGGAGGAAGAAAGGGGTTGCAGAGTGGATAGGCATAATCAATGAATGATCTATCTTGGCCTGTATAGAAATATCACATGGTAGTCCATTATTTACATATTAGAGGGAGGAGAGAAGGGAGGAGAGACTGTGATCAGGATGTGTTAAATTAAATAAGAATCTATTTTCAATAAATTTTAAAAAATCTTTTAGTTATATAGGCAAGAATAACGTGATTTAAAAATAAAATAATATTAGATTATTATAAAATGAAAAGAAGAAAGGTCAAAAATATAGTCCTTCTTTCCTTCATGTACCAAATCTTAGTAAGATTCTATCCTAATGTGTCATTCACATTACTGCCATTACTCGTCATTATAAATAATGTGGGATATTTTAGTGATTTATTCACTGTAACTTTATAATAAATTTTACATGGCATTTGAGTTAAAAGGAGGTGTTAATAATCATAATTTGAAAACAATTGCTCCTAATACTCAACTCTGTCTTACATGAATCACTGAACTTCATCCCCACAATAACCTAGCATTATTTTTCTAGAATTTCTAACTGGGAAAATGGAGGCTTATATCTGCTAAATCACTCATTCACTCATTCAAGACGGGAAATGCAGACTCACAGACTGTCCAAAGTCATTCACCTTAGACCCTGGTGGGAGCATCTCCCATTAGACAAAGATGTACCTACTTCCCATATGGTCAGGATGAGAGAAATTTTTGGAATTGAGAAAAGGGTGGCGATTCCATTTTTAAGTTGCCCCACCTGCTGGGTCTGTGGACAGCTTCTACCAATCCCATCGCATTCATTACCCATCGGTGACAGGAGACGCAGCTGCTGCCCTTGCCCATCTGTGATGGGAGACATGGCTGCTGCCCACTAGGGGTCTCCTACATCCCCTCTGCGTCAGCATTCTTGTTTTCATGGACCCTCCCCAAGTTTCCAATGGCCCATTCTGATGAGAAACTCGGGCTGCTGCTTTGAAGCTCGGGAATAAAGTGGGCCTCTCATTCTGCTCTTTCTCCCTGGTCCTTGGGACAGACCAGTGGGAAACTTTCTGAGACTCAAAAAAAAAAAAAAAAAAAAAAAAAAAAAAAAAAAAAAAAAAAAAAACCCCAATGAGTCCAGATTCACCGTTTTACTTTAATTGGGGAGGACCGATTCGCTTTGTTCCAAGGAGCGTCAGAGCTTGCAGTGTGAACATTGAGACTGAAGATTTAGCCCATTTCATCGGACTTCATTAGGATGCAGGGGGAGAGCCCAACTCTGTCAACTGGGCCAGAGGAACAAAGGCAACATGGAAATTGGAGCAGGCGATGAATCTCTCACTCTCTGTTCTTTCAAAACAAGATTCGGACCATTTACTAGAAGACCTGCTTTGTCCTTGTGCTCTATACAATGAAACAGGAACCCTCAGAGGAAAGAAAGGACCTCGTTTCTCACTCGGTGGCCCAGGGATCCTGGAGGTCGCTGAGGGTTGGCAGGAGGCTAGCTGGGCCTGAGGGCTAAGGAGGGGCCGTCCCTCTTAGTTACGTTTCTGAGAAGGTCACTGGAGAGCAGGGGAAAGATTGCCATCTTGGGGAAAGATTTAGGGAAGGTGAGGCTGGGAGGGTAACATCGGCAGGCTCTTCTGTCAGCTTTGGCCTCCTCCTGACCACTGGAACTCTCTCCTCAGACTGATGGGTTCCTTTGAATAAGAATCCATTTCCAGTCTGATGAGAACAGCACCTAATTTCTGAAGCACAGGTCCCCGTTCTTATTTTGAAGAACAGTGGTTGTACAAGGGACCATCCCGTAGACTTGATGCAATGGTGGCAAAGGCTCATTAAGGGAAAACTGCTACTTATGGCCAAGGCAAGGAAACATCAGGTTGGTGAAGCCCCAACATGCCAAGCTACCCCGGGGATAAAAGAATTGATCCTGATGAATTGATTGGCCAATCACCTGGCTAAGGACCATCTTTCTGGAAGGCAGTACCTCTCCTAGAGGCAGGCTTACTTTAAACCATGCTAAAGAAACAGAACAATTACCCTTTTAATGGGTGTCTATACATTTCCTTCCCAGAATTCCTGCTCCCTAGCATACTCTGTTAAAGAGCACACAGTCTGCCTGCTTTTCTGAATCATTCACAAAGCCTAACCTTTTCTCCAGTGCCTTATCAGCCATGATTTCCCTAACCCTCGGGGCTTCACTCTTCCTCTAACCCCACTCTGTGATCAACAAAATAAGGTAAGGATATGGATTATAGTCCTCTTCATAATAACAAAATATGTAGAACAATATTAATACTATGTAAAGAATTAAATGAATGCATATTTTCATATTCACCGCAGAACAGTCAGCAATCACTTTGTCTGGGAAAATGCCTATAGCATGGACATTGAACACACTGAAAGCTTGTATGTGTGCTTCAGTTTTTGTTTGATTAAATATAGGATCTCCCCACCTATTTTATTGTTATTTGTTACTATTTTATTTGTTACAGCCGACACTGGGGCTGCATAAGCAGCCATGTGTTTCTTGTGTCTTAAGGAAGCAGCATCCCTCTGCCCATAGGATGCATCATTACCAAGTTTGCATCCAAGTTACCATCTTCCAATGTTGCCAAATGCCATTTTGTGTGAAGATGGAGGGCGACTTCACCCCAGTCAGGAATCACTGGTTTAAAGTATGATTTAGAGTGGTTGTACCAATTTGCAACCCCACCAGCAGTGGAGGAGTGTTCCTCTTTCTCCACATCCTCGCCAGCACCTGCTGTCTCCTGAGTTTTTCATCTTAGCCATTCTGACTGGTGTGAGGTGCAGTCTGGCAGTTCCTCAGAAAACTGGGCACATCATTTCCAGAGGACCCTGCTATACCACTCCTGGGCATATACCCAGAGGATTACTCAGCATGTAATAAGGATACATGTTCCACTATGTTCATAGAAACCTTATTTATATTAGTCATAAGCTGGAAAGAACCCAGATGTTCCTCAACAGAGGAATGGATACAAAAAAATGTGGTGCATATATACACAATGGAGTACTATTCAGCCATTAGAAACAATGAATTCATGAAATTCTTAGACAAATGGATGGAGCTAGAGAACATTATACTAAGTGAGGTAACCCAGTCTCAAAAGATCAATCATGGTATGCACTCACTGATAAGCGGATATTAGCCTAGAAACGTGGAATACCCAAGACATAATCCACATATCAAATGATGTCCAAGAAGAACGGAGGAGTGGCCCCTGGTTCTGGAAAGGCTCAGTGCAGCAGTATAGGGGAATACCAGAACAAGGAAGTGGGAAGGAGTGGATGGGAGAACAGGGGGAGGGAAGAGGGCTTATGGGACTTTTGGGGAGTGGGGAGCCAGGAAAAGGGAAATCATTTGAAATGTAAATAAAAAATATATCGAATAAAAAAATAAAAAAATAAAGTACGATTTAGATAGCCGACTTATCTTTGCACAATCTTAGACAAATTCTGGGATAGACCTAGTGCTGCTCAAAGTGGCTCCTATGAAAACAGAGATAGCTGAGGGAAAATGTTCTATTTTTATTTTATTCTTCTGATACTGTTGAACTACTTAAAGTAGACATGTATGCTGTATGTATGTATCTGTGCGTATATTTGTGTATAATAATGTGTATGCCCATGTCATGGGCATGTGTAGAAAACAAAGGACACAATTCAGTAGTGGTTCTTGCCTTCCATCTTTGCAGCAGGATTTCCCCTCCCACCACCACCACCACATAAGAAGACTGCATGCACCAGGCCCTGCAGCCTCCAGGAATTCTGCTGTCTCTACCTCCGATGTCCCCTCGGGAGCACAGATTACAGAAGTGCACACTATTGCATCTGGCTTTATGTGAATTCTGGGGGGTTGAACTGAGATGCTTGCACCTGGGTAGCAAACACTTCACCCAGGGAACAGCCTCTCAACCCCCCATTTGACTTTTTACATCTTTCTTCTAGTGATAAGTAAAAATATCTATTCTTGTTCCACTTCCATTCATACACATAAAAGATGAGGAGAATGACTAATGTCAGGGACTGAGCTTGGAATGGCGACACAGATGAACTTCATTTAGTGGAAAGGACTCGGGGTTTGCCAGAGGTTATCCATCACTTGGACTCTCATCACACTGCATGGTAAGACCTGAATCTGAGAAAACACAAACTATGGAAAAATATGTGATTCTGCCTCCTGCCTCTGTATTTGCTGGGGACCAGATTTAAAGACACATCCACAAAGGATAGGACTCTCATGCATGCTGGCTTTGGGGACCCTTGAAGCTGCTTTTAAAAAACAAAGTTTCTGGTCCAACTTAGGTATTTTGGAGTTTAGAGGTTCTCCAAAGGTTTGCTTG
The DNA here is from genome assembly GCF_947179515.1 of Apodemus sylvaticus. NCBI lineage: Eukaryota > Metazoa > Chordata > Mammalia > Rodentia > Muridae > Apodemus > Apodemus sylvaticus. The sequence goes on along the minus strand of NC_067476.1, from coordinate 84,481,210 downwards.
CATTTCTTGTTAATTCTGAAAGAATTCCTTCTTGGGAGTTGGGAGGTGGCTCCAGCCCATTGATATCCTCAGAGGGGAAAACAGAAGTGCCACCCCCTGGACCTGGCTCTTGTGCACAGACGACCATAAACAAAATGTCTAAGATCTGTTCAGAAACAACAAGGTAAACTGCCACAGCTGGATTTTTTGTGATGCCTCCCCAAATGAGTGAGTTAGAATTTAACTTCCCATATTGATGTTAGCAAGAGACAGAAGAGATGTCTACACTCAGCTCTTCATCCAGCTGACTGCACAGTCCTAGGAGAGGGGTGGGGTTACAGTTTCTGAACTGTATTTTGAAAACTGGAATTGGAGAATTCATTCCCTCGACCATCTCCCTAAGTGGTGGTGGTTTGCTTGCTTCCTTATATTTATTTGTGGCTTTGTTGTTTGCAGCTGGGGAATCCATCCCCAAACCTTGCACAAATAGGTAAACACTCCATCACATAGCTACATCCCATCCTTGCTTAGTATTTAAAGTGATTTGAGACCATTCATGAATCAAGCTACGATCCATGTGCCTTATGCTGCAATCTTTTTTTTTTCATGATTCTTGTTTTTCTTTTGATAGAATAACTTTACTGAGAAATCCACTTTTGACTCACAAGCTATCCATGCATACTTTAGTTATAACTTCTGGAACAATTTACCTTTCTCTCCTGATTTGAGACAGTTTTTTAAAGGCTTCTGGCTTATGCAGTCATGTTTTTCTTTTTCCTAGTGTTACCTCTATGTATCAGCCTAGCTAGCCATTCAGAAATGAAGCCTTCCTTTTCTTCATGTTGTGGAGGATCTAGACTGTATATACAAAACCTTGAAGAAAGGAAGGAGCCCTATCTCTCTCATCTACTGTATATAAGACAGAAGCCTCAAATGACGGAAGGTCCATGAATCCCAACATCATTTTCTAAGCCTCTTACACAGTGGCATTCAGGCCAGATGTGCCAAACCAGGGTTTTTAGCAGGACACAGTGGCATGCTCGGAGACCCACTGTTGAAACTGCCTTTCCCATCTGTACTGTTTGTTAGGAATGCTAGTAACCATTTACCTGGAAAACACAACAGCTTTCCAGACAGCACAGGACAGGACAGGCATGCGCTGGTTAGGAATGACTAGAGCAGGCACTGATGGTTCTCTGCCCTTGAAGCCCTTCTTCCAGTTCTGATGTTCCCCCCATTGAGTTCTGTGGCCTGTATGATTGCAGGAAACTGATCCTGGGTTCCTGTAACCGAACTGCACAGCTGCTCAGGAAGCTAAGCATATGTTCTGCTTTCCTTTCTGTTGCCTGGATGAAACACTATGACCAAAAATAACTTAGGGAGGGAAAGCATTTATCTCTCTTGCACTTTTCAGGTCACAGTGGACTGAGGAAAGTCAAGATAGGAACTTAAGTCAGGAACCTGAAAGCAGGGTGGGTTGTTGTTCCACACAGCCATTCAGGGAACTCCTCAGCCAAGGAAGTACATCAGAAACAATGGAAGAAAGCTCCCTGCTGACTCATTTGCAGGCTCAGGCTTAGCTAGCTTTCCTAGTTAGCCCAGGAATGCCAGCCCAGAGACTGGTGCCAAGCACAGTAGGCTGGGCCCTGCTACATGGATTAACAATGGACACAATCACCCACAGACATGCCCATGGGGCTGTCTGATCTGGGTAACCCCTTAACTGAGACTCCCTTCTCAGGAGGTTCTAGGCTTTGTCAAGTTGATGGTTACGCTGAGACAGCATGTGGAAGTCACCTTTGCCTCCTTCTCTAGGGCAGCCTTGGCTACGGACTAATTGCTGTGTCTAGAAGAGCCCAGTGCCCTTGCCTGCCTCTTCCTATTTCACAACTGCCAAGTACTGGGCCTCAGATTCCTCTTGAAATTGCTTTTCACTTGACTTCTTTCCATTTCTAGGCTAGCTCTCCCAAGCTAGAGTAGCACCTCTGGGTGCTGTCTGTCCTTACAGTCTTACTTGTCCATATCCCGTCTCTAGCTCTGCTCCGAGGAGCCCTGCCCAGGACCTCCATTCTTGCTCTGTACTTCTCACACTGTATGTGTTTCATCGCCGGGTGATAGCTGTTAACAGCGTCACTAATTTTAGGTCTCAGATTTCTGCTAGAACACACATTATACACATCTTTGGTTACCAGACACCATAACAAATGATTTCCGGTCCTGATGGTGAAGTTCTTCTTTGCCACTGGCACGGTCCTCAACACCACACAGCAGGGCTGGGCGGTTGCGGTGCCATGATACACGTGATACTTCCCAAGCAAAGGACGAGCCCTCTAGATGCATGCTCACACTCAGTGGATTCAAGCTTCTTTCTCCTCTGGCAAGACCTCAAATCTAGTATCAAAAGGGAATTACATTTGCCTCCATCTCCCTTACTTTTGATGGGCATCATTTTTTGGAGTTGGTTTCTCCTGTTTTCCACTATTTGCGGGGCCTCACATAACTGAGGGCTGTTATTACTCTGCTTTTGACTGTCCACAAACACCAAAGATGTAGTGATTGAATGGTTGAGCCAAGAGATGACATAAGGACTAAAATTGTACCTCAGAAGAAAGACATGTGCTTTGCATGCATGAAACTCTGGTTTAGTCCCTAGCACCCAAACCAAGAAAGAGGCATGTGAAGAGAGAAAGGGAAAGAGAGGGAGGGGGGGATACACCTTAGGGAACTGGGAGGATGGCTCAGCGAGTGCACTGCTTGCTGTCCAGGTATGATGACCTGAACTTACATTCTTAGCATCCATTTATTTAAAAGTCGTCATGACAGTACACATCTGCAGTGTCAGCACTGTGAGGAGCAAGCAGGAAGATGGCCTTGCTGTCTAGTCAGACAAGCTGATCAAAGAGTCCCAGAATCAGTGGAAAAAATGAGGAGAGAGATAGAGGAAAACCCAACATCAAACTCTGTTCTCCATAGTCACATGTGTGCATGCTCATGTGCACTAGCACACACACACACACACACACCATAAACACAATGGCAACCCAGTCAACCATATGATGTGCCATCTCAGACAGACCACTAAAGACGCCAAGAAACCACAATGCTGTGAGCCCCCAAATCCCTTTGTATCCCAGTTATACCTTAAATCCTACCAGCAGGCATACTCACGGTTTTCACAGCGCTGTCCAGTGTAGCCAGCCAGGCAGGCACACTTGAAAGACCCAGTTGTGTCAAGGAGGCATGTGCCATCATGAAAACAAGGGGATGAGGAGCATGCTGAAATAGAAAAATATCTGTCACTGTCACCACCAATAGTGAACCCCCCTCCCCAAGCCTGTAATCTGGACCAACATGTTTTCGCAAACTTCTTACAACGTTTATGTTCCTATTACTGAATTCATGCTGCTGTGATTTTAGAATGTAGAAAACACATAGCTATTAAATGCCAAATGATACTGTTTGACATGTCTGAAGCACCCAGAAGTGTGCTCAAGGCGCCCACATGTGTTCTGGGAAGCATAAGCAAACCCACAGGACCATTGCACCACCGAAAGGAGACAGCATCAAGAAGGAACTCTCCCACAGGGACTCAGTAGGTTCCTCCTCCAGATTACACAACCAGCAAACAATGCTGGAGAAAAAGAAAATCTTCAGTGGTGTAGCTGCCTGCAAATTGCAAAGGCCACTCCAGTAATGCAGCCTTTGGGAACCATCACCCAAGCTGGCAGACACTACCTGGGTGGTGCAGCTCCTGTAAGGAATCCCTCACCAATGCTCCTGCAAGAAACCCTAATTAACTCATTGGTCACTAAGCCAGAACTGAATGGGACTTACTTTAGACTTTCCAAGACTCAATAGATAATGGCTCTGATTTGTTGACTACACAACTTCTCAGTAGCCTAATGTGCACACAAAGTTCTAAGAACACACATACTATTCAGTCTTTCCCAACGTTAATGAAGCTCAGAACCTGTAGTTTACTGAGTATCTTAGGGACATTTTTTATTCTGCAAAAGCCAATGAGAAACATTAGTGTATGTGTTAGCCATCACTCCTAATTCATTTATGCTTGTAGAAGAATTGTATCCCTTGACTCAGTTCAGTGGGATAGTAGTGAGGACGTACAGAGATACACAGGACTTCCTATTTACAAGATCAAGGCTATAGAAAGGAAAGTGGACAATGACTGTAACCTGATGCATAATATAGTTTATTGTGGACAAAAGAAGAGTTGCAGGGCAGTCAACAAAAGTAAAAAGACACAGCTTAACCGAGGAGAAAAGTAGCAGAGGAGAGTGAATGTGATACGGGGCCTGCAGGATAGATTTTGAAGTGTGGGGGTGGGGGCAGTGGGGTGAGGGGTGTTAGGAACACATGACCTTAGCCAGAGGGAATAGCTGAAGGATAAGCAGACAGTTGGGAGTGCTCAAGGGGCAAGAGGTGGTACTGTCTGCCGTTTGCCAGTGCTCCTCAGAGGTGGAAGATGTTTCTTCAGTCACAGGGCCACAGGCTAATGAGCTGCCAGTTCCCACAGTGTCTACCTTGGCTGCCAGCTCTGACTTCTTGTTCCAAATATCCACAGATGCTTCCCACTGTGCCTCCTCAGTCTATTCTGAGGGAGCCATTATAGAATGACAGACTCGTCACAGGCTTACTGTCCTCCACTCCAGCAGTAAAGCATCTTTCCCTGCACAGCACCATGGGCCATAGCATGGGAAGGAAGCAGACACTCAGACCATTGGGTACAACTGTGCAGGGCATGATGTGACAACCATTGTCAAGGCTGGGAAGACTGGGCAGCCAGGATGCTGGTCTTGGGTGGAAGAGCATGGCTGAAGGAACCCTAACCCTAACCTCTCACCTCCTCCTTCCCTGAGACCCTCACATTAGATCTCCCTCCCAAGGCCTTCTGGGTAACCAGACTGCCATTTCTCTATATTCTCACTACTCTTGCTCAATAGCTTTGAAAATTGACCTAAAAGCAGAAGCTTGTTGTGGAAATATGAGCAATCCAGACTCACAATAAAAAGAGTTGAAGTCATTCCTTAGAATTCAATGTTTTGTCCAGAAGGTCAAATCCTACCTCCAGACAGGACCAGATAGGAGCAGAGAGGACAGGATTGAAGTACATGACATTTAGTACTATAGTTTAAGACCTCATTTTTTTTTCTGGGCCTGGAGAGATGACTTAGAGGTTCAAAGCACTGGCTGCTCTTCCAGAGGACCCAGGTTCAATCTCTAGCACCCACATGGCAGCTCACCACTGTCTGTAACTCTACTCCCAGGTGATCTGATGCCCTCTTCTGGCCTCCGTGAACACCAGGCATGAACATTGTACACAAGCAGGCAGAACAAACACCCACACACATAAAATAAATCATTTTTAAATTTTTAAGATTTATTTATTTTATTTTAATATATGTGACTATACTGTCACTATCTTTAGACACACCGAAAGAATGCATCAGTTCCCATTATAAATGACTATAAGCCACTATGCAGTTGCTGGGAATTGAACTCAGGACCTCTAAAAGAGCAGTGCTCTTAGTTGCTGAGCCATCTCTCCAGCCCCAAATAAATATTTTTAAATCCTTACATTTTGTCAATTCCACATATAGATATAATGCATTGTGATTATTTTTTACCCCCTATCAGCCTTTCATGCCCCCTTCTAGTCTTACTAAACCCCCTTCTACTTTCATGTCTGGTCTTGTTTATTTTTGTGAGACACTGAGTTTAATTAGGATTGTCTGAATACAAGTATAAGTTTTTACTGGAAGATGAGCTGGTACTTATGACTTTTCATAGCTGTTTACAGACTCCTAGTTTGGCAGTTATTGAGTATTTAGAGTATGCAAGCTTTTTCTCCTAGAATTTCTTTACAGATTAGCTCATCCTTTTTTTTTTCTTTTATTATTTCTTGGGAAAATGAGACTCACAAAGGCAGAAAAAATCTTTCCAAAGTCATGAAGCTTGGGTCACAAAGGTTTGTTCCATGAGAGGCCTCTTTACATGACTGCTAGAGTCCAGATCTTTAATGAAAAGTCCTAGGCTTCCCTTCATATTGTGGGCTCTGAGTATAGAACCCAGCCCTCTGGGCTCCGGCCACCTCCTCTGTATGGAGGAGGCATAATTCCTGCTTCCAGTTTTAGATGAGCTTTACTGAAGGGAAAAAGCAAAGTCCTTATCATTCCTCTTTCCTCCTCACTGCCTAAGCTGCTTCTGAGCGTTGGGCATCCTGGCTTTGAATAAAGATGAACAGGGAGACACAGAAAGATGCTTTTATGAAGCAAGCCATGCACAGCTAAATTTGTCTCTGTGCTCTTTACCTGTGATCTCCTCAAAGACAGCGTGGAAGCCATCGAAGTTCTTGGAGCCATCAGAATGGAAAAGGACATGGAGTGAAGAGCCGGTGCTCCTGATGGGAGCTGGCCTCTCGTTGCCACAGAAACGCTTGATAATAGGGCTGTCACTGTTATCGCCATCACGGACTTCCACGTAGTCATATTGGCACATGTAATCAAACTCCAGACTCAACATGCCAAACCTGCATGGGGAGAGGATGACAGAAAGACCTGGGTCCAGGTCTATCCTGGGGGTGAGTTCAACATCAGATGATGGCTTCATGGAGATACTCAATATAGGAAACAGACGATAAAGAAAGAGACATGTCACAGGCACCAAATAAACCAGATAAGGGTAGAAATTAACTCAGATGGAGAAAAGAAAATGTCTACTGTCAAGGAACGCCTTTCTGAGAGCAGACTCGTGACAGTCAGGAACAAGAGTGGTCTAGGGAGGAGAATCTCTAAGTGGAGAAGCCCTGGTGGCAGTAATGAGTGTGGCAAGTGTGGGGACTTGAAAGACAGTCAAGACTACTGCAAGGCTGTGAGTGAAGGGAGGAACAGGGGCACTGAAGCCAACCATGGGAGCCAGAGTTCTATCCTGCATTCTGGAGAGCTCTGGCTCTTCTAAGTCTAGTTGTTGGACAGATTTCAACAAGGTGTGATGGCTAGATTTCCAATGTATAAAGATCACGGTAGCCACTCTTAAAAGGAGGAAAGTGGTAGCATTGGTCAAAGTAGAAGCAGGAAGACTAGGCAGGATCCAGGACCCATCACTATGAGAGTTAGTGATGATTGCTGTAAAATTTTGACAGTGGACACAAAGGTTTGTGGGTAGCCTTGAGATGATTTTACAGGCAGGAAGACAGACTTGCATAGCAGTGTGGCTCTGGTAGGTGCTGTAAATGGAGTCCTGAGGATGAGCTTTTGGAGAACATTCAACATATGCCTCCTAACCTCACCACTGTTTTAGCTGTCCCTGGCTAGGAGGCCCATATTTAAGTAAGTGGAAAGAGATCGCAGGATTCTGTGCTTCTCTGGGACTCCTGAATAGCTGAAACATTTCTAGATCTTATATTTTATTTTAGGAGAGGTTTATTTTTGTGCCCTGAGTCTCGGAGACACCCTCAGAGGCTCTGAAATAACCATTTGTCTTAGTCCCTGAACTACTGAAATATTAACTTGCAGCATTTAGCACCTGCTTCCTCATCCCCACAGATCTAGTTCAGAGCCCATTAAGCAGGAAGACTATGGGCTCTCACTGGCTCCTTGGACCAGCTTTCCCCTAGGAAAGCCTAATCGTTGAACCTTGTTCCCAAGCCCAGGTCCTCAGGTTGAGGGGGGGCACCAGATGCCAAGTATCCATTTCTAGAAAGGATTTAGGAAGGGATCTAGTTTGTTTCTCCCTTTCAGTTTTTGGTACCATGTTGCTCCTCTTGAAGGGCGGGACACCATCTAAGAAGCTAGATGGTATGAATTGGTTCACTTGGAAAATACTAAAGGCTTGTAACTCACAAGACCAGGGGTTTTAACTTTGTCCACCCTCCCTCTGTTCTGGTTAGAGAAGAAGGACATCCTCAGAAATCCTATGAGAGATGGAGTCATCCACTCTCCTGGGAAGGAAAAGGAGAAGTGCTCTCAGGAGGCAAAACGATAACTGGGGGAGAGAATGGTGTCAGTGTCTCATGCCTGGTCACAGGACACAGGACCTGCCATCCCACCAGTGTCCTTATAGGCTCATACGTCTTATATCCGGGCCCAGCGCTTTACCTCAGCTGGATGATAAACCCAGGTCTGGCATGAATGGTCCATTCACAGTGAGCATTTAAGGGATAGCTCTCCAACAAGATCTGACCCTTTGAAGCTCGAAGAACTTGGCCACATCCTGAAAAGAGAAGAAAAAGATTGAGACACAGATAATGAGGTCAACAGAAGAAATCTGGGAGAAGTGTGTTTTAGTCACGTTTATCAAAGGACACAAAAAGTCACAAAATAAAGGAACAAAAGGTAGAAGGATGTTAATGGTTCTTAATTGAGGAAATTTGCATAATTTAATCTGTTTGTTCTACTGAATCGTGTGGGATTGGGTGCTACGATCTTAGTTTTTTAGTCTTGTCACTGAGAAACTAAGGCTGATCTAAGTCTGATGCAAAGTCCACAATACCCAATCTGCTGCTGCTCTGTGACTCCATTCATCCGCATGCTACTTCTTGCAAAACTCAGACTATCCTGCATCACTTCTGTCCCCTTCGCACCTGGTTAGACAATGTATGTGCTTACATGCTCTGTGACCAGTCATGGATTTGACAAACTATTTAATAAACTCTTCCTTAATGCACGACACTGGAGAAGACAAATAATCTTCCACCAAGTGAACTAGATTAATGGTTTTCACTTTTTTTTCTTACCCCCAAGTCCTCTTGTTCAAGCTCTCATTAGGTCTGCCAACTAAAACTGCAAACTGTGGATAAAAAGCAAGGAGGCAAGAGCCAGAAGCCTCCTACTGCCTGCTTCCCTGGTCCCATAAACTACTTCGAATGGCAACACTGAGGTTTGGAAGTCACTGGCAGAGGAGTTCTTCGAGTTCCATGTTAAATGTAGTGTTAAGATACACCCCAGTTTGTGAGACAATTTGTGATAAACATTTTCAGTTGATTTTATAGAAAAAAATTCATATGACTAATAAAAATAAATGGTTCTCTTTATCTGATCTTGGCAAACTGTGACTCAATGAGCCAAATGGAGTCTATTCCCTGCTGCTATAAATGAAATCTCATTAGGCTGGGTGTGGGGTTGCATGCCTGTAATCCCAGTACCCAGGGAGGCTGAGGCAGGAAGAACACACATTTAAGGATAGCCCAAGTTACAAAGCAAAACCTTATTAAAAGACAACAACAACAAAGTTTCCTTGCCCACAACCATGCCCACCTACTGGTAATACTGTGTTTGGTTCTTCAGCCAAATTCACAATAGTAGCAGAGTTGAGAAGTCATGAGAGATAATCGGATCTCAACAAATGAAAATACTTCCTATCTAGACCCATCATAGGAAAAAGTTATCTACTCTAATTCTATACAGAATTATCATAAGCTCTAGATATACAGCAGGTCCATTCCAGAGCCAATCTTCTGAAAATCTAATCCCAAAGCTATTAAGAAAAATGGTAACATCAGTAGGTACTCATCCATGATAGTAGAAATATGGATATTATCTTAGGAAAAGCGTCTAAACCCTAATTTTGACAAGGGCAAGGCCTAAGGCTTTTGTGAATGACTAAGATGTCTAATTTGTCTCTTCACTGAGGTGTACAGTATTACGTTGATCCACCATGAAAAGTGGTGGACTCCTGTGAAGACCCAGTGTCTTCCAAGCATACATCCTTAATTACAGCATTCTATTCTCCACATAGCTGCCAGACCTATCCTAATTATCTTGCATGAAAACAAAAACAAACAAACAAAACCTCACATGGCTTCATTCTTGATTTAAGCTCACCAAGGGTTATCTCCTCTGTGAGCAATCTTCCCATGTGTTGTGTAGCACTGAAACATGCCATCTTGGAAGAAGAGGAGGATAAGACTAATGAAGAAAAGGAAGCATGTACGATGCAAGAAGTTAATGAAACTTACAAGGCTAAGGATGCTCCAGAAATTTACAAGGCCCCTCCCCACTGTTAGAAAAATACTAACATTTTCTGGGCAGAGGAGACTCTGATGGGTGAAGCTGCCTATAATTCATGCAGCACATGGTTAGCTATTCTAGGAACTTTATTTATTTTATATTTATTTATTTTATTTTTATGAAGCAGCTGCCTTTGAGTCAGTCATCCACCTCCTATAAATAATTCCACATATGTGCTCCTCCTGTAAGCAATGCAGGCAAACTCACTGACTCATTCGTGCCCTATCTGAAGTGGACAGACATTTGTGCACACCTCCCCAGGGAAAGTCACACAACATAGTGACATCTACAGCCTTGCCTTGTTGACTGTGTGACATCACCTCTTAATCCCAGCCATCTGACTTACCCATTCTGTTCCAGCCACACCAAGCTTCCCAGGCCTTGAGCTTGCTTCAAGTTCAACCTAAGAAGCTCATGATCTCCCTTTCTCTGCCAACTAACCTCAGCTGCCACTTACTCAAAAAGCCCTTTTCCAATTATCCATGGAAATGGCTGCCCCTGTTCTACAGTCTAACTTCATATTTTGTCTTCTTTATAATACACATCACAAAGTTGAATTTTTGGATTTTACTTCCTTACCTATTTTGGTAGAGCTGGGGCCTTTGCTACCTTGTACAGCTAGAATAGTACCTGGCATGTTTGTTGAAGGGAGGGGAGGAAAGGAAAAAGGGAGGGAGGAAGGGAAGGAGTGATGGAGGGAGGAAGGGAGGGAGGAAGGCAGGGAGGAAGGCAGGGATGCAGGGAGGGAAGGAGGGAGGGAGCAAGGGAGGGAGGGAGGGAAAGAGGTAGGGAAGAAGGGAGAGAGGGAAAGAGGTAGGGAAGGAGGAAGGAGGGAAGAAAGGAGGGAGGGAAGAAGGGAGGGAGGGAAGAAGAGAGGGAGGGAGGAAGGGAGGGAGGAAGGGAGGGACACAGGGAAGAAGGGAGGGAGGGAGAGAGGGAGGAAGGGAGGGAGAGAGGGAAAGAGGGAGGGAAGGAGGGAAGAAAGGAGGGAGGGAAGAAGGGAGGGAAGGAGGGAAGGAGGAAAGGAAAGAGGGAGGGAGGAAGGGAGGGAGGGAGGGAGAGAAGGAAGAAGGTTTATGCTGCTATAAGTCCTGCTCTGGCTTAAAGCTATACCAGCTTGTGTCATTTAACTCTCATGATAAACCTGGTATATAATAGTCACCTCCCCATTGCCTAGGTGTTGAATCCTGAGGATAAGAGGGTAATGCTCCCAAGCTCTGACGGCCAACAGAGGACCCAGCCAGGCTCTGAGTGAGGGCAGAAATGTCAAAGTCTAACTGTCCTTTGAGGCTCAGCTTTAGCCTCTCTAGCTGTGCAGGTTTGGACAGGTTACTTCACCTCTCCAAACTTCAGTCAACCTCAGTCCCGTGTGAATAAAGCCGTACTTGGGCTGTATGGTGTGTGAGGCTTCAGAGAGATTATGCATGGAACTGGTAACAGAAAAATCAGTGAAAATCAGTGCTTGCTACTGGGTGGCAGAGCAGGGGTTTGAAGGTGGATTTCATTGTTCTCCCTTAGGAACTTTCTGATCTAAGCCTCTCCAGCTGCATCAGGAAGCAGAAAGACCTTTCCTCCTCTTCCAGAGTACCACACGTGAAGTGTCTCCCACTGGAAGCACACATTCTTCCTGCACACCTCACTCTTTCTCTCGCCCACATCTGCCCATCTGTTGCAAGGCTAAGGAAGTACTACGTGTTACCCTGGGTGTGAGAGACAGAAAAAGAAAAAGAAAAAGAAGCTTCCCTGCACAGCCTCAGCCCTCTAGAGCCTGGCAGCCTCCTAGCCTGCAAGGTGTTAAGTCTCAGCTCCCCTACAAATCTCCTGCTGGGAGCTCCAAGTTAGAAGCAGCTTGAAGGCTGCCAGCCTGCCCCAGTTGCATCCTTTCCTCCTTGTGGAAGCTGGAATCACACAGGGTCTGTGGGCCCTCCTCATCCTGGTCTCCTTGGTGATGCTAGGACAACTCCAGGGTCTCATGCAGCCTCTGCAGGGCTTGGAGACCCCAGCCCCACCCAGGGTAGGCTGGACCACTTATGCCTGCCCTAGAGCTGTCCTCCAGAGGTATTCAGAATTGCAGAGCATGTGCAGGGCTGGGCTCTCAGGCCTGCTGTTCCCTCTCACTCTGAAGGGGAGGAGCTGTTTGACTCCAAGAGGAAATTTCCAGCCAACCAAGGACAAAGAGGCCACTTTCTGGAAATGTGCTTGGAGAAGGGGCACCAGGCAGAAAGGGAAAGAAGACCCTACTCTCCCCTCCTCCAGTGAGGGACTCCCTCTGCTCCTTTCCAACTTCTGCCTCTCCTCTGGAGTTGGCTGATCTGGGTACAGAGACAAACTAATACACCTCTCTGCCCAGGACAGGACAGGGAATAGAGCCAGAGTCCCTGCCAAGGAAGTGCCGTTGGCCAACCAGGCAGGTGGTCCCGAGGTAAAAGGCTAGAGCAGGCTCAGGGCCCAGAAGGCATGCTTGGGTTCCTTAATGATGTCTGACTATGCAAAAGCATGCTCGTATGTGTGTGTGTGTGTGTGTGTGTGTGTGTTTGTGTGTCTGTGTCTGTGTCTCTGTGTGTCTGTGTATGTCTGTGTCTCTGTGTCTCTGTCTATGTGTATGTCTGTCTACATCTGTGTATGTCTCTGTCCCTCTCTCTGTCTGTGACTCTGTCTCTCTCTGTCTCTCTGTCTCTGTCTCTATATTGTTCTCTCTCTCTGTCTGTCTGTGTGTATGTATGTATGTATGTGTGTGTGTGTGTGTGTGTGTGTGTGTGTGCCCAGACTATCCCCTGGACACACACACATTCTTCCAAATCCTGGACCCACCCCTATTCTGTTACAGTCCGACATGAACAGAAGAGGTAGACAGACCTTGCTTGTATTTACAGAATTATAAGGAAGCCTTCCTTACTTTGCACACTAGTGAGAGAATTGGAAGATTCTGAACAGAAATGAACACCTCCAACGTTCACACAAATCTCATCCTCTCCGGCATTCCGGGGTGGCATGGCAAAAGAGACACACACTTCTAAGGAGTGGTTTGATTTTGGTTTTCTTTCATCTTCTCTCAGGAAAAAGAAAGGATTCAGAGAAACTGTTTAGACAGAGGCATTGGTCTCATCTTGCCTCTTTCAAAGATGACTCCAGGGGCAGGGCTCGGGACATGGAAACAGCTAGAACCCTAGGGAGAGTTCACTATTGTCTGAGCCAGGGATCCTCATGGACAGAGAGAACAGTAGTACTTGTTATCATGTCTTCTATTTTTTCCTTATTTGAAGGATTTCATCTGATTTATTTATTTACTTACTTACTTAGAGACAGAGTCATATAGTCCATGCTATTTTGGGACTAGCTAAGGCTGAGGCTGGCCTTGAACTTCTGATCCTTCTATTTCTGCCTGCCAAGTGAGGGCATTTCACAGGGACATCTCAATGCCTATTCCATATGTGTCGCTGGGGATCAAACCTAGATCTACTTGTGCAGGGCAGGTACTCTACCAACTGAATTCTAACTCCAGCCCTGGTTTCTGGCATTGTACCTGCCTCCTAAAGATGCTCTGTAAATAGCAATCATTTTATTCTTTCTATTGAGTCCTGTGTGGATCAGAGACACTACCTTAATGTCTCTGATTCCTAGGGAAACTCAGGTTCTGCCCCATATTCCAGATCCTATAATAATCAAATGATGATGACACTGGCTATAACCCAGCAGACCCAGCAGGCACACAGCTGTCAGAGACAAGGCCTAATGGTGGCATGATAATATGCCAGCACACTAGGTCAGGGGCAGAAAAGAAGCCTGAACCCTCTCTGTGACTCCAGTTATCACCTTCCAGGTCATTAGACCTTCTGAGCCATGACCTCAGCTGGCTCTGTTGTACAGGGGTAGTCCATTGGAAAAGATGCCATTGGTTCTGGTGTCAAGCTTCTGGATTCATTTCTTGGCCCAGTTGCTTAGAGCTAAGTAACAATCCCTCCTCTGCTCCATCCCTTCCCTGACCTGGATACATTAGTGTCCTAATCTATGAAATGGCTCTGGTGAGAACTGAAGCAGAGACTAAATGAGACTGCGTGCATGAATGTATTCAGAGCAATGCCTAGTTCACAGTAAGTGGCCAGAGAAGGCTTTGAGCTGATTGGGACTCTTCATCAGGAACACTACAAGTCCAGTAGTGACTTCCCAAGCTGTGATTTGGCCCAAAACCCCAGTCAGTCTGACACTTTATGAAGACTGCTGATTGAATTATTTCTGTCCTTAATAGTACAGCTTTGCAAGGGCAGGGACACTGCCTTGATCAAGCTGGTGCACCATGAATTGTTATCCAAATGGGTGACTATATCAAATAATTCAACAGCTCCCTGGCAGAGCAAAGCATTTCAAAGCCCCTTCTCCCTAGACTACATGTGTTATGCCTTCAATTAAAATAACTGTTTAGCAAGAAAAACATATACCACTATGGATAAGAGATACTTCCTCTCTGAAACCTCAAGGATCATCCCCCAAAATGTATACTATGTCACCTTGTTAATGAAGCCAAAAAGATAGGAACTGGAGGGAGATAGAAAAGAAAACTGATTTGACTGCATCCTGCCCCCAATACTCTCTTTTGCCCCCTCTTCCTGGCCCCTCCCTCAATCTACTTTGTTCTATATATCACAATGAAAACCAGTATTTTATACAATATACACTAATAAAAAATTCACATTGACAGCTTTGTGTATATTGTCTCTGGACTTCAGTTTGTCTGATTCTTGTTGGCCAATTTTTCTTTCTCTAATTCTTCCTTCGTGGCTCCCTTCACCTGATGTTTTTCTTGTTAATTTCAAATACTGTGTTTATAGTTCTTCATGCTCTCCTTGTTCATTAACTTTTTTAGATCTCACTTGACATTTCTCATGTTAGGTCATAAGTGCCATATTTTCCTATCCTTTAATATGATTGATTTAAAGTTATTCACACTTCTGGACTGAAAGTTCCACAAATAGATCATCTAGAAACTATTTCATTTAGCTAATTGTTCTCTTTACTGTAGTTTTGTTTGTTTTACAACAGGAAAACACAAAGGGCACATAACTTCTTTTGATTACAAATGTACTCTCCTTTATTAGTTGTGTAAGATGAAGATTGTTCAGTTTGACTCGATCGGAGTCAGGAGTTAATATCTGGGTCAGGACTTAAGGCTAGAATCCCACCAGAGGGCATTTGAAACCCAAGCACCAGAAGCCCTATAAAATCTCTCTTTGCTATTTACAAATCCTCCTCTTTCCAACTTGCCCCATTTTCCAGACTACAAGACTAAGGCACTATGGGATTATGAGGTTGTGAGACCACAGGTTTGTGAATTTGCAATGTCAACACCCTATAGAAATCTGCTGTCTCACCTAACCCCAGTCAACTGGCAAAAAGCTCCGTCTCAGAAAACAGAGTTTGTATTTGTTTTAGATTTCTGCTCCAAAATGCTGGTGTATAGGATCGCCAAAAGCCTGGCTTCTGTTTTTCCTCGGGCAGATACCTCCCTCATCTGTACCCTGTCTTCTACCAGCTTTAGCATCCAGCCCCAGGGACCAAGCATCCTGGATCCTTATTCACCAGGGAGAAAATGCTTCCTCTGAAGACTTCCTCTGCCTTCAAAAAAGCAACTTATGGGAAAAAGGGTTTGCTTGGCTTACCGTTCCAGGTTACAGAGCATCATAACAGGAAAGTCACAGTGACTGGAGCTTTGGGGCAGCAATTCACATCCACAGACAAAAACAGAAAGGAGATGCATGCATCCACACTCGCTTGCTTGCTGGCTAGCTTTCTCCTCTTCTATTGTTCAGGACCCATTGCCTAAAGAACAGCACCACCTAAGCTGGACTGGGTCTTCCACTTAACAATCAAGATAATCTGATGCAGATGTGCCTATAGGCCAACCTGATCTAAATAATTTCTCATTAAGACTTTGTTCCTACTCCTCCACTGCTGGTGGGGTTGCAAATTGGTACAGCCACTCTGGAAATCAGTCTGGCGGTTCCTCCGAAAACTGGGCACCTCACTTCCAGAAGATCCTGCTATATCACTCCTGGGCATATACCCAGAGGATTCCCCACCATGTAATAAGGATACATGCTCTACTATGTTCATAGCAGCCCTATTTATAATTGCCAGATGCTGGAAAGAACCCAGGTATCCCTCAACAGAAGAGTGGATGCAAAAAATGTGATATATCTACACAATGGAGTACTATTCAGCCATTAGAAACAATGAATTCATGAAATTCTTAGGCAAACGGATGGAGCTAGAGAACATCATACTAAGTGAGGTAACCCAGACTCAAAAGGTGAATCATGGTATGCACTCACTAATAAGTGGTTATTAACCTAGAAAACTGGAATACCCAAAACATAATCCACACATCAAATGAGGTACAAGAAGAAAGGAGGAGTGGCCTCTGGTTCTGGATAGACTCAGTGAAACAGTATTTGGCAAAACCAGAACGGGGAAGTGGGAAGGGGTGGGTGGGAGGACAGGGGAAGAGAAGGGGACTTATGGGACTTTCGGGGAGTGGGGGGCTAGAAAAGGGGAAATCATTTGAAATGTAAATAAATTATATCGAATAAAAAAAAATAAAAATATATTAAAAAAAAAAAGACTTTGTTCCTAGGTGATTCTAAGTTGTATCAAGCTGATAGTTAAAACTAACAGCATAATCATTAACTATTTATTGAGTGTTATTTCTTAGACTAAGAGATTTATAGACAGCATTTGATTTGACTGTTACACACACACACATTGTCTAAAGGACCATTTTTATTTTGTTCCTCTTCATAAAAGAGAAACCATGATTTGCAAATTTGTCTGCTAAACATTTCACCATGCCCTCCTTTCTATAGACCCAACTGCACATTGTTCTTTGCCTGGAAAAGTCAAGACACAGAAAGCTGTGGCAAGATGATCTGGGTGTCAATGAGCGATCCCTGAAATGGAAACTTAAGGGTTCTTTGGAGAGTCAGTTGTGTTGGAAGATGTTTTGTTGTGGCAAACACATGAAGGAGTGTTTTCCTGAAGTAGATACAGGTGAAAGACGAAGGCAGTCTCGTGAAGGAATCTTTCACTGAAGCAGACACAGGAGAGAAGATGTTCTGCTAAAGCAAACACATGAAAGGACACATGATGAAGGGTTCTTTGCTAACAACACACGTGCATTGGTCCACCTTACATTGAGTAGTTGAGCTCTATTTGTTGGGATTCCGAGGACGGGGCTGAGCACGCCCTGAGGCAAGAAAATGCTAAAGCAAGGCACGCGGAGGACACGTGATGTCTGGAGGGAATTATTAGGACTCCACAGAGTGACTGGGACAGAGCTTGGCTTGCTGGTACAGCTAGCAGTGCAATGCTTGTAAGTCTTCGCAAAATCTTTGCTTCCCTGAGAGAGGCACAGCTGAGAACTTTTGGTGTTCCTGTTGGTCTCTCTTGCTGGCTCTTGCTGACGCCAAGGCCTGACTGTCTCTGCTAGGTCTTGTCACCACTGTTGCTAACCTGACTCTACCTGAACTGGACTTCTGGTGTATCCATAAAGTGTTTGCAAATGGATGGAGCTAAGGCTGCTAACCTGTGAACTGACCTGCCAATTTCCAAACAACAAGGATGGGAGACGCTGCAAAGAACCTTTCTAAACAGGTCCACTTCCCCCCATCCCCCCTACTGCCCCATATCCTTTCTTTTCCACTAGCTCTGGTGGATGGTGGGCTACAAGGGAGGTTAAAGCATTTAAGAACCACCATTAAAAATAGAATTTGAAAAAAATTAAAGTTAATTATTAAAACAATTTATTTTAAAAAATTAAAAATTAAAGGGACCCCTGTCTCCCTTGTCTCTGTCCCTGACCCCTACCCAACCCTTCCTTCGTCTTCTGATCCTTCCCATCTCAGATTTTTCTTAGTCATTTCTGGATGCAGCTCATGCGTTGTCTCCACACACATCCTCTCAGATACTCTAGCCCTCAAACATTTTGGGGCATGGCTCACAGCCAGTTCTTCTACTCCTCTGCCTCTGTCCAAAACACAAGTAAGAAGATAAACGTATTAGGGGGCCATAATCTCTCCCCATAAATCCTCTCATATGGGTTGCTTTCCTAACCTTCTTAGATCCCCAATATCCTTCAGGGGTTGAAGCCTTGGAATCCCCGTGGTACGGGCTACAACATCACTTAGTGACAGCCTCAGGGGCCTTGAGGCCTCCTGAAGTGCACGTGTGGGTGAGGGAGGAGCAGCCTGAGGGTCAAGTCAAGAAAATACCATTCTGAGGTGAACCTAGAGCCATGGCCCTCATCCTGTATAAAAATCAACTCCAAATGGATTTAAGATCTTAATGTAAGGCCTAAAACTCTGAATGTATTAAGGAAAGTAGGAAAATGATTTAAGATAAAGGAATAAGCAAAGACTTTCTGAATAAGACTTAAGTCACTCAGGAAATGACGCCAAAAGTTGACAAACAGGACCTTGTGAAAATTAAAAACTCTTACACAGCAAAGTAAATGGATCATCGAGGGGGGGACCTACAAAATGGTAGGAAAATCTTCAGTAGCTGTATGTCTGAGATAGGATTAATACAAAGAACTTAAAAATTAAACAGTAAGAAATTGAATAACCCAATCAATAAACGGGCAAATGAACCGCTTGCAAAAAATGAAACAAAAATAGCCAATAAACACTTGAAAAATGTTCAAGCTTATTGTCCGTCAAAGAACTATAAATTAAACCTACATTAAGATTCCAACATATCCCAATTGGAATGGCAGTAACAGCAACAACAACAACAACAACAAAGAACCACAATGAATATTGGCAAGGATGTGGGCAAGATGAAAATGAAATGCTTATACACTATGGAAGGGAAACAAGAAAATCTCATTGTTATGAAGTTTCCTAAAAAAAAAAAAAAAAAAAAAAAAAAAAAAAAACAAGGAAGAACCACATGACCCAGTCCTATCACTCCTGGGTCTTCCCCTGAAGGACTTCAAGGCAACACAGAGCAGAGGCACTTGCACATTGATGTATATTGCAGCATTATTCATATTGCAGCATTATTCAAATGTCTAAGTTATGGAACCAACCTAAGTGTCCCACAGCAAGGCAATGGATAAAGAAATGTGGCCTAGATTGTGAGAAAATGGAAACAAATGGAGGTGATGATATGAAGGAAATTAGGCCAGTCTGAGAAAGACAGATATCATATGCTTTCTCTAAAATGTGGTTGGTTCCTACATTTTACATAAATATATAAAAACCATGTATGTATGTATGTATGTATGTATGTATGACATGGAAGTAGAAGCAAAGGGGACTAGTGAGAAACAGGTGGAACTAATGGAAAAATACGTTCAAGGTATAGCATCGATTGTGTACAATTGTCCTTATAGCATAGTACCATATACAATGACTATATACAATGAATATTAAATTTAAGAAGAGAACCAGAACATCTGACCTACGCACACACACACAATCCCGTTCCAGAAGCCAGCCCTGGGGTGAGCAGGGTGGCTCCACTGGGAAGCCAGCTCTTTTCATGCGATCACATGGGCCCTCGGTTGTCACTACGATGAGCAAATGCTTGACAGAGATGGGGAAGATGAAAGAGCAGAGCAGTGCACCAACTGTGGAGAGCGGCAGAACTGGAGATGCAATGACAGCAGCAGGTATGAAAGAGGGCCGGGTTGACGGTGGATCAGGTCATTGCCCGGTGGAGTCAGCAGGATGGCAGGCAGCAGCCAGGGGCAGATGCGGATGCAGGATCTCCCAGGCTCTAGGCCATGATGGGGGCCCAAGATGAAGAATGATTCACTTTCTGGATTGGACCTCCTTCAAGGGTCACCATAGTCCATGCTGTTGCTGAGGGCCACACGTGAGCCCTACCGCCGGCACCCAGGGCCTGAGTCCACGGTCTACGCTGTCTCCAGAACCCACAAGGAAGCCCACGATCCGAGAGCCCCAGATCAAAGAGCAAGACATCAATGTCTTGGCAGTGATGTTGGTGGCTGCAGGCGCTCAGCTGAATAAGAGGGGCACGGAAGGCTTCCAGGACAACCCCGACTCGGGCAGACCCCAGTACCCTCCCCTGAAATGTAACAGCCTAAAAAGAAGCCACCAAGAGACCTCTTTAAAATGTGATAAGGATACTGCAGAGTTGTTCCCCGTAATCTGTGGCTTCTGGCTGAGGGGCAGGCAGAAAAGTCTCAGTTTTCTTTAGGGAGTAGGCTACTGGCAGTTTAGTCTATGGACAACACACATTGGGCTTGGTTTTTGTTGCTGTTGTTGTTGGGGGGGTCACGATGGGGAACAGATATGGAAGGACTGAGAAGTGAGTGTGAATGGGGACTATGATGTGAAATTTTCAAAGAATCAGTAAAAGAGAAGAAGCCCACTTTCCAGTCTAAGGAACCCCGATAACAGCCTTGCTCTTGACTTTAGATAACAGGCCTCAAATCGCCAGCACTTAGTCACAGCCCTGAGCGCCCCACTGAAACCCAGAGTCACAGAGAAGTGCCTGGTCTCACTGAGGACTGAAAAGGAGGAGGGGACACTCAATACACCTGTGTGTGTGTGTTGGCGGCAGGTGTTAAAATCTTCACTGGCCAAATCTGAGATTCAGAAAGAAAAATTAGGCATCATGAAATACAGCTGTCTTTCCAGCAGTTGGAAGGATAAAGCAGGAAGACAGAGAAGAGGCCTCCAGACCACCGTAGGCGACATCCTGAGACCCAGTCTCAAGAGGAAAACAGAGGAAGGGAAGATTATGCTAACACTATAAAACACAAAATATTAACATTTGTAGTATAAAAAAAAGAGAAATAATGTCACATTTTATAAAATGATAATTGGTGAGTCCAGGCAGACAGCATGGGCACAGAGTTCTTTCAACCCTGTAGATGTGAAATTATTCTAATTTAAGCATTGAGAAAAGTACAAAGAAACGGATCTTTCTTTTAGTAATACTGCACCCATGACTCCCAGCACAGATAGTTTTAAGACCACCAAACTATCTTTCTTAATGCAGGAAGATGAAAATGATTGAACTCTCTGGGTTCTAGACTTAGCCATGCAGACACTCTCCTGGAGACTAGAATCTGACTGTAATAGGAGATGAAACAATCACATACTGACTGTTAAGATTGTTAGGAGGTGGCTAATATCAGTACGGACAGTTACAAATTAAGGGGCTGTTCTGTCTCTCCAGTGCCGAATGCCTGATGCCTCTTAGTGTTTACCTGCCTTTCCCCTTTCCTGATAAGATTGCACATGTTACTCAGGAAGAGAAATGGAACGTTTCCCCACAATTTCCCTACAGGAAAGAAGCCCTCCTCCTGCTGGAGAAAGGACAGACTGAAAGGATTGTTTGAGCGCCATCTACTGGGAACATAGTGGTACAGCCTCGTAGTGCCTGTATTGTGCCCCAGCTAGAATAAGACCATGGGGTCCCCTTTCCACCTTCACAGGAGGCAGTATAATGATCAGCTCCAGATAGGCGTTCAGCAGACAGACAAATGCATTTCTTCTTCCCTTGCATTTTTTTTTAATTTACATAGGCGACAAGAACCTAAGAACGTGGAACTGCTGTCTTCTTGGGTTTGACCTTCTTTCCACAGACAGAATTCATTCTCCTCGAGGGCTCATTGTAATCCACGATGACCAGACTGGGCTTCCATAAGAAATGCTCTGCTTGTGCTTGCGGCTGTGACGACAGACACTGTGTGGAATGAGACTTTCAAAGCAGGCAGAATGCAATCACAGCATCCCACGGGTTCCAGACAGAATCAGATGCAGACAGGAATCTGGCCCTTCTTCTGTTTGTTTACTTTACAGAATAAACTGCTCTCTGTGTTTGTTTTTTACTTCTTCGTGTTGTTTTTATCTTCCTTTTCTGGAGGGCAAGCTCTACAACAGAAGAGACAGCGTCTGTCTACTCATCATTGTGTGTCCAGCACCTGGGGTGTATTCCTTTGGGTGAAAGTACCATCTGACAGATAAGACCACAAAGTCCTACTTAACCTGTCTAGTGGGATCACTATCTTCCCTGAGCCAGCTCTGTTGTCCTGAAGAAAGCCTGACTCGTAGAGCCATATCATTGGCAATCCAACCAATCAGACTCTGCAGCCAGCAGCATACTGAAGCTCAAGCCAACACCTAACTGACCGAGACTTTAGGAAAGGTCTTGCTTGGGGGATATTTCTGGGTACCTGCTATTCAGACAAACTTGAGGTCCCTTGCTACTCTTCTAGTGTGTCTTGCTCTTTCCTCCCTACCTAGCCACCGAAGTAGCATTTCTAACTATGACCTTTGCACACAGCACTGACTCCACTTCAATGAGCCTTTGACACGTTGCTAGAATTACCTGTCAGGTGTCATTTTTCTGGCTTTCTGGGTTAGTTTTTGTCAACTTGACACAAACTGAATCCAGTTCCCCTACCTTTGCAACAGACAGAGACCACTGCAAAAACCACTACTAATCAGAAAGCAGTTCCAATAGATAAATTTACAGAATATTCCTGTACCTAAAGCTCAGGAATAATTATAGAGAAGGGTGCAGAAAAATTATAAATGCAAGAAGACCAGGAATTTTGTTTTGGAATTGTGTCTTCTAGTAGTATAGGCAGCTCCCACTAAGTCTCATGCACGAGCATGAACTGAACAAGGGTGATATCAATGAACATGCCAAACTGGATAAAGAAAGGTCCACAAGACTCGACCATGCACCAGGAACTATATCCAACGATATATGGTCATCCCTGAAAATACACATACCATTAACATTATCCAGACTGAGCATGATATGTTTAAGAATTACCTGTGTGTGTGTGTGTGTGTGTGTGTGTGTGTGTGTATGCTCATGAATCTCATGTGTATGGATATCAGAGGAACTTGAATGTCATTTCTCAGATACTCTCCATCTTTGTTTGCTTGTCTGTCTGTCTGTCTGTCTGTCTGTCTGTTTTAGGCCATACTTGGCCTGGCACTTACCAAGTTGATTAAGCTTGGCCATCTGCAATCTCTGGTGATCCACTCGTCTCCAGCTTCCCCAGATCACCATGCCCAGCTCTTCACACAGGTGCTAAAGATCAAACTTGGGTCCTTACGCTTACATGGCCAGCACTTCACCGTCGGAGCTGTATTTTCAGGACTCTGTTTTTTCTAAGCTATTATTGAAAGTAGTTTTGTATTTGGACTTCTTACCATCTTATCAATTAGAGGTATGTGATGAAAAAGTCATTGTATCACTAATGTGTATGACAGTGGGCTTTCGCTATCTCTAAGCAAAGCAATACTTCAGATGTATTACCACACTTAATCAGTGCTATAAGATAGACAGCATTCTTCATCATTGAGGCTAAATGACTTGCCCAAAGTCATATGTAGTAGAATGCAATCATTACTTTACCCCAAGTCAATCTATATAGTTTGTACCCTGATCATTGTTTTCTCCCACCATCACCTAGAATAGGTACCAAGGTAAAAAGCAGATTATATCATACAGCTGGCATGCCTGGGAAAAAAATCTACAAAGCCCCAAATTAAATTTCCTAGAACCCAATTAAAGTGGCAGGGAAATTTTAAATCAGCAGTAGAGACCAGCATTTTAAAATGTACCTACCTTCCAGAACTGTTATGTTCACTCTGGAATATAAACAAACGCCTCTCTTCCTCTGGGTGTGGTGGCGTCTTAACACTACTAGCATCTGGCTATGAGTTGGGCCCAGTGGTTGGGTCAGCATCACTATAAACAAAGTCTCTGTAAACTGGAAATGTCATTCATAGAAGGAAAGCTGGTTATCCCAACAGTGTCTGATTGCTGACATTCCAGCACTTGGGCATTGCTATGGGTGCAGGCTCTCAGAGGACACCCAAGGTTGGCATGAGGAGCATCCTGGAGTGAGCGAGATACCAGATTTCCATTCTACTTTCAAAGAGCTTTGATGCTCAGAGAAGAATAACAACAAATGATCCTCTGAGATCAAGTACTTTCCAGAAGAATTCCCTTCCTGGGTAAAATGGTGTGCTAGGAGTTTATTGTGGTTTCAAGAACTTAACCCAGGAGTTAAGAAATGTATCAAAGAGATTCCTATTTTGAATACACTACTCAGGACAATAGTGGAGCCTATTTTATTGTCTGCTGATCAAAGCCACTTCAAAAGTTCTCCTGGCATGGAAATCCATTGTGGAGAGAGAGAGAGAGAGAGAGAGAGAGAGAGAGAGAGAGAGAGAGAGAGAGAGAGAGAGAGAGAGAGTGGGGGTGTAAGGATATGGCCTTATTTGAGCAAAAGCTGAACTTGAGAACCAGATAAGGAAGCTTCTAGAAACACAATCCCAAACACATGTCCATTATCCACCCTGGATAGACGGAAATACATCTTTATTTTAATAGTCCTATCTCTAGGCACAGGCTTTCCAAAACTGAGATTCCAACAAGATAAACATGAGTTGTATTCGAAGCTGAGTAAAGACAGCTTGTATGTAGGCACAGGGGGTCTACTTACGCATACAGTCTCCTCCGTACCAGCCTGCCCTGCACTCTGCACAGTAGAATCCCTTCACGTAGAAGTCATCCAGAGTTCCGCCCCATGAACCATTCCGGCAGCTCTTGCAGTTTTCAAAGATGGTACAACCTGAAACATCCCAAAATACTTGTGTATACATTTGCAGATTTGAGTCTTCTCAGGAAGCAAACTGTATGTCTCTCTGCAAAGCCCCGTCTCTGCCCCAGTATCTAGACCTGGAAAAACACCAATAATCTTAGGTGAACCTGCTCATACCAATGAACAGGAGATTTACCCAGATTCAAAAAGGAGTGTGATAGGGGATTTGAGCACTGATGGCCAACTGTGGTTTTATAGAAAGTAATACACATTAGTTTATAGGGAATGATGGAATCCAGCTAGTGTAGAACTAGTTTTTGTTCTTTATAAATTTATTTCATGTTTGTTGTATAATGGAAAATTCACATAAACAAAAGAATTTACTTTTTAAAAATGGCATCTGGAGGATTCTCTTAACACTCTTTCTTATACCTGGTGGCCGGGAACACAATCCAGAGCTGTGTTCAACTCCCAGAACCCAGGTTTTTGTTTTTGTTTTTAAGTTATGTATGATGGCATAAATTTGTGATCCCAGTTTTGCAGAGACATAGATGGGCAAACCCCAGGAATCACTGGCCAGTCACTCCAGTCTACTTGGCAAGTTCCAGGCCAGTGAAAGGCCAATTGGCCATGTCTGAGGAGTGACAGCCAGTGTCGTCCTCTGGCCTCCACACACACATACACACATGTGCACATACGCACACACACATACACACACAACTAACCTGCATATAAATACACATACAAAAATTAGCCTTCTGCTACATACTATGCATTTTGTTTTAATCATTCATTTACTGATGACAAATGAGTTTCTGTAGATATTTGTCTGCCAGGCTCTCGTATAACAAAAGTACAGCATGCAATCAGCACCAGCCGTGGCTACAGTCTTGCTCAAGGAAGATCAGGCAGGCAGAGCCAGGGAGGGCTGGGCCTTGTTCAGGTGTGGTTCATCTCAAAAGCCAGGTCTCCCGAAGAGTTGAGAGAGTGTGAGAAAAGGCAGAAATGATTTCTTCCCACTTATCAAAACACAGACCTAAGACCTGCCCTAATGCTCTCACCTGTCAAGATGTGATTAAATTGTATCTGCCTCTTGTTACTGTTTAAAAATACATTAACATATCAAAAGCAAGGTGTAAATAGTAAGTACTGTCAGATCACAAACTATTATTATTCTGCTTTCCCATAATTCCACCTGGCTTATCCTTACCATTGTTTATTTCCATTTTTCTATAGCAGACAAAAGCAAAGGGCTACAGCTTGGTCTGCATTAAATCTTCAGAGCCCAGTATAATACTGAATGAAAATTATCCTGGAAAATGAATGACTAATGAACTGCTGGAGAAGGCCACTGTTTGCTTGGGTTGACAACATGCTGCTTTGCTGTGTGTGTGTGTGTGTGTGTGTGTGTGTGTGTGTGCATGTGTGTGTGTGTGTGTGTGTGTGTGTGTTTTCTCTATCGCAGAGTGACTCATAGTTCTCTTTCCATTTCTCCAGGCTTTGTCTTCCCTCCTACCAGAGAAGCTGAGCTGCTGCTATGATTGATGTGTTTAGTCCATCCTGTGTCCCAGAACTGAGTCCCAGTGGACTCCCTGAGCCTTGCAAAGGCCAATCATGTGTCACCAAAGAGACAAATGGACCCAGAGACTGCCCTCAACTGCCCTGCTAATGCTATTCCTTGACTCAGCTACATATTAGGGTCCTTAGGTTCCAGCTACAAAACCCAGGCTAGAGACGAAGATGGGCAAAGCTCAGCGGGAATGAACTAGGGAGCTCACAGGTTGCCAGAGGAGCTGTTGCAGATCCTATTTGCTTTCACCTTAGAGTTCAGGGATTGATTAGAGGCCACCCACTGAGCTCATGCAGTGTCAGGGACCAAGTCCAGGGCGTGCACTCAACCAATCGAGCTGTATCCATGTATATATCCGAAACTAAGACTATCATTTTTCTTTCAAGACAAAAATGTAAACTGAAGTCATAACATATTCTATTTTCCACCTATGGGATTGATAGAAATCCAGATGACAATTTTGTTACACTGGTTAACAAAACAATACCCTCATATATATCCTCATCATGAGTGCTAAAGGCATCTTAAAGAATTAGACAAAAGCTAGAAAACAATATACATGCCTCCCTTTGACCCCTGACTTCACTTTCTAGAAGTCTACCCCAAAGATAAACTATAAGAATTCTAATTGATGTGTTTAGAGCATTCACTCTAGTGTTGTTGGAATAGGTTGGACATCCCTAATCTGAGAAATTTTAGTTCAAAATAGGATTGTGTGTGTGTTTGTGTGTGTGTGCGCGCACACACGCATCAGCACAAGTAGCAAATAGCATAGCAAGTCTTACGTGGCCGATAATAGCCAAAACAAAGGTATATTAAAAAATATACCTTTGCCTCAAACTATGGATATAAGTTGTATAAAAAGTAAAAAGAGAATTTCACATTTAGCCTTGGGTGCTTGCTTCAAGAATCTCATTGCTTATATATGCAACATTCCCTAAACCTTGAAATACTAAATATGTTGGACTCCAAACACTGTAGATAGTAAATATTTAAGTTGTAATAGCAAAGAGCTGGAAGAAATCCACTGACAATTAACTATAATAATTTATGAAATGCAGTCACATGTACCTGCAAAAGAAATGAAGAAAATGGATCTATCTGATATGAAACATCTCCAGCACACATTGTTAAGAAAAATAATCCTGTGGGATAGGTAGCAATGTTTGTGGTTTGTTGTCTTTGTGCGAAATGGGGAAAGAAAAATAAATGCATGTGCCTGTTCCCTTGCATTTTCAGATACAGAAAACAATTAACCTATCTTGATATTAGATAGGTGGCATAACACCAAAACAGAAGCCACATTTATTGATTTTACAGTATAGCATTTTGATTATACACATCCACCAGCATGTATTCTAAAGCCAAGGGTGACCATAAAGAATCATGTCTGTACGCATCAGGATTGTTGGTGGTACATATAATGCTCTTGTTATTTTGCACATCTATTGCATGCTGTATGATGAGACAGATAAGGAATTACATTAATATTAATGGGAAATGAATTTTCAGCATCAGAGGAAAAAGTCAAAGAAGTAAATACCCTTGTACTGCTATGTATGGACTTGAGTATTTGCATGCATTTTTTTCTTTATAACAAGAGTAGAGAATAGATAATAAAGGGATGAAAGATAAATAGGTAATAGACTAATAGATAGATAGATAGATAGATAGATAGACAGACAGATAAACCACACCTTTAATTCAAGCACTCAAGAGGCTGAGTTAGAAATATTTTAAGTTCAACGACAGCCTGAACTACAGAGGAATCCTGTCTCAAAAGCATCAGGGTGTGGCATGTAGTGCAAAGGTACCATGCACCCTGGGCTTGATTCCCTTCACTGGGTATGCATGTGTATGGGGGGGGGCATGTGTGTATACACTCATGCACAAATATCATACTAAGAGAGAAATTAAAAAATGATTACCTATTAACAATGACAAGCCAAAAGCCAGGAAAACCCCCAGCACCCAGACTGTGCTCTTAGAATAAGAGTTTCTTGGAAAAATGGCTGATTACTGATCTGGGACTGGAAATATCTATGAAATCTGAATGACTTGTTCATGCCTTTTAAAGCTAACGTGATCATACGAGGAGTCATGTCTGCAGGATAAAGACTAGAGGTCATGAAGAGATTCTCAGTACCCTAAAGCGTGTTCCTGTACATGCTAAAGAAGGCGATGACTAAAACTGATAAATGACAAAGATAAACAAGCTGCAGGTCCCCGTGATAAGCACAGAGACCTCTCAGGTTCTCAGTGGTGGTGGCTACTTGTACATCTTCAGCTCACTGCTCTGCAGAGTTTCAAAGACGCCCTCTTCCTTGTCCTCGCCTGCCCTTCAGGATAGCAGAAAGATTAGTGTGGGAGAGTCCTTCACTCACCAGAGCCAATAATCACTTCCAGCATCCTTGAAGGAGGGATTCCAGATCCTAGGTGCTGCCTGTAGACTGTACCTTTCTTGCTTGTGTGACTGACCTTATAGTAGCTGAGGTTTACTGTGTTTACTGTGGTTACCCAACAGTAAACACATATCTCCCTGAAACTACTCAAAATCAGCCAGATTGAGGCTAACGTCCCTTCACAGAGGAATCTTGGGGCATGCTCAGTCATTTTTCTAAAAGTTGTTCTTGCCAGTTCAGGAAGCTGGGTGCTAAGCTTCTTTCCTGAAATCAAATGTGCAGCTGGACTGAAGTCAATCCTGGTTTCATTTTCACTGCTACTCTCCATTTTTAAAAGAAGGGAGAAGACAGAAAGAGAAATCCCACCAGCCCAGTTTTGCTCTTTCATTCTTCAGCCTTCAGCGATCTCACTGGGCAGGCTCTGTCCTTCCCATCCGGTGTGTCCTAGAGGGCAAGATGAGCCTCCTGGGAGGAGTCAGAAAGTGAGGCAGTGCAAGTTCCATGTTTTCCATCCTGGAAAACACTCAGTGCCAGCCGCAAGGGAAGCGCGCTAAGAAGCTCGACCTCTATCCTTGAGTTCCACTCTTCCCTCCCTTCCCTCTTCTCCTCCATCCCAATGCCAAACTATGGCGGATCCCACTCGGGGATGACTCCGCCCTTCACCTAACTCTATCCTCCAGGCTGACCTTCATTACAGTCCTCACTAATCCCCCGCCCCGCCCCCCCCCCATCCTGCCCCTGATCCTGTCCTCCTCCAGTCCTTTTCCCCACTGTACCTAAAGAGAAATTACTCTTAACCCTTTCCCAAAAGATCTCCTAAAGCCTGGATCTCATAGCAGGACTTTGGAAAAAGCTCTTCCTAATTTGACTCCCATTCCTCCCTTCAAATTGCTCTCCCTTAATATCTCCTGTCTGTTTCCATTTCCTCACATCTCACAGGACGAACTTGATTTTCCTCCTAGGATGAATTCCTTGGAATTCTCAAAACCTCATGCTTCCTCTTGACAGAGGTCCTTTGCACATTCTGTCAACAACTGAGCCCCTCTAGTCCCCTAGACCCTCTTGAGGCTGCTGCTTCCGTCTTCAGTAGACCACATCGCTTCACCGTGCTTAGTAAGTCTTCGCTGATCTCTCCTCTGCCTTACCCCACTCTCATCCCGGTGCCTGTCTATCACAGCACTGACAGAGCACCAATCGCAGCTACCTGCTTCCACCTCCCCTACCAGGCTGGAAGCTCTGGCAATGTTGGCAGTGTGCCTTTAAAGAAAATGCCTGGAAATATGGCTCAATGTCTAGGAGTACATACTGTTCTTGCTGAGTCCAGTTCTGACACCCATGCCAGGCAGCTCACACTGCCTGTAACTCTGTCTCTGAAGAATATGACACCCTCCCCCGTGGAAGCATATACACACATGTGCACACACTGACACATATATATACACACAAACACAAATAAATATTTAAAAATCTTTAAAAAAAAATAAACACCACATTGCCCTCCCTGTGTCTGCCTAAGAGCTACTCAGCCTGCTTGCTAAGTAAACGGATGAGTGGGCAAATTCACAGATTTACAACTTGATCATTGGAAAGGATACTAACTCCTCTGATTCCTTTTCCTGAAATCAGACTTGGCTGAGTTGTATCAGCCTTAATAACCATGGCACCAAAGCCCTGGACGGCTGCCTGCTAGGGTCCAGACAGTCAGTCTGTGCCCGCTCATTACCTCAGATAATGTGAAAGCAACATATGGTGTCCCATCGCACACTCACCTGGGTGAATGAGACAGGAGTCACATTCATTATCCTCATTCCTGCAGCATGGGATGGTATAACCCACCACTTCCTTCTTTCCTGGGCAGATGCACTCAATTTGATCATATTCACAACACTCTCTGCACATGATGTTCCACTCAGCCCCGGGGCAGGCTTCGTTAATGACCGTGTATTCTGCAATGGAAACCAAGCAGGTGAGTCTCGGGCCAGGGAGGATGGGAAGACCCACAAACACTCCACCATTAAGAAGCAACTTCACCCTACTAGAGTGTCATCTTTTCTG
Source organism: Apodemus sylvaticus (assembly GCF_947179515.1). Lineage (NCBI taxonomy): Eukaryota > Metazoa > Chordata > Mammalia > Rodentia > Muridae > Apodemus > Apodemus sylvaticus. The sequence continues at coordinate 84,450,583 of NC_067476.1, read as the reverse complement.
AATGAGAGGCACTGGTGTGATCTCTTCCCAGGCCAGTATCTCGAAAGTGAAGGGACTACCCCAAGGGGTGTTCAAAGCCATTCATCGAGATACAGATAAAATGTATCCTGCTTGTCATCTTATTTTTGATCTTTAAAGAATCATGCTTCAGACGCTGTGGATGTGGCTCACTTGGGAGAGTAGTTGCCTAGCTAATATGCATAAAGCAATGGTTTTGATCCTCACCCTACATAAACTGGGAGTGGTGATGCATGCTTGTAATCTCCAGGGTTTAAATGTGGAGGCAAGAGGGTCATGAGTTCTGGCATATCTTTGGTCTATATAGCAAGCTCTAGTCCAGCATGAACTATAGGAAACCTCTTACATACTTACATACATACTTACATACATACATACAGTTCTTAAAATGCTTTACCAAATACAAGTAGACAAGTATAGAATGACTTCATAATCAACACACCTGTTGTGGATAGCCCTGGGCTTGTATTTTGATACTAATTTCACTCCTCAGAGAGGCTGCAGATGAGGAGTTGCCTTGTGAACCTTCTCCCCACCTTAACTTTTCAAATAAAGGCTTGAGCCAATGATTGGGCAGAAAGAAGTGGGAGGAGCTGAGAGGCTAGGGGAGGAGCGACAGGGGGTGGGGAATAAAGAGGAAGGGGAGGAGCTACGGGGATGAACGAAGAGGAGGCAGAGAAGCTCATGGCCTGGAGAAAGCGCAAGTTATATGGGATAATATAGATGGAAATAGAGTAGTGCTGTGGGAGATCTGCCCAATCTAGGCTGGTAGCTTGTTTTGTTAACTGATTGAGTTGAGCTTTCTTTTACCCGGAGATTGGGATGGAAACAAAGTAGCAACAAAAATCAATATAAATTCCTTACATTCTATATTTGTTTGTTTTCGCTGTATTGGGGATTGAAACCAAAGCACTCATCACCAACTACTGCCTCTCATTTCTACTTTTCTTGAGATATGGCTGGTCAATCTTTATAACCTCATGCATTGCTCATTGCATTTCACCAAGAAAGACTCAACTGCAGGCCTTCATAGGAGCCTCCACAGGGGTCCAGCAATGGGGCCCATCAGAAAAGCCCAGTGACCACTCTCTAGATGGAACCATTCACATGCAAGGCTTATGGGCAAGTAGAGACTATGTCACTGCTTCCGAACTTGGCTCTTCAGTGTTGCACCATGCCATAGTCATAAAGATAAAACCGACAGAGAGGACAAAAGTACCTCCACTAGTATGTTTAGGAGAATGTCAAGGGTGAACTCATTATTAGCCCAACTTAGTACAACCAAGAATTTTTTCCCAGAAGCAAAAGTGTTTGTTTGTGGGTAGGATTTTTTCCCCTTTCTTTCTGTTTTTTTTTCATTTCCTTTTTATAAATGCAAAAACATACCTTAAGTAAAAAAAGAAAACCATCTGGTGAGATCTATAAGAGGAATCAGCTAGAGGCTGCACAGAGAAACTCGGGCTAAAAAACAGCCATGCTAGCCGGATTTGGCCTGCTTGTTTTTCCTTTTCCCCACTTTCTATTTCTAAAACTGTTGCATAAGAACATGAAAGCAGAAGTGGGTCAGGTATTGGGGAAGAAGTGTATCTGCCGGGCAAGGTCCCGTGAGCCTTCCCTGGAAACGCTCTGCAGGGATCCCTGCATGCGCCATGCACAGTATCTGCAGGGGCCTCAAGACTTTGAATTTCGCAGTTTAGCTCTGTTCCCCTCCCTCACATTTGTAAATGCCAACACAGAGTTGGTCAGTATTAATTTACCAAATAGAGCAATGAAAAAGAAAATCAACATCTACTTTCCAGCTCAGGTTGAAAGAAGATTCTAGAACCATGCAAAAGAGCTTTTTGCATATTAAGAAATACTTCATTAAATTGGGTTAAGTGTTATGAAAGTTTAGCTTAAGATAAGGGATATTTCATTAAATTGGGTTTAGTGTTATCAAAGTTTAGTAAAGAAAGATTAGCTTTCTTTCATCATTTTGTACAAACACCAATGGGCCAGCAATTATTTTTTTGTCTTGGTATTAGATTGGCATGAGGTTTTGTTTTTGATAGGCTCTGTGCTCAGCTGAGCCTCTGTGATGTTCTCCCAACTTCTGAAATCTAGATGGGAAAGAAAGAAAATGACACACGGGTGCAAGCACATGATTCTGAATTCACTAATGAATTATTATTATTATTATTATTATATTTATTCTTAGAAAATTCCATCTTTCCTGTCCCCCAACTCCTCCACCTCTCTACCCACCCAGTTTCATGTTCTTTCTCTGTCTTTAAAGATGCTACTAAAAACCAGGATCCTATCTGTCTTGGCCAATTACCCCTGAGCACAAGGCCTGTCTTGGAGTGTGGTTGATTTTCCCAGTGTCACTCCATTGGAGAAAAATGATTTTTCACTTTCCTGGCAGGTATCAATTGTGTAGCTGCTAGGCGGGGTGAGACTTTGTACCCACTTCCCTTTCATCCCGCTGGGATTTTGTCTGGCTTAAACTTATGCAGGTCATGTGCATGATGTAAAAGTCTCTGTGATCTCATATGTACACCTTCCCTGTTGTGTCTGGAAAATGCTATTTTTCTTAAAAAATCCACCACCTCTGGCTCTTATAACCTTTGTGCCCTCTCTCTTGCTCAGGGAGCGGAGGACCATGATAAAGACACACCATTCAGGTCTGAGCACTCCAAAGTCTCATTCCCCATACACAGTCCAGTCGTGGGTCTCAGTTAATTTACCATGCACTGCAAGAAGCAACTTCTCTAATGAGGGCTGAACAATGCACTGATCTATGAGGAGAGCAATATGTCATTAAGAGTCTCTTTGGCCATAAATATTATTTGATATAAATATTATTTATATAATTTTATCTACAAAATATAACTTTTCTTTGGAACAAGAAAATTTACAAAAGACTGATGCTGCTTTTCTTTTGTTAAAAAACTGTCTCAAGAAAGTATATATGGTCACTTGCATTTAGAATAGTATGGTAGTAAACAGTGGATATTAATATTTTTATCTGTACCTTAATCATTTATCAACAATAAAACTTTCAAGCTATGATTAGCCACCTGATAGGATGGAAAGGATTAGGAGGAAACAATCAAGAAATAGGAAGACCTCACAGCTCCTCGAAGATTTATAAAACAGATTCTTTGCAACATCTTTACATCATCACAGATCCTTCCACCTTCTTAGCTAAGTACACTCGCTGACTATAAATCTCTTTTTCCAATATTTGTTTTGAGACTATAACAGTATAGTGGCAATGTGTTGACTAATTTGATTCTCTGTACAACAAATGCCTTTGTATTCTTAATACAATAAACTACAACTTCCATAACATTGGTTGATTACAGGTAAACATGAGACAGAGGTTTAAAAAAATAAATAGTACACAGAGATGAATAATAGCTTCTCAGTCACAGTAATTTAACCCAAGTAACATTAAGAAAAAATCTTTTTCAGGACATAAAAATTTTAAATTTACAAAAATGGCATTGAAATAGCAATGTAAATTATTCCAATGATTTTGTGACATTAGTTGCATGAAATAGATGCAGACTTTTGAGAATTCCCATCTAATTTATAGATCTTCCTTCATAACATAGACATTAAATCATAAATTTTACTCCAAGCCACAGAATGAGAAATGCACTCACAGCAAGTTTCAGTTAATTAACATCACTCTTAGACTTGCTGAGGCCTGTCCTCTTTTGCTTAGGAACTTGAAAATGGCCACGATTTTGTCAATATACAAAGATGAAAATTGCCTAGATGTAAAAATATTTTCCAATTGAAATGCATACAAAGATCTAAGAGGAAAGTTCATGATATTAAAGTGCCTACCTTTAAAAAAATGGAGAGATCTCACACTAGCACCATATTAGCAGGACACCTGAAAGCTCTAGAAAAAAAGAAGCAAACACATCCAAGAGGAACAGGCTGCAAAAAAATAATTAAACTGAGGGCTAAAATCAACAAAACAGAAACAAAGAGAACAGTATATGGAGTCTATGAAATAAAGATAAAGATAATAAAAAGTTGATTCTTTGAGAAAAGAAACAAGTTAGACAAAACTTTATCCAAAGTAAATGAAAGATGAAGAGACAATATCCAAATTAACAAACCCAGAAATGGACAGAGTACAGAACAGACACTGACAAAATCCAGAGAATCCTAAGGACATACTTGAAAATCTTGTACTCCACCAAATTGGAAAATAAATGGGTAATTTTCTCAATAGCTACCACTTACCTCGTAAAATCAAGATTAGATAAACAATTGAAATAGACATATAATCCCTAGTAAAATAGAAGCAGTCAATAAAACTCCTTAATCAAAAAAGTCTAGGGACAGATGGTTTTTGTGCAGAATTCTACCAAGATTTCAAAGACAAATTAGCACTAATACTCTTCAAATTACTCCATAAAATAGAAACAGAAGGAATATTGTCAAATTCATTTTATGAAGCCACAGCTACACTGATATCTGAATCACATAAAGACCCAAAAGGAAAGAAAATTACAGGCAAATTTCTCTTATGAACATAGATAGAAAAATATTCAATAAAATATTTGCAAACTGAATCTAAGAACCCATCACAAAGATCATTCACCAGGATCAAGGAGGCTTCATCCCAGAGATGCAGAGGTGGGTCAACATATGAAAAGCTGTAATACACCATATAAACAAATTGAAAGAAAAGCCTCCACATGATCATCTCATTAGATGCTAAAAAAGCTTTTAACAAAATCCATCATCCCTTCATGATTAAATCCTTGGAGATATCAGGAATACAAAGTACATACCTAAACACTTTAAAAAAAAATATACAGCAAGTCTATAATCAACATCAAATTAAATGGAAAGAAACTTAAAGCAATTCCACCAAAATCATGGATAAGACATGTCCACTCTCTCAATATCTCTTCAATATAGTACTTGGAGTTTTGCATAGAACAATAAGAAAACTAAAGGAAATTAAGGGGATACTAATTGAAAAGGAAGAAGTCAAGGCATTGCTATTCACACATGATATGAAAGTATACATAAATGATCCCAAAAATTCTACCAGGGAACTCCTACAGTTGATAAGCATCTTCAGTAAAGTGACTACATACAAGAATTTTTGTTTTTGTTTTTGCTTTTGTTTTTGTTTTTCAAGACAGGGTGTAGCCCTGGCTGTCCTGGAACTCACTCTGTAGACCAGGCTGGCTTCGAACTCAGAAATCTGCCTGCCTCTGCCTCCCAAGTGCTGGGATTAAAGGCATGCACCACCACTTCTGGCACCTAGATACAAGATTAACCCCCCCCCCAAAAAAATCAGTAGCCTTCCTATATATAAACAACAAACAGGCTGAGAAAAAAATTAGAAAACAATGCTTTTTTACCATACCCACAAATAATATAAAACATATTGGGGATAATTTTAACCAAGTAAGCAAAAGACTTGTGTAGCGTGTAACAATAACTTCTTCAAGTCTTTGAAGAAAGAAATGATCAAAAGATAGAAAGATCACTCTCTCTCTCTCTCTTGTGTTTATGGATTGGTAGGATTAACATAGTAAAAATGGCCATTTTACCAAAAGCAATCTACAGATTAGCTATCAAAATTCCTTTACAGATTCTGAAAGAACAGTTATCAACTTCACAGGAAAAGCAACAACACTTTTTGTTTTAAATCCCAGGATAACTAAAATAATCCTGAACAATAAAATAACTTCTGGAGGGATCACCATCCCTGATTTCAAGTTGTACTACAGAGCTATAATAATAAAAACCCATGGTATTGTTAGAAAAAAACAGACATGTTGATCAATGGAATCGAGCTAAAGACATAAATCCAAGCACCTGATATTTTCTTATAAAGGCACAATAGGAAATACATAATAGGAAACAGACAGCATCTTTAACAAAAAGTGCTGGTCAGACTGGATCTTTGCATGTAGAGGAATGAAAAAGACCCCTACTAACCACTCTACACAAAACTCAAGTCCACATGGATCAAAGATCCAAAAATAAAACCAGATACACTTAACCTCATAGAAGAGAAAGTAGGGAACAGCTTTGAATGTACTGTCACAGGAGAAGACTTCCTGAAGAGAACACCAATAGTGCAGGTACTAAGATCATCAATTAATAAATGGGATCTAATAAACACAATCTCTTGGGAGGTAAAGGACATAATCATTAGGACAAAGCAACAGCCTGAAGAATGGGAAAAGACTTTTATGAATTCTTCATCCAATAAAGTACAACTACCCCAAATACATTAAGAACCCAAGAAAGAAATTTCAAAAAAATCAAACAATCAATTTAAAAAGTATTCCTCAATAGAAGGATCTTAAATGACTTAGAAACACATAAAGAAATGCATCTCTAGCCATCAGGGAAATATAAACTTTTGAGATTCCATCTTAAACCTGCCAGAGTGGCTAAGATAAAAAACGCAAGTGATAGCACATGCTGGTGAGGTGGTGGAGTAAGGGAAACACTCCTCCACTGCTGATGGAAGTGCAAGCTTGTACAACCATCATGGAAATCAATATGTCAGTTCCTCAGACAATTGGGTTCCATCTATCTTAAGCCCCTGCTATACCATTCTTGGGCAAATACACCCAAAGGGTGCTTCATCCTACCACAAGTGCCCTTGCTCAGTTGTGTTCACTGCTATTCTATTCATACTATCCAGATGCTAGAAACAACCCTTAACAGAAGAATAAAGAAAATATGTTTATACATGGAGTATTACTCAGCTGCTTTAAAAAAATGTCATCATGAAATCTGCAGGCAAATGGATGGAACTAGAAAATATCATCCTGAGTGGAATAACCCAGATCCAGAAAGATAAATATGGTATGTATTTATGGATATTAGCCATTAAGTAAATGACAGCCAACCCTACAATTTGTAGATTCTGGAATGTTGGGCACAGAAGAAAGGACTAGGACTGGAAACACATGGATCTCCCTCTGAGGGGAAAATAGAACAGCTTTCATGGGTGGACCCAGGGTGAGTGGAGACAAGAACAGGAGTTTCAGGGAGTAAATAGGTTTGAAGGGGGGACTGTGGGGAGAGACAACTTCAATTAAGGAGAACTTTGGGGTTGGAGTGGAAACCTAGTATAGTGAAAACTACCTAAATATATAAAGGTGACCCAAATGAAGTTTCTTAATAATGGAGGGTATGAAGTCCCAAGTGGCCATCTCTTATCACCAGACAAGGTTTGCAGTATTGGGACTCATTTGCACTCAATTGAGTTGTTGGCTAAGGAGATCCCATGGAAATTCCCAAACAACTGAGGCTGTTGCTAAAACAATGGGTTGCTTGTCACAAACTAACAGCAGGGCGCTATTGCTGATGACAAAAATCACTCAATTCATTGACCATGGAGAAGTCAAACTGGTACCTAGATGGAGACTTCCGTCCCTACATTCTAATGTCTTTGGTGTGCAAAAGACTACCAAAAGAGAAACATAGCTCAGCGACAAAACCTTTGATCTACAATCTGTCCTGACTCTAAGATATACCAGTGCAACAGTGGCACAGAAATTATGGGAGTAGCTAACCAGTGTCTGATTTGGCTTAAAGCCCACTCCACAACACTGACCCACACTAGACACTGTTTGAGTGACCAAATACCAGAAACTAGATAGGCCATAGACCTAACGTAAAACCAAATACTACTGGTCTGAGTAAAATCAATAAATGACTCCTAATGATATTCTTCTGTGCTCATATATCAGTGTCTTATTCAGTCATCATCAGAGATGCTTCCTCTATGGTAGTGAAACTTCCTCAGCAGATAGGAACAAATGCAGAGACCCCATGGCCAGATATTACATGGAGAGAGAGTCCTTGGAGCACACACCCCTAAATAGGATGTCTCCATCAAATTCCTCCCCTCAGAGTTCAGAGGAACCCTGCAGAAGAGGAGGTCGAAAGAGTATAAGATCCAGAAGGGCTAGAGGACACCAGAAGAACAAGACCCACTGTATCAATTAAGCAAGGTTCTTAAGAACTCGCAGAGACTGAAGCAGTAAGCACAGGTCCAAGGCAGGTCTACACCAAGTCCTCTGCATATACATTATAGCTTTCAGCTTAGTGCTTTTATGAGTGTGTGCACAAGTGGGTCTCTGACTCTTTTGACAGCTCTCGAGACTCTTTTCCTCCTGTCTGGTTGCCTTGTCCAACCTCAATATCAGGGTTTTAGTTTTATCTTATTATATTTTATTTTGTCTTGTTTTGTTCTTATCTCTTAAATGCTCATTCTTTTCTAATGAGAGACAAAGGGGGAGTGGATCTGGAAGGAAGGGGGAGAGGAGAGGAACTGAGAGGAGTAGAGGGAGGGGAAACTGTAGTCAGAATTTATTGTATGTGAAAAGAATTGATTCTCAAAAGGAAAAGAAGGTAAGAGACACAAATAGAAGAGGCCAATACAAAAAGCTCTGCTGTGGTTCCCAGAGCGATGAAGAGCCTTCGTCTTCCCCTCCCCCTGTGGTCTTTAGTTGGTCACTATTTCTGATCTTCTCTCAGTTTCTCTGACACCCTCCCCCAAACTCTTACACACTGAAGGCCTTTCCTCCTTGCTCTTCCCACAGCCTCTGCCCCAGCACTGTATCACACCCAAGCAGAGAGGGCCTCCCTGGTCTCATTAGAAGCACATTGCACAAGCATCCCACTCCACTGCCTCTATCATACACCACATCCTATGGTCTTTAAGCATTCAGAGCTGGTTTTATTCTTTCTGTTTTTATTTCAGCCAGCCCTCTTTATCTACAGGTTCGACATTCCCAGATTGAAACACCTTCCGGTCAAATTTTCCAATTAAAAAGAAATGAAAAGGGAGATATAACAACAGAAACTGAGGAAATTCAAAAAATTATTAGATCCTACTACAAAAGCCTATACTCAACACAACTGGAGAATCTGGAGGAAATGGACAGTTTCCTAGACAGATATCTGACACGAAAACTAAATCAGGATCAAATAAATCAACTAAACAGTCCCATAACACGAGAAGAAATAAAAAGGGTCATAGAAAGTCTCCCAACCAAAAATAGCACGGGACCAGATGGCTTCAGTGCAGAATTCTATCAGACCTTCATAGAAGACCTAACACTATTCAAACTATTCCACAAAATAGAAACAGAAGGGACTCTACCCAACTCGTTCTATGAAACCACAATTATACTGATACCAAAACCACACAAAGATCCAACAAAGAAAGAGAACTTCAGGCCAATTTCTCTTATGAATATTGATGCAACAATACTTAATAAAATTCTTGCCAACCAAATCCAAGAACACATCAAAACGATCATCCACCGTGATCAAGTAGGCTTCATCCCAGGAATGCAGGGATGGTTCAATATAAGGAAATCCATCAATGCTATCCACTACATAAACAAACTCAAAGAAAAAAACCATATGATCATCTCATTAGATGCAGAAAAAAGCATCTGACAAAATTCAGCATCCTTTCATGCTAAAAGTCTTGGAAAGAACAGGAATTCAAGGCCCATACCTAAACATAGTTAAAGCAATATTACAGCAAACCAGTAGCCAACATCAAACTAAACAGAGAGAAACTTGAAGCAATCCCACTAAAATCAGGGACTAGACAAGGCTGTCCTCTCTCTCCATATCTTTTCAATATAGTTCTTGAAGTTCTAGCTAGAACAATTAGACAACATAAAGAGGTCAAGGGGATACAAATTGGAAAGGAAGAAGTCAAATTATCACTATTTGCAGATGACATGATAGTCTACTTAAGTGACCCGAAAACCTCCACCAGAGAACTACAGCTGATAAACAACCTCAGCAAAGTGGCTGGTTATAAAATCAACTCAAGCAAATCAGTTGCCTTCCTATACTCAAAGGATAAGCAGGCTGAGAAAGAAGTTAGAGAAATGACACCCTTCACAATAGCCACAAACAATATAAAGTATCTTGGTGTGACTCTAACCAAACAAGTGAAGGATCTATATGACAAGAACTTCAGGTCTCTGAAGAAGGAAATCGAAGAAGACCTCAGAAAATGGAAAAATCTGCCATGCTCGTGGATCGGCAGGATTAATATAGTTAAAATGGCCATCTTGCCAAAAGCAATCTACAGATTCAACGTAAACCCCATCAAAATCCCAACTCAGTTCTTCACAGAGTTAGAAAAAGCAATTCTCAAATTCATCTGGAATAACAAAAAACCCAGGATAGCTAAAACTATTCTCAACAACAAAAGAAATTCTGGGGGAATCAGTATCCCTGACTTCAAGCAATACTACAGAGCAATAGTATTAAAAACTGCATGGTATTGGCACAGTGACAGACAAGTGGACCAATGGAATAGAATTGAAGATCCAGAGATGAACCCACACACCTACGGTCACTTGATCTTCGACAAAGGAGCCAAAAACATCCAGTGGAAAAAAGATAGCCTTTTCAACAAATGGTGCTGGTTCAATTGGAGGTCAGCATGCAGAAGAAAGCGAATTGATCCATTCTTATCTCCAAGTACTAAATTTCACTCCTAGTGGATCAAGGACCTCCATGTAAAACCAGACACACTGAAACTAATAGAAAAGAAACTGGGGAAGACCCTGAACAGATCACCAGTAGCTTATGCTCTTAGATCAAGAATTGACAAATGGGACCTCATAAAATTACAAAGTTTCTGTAAGGCAAAGAACACTGTTAAAAGGACAAAATGGCAACCATCAAATTGGGAAAGGATATTCACCAACCCTACATCTAATAGAGGGCTAATATCCAATATATACAAGGAACTCAAGAAGTTAGACCCCAGGGAACCAAATAACCCTATTAAAAAATGGGACACAGATCTAAACAAAGAATTTTCACCTGAAGAAATTCGGATGGCCGAGAGGCACCTTAAGAAGTGCTCAACATCATTAGTCATTAGGGAAAAGCAAATCAAAACAACCCTGAGATTTCACCTCACACCAGTCAGAATGGCTAAGGTCAAAAACTCAGGAGACAGCAGGTGTTGGCAAGGATGTGGAGAAAGAGGAACACTCCTCCACTGCTGGTGGGGCTGTAAGATGGTACAACCAATTTGGAAATCAGTCTGGCGGTTCCTCAGAAAACTGGGCATGACACTTCCGGAGGACCCTGCTATACCTCTCCTGGGCATATACCCAAAGGTTTCCCCGGCATGCAATAAAGACACATGCTCCATTATATTCATAGCAGCCTTATTTATAATAGCCAGAAGCTGGAAAGAACCCAGATGCCCCTCAAAGGAGGAATGGATACAGAAAATGTGGTATATTTACACAATGGAATATTACTCAGCAATTAGAAACAATGAATTCACAAAATTTTTAGGCAAATGGTTTGATCTGGAAAATATCATCCTAAGTGAGATCACCTAGTCACAAAAGAATACACATGGAATGCAATCTCTGATAAGTGGATATTAATTAGCCCAGAAGCCCTGAATACCCAAGGCACAAATCGCATAACAAATGACTCCCATGAAGAAGTATGGAGAAGGTCCTGATCTGGAAAGGATTGATCTAGCATTGGAGGGGAATATAAGGACAGAGAAAAAAAGGAGGGAGGTGATTTGAGAATGGATGGAGAGAAGAAGGTTTATGGGACATATGGGGAGGGGAGATCCGGGAAAGGGGAAATCATTTGGAATGTAAACAAAGAATATAGAAAATAAAATTTAAAAAAAGAAACTATACTAAACATATATAGAATTTTTAAAAATAGGTTTCGTTGTGTTCTATTGAGGATGTCATTTTACAATTTTTACATTTCTTTTTCGGTAAATGATCTTAATTCTGTAATTTAGATCTGGAATTTTAGGGTTTGATGCCGCCAGTGGTAGTCAGGCTGCATCAGCCTGGCAGGGTTATCCTTTTGTCTTTTCTAGTGGTTTTTCTTACTAAACAAAAGCAAAGGGAAAAATCTCATAAAAAGGATAAAACCATTACCCAAACATTATAGCAACTGCTTATATGGTATTATACTTTAGTAGGTCTAATTAGCCAGAAATGCTTTAAAGTGTGTAGGAGAAGGTACAAAAAGGTGTATAGGAGTAGTACACAAAGACCGTAATTTTATACGAGAGACTTGAGCAGACGTGGATTTTGGAGAACCACGGGGGTCCTTTAACCAATCTCCATAGATACAATGCTGTCCAATGTAGTGGCTGCCCTAATTTATCTCCTGTCTCCTTTCCATGACCCAGACCACTAGAAACTGTAGCTAACTCAGTCACAGAAGCCAGCCAGGCTCAGAGGCAGTGTAGAGAAGCAAGCCTTGATTGAAGCTCATCAAACTCTGGAACTACATCTGTGGGAAGCCACTTTATCCAGCGTCCTTGCGAGATGGCGCTGGCAGGAAAATCTTAGTCCTGGTAAACAACTCTGGCGCATGCGCAGTACGACCACACAGTGACTCAGTACTGGTATGCTAATAAGGTGCACCTTAGTGCTCCTATCACAATGTGACACACCCCTAAGCGAGGGCTGCTGGGATATATGTGTCTTTCCTCGCTGGTCGAGTTAGGCGCCGATATACATCCCTTCTCAATTCAGATGCACAGGATCCAGCTTGGAGCCCTGAGCCAGGAGAGTCAGCTTTGCTCTGCTGGATGGTATCAAAGTTGGGACATGCTCTTCCTCTTGAGGAAGTACCTAGAACAGCTGGTCCAGAGGACTTCCATTATAGATCTGTCTTCCTCCGATACTGCCCCTGCTTTGTCAGACAGCATGGTTTTTGCACTTTCTGAAGAGCAAACGTGCCTCCAAGCTGTGGACTCATGTCTTAACATTCTCCATCTCTCCACCCTACAGCATCATCCCCTCCCAGGTTTCCTAAAATTTCTAGGTCCTTGTAACTCCTGATAACAAAATGGGTCACCACACAGTGACTCATTTGCAAATTCATAAAATTAATTTCTAAGACTTCATATTTCGACACGAAGGCCAAATAAGGTTTGTCCTATTTTGCTAGCTGCCAAATCCTATTCTCCAAGCGGCAGAGTGGTTCATTTCCAGCCTGGATGCCTCCATTTTATCCAAGAATTAATTCCCTGAAGTAATTTCACTAGCATGTCTGTACTTATGTGAGCAAACCCAGCTCTGCCCTGCTAGCCCGTTCTATTAATAGAGCCATCTCAGTCACAGAGAATGACCCCAGGGGAATCTGGCAGAAGGGATTTTGCAGACACAACTTACTTAAGAATCCTGGGATAGGAGAAGGGTGCTGAATTGTCTGGGTGTGACTAGTTGGGGTAGGAAGGACAGCAAAGGGTGAGAGTCTGAAAAGGAGGGGCACTAATAGGAGTAGAGCTTCAGGAATAAGGGTCTTTGAAAATAGAGGAGGGGGCCTTATGGCAAGTGGGAGGAAGGATTTCTAGAAACTAGAAAGGAGAAAGCAATGGAGCTAACACCCTTGTCTTGCCTAAGATTCATTTTAGCTGACTTCCAAAGTTAGAAAGTGATCAATATGGGCTATTCGAAGCTGCTAAGTTTATAGGCATCTGTTGGCAAATCAATAAGGAATTAATTCACTGGATCCACTCAGAGGCAGGCTAACCAAGAGCAACCACATGACCACCTGTGCCTCATTTCCCCACTAGGCTCAGTACCAAAAGCATGGTGACTCTATCGTTCAACAAGCAATTATTGAGTGTCAGATACGTGACACTGAGTATCAGGAAGGAGGCTGACTGCTGAATGAAACAGAGAGCAATAGATCCCATTCCTGACCTCAAGGAGAGCACAGTTTAGTAGAGGAGAAGATGTTGTTCAGAAGACCCCACGGGATTGTAAACTGTGATAGGAGAAACTTGTGAAAATAAATAGTCATGAAAGATCCTTTCAACAAAACGGGCTGGGATGATTTAAATAAAACTATAGGAAGAAAATTATCTATTTGTAAAGATGAGAACATTTCCAGAAGCATGGGGCATGGCAGATTCAGGTCATTGTTTAAAGCTCTTTATCTCACGGTCTAAGACCCTGGCCCTTCTTCTCTCAGCTTATGAACTATAGCAATGTGGCCTCTGAAAGAGACTCATGAAAAGGTAAGCAGATAGCAGATGGCTCATCAGTTAAGAGCACTTGCTACTCTTGCATAGATAGGACAGGAGTTAGGTTCCTAACACCCATGTTGAGGGACTCACAACCACCTGTAACTCTAGCTCCAGGAGATCCAGTGCCTCACCCAACTTCTACACAGATATTCACAGGTCCCAGTGTGTACCCAAGTGCTTCTGCATGTGTTCATGCACACAGAAAAAAATCCACATAATTGAAAACAAACTAAATCATAAATAAACAAGTAGGCACAGGAAACATCTTCTGATGACTTGAGCTGACCAGCTGAGGAGGTCTGAAGATATAAGAAGCAGACAAGGGCAGTGTCTTGGGACATTTCTCCATTTATTAGAATTACATTTGCGGGTAGAGTACACTGACGACTGGACTTCAGCTGGTCAAATTTAAGGAGTTTCAGGATGAAGTTAAGGGTTGATGGTTTCAGAACCTGAGACCCACGGAAACAACAAGAGCAGAAGATACTTGTGATGTTTTCTCTATGTCCTAAGGACATTAGCATGTCCATAGCTTTGAAATCACTTCTGTATTCTTAGGCGATGTCTTCACAGTGTGTTTCCTTTCCAGTCAGAATCATTTACTCTAGCCTTTCCTTTACAGGAAGCAAAAGACTAAACAGCAGACCTTAGGTACTTTATTTATGCAAGCACGGAGAATCACCCAAGCACCTTTTCTAGGGAATTCACTCTAAGAAGCAAAAAACTTTCCAGGGCTGGCAGAAACTAAACAAGCTGCTACTAAAGGGGAAACACGCTTCGGGAATGGGACCAACTTTACTTTGTATCTGCACCACATTTTAAAACAACCTTCTCAAAGTTGCAGGTATGTTTATGTGAGGGTGGAGGTGTACATGCGTGGTGCATACACATAAGTGTGTGGGAATGAGGATCCGTGTGCCCTCCTATGGAAGCCAGGGGAAAATATCAGATATCCTGATCTATCACTGACCATCTTATTGCCTTGAGACAGGGGATCTCATTAAAACAAAAGCTTACCATTTTGTTAGGCTAACTGGCCAAAGAATTCAGGAGCTGACCTTCTCTCTCTGCCTTTCTTGGTGCTGGGGTGAAAAGCATGCATAGCCGTGCCTGGCTTTTTACATGTATGCTGAGGACTAAACTCTGGTCCTGTGCTTGCCTCTGCTCCTGAGTTTTCTGCATGGGAATTCATTACCTGCTTTTTCATTGGGTAAAATAATTATTCATTACAAAATACTTTTTAAGATTTTTAAGATTTCATTTTTAGAGCCATTTTAAGTTCATAATAAAATTCAAGAGCACTTGTAGAGATTGGCCATCCATGCCCACACGTAGCCCCTCACTGAGAACACCCCCTCCAGGGTGATAACTTGTAACAATCCACTAATTATCACCCAGTCTGTTTTTATATTTGGTTCACTTCCTGTGATGTAACACATCTCACCTTCTCATTTCCCTGCAAAATAGTATATTTCAGCACAAAAGAAAGAGGGGAGATATCCTTGTGAAAGCTGTAAGAAGTGAAGAAAATCATGAATAACACCTAATAAATTATTCAGAAATAGCCTTAACATTTCGGTGACCATCTCTCCCATCACACTTTCACAGGACACGCATATGTCTGCATGTCGCTATTGACTGCTGTGTAACCACAGAGTCCTCTGTCCTCTCAAAACTGACAACAGACTTTGCTTCAGAAGCTTCTGTACTTTTACCCTAAGGTTTTTCTTTTGACAAGGAAAAGTCAATGGTTATTTGAAATTACTGTTTAATTATCCTGTATGCACAAGGCTTCCTCTATGCCACCTTAAAAAAAGAGTTAACCAATACCAGGAGTCACCTTAACATCTTAGCTCTGACTTATTGAGAGAACGCCAAGGCAATCTAGACAAGGCTGCTCAGTCAGCACAGCGTCCACATCCATGAATATGGCAAAACAAATGAGCAAGACAGGAAAGACAGCTGGCTGCTGTCATCCTTGTCACCATGACTATTCTGCATCCACTTCCACTGTCCTGGAATGTCCTGGTAGTTTGCCTTAGAGTTATCTGGCCCTGTTTAGATAGAGAAACAATTCCTTCAGCAGATTGTACTTGCAGAGGGGCAGGAGAGGAAGCATGTCCCCTTAGCAGAACCTTAAAACACAAAGTTTTCAACACTATTGAAGATATGTAAGTGGACATGATGGCCACTGAGGTCGGTCTGAAGACTGGAGACTCTGAGTGAAAACAGGAATCTGTCTGTCCCATAGTCTGTTGAACGACCACATTATTTGTTACAACAGAGGTGCTGGTCAGAACCACCCCAGAAGGTGTCAAGGAAAGCCACTGTTACCGTATGCTGGCACCTCCATATGCTGACTCTTTCTAGCTGTCAAGGGTTGTTTTTGAGTCCATCAAAGACTCCACAGCTATCCCATCTAGTCTCGTTTGATTAAAACTTCAGAGATTTCTTTCTTAAACTATATTCCACTTATAAGTCTTCTGGGACAAAATGGAAGGAAAGGTGCAGGAATCAGGAAGCTACACACTTAAGCTGCTGGGGCCTCTCACTCACCGCTGCTCTCTGCACCTCTCCACAGATGTCCAGCTGCCCCTGCTGATTCTTCACACTACACAACCTTCTTCCCTACTGGAAGGTCTGGTCAACAGTTGGAGCCAAGGCAGAAGAATACGACACTAGGTCACACTGACAGAATGCTTCCTGGCCTTAAGTGACACCATCACCCCCCTGGAGACTTGAGGAAGACTTGAGGACCATCCTGTCACCCAGCAGTCCTCAGTCCTAGCCTGCTGAATCCCACATTCAGTGACTCAGGCTTCCTCCCACACAGCTCCCCTTTCTCTAGTCAGATAATGACAGCTACAAAGCCAAGTCTTTCATTACCTCACTGTGCATACCATGAAGTTGAACGAATTATTTAGAAATCCAATATTTGGAGTTATGCGTGCTTGGGAAGGGAAGGGGAGTCAGAATTAAGTTCATCGCTTGCTTTTCTTCCTCTTTCCTCTTCATTGGCACACAGCTCCATGTTGCAGTTCTGCATCAATCTCTGTTTAAGCCACACCACACATGGTGGATGGCTCCTAGTCCTTGGAAGTCACCAGCTCATTGGTCCAGCCCACACAACCACTACTTGAAGTGTATGTTGTTCGCTTTATTTAACAGACAGTAAATAGACATCTCATGTTGTACATCTTTTACACAAAAGAAGACAGATCCAAATCCTACTCTTAGTGTCTTACCAATATGGCAAATTGGTTCCCCAGAGTCTCAACCCCTGACTTTACCAGTTAAGAAGAAAGCAAGGAGCTGGGGAGATAAACCAGTAGATCAAGTGGTTTGACATACAACTGTGAGGATCAGCGTCTGAATCCTCAGCCCCTACAGCACATCTGTAATCCCAAACCTTGGAAGGCAAAGACAGAGGATCTCTAGGGCAAGTTGACTAGCTAAATTCTCCAGATCAATAAGTTCCAAGGTCAAAAAGAAGCCATACCTCAGTAAATAAAGTGGAGAGTGATCAAGAAAGACTCCAGAAGTCAACCTCTGGCCCGAGCATATACCCATATATATGTAGCCATTCACATGCAGACATATACAGAAGCATGCACACCATTCACACATAAACACAAAAATGTATCAAGATAAATTTTAAGAAGAAAGCATCAACATTATTGGTGAACACTGAAACAGTTGAGACTCAGATTGCCAAATTTTACTCTTGGTTCCATGTGTTAGTGTGAAGCTTTGGACGGATCATCAACTTTCTTGTCCCTCAATTCCCTCCTTTGTGCAGTGTAGATCTTGGTAGTAGTTGATGGTTGTGAGAGAGAACCCAGAGGACTCAGGAAATGCTCTGCATGATATCTGCAGGATGAAGGTCAGCAGTCATGCTCTGGGTCATATTATTAAGTGATTCATACAAGGGAGAGCTTTGTTCAAGGAATGAGCAAGCTCAGGGAAGGTACTGTTATACTCCGAGGGCACTATAAATGATGGGTGTGTACCCTGTTAAAGATGTCTAGTACCATTTAGACCTGATGAAGGTTTAAGTCACTCACCTATATTAGCTCATTTAGGCCTCACAACAATTCACTCATGAATGTCACTGCAGTTGAAGGTGACAGTAACCATTAAACACTCTAAAAGAAATACCCCAGCTTATAGATGTGAGCCTGGAGTCACACAAGTAGTAGATATCAGAGATAGAGTTCAAATACAGGTAACCTGTTTCTAGAGTCAGAGTGCTTAACTGTGGGCTGGTCTGGCCCACAGACATTATTCCTGATTCTGAATGGCAGCAACAACCTTAACATATATTGGATCTTGTTCTGAGCTGGGCACATACCGCTTATGTGCATATGTGCATACTGTTGCCCTTGTGTTTCCATGTGTTAATTAATTGTCAATGACATAATGAGCTCACATTTTGTGAATGAAGAAATTGTGATAACTAAAGGTCAAGGACCTTGGCCAAAGGTACACAGTACTTAGCAGGGCTAAGATCCTGTCAGTGTGCATTAGACGGTGTTCTCTTCTATCTACACCAGCACCTGTGCTGAAAACACTTGGGTGTCTGGACACCAAATCAGACCCATTCTATTAGCATCACTAAAGATAGGATGTAGATTTCTGCCTCTCAGACAAAACAAAGACTCCTTTTAGAATTGTGTCTGTATCATGCTGCTTCAACCAGCGTTCTTCCAGTCCACAGGAAGTTAGACTTATATGGGGTCTCCCTTTCCACTTGCCTGAAAATCCAGGATGATGTCCCTGACTCCTTAGCAAAGAGAACCTTGAGGGGAACCCTATACCCCACCCTATAATCCACTGAATCTGTTCCTCTTTTGTGCTGATAGACAACCATAGAAGGACATCTTACCACAATACAGGGGGAATGACAAATAGCTTTAGAACCCATGAATTGCCACCCACTGATAACCACAGCTACATGGGTGAGCCTCGGTGTCCTGAAGACTTCCTTCTGTTACAGAAATCTGCTCTGACTGCTACCCTCACATCCCTCTTAATCTAAGAATTATATGAAAACTCCAAGAAGTCTCCCAGTCCTTACTGGGCAATATCTCTGGCACTCACAATAATAGTGCTGGATCTCTTTCAGGCACTGCTGCTGGAGCAGATTAATGATGCAATCACCACTCTAGGAAAGAACTTAGAGACATAGACTGTCAGCAATGACCACCAGCCTTAGAAAACATTTGAAAAAAATAAAATTGTTAGTGATTCTAGGTTGAGATGTTTTTACTACTGGCTCTGATGTAGAAAATCTTAGGGAACAATCTAAGTTCGGAAAGGTGCGCTCTGATTAGTTAAGCCAGGGACCTTTATGGTCAGGGGGCAAGGACAAGAGCAGCACTGGACGGTGTGCCTCTGGACTGGTGATGGTTGATTTCTTACTCCCATTTTGCCCTCAGCTTTCTGGCATGATTCAGTAAGAATTGCTAATGAGTAGATATGCATTCTGAGGGTTTAAGGCAAATGAGACTGATTTTTATATAAAAGTTTAAATTTGTGATTCTTTTAAGATTCTTACAAGATTACTTTTAAAGATAAATAATAATTACTCCTTTCCTTGTAACCACAAATTGTTGCCTGATGATAAGAGAAACTGGCTGAGAAAACTGCTTGCTTGCTTACACATTGTTCATCCATAACCAGTTCCTTGGTTATGAATATACATGGGTTTGGGGGAATAATTTATTTTCTTAACCTGTACTACATGATGTTATTTATTATATTAGGGAACACACTTTTTTCATAGTCATTTACTAGAAGAAAACTAAAACATAATCATATTGTAATTTTAAACTGCTTCAAGGATGTTTAAGGGTTGTGTGAGTGGGTGTTAGAACGTTGTTCCTTCCACACATCAACTATGTGAATGTGTGTGTGTGTGTGTGTGTGTGTGTGTGTGTGTATTATCTGGGTGTGTTGGAACTTTCTCCATCCATCGTTGTGTGTATTTATGCATGTATGTATGTGTGAAATGCTTGCTGGAGCTTTGCTCTAGTCATTCTATGTGTGTATATATATATATGTCTGTAGTTATATATGCATGTATGTATGCATGTATAAATTTGCATATATGAAGTTATTGGACTCTCTGTTTTATCCACTCAGTGTGCATGTGTGTGTGTATGTGTGTGTGTGTGTGAGAGAGAGAGAGAGAGAGAGAGAGGGGGGGGAATTTTCTTCCTTTCCCTTCTCTAACTGCTGCAGCCCCTATTGGTATCTAGGGGAGCAGCCACCCACATCAGCTGCTCTCAACACTGACCCCCTCATCAGCTGCCTGCCTCAGTTTATCCTCTTGGACCAAAGCTTGTCTTTGGCACCATAGCCTTTCTCCAAAGCCACAAAAATGTCATTACACTCAAAGGTGACAATAACCATGAAGGACTTTGGGAGAAGAATTGCACACTTTTCAGAGTTTGCCATTCTTAACTGTGTATTTTTTTTCTTTTTTGAATAACTGTTTAAATTACACAGAAGGAAGAGAGTGGGAAACAGTGTGTCCTCCACAGGTCCACACATACTTAGCATTTCAAGCAATTTCTTCATGTTTCTTTGAACTAGTTTAGGTTCTTCCCACATGCCTTTTAGGTCTTCTCCCTCCTCTAACACTTCCTGTCTAAGTCTTATTCTTTTTTCCTGTAACAAAACACACAAGACTGGATAATTTGTAGACTATAGCTTTAGTTCATGTTTATGGACACTGGGAAGTCTAAGACCATATGATTGGGAATTTCCCAGATTCTGATAAGGGTCTTTTTTTATATAACAAAGTAGAGGACTTCATGTGCTGATACAATGCAAGCAAGCTAGAGGAAACTCCCTTTTATATAGCAAAGCCACTGTCTCCAAAATCCAAAGGCTAATCCATCCATGAATAGAACCAATCCCCTTCCAAAGGGCCCATCCCTATTTAACAAATGAACTTGGAAGTTAACTTCTCTACATATAAAACTGAGGGGCACATTCAAACCATAGTGCCCCTCATTCATGTAGCTTTTAATAGGGTATACATCACCTCCTGCTGCCTCTCTTTAGACAAGGACAATCCACACCCACAGCCAAGGAAAACTCAAGACCTACAATCTTGGAGAAAACCCCCAGTTGCCTTTATCCTCAAGAACCGTGGCTCAGAAGACCTTGATAGTCTGCTTCTGGGCTATTTTGAATTTGAGAATATAAGATAAACAGATTTTGTTCTTTTTTATTAACATTGGTTACAGGGGTGGGGGAATGTTGAGGAATAGGGAGATGACATAGAGGTTAAGAGCATGATCTGTCCTTGTAGAGGACAATTTCCAGCACCCATTTACAAAGATCTATAACTCCAACTCCAGAGGACCTAAGACTTGGGACCTCCATGGGCATCTCCACTTACATGCACACACACATACTCAGACATACACCTGCACATAATTAAAAGTAATAAAAAAGAAATCTTAAAGCCAATTGAATAATGTACTCAAATACACTTGGCAATAAAATACACTAAAATTTTTATCAGCTGAAGAATTCAAATGGCCTTGTTAAAGAGGATGGAATGTAAAGTGTGCCTTTAGTATTCAATCTGGATTTCTCTAGGCCCAGATGTCTTGATCTTCCACAGATTTCAAACAGGTGTGTCCAGCCCACAGTCCACCCAAAGACAGCTATTAATGCAAGCCAACACAAAACCATAAAAGTACTTATCATTTTGGTTTTTTTTAAATAACTATACCGAACCATTTTTTTAGGTGAACTTTGTACATCACAACAATGTGTTGCAATATCAAAAGGTTGGACATGCTTGGAATCATTATGTCACTACTAAGATCTCACAGAGTTAGAGTTGCAGATTCATAGCCAAGTTTCATCAATGCCAGAGGAAGCCATTTTCTCCTTGCACTAAAGACCACTGACTAATAATAAATGTCATGTGCAGGGTGACAAGAAAGGGAGATGGTTTGCAATGGTATGTCCCATCAGTGCTTAACCCCTGGGGTTCACGGCAACTCAGGCAGTCTCACCCTTGCTATCATTATCTCCCTCAGCTCTGCGATGTAGAACAAGATGAATGGAACCGTTTAATGAGGGTATCTGGCTACTCTGCAGTGGAGAGTCAACAGCATCTCTCTTCAGACTATGAAGGGAACTCAGTGTTTGCACTGCAGCATAACTGTCCCAGAATCACTTCTGCTAAACACTAAGGCATTGAGTATGAAAAACATTTTCTCTAAGGCTAGGGAGTGCATGGATGGCAAAACCAAGGGAAGACAGCAAGTTTCATAAGATAAATATATGTTAAGTCTTTGGGAAATTTTCTTTTCCGATAGGGTCACAGATGACTAGGATGGAACTAAGGATTGATACAGTGAGCTGTGTGTAAGTTCCATTCTGCTATAGATGTGAAAGCCTGTTGTTGCTGCTTCTCTATTCTCCATTGTGAAATTTATACTCCTGAGGGAAGCAAGACTGGATAGGACAAAGGGCCATGGAGCACCACTCTCTAGACTGGGAACAGTTGTTGCTGTCCTTAACACACACAACTCTGGTTACACACACTGGGTTCTCTCAAAACCAGTCCTACCAACAGTCAATTAAGACGGGTAGCCTCATAAGTCTATTGGCTGTCAAAAGATCCTGGGAGAGGGAAAATTGCTGTCTTTAGTTGTTCACCTTCTGCTGAATTTACCAGACGCTGATGGATTGTTCGAACCTGTGGTCACACAGATGGCTCTGGTTAATCATGGGTCAAAAAATAAAACACATTTACATGAACCCCAGAGGAAGATTTGTGGAGAGGAAGATGGGGTGTTAGGGAGGTGGGGAGTGGGAAGGATCAGTATGTATGCCATACATGATTATTTTTAAAAGAAAGGAGTTGAGGAGGGACTTTAATCTTCTGAATATTTCCCATCTACCAGGGAATGTGCTACCTCAAATTGTTTCACTTAGAACTTTCAACCAGCTCAGACTGGCCACCATTATTCTTAGACTACAGATTAGAAGGGGGTATGGTCACTGTCACAGGGTATTACTGCTGTGAACAGACACCATGACCAAGACAACTCTTGTAAAGACAACATTTAATTGGGGCTGACTTACAGGTTCAGAGGTTCTGTCCATTATCATTAAGGCAGGAGCATGGCAGTGCCCAGGCAGGCATGTAGCAAGAGCTGAGAGTTCAGCATCCTGTTTTGAAGGCAAACAGGAGAAGACTGGCTTCCAGGCAGCAAGGATCAGGGTCTTAAAGTTCACTCCCACAGTGACACACTTCCTTCAACAAGGCCACACCTCCTAATAGTGCCACTCTCTGGGACAAGCATATTCAAACCACCACAGTCACCCAAGAAAGGTAAAAAGAGGGAAGTAGATGACAGGTCTGAGATTTGATCCTACCTTGTGTTTTACATCATATATATATGATAGAATATATACACATGATATATATTCAGAGGGAAGTAGATGACAGGTCTGAGATTTGATCCTACCTTATGTTTTATATCATATATATATGTGTGTGTGTGTGTGTGTGTGTGTATGTGTGTGTGTGTGTGATAGATATACACATGATATATATATCCTATCCATGAATATATAAGCATTTAAATCTATACTTGTATTCTTCTGTGTACATGCATAAATAAATGCAAATACACTCATTTTTTTGAGACAGGGTTTCTCTGTAGCCCTGGCTGTCCTGGAACTCACTCTGTAGACCAGGCTGGCCTCAGAAATCCACCTGCCTCTGCCTCCTAAATGCTGGGATTAAAGGTGTGTGCCACCACCACCTGGCTGCAAATATACTCATACCAAGACATCTACATCAAAGATGAACCTCATATACTCATGGTGAGTGGGAGCTGAATCCTTATGAGAAGATCATGTGTTCCCAAGTCCACTCAGACAAGATGCCTTTTATGAGAACAGCTGCATTTGTTCCTCACCCACAGCCACTGTTGTCATTGCATCTGAAACAAGTCTGGGCAGGCAACGTGAGGGCCAAGACAGAAAACATGTTGCATGACAACAAGAACAATATTTTGTAAAGGGAGAAAAGAAGGTCGTAGAAATAACAAACAAAGGCTCAATGAACAACTGAGATGTGTGTGCTCTCTCCCTGTAATATGTCCCAAGTGCAAACAGCCACACTACTTCTGGGCAGCACAGACAAATCAGTTATTGTGTGTCAACTATTCCTAGGTGATGAAATGACTTGAGACTGGGGATGAGAAGAATAGAGGCAGATCTTGTGATGGGGGTCAGTGTAGACCTTGGACCCGGTGCTCCCCAAAATTCAAAGGTTTCTCAATTTTTCCTGTTGTTCCTGAAGAGGAGATACATCTAATTGGAAAGGCAAGTCACAAGGCTTATCAGTCCTCAGAATTATCACATTGCTGTGAGTGTTCATTAATCAGATTCACACCCCAGAGTGCCCAGTAATCCCAGGCCAGACACGTTGCTTATAGTAACTTGAATACAAGAAGTAAATTTTCTCAATGAGCCATGCAGCTCAATGCTAGCCAGATTTTCTTACAGCTCCATGGATGCATCACCCTCTGTAGCAACCTTTCAACTCTTTGGCAAGTACTAGTAGCAATATCACCAGATTCTGCCCACACTTTCACAAGTCCATAAAGAAGCTCATACTTGCTTGGACTTTAAAATGCCCCGTTTGTGCTTTCTTCTACAGTGGTAAGATATTCTTTAATGGTTTTCTCCTTTTAAGTGAGAAACTAAAATTTTTACAACTATTCTCCGTAGAGTACTATCTGTAGCCAGGAGTATGAGATATGATGTCCAAGAAGGCCCTGTGGCCAAACAACTTTGTGATATACTAACAATGGTTTTCTTTGCTGCTGAACTTTGCAAATCTATAATGTATTTTGTATATAATTAATCACCACATCCCCCAACTTATTCTTTTGTTATTAAACATCAATCTGGACTTGCAGTTTGTGAAACTCTGTGAGGGAATTGCTAGGGTGAACCTGAAATTCTCTCAACAGATTGCAAAGGTCTTAAGGAAAAGGACATTGTCTTATTTATCACAGTATTCCAGGACCTAGAAACATTCTTGTTGCCTGATGGGTGCTCCCTAAACATTGCCGAAGTGAAGGCTATTTGTGACAAAGACAAATGTCAGACTCTTTTCTTGCTATAATTCCATCCTTATTGTGAAGCCTGGTGATCCATCACAGTCATTAATCAGGACATTTTGTCTATTGAAGTTTGTGTCACATTTCTATAAGGCTTGTGACACTTAGTAATATGTTCTGACACATGAGCAAAGGGAGCCAAGCTTTCCCAGAAGAGATTCTAGGCACCATTTGGAAAAGAGCAGTACACACCAGAAAGAGGCAGAAAGCCAGGCCAAGAAGAGCTGGGCAAAGACACTTGGCTGACAGCTACATCTTCCCTTGAATTCAGGTAAGACAAGGATATGTTGGAAATATGAGAGAAAAAGCTCTCAGCCATGATCTCAGGTGCCAAGTCCTGGGTCACCTAAGACATCCCTCGTTTTATTTTTAACTCTGGAAGAGGGATCTCATGGTCAAGGGGGTTCACTGGTCACCTTTAGTGAAATCTTTTGAAGCAATAAGAAGGGACAGTGGCCTTGAAAATATCAGTATTTCAGTTTCTCTGAGCCCTCAGACAATTTAATCAATTGAAGTAGATGGAACTGAGATGCTTCCCTCTACCCAGGAGTTTTGCATTAAAGTGCTGGGAGGGTTTTTGTTTGTTTGGTTGGTTTTTTGTTTTCTGTTTTTTATTTTTTCAAACCAATGTTCAGGGTATGAAGACAATCACTTAATCTCCCTGTGAGCTGAACTTGGCTAAATATGTTCCTCACTCCGTTTTGGCAAAAGCAGTAGCCATGGTTTTCCAATCACAAAACCAGCTGACCAGATGTCTACTTGTGTAGACACACTCTGCCAAACCACTCACTCCACCCTCTGAGACAGCCAGAACCTCTGTGAGGGCAGCAATGCAAACACCAAGCCTGTGGGATTAAAGCTGATTCCTCTGTTTTCTCCACATTCCCCTCCCACAGAGGTGAGCAGATAGCTCATTAAAGCAGATCTATTCAACTCCTGAGAAATAGGTGTCTTCACTCTGTGACACAGTTTCTTCAGGTTAAAGGACATCCTGGTATTTATGGAAAAGGATCTCCTGCAATATCCAGTCAATTATGTTATGCCAAAATAAGAAAAGAAAAGAAGCTCACAGACCTGCCTCTACCTATCCCTTGGCTTACAAGTGTTCAACTGATGATCCTAACAGAACAAATCCATAAGAAAACAGGAATACATCGTGTCAGGGCCACACTTTAAATCTGTCTCGTGCTCAACTCTCTTCCCCTGCAAACACACACATGATTCAGATTATAAGACTGACCATGGGACAAAGCTTTGCCCCATGTCTAATCAGAGTGGAATCTACAACACTGGCCAGCCATCCCTGAACCTGGTGGGGTTTTCAGTCTGCTTAGCAGCTGTTTGCTCTATAGAACGGTTCCTCTCGGGATCCACGTGGTTCCACTGAAGCTGGTTTCTGTTTTCTCCACAACCCCCTCCCACAGAAGTAAGCAGGTGACCTTGTTTGGGCCAGGCTGAGGACCTGTAACCTCAAAGGGATAGCCAGACATCAGGGTCTTCCATCATTCAGTCCAGTTGGACCTACTGCTTAGGTAGTATAGTTGTGAACTATTATAGAGCCTGCCTTATGCAGATAGACTGTCTGAATTCAAGACAGACACTCAACAGTCAACCTGGGCAAGGATGGCAACTTTGCCTAAGTTCCTCCACATGTGAACTTTCCAATTTCTTCTTACATTCAATGCAAGGACTGAGAAAAAATATAGAAAGCATGTACTCATAATAAACTCAGTCAACTGTTTAGGTAACTGAACTTAAAATTAAACCCCTCAGGTATGGCATAATATGACAGAAGCCCCTTCAGAGTTACCCCCATCTTTGATATTTCACCAACAGTGAGGAATTTGATGTGGAACCCCTACTTATTGTATTCTCAACCTACAGGAGCTAAATCTATCTCACAGGCCATTGCCGCCTGGAAAAGGGAAAGGAGTCGAGTAGGGTCTGGTAAACTAAAAGGCACACAGCTTCAGAGCCTGGAACAATTCAGCCAGCTTTTATTTTCTACTTTTTTGGGGGAGCTGCTGTTTAAGGATATGAGGCTTAGCTTATCATACTTTAAAACAAACAAACAAACAAAGAAAAACCCTTCTTTTTCTCTGTGATAAACTTACAGTTTTGGCTCACATCTAATGATGACTGATAAACAGAATTCCTTCAGTGGGGACCAAGCTTGGAATCTGGTGGGGTTTCCATCACCAATCTGGTAGCTTCTGGTGCTCCAGCTAGTCTCTGAGTTCTTTATTTTGGAATTTGAGAACTGGAACATGTAACATTTCACTTCCATTGAAAACATAAGAGGAGGAGAGGAGGCACGATGCTTGTAACAATAAATAACCCTGGAGTGAGGTTGACAGTCCCTTCTCATGTTGAGGAAGAGACCACAACCTTCCTCATTTATCATGGAAATAGCACTTCCCCTAACATACACACACCTCTAGTCAGTTACAGTGTCTAAAGTTGGCCTAGGGGTATGCAGGTAAGCCTTCTTTTGTATCAGAAATTTTCTGTCTCCTCGTGGAGCAGATGGAAATAATTTTCTAACTTAAGACCAGTCATAGGTTCCTTAGACACCATGGTCTCTGCCAATTCTGTTTCTCCAGTGTAGCACAGATGTAGGCAAGATTGAGTCAAGCTCATATTCTAAACCTTTAAAAAAAAAGCCTCCTCAAGATTTCTGAGCATTTACAAGGACCTTACATGCTCTTTGACACTTATGCTTCTGAGATTCTATGCCCCAAAGTACCTTATCCATAGCTTCTGACCTAGCCTCACTCTCAGTTTCCACCACAAGCTCTTGCATACATGAGAGATAAATACTATACCAAAGCATAAGGAGGTCACAGAGAGAAGCAAGACCAGGCCCTATAAAACACGTGGGTTTGTCCTACTTACTCCTGCCTCTCTACTGGGGGCACAACAGGAAGCAGGGCAAGGTCTGAAGCATGGTCCACAGTGGTTCCAGGTCTCCTCTCTGGGTACCTAAGTGCCACTGGTATACAGCTGGGAGAGGGAAGTCTGGAACCAGGGTCCCAAGGTCTACCTTTCCCCTCGCATGCCATCTATACAGGTGGAGCCCAGGACAAGAGGAATCCAGTCTGCTTGAGAATGAGGGCTGAGTGTCTCAGAGGGGTTAGAGGGGAGAAGGCCTGCCTGGAGAGTCCTAGGCACTTAACTGAAGGCCTTCCCAGCCACTATCCTTAATGTAACAGCTCTCTGAGATGACCCTTACTTGTTTTTACTGGTTTATTTGATGGTGTGTGTGAATGCATACACTTTATTCAGGGTGAACCAGCGATTAAATACCTTTGGCAGGAAGGAATTCCCAGGAAGGGAAGCTCATTGGCTGAAGGCGCAGGTCTATCTAGATACCTCATTAGCATGGAGAAGAACTCCAGATGTTATGCTCTGTGGTTCAGAGCCCATGGTGCTCAGTGGGCTGTCTTGGTTATGTGTTCTAGAGCAGGTACACAGACAGATAGGGAGAGGCCCCACTCCAGCTGCTCTCAGGTTGCTGAGATTCCTGGAGTCTGAGCTCATCCAACCTTGTCAGGTCTTATTTCTGTCTGGTAAAACAGTCCCACATGCCCTACGTGGGTTGAAACATAGCTAAGGGTTATGCATATGTAGAGCAGGTACTTAAAAAACCCATTAGGCAACCAATAAGTCCTTAGTAGTTTTATACACTTGGACTTCTCTGAATTCGGTGTCCAGCCTCCCATGATTTTTCTTCTCCCTACCTGTCCTTCTGTCCCTGTCTCTTCAAGGATGTAGATCAGAAATCAAACATAAGAAGGTGGGATATGCCAAGTGCAGAGAGGAGCCAGTATCCCTCAGTGAAAACAGGTTCAAATGTCCCACTAGATACCTCAGGCAAGTGGCCTCTGGGTGATCAATTTGCAGTCCTCAGATCTGCAGCCTCCCTCAGCACCTCAACATCCCACAACAGAGAAACAGTACCCTCCAAACAAGAATGGCAAGGGCTCTCTTCTGTTCTGTATGCCTTAACCCATGGCAGGGTTATATGTGCTAGATGGAATGTTACAAAGTAATATGATCTGTAATCATGAAAATTATGCAGCCAAGGTTTACCTAAGGCTTCACTGATTTGTGTTTATAGATATTTGTCTGTCTGTTTGTTTGTTTGTTTGTTTGTAGAAAAGGACAGGTCTCATAATAGGCACAAACCACTGGCCCTGCCCTAAAAGTACTTTTTATTGTAGAAAAAAAATCTATTACTATTATCTTTATGACCCACTAACTGCTCACGCACACACACACACACTCACACACTCATAGCTTATTGTTATCAATATTCACATTGTTGATGTCACATGGTCACCAACATCTATTGTCACAATATTGTTTCCACCAATATCAAACCATAACTCTGTGTTCATAGAACACTAACTTCCAATTACTTCCTGTAGGCCCTGGCAACAGACATTTCATTTAACTGACATTTTAATTTCCATGTTAATGAATTTTACTGAACCTCATTGTGGTAGTTTGAATGATAATGACCCCATAGACTCAGGCATTTGAATATTTGGTCCCCACTTGGTAGAACTGTTTCAGAAAGAAACAGTTGGGCAACTCTGGAACTGTAAACCCAATTAAACGATTTCTTCTGTTGCCTTGCTTGTGGTGTTTCATCGCACCAATAGAAAAGTAACCATGACACGCACAAACGGAATCAGGCAATGTTTTCTCTCTTTGAGCAGGTCTTAAGTCTAATTAGAGAGCATTGGGTTGTGTGGGCTGTGACTGCAGCTGTAGGGTTATTGTGAATCCCTGTGGTTCACAGGTGTTCTAGCTGGGTAGGACTACTGGCTGCTGCCCTCCTTTGGAAGCTTGTATGGTACCGCATGGTTCCATCTGAGAGCTAGTCCTCAGGGAGGACGTTGTCAGCTCAGATTCAGCTCAGATCCAACTCAGGGGGCTCTAGGTTCTGTGTCGGAAATGCATCCACCATGAAGTTATTATCCTTTTTGGATGCCATCTATCCTCAGAGTAGTTGCTAGGGCCACACCCTCTTCATGCTCCTCACACAACTCCACCCTGGCCGAAAAAGCCAATTTTCATAGCTCTCCTTGGAATGTGTTAAGGGATCCGTTATAAGGAGCCTCTAATTTTTTTTCTGGCCACACCTTCTCCCTTGCTTATTCTCCACATTCCCTGTCTCAGCTGGCTGCTCCCGCTTGCTGAATATCTGTGCTTCCAATTATCTTCCCTAGTTGGTTTGTGTTCATTCCCTTACAAGCTAACGTCTGTTGGAAGCAACACTTGTGAACTGATCCGTGTTAAGATTTCATTTCCCCAGAGCCCCATATTTTCGGAGAGGTTTTCCTTTTAGGTAGTGTCCCGCTGGCAGGCAGGGCTGCTGCAGTCTGGTGGAGTCAGCAGAGTTGGGTTTCCCCTCACATGCTGTTTATGTTAGGTTTATCACTTGGCCCTATGTTTAGATTCTCCTCCTCCAATGTGAATCACATGTCCATGAACAACAACTTCCTGGACCAACCCACGGGGTGTTTACATACCAGATACTCTTTTTAGAAAAATAATTAAAGGAAATGTTCTTCCCTGCTTTCCTTAACAGGGCCAGGGAGGGAGTGGACTCATTCCCTGCAGGAAGAAATATTTTCCTTCTCCGGTCCGCTTTCTGCCTGGAGCCCAACAATGGATAATCGGGCTAAACACAGAAAGCTGCTATTTGGTTCAGTCAGCAGCTGGGCTGACAGCTCACCTCACACCCTCCCCTGAGCTTTTCCATAGCGAAAGGTAAAAGAGATTCTTAGGTCAACAATAAATGAGTTTTTCAGCCCTTGGGCAAGTTGAGTTGTTTCCTTGTTTGTGTAGAGTGATGCTGTCTCGCTTGCCACAGCACAGAAGCTAAGCAGGGGAGAGTTCATGCCACCCTGGGGGGGGGGGGGTTGGGTGGAACTCTGTGCCCTGGCACTGAGAGGAAGCAGGATCCTCTAGAGTTAGTGTAGACCACCCAACACACCTGAGAGATTTGCATCCAAAGGGCACACATTCAAGTGGAGATGAATCCTAATGCGGAGTCCTCAAGTCATCCCAAGAGTTTAGGGTTTGGGATTATAAGCCTCCTCAAAGGGATCCTCCTTCCTTCTTCCCTCGTTCTCTATGCTGCACAAGATGTCAGTGAGGTTAAATTGGGACAAGACAAGCTAACCATCTCAGGCAAGCTCTGTGCCACTGAGATACAGAGCCAGCCCAAACACTCCCACCATTTGGGCGGTAAATCATTAAGGGAGATTTAGCTGAACACAGGCAGGCTCCTGTACATGAAAATTATTAACCAAACATGGGAAGGGAAGTCTCATGTTTCTAGACTCTGTTGACACAAAGGGACGCCTCTGAAGGCTGTGGTCTCTCTCTTTCTGCAGCAGACCATTGCATTCAACAGCACTCCATTTCCATGTCTTTCTTGGGTACTTGCCACCCACCTGCTAGAGCAAAGCCCCCTCCTTTTGTATGGAGCACGGGGTACAGTCAACCAGCACAGAAAGGCTATGGGGAGGTGGGGCTCACTGCTGCCCTTCTCCTAAGCAAAGTTACCCCTCCCAGTCAAATCTCAGCAGTGCTCATCTGAGGAGGTCTTACGTGCTTGCATCTCACCTCCCTTCTCCAACTCCACACCTGTAGCCTCTAGCTTTACCTCCTTGAACCTCAACCCTCGTCACACTTCCAACTTCATCCACCCTACACTTCACCCCTGCAGCCACCCAAGACAGATGGACAGACAGACGGACGAAGACAGAAGCCCCTGCTTCCGGACGACTAAGGACCTCTCCTGAGACCAGCCATTCCCTGGCTTCTGCCCCACGATCTGTCAAGAGGAAGCCTAAAGCGCTGTCATGTCCCAACCTCTCTTGTGCTACTAGGAGCTCATCTCCCGGGAAGTGTGGGTTACAAATATGACATGTGGGAAACAAAGGAGCCAGGATCTTTCAAAACAAACGCTGCACACCCAGAAACAGACTACCCACTTCCTCTAAGCTTCTGCTTCATACTGTGCCCAGGGTGCGCGCTATTTTCTGAGTGAGCAGAGCTCCCGCACGGGGCGGGGGGGGGGGGGAGGGTTTGCTCTGAAGAGTTCCTACCTTAAGGCTTTTTCAAGCAGGGTTCATTGAAGAAATGCCCACCCAATCCCCACTCTTCACCCCTGCCCGACTACTTTCCCAGGAAACTTTGTCATTGCAAATCAGAGCCAGTAACTCACAAGGAACGGACTTCCCAGGGCAATGTGGTACATAGATAGATAGATGGATAGATAGATAGATAGATAGATAGATAGATAGATAGATAGATAGCATGGGAGCACAGGAGCTCTCTTCTTTCAGGACATAGTCTAGCCCCACAATTGGGGATATCATCCTGTTCTTAGGGCAGACATCAGGAGCATCAGAGCTCCGTCAGGAACCCCCGATTATCACTGAAACAACCCGCAAGCTATCAGTTCCCCCATCAGACCCCGCAGAGGGCTCCCAAACACTGACGGTACCTCTCGGCAAAGATGAGATGAGAAGGAGCTGCAGGAACGCGAGCCCCAACTGCGCCCATCGGTCCAGCTCCATCGTCCCCGCTGCGCTGCCGGTGCGGGGCGAGTGACTGGAGTGACGCCTAGGCGCGAACAGGGCAGCCGGTTGGCTCTTGCAGCTCTTGCCGGGACCTCCTCAAGTCCCAGCTGAAACAGAGCTCAGGTTTCAGCCCGCCGGGCTCTCCCACCCTCAGCTAGGGGAACCACCTTCGGCCGGGGCGACGACGTCAGCCCAAAGCTCTCCTCTTAACCCTTTCGAGGCCCGGGGAATCGTGACCACGCCTGGAGGCCGGTGCACGGAAACCTACAGAAAAGCAGCGTGATACCAGAGCCCGCTCCCTCTCGCTAGACTTCCATGGTCAACCTTTTGTGATAGTGAAGGCAGAGATATGTGGCAGGCTCGGAACAGAAGTAGGAATGGCTGTGGAACCTCTGAGACTAGGAACAATGCTCACTCAAGCATCCCACACCTGAGCAAGAAAGCTGAGAGGAGATTGGAGGCAGGGATAAGAGGCTAGCATGACAATGGGATCGGAGGCTGAGAGGGCAGGATGCTACTAGAACCTGAGATGAGAGGCTTATAGACTGGGAAAGATGGCAGGGAAGGCTGGAATGAGGAACCTAACAGGTATTGGTTGTAATCCCCTAAATCAGTCAGGAAGACACAGAAGAGTGTCCTGGGGTCCAGCCGGAAGACAGAACTGTTTGCTGTTCACGAGCTAGGACCAGAGTTTATTCCCTGAAATCCATAGAAGGAGAGACTCCTAAAAATGTTCCCTCACCTCCATACGAAGCCAAGTATGCCCTCCCCCAAGAGGCCATGAGAGGATAAAGGAAAGCCACTGCACTTCCCTCTCAACACTCCTCTACTTCCAAGCTTTCTTTCCCCTTTTCTCCTCTGAGCAAACACTGCCCTTTGCACACACAAGCTACTGGGAAATCCTGATCTGAGTTCATGATGGTTCAGCAACACAAGATATTTCCCAAGAGCACACAGGCAGGATCCTAGTGTCTCTTTCCCACTAACAGGGAAAATGAGCCCTTGAGAGTCTAAGGTCACACAAGTAAGGGGCACAGCTGAGGTTTGAGCCTGCGACTCTCAGACCCACAGGCTATGTAACTTCGAAGGTAAGACTACATAAAAGTAAGTTTAAGTATTATAGTCAAGATGTACAATTGGTAGCATTTTCTATAAATTCTGGAATCAGAAAGATCCAAATGTTAAGTCACTTGCATAAGACCATTTTAGCTATGAATGGCAAAGCATGATATACTTGAGTCTAATTTAGACCTGGGGCTCTGGAATATGCTAATATTAGTTTGTGATATTAGATTAAAACTCAAAGTTGTGAGACATGGATGATTCTTCAGGTCAGGGTTAGTAAGAAAAGTAATATCTCCATCCATGGAGATAGATAGCGGTGAATTCTGAACCTGACCAGTACCCTTGAGAAACAAGGCAAATATATGAGTTAGTCTCTAAGTTGTATTTATTCATTTTGCCCAAAGCATGTATGGCAAAGTTAACCAGCAAAATGCACTTTAAGTGGTTTAGGTAGATGACGGATGAATGGATGGATGGATGGATGGATGGATGGATGGGTGGCAGACAGTTAAGAGACAGATGACAGATACATAGATGGTTGCTGGACAGATAAATGATTGATAGATGGAGACATACATACAAATATAAAGTGATGATAAATAATTGAGGCTATATATGCCATTTGTGTGTGTGTGTGAGAGAGAGAGAGAGAGAGAGAGAGAGACAGAGACAGAGACAGAGACAGAGACAGAGAGAGTGGGGTAGGAGAGAACTGGGAACCTAGTGAAGAGGATGTGTGGCGTTGGGTGTGGCAGTGAGCAAGAACATAATGTGAGTGTGTCAGGGTGTCTAAATTTTATCCTCTAGTTTTTGGGGTTCTTTGATGATTTAGGTACTCAGACAAAAGCAAAATCCCAAGAGACCATCACTCTGGGCTACCCATGAAGGCCTGAAGCAAAGAGCAAACTATGGATTTGGAAGGGACAAGATGGCATAGACAATTTGAGGAAAGGTAAACACTGGCTCTCAGGACATTTTGGAAAGACAGGAACCATGGCACGGTGCTCTACTTTTCTGCATTCAGTGAGATTTGGTTGCATCACTGGAGGCCAGGGCTCGTGAGAATGGCTGACCCTCCATCCATGGAGGGGAATGGGGAGGAGCAGCTGAAGAGACTGGAAGGACTCAACATTTAATGACCTGTGTCCAAGTCCTTGCTTCACTTTCTAGCTATATGACATTGAGCAAGCTAACCAATTCTCTCATCTTGTCTTCAATATATAGTGGGCACAATGATCAAACCTGTTTTAGAGACTCTTGGAAAGATGGAATGAGATTACTCACGCAAAGATACTGCACGGACAGCACACACTGGCTGCTGTGAATAAATATTAGGCATCATCATTGTCTGTCCTGAGACTGACCTTTAGGAAACTCAGTGCGAGCCTTCTTTGTCATTGTCCACTTCTCCAACCAGGAGACATTTGTATAAGCATGCATCAAGAATGGCATTGAAGCCAGTTGGCACATACCTTTAATCCCAGCACTCAGAAGGCAGGCAGAGCTCTTGAGTTGAAGCCATCCTGATCTACAGAGCAAGTTCAAGGGCATCCAGGGCTATACAGAGAAACCCTGTATTGAAAAACAAAACAATGGTATTAGAAAGAAGAAAAAAAGGCAAAACGAAGGATATCTGAAAGAGTGAAAGACAGAAACTAGAGAAAGTTTGCTCCGTTGTTCGTCAGAGGTAGCTCTATTTCTAAATACCTGTGGATATTAGGGCCTCTCAAGGCCACTCACAGCTAGCCGACAGAACCATTTCTTTCTTTACTGCCTCCATCACCCATTCCTCTCTGCACTAATACCCATCAGCCTACTTCCTACAGCAGCTGTACCCCAGATATGTTGGGCTCTGGGTGATGAACATGAAGAGCAATAGAACATGTCACCCATGCATGCCACTGTGGCAAAAAGACTGAGCTAAAAGCAAATGACATGAAGCTATTGTGAGACCTCTGTGGCCCCTTCCATTTGAAAATCACTCCTGTTATGAAAGAATCCCCATTCCCTATATACATGAGCAAAGGCACGAGTTAGTTATTATTACTCTTATGAGCCTGGAGGAATTTATATACAAACCCTACTACCTGCTGCTTGTCTCCCGATTGGTCTGTTATATATTTATGCCTTCTTACAATTGTGCCCCTGGAAACTCATCGTCCTTATCCTGGCCACTTCTCCACAAATGAATTGCTCTGCTAAGATACTCTATAAACATAAGGTGTAATGGTGTGCACTCTCCTAAGACAGCCCCAGGAGGACCTCCCTGGTTCATTGTCTTAATGTGTGAGCTCCTAGTTAATGAGGGATCCTATCTCAAAGGAGATGGACTGCATTCCTGAGGATAGCCAAGGCTGTCCTCCAGTGTCTATATACAGATACACATGTATGTATGCATAGTGTACTTACATGTGCACATTAGTACATACAAACATACATATACATGCACACTCCCTAGTATATGGATCATGAATATATTTGGTTTTCTTTTCACTAATTTGTTTTCTACTAGTCTAAATGACAGGACCCCAGTCAATGATTGCAAGATGATTTCAGAAAATAATAAAAATTCCCCCT
This sequence comes from Apodemus sylvaticus, assembly GCF_947179515.1. Lineage (NCBI taxonomy): Eukaryota > Metazoa > Chordata > Mammalia > Rodentia > Muridae > Apodemus > Apodemus sylvaticus. The sequence goes on along the minus strand of NC_067476.1, from coordinate 84,414,086 downwards.
CATTTGTAAACCTGATTGAGTGCATCTAAAGGAAGTTTCTGATTGCAGGCCTTTGCTTCTCCAGAGCTAAAAACTGAAAACACAGCCCCTTTTGTCTGGAATCCCCACAGGGCTTTGCATGCTAGTTTGAACCACTAATTTGAGTTTCCTAGTTTCATTGGACAAGGGAACTCTGTAAAGAAGATACTCTGAAATAAAATTTTTTGCTGTATAAAGAAGTGTTAACATCTGTGTAGATGATTGAACTCAGCGATCATCAGATTGCACTCTGTTAAGTTTCACAGGAGCTGCTGGGCGGGGAGAGGAACAGCAAGGCTGTGATACTGAGACAGGAAAGTCAAGAGTTTATCCAAGGACGCACAACTCTGGTGAAATCCACGTTTTCCTATGCGAGTGCAGCTGCCTGGGCTCCCATTAACAACAGCACCATTTTTTAATATCGATAAGATTTCAGTATTGTTTCAAATTAAGTCATCTAAACAGGGGAGGCGCATGGAGAAAGAGGACTTTGATGGCGCTCTGAAAATCTCAAAATACAAGGACTTTTTCCACCATTTTTTGAAGGAGGAAAAAGTCGTAGCCTTCTTCCAAATCTCACCTGGAAACTCTCATGGACATTGATCTTGATGACATTTTTTTTTTAATTTTTGACTAAATATTATTTTTAGATTCAGGGAAAATAGTTCTATACATCTAAGCAATTGTTGAATCCAGGCTATAAACAACGAGATATTTGCAAGGCCTGTAGCCCAACTTTAAGAGAGAGTATTCTTGGGGATGTAGTGATGGGTCAGAGATTAAGAGCATTTGTTGCTATTGCAAAGAATCTGAGCTCTGATCTAGTACCCACATAGAGGCTCTCATAACTACTTGTAGCCCTAGATCCAGAGGATCTAACACCCTTTCCTCTATGGATACCCGTAGACACATGACATATACACACACAAAAACTATATACATAGATAGATATAAAATCTTAAAGACAATAATATTCTTGACTTAGCACTTGCTCTAGATCATGCTCCTGGTGTTGGCTTTACTGACTAACCCCTTGTGAACTCTGAACATATGGTTGTCTCACTCCCCTCCTCCATTTGTTCAGTGAGAAAAATACCAGCACTATCTCCTGTAGGACTGGAACAAAGAGTTCAGAACAGTGTCCAAAATCTAATAAGCTAAAACTTACTTGCTGTTACAGTAGTGACATCCAAGATTCTTTTCTTAAAATTTCTGCAGTCGTATCTCTCTCTCTCTCTCTCTCTCTCTCTCTCTCTCTCTCTCTCTCTCTCTCTCTCTCCCCCCACCTCCCTCTGTGTGTGTGTGTGTGTGTGTGTGTGTGTAGATCCGAGGACAGTTTCTGGGAGTTGGTTCTCTCCTTGCACCAAGGATCTGAGGACCAAACTGGAGTTCTCATTCTTGACAGCGAGTGCCTTCAAGTACCAAGCCCTCTTGCGCACCAGACGTCTATGCTTCCTATCCAATGTTCCAGGGAGGAATAAATCCCAAGTAAAAGGTTATGTATGAAAAAGGCAGAGAGATCTGCCAGGAAGTAGGACTGTCAGTCAAGGTGAAAAGTCGCTCCTGCCCAATGTGGTGGCACGTACCTTTAATCCCAACACCCAGGAGACAGGTACAGAAGGATCTCTGTGAATTCAAGGCCAGCTTGGTTTACATAGTGAGTTTCTGGACAGTCAGAGCTACATAGTGAGACTCTGTCTCAAAGTGTGTTGGGGGGAGCGGGAAGGAAAGGAAAAAACACCCAAGTATTATCTCCATATTACCAACACACAGAATTCAACAATGGTCTATGGTGGTAGATGGCATCAAGTCACCCATAATACAAAGTTGTACAAGAAAGGATGAGACACACAGCATATAGATAGACAGTTGGCTGTTTTATGAATGCCAACTGCTCTAGCCTCTAAGTCTCTGTAGACCACCTACACACTTGAAAAGCCAGAAAGAGGACAGCAGAGAACAGGCTCTAACTTCTGGTAATTAAGCTTGGTTTTCATCAGCCTCACAAACACCACGTTCAAGTCAACAGAGTCAAGAGAAAAAAAAGAAGCACTGTGGCAAGGAAAGGGGCCTTTCCCTGGAGCCTGCAAGGCCCCGCCATGGAAGCCTCCAGACTTAATGAATCCCTGCTGTTCTCCCATACAGCAAACAGTCATGTTTCTGCCTCCAGCGCTGGCTCAGCTCCACTCCTTTCCCACTGGGAGTCAGGCAGGGAGAAGGTGCCTCTGTGGTTCTTCTCTGGCCACATTCTTCTGGCTCTGTGTCATTCATGCAAATTGCTGAAAGCCAGCAAGCCTCTCTTGGCTTCCCAGTCAATGTGCTCCTACAACACCTGGAGAGACCTGGTTTTGACTTCCATGTGTGCAATTATAAGCTGCAACTGAAAATAAAGTTGGCAGCTGCACACAGCTTTACAAAGCCACTGGTGACTGTCTGGCCACGATCCAAGTGTCTGGCTGACAAGTTAAAAGTAGTTGATCCATCTGATGTGTGAACCCAAAATGAAGTCATTTCTCGAGAAGGCAACAGAGGGTGGAGGTAGATATGACCTCAGTGCACAAAAAAACCCACTGAGCACAGCAGACCCCATATGCACCAGGAATCTCCTACTGGCTGGGGATTTGGACCTAAGCTCATTGACCTGCTGGGTCTCAGTTTCCTCAGAAGTTCTGTTTAGAAGGAAAACTTATTCCTACAAGTTGCAAGTTTGTGGCATGCTCAAACACACACTCACACACACCACACTCACACACACCACAAATAAAATGAATATATATTTGAATGATGAAATTTAAATGGAAATAGTAGCAACCTGTAAATTTGCTAAGAATTTTCAAGTGAATCTGGTAATAAACATAATAAAAACTAATATTTACCATTACTGTACTTATCTATAAAATCCCACTATACCTCTTTCAAAAACAATAATCCACTCAAACTGTTAGCTGAAATTAAAAAGTGGGTACTGTTTTCCTCAGATCTGTAATTTAAGATACATTATATTGCTATTGATTTAAGACAAAAGCACATTTCAAAATTGCATTTTTATACAATTATGCTTTTAGTTGGAGGTCTAGAGGTAGACTATGCATTCAAAGACAAAAAAAAAATGAGAGGCATTTTCTAATTAGATCCTGCCCTGAACCTAAACACACCCCTGCCAGGGACCTCCTAGCTTTGAATATCTGGTTCAAACTCATCACACTGTTTACAAAGTTGAGAAGGTTTTGTATATAAATCAAGCTGCTTTTCTCAATGGTAGGAAATAAATGACATAAATCAAATACAGGATAAATCTTCATTCATTCAACACAACTTATTGTATGTTTGTTAGGTTCATCCCAGCAGTATGGCTGTGAATGAAACTTGTATGAGTTCTCACTCTCAGGCGATACAGAACATACAGGTGTAAGACACTGATCAAATGTGGGGATTATGACAACAAGCAAAGACAGGATACCCCTGAAGCTAATAACAAGGAGCTAAATCTTCCCTCCACTTCCTAAGGAAGTGACATTGAACTTCTGACCTAAAAAATAATAGAGAGAGGGGGATGGTCAATCAAAATGAACCATTTAATAAGGAGATGAGACCTTGAGGATGACAAACTTTCTTCCAAGGACACTGAAAAACAATTTGAAAGCCAGACAGTTACTGGGTCATATTAAGCCTCAGAATAGCTCTTCATACCATGCATCAATTGGGTGGGGAGAGGTGACTTGATGGAAGAGGCAGTAAAGACAGCAGAAAGATGGGACGTGTGATGGATGCCCATGGAGGACAGGAAGACACGGGCACTTCCTGTTCTAGGGCTGTGCAAACATTCGCTTGTGCATGGTAGAACACATGCCAAGGCTTAGAACATGGAAGGAGCCTTGATACCCCCAAGCTCAAAGAGAAAGAAGGAGAAAGAGGGAGGGAAAAGAAGAGGAAGAGAAGGAGGAGGCAACCATCACCAATTGCCCTGTCGTATGAGCCAACCTCCTAATCATATCTATAAAGACAGGTGGGTGTTGCTGCCTCATTCAGGAGGGAACTTAAAAGAGAGTTTGAGTTTCCCTCCTAGTCATCTGAGCTGTGGAAGGAAAAGTAGTCTGATAAGGAAAAGTAGCATACATATACAGGGTCCTGTTGGCTGAACAGGAGTCTGAGTGCTTGGAAATGTCTGTAGTAGAGACAAGTAGATGGGTAAATATAGTGGACACTAAGTGAGACTCTAAAGTATGATGATGGTGAAAAAACTGTGGAGAAAGCAGCCACCAAGAAGAGGCACTGGACAACAAAGTATAGATAGTCTCTGAGTTACACGGGATCAACTTAGGACTGTTCTTCATGAAGATGTTAAAATGATACTAAACTGGGATCTTTCTTCTGGGCCAGTGATGAGCAGTACTACACTTAGATGTGATCTGAGGAAGAATCAGTGAGCTACGGCTCCTAAGTGACCACGGGATCGCAATGGGGTAACAATGGACGCTGCTCTGTGCTGTATTGCCAGACTATGAGGATGCTTGCACGAACACACTTTCCATTATCAGGAGGTCTCCCATAGTAAGTCAAAGAATGTCTACAGATACAAACTGCTCAACCAGTTACTAATAGCCTGAGTTGGTCATCAGGCCCAGTGACATCTGACATGCACACATAAACAAATGGTCCTGGTGGCTGAGATGGATGTTAACCAAGGCACAGAAGTCCTGGACTGTAACTTCCAGAAGCCAGTCTGACTATTAAAACTTCTGCACGCGTCACGGCTAGCAACCGGTCCCAGTGCCACATTCTCTTAAGTAAGACTGGGACAGAGACCAGAGACTGTTTCTGACAAAGACCCAATGTTGCCAGTGGAGGTCCACAGGCCACCACTTGCATAGTGAGGGCTGAGATGCACAGATGTCACTTTATCTAAGGTTACAGAGGAAAGCTCTTCCAACAGGCTCTAAAGGAGTCATGAACAGGTTAGCAGGCAATACTTTCCCTTTAAGTAAAAGAGGAAAGCAGCCATGGGAAACCCTGATTCTTGAGAGTTAGCGCCATGAGCGCTAAATGCATTAGGATGGTTTCCAGGCATCACGATTCTGGGAATGAAGGGGTTCCTACTCCATCAGGGGGCTTACCAAGGAGCAATCATGAACTGGGTTTTTTTCTCTTGAAAATTTTAGAACTGGCATTCTCTCTCTCTCTCTCTCTCTCTCTCTCTCTCTCTCTCTCTCTCGTGTGTTCATATGTGTGTTTATGTGTGCTCATGTGTGTGCAGGTGCATACATGTGAATGGAGACTAGAAGACCTCCTTGCTTATCCATTTTTGTTTCTGACAGGTTCTCTTTCTCAGCTAGAATTCCCCAAATGCTAAGCTGTGTGCCCAGCAAGCTCAAGTTCAAAACGCCATGTCTACCTCTCTTTAGCATGAGTTCTGGGAGTCAAACTTAGGGCCAAGCCCATCTCCACAGCCTGATTCACACAATCTCTTTCCCTCCATGCTTCTGGTCTGACCATGGGCATTAAACCTTCAGTCTTAAGTTTCCATGGCCTGCAGCACAATGGCCATGAGAGAAAGGTGCTGCTCTTCAGTAGAGGTCAGGAGGCATCCGGCAGGGGCCCTGAGAAATTCCAGTCTGTGCATACCTCTCTTGGTCTCTACAAACCTTCCCCCACATCTGCCTCACAGGGCCTCCCACGGCCTCAGGACAGCCATCAGTCAGGCTGGACCAGGGCCATGTCAACACCAGGCTCTGCTTGAATGTCCCTCTGGTAGACTGGGTCCCATTTACCTGTAATTTGGCTCTGGACACTTTTCCTTATCAAATTTCATTGGAAAATCTGATCTCATTTGAGGTTAGTTTCTAGTTCTGTTTTTGGACCAATAACTAGTGGAAGGCAGCCAGAGAAATGTAAACAGGTAATGAAATGTAACAGGGTCCACACTTTCAGTGATATTTCAGGCCTCCAACAAGTCTGGCTTCCTCCACTGAATAGCCTGGGTCTGTTCTCCCTCACCATGGCAAGTACCTCAGGGGAACATAGCTATCTGCGGTCATTAGAAAGCCGAGTCCACCTGCTGGAGCAAGTTCAGGAAGGAGGGCAAGCCAGGGTCAGCCTGTAGGTGGTGGATGGGGTGAGAGTCTGGCCTGGAGTCCAGAGGGGCCAATAAATCCCACAGGTTTCCAGAGGCAAGGCACTCGACGGCTGAGAGTCAGGTGAGAGCCCCACCTGCAGCTGGACGGCTGGATGTTATTAACCAGCGGCCCCACGGGGCTTCCACGCCAGTGTGCTGGATTCCTCACACCCTGGAAATGATTTACTGCCCTTGTCTGCTCTTTCCCGTTACAGATCTCTGCGATGCCTCCCTCTTTTCCATACACACGTTTGTTTCTCGTTTTCTTCTGCACATGTCTTCCTGCTCCTCCTTTATACTTTTCCCTTCCCCTCTTTCTTTTAGCTCCCTTTAACTTCTACCCACCTCCCCTCCCTACAGGAGGGCAAGGCCATATATAAATATGAGGTCATACTGGAGCATTCCTGACCGGAGGGTGGGTTTATAGGCATAGGACTGATGGCCCACAGATAGAGCATCTGGAAGCAGCAGATTCTGCCTGAAGGAGGCACAGAAAGTCACTGTCCTCAGGTATGTTAGTTGCCCATTTTAGCTTCTGCTCACCCTTTCTGGCACCCCCCCCCAGAGAGACAGTCACCCTGATAGATAAGTTTCACTCAGTCCTGCCATAGCTCAGATTTGAAGGCAATTCTTCCTGTGCTACAGCCATTCACTCACACCTCACAGGCTCTCACAGGTTCACACAGGAATCCAGGTCCTTACAGGTTGTCTTTCATTAGTGGAATAACTGCTCTGTTGAAGGCACCATTGCTGGAGCTGGGGGGATGGCTCAGGGGGTAACACACTCGCTAGGCACTTATGAGACTGGAGTTTGGATATCTAGCACCCACATGAATTCTAGGCAGTCATAACAATATATCTCTATAATCCTAGCACTCAGGAGGTCAGGAGATCCCCCATCAGAATCTCACCACCTAGAATAGCAAGAATGCTGAGCTCTGGGATGAGTGAGAGATGCACTTCACATGCGCACGCGCACTAAAAATTCACCTTTGCTGAATACACAGCTTCAGATAATACTGTTGGAGCATGTCTTTGGTGCAGGGTACACCATCAGGGGTGGCACCAGAGGCTGAATGGCTTTCTTCCAGTCACACTGTGCACATAACCTGGCACCCTGTGCACATAACCTGGCACTCTTCTTGCATCTTAACATCAGTCCATGCTCCAATCTTAGTGGTCTGAGGAAACATCAGGAATACCTGGAGTTCAGATCTCTGTGCTAGCTGCCTCCACTAGGGAACCTGGCTTGTTTCTGTAAGGTGAGGGGTTGGGTGACTCATCTGCAAAGTCCTGTAAGCTTCTCACATCAATGAACTTGTTCTATATATAAACCTTTGCTTCACAGTTTCCTCTGATCTATGAATAGAAACCTGTCACTTCACACAGCTATTCCACACATTACTGTCTCTTTCACAGGATGCTACATAATACCAGTAGCTTATAAATTCTCAGTCTCTTGTCTTCTGGCATCCCAGAAGGGGTCTCCCGGGTACTTTCTAACTAACTAGTCAGTCACCACAAACACAAAACAGCCACTTGGCCTTTTTCTTCTCCTAACCCACTTATGATGCACGCATATAAAGTTCCCAAGCACTCTCAATGTGTGCATCCAGATGCGGCTACCTGTAGTCAGAGTAGAGAGGCCACCCGCTCACCCCACAACTGCTGCATTTCCAGATACCAACAACCTACTCTGATCTGTTCCGAAGAGAGGAAATTGTCTCTCTCCACAACACAGCGTCATCCAGACCTACAAATGGCCCTATGAGCCTCAAAGTGTTACAGAGTCTACCATCTAATGCAATTACTTTCTCACTCTTGTCCTTATGCTCCTCCCCTCTAAGAACTCAAGATACAAGGTATACGCTGCAAAAATGGGCTCTTCCTCCTCAATTTTTCTAGCTTCAAGTGGGAAACCCTGCCTACAAATCACCTCCTGGGGGCCCCCACCACCACTTTTGTAGATGTGAATTCCATTGTAAGCTCAAGCTAATACTTTCCTACACACACACACACACACACACACACACACAATATGTGTGCGCATATATATGGTCTTGCAGTTTTACATCATTGTAGCAAATAAATCAAAGTAATGAGTTGAATGAATGGTGGTAGTGGTGGTGGTGGTGGTGGTAGTGTGTGTGTGTGTGTGTGTGTGTGTGTGTGTGTGTGTGTGTTCATTCTGTGAAAGAAAAGAGAATTATGGAACTTAGGGATATAGCATAGTTGGTAGCTGGACCAATGGCTCAGTTGGGGACACTGACAGGGACACTGCAGGTCCCATCTCTACCACTGCATAAATCTTCCATGTCTATAATCAGTAACCCTGACTATTAAGTGGTAGAGATAGGAAGGTAAGAAGTTCAAGGTCATTGTAGCTAGATAGAAAGCTAAAGGGCCACCTGGGATACATGAGACCCTGTCTCAAAAGTTAAAGGAGAGATCTGGGGGTGAGGGAAAGAGACAGGGAAAACACAAAGAAAAAGAAAGGGGGTCTGGCATGAAGACATCTAAGCAGCTCTTGGTATGCCAAACCATAAAACTAAGAATTCTTTCTTCAACTTCTTTGCCCCATGTACTCTGGAAGCAGGTCTTAATCTCCCAAGAAAAAATGTGTCTGGTAGGGCTGGGGCTGATGTTGAAAACTCTATATTGTATATTCACTGATGAAAGAAAAGGTCAAATTGGTAAGGAAATACAATAATATGCTGGAAAAAAAGCACTTTTTTTCTGGTGGTCAATGCAGCTTGAAAGACAAACTGCAGGCTGGCTGCTCAGTCTGGAAACTATGCATGGTTCTATTTTTAGAACTAATGAAAAGAGCCTTATATAGGAATAAGGCATAATAACAATAACAGCTCTTTTTCTTCCTCTAGGAAGGAGGAGTAAAAAGCGGTTACCGGTGTGCACCCAGAAGTCACCTGGAATCCAAGGCCTTGCCCTTTGCCCTGTCCTGGGATCTGGAGAGAATAAGCAGACTACAGATGCCTGGAAGGGAACACGCATTTGGTAGGTGACCACCCTATTAATGGCACACAGGGCACTAGAAAACCAGACCTTACTTTCACGTAAGGAAGACAAGGCACCGCCGCTATTGCTCCCTTCCCCATGACAGAGACTACGAATACACTGCTGTGTGGGACTCTCCCATCTAAACATACTAGACACTAGACTGCTCCCATCTCACAGAGTGAATATGAGGCCCAGAGACATGAAGTCCACAGCAATTCCACCCCCTGTTGCTTCCGGAAGGCTGTTTGGGTTCAGAAGTGACTCCTACACAAGGTGAGGTTGCGCTAGCTTGCTTTTCTGTCTTCGTCTCCCTGGCCCCATTCACCATCATCTACAAACCCCACAAAAACAGCTCCAGCTATGACTGGGTGCAAACCCTAAATTTCAAACCCCACTAAACATTAAGAGTTTGGAGGTGGAGACCAGAAATGCCAATGGGATTTGGTAATGTGGCAGAAGAAGCCAAATAGCAGTCTGCAAAGAGCCTTCCAAGCACTCGTCCATCCATCCGGACAAAAAACCACCATCAACATGGCCCCTGAATGCTCCCCTGGCCTCAGCAGGAGGCGTGGCCGTCTTCTCGTGTCTGGAAGCATGCTGGCTGCCTGTTCCAGGACAGGAACTGTGATGATACCCGGGGCCTTCATCTTTTATTTTTTTGGCACAAGGATAGCTAAGTGCTTTTTCATTTTTCAGTTTTTAAGCCTCACTGTTCAGAGACACTAAATCAACTGTAAAAATATGTTAGGAAAACCAAGTTGGCAAGCCAGGTCTCCTGGAAAGGAGCAGGGCTGGCTTTATTTTCCATTATCTCAGGGTAAAACAAGTAGATTTAGCCTCAGATGATGTTCTTGTAAGGTCATCGGGAGCACAGTCATTTAAACCATGGCTTGGGCCGGCTCAAGTGCTGAGCATGACCTAATCAGGTCTCATAGTCTCAAAGAAGAGACAAAGGAAGAGGACGGGGGCAGGGTGGCTGGCCTAGATCTGAGGGTTTCAAAGTTATCTCCAGCAAGGAAGCTTTCCTTTACTGCTGCAGAAGCATCCTGGGGCACTTCCAAAGGAAGTTGATCCTGTGCCTCCAACGGAAGTAGTTGATCCTGTGCATCGCCTAAAGCTTCTTTTGTTCTCTGAAATGAGCAAGGTGAAGTCTGAGCAGAGCAAGCCATTTTCTATTCAAGCTCAGACTTTTCTGGGCTGGATGGCTTACCTGGAGTAGTAGCTGCTGGCGGCAACCTTGCACAGGGTCTTAGCCCGTGATGGAATGTTTCCCCATTTGTAAGGACACAGTCTGGACTTCTTTAGAAAGAAATTTGATGGCTTGGTCAGATGGATGTGGTGGCTCCGGGGATAGAAGCACTTGTCATACAAATTTGGAATGGCCTAAGTTCAATATTTAAAACTCACATGGTGGAATGAGGGAACCAATACCCAAAGGTTGTCCTCTGGCCTCCATACTCACACACACACACACACACACACATACACACACACACACACACACACACAGGAGGGAGAGAGAGAGAGAGAGAGAGAGAGAGAGAGAGAGAGAGAGAGAATAGTTAGAAAGCAAGCAAGAAAGAAACAAAGGAAGGAGGGAGGGAAGGAAGGAAGGAGGGAGGGAGGGAGAGACGGAGGGAGGGAGGGAGGGAGGGAGAGAGAGAGGGAAGGAAGGAAGGTATTTTTAAGAGTTTCTGGCTTAGCAGGTAAAGGCCCCTGTTGTTGAGCCTGATGACGCATGTTTGATGTCAGAACACCTGTAAGGTGTCGTCTCAGTTATACATACACTCCTTGGCACACACAGACACACACAGACACACACACACACACACATACACACACTAAAATAAGATGTAATGAAAAAAGTAAAAAGGAATTCAGCTGTTCTTGTGGACATTAAACAAGGTGAGTGAAGTAGTGTGACTTGCACATTGCCAGGTACATCCTGCTAAGTGGTTCCTAGAAAGGCAGATGAGTCATCAAGAGTCTAGGGACCACAGTCAGAAATGGCATGTTCGAATCTTGCCTCCATCACTTACTAGCTACAGGCAAGTTATCCAGTAACTCAAAGCCATTCATCTTCAAGGTGGATGTCGATGGTGGGCGTCTTACACCTTACAGGGCTGTTAGGAAAATGTCATGAGCTCCTGCTCAGATTATGCTCCAAACATGAAAGCAATAAGAACATTGCAGTAACTTTGAATATGAGAATAACAATCACAGTTATTTTTACTCACATCCAAGTGTTGTTGAAAGTTCTTGGGTTACTAAGCAGAGCAAATCACCTTCATTTCACTTAGGAAAAAAGAAAACAATATGTGTGTGACTCTGAGATCAACAACAGAATAAAAGGATGAGCTAAATGGCCACACTGCTCCCAGTAGAGAAAACCTAGGACACCGCAGTGATGAGAAGAAAGGTTGTTATCCTTGAGATGCTGCTAGAAGGACAAATTAGCTGCACCTGGGTACCAACTCTGAGTCTCTCTTCTGAGGAAGGTGTATGTTTTGACACATAATCAAGGTCGGATCCAAGGTGGCAAGAGTGGCTATTGAAAATGTAGCTATTAGCAAAAGCAGGGGACTTTGCTGGCCATCCAGACAACTGGATCAGTGAACTCCAGGTCAACTATGAAAGACACTGTCTCAAATACCAAAGTGGACAGAGACTAAGGAATGATACCAGAGGTTGACCTCTGACCTGCACAAGGACGTACATACGTGTGCCCATAGGAACACCTCCACACACACCATTCATACACACACAAAGTAGAATATTGTTCATTCAAGGAAGGACAAAAGTAATCAAAAGTAAGTGTCAGCGGGTGTGGCAGCACACACCCGTAGTCACTACATTGGGGATGCTGAGGCAGAAAGAAGGAAGAGCTTGAGCTATACAGCAACTGCAAGGCCAAACAAACAAACAAACAAAAGTCCAGTCTAAAAATGGGCTTCATGGCTATTGGCAGAATCAGAAGAATGGTCATTGGCCTAGTATCGTCCTTGTCCTCAGTTTGGAAAATTTTTATGGGTTTTTTTCCCCGCCAATATCTTTGTCTATGGGAGAAATTAAAATTTCAGCATTATAGAATAAAGACCATTATTTCTTGCCTGCTCTCTCAGTGTCAGACACTGTGCTCTTGACATCTTTTGTTTCTCCCTGTGTTACTGCCAGGTTGGGTCAGGAGAAATGACTAGCCACTGTTAAATAAAGTTTAATGGAAACAATAAAATTAATGGTGAAGTCATAATGTTTTTATAATTGTTAATAATTAATACCAAGGTATCATGGTTTTTTTCCCCATTTGGCAATAAAGCTTCTTTATACAGTGACTTGCCCATTCGGTTCAGCAGGACACACCACTGAATCCATGCAGTTACTTTCCCTGGTTGATTCATGCTGCATAGAGCTGCCTGTGTGTGAAGCATTCATTCACCAATGAATGCCTGCAGTCGAGAGGGTCTGCCTTGTAACGTGTTAATAGTGAAGAAGGATAAATGGATGCTGATTAGAACCACTGGTGTTTGCTGAACCAAGTGACTCAATGCATAGAATTGCCAGGTGTTCCCACAGTCTTTTAAAAGTTTGAGGATGATTGTACCTCGTCTCAACACGGCATCCATTTTGAGAAAACTAATTGCTGTCAGGCTCTTTGGTGTACTACATCCATTGCTCCTCTGTGACACAGTTGTTTGTGGTTCATCTGAGAAGAGAGCTGGTCTCTGAGCTACGGTGCAGTGAGAGCCTTTGGGCTGGGACCTCGGAATCGCTGAGGTGAGAGCTTGGGTCTCTACCATCACTGCTGGGTTCTCGAGGTCTCTCTACGGACTGTGTTTCAGTCTGTTTCTTTAAATCCTTAGAGAGAGAGAGACAGAGACAGAGACAGAGACAGAGAGACAGAGAGTCAGAGAGAGACAGAGAGAGACAGAGACAGAGAGGGACAGAGAGAAAGAGAAAGAGAGATCATTCTTTTCCTTATGAAGAGAGTTTGGTGAGCTATCTCTCTTCAGTCTCCTAGAATCCCAGTGAGCTCTCTATCCTCTGATGGCGTCTTTGCTGTGCCCTGCACATCACCTTTTCAATGTCAGGAATAGAGGAAAGAGTTCTCTGCGAAACTGACCTGGACTGGGAGGAGTCATATCCTGGCCATGCTAGATGTAATTAGCCCTTTTCTTCACATTCACAAGAGGTGAGCTGTGGTGACAGGGAGTTTTTGCAGACAAAGACCACCCAGGCTGCAGGAACATTGGGCTTCCAGAGAGAACACGTACCAGTAGGAGGGCTATGGAAAGTCTTATTTCATAGTGGTATTGAAGATACTTATGAAAGGAAAATGTTCCAGAATAATTCTCCCTCCATTTTCCTAGCCCACATCTTTGCTACTGCTGAAGCACTTTGGCTGGCCTCAAGTCCTCCGTATAAACCTGAGACTTAGGGATAGAAAACGTAGGTGAGGCCCTTAAAGACAAACTCACTCTATCACCTTGTTTTAGCCCTGTACCTTCTTCCTCGTTCCATCTATCTCTTCTGTTATGTAATTCATACCTCAGTAAGCTTTGTCTCAAAGGTGGAGGAAGAGAACAGTACCATCTTAAAGGCATGAAAAGAAGAAAAATAACAGGTGATGCTCACAGCTGAGCATTGTGTTAACAGCTTTGTGTGACTGTTGCAAGCACCGGAGATAGTTTATAAAAAGGAAAAGTTTGCTTTGGTTCCTGGCTTCAAAGGTTTCAAGCTATGTGTCTTAGTGTGTTGCTATGCTGAAAAACAGCATGATAAGAGCAACGTAATGGAAAACAGGTGTATATCAACTCACAGTTTAAGGTAACAGTCAACCATGGGAGAGAGGTCAAGGTGCCAGGAGCTGGTAGTAGCTGCTCACACTCCATCACCAAGCATGTAGGTAGCAAGGACCACATGAGTACTACAACCCAGCTCCCTTTCTTCATTAGTCCAGAAACCTAATCAGGAAATGACTGGATAGGTCTTTCTGCCTCAACTAACATAATCAAAATGATCCCTCACAAACATGACTAGAGGCCCTTCCAGTGACTTCAGATTGTGTAGAGTTGACAGTTATCACTAACCACCACAGCACTTGGCCCCGTTGTTTCTGAGCAAGTCAGCAGTTCATGGGGGAGGTACACACTCATTGCTGGTCTGGGAACAAAACAGAGAAGGGGCCAATAGTGGGGAAGGTTCTGCTGTACCCTCCAAAGGCCTGCCCTGAAACCTTTAGGCTACACTTCCACAATCAGTTTCCACAATCAGGCAGGGACCAAGGTTTTAGCACACAGACTTTGAGAGATGCTATGGACCCAAACCACAGCAAACATCACGCACCTGGTGCTTTAGTCATTTCCATGAGTGGTACATTTAGCTTCCTCGTTTTACTAAGGAGGAAATGAATGAAGCTCAAATAAGCTCTGTTTTGTTCAAAGTAAATCCTGAAAAAATTTGCCAGAGCAAAGGCCTTTTGTCAATCTGTTTTAGAGGCCTGATGTTAAGAGAACTGTGGTGGTATATTAAACCACTAGGGCAACTTCTAAAATTATGGAAGTCAAGATTTTCCCCATGGTAATTAAATACAAATTTTCATTGGTAGAAGCAAATGTTAAAACATTATTATTATTTTTTTTATTTTTATTATTATTATTATCATTCTCCTTCTTCTTCCTCCTCCTCCTCTTCCTCCTCCTCCTCTCTCATTTCCTCTTCCTCTCTCTCTCCTCCTCCTCTCCCACTTCCTCTTCCTTTTCCTCCTCCTCCTCTCTCTCTTCCTCTTACTCTTCCTCCTCCTCTTCCTCTCCCGCTTCCTCTTCTTCTTTTCTTCTTCTTCTTTTCTTCTTCTTCTTCTTCTTATTATTATTATTCTTATTCTTCCTTCTCCTCCTCCTCCTTCATCATCATCATCAAGCATCATCATAGCCCCAGCAGCTGACAAGATGTCTCAATAGTTAAGGACACCTGTCACTAAGCAGATTAACTTGAGTTCAATCCCTAGGACCCACTTGGTACAAAGAGAGAACTTACTCCTTGCAAGTTGTCCAGTGGCACACACACACACATGTCTACACACACACACACACACACACACACACATACACACAAACATGGATATGTGTATATATATGTACACTTTTTAAAATAATAAAACATAATCATCCAAGGTGACTGACTGTATGTGCATCCAAGGTCAAGTGAGAACTAAGGAGACAGAGAACACTCGAGAAGGATGAGTAGACTTCACTTCTTTTTCTTGCCTTATATTACAGGTCTTTCCACAGCCAAAAAACCTCAGCTCTACTCCAGGCCAAGATGATGATGATGCCTCTGCCCTACTGGGCTCAGGGATTGTGTCAGTGTTGGGGAAAAGCCAGACAGAAGTCTTGACTTAACAGCCAAGAAGTCACAGATTTATCTGTACAGCTCCCAGGTGGAGGAGAAGGTAAAGGAGGAGGTCACCAGCAGGTCAGAGGTGAGTCATGGAGAAATGAAAGGGCACTGGCTGAAACTTGTGCGGATGAGCCTGGAAACTGTTGGGATGTTGATGGAAGAGTGACTTGAGGGACCACCGCGGGTGCTCAATGAATGGATTCTTTACATTTCCATACAACCAAACTCAACACTGAATACTACTAGCCGGGTGGAATTTGCTGAACATATATAAGTCACTTTTTAAATAATTGCGCCCTAAGCAATGCACTATAAGAATGAGTTATATAGCACTTACTTTGAATTGGACCTTACAAATACTCTAGGAATGAGTTGATCTATAGGAGAGGATATGAGAGCATAGCGTGCATTCAAATGTAGCTTGAGTGTGGGGCATTTTCAATCTTGGGATGGGGATCCAGGAACCAATACCCTGTGGATTGTGAGGGGTATGGATGCTGGAAAAGCCAGGGAAGCTCTGAGAGGAGCCTTGGTCTGAGAGCCAGCATGGCTGGACTGTCTAACACAGGTCTGGCAGTGTAGAGGCAGACAAGCTCCGCCCAGCTGCTCAAGATGGTTCACTCCTCATAAGCTCAATCAGTTTTTGGCTTCAGGTTTACATCCTAACCCCAACCGGGACCATTGCAAGTGGTTTGCCCTTCCTGCTGTCTCTGCTACTCCCCCTTCTCCCTGGGCCAGAGATCTCTTTTTCTCATCAGCAGCTTGCTCCTCCCATCCAGAACCATCCTTCCAGCCTGCCTGTTGTCCCCGGATCATTTCCTAATATACTACTGTGGCTAAAGTACTCAGTGGATTTCCTCTCCAGCCTTTCTGTTCTGCACAGTCTGGCTTTGGCTTGCTGTGCTCCTGCACACACTGTTCCTTCCTTCTAAACTCTTTTCTCACTCCACTCTCAAAGCAGAATAATGGAGATACTGCTTCCTCTGGGAAGCCCGCTCTGCACCACCCCTGCCCCAGCAGTGGAATACCTGTTTGAACTCTTACTATGCTCGATTACAAGCATTGTTTTTAGCCTGCTTCCCTTTCAGCAAGGCAATAGTACCAAGCTATTTCCAGCAGTGAATGCAGTCCTCTGAGTGGTAAACATCCTTGCAGGATAGAAGAAATACTCACAAAAAGACCTAGAATAGCCCACCCAAGTGTCCGTTCTCTTCAATGACAGGAGTGGTTTGAATAGGTTTCCAAAGCCAGAAGTCGTGATTTGTCTTTGCAGCTCAGTCAAAAAAAAAAAAAAATCGTAGAAAAAAAGCAAAGAAGGCAAGAAGAAGTGAGCTGTAGCTGGCTTGGTAGAGTGCTAGCTTACCATGCACAAAGCCCTGGATTTCATCCCCGGCACTATACAGATAGGATTTGGTCACATACATCTCTCATCCCAACACATAAGAGGTGGAAGCAGAAGGATCAGTTTTTGGCTACAAAGTTAGTTCAAGGACAGCCTGGTTTATTAATTGCTAGTCTTGTTGAATAGACAGAATATCTTACAAAAGCAAGTTAGGATGGAAGGCTTATTTCAGCTTACTGTTCGTGGTGACAGAGAAGGCATGGGAACAGGAGTGGGAGTGGGGGACTTGTGGGAAGGGCAGTCAGGAAGCAGAGCACGAACGCTGGTACTCAGCCTGCTGCTTGTATCTGTCTGTTATTCACTCCAGAACCCCAGCTCATGGGATGGTGCTGCCCACATGTAGGGTGGGTCTTCCCACCTCAACTACCTTAGTCTTCGTATCCGTCATACACATGCCCAAATATTTCTTTCCATGGTGACTCAAATATCATGAATTTAACAATCATGGTTGACCAGCATATATGGGCTACAAAAGACATCGTCTCAAAAGGCTGGAATAAAGAAAATAAGAGTGGGAACTCAGACCTGGAGTAGCTCTCATAGGGTCAGAAATACAGATTCAGGGTTGGTGAGGTGGATCACTGGGTAAAGGTACTTCCTGCCCAAGTCTAACCACTTGGGTTCCATTTTTGGACTTATATTCATATAAAGGTGAAAAGAGAGAATGGACTCTGAGTGCTACATATGCACTGTGGCATGCTTGTTGTTGTTATTATTATTATTATTATTATTATTGATGATGATGATAATGATGATGATGATGTTGATGATGATGATGATGAAAAGAAAACCAGGCTCAGCATTCTGTTTAATGCATCTAGACCACCTCTAACCCTATAAGAGCCCAGCATAGATTTTACAATGATGACCCCTTTTGGCCAATCTCTTCTCCAGCCTAAGTAAAACCAAGCCAGTCAGTGACTCCATCCCTGCTTTCTTTGGATCTGAGAATCCTCATCACAGTCCTCAACAATGCTCAACTTCCAGCAAGATCTCCTATCTCTCAGTGAAGAGAGTGCTCTCATTCCCTATCCCCCATACATGGTGGCGCCCTACAAAGCCCTGTGCAAAAGACACACCGTTTACTCCCCAGACCTGACCCCAGAGCTTCATGCATCCTACAAGCACCTGCTTTACAGTCCCAAGTCACTGCCATTTTCTCATCAACTGCCTAGAATTCTCCCTCCTGAAACAGCAGAGGAAGAATTAAACACATCCCTCACCAAAGAAATAGCTACATCAGAGCAAAAAGGGTCCTATGAGCTCATAGGAACCTTAGTTGTCAACCTTGACAGTCTAGCCTGTGATTCTTAAACTCTGAACCTGATGACTCCAGTGTGACCTCACCCAAATCAAACTATGTTATATAAAAACACTTTTGAGTCAGAGATCTCCAGCTAAGAACATTGAACCATGTATTACCTATGTTGTGTGACATATTACATATGTCACAACACTGAACCTCAGACTCTTGGTTCATGGGGTGGAATTGCATTTCCCCATTGGACTGTTGTGTAGAGATAGATTCCATGACACACAAAAAAAATCTCCCATGATACCAAATATACATGGGCAATTTACCTGACCATTTGTATGCTGTATTCAGATGTCTAGAATAGGGAAGACAGCATGGCTTCTGCTGACCCATCTGAATATCCATAGATGTATTCGTCTAAAAAAGACTTTAATTGATATACCCTGAGATTCACAAGTGTATCTTAAAATAATCTTGGCAGGGCTTCATACATGTTAGGTCTTAGAAATCATTACTTAATAATAATTATCCACCCAAATAGAAAATCATAACTATTGTTGCTGAAATAGCAAAATGTATTTCCTCAGGCTGAAAATATGATAGGATAGTTAAAAATAAAAGCTTTTACTTTAGGCTGAAGTTTGAGCCCCAATTCTGCCACTAACTGTGCTGAATGATCATAAGCAATATTCGTAATCTCTACCAGTTTCAGTTTCGCCATCTGTGAAAAGGGAATAATTTGGAAGGATTAATGGTAACCTGGTAATTATAGTCTTCTGAATACCTCATGTTTCAAGCATTCTGGGACCTAGTTTTATGGGGAAGTAGACCCCAGATCACCAGAGGTAATCAAACACTCATTACTCTAATTGGTATTTATTAAAGTTCTAATGTGTTCTAGGCTCTGGAGAGGTTATTGCATCTATTGAGAATTTCCTGTTGCCAGATAATGTGCTAAGCACTTCCTATGCGTGATCTCATTTATACTGACAAACACCTCACAGGGCACCTCACAGGGCAGCTTCTATTAGTATCTACTTGAGGTGAACTTGCAAACTGTCTAAGAAAGCAATCAACCAATACTTGAAAATACTAAAGAAAACACTAAACATGTGAGGATGAATTCCATTTTGGAATAAGACAACTACAAAAATAAACTTTGAG
The DNA here is from genome assembly GCF_947179515.1 of Apodemus sylvaticus. NCBI lineage: Eukaryota > Metazoa > Chordata > Mammalia > Rodentia > Muridae > Apodemus > Apodemus sylvaticus. The sequence goes on along the minus strand of NC_067476.1, from coordinate 84,394,721 downwards.
TGATATGTTAGCTAGGAATTGAAGTTCACACTTAGAAGCAATCTAATTGACTATCTCTAGAGGGTTTAGCCTTAAGAGCTACTGAACTATTATGCAGAAATCAGATGTGATGATTTATGTCTAAGAATTTGCTATAAACCTCCAAATCTGTGTTAAATGACAAAAGTTAAGCAACAAGGTAAGATTTATAGCATCAGAAAATTAGAATGGAATGTGTGTCCAATAGCAGGTAGATACTCTCTCAATACTATGAGCAGACATCATGAGTATCACCAGGCAATTTTAGAACCCTCATTGTTTGTTTGTTTGTTTGTTTGTTTGTTTGCTTGTTTGCTTGTTTGCTTGTTTTGAAACCAGGACATTTATTTTATGACTGATTGAGATCCTCATGATGAACTGGATGCTGCCATAGCTGCCCTTTTGTATTTAGGTGTTGTTCCTTCACGGAATCCACGTCTGAATCTGCAATAGACAATCTTTAGGTGCCTCATCCGACCAGTTCCAGTAGTGTTTCGACTCTTAGCCTTGGTGTTCCAGCTATACTTTCTCTTGTGCTTGGCAGGGTAGCCACATTTGCCACAAGTTGACTACTGAAGGTGGTAGGCCCTGGAGCTACAGCACCAGCACAGCATGTGCGCTTTCCAAAGGATGACGTTCCTTTTGTCATCTTGCTTCTACTGGCAAGGCCAAAGAGACCGGAAGAGAAAGTACATCTTAGAACCTCCATTTATTCTATATCTGGCCACCTACCTATATTATCAAGTTGTCAGAGCCCAGGATGTGTCCTGCAACTGAAAAAGTTATGTCAGGAAACCCTCTTTGTCTCATGTGAGCTCCACACCGATACTTTCCCCTTGGGGCTTGTAAATTGTTTTATCTCATGCATATGTGCCCTTACAAAGGGGATGAGGACCAGACTTGGTCAATGAGGGAGTAATTACAAGCTTAGGATGTGCTTGCTAACTTCTCAGATAACATTGTCCTTAATAACTACTGTTCTGTTCTGCTTCCTGGATTAAATATTGAACGCACAGGAGTAAAAAGCAACAGCCTCTGCCAGTAGTATCATACATCTTTAATCCCAGCACTCAGGAGGCAGAGGCATTTGAATTCTGTGAGTTCAAGGCCAGCCTAGTCTACAGAGTGAGTTCTAGGATAGCCAAAGCTATATAGACAAACCCTATCATGAAAAACAAAACAAAATAAAACAAAAACAAACAACAATAAACAGAATAGGCGATATGACCTCTAGCCCAATGTAAGTTCCAAATAGTGAACCCTGGATTTTTAGAAAATGTAGGTATATCTTGAGCCAGAAAATGGAGACCAAAATCTCCCCAGGCATCCATCTACTTCCAAAGACCTGTGACTACTGTCAGAGTACACTTGATTTTCATACTCCTCACCTCTTAGCTTACTTTGGACAAATGCATTCTCCAATATAGCCGCAGGCCCCATCATGTGTACAGTACGTCCACCAAGTAGTCAGCCAGTTTGAAAAGGTCACTATTCCCATATCTTTCACAGATATGGTTGTTAGCCCCTCTGAGGTAAAGATCACTTAATGATTTTCTGTGCCACTCTTCAACGTTTATAATACAGGAAAACAAAGACACATACTTAGGTGTATAGCAACTTGCCATTGACATCTCCATGGGAATACTTGGGGCTATAAGAGCAAATGTGACTATGTTTTGAATGTGAAGAATGTCAGATGAAGCCACCAGAACAAAACAAGGGGAATAATTTGCCTTTTGACATCCTAGTCTTGAAATGTGAATGAGAGGAGGTCATTATAGTCTCTGTAAAGATCATCGGATTATACAGGAGCCTAGAAATCAGGGGGCTATCCTGAATGCATTATGACAGAGCTCACCTTCTCTCTCAAAGTCATGCTTCATACACTGCATTTAGATTTCTAGAAAGGTGAAAGATTAAAAAAGAAGAAGTCGCCCTACAAACTGTACCCTTGTTTTCAGATGATAGCAGCTCTAGGGTGAGACAATGATTTCTTTAAGATCATGTACATTGAAGTCGGGCGGTGGTGTCACATGCCTGTAATCCCAGCACTCTGGGAGGCAGAGGCAGGTGGATTTCTGAGTTCAAGGCCAGCCTGGTCTCCAGAGTGAGTTCCAGGACAGCCAGGGCTACACAGAGAAACCCTGTCTCGAAAAATACCAAAAAACCACACACACACTCACACACACACACAAAGAACATGTACATCAAGAAAACCTGAAGCCTAAGAGAGTTGCCATCTTCTCTTACTTGATTTTCATTCTTGGTAAAGAAAACAGTCAGGGGCCAGGCAGTGGTGGTGCACACTTTTAATCTCAGCACTTTGGAGGCAGAAGCAGGCAGATGTCTATGAATTTGAGGCTAGCCTGGTCTACAGAGTGAGGTCCAGGACAGCCAAGAGTACACAAAGACACTGTCTCAAAACAAAACAAAACCCTACCACAAAACAGGTCAGGACCCTTGCTGACCTCAGCCTCCTACCACATACATTGTGCATACTTGTAGAGATTTCCAAAGGCATTCCCATCAATGTTCTGGTTTCACAAACAGGGAAATAAGGACTATACAGTCACCATCATTATACTTATGAATGTTCATTGATCAATCCTCAGGTAACAAAATACTTTTGGGACCGCCACCAACAAGGTCAAATCTCAGGAAACCACCCAGACGATAATGCATTGCTTCCCGATGGCATAGACACTTGAGTTTGCATTCTCACTTCCCAAGGTGTATCAAGACCATCAGGGCTACTAAAGATAGCCAGATCAACCTGTTTGCTGTGTGTGGAAATCCACATTCCACTTTTGTGGGTAATTGTGGTTGCTGTTTCTATCACAGAGGCTAGACAATTGCCTTACTCTTTCATGTTGCCGAGAACAGAGCCCTAGCTACAGTCTGTCCTGGTTTTGCCTCTTTCTTTTCTACTGTATGTTCCAGAAACCATTCTATACAAGAGTTACATTTCAAAGGCTCAGCTAAGTGCCCTACAGTGGCTCCCAACCCTGACAAATATTCATTGCAGCTCTATTCTGGCTCTAACTTGACCTGGGCACCCTCAGCCAACCACCTTCCCATCTTATTCTCTCTAGCCCCAAGTCTTAAGAGGCCATTTGATTCCAGTTCTTCTGTTCAGTCACTGCTTTTACCTATCTCTAAAAACTTCAGAGTCAGATAGACCTCCAGATTATTTTTAGAATGGATAAATTACCAATTATTGATTACCTCTTACTCCAGTAACATAACTACACAAGAAGCCTCTTTTCTAAGAAGACCTTAAGTATTTTTTGTTATACAAGACTTCATAGTCAGGAATGAGGGCATCATGATTCTTGGTATTCAAATGGACCTCTGTGTTCTGAAGTTTCTGTCTCTGGGTTCATCCTGTGTTCTTTCAAAGGACCACTTGGATTTCTCCAGAAACATAAGACAACTATGAAAATTAAGTACAGCCACTTAGTTGTCAGTGTGATCACCTAAGTAGCTGTGCACAGTTGGCTGTGCTCACTTCTTCCTACAGGTTTGTAGATAGACGTTGTCTCTAGTCTCTCTTGCCATATAAGTGTGTTTTAGCCAGAAAAAAATATAGGCAAAGTATAGGCTTAGATTTTTCAAAACCTACTTTAATGATGGTTTTTAAACTCTTTAACCTCCCTTCTAGTCACCACCCACCAGAGGTAGTGCAAAGGAAAGGTTAATAGGGAAAGGGGGGAATGTAGACCTGTTTAGAAATAGTTCTTTGGGGGTGATTCCAATCTGTGTTGTCAGGATATCCACAGTTCACAGAAATTAGCAGCAGTAGCTCAGTCCACTCACAAAGACCATTCACAAACCAGCAATGGCAGTCCCGTCCAGAAGAAACCATGAGGCCCAACCAATCTGCTGGAGTCTGCAGAAGTAGCAAGAAGCTGCTGGAATATCACAAGAAGGCCTCTGATGCATTTCTACAGTCTTGACAAGTGATAATTCATGAAGAAGGCAAGGCAAACCAATGCCAGAGCATCTCCAGCAAAGCCCAGCATCAGCAAAGCCCAACAAAGCCCAAAGAGTGGCAAGGTGAACTGATACCAATGCATCATCCACTGTCTGATGCATTGGACTTACACCCCTTCTCAACATTATGCGTCCTCTTAAGCATCCACTCCAGCAAAGCATCATGTTTGCCTTTTTCTAGGCAGCTTCCAGAAAAACACCACATGTTTTTTCTCAGCAAAACATCCTCCCATGTGTCTTTTTTTTAAATCTCTATAACCTTGGCTGTCCCAGAACTCACTCTGTAGACCAGGCTGGCCTGGTACTCAGAAATCTGCCTGCCTTTGCCTCCCAAGTGCTGGGATTAAAGGCACGTGCCACCACTGCCTGGCTCCTCCCATGTGTCTTCTTCAGCAAAACATTCTCTTATAAGATAGTCTTCAGAAAAACATCACAGGTCACAGCTGAGACTCCAAAGAAACCAGAAATTTCCACTTCAGAGCAAATAATGTCTCTTGTGCAAGCCTGACCAGAAAAACATCGAGAGAAAAATCTGTCTCTGTATCTATGTCTCTGTCTGTCTCTGTATCTATCTCTCCTTCTCTCTCTCTCCTTCTCTCTCTCTCCTTCTCTCTCTCTCTCTCTCTCTCTCTCTCTCTCTCTCTCTCTCTCTCTCTCTCTCTCTCTCTCCCTTCTCCTCCCTCACTTCACATTCTCCTTTCTTCCTCTTCCTTTAGCCATTCTCCCTTTCACTCTCCAACTGAATGAGGACTTAGAGGAGAACAGGGACTCAGAATAAAAAGATCCTGGGCCCAGAAGTTACTGCTTGGAACCTTCTTATCATAAATATTCTGTTGACTGTTTTATACTTAAAACCAAACCAAAATAACTTTACTGATTGAAACAATAGATTTTTAGGTAATTTGTTGTAGCAGCCAACATATTTTGATTAGCACATTTCATTAATATTTTCCAGAGACAACACCAGAAGTAATCCTGGGCCAGGTCAGTCCTAACTGCCTACAGCACAAGCATGAGGACTTGAGTTCAATCCCCGGAACCTGTGTAAAAAATTCAGGCATGGTAGCACATGTTTATAGACACAGAACCAGAGAATCAGAGACACATGGTTCACTGGGATTCTAGCCAGCCAGACTAGTATGCTTGTGCTCAAACTGTAGAGCAGTGAGAGAATATACTTCAGTAAAACAAAGTGGGGCTGAGAGGAGGTGGGGAAAACACCTAAAGTTGGTACACACACACACACACACACACACTAGGACACACATGAGCACATACTCAGTTAAACACCTGCTTGAAATTGCAACTTAAAAACAAGAAGTTGAGACAGGAGAATCATCACAAGTTCAAGGGCAGAATGAGTTATGTAATGAGTTTCAGCCCATCTTGGTTGTATAACAAGACTGTCAAAAATTAAAAATTAAAAAAAATTAAAAATAAAAGAATAATCTTTTGGCTTCAGTCATCTGTCTGTTTATCATAAAAGCATCTTGAGTTTCACAGATGGCAAGAAAATATTATATATCTTACAGTCAAGACGTTATGACTGAAGAACAGAAGTTCTAAACATAAAACAAGAAAAATTATCAGAGGATATAAACAATTCACAAGTTGCAAATGACTAGTAAATGCATGAAATAATGTTCAACTTCATTAGCAATCTCAGAGATGCAAATTAAAACAGGAATTGGATCATTTTTCATCAATTAGATTGGAATAGACCCAATTAGCTTAGCTTGACAATGTGCAGTGCAGGCAAGTGTTTGGAGGGATTTAGAACCAGTGTAAATTGCCACAATTTTTAGAGGCAATTTGGTTCTATCTAAATACAAAATATTTCTCTTATCATAATAAATAATATATGTATCTTTGGCATAGCAGTCACATGTCTAGGGAGATTTCTATGACCAGAGACTGAGTGTTAAAAGGTTAGCCACTGCAGTATTAGTTATAATATTTAAAACTTGCCTTAGTCATTGGTATCAATAGGACAATGGTTTAACTACATGCATTATGGGAAAGATCTTACAGCTGTTGGAGAAGCAAAGAAGCCACTGGAAAAGGAGAAAGCTCAGCACTCTAGGTGAGTGCATAAATGAGTGTGCGTGGGTCGATGGCTAGGAAAGACTTTTCTGGTTGTCTTTGGATTTTGCTGTGTTTAAAGCTGAAAACAGTGAGTGACAAACACCTACTGCCTCTAAATACAAATCCTCACCTACCCACCAATGCCCTCAGCAGGAACCTCTCTCTCTCTCTCTCTCTCTCTCTCTCTCTCTCTCTCTCTCTCTCTCTGTGTGTGTGTGTGTGTGTGTGTGTGTATGTGTGTGTGTGTTTGTGTGTGTGTGTCTGTCTGTCTTTCTCTCTCTGTCTGCCTTTCTGTCTCTCTCTGTCTCTCTGTCTCTGTCTTTCTCTCTTTCTCTCTTTCTCTCTCTCTCTCTCTCTCACCCCATAACTTAAAACTGCCTCAGTTGGAATCCCCCAAATTTCAAAGAAGATTCTTTGGGAGGTAACTTGTGGAAGTAGAAATACAGTCATGGTTTTCTTCCTCAATTATCCGAGAAGTCCGTGGACAGGGAGCTAGAAGTGCTTATCTGTAGCTTAGTGGGGGATTAAAGATGGGAGGCTGGCTGGAGCCCCCTGTGGTGCTGGGCAGAGGAAGGACTGTGGCAAAATCTTCCCTTCCTGCAAGGGAGGGCTGGTCAAGGAGGCAGGAACTTTCCTACAGTGGACGTATTAACCTTTACTGTTTTCAAGTCCTTCCTCGAGATTACACATAAAGATCTCTTATCTACATATTTTGAAAGTATAAGCCAACTTAAATAAACCATTTTCTATTTTTCCTATACTGTTATCTATACTTTCCAAACGACCTAGAAAGCTGTCTTCCAGCAACAGGCTCTTAGAATCCATGGAGTTCACTTTTAAATGCAGAAGCGCAATGACAACTGACCTTGACCCAAGTTCCTGATTCACTACATACGTAGCAACTCTATGTACATCCCCAGCAACATCCCTTGGGCCCAGGGATACACACCCCTGAAATAAGGGTCATGTGAACCTAGGGAAGAAACCTACAATGGCCTTGAAGCTGATTTGACACTTCAAGGAATCCTGGAGTCTAGCTATCACCCAAACAAGTCTTAAAGAGATATTAAGCTCCAGGCAGAAACAAGCAGGACCACAAATTTCAAAAGAGAGAGACCCAGATGAGTGAGGATGGGTGGGAGTAAGGTCCCTGTGTGTAGAGATTCAAGGATGGTGCCCTTCCTGGTCAAATCAAAGATGTACTGGACCACATGAGCTCTGGGGAAGGAGAATGGAGCCAGGAGGCAGGCAGACCCTAAGGCATGCCCTCAAGGCTCAGGCTTAAGTTTGGGAATTAGGAAAAGTATCAGATGATGATGAGGGGATTTTCCCAAAGTGCCAGCATGTGAGCTCCTGCCAGAGATTACAACAAACCAGTAAGGCAAGACTTTAGTCCTTTCTAGATTCCAGGTTTCCACCCAGAGTGACCCAATACACACAAAGAACATTGGGTGCAAGAAATTTGAAAGAACAAGCCATATCACCACAGGTCAGGACCTAGCTGGAGTCAGAGGTGTTGGTGGAATGGTACAGAAAGAAACTGAATTCAATGAGAGATTGAAAACTAAATTCTACTGGGGTGGACCTCTAAATACATGACAGTAATTATAAAACCAAGTTCGTATAAGAGGACTCCAAGAAATTATAAAGGAGAATCATTACAGTACATGTAAGTAAGAATGGAGGGAATTACTAGTTATTGAGTAGACATTACTAAGCCCTGTCCACTCAAAGCAATAAAACAGAAGCCCAATTGATAATGTGTGCATGTGAGTGTGTGTGTGTGTGTGTGTGAGAGAGAGAGAGAGAGAGAGAGACAGAGAGACAGAGAGAGAGAGAGAGAGAGAGAGAGAGAGAGAGAGAGAGAATGAGCCCTGTACACATGTGTGTGCATGTATATGAATTTTATAATGGTCCCTATAGCAGCAGTTACTCTCAAAGAGTGAATATGAGAAGGGGAAGGGTTATTTCTCAGTTATCAATCCACACTCTGAATTACTATTGTTTAAAAATGTGTAGGAAGGTGACTGATGTATTTGGATGATGTGTAATTGTCTCTATTTGCCTGCTTGGCAAATCTCTTTAACCCAAGAGAAAAAAATACTAGAGCCCAAGCCAGACACAAGATACTCTGGTGTATTACACATTCCCCTTCCAAATGTTGCCACAAGAAGAAACTCCATGATTTTTGCTAGAGGGACAGAGGTTGTTTATTATTCCAGATGTTGTCATAGCAGCCAGGGTTTCCATGTTTTGCCCATTTCTCCCCAGACATTACCCCACTAATACATGTTCCAGACCTACAGCCCCAGGCATCTGGGCCAGAAGGAAATATCTGAGTGCTGCTGTAAAATCCACCCAGAAGGCCAGCCCTGTGGTCAGAGCTGACTCCCACATTCTCGATGTCTGCAGAAGCCAGGAGGAAAAAGTGGAGTCCAGCAAAACAGAATCTTGAAGAACTCTATACACCCTCTACCGCCTTGGGACACAATTGATCCCAGTCATCAGAATTGAGATGGATTTCATAAGAATGAGAAAGGAAAAAAAAGACAACGATCTAGATTCAATAGTTTGCATATGCAGTTGCAACACTGCAGATGCAGAGGCAGGTGGATTGCTACAAGTTTAAAGCCAGCCTGGGATACCTAGTGAGTTCTAGGTCACCCTGGGTTATACTGTACAACCTCAGAGTGAGAGGTGGAAGAAAGCAATGAATAATAGAGCAAGGAAGGAAGAAAGGAAGGGAGGAAGGGACGGAGGGGTAACAAGAGAAAGGTAGAGAGGAGAGAGAAGAGAGAACCAAGTTATTTGGTAGCCTGCCCTGGCTAAATTTACATCAGCACAATAAAGCATCAGAGCCATTTCGAATTTTCTTGAATTATTTTCCTGTTCCATGGCCCACTTCCTTTGACTCTGGCTTCTGTTCTCTCCCATTTACTGCACAAAAACAACTATTCCTTCATCCCTTCAAAGTACCCTAAAGTTTGTGGGTATTAACTGGTTAAATGGGAGTTTTTCAAGAATGGAATTAATGTCTAACAAAATATTAGAATTACTTTAAATTTAAATGCTATATTTTCATACCTGAATACCCCCTACCCTTGCACAAGAATGTGTACCCTGAAGAACATGGCTTGTCAGGCATGAAAGGAAGATTCTCATTCATTCAACAAATACTGCCCATGTGCCTTATATATGTAACCATTATTCTAAGAATATCCATATGATATGTCAGTGGACAAAACACACAAAAATTCTGTCTTGGGTGGCTAGAATTCAGAAGTAGGAAACAAAAAAAATAAGTTAGGTTCATAATATATAAACAGATGATGAGTGCCTTGAAGCCCAGGAAGTACAGGAAGTGAGAGAATTACTGTTTCAAATACATGGACAATGGGCCTCATTGAAGAGGTGATAATTGAAGAAAATGCCTAAAGGAAGAGGGGAAAGTCACAAAGATTCTAGAAAGATGAGCATTTGGGGGGGGGGGGGAAGGGAACAGCCACTGTAAAGGTGTCCCAGGTGAAGGACAGCAGAGGGGCAGCTAACACTAAGCCAAAGAGAGAGAGAGAGAGACAGAAAGAAGATGGGTAAAGAAATATCTGGACTGGAGGGCCATGACCCTTGAGGGCTTGAGGAGCTTCTCTGACTATGATAGAAAGCTACTGGAAGATTTGGGCAAAGGACTGTGATCACCTGACATGTGTTGAGAAAGCACACTAGGATTCAGGACCACCAATGGACTGTGATACGGTGGCAATGTAGCATCAAGTCCACTAGAACATAATCAGAACATGTTACTAGACAACCTGAGAAGGCCAAAGGGCCTTCTTCTGTTTTAGGCAAGATGTCCTAACTGTCCACGCTGACCCCCAAGACTTCAGTTGCTACTTTGAAGCAAGATACAAGACTGAACCATGCAAAACTGGTTTCAGCCACAAACAATTGTCACATTAGGGTTGATATGTTGCCCTTTCCTTCACAGCCACGCCCCCAGGCACATTGCCACCCACTGAAGTCCGCTACTTGTGAAATTTCTCAAACTCTATTTCAGAACAGCTTACAACGGTCTCAGAGCCAGCCTACAACTGACCCCTGTAAGGATTGAAGAAAGGTAACTTCCCATCGTGGAAATGGACCCAGCTTCATCATGCAGAAATGCCATGCCTAATCCTACTCACTGTCTGAAATCCTTCTGTGTCTCCTGTCACCCTCCAAAGGACTTTGCTGGCTCTGGGGAGCTGGTTTATGAGTGTGACTCCCTGCTTCTCTTACTCTAGGGGTCAATAGTTAATCATCTTTCACCACTCAGAAGGCACTTAGTAATCTCATAGGCTCCACAATTCCAGAAGACCAGAGACCCTAAACATAGAGTATGGCTCTGGGTTCAAATGCTTACCTGCACTAGGAGAAAATGACTCTGTGTGTGTGTGTGTGTGTGTGTGTGTGTGTGTGTGTGTGTGTGTGTGTGTGTGTGTGTGTGTTTACACAAGCATATATGAATTTGTGAATCCCAAAACTGGGATTAGAGGAATTCTCAATCTGCTTAAGCATTGCCACAGTAGCCTTAAAACTTATTGAAAACACAGGCTGAACCTACACTCCCCACCCATATGTAGCAGATGTGTGCCTTAGTCTTCATGTGGGTTCCTCCCAACAGGGGTTGTCCCTAAAGCTGCTGCCTATCTGTGGAATTGCTTCCCTAACCGGGCAGCCTTGTCTGGCCTCAGTGAGAGAGAATACACCTAGACTTCCCGAGACTTGATGTGCCAGGGTCAGGGGATACCTGGGGGGGGGTCCTCTACCCTCTCAGAGGAGAAAGGGAAGGGACATGGGGGAGGGACTGTGTGAGGAGGACCAAAAAGGGGGCATTGATAGAGATGTAAAGTGAATCAATAAATTAATTAATGAAAACAAACAAACCTGTTGAAAAGATCAAATAACAGTTAGGAAATAAGCATATTTAGACTTAACTGTGGACCCCAGGAGACAAGCCCTGGAACCAAGGTTCTCGGGTTGGGTCACTTCTGTTCCAGGATGGTTTTTCCTGTGTGAATCCTAATTCCTACAGATCCTGTTTTGAATCAGATATTGGTAATAAAAGTTTGCCCCTACAAGCTAGTAGCAGATTCTGGATTTATTTTGGCATCAGAATTTCCTAAAGATGGGTAGCATGTTAGAAAAGTAAAGAAGAGGGGGAGGAAGAATTGTAGAAGCCAGAGGGATCAAGGATATCAGGAGGACACAGCCTACAGAATCAACTAAGCAGGGCCCATAGAGGTGCACAGAGACTGACGTGGCAATCACAGAGCCTGCATGGGTGTGTGCTAGGTCCTCTGTGTATATGTTATGGTTGTGAGCTTGCTGTTTTGTGGTACTCCTAACAGTGGGAGTGGGAGTGTCTCTGACTCATTCCCTGCTCTTGGGACTCTTTTCCTCCTACTGGGTTGCCTCATCCAGCCCTGATATGACTGTTTGTGCCTAGTATTACTGTCTTCTTATGTTTGGTTGTTAAGTCTGGGGGGCCTGCTTCTTTCTGAAGAAATAAAAGAGGAGGAGTGGATCTAGGAGAGAGGGGAAGTATAAAGGGACTGGGAGGAGTGGAGGAAGGGGAAACTGTGGCTGGGGTGTGTTGTATAAGAGAAAACTAAATAATAATAAATGAAAGTCTGTAAAATAGTTTTAGAGGTTTTTCAAAAGATGACCCTTGCAAATGTTAATCAGGGGGTTCTGTTGGACACAATGTTGATATCAGCTAATAAAAAGTTGCCATAGGTTCTGTAGTCCACAGGAGATGCTTTCTGGAATTTTCTAGAATGAGGAGCCACCAGTATGCAAACAAAAACAATCCGTATTAGGTGAGGTCATGGTGTATATGAGCAGCTCTCCATCTGATGTGCTAGATCAGATGCACCACCAAGAGGGTTTAGATTGCACATAAGCAGCTAATCTAGGACATGTGCATTACTGAAATCTCATGAGTCTGGACAGTGGGTTTTTTTAAAGTATCTGAAAAAACTTAAGGGAAGAGTAATAGAAAAAGAAAGCTTGAGAATGCTGGTTAGAGAGAGAATGTGAGGAGTGGAGTTGGAAACAGAATCACTTCACTGAGTTCTGTTGTAAAAAGGATCAAAGAAATGCAGCAGTAGACCAGGGGGGTAGAATTAAGAGAAGTTGCTCTAAAGTATTCCACCACAGTGTGAATCTGGTGCTTAGGAAATGTTGTGACAGGAAAAACCCTTTCTCTAGCTTTTACATATACCAATTCAGTCGCCTTCTTCACCTACACTATAAGGCAGGGAACATTAAACCTCGTGGTTGCAAAATTAAAGCCCAGAGGGATGAAGGAACTAGCTTGGTCCCATCCATTATGGTATAACCAGAAGCATTAGACCGAAGTATGAAGCAGCCAGTGGTGTAGATTAACCTTACATTCTCTTTCTTTGATCAAGGTTTTATAGTATTTTTACTATCTATATTACCTTTATATAAACAAAAGAAACAATCATACATTTCTGAAACTTCAGATTTGGTATCTCATCCCTGAAATGTGTTGGTCATTCTGTTAGAAGAAATTCTTCTACCATGTCTGGCTCATTTTGTCATTGTGTCTCCAACTCTGGATTCTGTGTCTCTAAATCTAGACCAATCGACTCTTCTTCATCCAGACTTACCCAGAGAGGTCTTAGCTTTCTTTAACCCAAGGGTTTGTGGAGGGGTGGGGGGGGGGGTACATGTCTTGTGTGAGTACACATGTATGTGCATGTACATACGTGTTGAGATCAGAGGATAACCTCAGGTGTCATTCCTTAAGCACATTCCATGTTGTGTTTGAGACCGAATGACTTTTTTTTTAATTCGATATAATTTATTTACATTTCAAATGATTTCCCCTTTTCTATCCTGCCAGGTAGGCTAGACCAGCTGGCCAGGAGTCCACCTGTGTCTGCCTCCCATGTCGCCATTGCTCATATTGGAGGCAGATGATCCTGTTTCAGCTTATAACATGGGTTCTGAGGATCCAACTCAACTCAAAGGTTAGCACCTTTGAAGCTAACACTTCAATTAAGCCATTTCCCCAGAATTGTTTTGTTTGTTTTTGTTTTTGTTTTTTGAAACAAGTTCTCATATAGCCCAGGCCATCACCTTTAAGCTTTCTGGGTATTAACTGTGACCTTGACTTTACAATCCCACCATACCTCCTGAATGCTGAGATTGTAGGTACACACTACCACTGCTTTTAGAGGACTGTGGATAAAACTCAGAAGTTCATTCAAACAAAGCAACGGCTCAACCAACCAAGCCAAGTCCCCAGCACTTCATCCAAGTTTTATCAAGGCCATTCAAGGTGATCTCCTCAATCAAAGAACCATCTACTTCTAACGCTAAATTAAATATAAATATGGTGAAATGAATATTAAATTAACTCTTCCCCTAAATGTGGAAATGCAACCAGCCATTTCATTTATTCAATTGTGATCTTCCTCACCCCAAAGACATCCCAACACCCTGTTGTACCAATGTGAAGAGCCCTTCCAGGCAATGGCTCAGGTAATGTAACCCAAAAGGAGTTTGGAGAAAATTCAAGCAAGAAACTCTATTGCCTTAATTAGATTAATTTTTCAGGGACAATGATATTGGAAGGCCAAATTATGTGCATAATTGTCTTAATTCTTTCCTTAATTTAACAGCTTTATACTAAGGCAGAAGCAAAACTGTTTAATTCCAGTAGATGCGTCCTAAACAGCAGAGGCTCTGGAACTGATAAATATTTTAAGCAGGGTCCAATTTAAGAACAGGGACATATTTTTTTCTTGACCTACTAGAGGCACATGTAAAGTATTCATAAGAAAACTAATATTTTTCTAGAGTGTTCCTGGGAAGGCACTTTGGGGTATACCCTGTAAGCACACCATAATTTAGTCTCACTTGTCACTTTTCAAACCTGTGGCCATTTTTAAAGCAGCACCTTTTACCCAGTCTCTATATTCTCCACAAATCTATGGTACAAGCCCACCCTAGTCCAGAGAAATAGGGCTTGTCCAGTGATCTTACATCCTCATCCAAGAGTCAGCATCTAGAAGACAAATTCATTTAGAATCACCAAAGGCTGGAGGAAGCTACAGCAAGATTCAGCCCTGTCCTTGGACAACCTATGGCCCATGAATGATCTCAGACTATTCTGCCATGCTGTTGAAATTTTCTGCAAGTAAAAATTAGAGAAAAGTCTCATGACTCTCCCTTGTTCCTAACTGTTGAAATCAAATACATCCAATTGTATTTCCAAAGGCAAGCATGAATTTCAAAACAAAATAATCACATAATAAAAAAATATTTTGCTTCCATCACCTTCAATTTCTTGAGGCTGTCTCTTGTATAGAGACATTACTTCTGGCTACCATGCAGAAACATTTCCTTGCCTCACTCCCCTCCCTTCCAACTTGCACCCATGTTAGTCACTGCTGTGAATTATGATCACAATGTCTGAGAAGGTATTAAAGGAGGAAAGAGTCATTTTAGCTCACTGTTTCAGAGGGTCCAGGATTGATTGGTTTCATAGTTTGGGGTGGAACACCATGTCATTGGAAGCATGTGGAGAAAACATCTGTTTACCTCATGGTGTCAAGAATCAGTCAGTACCTTCAAGTTTCAAAACCTTTCAGAAAATACCACAGCCAAGCACTTAACTCATGAGCCAGTTTGGGTGTACTGCTTAGCTTTAACTGTAAATTTGACATGACTTAGAACCACTGGGGAAGATAGTCTTTTTTCTTTGTTTTTTTTTTAACTCTTTTTTAAAGATTTCTTTATTGTTATATGTAAGTACACTGTAGTTGCCTGTAGACACACCAAAAGAGAGCCTCAGATCTCCTTACGGATCGTTGTGAGCCACCATGTGGTTGCTGGGATTGGAACTCAGGACCTTCAGAAGAACAGTCAGTGCTCTTAACCACTAAGCCATCTCTCTAGAGGAAAGAGAGAAAAGAGCCATCTTTCTAGAGGAAAAAAAGTCTTAATGAGAAATTGTCAAGATAGGGTTGGCCTGTGCATTTACCTGTATATTGTCTGGGTTATTCATTGATGTAGGAAAATCCAGCCCATTGGAGGCGACACCATTCCCTAGGCAGTGGGTACAGAACTGTATAAGAGAGGAAAGAGCAAGCAAGTGTGCGTGCATGCATCCCCTTTCTCTGCTCTTGTCTGTGAATGTGAACAGCTGTCTCAAGCTCCTGCCACTGTGACTTTCTGATTTGATGACCTGTAACCCAGGACTATAAGCAAAATAAACCCTTCACCTTTACGTTACTTCTTGAGCATATTTTATCATAGTAATAGAAATGAAGATACAACAGAAATATAACAGTAGCTCTCAAGTATCTGGCATTGAAGAGTGAAATATATCTAAATTATTTCCCATTATAGTGCCCACATATAAAGATAATTTTCAGTTTAGGATCAAGGACTGAATTCATCATAAATAATGTTGAAAATGCTTCCTTTTATATGAACTATGCAATTTCTTAGTCTGCAGTCAAACCTTTCCCCATTTCTGTCATCCAAGAAGAAATTATGAATAAAAACTGTGTGATTGTGATATGATACTATAAATAATCCCAAATCCATCCTATTATCTCAACTAAATGATAAGCTCCTGTCAGTCAGTGTTTGCAATCAGTGGCAAGTTCTTGTACTATGTGCCTGACACAAATATAATGATTTGGGATACATTATAATCATTTCATTGAGAACTACTCAAACAGAGTAGAACGGGATGTGTGTGATGGGTCATCATTGTCAACTTGGTGGGAATTAGAGTCATCACAGAAACAAACATCTGGCTGTCTGTGAGAGATTGTCTAGACTGAGTTACTGAGGTACAAAGAGACACTCTAAATGCTGCTTGTACTCTTCCATTGTCTGGACTTCTAAATAGAAATAAGAGGGAAACTGAGCAGAGCACTGGCACTCACCATCTCTCTGCTTCCTGACTACAGATGACGGATGAGCAGCTGCATCATGCTCCCGCTGCCATGCCTTCCCTGAGGTGATGGACGGTACCCTCAAACTTGAGCCAAAATCATCCCTTCCCTCCTGGACTTGTTTCTGTCATGTACTTTGTCACAGCAACAACAATAGTTACTGGTAAAGAGGAATATATAAACAGTCCTTAAGTCATGGGTACTGGGAGTGAGGCAGAAAGAACGATGATTAAGAACTTGAGATACGGAGCCAAACAGAAGATTCAGGCCTGCTCTGCCCTTCAGTAACTTTAATAAGACTTTACACAAAATATTTCCGGAGCCTGGTTCCTTTATTAAGGATAGTTTAGTATATAGCTCAGAGCTTTGTCATGGGATTCAACTGCGCAAACGATGAGGATCACCCACCAAGAGTTTTTACAGCCAGTGATCCTGTCAGCCCAGTTATAATCCTATGGGAGAAACAAGGGGCTGGGGTAAAAGTTTTGCAAAATAGTTTCCTTGTTATTGATAAAGAAAACATTTTCAATCCATTTGCTCATTGCACAGATGTTTTAATTTTAAAAATATGCAGCCAATTCTGCAATAATGTGAAGTTATTGCCTAGACCCATATTCATCTGCTGAGAAACCAATGTTTTGAGACAATAAAATGGTCCATCTATCTTTGCATGCTAGCTAGATGAGCCATTTTGAAAGTGTACAGCTCTGAAATCTGTCTTGGATCCAAGCTATTTTGACTAATTACTTTGAAGTTAAATAAAGTGAAACATATACAGAAATTTTAGTGCTCAGATAAATGGGTTTCTAAAGAGTTTTAAACTGTTTGGATTAAAAATTCTTTCATTTTTAAATAGTAGGAAAAGTTTTTAAAGTATTTTGCCTAAGCAATCTGGTTTCAAAAAAAAAAGTTTAGAATGAAGCACACTTATACTATCTTTCAAAAAGAAAAGAAAACACATCCATGTTATGAAACCACATGAAACAGATCCCAAATCAAATGAAAGGAAACCAGCCAAAACCAGTACTTTGAAAGTTTGCAAATTTAACCATTAATGGTAATGAATCAATTAAAAAAAAAACAATGACCACCTCTAAATGTCTCGTGTTCTAATTTAATAAAATATATTTTAACACTCCTGGTTTATCTCAACTCATTTCCTAGATGGCGCAGTGGGTGAACATTTCAGTAACTAACAAGCTGCAGGAGAGAAAGGTTTGGCAGCAGGGGGAAGGCCAGCATCCGCTGAGGCGTGGCTTTGAACCCTTTTCTGTTACCGGCACCCAGCCGGTGTCATGACACTGCTGCTGCTCCTCTGACCTGCAATGTCTGACTTAGAGTGGGTCCTCCCTGCATGCTAAGACCAGTCAGGAGCTTTCACACAGGGAGCTTGGGGATGAGCTGAGGAAAGGCCTAAGAGCTGCGAGGTGAGAGTGTGACAAACAGAGGAAGGGGCTATCCCAAGAGAGCTGGGAGATGGCCTCCACTTCTGTTGATCACTTGAGCGGGAGCCTCCTGGAACCCACCCTGAACTCCCAAGGGACTGAACTCTTGATGGGCTCTGTTTTCCCTATAGGCAACCAACCACACTCCCAGTGCATACACACAAAAGTGTTCATAGGTTCCTGAAGACTATCCATGCTGGATAGGTAGTCCTGAGGCAGAATATGGGAGAGCTGCAGTGGGTATAGGAATAAATTCATTTTTCCATCTATTTTACCGGATATTTTATTTACATTTCAAATGTTATCCCTTTCCTGATTCCCCCGCCCCCCCATCCCCAGAAACTTAGGTATAAATTCTTCTGGAAGATCAGATGCTAGAGAAATGGCAGTTGAGGGGGTATGAGGCAGAGAAGAAGAAAGGCCCAAGATAGTTTTTTTTATTATTATTGAATATTGTCTTCATTTACATTGCCAATGGTAAAACCTTTCCTGATATCCCCCTCCCCTAAGACACCCAACCCCTCACCTTCCTCCCCCCCCCCCGCCTCCACATAAATGCCCCTCCACCAACATACTCCCACCTCCCCTCCCCTCGGTTTCCCTTTGTTCGGGCCTCTGTTGAGCCTTTACCTGACTGATGCCCAACAAGGCCTTCCTCTGCTGTAGCCGCCAGCAGCTACATGTAAACCAGGTTACCTGTTGAGAGAATTTTGGGGTCATAGGGAAGAGCGGCGAAAAGAAAGTACGGCTAAGTCAATGTTCACTGATCAAAGCCGTAAACTTTAATGGCGCCGGACCTTTTAACAGTTTGGGCAAACCCTCCCCCCAGACTCCAGGCTGAGTTCCGGTGGAAGTTGTCTAGCTTCTCTTGGAGGTCTTCGTCTTGACTGCTCCGGCAGCTGGGTGGGTCACCTGTTTAATTCAGGAATCCCTATACACGGAGGAACAATGAGCTTGACCTTTACTACGTGCACTCCACCCTAGGTGGAGCAGGATCCTGGCATTCTGGGAGAAGTTAACCTTGACCAAAGTCAAACTCTGACCAAGTGCAAGACTGCCCCAATATGGCTCTGTACACTCTGCCACATTTTTGTCTGGAACCATGTGTGCCCCTTGGTGGATGGTTCAGTCCCTGGGAGTCTTGGGACGTCTTGGTGGCCGAAATCATTGTTCTTCCCATGAGGCTGTAAACCACTTCAGCTCCTATGGACCACCCTCCAGCTCCTCCACTGGGGACCCCATGCCCAGTCCAATTGTTGGTTGCTGGCATCTGCCTCTGTATTTGTAAGGTTCTGGCAGGGCCCCTCCAGAGATAACCATGTCATGCTCCTTTTGGTATATACTTCTAAGCATGGTCATTACTTTGAACTATGATCTTGTACTGGGACCCAAAAGCATCACATTGAAAATCAAAAGGCTAGAGAAATGGTCAAAGGTTAAAGGTCTTGCAGGTTAGGAGGCTCACATGCACTTTCAACTCCAGCTCCAGGGTCTCTGACGCCCTCTTTTGTCCTCTGAAGGCACTGCACTTACTCAACCAAACCTACACAGAAATATATGATTAAAATAAAATCTTCTTAATGAAAAAACAAGAAATATCAAAAGGTACCATCCATGCCAAATTTCCATATCACAAAACTGAAAGTCAGCTGTCTGATCTCAAAGAGAATGGAAGAGAAGCAGAGTTCTTAAATCGAGCCAGTTTAAAAGGCATGATATTGGCATTTCTTCTGCCCTAATCTTGATGCTAAAAGGGCAATGTGATATTCACCTGCCAGTTGCCTTTCTGCTTGAATTTCCTTGTCCCCAGCTCGAGCACACACACACACACACACACACACACACACTGAAATGACCAGTCCTCCTTTGTATTTTGCTCCTTCACGAGTCCCTATAAAACCTGTGTCCTCTGATCAGCTCACTGGAACAAGAAGTGGAAACTTACAGGTTCTTTGGCAAGTCAGTTGTATCGGATGGTGTTTTGCTGGGACAAACATGTGAAAGAATGTTTTCCTAAAGTGGACACAGGTGAAAGGATGTTTTGATAAAGCAAACCCAAGAAAGGACATGTGATGAAGGAATCTTTACTAACAACACACATATATTGGTTCACCTTACATTGCATAGCTGAGCTCTGTTTGCTATGACTCCACAGAGAGAAACTCCCCAGAGAACTTCTAGTGAGGCACTGGCAGCTTCTTGCAACTTTCTTACACCCTGGCTGCTTGGCTAAGTGATGTCACCTGATACAGAGTCATGTGAAGTTTTGCTAAGACAGACTCACTTGCTGAGGCAGGACCTATGGAGGACACGTGATGTTTGGAGGGCGTATAGATAGGAGTCAATGGACAGTGATGGAGGCTTGCATAGCTAGCTTTGCAACTCTTCTTGGTCCTGCATCTTTGCTAATCATAACTTCGTTGTGAAAAGCACAGAAAAGAATTTTTCCTGGTCACTCCTACTGACTCATGCTGGTTAGGCTGAGACCTGGCTGTTTCTGCTAGGTGCCGATTCATGTTTGCTATCCTGACACTACTGAATTAATCTACTGGTATATTTGTGAAGCACTTGAGAGTGGACCAAGCTGCTGCTGAATCCTGTGAACTGAACTGACAATTTCCTGACAACACAGATAGGATTTGCTCCAAAGAACAATTTCTAAACAGGTCCATTTCCCCCATATCCTAAAAACTTTTCTTTTCCACTACCTCTGGTGGGTGGTGGGATAGAAGGGAGGTTAAAGCATTTATGAACCCATATTAAAAATAGGATTGAAAAAAATCTAAGCCTACAAGAATACGCACTCTATTCCATGGACTGAAATGGATACCCAGCTCCAGAATTAAAAATAGATAAATAAACCATTTAAGATCTGTAAACTAAACTGTAATCTTGTTCTTTAATGAGGTAAAATACTAACACTACCAGGGCTTTCTATACATAATCTATGCTTTGGTGCCTGCTCTTCCTTGGTCTGAAACCCAGTCTCGCTCTCTTTATTCCTCACCTAACTCTTCCCTCTCTAAACCCTTCCCTGATCTAAATGAAGTAGATGCACACACTCCCGCTCCTGGTTCTTAGATAGAACCACTCTTTTCCCTTCTTTGCATCTGGACCCAGGACAGTTCTACACTCTTCCCTTCATTGGGAGTGGTTTACGTACACTGAAGTTAGGGGAAAATCATGTATGAGTCAGGGCACAGGATCTGCTTTCTAACTGGCCTGAGCAGGATGGGATAAGGACAGTCCACCTTCCCTGCAGATGGTAGGAAGGGAAGGGAGAAGCCATTACAGCACCAGCCAAACCACATTCTCCAACCCCAGTTTACCAGCTAATAAATCTGACATGGTGATCCTTGCCTGCTGCCTCAGTGTTTCCCATCTGGTCCCTCTATTACCATGCACACTCCCTGAGCACAGGGATCTTTGTTTAGTTCATCCCTGCAATGCACATATCTGGATCAGAAATTGGCACATAGAACATTCTCTGTAATTATAAGTTTATTAAGCTAACGAACCCACGGGGCAATTCAGGATTAACACTTCAGAAAACTCTCACCCCCTGCAGACAATCGCTCTTCTTCTCTCTTTACACCCTCTTAGCAGCAGTCATAGCACTTAACACTCCTAGTCGCCCGATGAAATCTAGTGCTCATGGTTGACTTCTCAAGAACCAGGCATTCTGTCTGTCCTAGTCTTTTTCTCCCAAATGCCAAGCAGCACAGGGATTCAGCCCTAGAAAGTGCTCCAAAAGGACGGCTCTGAATGAGAATGAAAAGGAATGTAATAACATCATATGCTGACAATCTTCTTTTATTGCTCATGCTAGAGATTCCTTTGTTTTCAAGTTGGAGCACAGGGCAAATGAATCACCCTCAAGCTTTATTCCAGAACTGAAGAAAAAGAATGGAAAAACAAGATAAGCCGATAGGCAAAGCCCACTGGGCAGATGCTGACAGAGACTCTTGGCTCTTCAGCATCTGTTCCTGAACTGGAAGGAGATATGTGACTCAAGAGGAGTGGTGTAAAGTTCTGAAATGGTTTGCTGACAACTACCAAAAGGCAGGGCTCAGAAAAGAAAGAAAATATGAAAAACGCCACTATTGATACTTTAAAGAGTTATAGGAGAACAGCTACACAGGACTTTGGTAAACATCTACCAACATCCTAATCACACCTCTTACCCTATTGTATTTGGTAGATATCACTAGTCAATCAGTGTCCTTTAAGATTCAAAGACCTCGATGGGTCCTGGTGGTACAAGCCTTTAATACCAGCACTGGGAGAGATGGGGAAGGTCTACAGAGCAAGTTCCAGGACAGCCAGACCTGCACAGAGAAATACTGTCTCAGAGAAAAAAAATTCAAAGACCTTTCCAAAAGCATAGGAGAACTATGTTTTTCCTAGTCTTGATCCAGCATTCCTTAACCAGCAGACTTCTCTGGGAAGCTCCTTACAGTTCAAGTGACTGATGTAGGTCCCAGGAAATCTCCTTAGACGTTAGAGTGAGCACAGGAATATGAATGCCAAAAACTCTCCATGTGAGGAGTTCAGTGTGTGTGTGTGGGGGGGGGGTTGTTCTTTACCCTCTTAGCTTCAGTACTTAGAAGACTGAATTAATTGGGGATATAGCTTAGTGGGTGCTGTGCTATCTGGCATTTATAGAGCCCTAGGTTTACTCTCCAGTACTAGGAATACAAGAGAACAGAATGCATAAATTAAGCTGATGACACCAGGTTAGCAAGAGAAATGATGCACTTAACTAAAGTTACCAAAGTTCACAATGAAATGCAATTCAAGGAGGCAATGATTAGAATTGGACATCTGACATCTTAACCAGAGATAGAAGAGAAAGGATTCTTGATGGAAAAGCAAAAGACTTTTGTGGAGGTAACAGGCAAGTACTTAGAAGAACAAATGGGAAACAGAGTAGATCTTTGACAATGTCTATCGAGTGTTTGGGTGTGGCTCTGACCTCTCATCACCAGTGGCAGGAGTTGGCATTCCCAGTTTGCTCCTAGTTTGATCTACAGCAGCCAAGTTCTGTGGTGAGGTTCTCTCTCTACTCCTAGGCAGAGGAAAGATTTCAAGAATTAAATGTCTTCAGCTCTGAAGAGCTTTTATTTTACAGTGTGTATTCTGTAATCCTTCAAATATTTTGTTCCTGCCATTGCATCTCCGGCAGGTGTACAGGGATGATAAAAAGCAGAACAAATTTCCATCAGTTTTATTACTGTTTTTAAGTGCTATGTAGACAACACATTCCCTCACTGCTGGAAATAAAGAAAAAGGAATGGATGCTATTATGCAAGTAAGAACAGAACCTGGTTACCCACTCCCAGATTCACACACTCATGCAGAGCGTTTTGAGACTTCTGTGATTAGCCTTCCATCTGTGTAGTCTGGAAGATTCATGGAACCAGAAACTTAGTTTGTTTTCACTGTCACCCTAGCAAAGACTGGCACAGGGTGGTAGACTTTTAACAATATCAGTTCCATGAAAGATAAGGAGGTCCCATCTCAGGTATGTGCAGAATAGTCCCAAATAGCATTATGTATGCAATGCCAGACAACCCAAATGTGTCCAAATCCCACACACCTGTCTAAGAACTGGCAAGGTCCTCCAATCAATTCATAAAATAAAGGGAAAATGATAAAGGCAAGATTTGTTTTCTATGTATGTATGCTTCTTTGTTTTAAAAATTCAAAGATGATGACGATGTGCATGTGCAGATATAGGTATGTGTGTTTTGCCTGCATATATGTATGTGCTCCATGCATAAGCATGGTACTCATGGAGGTTAAAAAATGGTTCAGATCCCATGGAACTGGAGATACAGACTTTGGTGGGCCACCATGTGGATGCTGAGATGTGAACTTGAGTCCTCTTCAAGAGCAACCAGTGCTCTTGTGTTTCCCTCGTAAGGGCTTCTAACTTTTGATCAATTTTCTCCTGAATTTCTTTAAGTATGTCCTTCATGTGTTCCTCTACCAGCATCATGACCAGTGATTTTAAATCTGAATCTTGTTTTCTGGCGTGATGAGGTATCCAGGACATGCTGTTAAAGGAGAATTGGGTTCAGATGCTGCCATATTGCCTTGATTTCTGTTAGTGACATTCCTGCGTTTGCCTTTTGCCATCTAGTTCTCACTGGTGTTAGTTGGTCTTGTCAATGCTGGACTCACCAGTGCAAGCTGCCTCTTCCCAGGTGGCCTCTGGTGCACAGCTGACCTCCTGCACTGCCTGGAGACGGGGTGCTGTTGCCCAGGCTGTTCAGATACAGAAGCAGACACCTGAAGGCTCCCGCCGGGGCCTGCTGGACTCACCAGAGCACACTGACTCCTCCCAGCCGGCCTCTGGGTGACCCTCTGGCCTCTTGTAGGACATGGAGATGTGGTGTTGCAGCCCAGGCTGTTCTGGATCCCGAAGCAGAGATCTGAAGGCTCCCACCAGAGGTCTCAGGACTGGAACCTAAGCTCTGTGCTGCCGGAGCAAGCTGTGCACGCCCAGTCTCGCAACCAGTGCTCTTAACCTCAGAGCCATTTCTCCAGCCCCACAACCTCATTCTTTACTAACTAATGGTACATAATTGAACATGTGGCTTCTGAGCATGTTCAGTGTGGCTGCCACAAACTAGATGAAAATGCACACTGGATTTCAAAGACTGGGCATTAGAGAAAAGGGGTAGACTCTGCCTCCTGGAATGAACCCAGAGTCCCCCAACCATTTCATCCCTGCGTCTTCAGATTCCTCCCCATACTGAAGGCTGCCTGTAGGAGTCCCACCTCCTGGCTTACCACCATCACCTGTAAACTCCACCTCTTTGTGCAGACTCAGCTTAGCTCTTTATTTCTGACCCTCTCAACTTCTTTTCCTTCTAGTCCATCTCCATTCCTTTCCGTCAGCCCCATCCACAAAAACACTTTCTAGAGGGGACTGCCAGCGGCCACACTGGGCTGGGCTGCAGGCAGTCAATGTTCACTATTCTGCTGCCCCATTCTGATACCTACAGACTTACTCTTTAGCCATGTGCAGCATGTCTGTGGGAGCCCTCTTTCCCAGCCTCCTTCCACTTCCTGGGAAGATTCATAAATAAGCCCCCACATTATTTTTTAAAATTTTTATAATCAATTTTTTAAAAAGAGGCCAAAAATACACACCAGAGAAAAGACAACACCTTCACCAAATGGTGCTGATCAAACTGGATGTCTGCATGTAGAAGAATGTAAATAAAACCATTTTTAACACCCTCCACAAAGTTCAACTCCAAATGGATCGAGGACCTCAATACAAGACCAGATACCCTGAATCTGATAGAAAAGGAAGTGGGGTGCAGGCTTGAGTTCATTCACCCTCCACAAAGTCCAGCTCCAAATGGATCAAGGACCTCAGTATAAGAACAGATACCCTGAAACTGATAGAAAAGGAAGTGGGGTATAGACATGAGGTCATTGGCACAGGAAAGTACTTTCTGAACAGGAAACCAATAGCAGGGTACTAAGAATAACAATATATAATAGGACCTCATAAAACTGACAAACTTTTGTACATCAAAGGATACTATCATTCTGACAAAACGTCAGTCTACAGAATGGGAAAATATCTTTTCCAAGTATACATTTGATAGAGAGTTAGTAGTTAAAATATATAAAGAATTTTTAAAAACTAGATATGAAGAGAAGAAACAGCACAACTAGCAGAGAGTTCTCAGAAGGTACATGAGTGGCTTGGAAACACTAAGAAATGTTCAGTAAGTAGCTTTAGCCATCAGGGTAATGAAAATGAAAACCACTTGGAGATTCCATGTCACACGTGTCAGAGGGTCAAGAGCAATAAAACCAACAACTGCTCATGCTGCTGTGGATGGGGGGTAAGAGGAACTTGTTTATAAGTCACACACTGACAATGTTAGGGTAGACATTTTTAATTAATTAATTAAAATTTCAAATGTTATATCCCCTTACCAGGTTTCCCCCTCCCCTCCTGAAAACCTCCTATCCTCTCCCCCTGCTTCTATTAGGATGTTCCTCCACCCACCCATCCGCTCCTGCCTCCCTGCCCTCGATTCCCCTCCACTGGGGCATCTATCGAACCTTCACAGGACCAAGGACCTCTCCTCCCATTGATGCCTGACAAGGCAATCCTCTGCTACACATGCAGCCTGAGCCATGTGTACTCCTTGGTTGGTGGCTTGGTCCCTGGGAGCTCTGGGGAGTCTGGTTGATTTAAAGGCAACCTCCAGGGCTCTCTAATCCTCCCTGGTCTCCTTCTCAATCCTTTCTGTCTTGAAGCTCAGGGGGGAGGTGGCTTTCTCTGAAGTCAGTCATCTACCTGAAGATTAACTCATCAGAGAGAAGTACATTTCTTCTTCAGTCTATTTACTAAGTTTTCATTAACCACAGAAGATTAAACTCGGATTCCACAGGAAGGCACAGAAAATCAATAACTGGGTCTGGAACGTAGCTCAGTTTGTCAAGTGCTTGCTTAGTGTGCTCAAAGCTCTGAATTTGATTCCCAGCAGCACATAAGCCAGAGATGACGGAACAAGCCAGTATTCCCAGAATTTGGTGGAAGCAGGAAAATCAGAAGTTCCAGCTCATTCTCAGCTACAGAGTGAATTTGGGGCCAGCCTGGAATACCTGAGGTCAGGACTTGGAGGAAAGGTATAAAAATCAAATAGTACATCTACAGCCCAGAGGAACTTGGTCCCAGGCCTGTATGGTTCAGCTCTGTCATGCCCCCCCTTTTTAAAAGTTTTTATTAGAGATTTGTTTTATTTACATTTCAAATGTTAACCCCTTTCCAAGTTACCCCACCGAAAACCCCCTGTCTCCCCTCCCCTCCCCCTGTTATCCCCAGTCCCCCAATTTCCTGAGTTGCATTCCCCTATTCTGAGAAATCGAGCCTTCACAGGACCAATGGCCTCTCCTCTCATTGATGTCTGAAATGGTCATCTTCTGCTACATATGTAGCTGGAGCTGTGGGTCCCTCCATGTGTACTCTTTGGTTGGTGGTTTAGTCCCTGGGAGCTCTGGGAACACTGATTGGTACATATGATCATTCCTCCTGCAGGGCTGCAAACCTCTTCAGCTCCTTGGGTCCTCTCTCTAGCTGCTTCATTGGGGACCCTATTCTCATTCTATTGATTAGCTGTGAGCCATGGGTGCTTTGATCCACTTTCCAATAAGTATCAAAGTATCCACACTTTGATCTTCCTTTACTTTGAACTTCATGTGGTCAGTGAGTTGTATCTTGGGTGTTTCTAGCTTTTGGGCTAATATACACTTATTAGTAAGTGTATACTGTGTGTGTTCTTTTGTGATTGGGTTACTTCACTCAGGATGATAGTTTCTAGCTCCATCCATTTGCCTAAAAAGTTCATGAATTCATTGTTTTTAATAGCTGAGTAGTACTCCATTGTGTAATTGTACCACATTTTCTGTATCCATTCCTCTGTTGAGGGACATCTGGGTTCTTTCTAGCTTCTGGCTATTATAAATAAGGCTGCTATGAACATAGTGCAGTATGTATTCTTATTACATGTTGGAGCATGTCTCTTAAAAATCATTTACTCCCTAGTCTTCTCCAACAAAGAGTACACCAATTGGTTATCTAATACCAAACAGTCAATCTTAAAAACAAACATATAAATAACATTATAGAAACTAAGCAGGTTGTATTTATATACTTAAGAAGGTGTGTGTGTGTGTGTGTGTGTGTGTGTGTGTGTGTGTGTGAACAATTAATGGAAAAGTGGTCATGAATTTGAAAAAGAGCAAGAATGGATATATGAGAAGGTTTGAGGGGAAGAAAGGGAAGGCAAAAATGATTTAATTATATTATAATCTCAAAAAATAATTTTTAAAAATTATTTATTTCCCTCCAACAGTTGCCACAGCCACTGCTTCCCCCTTCACTATGAAGAGGATATTTCAGCCTCTAGCCCCTGGCCCTTTCTTGAATTTCATGTTTAGCCTGGCTCCTCTTCCATACGTGTATGCCAATAAACTTGCATGCCCTTTCTCCTCGTCAGCTTCTTATTGTTGATTTATCTTGCCAGACTTGCTTTTCAGACTTCAAAGGAAAATTCGAATACCCTGTAAACTCATTCTGTATGGCATCCTAGGAAAACTAGGACCTTGGGGGTTTGTCCTCAGGGGTTGAAGACCACAGAAGAAGGTACCAGTCCTTTAATAACTCAACACTGACAGGGATAATCTTCTTCTCCTGACTGAGGTGGCGATTGCCAGGTTCTTCACTGTCTGTGCTACAGAGTTTGAAAGGAAGGTGGTAGGTACCACATACGCTAAATGAATAACCTATTAGGTGAAGACCAGGATCCTGCTTTCAGAATTTGAGAAATGGGTTAAATCATTTCCTCTGCTTTAAAGTTAGTAATTTGCAAACATGGGATTAAACAACCTAGGCTTGATCAATACTTTTTTCTCATGCTCTTCTGGCAAATCATGTACAATACAGTGCATGATGGGAACTCTCGTGCCCCTCTTTTTAAACTGAAAATGAGCACAGACTGAGCAGTGAGCAGCCACAGATCTACTCAGTTTCTCTGGAATGAGTATGTGACCTGAACCCCTTGAGTTCAGTTCTCAGGGATTCAAAAAATAAACAGTTTAAGAACTGGTTCTGATATTTGAGTTCTAGCCAAGCCACCAGCTGTTTAACCTCAGAACAAGTGTTTTGTTGATTCTCAAGTTCAGCTTCTTCATTTGTTAATGATCATTGCAAGATGGACCTAGAAATCAATGTAAGAATTATAATTTTAAGCCAGGCATGTGGCTATACTATATACTATAATCCCAGCACTTGGGAGGTAGAGGCCTGGGCATCAGAAGTGTAAGGTCATCCTCAGCTACATAGCCAGTTCAAGGCCAGTCTGTATTAAATGAGACCTTAGTTCAGTTATTTTAGAAAAAACTAAACAACAAAACTATATATTATAGTTCAGCTTAATTTCTACCTTGAATTCCATTTGTACTTGAATGGTAAATATATACCTCCACTGATCTAGAAACTTCTGCCTTTCCTCCCTGTGGTTGTAATCAACTTCTGAGGGGATTTATGAAGATCCTACTAGTAGATTGTTCATCGGATCCATATTAATATCTAAACATTCAATTTTTTTATCCTTTAACATCAGCCCAGCTTAGGAATAATAAATGACCTTTCAGATGTAACTCTTCTTCTCATCCAGAGCTCTCTGCACTTTCCTAACACATTTGTGTGTGTGAAATCAGTCTCCTAAGCCCAGGCCAGCTTGGAAACTTGAAAGGCCACCAGTGGCATCTTTCTTATACAGTTGAGAGATCTCTTTTGGACGGTCTCTGTGCTGTAACATTGGATCATTTTAATGTGCACAAACTTCTCTCTGTTTTTTTTTTTGTTTTGTTTTGTTTTGTTTTTTTGTTTTTTTGGGGGTTTTTTTTGTCCCTCTGTTCATTGGCTGGGATTCTTCACAAAAGCTCACCAATATGATAGTCTTTCCACTTCCTTAATCTTTTTTGTGGAGAACTAGTAATTTGATGGCTTTGCTCTCGGGCTATTTCTCCTCAAATCTCTTATTTCTCCCCTAAGAGTGTTAACTTCTTCTACTACAGAACAAGAATAATACTTTTTCTTGGTCATCTGCAATACCATTCCTTTCCTGGGGTCACTGAATGAACCAGCAACTCACAGAGGTGAGACCCAGGAAGAAACTTAAGAAAGTGGTAGGTTTCTTTGTCCTTGCGCAAATGTATGTGTGCAAATGAGAACACACAGAGAGCAGATATATCCCTAAGTCAAGTATCTACCATTGTTTCTCTTATATCTCCCTGACTCCCCCAAGTTAAAGGAATAGGAAGAGAGAAATCACTAAGAGACGGGGCTGGGAAGAACAGTGGGACCAAGACAATGATATGCATAACATCAAGCAAGGAACAGCTGCTGTGTTTGAAGAGCAGGTGATAGTTAATACTTTTGGTTTGGACTTGTCATAGGGGAGTCGTAGGTGGGAAGCCTATCCTCTTTTAACAATATAAAAAGAATTGGGTCAGGGGTAGCCCAGTGGTAGAGTGCTTGTTTAAAATGAACAAGACCTTTGGGTTTGATTTCTAAAGGGGGAGGGGAGAAAGGGAGGGAGAGGGGGGGGAAATACACTGAAAAATAGATTTTGCAAGATCTTTCTTTGTTTTTGTTTTTCTGGTTACCAGATGATAATTATTAGCCTCTGCATGTGACAGAAGAAATACACTGTGGTGACTCAGCAGAGCTGACCTATGGAAAAGGACTTGACCTCTGAAATCTTAGTCAGCCTCTTTATTTTATTTTATTATTTTAATTTATTTATTCACTTTAATTCTTCATCCTGCCCTCCTTTCACCCCTCCTCTCCTCCCAGTCCCACTTATATAAATCCCCCCATTTCAGAGAAGGGGAAGCCCCACTTGGGTCCCACCCCACCCTGGGACAGCCAGTGGAAGTAGAACTAAGTGCATCCTCTCCCACTGAGGCCCAACCAGGCAGCCAGGTTAGGGGAAGGTATCCAATGACAGGCAACAGGGTCAGAGACAGCCTCTGCTCCATTTGTTAGGGTTCCCACATGAAGACCAAGCTGTACATCAGTTGCTGGATGAAACCTCTTTGATGACAGTTATGCTAGGCTCCTGTCCCTACATATCTTGTAGGCAGGACAAATTGTGGGTTGAAGGTTTTGTGGCTTCCATTCCTCCATTGGAAGTCTTACATGGTTACAGTAGATGGCCATTTCAGGCTCCATGTCCCTCATTGCTAGAAGTTTTATCTAAGATCACCCTCTTAGATTCCTGGGAGTTTCCATTGTCCTAGGTTATCTAATTTATCCCAGAGATGTTTTCCCCACCTTTCTCTCTTTCCCCAATATTCTCTCTGTACTCACCCTGACCCGATCCCTCCTGTTCTTATCCCCACCTCCTCCACACCACCCCTTCCTCTATCCAGCCCCCAAGTCCATTCTATTTTCCCTTCAAGGTAAGATTCAAGCCTGCCTTAGATCCCCATTGCTACCTCGCGACTTTGGGTCAGTAGATTGTAGCATGGGTATCCTGTACTTTATGTCTAATATCTACTTATAAGTGAGTACATGCCATGTTGTCTTTCTGGGTCTGAGCTACCACATTTAGGATGATCTTTTCTAGTTCTATCTATTTGCCTGCAAATTTCATGATGTCAAATTTCACGATTACTTTTAATAGCTGAGTCATACTCCACTGTATAAATGTACCACATTTTCTTTATTCATGATTCTGTTAAGGGAAATTTAGGTTGTTTCCAGTTTCTGGCTACAACAAATAAAGCTTGTGTGAACATAGTTGAGCAAGTGTCCTTGTGGTGGGTGGAACAGCTTCTGGATATACGCCCACAAGTGCCATTGCTGGGTCTTAAGGTAGATCTCTTCCCAATTTCCTGAGAAACTGCCAATTTGATTTCTAGAGTAGCTGTACAAGTTTGCACCCCACCAGCAATGGAGGAGTGCTCCCCTTGCTCCACATCCTTGTCAGCATGAGCTGTCACGTGAGTATTTGATCTTAGTCATTCTGCTCATTGTAAGATGCAATCTAAGTTATTTTGTAGGATAGAAACTAAGAGTCATTTTAATTTTTGTTTCTCTAGTGACTATGAATGTTGAACATTTCTTGAAGTGCTTATCAGTCATTAGACAGTCCTCTGTCAAGAAATCTGTTTAGATCTGTACCCCATTTTTTAATTGGGTTATTTGGTTTGTTGGTGTTTAGTTTCTTGAGCTCTTTATATGTTTTGCATATCAGCCCTCTGTCAGATATAGGGTTGGTGAAGATCTTTTCTCATTTTGTAGGCTGCCAATTGTCCTTTTGACAGTGTCCTTTGCCTTACAGAAGTTTGTGGAGAGAATATCTTATGTCTGTAGGGTGTGTCACCTGTGAATAATAAATCTTATGGCCTATGGCTTAGGCAGTAAATAGGAGGTGGGACATTTGGGAGGTAGAAGGATTCTAGAATGGTGCAAGGAGCGAGGAATTAGCTGGGGAAAATGTGACGAGATGGAAGCATGGTGCATGGGTTAATTTAAATTATGATTTAGTCAGAGATGAACCTAGCTATATGGCCAAGATATTCATAAATATATTTTGAGTCTGAGTCTTATTTCCAGGAGCATGAGACTAGGAGAAAGAACCAGAATTAATTTATACAGAAGCTTTTCAGTTTCATGCAGTTCCATTTATTAATTATTGATCTTAGTGCCTGAGCTATTGGCGTTCTGTTTAGGAAATTGTCCCCTGTATCAATGTTCAATGCTATCCCCCCTTTCTCTTCTGTCATTACCTTCTCTTCTGTCATACCCAGTTTTATGTTGAAGTCTTTGATCTATTTGGACTTGAATTTTGTGCATGATGATAAATACAGATCTATTTGCATTCTTGTACAGGCAGACATCCTGTTAGAGCAGCACCATTTGTTGAAGATGCTTTCTTTTTTCCATTGTATGGTTTTGGCTTCTTTGTCGAAAATCAAGTGTCCATATGTTTATGGATTTATTTCTGGGTCTTTAACTCAATTCCATTGATCAACCTTTCCTTGTTATGCCAATACCATGCATGCATGATTTTATTATGATTGCTCTATATACAGTACAGCTTGAAATCAGGGAACGTGATACCTCCACAAGTTCTTTATTGTACCTGATTGTTTTAGATATCCTGGGGTTTTTGTTTCTCCATATGAAATTCTGTATTGTCCTTTCAAGGTTCATATAGTATTGTTTTGGGATTTTGGTGGGAATTGGGTTGAATCTGTAAATTGCTTTTGGTAAGATGGCCACCTTTACTACGTTAATCCTACTGATCTATGAGCACAGGAGATCTTTCCATCTTCTCATATCTTCTTCAATTTTTTTTCTTCAAAAACTTGAAGTTCTGGGGCTGGAGACTTCAAGTCTTTGAAGAAAGAAAAAAGACTCGAGTTCATTTCCCAGCACCATCTGGCAGCTCACAAATGTCTGTTCCAAGGAATCCAATACCTTGACATAGGCAGGCAGACAGATATGCATGCAAGTAAACCACAAATTCACATAAAGATAAAAACAAATAAATTTTTCTTAAAAAAAAATCTGGGAGAAAAAAAAGAAAAAAATCTGGGAGGGAAAAGCTTTGAATTTCTTGTCATACATGTCTTCCCCTTGCTTGGTTAGAGTTAAACCAAGATATTTTGTATTATTTGTGGCTATTGTGAGGGCTGTTGTTTCCCTAATTTCTTTCTCAGCCTGTTTGCCTTTTGTATATAGGAGGGCTACTTTATGTAGTCTCATAAAATGAATTGGGCAATGTTCCTTCTGTTTCTATTTTATAGAATACTTTGAGGAATGTACTAGCTCTTCTGTAAAAGTCTGGTAGAATTCTGTGCTAAAACCTTGAGTTGGAATTTTCCTTCTAGTACCTTCTTTAGGGCTGGATATTGGGTAGATATCATTTAAATTTGGTTTTGTCATGGAATATCTTGTTTTTTCCATCTATGGTGATTGAAATTTTTGCTGAATTTAGTAGTCTGGGCTGGTATCTGTGGTCTCTTATAGACTGCAAGCCATCTGCCCAGGCCCTTCTGATTTTTAGAGTGTCTGTTGAGAAGGTGGGTGTAATTCTAACAGGCCGGGTCTTTACATGTTACTTGGCCTTTTTCCTTTGCATCTTTTAATATTCTTTCTTTGCTTTGTACATTTGTGTTTTGATTATTCTGTGGCAAGATGGTTTTCTTTTGTGATCCTGTTGAGGTATACCCCACTAGCATAGCTATAGCCATCTTGTTCCATGTCAGTTATTTCATATTGTTTTGATATGACTGCCAGTCATTGACGGAGGAAAATAACTTTACTCTGAGCAGGACCATGCTGACCATATACTTTGTTATGTTCAGTATGTTATGATGTTTGTTAAACTTAAGAAATTCCACAGCCATAAGCTTCACTTAGGACCTATCAAATTGGGGATCAATATGAACTGTTATGTCTAAAATGGCTTGAATCCAGGCTGAACACCAGGCAGAGCTTCCTGTATTTGTGTGAGATCCTTGTGGTTTTGTTGGTTTCAGCTTTTATACGCTGGCCCTGAGGAAATTCCTGGCTTTTGGCTTTCAGTCATTGCCTTGATTAATCAGTCTTGGGGGTATGTGTTCAATAAATTATCCCTGTCTGACTGAGATTGGCATTTGTGTGGTTTGTGAGGTGATTCCTGGACCCCCAACAGTCCAATCTCTTTGATGTTCTGTAAGCTTCTTGTGTTTACAGGCATCTCATTTTTTAGGTTAGGAAATTTTTCTTTTATGATTTTTTTGAAAATATTGTTTGGACCTTGGAGCTGGGAATCTTCCCCTTCTATTCTTATTATTTTTAGGTTTGGTCTTTTCATGGTGTTCCAGATTTCCTGGATGTTTTGTGTCAGGAACACTTCAGACTTAACATTTTATTTGACTGATGTATCAGTTTATTTTCTTGCATCTTCTATGCCTGAGAGTCTCTCTTTCATTTCTTGTACTTTGTTGGTGACACTTGCATCTGTAGTTCTTGCTCTCTTACCTAAGTTTTCCATCTCCTTACTTCTTCTATTTTCAGGTCTTGAATAATGTTATTCATTTTCTTCACATATTTGATTGTATTTTCCTGTATTTCTTTAGGAATTTATTCATTTCCTCTATTATCTTCATAAGATTGGACTTTAGGGCTGGAGAGATGGCTCAGTGATTAAGAGCACTGACTGCTCTTCCAAAGGTCCTGAGTTCAAATCTCAGCAACCACATGGTGGCTCACAACCATCCATAATGAGGTCTGACACCCTGTTCTGGTATGTCTGAAGACAGCTACAGTGTACTTACATATAATAATAAATCTTTTTTAAAAAAAAGATTGGACTTAAGGTCCTTGTCTTGTGCTTCAACCGTCTTAGGATATCCAGGTTTGCTATAGTAAGATAGCCGATCTCTGGTAATGCTGTATTTCCCTGGCTATTGTTGATTGTGTTGTTACATTTGCCCCTAGTCATCTGGGTTTCATAGATATTATAGGTTTTGGTGTTGATTTCTGAGTTTATCTTTGGTTGGTTGGCTTCTGTTTCCTCTTGGTCTTCTAGTCTGAGTGGCCTGGAATTCTGGTGACCCCGTGAGTCTTCAGGTACAGTAGGATTTCTCTCCTAGAATTTTGTGGCCTATATGGCCTCTGGGGTTTGGCGTGCTAATGTTGCCTCTGGAGTCCTTAGTACCAGCATGGCCTTGGGTCCCTGGTATCTGCCTAGGCTGCAGGAAATTAGGTGGAGTTGTGGGCCAGAAATGGAGTTCAGGGGACAGGGTGTAGCTTACAACTGTTGTGCCTACTTTAAGGGGAGTTGGTAGGCATAGGACTTAGGGTAGAGTGTGATCTGGTGTCCCTGGTGTCCTTGTTGTCCCTGGTATTCCTGGTGCCAGCAGGCCTTTGGGAAAGCAGTTATTTATTTATTTATTTATTTATTTATTTATTTATTTATTTATTAGACATAGTTACTCACTGGCCTGGCCTAGAATTTGCCCCTGGACTAGGCTAAAACTTGCCAAATCTGGGAAGCAAGCCCCAGAGATCTATCTACATGTTCCTTCCTCCTTATCAATGGAATGGTAAGTCCTGTCCCACCACACCTAGATATTTTTTCTTTTCTAACATTAGTGCTATAATTCTTGCTCAAGTCACTTACTTGACTGTGGTGGTTTGAATAGGTATGGCCCCATAGACTCATGTATTTGAATCCTTGGTCCTTAGGGAGTGGCACTATTAGGAGGTGTGGCATTGTTGGAGGAAGTATTTCTCTGTAGGGTCAGGGTTTGAGGTCTCCTATGTCCAAGCTATGTCCAATGTGCCACACAGACCACTTCTGCTACCTGCAGATTAAGATACAGAACTCTTAGCTTCTACTCCAACATTGTGTATACGTCCATATTGCCATATTTTCCACCATAATAATAATGGACTAAACCTCTGAAACTGTAAGCCAGCTCCAATTAAATGTTTTCCTTTATAAGAGTTGCCTTGGTCATGGTGTCTCTTCACAGCAATAAAATCTTAATTAAGACCCTAAGTAATCTATCTCTTAGTTGAGTCTTGAGACGATAGAAGTCCATATCAAACCTTGACAATGGTCTGTAAAATAATTTGACCCACAAGACTATTGTTTCTAACCTATAGAAACAGAGATATAATTAATTAATTAATTAATTAATTAACTAATTAATTAATTAATTAATTAATTAAAAGAAAACCTGATGCTTTAAGCCACTGAATTTTAGGGTCCTGTGTAAGTAGCAACTCATAACTGATATATTTTCATTTTTACTACAAACTAATTAATTCATGTCATGTAACTAAATGAGAGCACTAAATCTGTCCTGCCAGGCTATGAGTTCTTCAGAGGACATGGCAGACCAGAACTTTGGGACTCTATCACTCAAGAACAAATCTTCATATCTGCTGTCTTTCTCCAAGGCATACAGTGACATCCAGTTTTTGACATGCTCTGTCCAATTATCTCCCACTTCTCTAATTAAATGGAACAACAAAGACATGTGCTAAAGTGGCTACATTCCAAGGGTAGCTGCCATCTGCCTAAATTTTTTTATCTCTATCTTCTCCTATCAAAAATTCAGTAAGTGTGCTGCAGGCTGTGTATCAAAGCTGATGCATTTCCCTATGGAGAGGAAAGCCCTGAAATCCAATGATTTCTTTATGTTTGTCTTTTCCACTTGAGCATCCTGCCCTATTGCTATTTACTTCTCTTGTCAGAGCCAGTTACCTACAAGAAGAGATAATAAATAGCATCTGCCTTTTTCTCCCGCTTCTCTGTTTGCATTTCCAAATTTGGTCTAGATCTAGGAATGGAAGATGCAAACCTAGTACTAGAGCTCTACAAGAGCAAGCACTAGATTTGGAAAAGGAATAGTGAGTGCCTAGGCTCAGCCAGGCACCCACAGTTCTCTGAGGATCAGATACCAATACAAGATGAAGTAAGTGAGGACTTGAGGGAGAGCAAACCCCTTCAGAGAAAGCAAGGAAGGAATCAGGTGACTGGAGGAGCCACCAGACTGCCACTCTAAGTTGGCCCCCAGTGAAAAAGAGAGGAAAGAAGAGCCAGAGAGCAGTACACATCCTGGGAGGACTCGTCAAAGCTCTGCAGCCAAAATTATCTGTCAGAGGAGAGCCACAGGCTCCTAGGAAGGGTCTGCCTCTGTATTCCTGCTACCATCACTGTGGGCAGTGAGGAACTCTGGTGAGTACTGATATAACATAGATGCAACCATGGTTTACAGAGAATATGGAAGGGGATTTGGCCAATTACACCCTTGCAGTGGAGATCTGCAAGGAATATCTTTTGGGTGTTGTTTGTTTCTTTACCTCTAGAAGTTCAGGAGTCAAGAGTGTGGCCCGTGGAGCGGCCATTTGTAGGGTGTGGAGGAGTCTTTAAGAGGTCAGGTCTAGGGGGCAGTGGGAGATCACTGGGGTGCTGCCTTTGGAAGGAAATGCTGCACTACCAGCAGAAACCAGACCCTGAATCTACTTGAGACTTAGGGATGTGGTCCATCCTCCTACAGCATAAGACATCTGTCCTGAGGCTTGCAGCAGGAACACACTGCTCTGCTACAACTTTCATCCAAAGTAGCCTGCTTCAGATACTCCATTATAATCTCCCCAAAATGACTAATACATCTAAGGCATGAGAAAAATGAATGGCAGTAGGCGGGAAGGGGTATTCCAGAATGATAACATCTTTCTCGTAGGACACAGAATGATATTTCTTTGTTTTACTGAAAGGATACAGTTTTTACTCTGCCAGCAAACAAGCAGTTCTGGCTATGATTCATGGTATCATGATTTATGTGTCTCCTTGTCTACATTTGTCCTCTCCTGACTCCTATCCATTTCTTTTATTTACTCAGCAATGCCTTTGAGTTCTTCTCTGGTCACTAGAGAATCGGAGGCAGACACAAAAACCAGGGAAATATCTTCTCTTTGGAGAAATGGACAATAAAAGTATATAACAACAGAAAGAGGGAGAGGGAAGGATGGAGGGAGGAAGGGAGGGAAAAGAAGAAAAAGGAGGTGGAGGAGGAGGAGGAGGAGAAAAGAAGAAGAAGAAGATCTAGGATCACTAACAGCTTTAAAAAGTAAAGCAAGGTGAAGCAATAAGAATGACCTTGGGGTTGGAGGAAGGAAGCTGTTGTATTCAGCCTTGTTCTCTACTGTTTCTCATCCCTGGCCTTTGTTTTAGAAGACTAAAGTGGACCAACCTAAGCCAGTTCCAGTTTGTAAGCACTGGCATCAACTACCCACCCCCAGCTCTGCCTCCCTCTACCAGTATTATTGTGGCCATTGTAGTGCTGATAGACTGAGGTTCTCTGTTCATCTCTGTAAACAGAAGGGACAGTGCTGGCTTTGTGGTAATGAATAAACATTGTTTTGGGGGTTAGGAACTCTATAATTTGGTTTGAGCTATCATTTTTCCCTTCAGAAAAGGAAACCCCAAACAAGCAACGATCAACTAAGCCATGTGAGAGAAAAGCACTACAGGTCACCCCCAGTACCAGGAATACTCAGAACTGACACCTAATCTACCACCATTTCGTAAGCCCAAAATAAATGCGCTTCAGTAAATAGAACTGAACTTTCTATATCAGCTAGAGTAAAGCTAAAATATGTTTTAACAAAAACCCAAAGTACTATGGTTTAACCAATAGAAAGTAGAACAGGTAGATCAAGGTAGATTGAGGCTCTGGGCTATAAGGTGACCATGTGATCTAGATTTCTTCTATTTTTTTCCCCTCTAGGTCTGTTCAAAGTAGTGCTTTGTGGCTATTACTGGCCAATCAGTACCACACCCATGGGGACAGAGACAAGTGGAAAGTAAGCAACCTTTGCTCTGAGGGCGTGGAAGGTGAATACTTCTGCTCCTATCAACTAAGCAGGAGTCTGACCTCCCACAAGGCCACAATAAAACTGCATGAAAAACTGGAAAACATAGTTTTACACTGATCAGTTGATTAGCCAAATATCTTAGTTGAACAGACACTATGAGCAAGGCCGACTCATATAAAAATAGCATTTAATTGGAGGTTGTTTACAGGTTCAGAAGTTCAGTCCAGTATCATCAATGCAGAAGCATGGCAGCATCCAGACATGGTGCAGGAGGATCTGGGAGTTGTACTTCTTGTTCTGAAGGCAAACAGAAGACTGGCTCCCATGTGGCTAGGAGGAGGGTCTCAAAGCCCACCCCCACAGTGACACCCTTCCTCCAACAAGGCTACAACTATTCCAACAAGACCATTCCTCCTAATAGTGCCACTCCCTGGGCCAAGAATATCCAAACCACCACACCAGATATCTAAGACTACCTGTGGAGTCCTCTTCCCAATAAAGAAACAAAGGAGGGGCTGAGGAGATAACTCAGTGGGTCTGACTGAATGCTTGCCTCAAAAGTGTTCAAATCCTGAATACAAGTATAGAAAACTAGGTGGGACCTAGATATGTCTGTAACCCAGAGGTGTGGTGGCAGGGTGCCAGGAGGGTGTCTAGGGCTCACTGGATGTCAACATAATTCAGGTTCAGTGAAAAATTCTCTCAAGAGAACAAAGTCAAGGGGATCGGGAACAGCCTGGGCCACAACACCCCATCTCCAGGCCATGAAAGTGGCCAGCTGGGCAGAAGCAGCGTGCTCAGGTGAGTCCGGCCCTATAGAGCTGAGGATCCAGTCCTGAGACCTCAGGCGGGAGTCTTCCAGTCTCTGCTTCAGGATCTGGAACAGCCTGGGCCGCAGCGCCTGGTCTCCAGGAAGTACAAGAGGCCAGCTGTGCACCCGGAGGCCAGGCCGGCTGGGAGGAAGCAGCATGCTCTGGTGAGTCCAGCCCTGCAGAGCTGAGGATCCAGTCCTGAGGCCCCTGGCAGGAGCCTTCCAGTCTCTGCTTCGGGATCTGGAACAGCCTGGGCCACAGGATCCAGTCCTGAGGCCTCTGGTGGGAGCCTTCCAGTCTCTGCTTTGGGATCGGGAACAGCCTGGGCCACAGCACCCCATCTTCAGGCAGTGCAGGAGGCCAGCTGGGCACCCGGAGGCTAGGTGGGAAGAGGCAGCTTGCAATGGTGAGTCCAGCATTGACAACAAGGCCAACTAACACCAGTGAGAACTAGATGGCAAAAGGCAAATGCAAGAACGTTACTAACAGAAATCAAGGCACTATGGCAGCATCTGAACCCAATTCTCCATTAACAGCATGTCCTGGATACCCTAACACACCAGAAAAAAAAAACTGGATTTAAAATCACTGGTCATGATGTTGTTACAGGATCACATGAAGAACATAAATAAATCTCTTAAAGAAATTTAGGAGAAAATGGATCAAAAGTTAGAAGTCCTTACAAGGGAAACACAAAAATCATTGAAAGAAATTTAGGAGAATACAGAAGCCAATAAGGAGGAAACAAAAAATACTTAAAGAAATACACGAGAACTTTGGTCAACAGGCTGAGGTCATGAAAGAGGAAATACAAAAATCTCGTAAAGAATTACAGGAAAACACAAACAAGCAAGTGAAGGAGCTAAGCAAAACCATCCAGGATGTAAAATCAGAAGTAGAAACAACTAAGAAATCTTAAAGGGGGAAAACTTTGGAGATAGAAAACCTTGGGAAGAAATCAGGGGCCATAGATGCAAATATCAACAACAGAATACAAGAGATAGAAGAAAGAATCTCAGATGCTGAAGATACCATAGAAACCATGGACTCAACAGTTAAAGAAAATGCAAAATGCAAAAAACTTGTAACCCAAAACATCCAGGAAATCCAGGACACAATGAAAAGACCAAACCTAAGAATTATAGGCATAGATGAGAGTGAAGATTTACAACTTAAAGGGCCAGCAAATATCTTCAATAAAATTATGGAAGAAAACTTCCCTAACCTAAAGAGAGATGCCCATGAATATACAAGAAGCCTACAGAACTCCAAACAGACTGGACCAGAACAGAAATATCTCCCATCGCATAATAACCAAAACCCCAAATGTACTAAACAAAGAAAGAATATTA
Organism: Apodemus sylvaticus; assembly: GCF_947179515.1. NCBI lineage: Eukaryota > Metazoa > Chordata > Mammalia > Rodentia > Muridae > Apodemus > Apodemus sylvaticus. Next base: position 84,354,104 of record NC_067476.1, on the reverse strand, counting down.
AAGGCAGTAAGAGAAAAGGCCAAGTAACATATAAAGGAAGACCTATCAGAATCACACCAGACTTCTCACCAGAGACTATGAAACTAGAAGATCCTGGGCAGATCTCATGCAGACGCTAAGAGAACACAAATGCCAGCCAAAATTTCTATACCCAGCAAAACTCTCAATCACCATAGATGGAGAAACTAAGATATTCCATGACAAAACCAAATTTACCCAATATCTTTCCACAAACCCAGCCCTACAAAGTATAATAGGAGGAAAACACCAATACAAGGAGGGAAACCTCAAACTGGAAAAAGCAACATAGTAACCTTCTTTCATCAAACACAAAAGAAGATAACCAATCAAATTTAAAAAATAACATCAAAAATGACAGGAAGTAATAATCACTATTCCTTAATATCTCTTAACATCAATGGACTCAATTCCCCAATAAAAAGACATAGGCTAACAGACTGGATTGTAAACAGGACCCTACATTTTGCTGCATACAGGAAACACACATCAGTGTGAAAGACAAACATTACCTTAGAGTAAAAGGCTGGAAGACAATTTTACAAGCAAATGGTCTCAGGAAACAAGCTGGAGTAGCCATTCTAATATCAGATAAAATTGACTTTAAACCCAAAGTCATCAAAAGAGACTCTGAGGGACACTTCTTGCTGGTCAAAGGAAAAATACACCATGAAGTACTCTCAATCCTGAACATCTATGCTCCAAATGCAAGGGCACCCTCATTCATAAAAGAAACTAAAGCACACATTGCACCTAACACAATAATGGTGGATGACTTCAACACTGCACTTTCCTCAATGGACTGAACAGGAAAACAGAAACTGAACAGGGACACAGTGAAACTTATTGAAGCTTTGGACCAATTAGATTTAACAGATATATATAGAGAGAGAGAACATTTTATCCTAAAGCAAAAGAATATACCTTTTTCTCAGCACCTCATGGTACCTTCTACAAAATCAATCAAATAATTGGTCACAAGACAGACCTCAACAAATATAAAAAGATTGAAATAATCCCATGCCTCCTATCAGATCACTATGGAGTAAAAGTGGTCTTCGATAACAACAAAAACAACAGAAAGCCCACATACATGTGGAAACTGAACAATATTCTACTCAATGATACCTTGGTCAAGGAAGAAATAAAGAAAGAAATCAAAGACTTTTTAGAATTTAATGAAAATGAAGACACAACATACCCAAATCTATGGGACACAATGAAAGCAGTGCTAAAAGGAAAACTCATAGCCCTGAGTGCCTCCAAAAAAAAGTGGAGAGAGCATACACTATCAGCTTAACGACACACCTGAAAGACCTGGAACAAAAAGAAGTCAATTCACCCAGGAGGAGTATCATCAAACTCAGGGCTGAAAAAAATCAAGCAGAAACAAAGAGAACCATACAAAGAATCAACAAAACCAGGAGCAGGTTCTTTGAGAAAATCAACAAGATAGATTAAACCCTTAGCCAGACTAACCAAAGGGCACTGAGACAGTATCCAGTTTAACAAAATTAGAAATGAAAAGGGAGATATAACAACAGAAACTGAGGAAATTCAAAAAAAATCATCAGATCCTACTACAAAAGCCTATATTCAACACAACTGGAGAATCTGGAGGAAATGGACAGTTTCCTAGACAGATATCAAACATGAAAATTAAATCAGGATCAAATAGACCATCTAAACAGTCCCATAACCCCTAAAGAAATAAAAGGGGTCATAGAAAGTCTCCCAATCAAAAAAAGCACAGGACCAGATGGCTTCAGTGCAGAATTATATCAGACCTTCAAAGACCAATACTCTTCAAACTATTCCACAAAATAGAAACAGAAGGAACACTACCCAAGTCGTTCTATGAAGCCACAATTACGCTGATTCCAAAACCACACTAAGATCCAACAAAGAAAGAGAACTTCAGGCCAGTTTCCCTTATGAATATTGATGCAAAAATACTTATTAAAATTCTTGCCAACCGGATCCAAGAACACATCAAAATGATCATCCACCATGATCAAGTAAGCTTCATCCCAGGGATGCAGGGATGGTTCAATATATGGAAATCCATCAATGCAATCCACTAAATAAACAAACTCAAAGAAAAAAAAACATATGATCATTTCATTAGATGCTGAAAAAGCATTTGACAAAATTCAGCATCCTTTCATGCTAAAAGTCTTGGAAAGAACAGGAATTCAAGGCCATACCTAAACATAGTTAAAGCAATATACAGCAAACCAGTAGCCAAGATCAAACTAAACAGAGAGAAACTTGAAGCAATCCCACTAAATTCAGGGACTAGACAAGGCTATCCTCTCTCTCTCCATATCTTTTCAATATAGTACTTGAAGTTCCACCTAGAGCAATTAGACAACATAAGGAAGTCAAAGGGATACAAATTGGAAAGAGGAAGTCAAATTATCACTATTTGCAGATGACATGATAGTCTACTTAAGTTACCCGACAATCTCCACCAGAGAAGTCCTACAGCTGATAAACAACTTCAGCAAAGTGGCTGGTTATAAAATCAACTCAAGCAAATCAGTTGCCTTCCTATACTCAAAGGATAAGCAGGTTGAGAAAGAAGTTAGGGAAATGACACCCTTCACAATAGCCACAAACAATATAAAGTATCTTGGTGTGACTCTAACCAAACAAGTGAAAGATCTGTACGACACGAACTTCAGGTCTCTGAAGAAGGAAATCGAAGAAGACCTCAGAAAATGGAAAAATCTTCCATGCTCATGGATTGGCAGGATTAATATAGTTAAAATGGCCATCTTGCCAAAAGCAATCTACAGATTCAATGCAATCCCCATCAAAATCCCAACTCAGTTCTTCACAGAGTTAGAAAAAGCAATTTTCAAATTCATCTGGAATAACAAAAAACCCAGGGTAGCTAAAATTATTCTCAACAGTAAAAGAACTTCAAGGGGATTCAGTATCCCAGACCTCAAGAAATACTACAGAGCAATAGTGTTAAAAAACTGCATGGTATTGGCACAGTGACAGGCAAGTGGACCAATGGAATAGAATTAAAGACCCAGAAATGAATCCACACACTTATGGTCACTTGATCTTCAACAAAGGAGCAGAAAACATGCAGTGGAAAAAAAGATAGCCTTTTGAACAAATGGTGCTGGTTCAACTGGAGGTCAGCATGCAGAAGAATGCGAATTGATCCATTCTTATCTCCTTGTACTAAACTCAACTCCAAGTGGATTAGGACCTCCACGTAAAACCAGACACACTGAAACTAATAGAAAAGAAATTGGGGAAAACCCTTGAGGACATGGGCAGAGGGGAAACATTCCTGAACAGAACTCCAATAGCTTATGCTCTTAGATCAAGAATTGACAAATGGGACCTCATAAAATTACAAAGTTTCTATAAGGCAAAGGACACTGTCAAAAGGACAAAATGGCAACCAACAAATTGGGAAAAAATCTTCACCAACCCTACATCTGATAGAGGGCTAATATCCAATATATACAAAGAACTCAATAAGTTAGACCCCAGGAAACCAAATAATCCTATTAAAAAATGGGGTACAGATCTAAACAAAGAATTTTCACCTGAAGAAATTCAGATAGCTGAGAAGCACCTTAAGAAATACTCAACATCATTAGTCATTAGGGAAATGCAAATCAAAACAACCCTAAGATTTCACCTCATACCAGTCAGAATGGCTAAGGTTAAAAACTCAGGAGACAGCAGGTGTTGGTAAGGATGTGGAGAAAGAGGAACACTCCTCCACTGCTGGTAGGATTGGAAGATGGTACAACCACTTTGGAAATCAGTCAGGCGATTCCTCAGAAAACTGGACATGACACTTCCAGAGGACCCTGCTATACTTCTCCTGGGCATATACCCAGAGGATTCCCCGGCATGCAATAAAGACACATGCTCCGTTATGTTCATAGCAGCCTTATTTATAATAGCCAGAAACTGGAAAGAACCCAGAGGTCCCTCAATGGAGGAATGGATACAGAAAATGTGGTATATTTACACATTGGAATACTACTCAGCAATTAAAAACAATGAATTCATGAAATTTTTAGGCAAATGGTTGTTATCTGGAAAATATCATCCTAAGTGAGGTAACCCAATCACAAAAGAATACACATGGAATGCAATCTCTGATAAGTGGATATTAATTTGTCCAGAAGCTCTGAATACCCAAGGCACAATTAGCATAAGAAATGACTCCCATGAAGAAGTAAGGAGAGGGTCCTGATCCTGGAAAGGCTTGATCTAGCATTGGATGGGAGTATCAGAACAGAGAAAAAGGAGAGAGGTGATTGGAGAATGGGTGGAGAGAAGAAGGTTTATGGGACATATGGGGAGGGGGGAACTAGGAAAGGGGAAATCATTTGGAATGTAAACAAAGAATATAGAAAATAAAAATACAAAAAAAGAGAGAGAAAACAAAGTCAAGAGTGATAGAACAGTTCTCTCCTGGACTCTTCCCATGCAATAGTATGTACACCCATACATACATGTGAACACATGCCATGAACATACACTATACATGTGACACAAACGCACAATGGAAAAAGAATGAACAGATACACTTAGACTTGGCTGACTCTACCATGCCTATAAGATTCCACACTCTGGTATGAAGAAATAGGTTTTATTGTCATGTTATGTGTATATCTTATTTTGATGCTTTTTAAATTTTCCATTGATTCCATCTTTAAAGTCACTATTAGCCTAAACCCAGTTACCTCCAGCATCTGTTTCAATATGGGGGCTCTAGTTCCAGAGACTCCCAGGAGTGTGTTAAAATTTTTATGATGCTGTCTTAATTGAGGTTTCCCTTTCGACCATAGTTTCAAAATTGAATTTTGTCATTTTCCGCATCTTTCTCATGGCTCCTCATAATCAAAGTGTACCTTGGGATCCCAGGAGCCTTTGCTTGCTCCCTGGTGGAAATGTAGGCTTCGCCGAGAAATGCCACGTTTCCCCCAAATTAGGGCCCAATGAGTTAATAGTCTGGCTCACACAGGGATTTTCCTACAGCAGTTTAAATTGAAAGCAATTATGAGAACCCTGGTCATCACGTGGCACCTGGCAGCACAAGCCTGCCAAGCCACAGGCAGGCGGCAGGCAGCATCATGCTCTCATCTGATGGGTAATTCGGTTTCAGCAAACAGCATCATCCTTTCCATTAAATTAATGTTAAATTGAATCACATTGGCTTTGCTGTTTTGTTCGAATTGAACTTGTATTGGATTCTATTTAATTTAACATTTTGGGGGGGTTTGTACATACATCAGACCCATAAGGATGAGACTGGTTTGAAGTTAGGAACTCCTATAATTTGCCTCAAGCTCTTTTTATTTTCTCCTCTAAAAAAAAAAAAGAAAGAGAGAAAGAAATAAAGAAAGGAAAGGAAAGGAAAGAAGGAAAGGAGGGAGGGAAGGAGGGAGGGAGGAAGGAAGGAAGACTCAAGCCAAAAATAAAAGGTCAACTAAAGTATATGAGAATAAAACACCCAGACTAAACATGGTAATTAGGAGGAGGGGTTATTTGACTCCATTAATCCTTAATTACTTGGTATGGTATATAGAGGATCAGCCACATAGCTAATAAAACAACAGAACTAAATAGTAACTATAAACAGAAATTGCTTCTTATTGTCTTTCAGACAGGTCCATATGCTACTAAACTCGAGGGGCAGGGCTATCATGAATAGTGCTGAGACCTCTGTGCAGGTAATCATTGCTGATGGCTCCCCTAGAATATCAATCTCTCAGACTCTGATCATGTTCTCCCTGGCAACCTTCGATCGGGACACAGCTCACGCTCTGCCTCCAAGCCTACTTGCTTGCTGCCAACTGTAGAAGATTTAAAGCAGAATACTCTGAGATGCCCAGCATGTCATGAGCCTAAGGAACTTTGCTCAAGAGGGCGGCTGAGTTGCTGCTTTATTACCACTGGATTTCTGCCTGGTGGCTGATTACCTGTAGTTCCACAGAAGTGGAAAGTCACCTGTCTGGTCCATGACTGAACTTAGGAGGGTGACGATAGGACAGGACAATAAACATTACATATATACACCTGGGCACTGATGTAGAAAATGACATATTTAGGGGCTAGGTACCAGGACATACATCAGTCTATCTGGTGCTTGCAGCTCTTTGGGATGAGAGGCACTGTGTAACTATAAGTTATAGGAGCGCTTAATCAACTATTCTCCCATGGACTTGTGTTCTCTGTGTGATTTACAGGCACCTCTGTTTACCTACAGGATAATGGTCCTTGTGGACAAGAATAAGAGGAAATAAATGACTCACTGGGTGATTAATTGTCCTAGTGCAGCACAGGGTCCAGTACCAAGATCATTATTTCTATTGTATGACAAGAAAGAAAGAAAGAAAAAAAGAACAGTGAAGCCATATGCATAAATAACAGGAGAAAGATTTCTCACTGTGTAGGAACGATCCACTGGCCTCTTCTTTTCAGACTATCCAAAGGGACCTAGACTTGGTCTGAATTCCCATCTCTCTCCTGAGGCATCAGAACTGCTCTTCAGTAACCATGTGGTGTGAGGGCTGGACTATTTTAGGGAGAGTCCCCATCCCATTCTCTTCCAAAGACAAGGGAGGCATGGCATGGTGAGCTTGCGCTTTCTGAAGCCTATTCACACAAGCCCCTCTGAAAGGCAGGCCGCTCTGGGCTCCAGGAAGCACAGGCCAGCCAAGATGTTATAAATGTTTTATTGAGTTCAAACCACAGTAAAGGACAGAAATATGCAGGGGAGTCCAGGACACAGAGACCTCAGCTCTCAGCATTTATTTTCATTAACTAAACCTTTTAGCCCAGTTGTTTTTAATCCCACTACATATTTGAAACACTTCCCTTAGAAGCCTTTAAAAAAATACTACTGCCCAGGTCTTACCCCTCACTGATTAGATTAGAAGCTCTGGAAAGAAGTCAGTATGTTTTTTACCATTGGTAATTTAAAAAGTGAATGCCTGAGCCTTGGGGGTAACTCCTTGTAAGACTCACTTGAGGTGTTGACTTCATCACAGAATTCATCATCATTAGTCTAAGGAATACTGCAGTGATGTGCAAGGCATATGCAGCTGGTGGATTGTTCCAGCTCCAATGTTTCTGCTTCCAATAGGGAGAAATAAATCACTGAAGAACTGTGCCTGATTTTTAACTAGCCTGGGCTTTAATAGCCCATCAGCTTTGGTTTAAATGCTTTTTGATAGTGCTGAACATTTGACCTTAAGCAAAGCACTTGGATTCAACCTTGACATTTCCCATAATTAAACAAAGAAGATTTTTGCTCATTAAATATTATTTTTGTTTCTTGGACCATGAACTGAATTGTGAATGAGCTCTCATTTCAGGCAAAGCAATGGTGTGACCCTCAGTTGCATGGTTGTTAACAGCTACAAGACCCAGTCCTCCCTCTACTGAAGGGAGGGGCAGGCTGGCATTTCCCATTGACTCTCTTTGCTACTGTCACCAACTGAGAAATGTCATAGGGCAGGCCTCCTGCAAAGGGCGGGGTGGTGGGGTTCATAAGAGTCAGGCAGCTGCATTCCAATTCCCATGGATATGAACTTGAGCATCCTGCAGTGCTTGTCAATGGGACAGAGGAGTGGCTCCTCTTGGCATTATCTGCCCAGATCATGTAGAAACATTTAACCCCTCCTCGCCACCCGCAGCCTCTACCAGTAACTGTCTGAAGTCTGACCTCCATCTTCTGTCATAATTGGTTAGATCAAAGCTAAGCTTTTCTCCTAAGCTGAAATAAGCAAAGTTTTCCCAGGAAGTAGGGAATGGACTCAAGAAAAAAGAGTGTGTATGACTTTGCTTAAATGATCAAATTCACAGTGGATAACCTCCAGTCACACGAGGAGAAGCCAAGGAAGACAGCTTCCAACAAATGACAGGAGAGGAGAGCAGAGAAATGGAACCCAGAGATCGCATTTTTCAGTCCTGTTCAATGCTTTTCCTAACCCTGCTGTGTTGCTGTTGATGACTTCCTAGATTCTCCTGAGTCTATAATAAAAATGATCCCTTCAGGCAAAGCAAGCTTCAACTGCTTTGTTTCTTTATGATGCCTTCATGTTGTTGAAGAGCAGGTTTGAGTTTACTACAAAATTGAAAAGAAGGTATAGGCAAGTCTGCCTCTGCACCTCCTCCTGTACCAATACCCTCTAGAGAAGAACACTTGTCACAACTGGAACATTTACTTGACCATGTACAATGCCTCACATGCCTGGAATCCCAGACCTCAAGAGGTGAAAGCAGGATATCCTCAGCTACATAACAAGTTCAAAGATGGCATGAACTGCATAAGGCCATGCCTCCAAATCCAGAGGGGGAAAAGGTACATCTGTGGATGTAGCTCAGTTGATGGGGTGCTTTCCTAGTATGTACGAGATCCCTGGATTCAATCCCCAACCCCCACATAAAAGTGGACATGGTAGCACACCCATGAAATAACACTACTCAAGAAGTAGAGGCAGGGGATCAGAAGTTGAATGGCATCCTTGCCTATATTGGTAAAAAAAAGATCAGATCAGATCAAGGAAAAATTGATAAACCTACCTAGACTCATGAATATCCCCCAGGCATCAGAATCTGGGTTCTTCTCTTAAAGTTTACATTCTATAGGTTTTGACAAAAGCACAAGTACATGGTCCCACCAATACAGTGTCGTATATAATATTTTTTGCTGCCTCGTGAATCTCCTGCATATAGACTGTTCCTCGACGCTCACCCCTGACAACCACCACTTTCTTCGTCATGGTCTTCATATCTTTGTGTTTTCCAGAAAGCCATGCAGGTGGGATCACACAATATGAAGCCATTGCAGACTGGCTTCTGTCATTAGGAAATACGCATTTAACTTTCCTCAATGTTGGTCTAGACAGAGTAGGTGGAAAATGTCAACCTCTTGTTCCTTGCTCTGCGTCCTCTACCTTCTCTGCTTCCTTAAGTGAATGTGTGGTGAGTGGCCATTAGCCATTTCAAAACTGGATCCAGATGAAATCTTTAGCTTCAGAAACGTCAGCTCATGAGATGAGGTAGTGGATCCTTTTGGGAAACCACTTCCCAGTCAGTCTACAGTGAAGCTTCTTAAGTTCCTATGACAGTTCATTTTAGTGTCTGTCTGGGGCTCCATGTCCAGATATTTGGTATGTTATTTTTTTTCTATTTTTTTATTTATTTGATCATTTTTATTTACATTTCAAATGATTTCCCCTTTTCTGGCTCCCCACTCCCAGAAAGTCCCATAAGCCCTCTTTCCTCCCCCTGTTCCCCCATCTACTCCTTCCCACTACCCTATTCTGGTATTCCCCTATACTGCTGCACTGAGTCCTTTCAGAACCAGGGGCCACTCCTCCGTTCCTCTTGGACATCATTTAATATGTGGATTATGTCTTGGGTATTCCATGTTTCAAGGCTAATAATATCCACTTATCAGTAAGTGCATACCATAATTGATCTTTGAGACTGGGTTGCCTCACTTAGTATGATGTTTTCCAGCTCCATCCATTTGACTAAAAATTTCATAAATTCATTGTTTCTGATGGCTGAATAGTACTTCATTGTGTAAATATACCACATTTTTTGTATCCATTCCTCCATTGAGGGACACCTGGGTTCTTTCCAGCTTCTGGCTATTACAAACAGGGCTGCTATGAACATAGTGGAGCATGTGTCCTTATTGCATGCCGGGGAATCCTTTGGGTATATGCCCAGGAGTGGTATAGCAGGGTCCTCCGGAAGTGTCATGCCCAGTTTGATTTCCAGGAACTGCCAGACTGATTTCCAAAGTGGTTGTACCATCTTCCAATCCCACCAGCAGTGGAGGAGTGTTCCTCTTTCTCCACATCCTCGCCAACACCTGCTGTCTCCTGAGTTTTTAACCTTAGCCATTCTGACTGGTGTGAGGTGAAATCTCAGGGGTTTTTTGTTGTTGTTGTTGTTGTTGTTTTGATTTGCATTTCCCTAATGACTAATGATGTTGAGCATTTCTTTTTTTTTCTCTTTCCACAAAATGTTCTTTTTTTTAATTCGATATTTTTTTTATTTACATTTTAAATGATTTCCCCTTTTCTAGCCCCCCATTCCCCGAAAGTCCCGTAAGCCCCCTTCTCTCCCCCTGTCCTCCCACCCACCCCTTCCCACTTCCCCGTTCTGGTTTTGCCGAATACTGCTTCACTGAGTCTTTCCAGAACAAGGGGCCACTCCTCCTTTCTTCTTGTACCTCATTTGATGTGTGGATTATGTTTTGGGTATTCCAGTTTTCTAGGTTAATATCCACTTATTAGTGAGTGCATACCATGATTCACCTTTTGAGTCTGGGTTACCTCACTTAGTATGATGTTCTCTAGTTCCATCCATTTGCCTAAGAATTTCATGAATTCATTGTTTCTAATGGCTGAATAGTACTCCATTGTGTAGATATACCACATTTTTTGCATCCACTCTTCTGTTGAGGGATGCCTGGGTTCTTTCCAGCATCTGGCAATTATAAATAGGGCTGCTATGAACATAGTAGAGCATGTATCCTTATTACATGGTGGGGAATCCTCTGGGTATATGCCCAGGAGTGGTATATAATGGCTAATGATGTTGAGCATTTCTTAAGGTGCTTCTCAGCCATCTGAAGTTCTTCATGTGAAAATTCTTTGTTTAGCTCCATACCCCACTTTTTAATAGAGTTATTTGGTTCTCTGGGGTCTACCTTCTTGAGTTCTTTGTACACATTAGATATTAGCCTTTTGTCAGATTTAGCGTTAGTGAAGATCCTTTCCCAATCTGTTGGTTGACGTTTTGTCCTTTTGACAGTGTCCTTTGCCTTACAGAAACTTTGTAATTTTATGAGGTTCCATTTGTCAATTCTTGATCTTAGAGCATAAGCTATTGGTGTTCTGTTCAGGAACTTTTCCCCTGTGCACATGTCCTCATAAAATGGAAAAATCTTCCATGCTCATGGATTGGCAGGATTAATATAGTTAAAATGGCCATCTTGCCTAAAGCAATCTACAGATTCAACTCAATCCCCATCAAAATCCCAACTCAGTTCTTCATAGAGTTAGAAAGAGCAGTTCTCAAATTCATCTGAAATAACAAAAAACCCAGGATAGCTAAAACTATTCTCAACAGTAAAAGAACTTCTGGGGGAATCAGTATCCCAGACCTCAAACATTGCTACAGAGCAATAGTGATAAAAACTGCTTGGTATTGGTACAGTGACAGACAGGTAGATCAATGGAATAGGATTGAAGACCCAGAAATGAACCCACACACCTATGGTCCCTCGATCTTCGACAAAGGAGCTGAAAACATCCAGTGGAAAAAAAGATAGCCTTTTCAACAAATAGTGCTGGTTCAATTGGAGGTCAGCATGCAGAAGGATGTAAATTTATCCATTCTTATCTCCTTGTACTAAGCTCAACTCCAAGTGGATCAAGGACCTCCACATAAAACCTGACACACTGAAACTAATAGAAAAGAAACTGGGGTACATTATTCTTAAGGTTTCTATAAATTGTTTTGTTTTGTTTTTTGAAATAGGATCTCTCTATGTAGGTCTAGTCATCCTGGAACTGGATATGCAGACCAGGCTAGCCTCAAACTCACAGAGATCCACTTGCCTTTGCTTCCTGAGAGGTGGAATTAAAGGTATCTACCACAATGCCCTGCCCTATGAAGATGTCTTTATATGGCTGTGTATTTGCATGTGTGTGTGTGTGTGTGTGTGTGTATTTATGTATGTATGTATGTGGGAGGGGGAAGAAGAGTGAGAAGGGGAGGGGAGGGGAAGCGGAGGGAGAGAGGGGGGAGAGAGAGAGAGAGAGAGAGAGAGAGAGAGAGAGAGAGAGAGAGAGAGAGAGGAAAGAGAGAGATTTGGGTTAGATAGGTTTTGAAAACTTAGATTACCTTCCATAATCTTGAAGACTCTTTTCTGCCAGGTGTGGGCTTAAATTGCAGCTCTACCCCAGTCTCCAGCTTGCTCAGTTCCTCCATTAGATTTTGAATTTGACAAGTCTTTATATAATCATGATTTTTTAAAATATATGAAATACTCAAAGACAGGCAGAAACATAAAACATTGATAGATAGATAGATAGATAGATAGATAGATAGATAGATAGATAGATGATAGATAGATATCCATAGTATATAGAATATAGAACACATACACAACTGATGTCACTTCCATGGAACAGTCACCTGAGGAGTTGACACATTGCACTTGTCTTCATCCACAGCAGCTGTCCACAGGCTGCTATTGCTGCTGTTCATTCCCTGTGTGTCTTTATTGTGCTTTAGGACCTATATCAACTGGCAAAAGGAAACTAGAGAGGCAGCAGAGAGAGATCTGGCTCCCTTCAGGTAATTAGGAGTGTAATTACTTGGGCAAGTCCCTTCCCTTCTCTGAGCCTTCATCTAGGTTATAGCAGAAGATTCTATGTCTTCTTGATTTCAAACTCCACAAAAGGCATCATAATCTCTCAGTGTAACCTAAGTCATTGTTCCTTGGTAACATGAACGTGTTTCATTGGCCTGTGCCAATCTTGGGGTATACACTTATAGAAGGATGTCTGGTCTTCTTTCTTTCTTTCTAGTTCTTTTGGATCAAAAAACACAAATCCAAAGTCAAAGAGTACTCTATAAGAAAGGGATTGTGGACATCCCACCCAAGTTAGTAAGAATGGCAGAAAGTGCTTCCTGGGAGTGAGGAGATGCTAAAGGAGGTGAGAGAATGAACAAGAGAGACACCACCCCCGACTCCACTCCCCATGCACATCAAATCCACAGTGTGGGCTGGGTGTGAGCAAACACAGGAACACTGTGAAATATTAAAAGGCTACAGCTTTCTTTAATCCCAGAACTCAGTTATCTGTGGATTCGAGACCAGCCTGGTCTACAAAGAAAGTTCCAGGATATCCAAGGCTGCTGCACAGAAAAACATTGTCTTGAACAAAAACAAATAAGAAGCAAGCTATGGCTGACACAGCCTGGAAGAGCCCCAAGTCTATGGAAGGAATATGTATGTCCAAAGGGTGCTATGAGGATCGGGTGTGAGCATCACCAGGCAGAGCAGGAAGACGCTCCTGTGTAGATGAGGCCTGAGGGAGCTTGTACCACCCTGAACCATGTCTCTCCTGGGCTCCTCTGAGCACAGAGATCTAGAAAGTGCTGAGGAGCTAGTGAAAGAGATGGCGGCGGCGGTAGGTGAGAACTAGGAAGTTAGCAGCCTGCCTATGAGGGCTCACTAAGCATAGAGGAAGGAGCTCCATAGCGGAGGCCACAGTGGAGTCTAGCCAGGAAGTGAGAACTGTTTCAAATTGTGGCCTTGTCTTGATGAGCCATTGTCAGCAGATAAGCCCAGGATGGCTAGAATCGGCTGAGAGATGACTGAATTTACCATAGATCCAGGCCTCTCACAGATGCAGGGAAGGCTGTGTAGCTAGAACAAGACCCCAGAGAACAGTGGCACAAAAGGCTCCAGAGAGACAAAAGGCTTCTCCCCTTTCTCTCAAGAATGCCTACAGTTCCACCATCCTCTACCTGAGATACCATCTCCCAAAAGAGTGGAAAACAACCTCTTACAAGAAAAAGCATCTGACAGTAGACAGCATACTTACCCACAGGGACGATTTTGAACTAGTTGCGAGTGTGTTCTCTTTTAGTAGCATCATCTTGCATATGTTGTTTACTCTCCTGGGGTGGGAAAGGTAGTACTTCAGATAGCAGGATATGATTATTAAAATAAAGGAAATTCCTTTCAGGATTTTTGCACATCTAAGCTGCAATGTGCAAAACTTGGGCCTGCCTTGGCACTGACAGACAGGATCAAGACAAAGAAGCTTTTCTTGACTGTCCTGGCAAGTAGACTCATTCTTCCCTGACCCTATTGGGACAGAGACGTCAGAATAGCTCCACAGATTCCAGTTAGTTACTCTCAGCATGTGGTTTACTATCCCTAAGGAGACATCACTGTAGTAACAAGGGAGCCAGAAATACGAAGATTGGCTTTTAGAAAGACAGTTTGGATTCCTTCACACCCTAATGCTACGCTAAGATGTAGAAAAGAAGCTGGGGAGGGCCTGGGGACCTTGGCTGGTGGAGGGAAGAGCTAAGCTGAGATGTTGTTGTTCCTGGCTATTTTCTGGACACTGAAGAGTGTGTCAGGCTCTTGCTTTTTGTCCTTTGATATATACCTGTCATGCTAGAACACATCGATAAGTCTTAGAGCTTTTGCTTTCAACAGAACCATGCTTGGCAAGTCAATGAGATAGACCAGAGGGGAGGCAATAGAACAAACACTGGGCCTCTGCAGTGACCATGGCGCCACTTGCAAGCAGTATAGATCACCTTCTTATAGTATGTCACACCTCTGCTCATCTGTCACACCTCTGCTCATCCTATGCCCATCTTACTCTGCCTCCACTTCCTATCACCAAACCCTGTCACCACAAGCCACTGCTTTGACACCAGATCTAATTTTTTTTTCTTTAAGACTTATCTGAAGGGGTTGGAGAGATAGCTCAGTGGTTAAGAGCACTTATTGCTCTTGCAGAGGATCCTGGTTCGGTTCCCAGCACCCACATGGTAATTCACAACCATCTGTAATTCTAGTTCCAGGGAATCCAACATTTTTCTGACCAACATGGGCACCAGGCACTCATGTGGTACACAAACATACATGCAGGCAAAGCATCCATACACATAAGATAAATAAATAAATCTTTTAAAAAATGTAAAGAATTCTCTGAAAGCCATTGATTAGTCTAATACTGTCTCTTACTTTTTTTACTTAACACATGTAGAAAAAAATGCATCTTTCAAAACACATAGCTTTGATCCCATCTCTTCCTGCTTAGCTATTTTTGGTTGCTCTAGCTACTACACAAACCTGTAAGTGTTTAAATCACAGTTCCCCTCAGTCAGTTCTTGATGCCATATGGCCATCATAATATGTGCCTGCAACATGATAGATATAGACATTTAATTGTATATGACACAGTCCTCTGAGGTGTCATGTAATGAGTATTATCAGCTCATTTTACAGAAGAAATGGAGGTGAAGAAAAGTGAAGAAAAAAAACCAAATTCTCAAAGTTTCAATGTGAGGAATTCACAAACACAGAAGACCAAAGTTCAGCCTTTACTTCAGTCTGCAGAGCACAATGCTTTCTGATGACTGAGTGATTCCCAAAGCTTCCTGTGGCCACATGGGAAGGATGAATGTTCTTTATGGAGGCTACAAAATAAGAGCTGCTACGGAATTCTCTGTTTCCTCTGCTGTTGTCATAGAAAGAGAAGTATTTTTAGATGAAAAACTGACTGAATTGGGCTCACCATCCACAATAGCCTTCATGTCTGTGTCCCACCATTAACTGTATCAACAATACTCAAAGCATGACTATGCATGTGTGTGTGTGCGCTGCACCCTCCTTTGACTGACCATGGAAAAGGTGATCTAGAAAGAACTGCAATATCTGAATGCTCAGGTGCCAGCTTATGCCACATCCCATCACCATCTCCAGAGAGCTGTCTGAGAATCAGCAACAGCAGAGGGAGACAGAAGCAGAACAGCTGTGCAAAAGCAGTAAATGCTTCCCAGAATCCATCTGTACTTTTCAAGCCTTCTAATAGTTAGGCTTTGTAGAGTTGGTCCACAAAGCTAGGGAAAGCATTTCTAGTGTGCATCTAGCTCCTCCTCTTGTGATAGAAATTGTGACGTGGCCTTCAGAATAATCCCATGGCCTGGTGTTGTCGCTTATTTCTCTAACTCCTTCAAGCTGTTATTGCCAGATCTGTGAGGTTTTTGTGATTTATGGCCTTCTCTCCTCTAAGGTACAAAGCAATGGGGAAATGCACCAAGGAATGAGACCAAGGCCCTGGTAGCATTCTTCTAGCTACTTCTGTGAGTGGAAACTAATCTGTGTTATTGATTAGTTTCTTGGTCCTTCCTCTCTGAACTACACTCAGCGATCTTTCCATGGTCACAGCAGCTGGACTTATTCAAGGTTTTCCCCTTCAGAGTTAAACCATGGGCCCTAGTGACATCACCAGAGGAAAAGAGCCAGAACAGAAGAAAGAGAGTATACCAGCTTCAGGTCATCTGGCCGAAGAAATGGAACCTCTGAGGCCAGAGCTTGAAAACATTAGCTGTGAATTCTCCCTACTCCTGTTGTGGGGGCCTACTCATGTTCACATCAAAGAATGGAGTTCCCAGTTCTTTACCATGTGACTTGTCCTTGTGCCCTGTGACTTGTGCTGACCAATAGAAAGCATCAAATAGTGCTTTTCAACTTCTGCGGCAAGGCTGAGTCAAGGGTTCACTGCATCCTTCCTCTGGAACCCATCCACCAAGTGAGGAAGTTTAAACTGTTACACCAGTGGAAAAGGCACGAGGATAAATACCACAGTGCCTCAGCTGAAACCTTGGCTACTGCTGGGCCTATGAGTGCCATGATGCAGAATCAACCTACGCCCAATTGACAAGATCACAAACACATGGGTGAACTGAACTAAGACCACACGGCACAGAGACAGATGATACCAACTAAGTCCTGACCGAACCTCTAGCCCACAAAATATTTCAGCAAATAGAACAAGTCCATGGCAGCGTGCTCAGCAATGTTCTCCAGACTCATCAACCCGATGACTCATTCTGGTTAGAAAAAATAGCTTTCAAGGAGTTTCCTATGGGATAGGAGGAGCAGGGTAAAAATCCCCACCTCAAAGCATGCACATGTGTGTATGTATGTGTGTATTTGTGTGTGAGATATATATATTATATATATATCAACGTGTCTCTTTACAAGTTTAAATATGTATTTATATTGTAATATAAACATAAATATTATATAATTATATAATATAGTATATATTTAAACTTAATTTAATATATCTCTATATTAATTATGTATATTATAGTAGTATATTTATATTACACGATATAAATATATATTTAAACTTCATTTTAAAGATACACGGTGAGATTAGTCCCAATCTCCACATCTTAATGAAGTGATATATATTAGAATAGCCATTCTGAGACTATGGAGTATCACACTGGATTTTTCACTTTTACTATCAATTGTATTTTTATATTTTTATTCACTACAAAAAAATCAATAACAAAGTTAGAAAAACTATTAGCGTTATGGTGACTCATGTGCCTATTACCTCAACTCCATTTTCCTCATCACCCAATATGTATTCTTTCTTGTTCTCCTCTCCACATGCTAGGCTACACCCACATGTACATCTGATTTCATATACACATTGCACACATATATCATATAGGCTAGAATCTATATATGAGGGAGAACATGCAGTTTTTTCTTTCGGAGATTATATGGCTTCACTTAGTGTTATACATTCTGTGTCCATTTATTTTCCTGCAAATTTTACAGTTACTTTTCTTTACAGCTGAAATGTAGTCCATTTTACATATGGACAGACTTTGCTTATCCATTCGTCTTTTGATGGCCAGATAAGTTGATCTCAATTCCTCGGTTTCAGGAACAAACCAACAATAAACCCTAGATTTTTTTATACTAACACTATTTTTTGCTCCAAAGCCTTTCATAAATGAAGACACTTAAAACATGGACATTTTTGTTTTCTGTTTTTTTTTATTATTATTTTATTTATATACATTTCAAATGTTGTCCCCCTTCCCAGTTTCCCCTCTAGGAACCCCCCTATCCCATCCTCTCTCCCCACTGCTTCTATGAGGGTGCTCCCCACCCACCCACTCCTGCCTCACTACCTTTGCAATCTCCCTACACTGGGGCATCAAGTTTTCCCAGGACCAAGGACCTCCCCTCCCACTGATGCCAGATAAGGCAATCCACCCATCTCAAAAATATTAACCTAGAATTGCTCCTGTCTAAAAGAAATACAGGGACAAATTGTGGAGAAGAGACTGAAGTAAAGGCCATCCAGAGACTGTTCCACCTAGGGATCCATCCCATTTGCAGACACCAAACACAAACACTATTGCTGATGCCAAGAAGTGCTTGCTGACAGGAGCCTGGTATAGCTGTCCCCTGAGAGGCTCTGCCAGAGCCTAACCAATACAGATACGGATACAGCCAACCATCAGACTTCCTGCCTCTGTATTTACTGACCCCACTAGGTCCATTGGGTCTACCTGGACAAGCTGGGATAGTCTCCCTGCTTGATATACTTGTTTATTATTATTTATTTATTGTATGTATATCATAAGATGAGCATGTGTTACACAGACATAAATATGGGTTGGCACATATATATATTTATATATAATATATATTATATATAAATTATGTGTGCTCCCACCATAGCATATGTGTGCAGGCCAGAGGTTAGCCTCTGTGTCAGAAGCTGCCCACTTTGTTTTTTGAGACAGGGTGCCTCAGTGGACTGGTGCTCACTCAAATAAGTTGCACTAACTGGCTAGCAATCTTCCTTTCTGTGTCTCCCCAGTATGGAGATTAGCATCACGTCACCATGCCCATTTGGGGCAGGATATGGTTATCGGTGCATTTGTTTGTTCTGAGACAGATTATCTCTGGCTATCCTGGAGCTTGCTATGTGGAACAGGCTATCCTTAACTCCACCTGGTTCTGCCTATCAGTGCTGGGACTAAAGTCACAAGCCACCATGCTACCTCCACTCTCCCTGTCTTAAAAGCCTCTGGGTTGGCCTCCTTGAATCTACCTGCAACATTTCCTTGTCTGTGTGACGTGACATAGCCACAGAATTTATTGTGTGCTTCTCGGGGAGGAGGCATTGGGTACCACCAACATCATCCTCGGCAAAAATCACATTCCTCAATGGAGACCGATGCTCAGAACTTCTCTCACATCGCACCATTACTGAGTCCTAAGAGTAGGGACAAGGATCCATTTTTTTATGGTATGTTTTGGATTTGATCATGGAGGACAGAAAGGGAACCTTGTTGAAAACAAACTACATTTTATCACTTGCCTCTCTCTGATAGTCCCATGAAGGCCAAGTTGACAGCCGCTGACTTCCCCCTTCAATCACGTTGCCAATAACAACACTGAAACAGAGCTTGGGGCCTTCAAGCTAGACCCTGTCTGCAATGCAGGCCTGACTGAGTGAGAGGCAATCTGTCTCGGTCTGTCAGATGCTACAAGATTTCTGATGGCAATGAAGGGAAGAACGCTTGACTTCCCATCTCCATCCATCTCCTGATTGGTGATAGGAGCAGCTCCAGTGAGTTCCCCAATGAGAAATCACACAAGAAGATGGATGGATCAAAGAATACGAAACTTTTCTGCTTGCTTAGCCATTTTCTGCTTGTACTTGAATGCTAAAAAGATGATCATAAAGAGAACAAATTGTACTGGGCATATGCCGAGCTTCACCATAGCCACTGAATGCTACAGGATACGTGATGGGTCGTTCCTGCAAATGTGATGGCTGTCCATTTACTAAGACCCCATAAGTCAAGGGCATGAGAGTGGGAGGGACTGTGTGACATGAACATTACCTATATTTTTCTTTGCTATGATAGAACACCACTCCCTCCCCCAGCTTAAAGGAGAAAGAATATTCTCTAGCACAGGGTTCAGGGGACATGGGCCAGTATGTTGGAAACAGCATTGTGTCAGTCATGATCCTAGCTGTGGCAATGGTAGCTTGAGACTGTTGGTTATAACGTGTGAGCTATCAGAAAGCTGAGACCTCAGGATCAGGAGTTGAGGTGGCCCAGAACCCTCACACTACTCCTCAATCCTGCTTCTGCCAGCTGGATCCCATGATCAAAAGATTTGACAGCCTCCCCAGAAGAAGCCCCTCCCCAGCCAAGGACCAACTGTTCAAACACAGGAAGTTATGGAGAACTTTACATTCAGATCATAATGGGTGTTCCCTTACTGGGCCCCGTGGAGCACATTCTCCAGTCCTACCCGACTCATCTGGACCTCCGTTCCTTTTCTGAGAGTGATATTCCCCAAAGGCATACCTGGCGCAGATATGAAGAGACTCCACCATTAGAGACACCTACAAGCTTCTCTATCCATTCCTCCCTTCCTCTTTTCTCTCCCCTTTCTCCACGCAAGCCTACAATTAACCTTCCTTATGGGCCCGTCCCCAGAGCCTGAGTATCTGTTCCCACATCAGGGCCTTGCTTTTGACTCTTCAGCTTGAACAACCTAACCTCTCCACCAAAAATCTTCCCTTGAGTGTCATCCCTCTCCTTCATTAAGACCTCTGTTCCCTGCGAGCCCCGTGTAGGCGTTTTGTAATCACCCCGACTAGAACAAACTTCAACTGCATAGCTTTCCCTAAGACCAGTACCCAACCTCATCATCAAGCCTCCTGGTGACACTCAGGTTCAGGTTCCTTAGAAATCATAGTTCTCACACTTGAGTGAAGGGTCCACTACTGCTGAAGGGGGCCCTGGAGCACAGGGACCTTCCTTTGTACCCTGCTGATCTCCTACCTCCTGGCACACAATGGGTACTTGGAAAGGATAAACACTGTCTGGAAGGTGGGCACCCAAAAGAAGGTAAAGAGGTTTCCAAACACAGGACTTCCAGTGCTCACACTGGATCTATCCTGGGGACTCCAGGAATGCTTCTTTCTATACCGGACCTGGGCCTCTAAGATGTTTCAGGTGACATCACAGACCCTTTTTGTCATCACTGGGCCTAAGGAGCCAAACAAGACTATGTAATGAATGGCACAAATGGACCGACAGCGTCCAAACAGTCTCTGTTCAACCCACCAGTTGGTTTGATCCATGTGACCTGGCCACTCAGCCCCATCATCAGGTCATCTGGAACAGGTAGTCCTGTTCACATCTCTGGCTTTCTCCACTGGCTGCTGGGCCCCAGGTAAGCCAGAAGCCTGTAACCGAGGGGTTTAGAGAGGCACACAAAGCAGAACAGGACAATTGACGGAGGATGCAGAACACAGCGTAGGACTTATTCTTTTTCTCATTGGGAATTTGTTCGTTCTCATCAGTGTGATGCTAAGCCTTCCTGCTGGATACACAGGGATGCCTAAAGCAGTAAATTCACAGACATCGGGCGACATGCCTCTCCTCAGCAGCCACGAGGAGCTGCAAATAAGGAGACGTATGGTGGAACAGTCCCAAGGCTTAACACGGGAGTGAAACAAAGTGCTCTGGTTATCAGCCAGTAACCCAAGAAGGCACGGGCAGATCCTCCTTCTGTGTATTGCCCCAACCTCCCCTACTCAGGGCTTCAGGGTCTCTGCAACTGGAAAGAAGATAGCTTTAGCACTCAATGTTCTACATTTGAAACCCAGCTCCGCCAGTTAACCCATATCCACAACCGCGGGCAGACTGTTTGACAACTCCAGGCCAGCTTCTCCTCTGCAAATGAGAACTGGAGATGACTCACTCAGAGCACCTGTCACACCATGAACACAGGGAACAGTGACTGTCACTGACATCACGGCTGGCTATCAGTTTATAACCAAAGGGAAGGAAGGCACTTGAAGCAAGGATGATAACTGACTCTGTCCCTGCATGATGATGAACTACTGTTAATCCAGTCAAGCTTCCTGAGCCAGCACTGGCATCAAGTGAGTCTCTCTGACTGATCCAACCCTCCTCACCTGCCCACACTCATTCTTCACTTCCATTTAACTGGTTCCGGTTTAGCAACACAGTTACTTGAGCTAAATACCAACTGTCCAGAAATACAATGCATAGTGCACATTAGGAGCAAGAGGCTGACTTAGTTACACCTCTGGTATATCTCAAGCACAGTCCTTAGCGATTAATTTGCCATTTTGACGATGCACACAATAACTGGCCTATTAAGCTAAGAGCCTGCATTTATTAAATGCAAGCAAACAAAGCCTGAGTCAACAGTTGCTCCTCTGTTTGCTAAAAGCTCTCCCTGAGGACTGTGGGAGGAAGGCTGTCTTTCAGGGGCACTGGAACCTCTGAGCAGACAGGGGAAATGTTACTGAAATCCCAGGCCCCAGTTGGACATCACTGTGGGAGTCTGAGGTGGGTGCCAAAGTGGTGGGAGCCAAAGAAGTCACCCATCCTTCTCTCCAGGGCTGCACCACCCCAATAGCAAATGCCAAAATAACATTTGATTTGATGATGTTGTTGTTGGAGCTTTTTAGAAGCTCTCTACTTGCACAGGGGTGGGGCTCAGGAACAGAAAAGATCTGTGGAAGAGTGGTAATCCCAGTGTTAGACTCTTCCAAGAATAATGGGAGTTTGAAGAAGGCGACTGTGCTATAATTGCTGACACTATATAAACATCTATTATCTGCGGTTTGGAGAGGAACCAATGAGAGTGTTAGTAGAGTTGTTAGAGTCTGGGCTCTGACCACTCAAACTAGGTTTAGCCTGCCGTCATGAGCCAGTTAAACAGACAGGTAATAGTGAAATCAAAGAGAAATTTATTAAGTGTGGCCTCGCTCTTACGAGGATCAGAGAGGCCCAGTGAACTCCTCCTTTCCCCAGGTCCATCTTCCAGGTTCTAACATGAGGTTTGGGTTTAAATAGAGGGCAAGGGGTATGCGTAGCTAAGCAGAGCTTGTCAAGGTCTGGCCCTCCCATCACTGTTGTCTCCGCTTCATTCTCTCCTTCAAGGGAGTCTGACAAGATGTCAGAACACCTCCTTTTCAGAGGCAGGTCCCACTACGGTTGGCATCAGACTTCAGCCTTTTCCTTCACCCAACATGAAATTCCTGTGAGTATTCTAATCCCTTGTGCTATTGTTTCAGTATCTAAATAGGCAGATCCTGAACTCTTTGGGTCCAGAATCAGCCACTGGGCTACTCAGGCCATCGAGTGGTCGCTAAGTCAGTTCAGGTGATACCTAGAGCCACGTCTTTCCTATGCTCACACCCTCTGCTTTCATTTCTCTCTGCAGCTATTGCTGAGGCTCACATAGTCCAGTGGGGAAGCTTCTTGATATCTTTTTGTGAAGGATAGTGGGAGCAGGAGTTCTTACAGGATCTCCTGTTTCTCGGGCTGCCCTTGAACTCAACCTGCAGCCAAGAATGACTTTGAACTGATCTTCCTACTTCTACCTGCAGAATGCTAAGATTATAGATGTGAGCCACCCGTGGGCTTCGTGCAGAGCCAGGGATCTGAGGGGTCGCAGCACCATGGCAAGCACTCTACCAGCTGAACTACATCCACCATCCTGCCTCATAAGAAACACTGTGTCCTCTCTCTTCTGATGATCTAGGGCAGTGAAGCACAAACCATTCCAGAGGCAAGCCATCCATTGGTCCGTCTGCTCAAAAAGAGGTAATGCCAAAATCCTTCCAAGATCAGGCTAATCAACATCCTGTCTTAGAAGAGGGAGAGGCTCATGGGCCTGCCTCTATCTAGGGATTTATATAATTAAAGGATGGTGGTGAAGGGCAAGACATTTTCTACAGTGGTATAGCTACTGGTAAGGTACTTATGTGTCTCACCCACAAATTATCACCCACAAACCACACTCTGATAATACTCATTTGGACGGACACACACACACAAACTCACATATACACACCAGGGAGGGCTGGTTGGCAAGAGGAAGAAGATTGGTAGGAGTAAGAGAGGAGCACACAAGGGTACCAGGGTTCTAAGTATGATTGAAATACACGTGAATATGTGAAAATGTCACAATGAAACATTTCATTATGTATAAGTGATATATGCTTTTAAAAAGTGTTTTTAGACAAGCAGTGGTGGTGCATGCCTGTAATCCCAGCACTCTGGAGGCAGAAGCAGGCAGATTTCTGAGTTCGAGGCCAGTCTGGTCTACCGAGTGAGTTCCAGGACAGCCAGGGCTACACAGAGAAACCCTGTCTCGAAAAAAACAAATCCAAAAAAAAAAGTGTTTTTAAAAATAACTACACTACATATAAAAAAATTAATCACTCTAGAAATACTTTTTTAATAAAAAATTGTTCTTTCTCTTCAAATGCTTTCCTCTGTAATCTGCTATTAGCATTTAGGTATGTATCTGGACTTTTTTTCTGGAAATGTGTGTATTTCGTACTTTTATTTTTCAACAATACACAGCAGAGTTTCATAAAAGCTCTCTTGCTACAAGAGAGACTTTCCTGAAATCACATAAAATACCATCCCTATATGATTCCTCGGGGCCCCATTCACTCAAAATAATGGAAATTTAAATTCAACCGTCCTGCTAGGGGAGTGAGCTGAGGCCCAGGACTCCCATTTTTGTTGCTGTTGTATTTCTGTTGTTCCTGTCTCTGCTGCTTTAATTAGTGCATGGTATTGTCTGAAGCAATGCCATTTTTATTCCCGTTATGGCCAGAGGCAGTTAGCACACAATTCACAGGATTTTTAATTCTAATAAAGCCCATCGATCTCCTGTCCTGCTTTAGTGCCTCTGGAGAAGGGGACACCGTGAGTCAGAGGCTGCAGGAAAGCCACTTTAGGGCTTCAGATGCCATTCAACAGCATGCTCCTACACTAACATGCTTGAAGCCCAGGGTTCAGTGCCCAGCACTGCCTCAACAGGACATGGTGGCACGCTCCTGTAATCCCAACCCTTGGGAGGTATATGCAGGAGACTGGGAGTTCAAGGACATCCTTGGCTACTTAGTAAATTCAGTATCTAAAACCAGACAGACAGAGGGAGGGGGGGACCAGGAGGGGTGAAAGGAAGGAATTTTTTTCCATGTAGCTCTCCTCTACTTTCTGAGCACATAGTTATGTGCTGTAGGCTCTTCACAGTACTTTGCTCTCCTGACCACATGTTAACAGACTTCACATAGAAAATTCTCCAAAAATTATCTAAAACTTTATATTTAGCAATAAAAAGAGAGGAGACTCAAAGGCTTAACTTAAAATTATGCTTTTTAATCAGCTCTTTGAGAAAATCAACTGAAATGAGAACAGCTTTATTTTTACTCTTGGTTTCAAATGTTTTAATCCGCGGTCATTTGATTCCATGTTTCTGAACCCTTGAGAGGCAAAATACTGTGGCTGTGAGCAAGTGTAACAGAAAGATGGCAGACAAGAGATAGAGGAGATGAAAATGGCCACAAGAGCGTCCCCCTGACACCTAGTTCCTCCAATATGAACCTTAGTTCTATAGTGCTTACCACCTCCCAGGATCTCATTCAGTTAGAAACATACCACCAGACTATCCCATGAGTGAGATCCAAGCACCCCTTAAGAGCCCTCAGCACATGGACTTTTAGTGTGGGGGAGGGGGCACATTTCAGATCCAAACCACAGCATTACTGTCACAGGACTATTACAGCTGTTAGGGAAACAGGATGGATGCCCTAATTCTCAATCTATAAGATTTAATACTGCAGTTCCGTGATAGACCAGAGATGTGTCAAGGAGATGCAAGATTTTGGGTCATTGTGCATTGGCTTTCCAAAACGCAGAGGTTAGTATGGATGGCCTGGAAATGTCCCACCCCAGGTTGGCACCTGGTTGTCCTTCTGTAGAGCAATGCCAACTTGAGGCATTCACCTAAGTTCTCTGAATCTTCCTTTCTCTTTTGTACATAGGGGTCATAACTTCACCCAAGAGCCTGTACATATAGTAAGCCCTACACATTTGATTGACAGTCAACTATCCCAGTTATCAGAGATGGCTATGCCTCTGCCCTCACACACAGTGTTTCTCACCATTTACCAGCAACACAACTTCATCCCCCCCTCCACCAACCCCAAACAAAACAAATCACAAAGAATGAGTTGGACAGACAGAAGGAAGATTTACTGACCCTGGGAAGGACTCTATGGCTGAGAAGGGGAGGCCTCCAGGCAAGTCCTCTGTGGGTAGACGTTGCCAGGAAGCATTGCTAAGGGCGAAAACATCCCCAGTCCCTCCCAGATGGCCGGGCTCCCACTTCTCAGTTTCTCGCTCCTTCTTCAACCTCTCCAGCCCTGGCTGGGCTCCTCTTTCCTGGGAAACACAAACAGGCAGCAGAGAAAATGCAGTCTGCCTTTGAGCTCTTTCCAGGCAATCCTTAAATCATCCTGCCCTGGGGGTGGTGGGATGTTGGCTCTCCTTGGCCTGCCCTTGTCCCCCAACTGCAATCTTCTTCATGCTTTCTGTATGCTTTATCAATATGAAACCCAGCTAGCTATAGAAAAAAATGGGCTACTCCTGTTTGATTTTCTTTGCCCAAACCAAGGTCTCAAACAGCGGCCTTTTTTAATCTGTCAGTCAGAACTAAGCAAATGTGTGGAAATGCTGGGTCCGCTAACTGCTGGAACTACAAAGCCAAGTCTCGGTGCTGTGGCAGGGCAGAGGGAAGCCATCATCATTTGCTCAGGCCCAAGGCAATGTGCCACTCTGTCGAGTAGTACACAGCCAACGAATAATGGATCAGCTGCTTGGTTGCAGTTTTATTGGCTCCCATAGAAGACAACCAAATGCTTTTTGTTGAGATCTTACAGTCTACCTCCGCCTGCCTTATTCACTGTCACAGAGCTTTCATTATTATTTCCAAAGGAATGCAAAGCTATACTTTCTTGAAAATCAAAAAAAAAAAAAAAAAAAAAAACCAGAAAATAGTTTGGAGCGAGACATGGGGAATGGTGGTCTCATGCAGAGCTCCCCCTTAACAACGCCTGCTCTGCCACTTGTCAAAGGCTGGAATCTTTGTCTCCAAGAGGACCAATCAGATTTCTCCTTCGTGTAATGTAAAAGCATAAATGAATGGTAAACTGGGACCTCTTAGGGCCACACCCTCGATAGAAAGCCTTCATGGCAACAGCAGCATCTGCAACCTAAGCATTCAGAAGGCTGAAGAAGAAGGATCCTTAAGTTCAAGGCTAGCCTGGGCTACTTAGTGAGAGCCCATCTCAAAAACAAGAACAAACACAACTATTTCCTGCTTACAGATGCTTACAAAGCACGTGGCACTTGTCTGTGCCTGTTGACTCTGATTCTTTCGCAATGCAATAGTTTTCTGTTGATGCTACTGTGATGCCTGTACATTGTACAGTCACACACAGGCAGGTATTCAAAGTGTACACACACACACACACACACACACACCACATGTGTGCATAGTGCTCTATGAAATAGAACAAAAATGTATACAGTTAAAGTATAATACTTGTCTATGCAGCTGGGTGTGGGGCTTTTTACAGGTTAAAACCACCATATTCTGGAGCCAGTACTCCACATGTTATACTGTTTCTAACCCCATAATCTCATTTGTGTCAGAATACTCTTGTGAAAAAGCAAGAATGTCTCGTTTTTGGAAAGGAGAAAACAAAGATGGAAAAATTCTTGTGTCATCCAGGCAGGCTTGTAGATCCTGTACAACCATGAGGATCCACCATTGTCCCCAACTCCATGGTCTTCTAAAGAGGAAAGGCCACGGAGCAGAGCATATTCTGATCTGTGGGCTTGCTTCCACCTGGTGAAAATGAGGGGTGCATTTTACCATTTCCTCTTGAGCATCTCCAGGTCATTTTATGTTTTGTTTCTTTTTTTCCTCTCCTTCTTTCTTCTCTTTCTCTCTCTTTCTTTTTATTACACTCAGAAAATAAGTTGTCTTTGTCTCTTTGGTTGCTTTGATTAGTTCTTGGGGTAACCAACAGAAACAGGAAGACAGAGAAAATGATTTCAAAGTAGTCATGTTCTTTCCCTCAGTGTCACCGCCCAACACACACACACACACACACACACATACATTACACACACTTACCTGAAAAGTAAGACAGAGAGTATATCAAGTGGGAGTGGGGCTTGGACTGTTCTAGCCCTTCAGTGATTCTCAGGTTTCTTTTTCTGTCCTCATTTACTGACATGTTTGTGGAGGTTGTGCATACATGAAGCATACACATGTAGTTGGCTTGTGGATGACAGTAAGGATTTGAGACCATGGAAACCCTGAGGTGACAGGGGGTGCAGATGTGAGCAGCAATGAACAAATTCCCTGAGGGCTGTGGTGGGAGTAGGGAGTCATCACATGAACCGCTGAGGGAGGAGTCAGGTAAAATGCACTCCAGTTTTAGGATTGCTGGAAACTAGCCGTGAACCCAGGACTTGCCTCACATCTCTCTGAAGGCCGTGTTTCTCTTCATCAAAAGCAGTTACTCACCTTGCCTTGTTACCCTACCTCGTCAGGTTGAAACTTCAGCCAGAGTAAGAAAGCTGAATGTGAATTATATGTAAAGGGACCTGTATTGGAACAAGACAGCCCGAGACCAACTTCTCAGTGCAAAGGAGATTTCTTTGCCTCAGAGAGACATAGGGCAGGGAACAAGAGACAAAGACAGGAGGCAGAAGACAGGGAGAAGGGGAAGAAAACAAGGGAGGAAGGAAAGAATTTCTGTCCTGGGGAACATAGGACTACCTCTAGATAGAGAGGAGGTGGCCCATAGGAAAATGGCAGTTTATAAAGGTAAAAGGGGAAATTCTGTGCTAGGAAGAATTGCCTAATTTTAATTGGGCATATTATTACGGTGGCCAATGGAGAGGACTTTTGATTGCTAGACTTTAATACTTTGATAGTCAGCCTCAGGAGGAGGAAATGGCCAAATAAGGGAATACACTTGGAGGCTAGCTTTAGGAATGTAATCTAAGACTTTTAACAAAGAAGAATCAGGGAGAAGGGTAAGGCCCACCAGAGTCATGTTTGCCATGCTTTGGGGTGGCTAGAATCCCTGTAATATGAATATATATTAATGTACAATATGAGAACCATATGAATTATGAGAACCATCAAATTAATTCCTCAGCTATTCTGCTATTGCTTAAGTCAAGTGTCCCTAGACTCACAGTCTTTAATCTCCGCAGGAAATGGCCTCCATGGTTTCTTTCTTCCTTTCTCCTTTGGAGAGATGAAAGGCAGCTAGAGATACTCCAAAGCCAGTCTCGGTGTCATAGCAAACATGGCCCAGCCCCACTGGGACACCTTTTCTGTGACAACTCAGAGTTGGCTCAGGGGAGAAGAGGTCGAAACCACAGGGGAACTGACAGCCAGTTCCATCCTTGCCAAGTTCAGTGTGGGTCCAAGACCGAGATGGGGCTCCCCTCACAGCTATCAGTCTGTCCACTTTCTTAGTCAACCATTCTGAACCCATTCATAAGCTAGAAATCCTAGGAGCCCAGCTTCCTTGTAGCTCACCTCCCTGTGAGCAGTCCTGGGCTCCAGCCCAGGAGGAGAGATTCAGAGTGCAAAACACCAACTTTAGACAAGTTTGGAAGAGACAATGGAGAGCTTCTGAGCCCCAGAATCCAGTGCCATACAGGCTGTGTACTGTACCTTTTATCCAAACTGTATTTGTTTCAGATGTTCAACACTGTGGATTTTGGAACATGTGAATATATCTCTCATGAGATGTCATGGGAATTCCTACACCAGCCCCAGCCTAAACACAAAATTCACTTACGAATGTTCATATATGCTTCCTATGCTTAGCCTGAAGGCAGCTTATGCACCTGTGTTTTGACTGCATCCCATCACATGAGGCCAGGTGTGGAATTTTTCATCTATGATGTCATGTCTGCACTCAAAAATGTTTGAGGCTTTGTAGCATTTTGAATTTGGGATTTTCGGATTAGAGATGTCCAACCAGTGTTGTGAATAACGGATCTAGTGCCTTTCAGAAGACTGTAGACAGGTTTCTCCTTTGTCCCATAGTAGCAGTCTTGGAAGCCAAGCCTAGCTCCCCCATTTTCCCATCAATTATATGGGAATAAGAAGCAGGTTTTAAGGATTAAATGAGTAGAAAGGCTCTCAGCATTGTCTGGTAGGGAGTACAAATACTGAAAATATTAGATTTTATCCACCAGAACAACTCTCTTGGGGTCCCCAATTCTATACCTGGAGCAAGCTGGATTAGAAGCTGAGAAGGAGGGTGGGCAAGGTGGACAGGTTCTACAGGATGGGGAAGGGAAAGTCCTCCTTTCTCTACAAAGAAGAAAGGAGAGAGGAGAGGAGAGGAGGCCACATGGAGAGGGTGGATGAGGTGACAGCCCCTCAGAACTCTGGGAAATTCATTGACCTGCTGACACATGAGAGAAAAGGGCTGGTTACAGAACTTCACGACTGGACCTCTGAGGTAGCAGCTCCGCAGGTAAAGATATCTGCCAGCAAGCCTGGTGACCCGAGTTCAATCCCTGAGACCCACTTAGCGAACAAGAGCTCCAACTCTTGTGGCAGAGAGAAAGAGAGACAGAGGGATAGAAAGACAGAGAGACAAAGAGAGAGAGACAGTGACAAAGGACAGAGAGAGACATGGAGACAGGGAGACAGGACAGGTACGTGATTTTAAAAATAAATAAAACAAAATGATATAGCTTGGCAGTTAAGAACATTGGCTGCTCTTCCAGAGGATCCTAATTCAATTTCCAGTACCCACAGGGCAGCTCATAACTGTAACTCCAGTTCAAGGGGTCCAACTCCTTCATCTATACAGGCAAGCATACTTGTAGGCAAAATGCCAATATATGCAAAGCAAAAGTAAATAGAACATTTAAAATAAAACAAAGAAGAAGAAACCTGTGTTGGAAGCAGGAAGGAGACCCAAAGAGACAAGCTCAAGAGACAAAGTTCTAGGGATGCTACAGGCTGGGAGAAAGTCTTTGGCTTCCTCCAGCCCAGATGGGGCTTTGGATACAGAGAAACTGCAGGCAGCAACCAGTTCATACCATTTTCATGATCACTCGTATTACCACAGGAGGTACAGAATGGTTCTCAGCCAAAGGAAGCTGGAGCATTCTAAACTAAGGCTGCATCACAGTGGGAACTGGACCAGGTCTCTGTGGAAACAGGAAGCCACTCTGTGGTCACTGTCCCCTCCTCCAGGCAAGGACCCTTCCATCTCCCTGCCAGCAGCTTTGTAGTCCAGAGGCGCCATCCTTTCTTGGGTCCAGAGTCCCTTACTCTCCCACTGGAGCTACTCAGCACTAGTCTCCTGCATTGCAGTGAGCCCCCGGTTATAAATTACTACCTGCTGGCCATCACTTTTACATAAATGGATTTTAAAAAGCAGCAAAGGAATATATTTTCATTTGAAGTTAAAGCATCCATTTTTTATTTGAGCCAAGCCCCGATCTAGGAGAGATGGCAGAAGAATAGCTCTGAGGCTAATAGAGTTAATGATTATGATGGAGATCCCAGGAGCTGCGATATTTCACTTGCAGTTGCTTCCGTCCCGGCTCTGCTGCCTGCAGTACTGCTTTCCCCCAATCACGTCCACTTCCATTAACACCCACCGCAGATGATGGAACCATTATGATAATATCTCTGCTCTCCGCAGCCTCGATTGGTCTTGACACATTATCACCCTAAGAGCTCAGCCACATCGCACTAAGTCCTATTTATAATAACACTTGGCAGGAGCCACCAAAATAAAACCTGGTACTCATGGGCCACCTTTCATCGGAGGAAATCAGAAAGCTTTACAAGCCTAATTAAGCTTCAGCGTCTATGTGACTGATGAGACTCCGGCCTGGGGATGCTGAAGAGGTGCAGAATCACTAATTGCATGCTGGGTAAAGCTCCAGGCAACCACGAGGACCAAAACCAACAAAGCTGGGGACAGGTGCATTTCTAGCAGAAAATGCAAGGTGGGTTGGGACAGTCCAGGAGAGTTGGTGAAGGCGTGGGGGAAGTTCTCATCCATGCCACTCCATCTAGGGAGGGACCTATCACCTGCTTCACAAGAGGATTAAACAAATTCACTCACTCAAATGCTTTCAAGGATGAAGAACTGGAATGCCTGAATGGTGGGGTGATGAACTCTTGGGTACCTGGCTGCTGTGCTCACCTGATGTCCTCTCTATTGCCTGTTATACCTCAATCAGACTTGTAATTCTTATTGTGCCCTCCAAGGTCGGCCCATCTTAACATCTGCCTCTTCAGGGAAGCCTTCCTGGACTTCCCTGGCAGGATCAGTTTCTCCCTGTTCTGTGCTCCAATGTTCTTTCTAAATAAAGTCCCAAGATCGTGATAGCAGGCAATCAAAATTTATTGAGCAATTACTAAATGCGGAAGGCACATCTCATCTACAAAGTAATGAAACACTGAATTGTTATCTTCTCTTCATGGATGAGTTAACAAGCCCAGAGAGGGAAGGTGATTTTCCTTAGGTGGGACAGCCATTGCATACAAGACAGCCTGGCTGTACTCCCAAAGAACAAAAGCACAGCTGCCCCAGCAGTCCGTATGTGATTAAGATGCTTCTGTGGCTGCCCCCTCTCTAGTCTGCATGTTCTCCTGTAAGGGCACATAGCCTAGGAAACCCCAACATGCAAACAATTCCAACTCCAAGCGAATTCCCAGGGAAGTCCAGGGAAGAGTGGTCATGTGCCAATGAACCGAAGCAAATGGAAACCAGGAACTCTGGTTCCTTCCATCTCTCCCCTCGGCTAAAAGGTGTGCACTTGAGTCATCTTTCCCCTACAGGATGCCTATCTGGCTTGCAGGCCTCCCATCCACATCTGAATCATGCCGTCTGAAGTAGTTACTTTTCCAAGGCTGTGACCCAAGTTTCTGAGGGAGCCACTTGATGAGGGTTGGGGGAGGGGGTGGAGAGAGGAGTTCTCTTAGCTCACAGTTTCACGGGGTTCAGTCAGTCATCCTTGAGCCCTACATCCTTGTCAGGCCTACAGTTAGGCAGAACATCATGGTGGAGAGCTGTACGAACTCTCGTACTCTGAATATGAGTTATCCTTTAGCCCATGTTACCTATGCAGTATAGGCCGCCCACCTGAAAACCCTTCTATTACCAGATTGACCATCACAGAAGTATGATACTCTTTCTTAATGAGGATCCCAAAGCTCATGAGTAAATCAGTAAATGCTGAGGAGGCACCAGGGCATAAAAATGGATAAGGTATGTGGTAATCCAGCGAAGTATACATGGAAGTAAAGGGAAGTGGAGGATTTAATACTACATAGCAAGGCCTCGAGCATCCTCTGGAGCGCTTGTGAGATAATCCTTCCGGACAAGGACTGCCTATGATGGCCACATACACAAGAATGAGACTGGCTAAGCAATCTGTATATGTGCGCCCATATGTGTGCATGGGTGCGTGCGTGCGTGCATGCATGCATGTGCGCATGTGCGCGCGCGCGCGTGTGTGCGTGTGTGTGTGTGTGTGTGTGTGTGTGTGTGTGTGTGTGTCAGTGGAGGAAGTACAGGTTGCTGTCTTCTATCCTTGTCCACTTTATTTTCCAGACAAGTTCCCTTATTTACCCTGGAGTTGCCATTTTCACTGGGCTGGCTGGTCAATGGGGCCCAGTCTCCATGACACAGCACTAAGTTTACAGGCACATGCCACCATACTTGGCTTTTAAGTGACTTTCACAGACTGAGATAACTCTCCAGCCACAGCTAAGTGATTCTTGAAAGACACACATCATGGCCATACAGCAAGACCAAGACAGGGAGAGAAACCCCCAGATACGAAGGTACGGTGTCCACCTGGGAGAAAATGGGGAATAAAGACTGTCTTAATTTGAGCTGTTACAACAGAGTATCACAGCCAATGTAGCTCAAAGAGCAAATTACATTCATCACACTTCTGAAGTCTGAGGAGTCCGTGTGTGTAAGAGTTTGTGCCTTGTGAAGACACTGTTACAGGTTCATACCCAGTTATTTTCTGACTGAATCTTTGTATGACCAAAAGAGCACTGGATATGGGGTCTTTTTTACAAAGACATTAATTCCATTCATAAGGAGATGACGTCTTTTATGATCCAATGACTTTCCAGAGGGCCCTGCAGCTAATACAACAGCATTAGGGTGGAGAATTGAATACATATGCCTGGAGGGAATGCAGCCACCCAGCCCATAACAACCCAAGCAATGCAATTGTTAGTCTCTAGTTAGAAAGCTGCTCGAGGTCAGCAGTATTGGCCAATATTGGAGTCATAAAATCTTTTTGGAATCAGAGTAAGCTTGGAGGGTGCTCTTTTCCCTCTCTTCTATCTGTTTATTTTGAAGTGTCTTGCTTTATTATTAAGATAGGGTCTCACCATGTGACCCAGGCTGGCCTTAAACTTACAGTCTTGCTTCCACTCCCAGGAAAGAGGGAGCGACTTGTGTGCACCACCACATTTTCTCTTACTTTTTGTAGAAACATCAAAAAAAAAAAGTGCACTTGGGCATCTCTGTCTTCCAGAAGAATACATAACTCAGCAGAAAATCCAGCAAAGATCAGAACGAAGGAGGCCAGGTGGAGGGGCAGCAAGAGTGGACGGCCCGAAGCTGTCTGGAGGTTGACTGGGGCCAGGCATAGGATGAAGGTCTGACCTCATGGCCACTGTAAAAAAGAGGACGCAACTAAAGAAGAGCTTGAGATCACACACACGGAGGTCAGGACTATGGCCAGGACTACAGAGCGAGACCCTTCACCATTTCACTCAGGAGGAATCCCAAACATGCTCCAAAGAAAACTTACTTTGAGTTGAATCTTTGATCTAACGCAACCATTTTTATACTTGACATTGCCTCCACCAATTATAATTCGCAAAAGGTGCCAGAGCCTCTGCTCTGTCACTTGGCAGCCTGGTGACATCAGGCCAGTAGCTTCCTAGCTATGCTTCTGTTTTGCCATCTCTACAATGAGGACAATGATAATATTTGCTTGGAGGGCTACATGGATTAATAAAGCCCATACTGGGCTGAGTCCCACACCACGCCCAGAAGTAAGGACTTAGTAAGAGCCTGCTAATGCTGTTGTTATGGTTACTGCTAATATTTCACCTGAGCTGCATAACAACCTGTAAGTTTGGTGCGATTTATTATCCTCATTTCTCAAGCTGAGAAACTGAAATGCATGGAAGATATAAACTAGCCCAAGGAACAAGCCAGAAAATGGAAAGCCAGACTCAGAAAGCTTTCTAACTTCGAGCCTCATTCTTGGCCTCTAGCACTCACCCTGCCTTTTCTGTTACCCAGAAAGTGTGGTTCTGTGAGCCTGGTCATTGTTCGCACAGGCCTGCAGGCAATTTTGAATATATTGGAGGTCTAAGCTTAAGAAGTATTAAGGAACTCTTAAAAGAGAAAATAGCTTCTTATTTGTGGATAGGTGAGTGGCACCTCATCCTTAAGCAACTGCCAAAGGTCAAAAGAGATGGTGTTTCCCTGCCCAGAGCCCCCAGGGAACCAGGATTGCTTGCTGTCTTCAGGTGTCAAATCTGAGGAGCTAGGAGGGCAGTCAGCTAACAGAACGCAGAAGCAGATTCTATAAACACTGTCTAAAACAATCAAATGTCACCATAAATCAAAGGGCATTCCATTCTGCAGGGTTGGTCTGCATGTGTGCATTATACAGCTTATTCCTGTTTGTCTGCAGTTCTGCATCTTGACTATTAAGGGTTTTCTTCATACACCTCATCCTGGTAAAGAGGACCCCGGGGTTAAGTCCAGTCCTGGGGCACAACCGTAAAGTCCACTCATCATCTGAGATGCAAGATCTTAGCCTGGTCTTCACGCTTCCCTTTCCTCAGTACCCTTAGCTTGACTGCAAGAGTCTGGAATTTGGGGTGACTTTCCCAGACTAATAATCTTGCTTCCCTCACACGCATTCCCTCACCAATATTTTTTTTTCCTTTTAAGAACTTGAGAGAAAAGTTTCTTTGTATCCTGTAGCGGTGAGATATTTAAACAAACAAACTTGATGATACTACTCGAAGAGTTTCATCTCATTCCAGATATATCAGCAAACTGTTGCTGAATACTCAGTGCTTTGTACCCTGGTCACTATTAAACAATGGGCAAGAGAACTCCCCATGCAGTGTACCATGATGGGTCACTGGAAGTTACACATTTACAGATTCTGCTAAAAGCCAAAACCACAGAGCCACCAAGCATTTTGAATTGCCCCATTGCCCTCAGGACATAATTTGGCCCACGGTGGCATTTAGTATTAACTTAATCACCACTATAAAATGTAGTTCTCTAATTAGAGGATATTCTGATTGTGGCCACAAGGTGGAGATCTTGCTTACAGTTTGCCTACACTGAACCCAATGCAGGGGGAAAAAAACAAACAAACAAAAAAAGACAAAACAAAATACCCAAAAGTTACAGCAAAAGA
Source organism: Apodemus sylvaticus (assembly GCF_947179515.1). Classification (NCBI taxonomy): domain Eukaryota; kingdom Metazoa; phylum Chordata; class Mammalia; order Rodentia; family Muridae; genus Apodemus; species Apodemus sylvaticus. The sequence continues at coordinate 84,318,074 of NC_067476.1, read as the reverse complement.
CAAAAAATAAATTCAATGAATTCAGTGCTTATTTCATGTAATGTACTGTATTCGCTGATAAATGAAATAAAAATTTGATAAGACTGTCCCTGCTCTCTAGGGAAAGACCAGGGAGAAGCTTGCACAAGGCAAGAAAAATAATATTATTTAATGAATTAATATATTGTACTGGATTCATATGGGAGGCACTGTAATTCTATCAGATAAGAGCTATAAAAAAGGCCCGTGGTTACATTCAGGAAAGACCCACACTTCAGACAACACGCACTGCACCAGTGGGAAAAAACCCGTGAAAATGTACATCGCCGGTCAGCCATGTTTTGGAGGGTTAATGTTTCTATTCTGTCACAAACATTACATTGTCTACCCTATAACTCCAGAATAAATATACACAGTACAGGCAGATGTAGCACAGCTAAAACCTCTCATGTGTTGCCCAAGGAGAGGGGCAAAAACACAATATGAAATAAACTCTAGCTGAAGGGCTCGTGGAGTAGCCAGCAGAGATCCTGCCTGGCGTGCACAGGTCCTGGGAGTTCCCTGGCAGTGCCAGCTCTGGCTCTCAGGACCCCTCACAGCTCCGATCTTATGACTAAGAATCTCCAATTTGGGATATGGGATACAAGAAGGGAAAGGAAAGAGTCAGTTTGTTTCCAAGTGATTTTCTGGTAAATTAAATCCAAGAAAGTCTGGACGAAGATGCATCGTTTTCTACAGTGTGTTGGTTTGGTTTTTCTTCACTGCCCCACTTCCCACTAGTCCTTTTTCCTTTACACTAAACTAGTAAACCAGTTGTTGTTTATTTTCCTTTGTTTGGGTGAAAATCTTAAATGGGAATAAAGTGACTGACTAAATGACAACTTAAAAACAAGGTGAGAATATTGGCAATAAGTGTTTATATCTATCTATATATCCCTATATCTATATATTGAACTTTCTTTAAAAAGGGAAAGCCAAGAGGCACGCGACCAGGAGACCTGACTTGGATGTCCAACTTGCACAGCAAGGTTTAATTTCCAGCATCCCTGAGAAAAGTCACAGAAGTTAACCTCATTACTCTTAAGCCTGCAATGATCCATACTGGGAAGATTGCTCTGGAGTGGGGTTATGGGTTCAAAGTCATTGGCTACAGATGGTTCCTCTCCCCGCTGGAGTCACATCCTCTAGGGCTCAACATTCCCGGGAATTTACATAAGCCAGCGTGAATCACTCCAAGTGAGGTAGCAAAAGGACCCACCCACCCTGACCCCTGCCTGTACTGAGGTGGGGTTGGGGGTCTCTCTCAAGTTTTCGGATCAAACACACTCCAAACGAGGCTACTAGGGGAATCATCCCACTCCTACAAGAGCAGCGGATACGCTGCTACCTCCAAGCCCTAAATTTGGTCTCTGTTCCCGCCCCCGCACCGATGCCGCCAGTCCAGCTTCCTCCCCGCCCCAAAGTCCGGGACAGAGCGTGGGGCCACTTCTCGCTCCTGGAAGGATCGGTTGCCGCTTTAAGGGGAAGAGGAAGGGAAGGGGCGGGGGAGTGGGGGGCGGGGAGAGGCGGCAGAAGAGGGGGAGGGGGATCCCCCTCGCTCCCACGTGGTCCGGGCGCCTGTGAATCGCGCCCGCCGGAGGGTCTCACAGCGAAATACAAAAGCAGCTGGGAAGCCACGGCAAGCCGAGTTCCCAGCGCCGGGGCAGAGCGCTGGCCAGAGCCCCGCAGCGCTCTGCGGCCGCGATGGGGCTCCGACACGCGAAGCCCCGGAGCCAGCTAGCAGCCGGGCCCGCCTCACCGCCCGCACCCGGGCTCCCGGGCTTGGCTTGAAGCGGCGGCGGTGGCACCGGCGCGCCAGCAGGAGCATGGGGCGGAAGATGCGGGGCGCTGCCACCGCCGCCGCCGCCGCGGGGCTCTGGCTGCTGGCTTTGGGCTCGCTGCTGACGCTGTGGGGAGGGCTCCTGCCACCACGGACCGAGCTGCCAGCCTCCCGGCCGCCTGAAGATCGACTCCCTCGGCATCCGATCCAGAGTGGCGGCCCCGCGCCTGAACCGCGATTCCCTCTGCCCCCGCCCCTAGTGTGGGACGCCCGCGGCGGCTCCCTGAAAACTTTCCGGGCGCTGCTCACCCTGGCGGCCGGCGCGGATAACCCGCCTGGGAGGCACCCGGACGACCGCGGGAGGCACTTGCCCTCCGGGCTGTCCCGGCCAGCAGAGCGCCGGGCGGTGCACGGGGGCGTCTTCTGGAGCCGCGGCCTGGAGGAGCAGGTGCCCCGAGGCTTTTCCGAAGCCCAAGCAGCAGCTTGGCTGGAGGTGGCACGGGGTGCTCGGGTGGTGGCTCTGGATCGCGGGGGCTGCGGACGCAGTTCCAACCGCCTAGCCCGCTTTGCCGACGGCACCCGTGCCTGTGTACGCTACGGCATCAACCCAGAGCAGATACAGGGCGAGGCCCTGTCCTACTACCTTGCGCGCCTGCTGGGCCTCCAGCGCCACGTGCCGCCGCTGGCACTGGCTCGGGTGGAGGCTCGGGGCGCGCAATGGGTGCAGGTGCAGGAGGAGCTGCGCACCGCGCACTGGACCGAGGGCAGCGTGGTGAGCCTGACGCGCTGGCTGCCTAACCTCACCGACGTGGTGGTGCCCGAGCCCTGGCGATCAGAGGACGGACGTCTGCGTCCCCTGCGCGACGCCGGGGGCGAGCTGACCAACCTCAGCCAGGCGGAGCTGGTGGACCTGGTACAATGGACCGATCTGATCCTCTTCGATTACCTGACGGCCAACTTCGACCGGCTTGTGAGCAACCTCTTCAGCTTACAGTGGGACCCACGCGTTATGCACCGCGCTACGAGCAACCTGCACCGAGGACCAGGAGGGGCGTTGGTCTTTCTGGACAATGAGGCGGGCTTGGTGCACGGCTACCGGGTAGCCGGCATGTGGGACAAGTATAACGAACCTCTGCTACAGTCGGTGTGTGTATTCCGAGAGCGGACTGCTCGGCGCGTCTTGGAGCTACACCGGGGTCAGGACGCGGCGGCCCGGCTGCTGCGCCTCTACAGTCGCCACGAACCGCGTTTCCCAGAGCTGGCGGAGCTCTCAGACCCCCACGCTCAGCTGTTACAGCGCCGCCTTGACTTCCTCGCCAAACACATTTTGCACTGCAAGGCCAAGTACGGCCGCCGGCCCGGGGACTTAATGACACTCCGAGGAAAAGAGGGACTGGGCTATGAATAATGGGGGTTAGGGCTGTCTTCTCTGCCAGGGGATACGACCAATCGGCCAACGCCCACCCAATGGTCTGATTGCCAGGCTGTCTAAAAACTTGTGTGTTAGTAACCCACTTGCCCCTTTGTTTTCATGCCAGGCTGTTTCCTTTCCAAGTTCTGGAAGGGCAAACTCACCGAGGCGAGAAGTGTAACATTCCCTCCACCTAGCTTATAAAAAGAATTCTGTGCTTGTGTGGAGATTGGATCTGAAGAAACTGGCTGCTGGGGTTTGGCCTCCGGAATGGCAGTCTCTTTGGGAGATGCAGTCCATTTTTGTCGCTTCCCTCCCCCCCAAACTCCGACCCCTTCCCCGAAAGGAAAACTTCCGTTTGAGCTAATTCTTCTATTTCCTACTAAACACAGCGCTGGTGGCCCCAGAGCAGGCTGTGACAAGGGCTGGTGGAGCCCCCTTCCTGTGTTCGCCCTTTGTTCCAGAGCACGATGGTGAGATAACTGTTTGAAGCTGAGGCACAGCTCTGGATAGGACAAAGAGCAAGACTTCCCCGCCCCTGGGAGCCCTGCAGACCCTGACAGTTTGTCTGACCCATTCCTGAACTCCTGTCATTTTGGCCTGAAGGCTAGGAATTCGGGATTAGTTTTAAGCAGTCAATAATGAATTTTCTCCCTGCGTCTCCCAATTGACCAAAATTGACAATGATGATGTTCACCAGAAGGAAAAAGAAATCGGTTTCATGCACTTTACTTTTTTTAATTTTAATTTTGTAGTAAGAAAACTTTTTTATTTGACAGAATTTGCCTTCTATGTATATATGTGCATAAATTGTGGTGTAAATAGACTAAACAAACTTATATTTCAATAAAAGGGAGTTTAAAATTTAGAACTTAATTCATGAGGTTTCATTTAATTGAAGGTTCTAATCTCATCTCCTTTTGGAATAAGGGCAACTTCTTTTCTCTGGCTAGTGGGTGTGCTTTGTAAAACAAAGGATGCGGATCCACCCCCTTTGTGGTTGGGGCTGGGGGCTGAACAAAGGCAAAAGCAGGCTCCCTGTCTTCCCTCAAATGGACCTTAGGACGAGGAATTTGAGTTCAGCTTAGAAAGGGAGAGATGGAACAGGAAGAGATGAAAGAAGAGTGCCTCATTTCCTAGCAAATAAAAACTGATATGAAAGGGTTTCACTGTAATATGTTCCTATATTAATCATGTGGTAAATATGATAGAACCAGATGTGCAGACTAAAGCATGACAAATGCCCCCTTTTAAACTTAACGGCAGTGGTCACGTGCCACGGGTTATTTCCAGCGTTGTAATTGCGGTGAAACACAATGTGTGCAGATAACAAGCTGAGCGCAGATTGCAAACAGGTAGAGAGTGTTATAAATTAATTCTGCCTTTTAATCTCTGGCATACATTTCCCTGCATTCAAGAGATCATAATCTCCAACATCTGGACTCCTCCGGTGCTCTGTGGAGGTTGGGCTGCTTTGGGGGTTAGTTAGTAACAACTGCATGTCCTCTCAAGGCAGCCATTGGGACAAGGAAGGGTACAGTAAGTACTTTAGTACAAGACATTTACATTGTGGACTTTGGGAAACTTAAAATTTAGGAAATTTGGATTGGTGTCTGGGCCCAAGTGATCTTGCCCATTACCTTTTTCATTTAATAATCTTTAATCCAAGCAACTCTTTGTTACAACCCTAATAGCTTTTTATTTGACTTGCATTTGCAAACCCGAGTTTTATAGATGTAGGAAAGTATTAAGTCTCTGTGGGTTTCCCTTCTCACTCAGCACTGTAACATAGTATGTAATTTAACTATTTAATGCTCTCCTTATGTTTCCAGAGCCTTAGTCTAGCTTTAAGAAAAATACATGTGCAGTGCATAAACTGTGTGGTGTAAGCCAAATTTTTTTCAGAGACTAAATACAGAATGTGCTGATAATGGCAAATACATCTTCTTTCTAGACACGGTGAGACCTCTGATAATTACACTTTTGAAAAAGAGACATTTTTCATTTCCGATGATTAATAACTGTGAGATTTGCTGTGGAAGTTAATGGAGGCTGCTCCAAGAGGAGGGTAGATAGTGGGCCACTGGCATTTTTTTTCTTCAGCACATATTTCCTTGAGGGGAGCCATAAGTAGAAATAAGTTTCACCGGCTGCACAGGAACTGCACCCTGCCCGGTTACAGCCTTCTTGGGCATGTGCAAGTTCTGGGCCAACAGCATTCTAGACATTCTTCCTGTGCTTCAGCTCCAAGCCCAGACTTGACCATGGGTAACATGAACAGGAAACAGCATAATGTAAAGGACTCCTCTCAGACTCTCCAGGGAAGCATATCTGCCCGTTGGCAAAATCGGTTTAATTACATGGTAGCATTGTTAAGGGAACCAAGGTATAATTATAGACAAAGGGCTTTAACTTTTGGTATTCCTTGTGGCTAGTCAGTCGGCTGGGGCATGGAAAGATTCATTACGATCGTGCTGTGGGACAGTTCATTTTTTGAACAGGGGATGACTTGGGAAAAAGTAATGGGTTCTACAGAGAGACTATAATCTTGAATTCTGTCCCTCACATATTTACCTTCAGCACATCATTTAGCTTAGTTCCCTCATCTGTGAAATGGAGATTCAATCAGTGTACTGTGGGATTTAAATGTTAACATATAAAACATGCACATAAGAAGCATGCAAAAAAAGTTCCTTAATTCATATTTCTCTTTAAGGGAAAAAAAAAAAACCCTCCCCTTGTGCTCCAGGGAACTTCTACTTAGGCTCTTTATCAAAGCCAAAGCTAGCTGATTCTAAGGTCAGGATCAGTCTTGACTCGTGGTGATAAATTAACTCAACAAAGTGTTTGTTGAGGACCATCTTCTAGCACTATGTAAAACATTGATTCAGTCAGCCAAGGGCACAGGTTTGATCTCCACATGGTTTTAAGTGTCTGTTTTCAGAAACCAGCACATCTCGTATACCAAGGCAGCTGGACTGAAATACATGAGAGAGATGGAAAAAAAAAAAGCCAAGAGAGATGGCTCATTGCAAATCCATCACCACTTCTGGAAAGCATCAAAAAGTGATGAATCTTTGCAAGAACAATCCTCTTCCCAGTTTCCTCTGCCAAGAGAAAGTAGGCAGTTGACCTTTCTCCTTGGGTTTGACTGTTGATTAATTCACTCTGTTGGTGACATAGTTCTAAACTCTATTAAGTATGCTCACCCTCCTGCCTTCCAATCAGAAAGAAAAACAAATGATTTTTAGCACATCTCAACAGTTCTCAGCCTTCTCACTACAACTGTAGCTAGGAAAGAGCCCTGACACCCAGAGGCTGACTGCGTGAGCTAAAGGAGTAAATATTGACGAGATTCTCAGAAGAGTGCCTGGCACTCGGGAACCAGGGTGGGGATTTATTAAAGTGGCATATAAGTCAAAACCCGAGACACTCTGAATACCAGTCAGGGTCCTCCCATGATCCTGGGAGTGTGGTTATAAGAACACTTTCTACAGGCTGGAGGAGTGCATGAGTCTGGTAAGAGATACCTAGAGCTCATGGCCGCCACACTAGGGCATCTATTTTTGAAGATGTCCTCTGTGGTAGAGTGAGCATAGGTAGCTCCCTCTTTCTTACAGGGAGACTGGAGTTCTATTTTTCATGTGGCCTGTCAGTTTCAGGGAGCAATGAGCTGTGGAATTTTGGAGGCTCCTCAGATACCAGAAGCTATTTATGAGTCATGGATCATCTGACCTTGGGTGCTGTTTTGCTCCTCCCTGTACTGCTTCACCCCACACAACAACTGATCCCAAATAGTAGAAAGACAAGAAGGAAGGAAAGCCCCCAGTGGCTCTGGAAGCAACAGAATTACTCCCGGAAGGAATGGCACATCAGATGCTGGGGTAACATAAAAACTCTGTTACCAAAGGCAACTTAAGGGAGGGAGGGTTTATTTTGACCCAGAGTGTTAGATGGCAGTGTGTGGTGGAAGAGAAGACAGCAGCAGCAGTTTAAGGCAGCTGGTCACGTTGCATAGGCAGTCAGGAAGCAGACAGAGACGCATCTGCTATCAGAGTCCTTTCTCCTTTCTAGCTAGTCCTGAATCTCAGCCCACAGAACCATGCTGCCCACACTTAGGGTCAATCTTCCCTCTTCAACCCAACCTGGAAACATTTTCACAAACACCGAAATTTGGGTCCTACATGACTCTAGATCCTGTCAAGCTGACACCCAATGTTCATAGAAACAAATTACATCCAAGCATAGGTTAATGGATAGAGTTTAATGGAAAGGATTCTGGGAGTCAAAAGATCCAGGCTCCTTCTGGCTCCTCTTGTGAAAGCTGTCCATCTCCTCTCTCTGGCTCCAGATCTACGAGGAAGAAGATGCTTGATGAGGCTGTTAGTTTCCAGGATCACAGGATGACATACTTTACATTATGACCCAGGGCAGGCAGATGACAGACAGACAGATGGGTGGACGGGACAGATACATGCACACAAGTGCATGAGGGAGGGCATGCGTGCGCGTGTGTGTGCGCACACACACACACACACACAAGTGAAACAAAAGTCTCATCAAGCAGTACTTGTGACACATCTTTGGTGATTTATTCAGTTGTGCTGAGTCGTCTTCCTCTACTTCCAAATATTTTTTTTTTTTTTTTTTTTTTGAGTTTTTTTTTTTTTTATTATTCGATATAATTTATTTACATTTCAAATGATTTCCCCTTTTCTAGCCCCCCCACTCCCCGAAAGTCCCGCAAGCCCCCTTCTCTTCCCCTGTCCTCCCACCCACCCCTTCCCACTTCCCCGTTCTGGTTTTGCTGAATACTGTTTCACTGAGTCTTTCCAGAACCAGGGGCCACTCCTCCTTTCTTCTTGTACCTCATTTGATGTGTGGACTATGTTTTGGGTATTCCAGTTTTCTAGGTTAATATCCAAATATTAACTGCAGCCCTCTAAATTGGTTTCCTAACTGATCAGAGAGATACAACACAAAACATTGGCTTAGCTCCTCACCGTGCTCCCTCCCAGCTCTCAAACTCTGAGGAAATTTCATCTACAACCAGTTTACAACCCACTGCCTTTGCCCCCCAAAGGGAATACAAACAGATCTCAATTTTGTAGACTAAGAAGAAGAGTATAAGGCTTCGTTCAAATGTAGTTGAGAGAATCAACCAGTCAGCTTCTTCAAAGAGTCTCTGCATAAACACTTCCATGTGTAACTTAGTCTGCTCTAAGCATGTGTGGGTAAATAATGCTATGGATGAAAACAAAAAATAAAAACAATAATTCTTTGCATCTCTACCTGAAGAGAGCCCAAGGATGGCTCAGGAGGACAGTTTCTTTTCTGTGTGTTCATAAAGATCAGATGCAAGAGTCATAATTTTTTAATGCGACTGTTTTACCAGTTTCTCTTTCTGTGTCCTGCTGTGGGGGAAACTGCATTAATAAACTATGTCTCAATGCTGCCTAGTTGGAATTTTTTTCTCTGCAGGACTCCACCAAATATAGCAAAGGAATGCTTATTTTATTTATCTTTTCAACTTTATTTCTGTTTCAGATATGTCTTCTTGGCACTTTTGAATTTTTTTTCTTAATGTCACTTTATTATTTTTTATCCGTAGGAGAATAGAGAACTAATTGTTCGTTGAAGAAACGACCACAAAAATTATCTGTTTCCCCCTTTTGTGGGTGCCGTATGGTGTCTTTTATGGCTTTAATAGCTATTTTATTTCCTATCCAGAAAAGTTAAGTAGCTTACAGAGCTGTCGTTTTTCCAGTACCAGTTCACAGATTTTACTCTGCTGAGAAATTATGGGATATAATAGAAACCTGTCACTTTTAAGCCAATGGCTCTATATTCCACAGCTGTCTCTGCTTGCTGTTTATAACTTCCTGGTGATGACTTTTTCTTTACTGTCCATTAAAGACTTTGTCCCATTCCACAAATTGCCTAGAAAGGTAAGATTAAGAGACTGACCACAGCCATGAGGGTTTTTTTTTTCTCTTTTAAGTTGTAAATGTGTATGTGCAACATAAAATTGAAAGTTTAATTGTATACTTTATAGAATTATGCATACACACAAACTTGTGCGACCATACCAATATTTCTAGAGTTTTCCCACCAATTTCATAAAAACAATAAAATTAAACATAAAGCTGTAACTCCCCATCTCTTTTTTCTTCTGGCTTCCAATTGCCTCTGTCTGTATAAAATTACCTGTTCTGGATATTTCTCTGCATGAAATTATCTGATATTTGCTCTATTTTTCTTTACATCTGTACTGGTTGGTTTTGTATGTCAACTTGACAGAGACTGGAGTTATCAAAGAGAAAGGAGCTTCAGTTGGGGAAGTGCCTCCATGAGATCCAGCTGTAGGTCATTTTCTCAGTTGGTGATCAAGGGGGAAGGGCCCATTGTGGGTGGTGCTATTCCCAGTCTTGGGTTCTATAAGCAAGCTGAGCAAGCCAGGGGAAGCAAGCCAGTAAGAAACATCCCTCCATGGCCTCTGCATCAGCTCCTGCTTCCTGACCTGCTTGAGTTCCAAGCAGTAATGTGGAAGTGTAAGTTGAATAAATCCTTTCCTCCCCAACTTTTTTTCTACTTATTTTTTTTCGAGACAGGGTTTCTCTGTGTATCCCTGGCTGTCCTGGAACTTGCTCTCTAGACCCAGGTTAGCCTTGAACTTAAAAATCTGCCTGCCTCTGCCTCCCAAGTGCTTGGATTAAAGGCATGTGCCACCACTGCCCAGCCTTTCCTGCCCAACTTGCATCTTGGTCATGATGTCTGTGCAGGAATACAAACCCCAACTAAGACAACATCCATAGCCACTGTCTTGTTCATGGAGACAAGATGATGAAAGGGAGGCATTACTTTGGGAAAAGGCTACACTGTGTTCGAATCTCATTGCCACACCATAATAGCCCAAGAAGTTGAGTCAAATTAAGGACCTCCTTAGTTCCCTCTGGAAAAGCCATAAGAAGATGACAACATCTCTAGCATCCTTTTTAGCTCTAGAAAAACGTTGTTATATGTGCCAGCCACATACGTGGGCTGAATACTATTCCTGGAGTTGCATTTCCCTACCTGTGGAGAGAATAACCTTTAACCCTTCTAGTCCCAGGCCATTAGCACTGTGGATTCAATGGTGAAGCAGATAATAGATCTCCCTTTGTGGAGCTTGGAATCGAGTAGAAATGGAAATTTATCCTGCAGAAATTAAATCTGGTAAGTAAACCACAGTGGAGAAAAGTGCAATGGGACCTTGTGTTGTGACTTCTTAAACTGACTTAAACAGAAGTCAGGAACCTTGACAATTTAGCTTTGTTTTACTCTTTGAAATCTGGGACAATTTTAACAGGGAGAACACAATATGGAAAATTTCATGGTGACTCCCCCAAAACAATTTGTGGCTGTTCTGGGGTGCAGACTGCTAGAGGGTATGGCCTCTGCTGCTTTTCTTGGGAGTCTGAGGGAGTCCTAAATTGGTGGTTTAATGTTTTTCCAGTAGATTTAATTTGTTGTCTGCAACGTGTTATACATGTAAATATTAATCTTCCTGAGGTTGGGTGCATAGGAAGGGCATGGTAGGAATTAATATCAGGGGGAAATTAGGTCTGTCAATAATATTAATAGCCATTTTTTTTTGCTGACTGCATATTAACAAACAAGGCTTTGTTACTCACCCTGGAAAGCTCTGAGGATTAGCAATGAGTGGATATTTCTTTTGCAGATTGGAAAGGAAGGTTCGGATGTAAGTCAAGTGGCCCTGTAGCTGGATGAGGTGGGACTGTGTCTTAAAGACAAGTCTTTCTAGCACCAAATGCTTTTTCTCTTCCTCTTTGTCTCCCAGACCTTTTCAGCTAGGTTTTTAAAACCCTGTTCATATGCAGGCTTCCTCTTTTTGTCTTTGTTGTCCTTTAATCCATTATGATATGTTTCTAGATATGGGCTGTTGCTTTTGCTTTTTTGATAGAAAAATTATGTGTTTCTCAAATCTAAAACTTTCTCTTTGTGATTTTCTTTCCTTAGTCTAAACAAATCCTGAGTCATTGTTTCCTCAATTATTACTGTTTTCTTTCTTAACCCATTACCTTCTTCTAAAAATATTATTGGGTCTATATGCAGTTGTCTCTCCATCCTCAATGGTCCAAATGATTTCACATCTTTTCTGCCTCTACCTTTCTCTGACCCCTACTGGGTGTGAAGATCTGTCTCTTGATCAATAAGTTCTCTCTCCACACATCAATGCTACTGGGTAGCCCATCCCTGAAGTAGAGATTCATCAGTTTCAACTCAAAGACGTTGCTGTGTTATTTCCAAAAGCTTTATTTGACTTTCACTTTTCCTTTCAGGACTTCCCAGTCATTGTTTTATGTTTTTTTTTTTTCTTTTCTTTGGTTTTCCAGACTTCTTTAACACTCTGGCTCATTCACAAGTGTGCATCAGATTGCTCCAGCATCTGAGGTTCTGGAGTGGTCTAATTTTGCTGAATTTTTAGAGTTGCCATATAAAATGCAGGATACTGAGTCACCTTTAAATTTTAAGTATTTAGTGAATCAATTTTTAATATACATATGTTGCATGCAATATTTAGGTTATAGTTATATTGAAAATTATGTATTATATTTCTGAAATGTAGAATTACCTGGGTACTCCCTTTCATTCTTCTAAATAGCATATTCTGATGGTTTGAGGCTTTGGGTTTTGTAATTTGGGGTTATAAACTCATGCTCAGGGAGCTTTTAATCTGTGATCCTCTTTCTTTTCATTTCTTGGGTCAGGATCCCCAGAGTTAAAACCAGAATTGGGTCTTTTAAATATTTTGCCTGGTGGTTGAAGTCCTAGCAGGTAAGAGAAATCTAAATAATGAACATAGAGAAGTTGAAGTGGGACGGGAAGGGGGAGGGGGTGTCAAGGAGGAGGGGTGAGACTAATTTTTCTGAGCCAGAGTCTGGGTAAGATAAGCAACAAGCAATCTCCTTTTGTAAGATGTCAGCTTTCTTCTTTAAGGATCTTGGCTTTGAAGGGTCTTGGAGAAGTTTCACTTTCCCTCTGGCTTGGGCACATTAAACCCAATCTTCTTACTAAGGTCAGGCATGGGCGCATGCACATACAGACACACACACACACACACACACACACACACACACACACACGCCCATTTTCACTTCACATCTATTACTACGCCTTGGGTTTCTTTTTGTTTAGAGGCCCTAGGGATTTCCCTACACTTTTTTGAGTTGAGCTCTGCATTTAAAAAGATGTTTGTTATATTTTATAAAACATTTATAGGTGTTTTACAGAGGGAAGGTTTTTAGGTCATGTCATTTGTCTTATTGGCAGAAACAAAGTCCACCTGGGAACCTGCTATCAAATGCTGCTGGTCCTCACTTCAGGATTAGATGCCCTATTTGGTTATTCAGAGATTTCCCCATCGAAGAGACATTTACTTTAATAGGATTTGACCTAAAGTAATTCATGAAACAAGTGACCTGGGAGTCAATGACAAATTCTGTTCTGTTTGCCACTAGCAAGTCTAAGATATAAACCAGGAAAATGAGTTAAAGGATAAAAGGAAAGATAAAAGTGAGACCAAGAGGAGAAAAAAAAGAGTCCATGTGGTAGGGCTGCCCAAGGTGTAGCCTTTGCCCCTGGTACATAGAGCCCTGAGCTAGACCTTCGGCCAGCATCAGAGTGCACCAAATACTGCCTCAGTGCAGAGGGCCGAGCTCCTGCCTCTGCGGGTTAGAGCCAGGACTAAAGGATGGTCAAGTAACTCCAAGGAAAATGAGTTCTCACTTACAGACCGCTTCCTGCTTTTACCTCAGCTCCCAAAGGTGCAAACCCAGCCAGTGGCACTTGGTTTTCAGCCTCGTGACTTTGGAGACCACACTCGGTCAACCTCTCAGAGAAAGCAAAGTCATCTTGACCTTGCATTTCCAGGGGCAGCACATTCAGGTTCATCAGTTTGTGAGCCCCTCTCTGGTGACCTATTAGCAAAATCCAAAGAATGCTAATGAAAGAGGAGGTAAAGCATCTTTGAGTTCACAAGACATTGTGCTAATAAAAGTAAAAAAAAAAAAAAAATGATGCTGTGTGGCCCTTTCCTTCTCCATCTGGGTAATTGGGATTTATCCAAAGTCTCTCTGTAATGTCATACTCCATGCCCAGCTCCACATAAAGTTTGTGCCTTTCCTCACACTATGACCCTGTACACATGACTAGTGCTGTAAAAAGTTATTATAAAGATTCTGACATAGCAACTCAAAAGTTGGTGCTTAATGTAAAATCCCAAATAGGTTTTTTTCAAGGGATACTTATGGTCCAGGTATATTCTGCAACTAACAATACAGTCATGTTGGCTGTGATACTGTTGAAACACTTCCAGTTCATTTAACAAATGTCCAAGGCCCCAAATCCCCTGAAGTGCCTTCTCTACTTTGCTAGCCACTGCAAATCCCTACTTTCCATACTTTCCAGTGATGGAAAACCTAATGGGACAACACTCTGACGATCCTCTTGGAAAATGCCCTACTCTAAAATAAAAAATAAGTTCTAGTTTCTCCTTTCACAATTTGACCAGCATCCCCTGCCTATAAGATGCAATGGTACGGAGCAGTGATGCTGTCATCCTAAATCCTGTCCTTTATGCTGTATCCAAAGTCTTCATTTATTGGGCAAAATCACAATGAGTATATCCGGCCATGCCCCAAGTATCTCCCATTCACTCACCTTGGGCTAGACACTGTGTTAGGTGGTTGGAGATAAGTGAGTTACCTAGAAAGACATGGTTTCTAATCTTTAGGAGTGTTGAATCTGGTAGAGGTGACAGACATTAAGCAAATCATTACTGTAATAAATGGAATGACAGGAAAATACATGGCCCTGTGAGAGTGCTAATAGGGGACAACCTCACATTGGAGGTTGAAGGATGTGGCACTTAAACCAAGACCAGAGCAATGAGCTAAAGTCATCCGACATGGAGGGGAAAAGTAGGAGGGGAGAGCTTTTCAACCAGAAATAACTTGTCTGAGAGCCTGGAAGGAGGCTCCTGCTGCTACGACACAAAGGAAGGCCAATGTGGGGACCAGAAGAGAAACTGTAGAACTTGAGGCTATAAAGAAAACAGGCACCCCTTGAGTGACAGACACAGAGGGCAGGTTATGATGACATCATGATCCTTGTATGTTCAGGATATGCTAGAGAATAGTGAGAAAGTTCTAGAGAAAAGTTCTTTGGTATCAAGCCTCCCACCCACCTCCACCACTTCCATTTTCTAGACCTGTGACTGTAGCTACATTCCCCCATGTTCTCTGGTCCTCAGCATCTTTGTCCGGGAATAGGAATAGCAATAAAACTAACTTTAATAAGTTGTGATAGTTGATCATAATTGTTAAATTGACAGAAAAGTATCTATGGAAACAAACCCCTGTTTGGGTCTATGAGAGTGTTTCTAGAAAGGTTAACGGAGCAGAGAAGTCCCACCCTGAATGTGGATGATGCTATTCCGTGGGCCGGAGCCTTGAACAGAAGAATAAGTGAACTGAGCAGTAGCATTCCTCTCTCTCTCTCTCTCTCTCTCTCTCTCTCTCTCTCTCTCTCTCTCTCTCTCTCTCTCTCTCTCCTCCTC